>NC_136423.1:75007500-76280000 GCF_052625555.1 Lactuca saligna
ACTCGTGATATGGTCAATGTTGTACTTTGATGATGAGCTGCAATTACCAGTTAACTTTAGATTGAAATTATCGTTAAAAGAACTCTGATTACATATATTTGAGTAATGAGCATGATGAGATATCTGTCGACTAAAATGAAATATTAGGTGTATCCAAATCAATTGAGGAAAAGGTAAGAGTCGAGAGTCAAGACAAGTAACCCATTTATTTCATATAAGATTGAATTGGATTTTTCTAAATTGGGTTTTCCAGAATAGCATACTTGTAACCAACTTTTTTTTTTTTTTTTTTTTTAAAGTTATCTGATTTTTGCAATTTAACACAACTACAGAATTGTTAATGTTTAGGAGTAAAGTGAATCGATCTTAGAAGATGCTCAACAATGGAGTGAAATCTAAATCAACAGAGAAGATTTTAACCATAACGAAATTATAGGGTTTCATTCGTCTATGGCGCTTGGGTTGCAATTTATTAATCCAAAAAGTAACGAACTATTATAATATATTGAAGAAAGCACTTTCAACATCTAAATCAAAAACATGTCGTTGTAGTATAGTTGTAAGTATTCCCGCCTGTAACGCGGGTGACCCGGGTTTGATCCCCGGCAATGGCGTTTTTACCAAAACTTCTTCGTTTTTTTTTTCTCAGCACTTTCTGGTTTGTTTGGCTGTTTGCAATCAATTTAACCTTATGAGATGTGACATTATGTACAAATATGTTTGCCTATATCTCTTTGCTTTTCTTGATCCTGGAGAATTGTTGATTTCAACTAACTCTGTACCTATTTTGGATGCTTTAAAACCGTAAGAAATTAATGTCACTTTTTTCTTAAACAATTTTCATGTCTATTGATTATTACTCCTAAATTACATGCATGTTGTATGATAAGTCAAAAGAACAAGTATCAGTTGAGCTTCTCAACAACATTGGTGTCATTCATTTCAAAGTTTGTTCAAATACTTCATATTTAAGAATTACTGATTGTTTTTTTTTTTTTTTTCAAATTATTTATATTTTGTGTTTGAATTCAGCTTGCTCAACAGACTTGTAAAGAGAATGTTCAAACATATAAAAGTAAAACATATAAAAATGAAATTAGCATTGTACTACTACTTTCCCATTAAATATGTTTACCTTTTTTAACACACACACAAGTGTGTGTGTGTTAAAAAATAGCAACTTACTTTCTGATTTTCCAGTAAAACTTTTTTTTATATCCATGATTTTCCAATAAAAAGCAGGAAGTTGGGGGTGATGGGAATAACCAAAGATGGAAACACATTATTTGTTGTATCTTAAGGAAAAAACAGGGACAAAATATGTAATTTCCTCAAGATATAGGGAATTGACATCATGGTGTAGAAAAAACCATTAAGCATACAATGCTATTACTTGAAAACATGAAACCTAAAAATTTGTCAGTTGTAGTGAAAGTAGGTTGCTATTTCTAGCAAGCAATAGAAAACTCCACAAATTTTGTGTTTAGGTAGCAAAAGGTATTGCCTAAACTCATACAAATTTCAATCCTCTCTAGTGTTTCTTTAACATCCATTCCTTTCAGCTTTTCTGATTGTTTAGACCCTCTAATGACAATGTACTTTTACTTATTTGTGTAGCATCCTAATTTCACTTATACCTTCAGATTAAACATCCTATTCCCATTTTTCTTATCAAGGCATTGTACTTTGAAAGCTCTACCCGATTATGGCATTGTTCTTTCACTTTTTACTTATATTAGGTCCAAGAAGACATTATTATTATTATTATTATTATTATTATTATTATTATTATACCCAATTATAAAATTGCTCTAATTTTGGAAGATTTTTCAAAGAAGAAAATAGAAAGTATGATGCTACAATAAACAACACCTACTCCAAACAAACAATGACTCCACTTAGCAAGGGATTGACTGAAAAATATACAATCTCAATACCATTGATTGATTGTATCATTTAGCCTCTGATGGTCACTAAAACTGAGCTGAAAAAGTCATTTGTGCATTAAAATTTGTCAAGGGCAATATAGTCATTTTGCAGAGCTTTTTTAAACCAAGACCTTTAGTGACAGGGACGGACAGGAAGCTTGCAAAGAAAACTAATGACCGCCTAAACAATGAAACATCTACATAACTTTTGGATTTTGAACCACAAGACTAAAGTTGTAATTTAATCTTTAAAATAATGATGCATGCGAAAATTAACAGTATTTGTGAAATGTGGCTTACTTAATACCAGTCAGGAGGCCACTTGGTTGAAATATGTCACACTAAAAACAACCTGTTTACATAAGTTGAATTGCATTCAGACAATTTTAAACAAATCTTTTTGTGTTATGAAACTGAGATAAAGTTTAAAAAGTACCTCTGGTCTTCATGCAGACAAAATTTTAAACCGATTGCATTCACAATCACAACCAACCAATCAAAGTGCATTGCCTTGCCTTTACCTGAGAAATACCATAGATAATATAACAATGACTAGTTTAGTTTTATAAAAGCAAGAGTTACAACTCTAGATAGATGGCTTTGAATTTTGTTCAAAGGAATACAATGATCCAATATCATAATTTCTTTTTCCTGCATTTTCACAAAGATTAAACAACATCCCACCAATGCAGTCATAGTCAAGCTATCTTTGACTTTAATAAGCTTTGCAACCACACATAATCTTTCAAACCAAATACTTGTGATCTACAGAAAAAGTCTAAAAGTTGAGTTTTTTGACAAACAAAAAAAAAGTAACCATTAAGTAATAAAACCAAGTCACTCTAGCTATGTCAAACATCTTTTAAAACTCCATGCTATCTCCAGAAGTTACTAACTCAGCACAGCAGCTACTAACCTGAAAATGTAAAATAAGTGTATTAGGTTCACAAAAACCAATCTATACAATTTTGAAAAATAAAGAGACAAAAAATGCACAAACCCCAATCATCATTCAGTCCTCCTGAGCATTCCTCTATGAGCAGTGATCGGGAGACTGACAATCATTCTATCCACCATCCTTCTGGAGGCGTGGAGGGAAATGATGTTACTGGTGGTGTTGGGAACCCAGTTAGCCAAAGTGTCTCTCTCGATAAACATTTCTTTGATGAAGTTGTCTGTCATCTGTTTCAGCACTCCTTTGGTTATCAAATGGCGTAGATAAATGGCGATCCCATCAACTAAGCGGAGAGTTACAACCGGGATGTATCGGTTGAACTTCATCCATAGCTTGAACGCATTCTTTCTTTTGTCCTCTGCAACATCCTGTAGATGATCAATTTGTATCATGCCATGACATTCTAAATTGAATACTGACATATTAGATCTTGTTGCAGTCATGAAACTTTCAAGATTCTCCTGCTGAAGCCTTTTTGAAGAATCAAATAATGCTTGGTCAGAAGTGTACCAAGTCAATGCTTCCGCTTCAATTGTTTCTTGAACTCTTTGAGTCAGATCTTCTTTCACTTGATTCACAAACGGCTTCACGACTTTAACCATTATGTTTCATGTTGTCATCAGTGAAGCCAGATAAGGGCTGCAAGGAAAAGATCTGAAGATAATCGCAAGCCTCTTTAACAAATAAATGTAACTCCGTACATGCTATGCCCATTTTGGTATTCACAAGAATGAGATGGGGAGGGTGGGTGATCACTATCACTATCACCAGAATCTAATGCAGCTATCTCATCTTCTAGAAAAGTGTTTTTGGAAGACTTAAGTTTTTCCTTTATTTGCTCAGACAAATCTTTCAGACGAACTCTAATAAGATTGACATACTCAGTTTTCAAGACCTCCTTAAGATCTAGGATGAACTTTGAAAACGCATGCACGACCCCCCCCAATTTCATCTCCTTTGGAAGATCTCTAATCTCACTATTGAGCCGTTGGTCTATTTGGTGGGAGAGGTTTGGCAAAAAGTTTATTATCATTGCGTTTTGGAGTTCTGCGATTTTTTCAGCTAAACTATGAACCCCAACTAGATGCTTTGCCAGCTGCTGTGGGTAAGCTGTTTGGAACTCATCTTCAGCCATTAACTATAACAATAACACATTCCAACCCTTTTTTCCCACTTATGACTGGAAGCAAGTGGGACAGATCAATCCCCAACTCTTCTTGAGATAAACAAAGGACATTCAATGTCCGTTTCCCATCTTTGTCAACTAGTGTTGACCACTCCAGCGCTTTGCAGTTCACCAATTCAGTATTCGTTGCAGATAGTATGTTCACAATTAATGTCTCCGCAAGCTGTCCTTTCCTTATAACCATATCTAAAAACTCAAAAGTTTATTTTTTTTTTGTTAGATTGCATAATATGATTCTTAACAATGAAAATCAAGATACCTTGGAGTTTGATCTCTTCATCGTATGTGCCAATTGCTGGCATATCCATGACCAATAAATCTCGAATACCTCGGTTCTTTACCACCAATGTCAATGTCTCATCCTCGATGCCATCCAATGATGCTCTCTCTATACAGCTAGAGGACTGCATCTGTGATGGGGTGACCTTTCTTTTCAAGTTGAATGTGTTGGCCACCTTCATGATGTTGGTACCTGTTACAATTACAAGAATAAGGATGGTTTCATGAGTTAAAAGAAACAAAAACATAAAGTAAATCATTCTAGCAAATAGTAATGGGATAAACAATTTAATACTCTATATATTAGAGCAATGTGGCTGGCACAAAGTGAGACAAGTCTTTCCTTTTGCCTAGTCCAACATTGGTTGTGGAACCAAAACTGGAGGTTAATAAGGATGCTCACAGAATTTCCTTCCTAATTTTCTTTTTTCTTCCTTTGAGCCTCGGCTTTATTGTTGCTATTAATGTTATATATGTTGAAATTTAAGCTAGCAAATTGATGAACTCGTGGCAGATATGTCAGTTACTCATAATTGGCAGTTACAGTCAGAATCTTAAGGGGTGCAATATATACTTAATATGTAAATGTAAGATTGTATGTAAAAACGTTTTCATGATCTAATGTCAAGAAATAATAAAAGTAGAAGTTTAGTAAAACTCGTGTGTTTTATGTTATGTCTCTAACATTGTGGTATCACAGCCGCGGATTAAAATGGCTGGAAATATGAACAATCCCGTACACCCACAACTCCCAAAATTTAAAATTTAATGCTAGAAACTACTACAATTGGAGTATCCAGATGAAGATGTTCTACGAATCACAAGACTTGTGAGATATTGTAGAAAACGGATCTGAAGAGCCAGTAGAGTTTGACGAACAGAGAATGAAATTAAAAATTCAAGGAAAAGTACAGAAAGGCTCTCTATATAATCTATCAGGCCGGGGATGAAGTTATATTTGAGACAATCACTTCTTCGAATTCATCAAAAGAAGCGTGGGATATGCACTATAGAACATATCGTGGTGAAGAAAAAGTCAAAATTGTTAGACTGCAGACATTAAGATGCGAATTTGAAGGCTAAAGATGAAAAAATCAGAGACAGTAGAAGAATTTTATAATCTAGTGATCCTACTATTAAACCAATTACGTTTGAATGGTGAAATCATAGACGACAGAAGAGTTATGGAAAAGATTATTACAAGTATAACTAGAAAATTTGAATACATTGTCGTAGCAATTGAAGAGTCCAAAGATCTTTCAACCCTCTCTCTTGAAAGCCTGTTGGTATCATTACAGTCTTATGAACTCAGAGTGAGACAATTTGATTCTACTCCTTATGAACAAGCCTTCCAACTAAAGTCACCAAATTCATACGACAAGAACAAAGAATCTGAGAAGGAAGAGCAAAGTGATGATAAAGGCAAAGGAAAGGGAAAATCACAAGTACTGTGTTACCACTGTCAGAAATTTGGTCACACTGCTAGATATTCTAGAAAGTGAATCGCAGAAGAAAAGGGTTCTAATTTCATGCACAAAGAGTATGGGAATGATGGTGACACTATGTTACATGACTCTTAATACTCATGAAGTTCCAATTGATGACACATGGTTCATAGACAGTGGATGCAGTAATCATATGACTGGATGCAAAAGTATTTTTGTTCAAATGGATGAATCTTTCAAAAGAGAAGTAAGAACAGGTGATGACAAGAGGCTAGATGTTCATGGAATTGGTGATATTGCTGTTGAAACCAAGATTGGCAAGAAAAAAAAATACAAAGTGTACATTTCGTTCCAGGCTTGAAGCATAACCTGCTTAGTGTAGGACAACTTTTACAAAAAAGGATATGACCTTCACTTCAAAGGTAAAATTTGTGAGATCAAGGACCCAAATGGAAGCATTCTTGGTAAGGTTAACATGGCCACAAACAAAATGTTTCCTATAAACTTTAAAGGAGATACTTTCTTTTCTTTTAACCTATCTACCAATCAAACTTCCCTGTTATGGCATTATCGATTTGGGCATGCTAATCTGGGATATTTAAATTACATGTACAAGCATAATTTAGTCAGGGGAATGACAAACATCAACAAAGTAGAAGATGTATGCAAGGGATGTATGCTAGGAAAACAGTCTAAGGAATATAAAGCAAGGAGGGCTAGTAAGCTCTTGAATTCATCCACACAGATGTTTATGGTCCAATGAAAACACCCACCATTGGAGGAATTGGAAACAGGTATTTACTTACATTTATAGATGATTTCAGCAGAAAACTTTGGGTATACTTCCTAAAAGAGAAATCAGAGGTGTTTAACAACTTTAAAACTTTCAAGATCTTTGTTGAGAAACAGAGTGGTCAATAAATAAAAACTATAAGATCTGATGGGGAGGTGAATACAATGCCATTTGTTTTAGAGAGTTTCTGAAAGAGAATGGAATTCGTCATCAAATCACCACTAGGTACACTACACACCCCAACAGAATGGGGTTGCATAGTCCATAGAGGAGCATAGAACTATAATGGAAATGGCCCGTAGTAGTTGAAAACCATGAGCACACCGGATCTCACCACTCCAGTCAATATTTAATCTACACAAGGAACAATTTCATCTCTATCTACTCCTGAGACACAACCTAGGAGAGGTTACAAAACTATAAGAGACCTCTACGCTAACACTAGGAGACTTGAATTCAATGATGTTGCAGATTTTGCGCTATTCTGAGGCTAGATTGATGGACAGATACAGATATAAGAACTATGTCTAACTAGTGACACGAATTGCGTACTCTTTTCTGGTGACATTCATGAACCTAGAAATCTTAATGACGCAATTAAAGATAAGCACACAGGATTGACTTAAAGCGGACGCTTACGATGGAATTTTTTGGGGAAGTCAAAGTATACCTTACGAGAAAAGGCATGTTCGAAGATATTCGATCTCCTTCGCCGAGTCTCAGCTCCCCCATTGACTCCAGTAGATGAGATTTCAACGAGCAATCGTCGCCGAGAACAATAACCGTCGGGAGGTATACCCCTTCCTCCTCGATCAGAACGTGGAGCTCGTAGAGATACGAAACTAAAGAGCTCTCCATTTCGTCTAACGGAATGAACTGACTATGGAAGCTTGAAGAAGATGGAGGTGAAAGGCGGGATAATTTCTCCATTTTGTCTTTATTACATCGTGATTCATTTAAATAAAAACTACTAGTATGTATCTTTTTGTTAAGTATATAACATCAATATACCTATTTAATAGGGAAAATGACTCTTGAGGGTAATTAGTTTTGCGTTTATACTCATTTGGTCTCTTTTCTTTTTTTTGTATTCAATATACCATCGAACTTGTTGTTGGTGTTTACCATAGCCCTTTTGACCGGCTTTTGACCTGTGATAGCCGGTCAAAGGGTTATGGTGAACACAAACAACAAGTTCGATGGTATATTGAGTACAAAAAAAGGAAAGGGACCAAATGAGAACAAACACAACAGTTGGTTACCCTCCTGATTCATTTTCCCTTTACTCATTTACAACAAATCCCACATCATCTCCTACTGATATTAATGACTTTATGATATTCATTCTTGCTTCTCTTCAAAACATAACCTACGAAAAGACATTATTCATGCATGTACAACTTTGTAATGCACTTGAATATTTATTAGGGGAATATTGACTAAGTAGACGAATTTCATGACTACATTTACATTTTCAATCAAATGATTTATCGTATCATGGATTCTAGACAAGTCTACAAACGAGTGGAATCACAAGTGCTATAATTTTTTAGTTTACTTAGCTTTAAGATCGAACTCATGAGATAAGATACAACATCAATATGTACAATATTATGGTGATATGTCTACAAAAGCAGCATGATATTGTACATATTGATGTTGTATCTTATCCCATGAGTTCGATCTTAAAGTTAAGTAAACTAAAAAATCACAGCACTTGTGATTCTACTCGTTTGTAGACTTGTCTAGAATCCATGATACGATAAATCATTTAATTGCAAATGTGTAACGTACCAATTCCAGGTATGAATTTAATTAAAGAATAATTAGTCTTATGTCCTACTTGGAGAGTTGGTTGCCCTACTCGCCGAGTAGCAGTGGGAATGGAACGCGTGTTTGGTGACCTACTCGACGAGTCCACCAAGGGACTCAGCGAGTAGGAGCTGGCAGATGAAACCCTAAGTTCTGGGGGTTTTACACCCTATTTAAAAGATCATTGGCTTCTACCAGCCTCCCCTTACTGCTTCTTGTCCCTCTCAAACCGTAAAGCGTGTGTGTGTGTTCTTTGGTGTGTCCAAGCTTGAAGGAGTAACCTTGGAAGGAAGTACTTGAAGAAGCAAGGAAAAGCAAGGCCAGGAAGTTGTGGGAAGCTAAGGGATTGCATCAGACATCACTCTCTGGAAGGTATTAGGCTGTTCCTTAAGCTCTTTTCACTTTGAACCTCCCTTGGATGAGTGTTATGAAGGGCTCTCCATGTTTAAGCTAAGATCTTAAGTTGTAACATCAGATATGGACTTCCCTTGACCTCTAGATCCATAAAGTTCCCAGATTGTACAAGGATGAAGCTCTCCTAAGGTATAAAACTCCATTAAAGAGCTTAGATTAATCATTTCGGGCCTTTAGAGCTTCGCATGTACGTAAAAATTGCAACTTTACGTGATAAACATGCCTTAGGAGCTTGGATCTATAATATGGGGCCTTGCCATGGCTTCAAAAGCATCTGCATGGATTAAGAACTGCATGGACTCGGCGAGTTGAATGAGGGACTCGACGAGTCCGTTGAAGATGGCCATGAACTCGGTGAGTTGGATGAACAACTCGGCGAGTTTGTTAAAGATTACCTTGAACTCGTCGAGTTGTTAGAAAACTCGGCGAGTTGGCTAGGGCTTCTTCCAAATCTTGGCCGCATATGAACTCGACGAGTTAAAAGGGTCCTCGACGAGCAAATCAAGGATTTCACGACTTCTCGAATTCGAGAAGAACTCGGCGAGTCGGTGACCGGCACTCGGCGAGTCGAGTCAACATAGACTGTTGACTCTGACTGTTGACTTTGACTTGGACCAAGGGTTGACCAATTGAATTCTGGGGGTTTTTTGGGATTGGGAGATTTATGAAAAAGGTTGTGTGGTACTTTTAAGTGGTGGGGTTCGTGTTGGACCCGGGAGTTGAGCTTTCTTATTTCCGATGACAGTTGCAAGGTGAGTTATCCTCACTATACTAAGGGGGTCTAAGGCACCAAGGCCGGCCCATTGGAGATGATATTCTAGAAGTTTTATTATGTTTATTCGGAGTTAGTTATGCATGCTAGTTTGATACGCTTGAGGGTAGGACTGTAGGACTACCTGTGATACTGATTGATTTCCGGTATGTGCATTATCTATTACATGTGAGATGTTATGTGGGATGGGTTGAGGCTGTACTGCTCCGTGCGTTAGCCAACAAACCCTAGAGTATTCCAGATATGAGCTGAGGGCCCGGTAAGCATTCCAGACTCATACTGAGGACTAGGGGCATTCCGAATACGAGCTGAGGGCTCGGTAGGCATTCTAGACTCGTACTGAGGGATCGGTAGCAATCCAGATGTGAGCTGAGGGCCCGGTAGGCATTTCATACTCACATTGTTGGCCCAGGGGTATTCCAGTCTGTAAAGCTGTGGAATCGTTATGTGCTGTTTTGCTCAGTTTGTTACGATATGTTAATGTGTGACAAGGTTATGTGGACTGTATGTGTATCGGTATTTTAGGGGTAACTCACTAAGCTCTCGGGCTTACAGTTTCAGTTTATTGTTTCAGGTACCTCAGGGGATCGCAGCAAGGCGAAAGCATGATCGTAGAGCTCCTCCTATTGTGTTATGTTTTTGGGAAAACATGATATAAATGTATTTTGAAAGCAATGTTGTAATGTTTTGACGAATTCGACGTGTTTTTGAAAGTTTAAATTTGGCTTAAATTTTTTAGTGTTACAAAATGTAAATGTAGTCATGAAATGCACCTACTTAATCAAGATTCCCCTAATAAATATTCAAGTGCATTACAAAGTTGTACATGCATGAATAATGTCTTTTTGTAGGTTATGTTTTGAAGAGAAGCAAGAATGAATATCATAAAGTCATTAATATCAGTAGGAGATGATGTGGGATTTGTTGTAAATGAGTAAAGGGAAAATGAATCAGGAGGGTAACCAACTGTTGTGTTTGTTCTCATTTGGTCCCTTTCCTTTTTTTGTACTCAATATACCATCGAACTTGTTGTTTGTGTTCACCATAACCCTTTGACCGGCTATCACAGGTCAAAAGTCGGTCAAAAGGGCTATGGTAAACACCAACAACAAGTTCGATGGTATATTGAATACAAAAAAAAGAAAAGGGACCAAATGAGTACAAACGCAAAAGTTAATTACCCTCAAGAGTCATTTTCCCTATTTAATAAGATGGCATTTTTTTTTCCTATTCTACTATATAACATCAATATACCATACAATTTTTTTTTCCAAATTTCTCAATCAATAACCGTACGTATGATCATTTCTTTTTACCAAATCCCAATTGCAAACTCATTCATTTTTTATTCTTTTATAACATAACCTATTAATTATATTAAACTTTGAGTTAAAATAACAAAGGTTAATAACTCTTTAAAAAAAAAAGGTTAATATCAAACTTAACATTTTGTGATATGGATCTGTGTAAAGGTTTTAATGTTGCAGGGTCGTTTTGGTAAGTTTTATGTATGTTTTTGTTAAGTTATTGTGTGCAAGGGTTGGTTGTGTGGATATGCAATTCTGAAGGGGTAGTAGACTCATTCTTGTCTATCAATTTGTAAGAACACACAGACTTTGGGTCGGATCTTGACCCAGGTATTTAAGTTGTTCCGGAGGTGTTGTTCGTTGGATCATCATTTTTTCACAGATATCTCACATAGGGCATGTTTGGAAAAAATAGGCTTGTAGCGGGTAGCGTTTTGTTAAACGCTACGTGAAGTAGCATTTGGATTTAGAGCGTTTTGTTTAAACTAAACGCTAGAAGCTTGTAGTGTCAAACGATACTTTCTGTTCAAAACGGAGCATTTTGTTAAACGCTAAAAGTTAGAAGCTCTCAAACACTCCGTGCCGAACACGCCCATCGTCTATCTTATTATCTGTAGTTCTCTGTGTAATTAGGGTTTTCTTCGTTCGTTCATCCTTGTTCATATCTTTTGTTATTCATATTAGATTAAGGAGTGTGATCAATTGTGAGAGTGGAATAGGTTATTTGTAGTGAGGTTTGTGTTGTAAGTTTGTGCAAACCATATGTCTATTTGTCCTAAATTGATATAATAGATGATGATGTTGGGAATATCGATTTCTTTACTTTTTCACATGGTATCAGAGCTTTAGGGCTTCGATCTTGTTTTCCGATGATCATCTTGTTCTATCTCCTCATTTGAATCGAAAGGTCTACTTCCTCTTTAGATTTGTTTGTTTTGCCTCGTTTTTGTTTCCGATCTTTGTAGATTTTCAGAGTTCTCAATTAGATCTATAGTTTCTGTTGAAATCTCTAGTTCAATTGACCTGATCTGTGAAAATCTAGGGTTCTTTGTTTTTTTACATAGGGGTTTCCTTTGGATTTTCCTTAAATTGAAAGCGATCTTTGATTATGTTGTTATCTATGTAAGATCTTGGTACTGCAAGTTCTTTTGTGATCTTGCAAGCCCGTCTTCAAGTGGAGATTCTTGGTAGACTGTTTATCTTTGAGTGGAGATCCTTGACTGACGAGCATATTTTATGTTCGCCTCTTCGATCGACCAATCCCTTCTCTGAAATAACTCTCCTAAGAATGGATTTTATCATCGTTAACTCTTGTAGAGAACGGAGTAACGGGATTCGATCCATTTTCTTCTCCCTTTTACTGATATGTGAGAGTTTCTTATTCTCTTCTACCTCTTTTTTAGTTATAGTTGTGGGAGATCTTGGTTGTCTTGAGTACACCAGTTACATTTACTGCTTTCTTTGTTCCTTGTTATTGTTTTCTTTAAATCTGTGTTTCCTGTCTTGGGCCCTAACATACCGTGGTGACCATCTGGACATATAAGGTTCACAATTTTCTTTGTTTTCTTTGTTGTGTTTATTTTTTCTGGTTCACAATTGTCTGTGTTTTCTTTGTTGTGTTTGCATTATGAATGGACCTGTTACTTCAGAGTCTGGTAGTGGATCTATGTGACATCCCCAAAATCTCGGCCAGAAAAGACCGATTTTCATTTATGCTTTTAAAATAATTTCAGAGTAAATCCTTTTGATTTGAAAGAGTTGCGGAATTTGTTCCCAAAAACAAAACGTGATAAAACAATGTTTACCAAAGCATTTCATAAAAGAAATGTATTTTCATTATATAATCAAAAACTCGGGATGTCATGTTCCGATACAGACCATAAAGCATAAACGATAACATTACAAGTCATTCAACAAATATATACATATACAGACTTGTAAACAAAACAACTTGATGGTTCATCCATCTTATGCCCTTGCGCCACTTCCTGTAATACAAATAAACTGAGTGGGTCAGGCTTGGGAGCCTGGTGAGCATATAGGGTTTTCAACCCACAATAAATAATTATATTTAATTTCCACCAACCAATAATAACCCGATTACCCATTCCCGTTATTCTCGCTTTACGTCCCTAAGACAACTAACATAAGGGACCTAGTCTAAGAATATTTCATCGGGGTGACAACAGATGCTTCGGGGGTTCCTCAGCAATATAAGTCAAATAAGGCAACTGTTAGAGTTTAAATGTTGTAATATGTCGAAGTGTTAGTTGTTACGAAGGGTCTTTAGTCTTCGTAAGAAGTTTCTTCAGAAGTAATGTTATTTTTACTAAGGCATTTTAATGAATTGTCTTAATGTCTAGACCTTAGTATTTTTATTATGCTTTTGTTCTCCTATAAATAGGGGTCTGTACTAAGTGAGTAAAAAACTTTTCACTGAGACTTTACAGAATATTCTTTGTACTCTGTAAAATCAAGAGCATAATATGAGCTGAACCAAGATTATATTTACTCTCGTGTTCATCGTTTTTCTTTTTTCTGAATTCTTAAAGGAATTGATCTTAAACTCGATTACAAATCATTTCAATTGGTATCAGAGCAGGAATCCTTTCTGTGATCTGATTTTCATATGATCAAAAAGGTTTTTGAATCTACTGTTTGATTCAAAAAGTTTCCGTCCTTTTTGAATTGAAAAAATCTTCCTGATCTCAATCTAGGATTTGATTCTGCAAAAATATTTGTAAATCGAGTGTTCGTTGTGTGATTCTGAATTGAATTATACAATTTGATTTCAATTTTCGCAAAAGTTTTTGTATCATCTTGAAGTTTTTGTCCTTACAACAATGGCGTCATTCAATTTGAATTCGATGACATCATTTTCTCATTTGCTTGGATCATCCACAAAAATTCCAATGCTTATTCCAGAATATTATGATCAGTGGGCAGATAGGATGGAAGATTACTTGAATGGATTGGATGAAGAGTTATGGAAATGCATCACAGGAGAAGTCAATCAACCTGCACAAGTTCAGCCAATCGGAAGGTCTTCAAGTAGTTTGGAAGTTGATAATCAAACCGAACGTCTAAAACGACTGGAGAAGAAATGCATGAGGGAATTAAGAGGTGCGTTGCCTCCTGTTGTGTACAATTATGTCAGAACATGCAAAACAGCTAAAGAAATCTGGAACAATCTCAAAGACAAATTTCAAGGAAGTGAAAAGACGAAGATCACATCTGTGAAACAATGCCTGGTGGAACTCAAAGATTTCAGACAAAAAGAAAACGAGTCTATTGAAACGTACTATGCTAGGTTCAACGAGCTAATCTATCGTTGTAATCGTTATAGTATAATCAGGTCACCAATGGAGTACAATTTGATATTTGTAATGGGACTTCTAAAGGAGTGGAGGAGTGTGAGTATGATGGTGAAAAATCAACAGAGATTTGATACTTCGACTTTGAATGAATTGTACAATCAATTAAAATCTCATGAAAATGAAGTTAATGAAATAGCTGAGGAAGCAAAAGCAAGTCTTGGTGGACCATTGGCACTAGTTTCGAAGGTCTCAGAAAGAGAGAATGAAAAATCGAAGTCTGATGAAGAAGAAGGTTTTCTAATGAATTCTGATGATGAGGCTGTTGCATTTTACTCAAACAATAGAGTAAAGAAATTTTTTAAGAAACCTTTTAATCCAAAGAAGTCATCAGATTCGAAGGGTAGTTTTGAGAACAAAACCAAACTGGATGAAAAGAAGAAAGAAATGAAGACAGATTCGAAGAATGAGATGGAGCAAATGAAGATGATGTTGAAAGGTGATACAGGGATTAATTGCCATTATTGCTATGGAGCAAATCATTTGGCAGCAGATTGCTTGTTGAGGAAGAAGGAAGAAAAGAAAAATAAAACAAAAGATGAAGCATACTACACTGAGAAACTGGAGGAAGTACAGAAGAAAACAAAGAATTTGTCATTGGTGCCTCATGGAGAAACTGAATCAGATGGCACATATCAAATATGGTCTTCGGGTTCAGATGATGAAGAGATGAAACATCCAACTCATGGAGCTATGTATGCAAAGATGGAAGAGGATTCAGATGATGAACAGACTGACGAAGTGTATGGGAAATGCTTCGTTTCGAAGTCTACTGACAGGTCGCCCATGACTACCAAGGTACGTAACATTCTTGAATCTTTTAACATTCCAGTTTCTGCATATAATTCTGAGTTAGTATCTTTTGATGAAACTGTTACTTACTTTGATTCAATCGTTGTGTCTGCTAGCAATGAAGCGAAAAAGTTAAGTGATCATTTACTAGAGACAAGAAAAATGTTGGATTCAAAAGTCACTAGAATTGATTACTTAGAATTGCAAGTTACAAATATTATGGAGGATAGAGAAAAATTAGCAAAAGAAGTAAATTTGTTGTTAGCACAAAGAAATATTTTCTGTAATTCAGCAAAAAGATTGTATGGAAAATTAACTGAGTTACATCATTCGTGTGGGATAAGTAAGGAACAACATAGAAAATTACTACCATTTTTAGCTTATGATAGAGCTAAGGTTGATAGTATTTCTTATGATTGTGAAAAAGAAATTTCTGATTTCAACAAAATTCCAGATGATAGGTTTAGATATGGTATTGCTAAAGTCGAAGATTATCTTGATGCTAATGATTTAGTAAAAATTGTAAATGAGACCTTATCTAAATCAGAACAACTTCGAATTTTGAAAAAGACTGAGAATTGTACATCTAATTGTGAAACTAATATTGCTGATATTGAAGATAATTCTGATAATATTAGTGAAATTAATGATTTAGAAGATGTAGATTGTTCTCAATTGTCTGTCATAAATGTAGCAAATTCATTTAAAGGGAAAGACAAATGTGAAGATTTATTAATAAAAATTGAAACTGATAAACCCTCAACTTCGAAAGTTTGTGATATGGAGTTTGTGGAAATACATGAAAGTCAAACCGATGATAGTGACAACGAGGAAGAAAATACAAATTCGAAGCCTATTCAAAGGTCGGAAGAAATTGAAATTCCTCGAGTGGTTGTTGATCAAGTCTATTTGAATACACAAGAATTTGAGAAAATTCTTAGTGAAAAAGGTGCTCATTATGTTGAATCGAATACTGTTGTTTATCCAATCTTCAAATGCACTGATGATGTTGTTTTCCCAAATCAAGTCTTCGTAACAACAGGTAATGTTGAAAACATAAAGCCTGAATTCAAAAAGATGATTGAGGAAGATAATATGCAAACATCAAATGAAGGATTCTTTTCAAATCAAAGTATAGTTGAAAACAATCTTACAAAGAATTCATATAAATTTCAACATCAAAAATCAAAAAGAGTATGGGTTGAAAAATCAAAAGTTGAAAATGTGTTTACAAAACACGAAGGTGTTAAAACAGAAGTTAAAGCAATCAACAAAGAAATAAAATTGAATTCAAAGGAATTTAAAGCTCAAGTTGAAAATTTTTCAAAAGAAAATAATATTTCGAAACGTCAAGTGAGAAAAACAATTTTTTGGCAAACTGTTGAGCCATCAAAAATGAGATCAACAAATTTTTCAAAAAGAAGAAAAGTTTTTAAAGAAAAATCAAAGTCTCAAATTTTTGAAAAGAAAAATGCTTCGTTTTCAAATAATGAATCAAAAGTATCAAATGGAACAAAAACTACAATACCAAGAAATTTTTTTCAGAAAAAGGTTGCAACACAGAATTCAAAGCCACAAATTAAAACATCTTATCATGAATCATATCTTTCAAAACCAAAAGTTGATTATGTTCCAAATTCAGCAAACTGTTATAATCCTTTGAAGAAACAAGTTGACAAAGTCTCATATGCAAAGGGAATAACAACAAAGAGAAATATTGATCATTGGTTGGAAGGAAAAGGAAAAATATACCAATCAAGTAAGTTTTGAAGGAACAGATACATGAAGCATATGAAAAATATGCCAATCCTTCAACGAATGGTAGTTCATCATCTGTCACACCCCAAAACCAAGAATGGCGGAAACGTTCTGGGGCGGAGGACGTCATGTAAGTTATCACAACACAGTAAATGTAAATAAGCAAACAACATCATCCATTGCATTAATTATAAAATTTTAATACAAGTGTGTTCCGTACTGTTTTAGACACCAAAAATATAATTTAAATCAAAATAGTATGATGAGTCTTGAATGCGCTCCATCTTCTCAAAAGCTACCATCGGTACCTGACTACTGATGACCTGAGAATACAAGTTATTTTGAAAGAGTTTATCAACATTAAGCTGGTGAATTCATAAGTATTTTAGTGTCGAGGTTTGTTATCAAAACGTTTGAACCTGTCGCAAGTATGAATTGTAAATGTATGTAAGTGTTTGTAAAAGTTTGAATCTCTCAGAAAAACCTATATTTTCTGTTAAAGTAGCCCTCTACCAAGGCTTAACTGTTTTGTATGCTCGTTCTGAAGCTCTGGTCTTTTTGCTCAAGTCCCGAGGGTCGATTTTACTCCCGAGATTCCCGAGAATCCCGAGAAAAATCCGTTTCCCGAGACGAAACTCTGCCCGGTTTTCGATCTCGCTATCTTCAAACTTCCAAGTGAGTTCATACCCCTTTATTCAACCTTTGAAATGCTTTTAAATGTTTTAAATACTTTATGGGGGGGGGGGGGGGGGGGAATACAAGTTAAACACTTATAGTTATTGCTTCGATTACATGTGATTGCATTACATGTGATTAATAACTAGGAAACGATATGTTGTGAGCCTGTGTGATTGACTTTGGGAAGGCATGGGATACTCATTTACCCCTTGTCGAGTTTTCCTATAATAACAGTTATCACACGAGCATCAAGGCTGCTCCATTTGAAGCCCTCTATGGCCGAAAGTGCAGATCCCCTCTGTGCTGGGCTGAGGTGGGTGATACCCAACTAACAAGGGGGCAAGCTTCCGACATTACTCTTACCGGTCCGGAAATCATCCGGGAAATGACAGAGAAGATCGTTCAGATCCGTGAACGATTAAAAGCCTATAGAGACCGACAGAAGAGCTACGCAGATAAACGAAGGAAACCTTTGGAATTTCAGGTGGGAGACCGAGTCCTTCTCAAAGTCTCACCCTGGAAGGGCTTGATACGCTTCGGCAAGCGTGGGAAGCTTAATCCGAGGTACATAGGGCCCTTCGAAATTCTTGCAAGAGTCGGCCCCGTAGCTTACAAACTCGATCTACCAGGCGCACTTCGTAACGTACATTCTACATTCCACGTATCTAACTTGAAAAAGTGTCTATCCGACGAGACTCTCGTAATCCCACTCGACGAGATCGAGATCAACGAGAGCCTCAATTTTGTGGAAGAACCAGTAGAAATCATGGACCGAGAGGTCAAGCAAACAAAACAAAGTCGCATACCCATCGTGAAGGTTCGCTGGAACGCTAAGCGGGGACCTGAATTCACATGGGAATGCGAAGATCAGATGCAACGCAAGTACCCACATCTGTTTCCCTAACCCACGAGTGTTCTCTTACTTTGAATTTCGGGACGAAATTCCCTCTAACGGGGGGATGATGTGACAGATTGGTATCAGAGCATTGTTTATAGTGAAGCAAGTATATCAACCCATAAAAGATATACTAAACTATAAACCCATTTGGGATTAAAACACTTTGACCAAGAGTCTATACTTTAAATACTAAAATAGTTAATTAAGTATACTAGTCTGCATTTTTACTAAAACCAGTGTCACAATGACAAGAACAAGAGTATTACGATTGTTAAATATCACAGGTAAGCTAGGGGATGTATGGTCAGTTCTGGGAATGGCATAGCCTGATCAACTATGCTGGTCCGAGGAGTGATTAGCATATGCCCTAGAATAGTTGTGATGTGTTAACAAGTCTAAAAACTTACCAACAATGCCACAAAAAGATCAGTGGAACTTAAACTTAAAATACTATAGGTGTATTTTGTGCTATTAACTACATACATACTATATCTTTATACCTCTCTTCTCGTGTAGATTTAAATGGCTGGATTCCATCACGACGACCCGTACTTTCCAAATGAAGGCAACATAGGAATGATCGAAGCAGAGTCTGACAATGAACACCAAATTCCGTTGGATGATCATCAAGCTGAAGGCTTCTCAGATGGATCAGACTCTGAGCCTGAAATCAACAACCTACCGCTCGTAGGTCAACCCCCGAACAACAACCCTCGACCAGCTTTTCCAGGTCCTACTCCCTTATGGGCAAACAACTTGAATCGTTGGAGTGATGAACAGGGTCAACCCTTACCATACTTTGGGGACCGAAGCTTTTACAATGTCAGCAATGGTGGCTTTGCTGACCGAGCCCTGCCTGTCATTATCCGCATAATAGCTCGTAATGTCGAGCAAGGTAGAGCAGCCATCGACCGGGTCATGGAGATTGATGCCAACTCAGGTGTCAACACAGTCCGCATCCGCCGTCTTGAAGAAGACATGGAACAGACCCGGAGAACCAATGAAACCCTACATCAACATCTGGTTGCCTCTCAAGCTGAAGTCATGGAACTCCGAGCTCGTCAAAGTGCTCATGAGCAACACCTTCAAGAGGTGGTCCGTCAAATGAGAGACCTTAGGGTTCTCCCGAGGAATATTCATCGCTGTTAGATGATGTCTAGTACATCATTATCTTTAGGGTTAAGGATTAGCCTTTAACATCTGTGCTCTTAGTAGCACTTATCTGTAAAATATTCCTAACTTTCAGTACTCTAATTAGGAATCTAAGAACTGTCAGACTTTTCTATATGGTATGATGTAAGACCTACTGTTAGGTCGATTTTTCCTTGAACTTATTACATCAGTAATTCCAGTATTATTGAAATCTATCTAAATTGTGGGAAAAATCTATACACTTGTGTTTTCCTACTAATATTTCTTGTTGTGATTTCAAACACTCATTCAACTGTTGGGCTATGGTTAGTTAGTCCATGTATTACTCTCACGTTGCTTACAAAATGATTCTTACCATTTTTCTTACCTTTATAAACTTATAGCTGAAAGATGCCTCCTCACAAATCTCCCAGGAATAATCCTGCACCACCACCTCCTCTGCCTCCGGTCATCGATACTGCAGCCCTAAATGCTGTCGTAGCTGCAACAGTGGCAACTACCATGGCTCAGTATCACTATTCTGATGCCAGCAGAGGTGTAACCCCTGTGGAATCAATCCCGGTTGAAACCCCTGTGCGCTCGAGAGAGTGCTCTTACAAGGATTTCACCAACTGCAAGCCGAAGTCCTTTCATGGGACCAGCGGAGTCATTGGTCTCTCGCAATGGTTCGAGAAGACTGAAGCGATCTTCGAAATATGTTCATGCCCTGCTGCGAGCAAAGTGAAATATGCCGCATGCACCTTTGAAGGAAAGGCCCTGACGTGGTGGAACGGCCACGTTAAATCTCTAACTCTTGTCGTAGCCAACGACATAGGCTGGAAAACGATGAAAGACCTCATGATTGAGGAATATTGCCCGAGGAGCGAGATCCAGAAACTAGAGCAGGAGCTTTGGAGCCTGACCATGAAGGGCACCAACATTGTCGCTTACACCACCAGATTCAACGAACTGGTGGCCCTCTGCCCTAATATGGTTCCCACTGAAGGGAAAAAGATCGAAAGGTACATATGGGGGCTTGTACCTCCGTATCAGGGGAATGTTCTAGCATCAAACCCCGCTACCTTCGACAGTGCCAAACGATTGGCACAACGACTCATTGACCATGGAGTCAAAACCCCTGCAACCACAACCACCCTAGCCATCCCGGAACTCTCCAAACCCGCTGATACTAAGCGGAAATTCTGGGATGAAAAGAAGAAGCAACAGGCTGCCAAAAAGCAGCAAATTGTGGCAATACATGCCGTAATAACCCCTGCTGCTGCTACTACTACTCCGGTGGGTGGGTATGCTGGAAGTTCGCCCAAGTGCAACAAATGCAACTACCACCACAATGGCCCCTGCCATGAAATGCAGTGCTCTAACTGCCACAGGAGAGGACACACAGTCCGTTTCTATAAATCTCCGGCGAGACCGATCGCCCAAGTCCCCGGCTCTGGCGCGAGCCCGACCTGCTATGGATGTGGCGAAACAGGCCACTATAAGAGGGACTGCCCCAAGGCGAAAAATGCTGGCGGAGCAGGGAGGATACTAGCGATAGGCCACGGGGAGTCAGTAGCTGACCCGACAGTGGTGACTGGTACGTTCCTCCTCGATGACTCCTATGCATGCATTCTATTCGATAGTGGAGCGGAGCGAAGCTTCGTAAACCATAAATTTACTCGCATGCTTAATCAACCACCGCACGCACTCAAAGAACTATTCACAGTAGAAATGGCTAATGGAAAAACTGAAAGTACGAGTAGCATATAATTAGGTTGTACCCTAACTCTAGATAACCATTCATTCCCAATCAACCTCATGCCAGTCTCAATAAAAAGTTTCGATGTTATCATTGGCATGGATTGGTTAAGCCTTCATCGCGCCGGCATCATGTGCTACGAGAAAGCAGTTCGTTTAAACCTTCCGTCTAATGAAACTCTTATAGTCTACGGCGACAAACCCGGTGCAAGTCTTCGCATCATATCAAGTATTCAAGCACAGAAGTATCTGCGTAAGGAATACCATGCATTCCTTGCTCACGTCGTCGACACGAGCCTCGAAACGAAAGAACTAAAGAACATCCCTGTAGTGAACGACTTCCCCGACATTTTCCCAGAAGAACTACCCGGGTTACCTCCGCAACGACAGGTCGAGTTCAGAATCGACTTAGTCCCAGGAGCTACCCCAGTAGCCAAGTCGCCCTACCACTTAGAACCAGCTGAGATGCAGGAACTCTCTGGTCAACTTAACGAACTGCTCAACAAGGGCTTCATAAGACCAAGCTTCTCACCTTGGGGAGCACCGGTCTTGTTCGTTAAAAAGAAAGACGGATCATTCCGTATGTGTATTGACTACAGAGAACTCAACAAACTAACGATCAAGAATCGTTACCCTCTACCTCGCATAGATGATCTATTCGACCAACTGCAAGGGGCGAACTATTTTTCTAAGATTGATCTGAGATCCGGATATCACCAGTTACGAGTGCTAGAGGAGGATGTGCCGAAAACAGCCTTCCGAACTCGTTACGGACATTACGAGTTCGTGGTGATGCCATTCAGATTGACCAATGCGCCCGCAGTCTTCATGGATCTGATGAATAGAGTATGCCGACCTTATTTGGATCAGTTCGTCATCGTTTTCATTGACGACATCCTGATCTACTCCCGAAGTAAGAAAGAGCATGGCGATCACCTGCGACAAATTCTAGAGACGTTACGAAAAGAGAAGCTTTATGCGAAGTTCTCAAAATGTGAATTTTGGATCCGGAGAGTCGAATTCTTAGGACACGTGGTAAGCGAAAAGGGAATCCACGTGGACCCATCCAAAATTAAAGCCATTGAGAACTGGTCAGCACCCAAGACGCCGACAGAAATTTGTCAATTTCTAGGTCTTGCTGGCTACTACCGCAGATTCATTCAGAACTTCTCCCGAATAGCGAAACCTCTTACAACCCTGACCCAGAAAGGCGTGGCCTTTGACTGGGAAGAGAAACAAGAGAGAGCGTTCCAAACGCTCAAGCGAGCCTTGTGCACCGCGCCAATACTATCTCTCCCCGAAGGGATAGAAGACTTCGTAGTCTATTGCGATGCATCGAACCAAGGGCTCGGGTGTGTTCTGATGCAGCGAGGTAAGGTCATCGCCTACGCCTCGAGACAGTTGAAGACACATGAGGTTAACTACATGACCCACGATCTTGAACTAGGAGCACTGGTGTTTGCTCTGAAGATCTGGAGACATTACTTGTATGGAACGAAAAGCACTATCTTTACCGACCACAAGAGTTTACAACACATTTTCAATCAAAAGGAGCTCAACATGAGACAACGATGGTGGGTCGAGCTACTCAGTGATTACGAATGCGATATTCGTTATCATCCGGGTAAAGCCAACGTAGTAGCAGACGCCCTAAGTCGGAAGGAATATTCTGGTCGAAAAATCAAGTCATTGTCAATAACCATCCATTCACACTTGTCTAATCAAATTCAGACGGCCCAACTTGAAGCCATGAAACCTGAAAATGTGACGAGTGAATCCCTCAGAGGAATGGACAAGAATTTAGAAACCAAGGGTGACGGAGCCTTATATTTCATGGATCGGATCTGGACACCGAAACACGGTGGTTTCCAAGACTTGGTCATGACCGAGGCGCACAACACTCGGTATTCCGTCCACCCAGGTTCAGATAAGATGTATCTGGATCTTAAAAAGCTATACTGGTGGCCTAATATGAAAGCAGAGATTGCTACCTTCGTGAGTAAATGCCTTACTTGCGCAAAGGTTAAGGTCGAGTACCAGAAGCCCTCTGGTTTATTGCAACAACCAGAGATCCCAGAATGGAAGTGGGAGCGGATCACTATGGATTTCGTAACCAAGTTGCCCAAGACAGCGGGTGGACTTGATACCATATGGGTCATCGTCGATAGATTGACCAAGTCTGCACACTTCCTACCTATTAAAGAAACCGACAAGATGGAGAAATTGACTAGGACATACATTAGGGAAATCGTACGGCTACATGGTGTACCTATGTCCATTATCTCCGATAGAGATAGTAGGTTTACCTCAAGATTTTGGCAATCACTACAACATTCCCTAGGAACAAGGCTGGACATGAGCACAACCTACCATCCGCAGACCGACGGACAGAGTGAGAGGACCATCCAAACTCTGGAAGATATGTTGCGAGCCTGCGTGATTGACTTTGGGAAGGCATGGGATACTCATTTACCCCTTGTCGAGTTTTCCTATAATAACAGTTATCACACGAGCATCAAGGTTGCTCCATTTGAAGCTCTCTACGGCCGAAAGTGCAGATCCCCTCTGTGCTGGGCTGAAGTGGGTGATACCCAATTAGCCAGGGGCCAAGCTTCCGACAGTACTCTCACCGGTCCAGAGATCATTCGGGAAACGACAGAGAAAATCGTTCAAATCCGTGAACGATTGAAAGCCTCTAGAGACCGACAGAAGAGCTACGCAGATAAACGAAGGAAACCTTTGAAATTTCAGGTGGGAGACTGAGTCCTTCTCAAAGTCTCACCCTGGAAGGGCTTGATACGATTTGGAAAGTGTGGGAAGCTTAATCCGAGGTACATAGGGCCTTTCGAAATTCTTGCAAGAGTCGGCCCAGTAGCTTACAAACTCGATCTACCAGTTGCACTTCGTAACGTACATTCTACATTCCACGTATCTAACTTGAAAAAGTGTCTATCCGACGAGACTCTCGTAATCCCACTTGACGAGATCGTGATCAACGAGAGCCTCAATTTTTTGGAAGAACCAGTAGAAATCATGGATCGAGAGGTCAAGCAAACAAAACAAAGTCGCTTACCCATCGTGAAGGTTCGCTGGAACGCTAAGCGGGGACCTGAATTCACATGGGAACGCGAAGATCAGATGCAACACAAGTACCCACATCTGTTTCCCTAATCCACGAGTGTTCTCTTACTTTGAATTTCGGGACGAAATTCCCTCTAACGGGGGGATGATGTGACAACCCGATATTTCAACTCTTTGTAATGGCCTAATAGGTCAAGTATTGTAAACATTTTTGAGTTAATAAAATTAACTTTGATAATAAAATGTCCAAAAAGTTTCTATTTAAATTCTTCTATGTTTAAATATCATTAAACCATGATCGTACGTAAAAAGAACGTCCAAATCCGACTTCGTATATTGAAGTTATGATTTTTCCAAGTTCAGCTTAGCAACAGACAGCTAAAAACTCGAAATGGAGATCGAGTGACATTTGGCCGGAATGACCTAAACGAGAATCGAAGGTCTCGACAATGGTATTTCAACGGTAAAAAGTCTGGCAAAAACCGACGTCAGATAAAGAAGTTATGAATTTGTAAAGAAATTCCTTAATCACGTCATTTTAATAATTAAATAATAAAAATAATTTCGGAATTTGCCAACGGAATCTAAACGAAAGTTGTAGATCGTAGTCTCACCTTCGCGGGGATATAAAGAACGTCGAAAACGGAGTTCGTATGAAGGAGATATGAATTTTTGAAGTTTGATAAATAATATATATATAATTTTTATTGAAAATTCGGTATTATCCGAAGAGGAGTCAGCCTAGGGCCGAGGTACGCGCTGCGTACCCCCGTACGCCCCGCGTACTCGAGGGCACGGCCTCGGATCGTCCACGTCGCCCTATGCGAAGCTACCCGACCCGCCGTCCCATCCGACCCGCCTCATCCGAAATACGTAAGCGATGATGTACGGGTACGCGCTGCGTACGCCCGTACGCCCCACGTTCGGAGGCGGTTCAGCACCCCTATAAAAGGGATGCGAGCCTTTCCGAAAAATTTGTTCATTTTCTCTCTTTCTCTCACGATCTTGCCTCAATTTCCGTGCCCATTCAAACCCGAAGCTCTGGTCTTTTTGCTCAAGTCCCGAGAGTCGATTTTACTCCCGAGATTCCCGAGAATCCCGAGAAAAATCCGTTTCACGAGACGAAACTCTGCCCGGTTTTCAATCTCGCTATCTTCAAGCTCCCAAGTGAGTTCATACCCCTTTATTCAACCTTTGAAATGCTTTTAAATGTTTTAAATACTTTATGGGGGGGAATACAAGTGAAACACTTATAGTTATTGCTTCGATCACATGTGATTGCATTAATCACATGTGATTAATAACTAGGAAACCAATGATTTTTATCACTGTTCAAACTGTTTTACTTCAAAATGTTTCACAAACTCTTTTACTTATCAAATGCTTTTATTTAAACTTTGTTTTACTACTTATAAATTGCATGCCCATATATGTATAGGTATATAAGTAATGTTTAAAGGGCTTAGGAAGGCCATCCGCCCTATTTCCTTTTGGCGCACTGAGATGTGGTCTGGTGGGATTTCGGGTGACCATCCGAGGGTCGTTTCAATATTAGTTATATATCATATATACATGTATAGACATCAAAGTACTTCCATATTCATACTTATCAGCACATCATTAGTAAGTTATCATCGGGGTAACACGAGATCATACTACTACAATTTCTAGATCAACGATTCAGTTCATTCAGGAGTCAATACTTATTACTAAGAGAACATATACAACGATACTAGAACAAGTAACATTATATTGCATATACACGAATACGTTAACAATTGTGATCCACTGTATGGGAGCATGTCTTAATTGTCATGACCCGAGTTGTAGCCAGAGTCTCTTGGAGGGAGAGCGTGAGTTTGCGTATAGATCTATACTGGATTGACTATCCTACACCTCGCTGCTAGCTATAGTGGGACCGACAGGTCTGCGGGTGCCAAATGTCATACCTTATTTTTCGACTATACGTTGTCGATGTTACCAGTCGATAGTATGGTGCAATTTATTACATGATACCTTAATATAAACCCGGTTTAAGGTAGTTAGTACAGCAATAGTTCCTATAAAATAAAACTACCGTACTACACTAATTTACCCATTACATTTTGGTGATAACCTCACTTAAACTTTAATGTACAAACTATATTTTGTTAAATGATAGTTACACTTGGGAAATTACACACTTTTACATCAATCGAGCATACAAAACAGTTAAGCCTTGGTATAGGGCTACTTTAACAGAAAATATAGGTTTTTCTGAGAGATTCAAACTTTTACAAACACTTACATACATTTACAACTCATACTTGCGACAGGTTCAAACGTTTTGATAATAAACCTCGACACTAAAATACTTATGAATTCACCAGCTTAATGCTGATAAACTCTTTCAAAATAACTTGTATTCTCAGGTCATCAGTAGACAGGTACCGATGCAAGCTTTTGAGAAGATGGAGCGCATTCAAGACTCATCATACTATTTTGATTTACATCATATTTTTGGTGTCTAAAACTGTACGGAACACGCTTGTATTAAAATTTTATATTTAATGCAATGGATGATGTTTGTTTGCTTATTTACATTTACTGTGTTGTGATACTTTACATGACGTCCTCCGCCCTAGAACGTTTCCGCCATTCTTGGTTTTGGGGTGTGACAGATAAACAGTTAATTAAGATAAAATTTAGATTTTAACTTCATAAAACAAATTAAGCATCAAGTCCAAGTCAAAACAGCAGCCAAAACCCGAAAATCCCTCTGCCTGACGAACTGACTCGCCGAGTCAGGCCCGGACTCACCGAGTCCAGACACTGACTCGCCGAGTTGAGTCGGGCAGGGACCAAAAAATTCGTTTTTCAGCAATTAAAGCAGTTAAGCATCACATACAACTGAAACCAATCAAGGCTCTGGTACCACTGATGGGTTTTATGCATAAGAAAGATTCCTATGTGCTCATACAAACCCTAATGCTTGGATCTAGGTTTCACTATTGAACATGCTTTGATTCCAAGACTTACAAACCCTAATCTAGCATATAAACAACAAAAATTACATATAGAATCAGATCTAAATGCTTACCTCTTCAATTGTTGGCTTAGATCTTCTCTTTCTTCTTCTTTTGAGCCTAGAGTCACAAATGCAACTCCTCTAATGGTTCACAAACCCCACAAGCAAGAAGGCAATATGAGAGAGGGAGAGAGAGGCTAGAAATTGGCATAAGGTTCTCTTAGAATCAAGTGGGAGCCGAATTCATGCCCTAGGGGTCATATTTATACTTACAGGTTACTAGGGTTTCACTCTAAACCCTAATGGACAGCTTAGCCACCAAGCAGCCCATGGAACCTTCTGGAATAAGGCCCTTAGACGAAAATATGAAGGTTACCCATCATAATTTCGTTCCCCCTTAAGCCCATTAGGTTTCCTTAACCTAAAACTCAACTATCATACATCTGACAGTTTATACCCCTTTATTCAATTAATCTCTTTTGACCACCAAATTAATTCCTAATTAATTTATGACCAATACTAATTAAATAAATATGATTTCTCCTTTAATATATTATTCTTATAATATAATAATAAATCATAATACTCTCTCTTTCTCCTTAAATTACCTTGTCAAGTTGCTTTGGAGAAGGCAACCCAAAAGGACCATGCACAACCGGGTCAAGTACATACCAAATATAGTTACAGGCTTAGACACTATTCCAACAGTAACCAGCTGTCACACCCCCAAATCGGAATGGCGGAAACGTTCAGGGGGCGGAGGACGTCATCTTTAGTATCACAATACATGCATCATAGTTAATCAAAGTAATAAAAAACCATTGTATTAATATTAAAGTGTTTACAAAGTATGTGTTTCACATAAGATAGATTACAAAAGTAAATGACAAAACAAGACATGAAGCAGAAAGCTCACATTCTACTATCTCCTGGACTGAATTAATATATATCATATATATATATATATATATATATATATATATATATATATATATATATATATATATATATATATATATCTACCGAGAAATTATAAAGTAATCATTATAAGTCACCTTCTAGCTGAATGTTTATGTTACACATTTTACTTATGTTTAATGTTTTTCCTTGTATCATACATCGTGTTTGCTAACCCTAGTACATTGTATTTGTACCTTTGTTATTGAAACCCGGTATGATGTTGTACCTCGTGTTTGCTAACCCTGGTACGTTGTATTTGTACCGTTGTTTGTGAAAACCCGGAATGATATGTTGTTACTTCGTACTTGTTAACCTGAGTTTTATATATGTTTATATGTTTCTTGTATCATACTTCGTGTTTGCTAACCCTGGTACGTGGTATTTGTACCTTTGTTATTGAAATGCGATATGACGTAAGTGTCATTCTTCAAGTTCGCTAACCCTGGTACGTTGTATTTGTATCTTTGTTATTGAAACCTGTTATGACGTGGTACCTCGTGTTTGCTAACTCATGTACGTGGTATTCATACTTTGGTTTATGCAAAAACGGTATTCCTGTGAAATTTCATGATTTGTTCTTCTATTATAGTTATAGTATGTTCCTTCTGTTATAGTATGTTCCTCTCTATACTACTTATAGTATGAACTGAATCCCTAAACTATACCTATTATAATTTACTAGTATGTTTGTTTGAATTGTTACTACCTTGAAATAAAGACTCATTTATCTACTAAGTTATGTTTTCACTTTAAAAACGGAGTTTTATAAACCATAAAGTAACATAACTTTGAAAAGAGTTTTTGCAATGAATTGATCACTTAATAACACATAAGTAATCCTTAAAATGATGTTTATCACAAAACATTTACACAATTATCATTGTGTTCTACTTGTATTCCCCCCTCCCCAGTAAAAGCATTTAAAATATTTAAAAGATTGATTATAAGGGTATGAACTCACATTATGTGGGTGGTTCTATTACAACTTCCCGTAAGGATGAGAAGTTCCATGAATGAAGTCCCGAGACACAAACGGATCCTAAATGACATATAATGGCATATATTGGTATGGATATAGGGTTTAGAAGAAACTACACGCAAGGAAACACCTTCCGGGACTAGGAAACACTTGGATTAAGTGTTAGAATCACATGTGATTCATCAAAGGGATGTTTATGGGCACCAATTGATGTTTACGACCATGGAGTTTATGTTCGTAAACTCATGGTAAAATGTAAACAAGAGGGTGATTGAATGATAGGGAAACTTGTGGGACTATGGTTTAACAAGAGGATGAGCAAAACTAACCTTTTAGAAGGTTTTGAGGTGTTTACGGCCACGCCAAGTGTGTACAGCCATAAACACTCCAAATGGTGTCATTTTGGGTTTTAAAGGAAAGGGGTTTCAATGGTTCAAGTGTTCTAATGGATAGCAAGTGTCTAGAAGTGTTTAAGACTCAAGACATGACCAAAACAAGGATTTACGGCCATAATCAAGAGTTTATGGCCGTAAACTCATAACGTTTATGACATTGATGATGTTTCAAGACTATAATCTAGTGTTTAACATGTCTAACTAGATGATAGATGGAATACTCACACTTTTGAGGGCCTTTTAGGAGTTTTCGGCCACCAAGAACAAGTGTGTGTTCTTGGTGAAAGATGATGACTATGGAGATCTAGACAAAAGAGTTGATTTTTATGGATGGAAGCAAAGGATGATACATGATTAAGAAGAATTACAACTCAAAGATGGAAGAAACACTTACTTTTTTGAAGATTTGGGATGAAAGGCTTGATGATACTTGAGAGAGATTGGATGTTCTTGACTTGAAAGTGTAAGAATGAAAGAAAAGTGAAGGAAATGAGACTTAAGGGGGGAGTTTATGGCCAACCTTGAGTTTACGACCGTAACACTCATGTGTTATGGCTGTGAACTCCTTTTGGTGGTGATTAAGGCTTGAATGTTGCTCAGTGACTCTAGCAGGTACTTCCGAACACTCATTCCTTGAATGTACTAGGCTTAAAATTCATTAGAATGAACCTTAATAAGGCTAGAAGGTAATGAACTTAAGTCTGACTTTTGGTTGATTGGCTTGACTTTACAAGGAAAAAAATTTCAAGTTGTCACATCATCCCCTCGTTAAAGGGAATTTTGTCCCGAAATTAACTTTCTTACAATACTACTATTCCTCTGACTGGTAGGATACTCACTCGTAGATCTTGCAAAATTGCCCTAATATCCATGATAGGATTCATACTTGGTCTATCTATCATTACCTTGTGTATACAAGTCGTATATAATTAAGATTAGTTAGACGGTCGGATGTGCAACTCTGCCCCAAGTCCACAACCAGACAAGGAACAGGAGATAGGGCGGAAATACACATACTAAATCTGCATAATCATAATTATATACCACTCTTGCGTATACACTTAATAGTGATAGGTGGGCTGTATTCGTCGTTAGCCTCTGTGCCTGAACTTGATGTGTTGGACGAATGGTAATTCTGAAGGTTTGCTAAATATACGGTGGCAAGGTTTCAGAGGGCAAAGTACTCTTCGCATGAGTACTTCGGGGTTTAGAATACGAGGTAGACAATTCTGAGGTCTGGATCGAACTGTCGTTACTAATGACGATGGTTTCGTAAATTTGACAGTTGAGGCGTTGGAAACATATGAACCTAATATGGTGAGGACCACATCAATTCATGACGAAAGATGACATTAGACTCTTTACAGAAGTTAATGTTAGGCCGATTTGAAAGAAATGTCTGTGACACGATGATGTACCCCTAGTGTGCTCGACAATGTACTCTGTGTAAACGTTCTAGTGTTTTCTGTTTTCTCCTTGATGTTAACAATTCTACGTATCGTACCACGATGAGCAAGTACATACATTGAAAGTGCTTTGATAACTAGTGTCAGTACTTTAGGTTTCGATCCTCTTTGGTACTTCTATGATCGATTGGCATGTACAAGTTATGTATAATTAAGATGAATAAGACGGTCGACTAAGTAACTCTGCCCTAAATCCACAATCAGACAAGGAACAAGAATTAAGGCAGAATTACTCACTCTAAGTCTGCAAAATATTAGTTATGCACAACTCTAATGTATATACTAAGCCATCATAGCTTCCCTAAACGGATCTTTAGTTCTCTTGTGAATACTATGACTTGAACAAGTTATTACAACTACTTTTAAATGTTATCCCCAAGTTTTAATCTTATATAAATATAAATTAAAATTTTAAAGTAATTTTATTTAGAAGATGTACCAAAGTTTCAAAAGAGGGATCCTTCGTTATTCCTTTATGTGAAGTCGTTAGATTCCTCCTTCTCCTCTGTCACCTCTCTCTGTTGGACAGTCTTCCTTCGCATGTCCCATTTCACCACATGCATGGCATACCTGAACGATACTAGCATCGGTGGTTGAAGTGATATGTTGAGTCGAAGTTCTGCAGAAGCGAACTCCTTTGTCATTTCTCCCCTTTGGACATTCTTTTCTGAAGTGTCCAAATTCGCCGCACATGAAACATACTTGTTTTACTTGGGGGATTGGTTGTGTTGGCGCCCTGCAGAAACGAGCAGTGTGCCCTTTTCTGTAACAATTTCTACATTGTAATTCTCGGAAAGCTCCGTTGTGGTGGTAGTTGCATTTGTTGCACTTTGGGAGATTTCCAGCATATCGCTTGATGGGGGTTGTAGTGGCAGATGTTGTGACTCTTGTTGTGACCACAGGGGTAGTCAGAGGATGTCTCTTGTTAGAACCTTGAACCAAAATTTTCACATTTTTCTTTCGTTTCTTGTTCTTAGGTTTATGGTCTGGGTTGTCTTTGTCAACAGACATTTGCTGGTTCCGGTGATTGTTACTATGACTAGCATAACCGACACTGTTTCCGCTTCCGCTGGCGTTATTAGCATTGAAATATGCCATAACGGTTGTCATAGCAGCTATGACCGCAACCTGAAAAGTAGCTGGGTCTATTTGCAGAATTGGCGACTCACCTGTTGGTTGGTTTCCTTCTTGTGAAGACATCATTAAGTTGCATGGTGAAGAAAGATCTCATGAGTAATGATGGTCATCACTAGATGTATCCCATCAACTTAAATGTATTTAAACAATCTCATGCTTTATTGGATTATTCTCAATGTTTCTGTCAACATTTCTGAGATATGTCCATGATAGTAAGTATAAGTGGGTATTATACGAGTGATATTTGAACTAAGTTATCCTTGTTTCCTAGTGTATCTGGTTCTAACTTTCATAGGGTTCTGTAAAATAATTCATAACGGAAGTCTGTATATAAGATAAACTCCATGAATCAGAAGTGGTTATCCTCAAATGAATATCTGTGAACTGATTAGCTATTACTGCCTGCAAGAAAAGTAATAATCTTAACACATAGTATGAGTAGTGTATTCACTAACTCACTAAGTCAATTAAGGTTATTATTTATTAGTGTGACTCACAAGATGTTTTAGTTGTCTCTGGCTGATCCTTCTTTGAAAACTTCTCATAAATCTGATTCTTGTTCCTCCTTGACTCTTCTGCTGACCGCTATGAGGAAGTGGTTACATCCAGCTGGGTTTGTCGTGCGAGAATGGAAATGTCTAAAGAACTTATGAGTTTAAGTGTAACATTATGGGGTGATCCTTTACAGCTCCTCCTATAATTGTGCAATGTATACAAGTTGTATATAATTTAAGATTAAATAGACCTTCGAATAAGTGATCTTACTCCAAAACCACAACCAAATATGGAACATAAAGTGGAGCATAGATCACAAATTCTAAGCCTATAAAATCTCAATTATATGTAAAACTTTGGAAGTACACACTCCAGAATCATAGAGCTACTAGAAGGGTCTTTTAAATTCTCACATAAGTTGTTTATAGTGCCTAAAATACTCTTATAGTATTTTAATGTATTGAACTTGATATGTTTTATACTTGTTGTTGCCTTATAGTATCATAAAATACTTCCATAGTATTTTAACTTTATGTTCTGATCTAGAAATCCCTTGAATAGAGTTATGTAAGTTTTAAGGCTGTTGCAACACCACATCACTCCCAAACACATGTTGGTCTCATCTCAAATGAATATAGTTGATCAGACTATATTGATTCCAGATGTGATTACATAATTGTACAGGTTTGACCGCAATGTTCAACCTTTAAATAATTTTGTTATGTTCTTCTTGTGATACTTGTTCTAGTATGTATGAATACTTTTATAAGGTATTGCTATACCTTTAAAAAATATTATTATCTAGAGCACTTTGGCCCCATTGTATTTATAGTCGTATATCTTTAATAGGTTGATATACTTAGTTCACTATAAACAATGCTCTGATACAAATTTGTCACACCCCAAACCGGAACGGCGGGAACGTTCGGGGGCGGAGGACGTCATGTTTAGTATCACAAGAAAGATGCATCATAGTAATCAAAGTAATAAACAACCATTGTATTAATATTAAAGTGTTTACAAAGTATGTGTTTCACATAAGATAGATTACAAAAGTAAATGACAAAACAAGACATGAAGCTACTATGCTCCATTTTCTGAATCCCAGCACGAGTACCTGTCTACTAGTTACCTGAGAATACAAGTTATTTTGAAAGAGTAAATTAGCATTTAAGCTGGTGAGTTCATAAGTATTTAAGTGATTATTAGTAAGTTGAAAGCCCTTTTAGAAAAGTTCGTCTGTTCCTCAGAAGATCCTATACCTTTTGATATGATGAAAAATAAGTATAAATGACTCTACAATCCTTTCTATGAGTACTAAATGAATATAAGTTATATAGAATACATACCAAAGAAAAAATCGATTGTGTGAATCTGCCCTAAGCCCATAACCAAAAAAGGAACAGGGAATGCGATGGAAGTCACACATCCCATTTTTTGTTAGAACTTCATTGTATATAACTTTGGTGCATTCATTTGGTACTTACAGAATTAACTGTAATAGTTTCTTTAGTAAAAATGGTAACCACCATAGTACCTTCTATAATCACTTAGTTTACACTAGTTATATATGATCTAATATCGAACCGATAGTTAATTGTGTGAATCTGCCCTAAGCCCACAACCAAATAGGGAACATGAAATAACACGGAAAACACACATCTAACTATCTGTTGAATATTGCATATATATAACCCAGATGAGTAAACTAAAGCATTATAAAATCAACCACTTAAGGTCCTTTACGTTGTACTGGTTTAATAAAATGGATTAAACCTTTCACTATTAAGTTTCTAGTTTAGTTTACTCAATGTTCTATCTAAAAATATGTTTTTGTACTAGAAAACGATGTATTGAATTTATATACTATGACCTGACCTATACCTGGTACTCCTTATGATTACTTGGTGTATATGTCACACCCCCAAACCAAGGATGGCGGAAACGTCTGGGGGTGGATGACTTCATGTAGAGTATCACAACAATGAGTATAATAGTGCTCAAAGTAAATACAACCAACACAAATATAATTGAAAACGTTACATCAAAGCACATGTTTACATGATTCACATCAATTACATTATAATACAAAATGAACTGTTTGACGATTTATCGTCCCATCCTCAAAACGCTGTTGATTTCCTGTTTTCACTGAATTCCTGAGAATACAAGTAGTTTTGAAAAGTGTCAACACAAAGGTTGGTGAGTTCATAAGAGATTTCGTTGGAAAAGTAAATCGTTTTCCTTGTAAAAGCGTTAGAATATGTATCCAGAAAATCCGATATTTTCTTTAAAATCTACGTAATGTAGTCTTATGACTGAAGACCAAAATGTATAAATAACCTTTCTTATTAATAGAAAATGTTATATACTTAAATGGACATGGACGCGTTTGAATTAAATGAAATTTCTGTATGTTCTCATGTTCGTTAATACTTTATATATATGTAGTCCTAAATTAGAGGACCGAGAAATAACAAGTATTGACCATACTTAAAAGTATAAATGTGGTTTCAAATGATGTGTAGTCGTAACTACCAAAACCAAAAGTGTACAGTAATATCTGTACTCATAGAGATAAAAGTGATTTTAAATCGACATAAAACTCATTTAGGTTTTTAAAAATAAAATCCCGTAAACTTATGGATTGTTATATCCCTATGTGAGTCGCTATAATCATACTATGACTATGTGAACCTGCCACGACGTTCTCAGGTGTCGCGAAAAATAAAATGACATTTGTCACCCGTAGACCTGCAGGTCCAACTGTAGCTAGCAGCAAGGTGTGGGGTGTCAAACCCAATATAGATCTATATACAAGTATCACGTTCTCCCTCAAGGAGATTCTGATTATAACTACCCCGCACTTGGACGTACGGGGAGAGAGAGAGAGAGAGAGAGAGAGAGTCTCACAATATAGGTTAACAAGTTTACGTGAAATGTGTGTGAATATAGATATTTCTTGTATGAATGTACCCTTCTTGTACGAGTGTGTTGAGTGATGTATCATAAACTATACCTATTATAGTTTATCTAAAATGTATGTAATATGTATGAACTCTTTTATAGAAATGTATTAGTGTTATGAATTTATCAAACTATAGGTAAACAAATTTACGTGAAATATGTGTGAATATAAATCTTTCTTGTATGAATGTACCCTTTTTGTACGAGTGTGTTGAGTGATGTATCATAAACTATACCTATTATAATTTATCTAAAATGTATGTAATATGTATGAACTCTTTCATAGAAATGTATTAGTGTTATGAATTTATCAAACTATACTTTTTATAGTTTAATATACGTGTTCTAAAATGAATGAATAATATTTATTATGAATGACTTAATTTCAGTTCATGATGATAAACTGACAAAGAAACACATTCAATAATTAGAACTTATGATTATACACTTTGCTCAACATATTACAAAGTGTTATGATATTTACATGCTGTTGGCTAAATTTAGCCATTCTGCCCTGTTTTGGAAAAATCATAGAAAAATCATACGAAGTCGAAAACTAGATCCGTAAATTCTGAGAGTTCAAAAAATGTGTCTAGTTTACTCATAATTTTTATCACGATTTTTAATGACATCCAACTTGGGTGAAAAAGTCCATAATCACAGACTGGTCCGGATTGTTGTTTGAAATGATAGGCAGTTTTGTAAAAATCACCATAAATTGTAGAAAAATCGTATGGAGATGTGCAAGTAGTCATTTTAAAGCTAAAAACTTGAACTATTTTCACCTTGTACAGTTTTGAAAACAAAAATGTTTAAGATGCCCAAAACAGTCCGTGAATGGAGTTGAACTTTTCTGATGAAGGCTGTTAGAAAATTTTAGTTATGTTCTTAGTGTTTTAACTTGTATTCCCCCCCTGAAAACTTGAGAAAACATGAAAATGTAGGGGTATGAACTCACCTTGAGTGATTTCAGTAGATAAGTGTTGAAGAAGAGAAGTGTTCAACCCAAGAACACTTGAAGAATCACTTGAAGATTCGAAGCTCTAACGCTAATATGATGGAGTTTGTGTAAGATATTCATGATTTGAGTAGAATGAAGTGAAATAATCATAAGGAGGATGAATTATGCTTACCAAATGTGGAAGAACACTTGATAATCAGCCTTGAATCTCGAGTTTGGTGGAGAAAGAGTTTGAGAGAATAGTGGTGTTTGATACTTAGTGAAATGAGAGCAAATGAGAGAAATAAGGAGAGAGGATGTTTGTTCCAGCTCTAAAAACATGGGAATGAGTGTAATTTGAGTGTAAGGGACATTGAAGTGACTTAGGTAAGGTGGGGAGGTGTGGTTAGTCAAAGAGTGGGTGTGGGGTGGTTGCTTGTGACATTGGATAAGATAAAGTCAACACTCCACCTTTAATAATTCACCCATTTGATTTTTATTATTTATATAATGATTTTCATCAAAATATGTTTAAATTATGAATATTTAGAGTTTATTATGTTAAAATATAATTTCTGGAGAAAATCCCGCTTTAAAATCACGAAAAACGAGCTTAAAATGTTAAAAATATCAAAAATGGGCTAAAAGTGACAAATTTCCGAATTCTGGCCGAGGTTCGGTCTTCTGATGCTGAACCGAGAGAGAGGGAGGCATAAACCGAGAGGGAAGAAGAGAGAAGGAAGGAACCGAGAGGGGGGAGGAGAACAGAGGGGCGCGAAGTAGAGACCGAGAGTAGGGAAGAGACAGAGAGGCGGAGTAGAGACAGAGGGGAGAGAAGAAGCAGAGCGAGAAGCGAACAGAGGAAGCGAACAGAGAGTGAGAAGCGACAGAGACCGAGGCTCGGTCCTCGCGTGCATTAGCCAACAGAGGCTCGGTCCTCGCACGCCTTAGCCAACAGAGGCTCGGTCCTCGCGTCTTAGCCAACAGAGGCTCGGTCCTCGCGTCTTAGCCAACAGAGGCTCGGTCTTCGGTGTCTTAGCCAACAGAGGCTCGGTCCTCGCGCGCCTTAGCCAACAGAGGCTCGGTCCTCGCGTATTAGCCAACAGAGGCTCGGTCTTCGGTGTCTTAGCCAACAGAGGCTCGGTCTTCGGTCCTAAGAGGCCTCTCTTCTTTGGTTCGGTTCCTAAAGCCTATTTTTCTTGTTTTCGCCCCGTTTTGAGCCGTTTTTGACCCGGTTAAGGGTCGGAATGACCCGAATGATTCCAAAAAGTTACAGGAAACTTTTGAGAGAGATTTGGGAGAGATTTCTCACACTTGGAGAGATTTGGGAGAGATTTGACATTCTTGGAGAGATTTCTCATACACAGAGATATTTGCGAGAGTTTTCACATACTTGGAGAGATTTGGGAGAGATTTGACATTCTTGGAGAGATTTCTCATACAGAGAGATATTTGAGAGAGATTTCACATACTTGGAGAGATTTTGGAGAGATTTGACATTCTTGGAGAGATTTCTCATACAGAGAGATATTTGAGGGAGATTTCACATACTTAGAGGGATTTGGGAGAGATTCGACATTCTTGGAGAGATTTCTAATACAGAGAGATATTTGAGAGAGGTTTCACATACTTGGAGAGATTTGGGAGAGATTTGACATAGAGAGAGATAGAGTGAAAACGATTGAGAGAGGATCCATGTGTGACAATTGTGAGTGTCCGGCATCGCAATGCATGGTTCGTAAACCCTGTTAAGCCTTGTTTAAGGATCTTACACACTACCGATGAGTATGCATCATTGTTTTATCGGTTTGGCTCGCCACGTACTACAGTTTTAGGTTAAGGAGATCTAGATGTTCGCACTTTTTGCTTTATGATTTCTCATTAGAATAGAAGTTATGTAGAAGTTTCATAGTGTGAATTTTAGTACTCATGGGCAAATTGAGTCAAACGGTTTGACTTGCTGACTTTAGTTGACTTTGACTTGACCGAAATTTGACGGATGTCACAGTATACAGAATATATATGTAGTCAAGATCGAATAGATAGTAGACTGAGTGCATCTGCTCTAAACCCACAACCAAACAAGGAACATGGATTGAAGCAGAAAGCTCATATTCTACTATCTGCTGGACTCAATTAATATATATCCTAGATATATATACCGAGAAATTATAAAGTAATCATTATAAGTCACCTTCTAACTGAATGTTTATGTTACACATTTTACTTATGTTTAATGTTTTTCCTTGTATCATACATCGTGTTTGCTAACCCTAGTACGTTGTATTTGTACCTTTGTTATTGAAACCTGATATGACGTTGTACCTTGTGTTTGCTAACCCCGGTACGTTGTATTTGTACTATTGTTTGTGCAAACCCGGAATGATAAGTTATTACTTCGTATTTGTTAACCTGAGTTTTATATATGTTTATATGTTTCTTGTATCATACTTCGTGTTTGCTAACCTTGGTACGTGGTATTTGTACCTTTGTTATTGAAATGCGATATGACGTAAGTGTCATTCTTCAAGTTTGCTAACCCTGGTACATTGTATTTGTATCTTTGTTATTGAAACCCTGTATGACGTTGTACCTCGTGTTTGCTAACTCATGTACGTGGTATTCATACTTTGGTTTATGCAAAAACGGTATTCTTGTGAAATTTCATGATTTGTTCTTCTGTTATAGTTATAGTATGTTCCTTCTGTTATAGTATGTTCCTCTCTATACTAGTTATAGTATGAACTGAATCCCTAAACTATACCTATTATAGTTTACTAGTATGTTTGTTTGAATTGTTACTACCTTGAAATAAAGACTCATTTATCTACTAAGTTATGATTTCACTTTAAAAACGGAGTTTTATAAACCATAAAGTAACATAACTTTTTAAAAGAGTTTTTGCAATGAATTGATCACTTAATAACACATAAGTAATCCTTAAAATGATGTTTATCACAAAACATTTACACAATTATCATTGTGTTCTACTTGTATTCCCCCCTCCCCCGTAAAAGCATTTAAAATATTTAAAAGATTGATTATAAGGGTATGAACTCACATTATGTGGGTGGTTCTATTACAACTTCCCGTAAGGATGAGAAGTTCCATGAATGAAGTCCCGAGACACAAACGGATCCTAAATGACATATAATGGCATATATTGGTATGGATATAGGGTTTAGAAGAAACTACACGCAAGGAAACACCTTCCGGGACTAGGAAACACTTGGATTAAGTGTTAGAATCACATGTGATTCATCAAAGGGATGTTTATGGCCACCAATTGGTGTTTATGGGCATGGGTTTATGGCCATGGAGTTTATGGCCGTAAACTCATGGTAAAATGTGCACAAGAGGGTGATTGAATGATAGGGAAACTTGTAGGACTATGGTTCAACAAGAGGATGAGCAAAACTAACCTTTTATAAGGTTTTGAGGTGTTTACAGCCACACCAAGTGTGTACGGCTGTAAACACTCCAAATGGTGTCATTTTGGGTTTTAAAGGAAAGGGGTTTCAAAGGTTCAAGTGTTCTAATGGATAGCAACTGTCTACAAGTGTTTAAGACTCAAGACATGACCAAAACAAGGGTTTACAGCCATAACCAAGAGTTTATGGCCGTAAACTCATAACGTTTATGACATTGATGATGTTTCAAGACTATAATCTAGTGTTTAACATGTCTAACTAGATGATAGATGGAATACTCACACTTTTGAGGGCCTTTTAGGAGTTTTCGGCCACCAAGAACAAGTGTGTGTTCTTGTTGAAAGATGATGACTATGGAGATCTAGACAAAAGAGTTGATTTTTGTGGATGGAATCAAAGGATGATACATGATTACGAAGAATAACAACTCAAAGATGGAAGAAACACTTACGTTTTTGAAGATTTAGGATGAAAGGCTTGATGATACTTGAGAGAGAATGGATGTTCTTGACTTGAAAGTGTAAGAATGAAAGAAAAGTGAAGGAAATGAGACTTAAGGGGGAGTTTACGGCCAACCTTGAGTTAACGGCCGTAAACTCATGTGTTATGGCCGTGAATTCCTTTTGGTGGTGATTAAGGCTTGAATGTTGCTCAATGACTCTAGCAGGTACTTCCTAACACTCATTCCTTGAATGCACTAGGCTTAAAATTCATTAGAATGACCCTTGAGAAGGCTAGAAGGTAATGAACTTAAGTCTGAATTTTGGTTGATTGGCTTGACTTTACAAGGCAAAAATTTTCAGGTTGTCACACCAGCCAACTAGCAAGGCACAAATCCTGCTAATAGACTCTTGTACTTTTAAAGCTGTGGTCATGGCAGCCGTGATAGTCATCATGGTGCAACTCAATGCTAACAATGCCAACGGAGATGAAGGCGGTGTCGGCAATACTAACCACAGTATCAGTCAAGAACACCAGCGGGTGTCTACTAATGAAGGCGCCTCATATCACAAACCTAAGAGCAAGAAACGAGAGTTTTGGGACAAAAAGAAGCACAACCTATCTCAAAAACCGCTAAAAGACAAAAATCTGTGGCTGCCCCTACAATTACAACAGCAGTCACGACACATGCCTCGACATTAGCCACAACATCTGTCACTCAAGCACCGGCCAAACGATGTATTGGAACACTTCCAAAGTGTAACAAGTGTAACTACCATCACAAGGGGGTTTTCCGGGTGTTGCATTGTAAAAACTGCAATAGGAACGGGCATACTACCTGCTTCTGCAGGACCCAAACCAAGCACATCGCTTCAATCACCAATACCGGTGTAAGTCTAGTATGACACCTATGCGGCGAAACGGGACACTTCAAGAGGGACTGTCCAACCGAGAGGAATGACGGAGGGGCAGGAGGAGTGTGAAAAACGAACCAATAGAAGCAGCAAGGAATCTTACTAGGACTTTTGGGGATGTTTCAAAAACAAGAACATTTAAGTACCATATGTTTGTAATGTGCTAAGATTACAGTCTTTTAAAGACTAGTTAAAATACTCTCTCGTTCAAACAAATCAAAACACTTATATACATCGAGAGATTATAGAGAAACCTGTTAGGGATCATAATATGAAGTATCATGGCTAACTATCAGAACACATTTACTATCAGTACTAGCTGCTGCAATGTAAATCATCTGCAGTGATAATAACACCGACCAACACAGAACGTACTAACAAGAAGCATAGGATGCTCTAACAAACATTTTGTATGAATACAACTTAACACATGTTCCACTGAGAGAATTCGATGACGTCATTCGATATGGGTTGGTTTGGTCATCACCCTACCAATTGCATGTGTTACAATAAGACCTTTCGCCTAACCAACTGAATATCAAAACCCTCGTCTCTCATATCCATAAATCTGACTCTGACCTTCGGGTCATCCCTAGTTAAGAAACCTCGAAGTACTCAAGAGAGGAGTATTATGTCATCCGAAACCTTTCCAAAGTAGTCCCAGCAGACCCTTCGGGAATATCACACATGCAATAGATAAAGATCAAGCACAGAGGCTTGGGACGAATGCAGTCAACCTATCACTACTAAGTGTATACGCGAGGAAAATATATAATTAAGATTTTATGAGCGTGGGATGTGTGTTTCCGCCCTAGTTCCTGTTCCTTGTCTGGTTGTGGATTTGGGGAAGAGTCACCCATTTGACTGTCTTACCAATCTTAATTATATACGACCTATATGCACGAGTTAATGATAGATGGACCGGGTATGAGTCCTACCATGAACTTCAGGACAAGGCTACCCAGGAGTGCAAGTGGACATTCTACCATTCGAATGAGTCTAGTCGCGTAAACCAAACGCTAAAGCAGGCCCTATGCAGTGCTCTGAGGAGAATACATTACTTATGCCTCGAGATGACTAAAGACGTACAAGGTCAGCTAGGTCACACATAACCTCGAACTAGGAGCAGTAGTATTCACCCTAGAGATCTGGAGGCATTATCTTCACGACACGAAATGTACAATCGTCGCCAATCATAAGAACCTAGAATGCAAGAGCAGAGGGGCACATTATCCCATGAACCAAATCTGGACACCGAAGTTGGTGGATTCGGAAACTTCGTCACAAACGAAACACACAAAACTCGCTACTCCGTTCATCCAGGCTCAGAAAAGATGTATCTAGGCCTCAAAAAATGATATGGGTGGCCGAATAGGAAAGCTGACATCGCTACATATGTGAGCAAGTATCTGACTTGTGCCAAGGTCAAGGTAGAATAACAGAAGCCTTCGAGTTTCCTACAACAACCAGTGATACCCGAAAGGAAGTGGGAGCGGATAACCATGGACTTCATGACCAAGGTACCCAAGACAATGGTTGGTCTAGATACCATCTGGGTAATCGTTGATAGGTTGACCAAATTTGCGCACTTCACACCTAGCATAAGGGGCAAGTCCCTAACAACACTCTCATTGGCCTTGAAATCGTAAGGGAGACTACAGAGAAGATCATACAAATTCGAGAAAGACTGAAAGCATCTCGAGAATCGACAAAAGAGCTACGCAAGTAAGTGACGCAAACCCTTGGAATTCCAGGTTGGGGACCAGGTACTACTGAAGGTCTCAACAGGGAAAAGAATGATACATTTTGGTAAATGTGGAAAACTAAATCCAAGGTACGTTGGGCTGTTCGAAATCCTTTCCAGGATTGGCCCAGTAGCATACAAACTTCGACTACCACAAGAACTTAATAATGTACATCCGACCTTCCATGTGTTAAATTTAAAGAAGTGCTTGTCCGACGAGACTCTTGTTATTCCTCTTGACGAGATTGAAATCAACGAGAGTCTCCACTTCGTGGAAGAACCGGTAGAAATCGTGAATCGAGAGATCAAAAGAACAAAACAAAGTCGCATCCCTAGTGTGAAGATCCGTTGGAACGTTAAAACAAGGACCCGAGTTCACCCGCAAACGCAAAAACCAAATACCCACATCTCTTCCCCAACTCTTGAAGTCCCGGTCAAAGTGCTAATTTCGGGACAAAATTCCTTCTAACGGGTGGATGATGTGACAACCATCACGTTCTGGTCAAGTCAAAGTCAAAGACAGTCAACAAGTCAAACCAGCCAACTCAATTAACCCTTGTATATTAGGATTTACAATATGTTTTCTATTGTACAACGCACCACCTTAATACAAAGTATCGCTTAGAGGTTTCATGTGTTAAGGAAACCTAAGCCCTAATCTGAATAAGTGATGTAATGATTCTATAAAACACAACTACATACCTTACGAGAGCGTATAACACTCATAACGAGGCTTAACGGGGTTTTCAAACCATACATTTTGAAGCTAAACACTCACGAAGGTCACAAACATGGTCTCTCTCAATCTCTCTCACTTTATCTAAATCTCTCCCAAATCTTTCTCAAAATCTCTTTCAACTTTTTATAATCACCTGGGGCATCCCGACCCTTAAATTAGTCAAAAAATCACTTGAAACGAGAAGTTTATTTGAAAATTAGCCATATAGAACCGAAACTAGCTTTAAGGACAGAAGCCCTAATAAAACTGAACCTCCCTTAAAGAACCGATGCCTTCTAGACCCGAAACCTCCTAAGACCTAAGTCCCTCTTAAGGACCGAAGCCACCTTCGGTTTCGCCTCCTTGCAGTTCGGTTCAGCTCCAAGCAGTTCGGTTTATTTCGCCTTCGGTTCATTTCGCCTCCTCGACCAACTTCGCCTGTGAGATCCCTCGGACAGAAGCTACTTTCGGTTCCCATCCCATAGACCGAACCTACCTTCGGTTCTAAGCTCCAAGGACTGAACCGTCACCTCATACCTCGGAAGTTCGCCTCCTTTTCTCGGTTTTCGACCATTTTCACGTTTTAAGCCCGTTTTTGATAAATTCAACGCGGGATTTTCATATAAATCCATATTTTATCATTTTCAACCCTCTAAGATCATAAAATATCCATATCGTAGATATTTCTAGGATATAATCCATAAAATTGTTTAGGATAAAAGTGCAAAGTACAAGAAGGTACTTTGACTTTTCCCATAAAGCTATGACAACAAGCCATCTCCCATACCCACTTTATGACAACCTCCAGTTACTATTCACATCAACCTTAGTCAACTATTTGTACTTTCACACCCTTCTCCAACAAGTTACATTAATCAAGTCTTGGAAAATCCTTATCTCTCCTCTAAGACTTCACTTCTCACTAAAAACAAACTCACTTCTCTCTCACATTCTCTCTCTCTCCAAGAACTCGAAAAATCCAAGGATGATCTTGAGCTTTCTTCCTCACTCTTGGTAAGTATCTTCACCCTACTCTTGAATATTCTACACTTCTTCACACAAATCATGGATTCCTTATACAAATATCGTCATATTTGTTCTTAGATGTTCAAATCTTCGAGCAACTTCCAAGTGTTCTTGACTTAGAAACTTCTTTTCTTCAACATCCATCACACGAAATCACTCAAGGTGAGTTTATACCCATACATTTTCATGTTTTCTTTGAGTTTTAGGGGGGGGGGGGGGGATACAAGTTAAAACACCAACAACTTAACTAAACTCAAACATCAGCTTTCAACTGGAAAGTTTAGTCCTATTCACGGACTGTTTTGACCACGTTAAACTTAATATATTTCAAAACAGTTTAATATGCGAGTAGTTCAGGTTTATATCTTTCTAATGACTATTTGTACAGCTACATACGATTTTTCTATAATTTATAGTGATTTTTACAAAACTGTCTATCATTTCAGAAGCGAATTCGGACTAGTTTGTGAATATGAACATTTTCACACAAGTTAGAGACTTCTAAAAATCATAACAAAAATTATTAATAAACTAGACACATTTTCTAAACTCTTAGAGTTTACAGACTCAGTTTTCAACTTCGTATGATTTTTCTAAAACAATACAGAAAAGTTAAAAACTAGTTACATAGCTTACAATATTAACAACACTTTGTAGCATGTTGAGCAAATTGTATAACAATAAGTTTCTAAATTTTGAATGTATTTCTTGTTAGTCTAACATCATAAACAGAAATTAGTCATTCATGACAAGGGTTTTTTCATACAATTTAAATAAGTACAATAAACTATAATACGTATAGTTTATGGATTTTTACAATACAATTCTACCACGAAAAAGGGTTTTACTCTCAATACAAATGGGTTTTCATTTACCACATCATAGACTATAATAGGTATAGTTTATGGATTTCACATTACAAACATACTACACGAAAAGGGATTTCAATTCTACCACATAAAAGGTTTTACACGTATACTACACGTAAACTCGTTATCGTAATTTGTGAGACTAGTCTTCATTGTACTCTTAGAGTACGGGTTAAAATTTCCTGAACAGTTATAACCAGAGTCCCTTGTAGGGAGAGCGTGATAATTATGTATAGATCTATATTGGGATTGACAACCCACACTCATGCTGCTTGCAAAAGCCCGATCGGCCGATCGGGGGTGACAAATGTCATTTCGATTCCGACGCCTGAAGAAAATTGCAACAGACATGTCTGTTATAGTATGGTTATAGCGACTCACATAGGAGAATAACGACACATATAGTTTACGGGAATTTCTACTTTAAAAAAGGGGTTTTACCTTTTTTGAAATTGCTTAGAAACACATTACAAGTACAAAACACACATACATTCAGTCTTGGAATTTAAGACTACATAATATTTTTATAAGGAAAATATTGGATTTTTTTTGAGTATATGTTACATTTACAAAAAAAGGTTTTCAAACTCTACATCCAAAAGCTTATGAGCTCACCAACTTAATTGTTGACACTTTTTTTTAAACTACTTGTATTCTCAGAAAATCAGTAAAACAGGTAAAGCGCAACTTTTGAGGATGGGATGCTAAGGCGTCAAACAGTTCATTTTGTCATCATAGTGTAATTGATTTTGAAACATGTAAACTCATACTATGTTGTACATTTTTCAATTATATTATGATGGTTGTATTTGCTTTGGTCACTATTATACTCGTTATGATACTATACATGAAGTCTACCACCCCCTGATGTTTCTGTCATCCTTGGTTTGGGGGTGTGACATAAAATTCTTGAACGTATTGGAGCCGTAGCCTATCGCCTCGACCTTCTAACATTTTTCAAACTCATCTTGTATTCCGCATTTCGCCGTAATAACCAAGCTACACTCAACAAGGGTTAGAAAAAATTTCACCTAAATGGATCACTGAAGAACCAAAACCAACATATACTTCTGAACATATTGTGCATACCCATACTTTTGCTGGCATTCAAACTCAAGTACTCATCAAATGGCCAATCGGGACCTCTCATAATCTACATAGAAAGATAGTAGTGAATTAGAACAAAGATTTCCTAACCTCGTGGACGAGGTCATTTCTCATAGGGAGAGTATTGATATGACCCACATACAACCCAACCAAGAAGTACGAGTAGCAACTAGCCCAAAGATGCATCTTTGGCTCAAACACAATGTGTAAAAGCCTGTCCGATTTTTGGATTGATTCCCACATGATTACTTAGTCAAAGCTCGTGTGCTGCTTCATTTATTTTCTGAATAGACATTCCGATTATTAGGTTAAAGCTTCATTGTTGCACCCATGATCTCCAAGATTTGTGTTAGCATTCCGTTTTTAATGTATTTAAGTTTCATATTGCATGAATGAAAAACATCAAAAAATTGTGTGAGACTCTGTTTTTCTTTTTCGTATTCTTAGGAGATTAACCATCTTAAATAGCTCATGTTATAATAAGAAACAATTATCGATGATATTTACTAAACGTTAGATGCATTATTGTGTTTTTTTTACCGAGTTTTACTTCTTTTTTGACTAATTGGGCCGGTTCATTATGGGCCTCCATGTTGGTAATCTTTTCAAGCCTATTTCCCTCATTCAAAATTAGAGGTGGTAATGGGTCGACCTAGGTTGGGTTCGGGTTTAACCCATTTAATAATTAGGTTGAAAATTTCAACCCAATCCAAGCTGTTTATTTAAATGGGTTGATATTTCCAACCCAACCCAACCTTTTAGATAAATGGGTTGTCACCGGGTTGACCTGTTTATATAGTTCCTGACCCAACCTATTAAATAAATGGGTTAAACTTGGGTTAACCCATTTAAAATCAATTAAATAAATTATATAAATAAATATTATACCACTTAAATTATAAAACGTAAATAAAACTTCATAATTATGAGAAAAGCATAGCCCTAATTCATAAATACAAATAAATTGTTCAAATAACATTAAAAATGTTTAGTTTTACCGTGATTTTGGAGAGTGGCCAGTATTATCAGCACTAAAAAAAGATGAAAATTAGGATTGAATTTTATTAACATAGATAATAATAATGCCACGTTATAATTTACAAATTAATACTTATATTAATACATGATAATAATCAAATAATATTAAATTTTATATATATATATATATATATATATATATATATATATACTAAAGTTAAATGGTTTGACTGGTTGAAAACAGGTTTATAATTTTTACCAAACCCAACCTATTTAATTAAATGGGTTAGACGGGTTGACCCATTTAAGTTAAATAGGTTGAAAATCTCAACCCAACCCGCTAATTTTGGGTTGGTTTAGGTCAGTGGCGGATGTAGTGTAGAAACAGTGGGGTCCATCGCCCCCACTTGAAAATAGGACCCATCTTATATATTAGGGAAAAAATTATTCTTTTAAATTTGTGCACACTTCTCTTGGCACCCTCTTGATCATCTTCACTTATTTAAAAGAATAGTGTAATGGATATATTTTTATCCAATTTCAATTTTCACCATTAGAGTTTTTTCATTTCTTTTGAAAAACTCATCAAAAATTTCATCTATTTTTATAACTCATAAGAATCCACATCAATTTGTTGCTTTCTTCCTACTGCCACCATTGCCGGAGGAATGCTACAGTTGCCGCGCCTGAGGTATATTTGGCCACCGTCGCCAGAAGGGACTATTGTTAGTTATAGGTTGGACCCCGGTTGATATTTATCCTGGATCCGCCACTGGTTCGGGTTGGGTTGACGGGTTGGATCGATTTTTGGCGGCTCTATTCAAAATACATGTCAAGTGGATTAGCTTTCGGGGCACGTGCCCCCATATCTTAAAAGCAGTGCGTCCGCCCGTTGCTTACTTCTCCTCTCCTCCTTCTCCTATCTCCAGCTTCGAATTAACGCCTCACTGATTCTACTACTTCGAAATTTGTACTTTTAGTTTTCTCCTTCACCTTCTCCGATTTCAAGCATTTTTATTTTTGTTTTTGCGTATCTGATACTTTTATCAGTATATTGAGATTTATCTGATACTTTCAGTATATTGAGATTGTTACAGAAATGTTTGGATAGTTTCAGAAATGTATGGATTAGTTCATAAATGCTCCAGAATTTTTAGAAAATTGGGGTTTTAATCTGTTGCAGTTTATGAGTTTTAAGCACGTAAATTTTTAAAAAATTTAGAGATTTTACTGTTGGCGAATATCTGAGTCAGATATGGGAGCATTGCGTGTTCTTACCCAGATGGCGATAACTTGGAGTGTTGTCCACGTACCTTGGAGTGTTGTTCAAGGTTTCATAGTTTCCTTGCGTAATAAGGACTATTTTATATGGAAAGTATTAGATGTTTACTTTCAGTTTCCTAGGCTTATACTGATGTGTTTTGTTCAGTATATATAGATGCCTGATAGGATCCTGTAATAGTGGAATTGGAGTTTTCGAGATAGTTTTCTTCAATAATAAATTTTGCGAGTTTATGCAATTACCTCTTTAATTGGTATCAGAGCAAAGGGATGGAAGGAACTTTTGTTGTGAATTCCTACTGTGGTGAACACCATCTACGAATTCTTCTGCTTGAGTTTGAAGCAGTTCTGTTCGTGTGGAGAGTTACGAGTGTAACAGCCTTGCTGTTTTCGTAAGCCTGTGACATACAAGGTAACAATCTGATTTCAGAGAAGGAGTTCGTGTGCAGAACATTCAGAACTCTGTGGTTCTTCTATGGTATACCTACGGTAGAGAGAGATCCCGTGTGGAAACATCAAGCAGAAAACCTGTTCAGAACAATGAATTGTTGATCATTCCTGTTCGTGTCAACCTGAAATCTGAACTTGATCGTGTTAGGAGCAAGAGTAATCGACCGCTACTCGGTGTTCTTGCTGTGAAATCGTCTACGTGCGTCTGCCTCGTGTGGTGTGGTCCTGCTTGTAGAGATCGTGAACCTGCAACAGATCGGTGAAGAAGGCGTCTTTTGCCCTAAAGAACGTGTTTTTTTGTTCGACTTTGGGCCTTATTCTCATTCGTGTTTGGCTTATTCTAATTGGCCCAAATTTGTCCAACTTTGAATTAAAGGAGCAATTACATTAATTCAATTCACGTGAGAATTTATTTTTCGGAGAAAAAAAATCATTTTATTAAAAAAAAAAACAAATCAATTTTTTTTATTTGTGTGGAGTAATCAGAAATTGAACCGAGATGTCGGGAGGAAAATCGTCCCAACCACCGGCTAAGGAACACATGTTAACGTTCCAATGCACAATTTTGACATCAACAAACTATACAATTTGGAGGATGTGTATGGAGGTGCTAATCGGGATTCATGGCGTGTGGGATGTTGTTGACCCCGGATTGGATGATGCCAAGAAGAACAATGTTGTGAAAGGCTTGTTGTTCCAATCGATACCGGAAGATTTAATACTCCAAATTGGTAACCTTCGAACTGGCAAGCAAACGTGGGACGCGACTAAAACACGGAACCTTGGAGCTGATCGAGTAAAGGAAGCAAGGCTCCAAACGTTGACTACCGAGTTCGAGAACATCAAGATGAGTGATACAAGTACAATAGACGATTTCGCTGCAAAATTATCCGGAATTGCTTCAAAATCTGCTTCACTTGGAGAGGTTATAAACAAATAGAAGCTTGCAAAGAAGTTTCTCACAAGCCTCCCTAGCAAATTTGTGCATATTGTAGCGGCCCTTGAACAAGTCTTGGATCTTAAGACGATAGGCTTTGAAGACGTGGTTGGTCGCTTAAAATCCTATGAAGAAAGAATCAAGGAAGATGATAAGACGTCTGAAACACAAGTAAATCTACTTTATATCAAAACCGAATCTGCATATAGTATCACTAAATCATCAAATGGTAGAGGTCGAGGTTCGAATAATCGAGGAAGTGGACATGGTGGTGGACGTGGTCGGGGTAGCACCCAAAATCATAGTCACTCAGAATACACTAAAACTCGTGATGATCAAAATCAAAAGGGAAAACAACGTGAACAAAGGGATCTCTCAAATATTCAATGTTACCGGTGTGATAAGTATGGTCACTTCACTTCAAGATGCCCCGACCGAATCAAAAATCTTGAGGCAAACCTTAATCAGACACACGAAGTAGATACATATCATGAAGAAGGATCGTTCTTTATGATGAATGCAATTCAAGAAACAATGTTCTTGAACGAAGACAAATACATCCCGCCAAAAATTGAAGCAAATGTTGATGAAGACGAAATTTGGTACTTGGACAATGGTGCGAGCAACCACATGACCGGCAACTATTCTTATTTTTCCGAATTAAATAAGAATATAATGGGTAGAGTGAGATTTGGAGATGGATCATGTGTTAGCATTAAAGGAAAAGGGTCAATTTTGTTCGAAGGGAAAAGTGGTGAGCAAAAACTAATGAAGGATATTTATTATATCCCATCACTTCATAGCAATGTTATTAGCCTTGGACAATCTACAATAGCCGGTTGTGATATTCGGATGCGAGGTGATTTCCTAACCATGAGAGATGGAGACGGAAGATTACTTATGAAAGTCCCGAGAAGTGCAAACCGACTTTACAAAATTCAGTTAAAAATTGTTAAACCACATTACTTGCAAGCCAAGACATCAATTGAAAAACAAATCAATGACACTCCACATGATGATAGCAACCCGTTGATGATCAAAATAACGATGCAAGTTTTGTCCCACTTCGGCGATCTATTCGAACTTTAGTGTTGCCAAGAAAATTAAATGACTACGAGCTTATTATGGATCACTTAATGATGACATTTGATGAAGAACCGAAGAATTATAAGGAAGCCAAAATGAACAAGAATTGGTTCGATGTTATGAAGGCCTTAGCTCAGATAAGGTTCGTAGAGAAGAAAGCGTTGCTTGGCGTGCAAGAATTACCCTCGACTCAGAAATTCAGGGGATGATTGTTGGCGAATATCTGAGTCAGATATGGGAGCATTGCGTGTTCTGACCCAGATGGCGATAACTTGGAGTGCTGTCCAAGTACCTTGGAGTGTTGTTCAAGGTTTCATAGGTTCCTTGAGTAATAAGGATTATTTTATATGGAAAGTATTAGATGTTTACTTTCAGTTTCCTAGGCTTATACTGATGTGTTTTGTTATATATAGATGCCTGATAGGATCCTGTAATAGTGGAATTGGAGTTTTCGAGATAGTTTTCTTCAATAATAAAGTTTGCGAGTTTATGCAATTACCTCTTTATTTACTGTGTTCGGGTTTAAATCTTAGTAGCTTACTGTTTAATTTGTTTCAGAATTTTTAGATTGTTTCAGAAATGTTTGGCTTTTAATAATGTAGAAATAACCCTTCTGTTCACCCCATATTTATACTAGAAAATGTTGAGAAATAATGTTTATCATCCTTACATCATTCTTTTGAAGCTTTTGAAGTATTCATGGAAATCGGATCTTGCATTAAAGTTCAAAATGGCAGCTGTCCAACATTATACTTAACTCGTGCAAGTTACCTCCATGAACAATCTTATTCAACCCAAAACCGTATTTCAACTCCTTCATCTTATGTGACACTTCCTCGCAAAAATTGCACTTGCAAAGCAACTTTAAAGGAGGCCAATAGCAAGATTGAAGCTGTAGAAAAGGTAAAACTTTTCCTAATTCCTATTACTTTATCTATTTACTATAATTTCTACATATGCTTCTTGTCTACATTTCCTGAAAAGTTACATATAATTTCAGGTAAAAGTGAAGCCTTCTGAATTTTCTTCCGAGCTTGAGCTCTCGAGTTTAACTGCCATAAGTCTCTTAGATGGGCGTTATAGGAATAAAGTCGAAGATCTCACCCATTATTTGAGTGAATATGGTCTTATCTACTATCGCACCCTGGTTGAGGTATCATTGTGAATAAACAAAATCCAATTCACTCAAAGTAATATAAAAATTTGTTTTGATGTTTTACTTTTTTTTATACCTTAGGTAAAGTGGCTAGCTACTAAAGCTCTAACAGATTCCTCAAGCATCTGAGGTTCCAAGCTTTAGCAATGAATCCCAAAAGAAATTACAAGAACTAATTGATGGATTTAGCAATGGTGATGCAAGGCAAGTGAAGAATATCGAGAGAATAACTAATCATGATGTGAAAGCAGTCGAGCATTTTCTTAAAACAAAGTGTCAAGAAGATCCACAGATAGCTAAGGTCAGTGTCAATGTCAATGTCATATCTTTTAGGTTTAATGCAAGAAGTATAACATTTTACTCTAAAAAACGTACAGGTGCTTGAATTTTTTCATTTTGGATGTACATCAGAAGACATAAACAATCTAGCTCATGGTCTAATGCTTAAAGAATCATTAAACTTGGTTATTCTTCCAGGGATGGCAAAAGCCAATGCTCACATTCCTATGCTTTCTCGAACTCATGGACAGGTAAAACTTTTTTTTTTTTTTTTTTTTTTTTTTAATTATAACATCTATAAATTTAAAAGGGTAATTAATAATTTGTTTTATATGTTGTTCTATAGCCAGCTTCACCTACAACTTTGGGAAAGGAAATGGTGATATTTCAAAAAGTAGAAATTTTGGAGAAATTTGCAAGAGCAGTTGTGAACTACAATGCACATGTTGTGGCATATAATGATGTAACACAAGTATGCTTTATTTTTATTCTTTAATCTGTATTATGTATACTGTAGTTGCTTACATTGTTTCTAAAACAACCCTATTTGTGATGCAGATTGAATCTCATGATTACATGGCAAAACTTTTCCATTCATTTATTCGATTTAATAACATCTTGCTTGATTTTGATAAAGACATATGGGGATATATCTCTGTTGGATACTTCAAACAGGTAAACTTTCCAGAATCTTTGTGAATTGTGATAAAGTGATGATCAATTGGGTCTTTTGACATTTTAAAACTATTGTGTAGGTGACTAAAGCTGGTGGAATCGACTATGCCTTACAAAGTCAACCCAATACATTGACTTTGAAAACAGTGAAGGAAATCTTGGAATTGCTAATGCAATTTTAGACCATTCAAGCATGAAGTTACCTATCTCCCGTTGGCAGGTGTATAAATTTATGAGCAAATTGCAAAATTGGTCCCTATGGTATTCCAAAGATTGCAGTTTGAGTCCTTTTTTTTTCTTTCGCATGGTCAGTCCAAAGTTGAAATTTCCATGCAGATTTGGTCTCTCGAGTTAACTGCCGTCTAAAAAGAAGACTCAAACTGCACTTTTTGGGATACCACAGGGTCTAATTTTGCAATTTAATGAAAAATGGACTCAAACTGCACTTTTTGGGATATCACAGGGACATTTTTGCAATTTACTCCAAATTTATCATGTAAATATATTTTTTACCCTTGACCCCCCATTTTCGTTAAAATGACAGCGTGACTTGACTGATTCTACTGTTTTGAGAAACATTGGTGTGGGATTACAAGAGTGCTAAGCTTCAGGTAATAAAATGAACATTTTATTTATTTATTTAATTGGGTTAAGATTTTAATATTTTATTTGTATTTGAACATCTTTATGTTTGTGTGTGGTAGGTGAATGAAGCTGCCTTAAACAAGGATCTGGACAACTCATGGGAGGTTCTTGCTGAACCGATACAGACAGTATGTATCTGTATCTGGCTTTCAAATTTTATATTATAATCGAAAATAGTTTCTATTTATTTATTTATTTTTGTGTTTGTGTGTAGGTGATGAGAAGATATGGTGTTGAGGAGCCTTATGAGAAACTGAAGGAGCTTATGAGAGGAAGAGTGGTTAATGAAGAGAGGATTACTGAATTCCTTAAAAAAAAGGGTTGGAAATACCGGTTGAAGCAAAAATAGAGCTTTTAAAGTTGACACCACATTATTATGTTGGAGTTGCTGCTCAATTGGAGGAGGAAGCGTGTTTTAGGGCTAATAATAATGGGATGTGGTGAATAGGTTGATTTTGAGGTGATTCTAATATTCTATTGGATTTGTGGTCAATGTGGTGATCCAACTGAGGTATGTTTAGAGAATGTTTTTGTTGCAAATGAGTTTGTGGTTATGAATAATTGTTGAGGCTGTTGCTTTGTGAAATTGGATGATTTTAAACCTTCCTTAACATAAATGAACAGGAGCAATGGATATGCGATAATGAATTCCTAGGTAAGTTCTTTTTGTTAACATCAATTAATCAAAATTCAAACAATGCATTCATCACTACCACTAACGTATTCCCCTAGAAATGATACTAGTTAATACTCATAATTGCTCATCACCATGACGTGTTTTTCTAAGCCATAAAACGAATCAACCCTTCATTTCTCTAAGCTTCCATCTCAAATAAAAACCAGTTTTTCACGAGTGGAGTAACTGATAAGGGATGATATAGTTAATAAACCATAATTGTATTCTCACACCCTTTAGATAACATTTTTCAGTTTTCATCTAAATCACATATATTGACAAACCCGGGGTTTAATCAGTACCGTTTGACCTGTTAGCCAAGTGAAAATAGAGGGGAATAAGTTTAAAACCAACAACACGAGGTCCTTCACTTTGTTGCCATTTCGATCCGTTATTTAATCGAGGGGAATAAGTTTAAAACCAACACGAGTGAGTTTCACATATATTGACAAACCCGTTATTTAATCAGTAGTATCCCACGATTGGATCACTACATCTTGATCCTCAACAATGGTATTTTCAGACGAATTCCTTCACTTTGTTGCCATTTCCGTCTCCACCGAAGCAATAACTCTGCAATATCATGCAACTGACGGGATCTTTCATGCAGTTGGGAGATGTCAAAGAAATTAAATTGGGGCTAATTTGAAAAGTGTAATCTTTCTCAATTTAATTTTCATTTATTAAATAAAGGGGTATACATGTGTTTGTATTTATTATTATTAATCCTTCGTTCTTGCAAGATGTTGATGGAACCAAGTTTAGTTTACACTTGAACTTGCTCCATGATTTGTTTTGATTCCTGGAACAACCCAATGCTTCTTTGAAGCCTCACTCTCTCTTTGCCCGTGGATGATAGTTCCTCAGACATTTTTTCTATGCCTCCGCCATGCATCATCATCTCATTCACTATCTCCATCTCCATTTCCTTATTCACCACTTTTTGAATCATAAACCGAAGCCGAAGCGCAGTACGATCCACCATTCGTTTCAGAACAATTTTCCAATAAGCCGTCATTCTCATTTTTAAATCAAATGCTTGATCCCTTGTATTTTCCGGAATACTAAATAGATGCTTAACGTTAACAGTGCCATCATGACCTTCCATACTTAGCTCTTCCAAATGATTGCACATTGCCTTCATAAACTTGTCGCGGTTGCTAATTAACATGTTCCAAGAAGCAACAAAATCAGGGTCACATGTATAATATGTGGTCTTCTCCATCTCTATCATTTCAACAACTTTCTCCATAAACTCAAACTTCATTTTCTCCATCACATTATGAGTTGCTTTCCTCATGGAGGAAAGTAATTGTGGATAATCCCCATAGTGATCAATTAAAATTCTAGCACAAACAATTTCAAGATAACTCCACACTTGTTTCACGAACAGAATGGCAAAAGTAGAGACATTATTCATTTTCCTCCTAATCCAAAATGAGTGAGGAAGGAAATGAGGCAACCAGATTCCATTAGTTTCCTCTAAAACCTGCATCTCCTCAACTAGGAAACTTTCAGAGAATTGGACACTCGAATGGAGGTTTTTTGAAAACTCATCTAGCATGTCAATTAACCGAGCATTGCAATGCATTTTCTTAAAATCCACGTACTCATTGTATTCTCCTTTTATGAACATCATTTGAAGAGTTTCCGTGAAGGACCTAATGATATGCATAAATGCAACCAGTCCATCAGCTTTACTCATAAAATTGTTGGGTAATTGGTTGAGCTCCAAATCCAAAATATTGATCCCCTCATTGATCTTATCCACAATGTCCGGAAAACATTTCAATATGATTACTAATTGAATTTGAACAAGCCTACTGGCCAAGGCAGGAATACCCACCATGGCCTTTTCAATCTTGGACAACAAGGGGTGAGCTTCAAATACTGTGGCTTCTCGGATTTGAGCTTCCTCGTGAGTTTCATCGTCAATTCTGTTTCTAACAAAGTTATACCCACCACGAACCTTGAGTTTAGTAAGAGCCTGAAAGACATCATCATCATCATCAAGGAGTTGGTCACATTTGGTAATTACGGCCAGCATCCTCTCTTCAGTATTGTCCACACTTCTTGACATGCTATATAACCATTTAGATGAGAGTTTATCATCCACAGAAGAAACACTTAAAATGATACTCTCCTTTGGCTTTATATACTCCATAGTGATATCTGCAGCAATAAAAACCGATAAACATCAAATCAAGGTTATATTTGACTTTTTCAAGCCGTGATATAAACTTTCTATACGTTCATCAACTATCAAGATATGGAACAGGTTACTTTTGTAAGAATATTATTTACGATTAATTACTAATGAAAGTATGAAAAAGATGTCCACGCTACATAATTTTTATAGGCATCCAACTATTTAACCGTTAGTGTTTTTTAAAATTTTAATGCCATGTAAGCGGCTGATGTACAGATTGCATATCACCAAAACTGCCACCTCTTGGTCTTCGTCTCTAAATAAAAACGTCCTGCTGTTGTGATTTATCCTAAACCTGTATGTATATACCGTCTTCTTCCCTAGCTCCATATTTGTCCTTTGTGATCGTCTTCTACATCCTTGTCTCAAGTCGAAATGGAAGCTGCCACGCCATGTTCTTAATTGTCATCGTCTTCAACTTCTTCAAGAATTTCGGTTTGAAAGATTACCCCATCCACCGATTCTAATTCCGAGTTCACTATTCTTTGTTTTTGAAATATATATCGCTTCAACAACATACATGTTTCCCGATAGAAATAGGAATTGCTGATTTTCGATTGAAATTAAAAATGTGGTGCGTAGGGAGATCAGAGAAGCCTGAAAAAATGGAATGGTTCCGGTGTACTACAATGACGATCCTACATCTATGAATAACTATGCTTACCGGCTTGGACTCAATGTGTATGACTTCAATTTACAAGGTGTAAACTTATTTTATTGTTGTTCTCGATAATTTGTTTTTCCAATAGTTATGTTGAAAATAAATTAGACGTTAGGATATTCTGTAACATCATGATTATTGGAAACGTTGTGTCGGTTGGAAAGTGAGTTATGGTAGCTACTTAACCACCAAACATATGAGCGGTTTTTCCGTTTGGTTCCCGTACATATAAGGGTATAATATGATTATACTGTATGCAATTAAAGGAAGGATGTTTGAGATGGTATGGACATTTCTTAAGGAGGATACCATCAACGCCATTAAGGAGGGTAGAATCAATTGTGATTGAGGGTGACAGGATGAGAGGACGCCCAAGATGGAAGTGGGAGGATAATGTGAGACTTGACATGGAGGAGTTTTCTCTTACCGGGATATGACCTTAGATAAAGTGGTTTGCAGGCGAAAAATTAGGGTTGATGGATAGTCTCGCTTCTTGGTTACTTAATCTTTACTTTTGATAACAGTTTCATGCTCTTATGTTACCTTTCTAGTTATTCATGATCTTATGGATACCAGAATGGTAGTTAGTTTTCACTAACTAACAAAGCGAGTAACACACTTCTTTTCTAGATATATATGTCATCTAGATGTATGTTTATTATTATATTGGGTTAATTTCGTGATAAATACAATATTATGATTTATTGGATTAGAACCTGTAAGGTTGGGATTGGTTGAGAGTTGTGGTGAATTGATATGCATGAACATTATAGTAGGTTATTGTTATGTGAAATTATAATGACGTGGGAATTTGAGAATCGATTTACTCTATGCAGGAGTAATAATAAAAAAGTTGTAGTTAACTGTGATACAATTTCGTGGATATAAAGCTTATCAAAAATGGATTTTATATGAGAAGGTTATGGCCATTTGAAGTTGGAATAGAAACTATGTTGCCATTCGAGAAAATTTGGCAAAAACTGAAAAGCGCGGCGTGCCTTTTTAAAAGATGTGGTGTGTCTAGTGTTGAGTAACGAAAGCACGTGTAGATCGAAGATTACACGTGGCAGTTAGGAAGGTGACAAATAGCTCAAGTCGCAGCACCACCTTATGGAAAGAACAATGCAGATCCCGATTTCTCAACCTATAAATAACGATAATTTTCCATTCATTGGACGTTTTTCCGAAGAATGCTCCAAGCAGTCACACATCAACGTGTAGCCTTCAAAAGGTCGTTTTAACTTCAGTATGCAAGAGTTGAGATTTGAGTCGATGAGCGACGATTACGGCTTAGATACAGATGTCTAACAAGGGTACAATTGTCGTTTGGGCTAAGGTATCCTCTCGATTGTTAATGCGTAATTTCTTTTATGTAAATATTGAGTCATGAAGGGTTGATAAACCCAATATGGTATTTGAAACTCTTAACCCAATGTTGTTATGAGCTGACGTATAAAGAAATAGATAAAGAGTTTATGTGGTGGAACTCTCAATTGGATAATGAGGATTGTAAACCCTAGTTCACTAATTTCCCCGACACCGACTGTAAGATGAGACTATTGGATTATGGATTTAAGCCATTTGGTAATGGTTTTTAGGAGCTTAGTGATTTGGAAACAAATGGTTACCAAGCTGTATTAGAGATCAGGAAAAGGTCATTGTAATTGATATGATAAATAAGCTCCTAAGTGTATTAAGACAAGTTTTGAGGAACTTGGTATTTGTCCAGATAGGTTGGACCAGCGTTTGAACTAAGAGATAGAGTGAGGCTAGAAGCCAAATTGAAATGTAGTCTTCACTAACTAGCGAGGTGAATACATGTGGATTTTCCCTTTGGGGTATATGGCATATTAGTATAGTTTTTCTGTGAAAATATTTCTTGCTTCAAAAAGTAATAAATCCAAGATAGCAAGTAAACAAACTCTTTTTATAAAGAGTTAGTTAAAGATTTTGAAAGGAAAATGTTTTCGAACAAATGAGCTCTTTTATGATCTATGGTTAGCTAGCTACGAGGTGTTACATAAATTGTTGAAAAGGATTAAAAAACTACATTTTACAATTAGATCATGTTCGATTATTTTACTATGCAATGTTATTAATGAAAGTGCATGACCATAACATCAATAATTTGTGTGTTATTGATTAAGTAAAAGAAAGTAGTGATCATGCATCATGTGAGTGATTTTCATAGTCATGAGAAAGTGACGGCTAGTCCAAGGGGTCAGCGTGAGGACCAAAGTTGCTTAGTGGTTCGCATGGGAACCAATTACGGGGCCTTACATGGGTGATTTGATCCTCGATAAAGCCTAGAATTCTGAGTCACATATGTGACTAGCTCGTTCAACGTGTATTCAAGGGGCCTTATTCAGTATATTCTGATGATGCTCAACGTATCTGAGCCAAGGGGTGGCAAATTGGGCCATCGTGTTGTGTTTCTGTTTGACACGACATGACAGGATAAGGTTTCATGTAAAACGAACACGACACGATGTCGTGTTTTTTTAATTAACACGAAAACGAACCGATAAAAAACAAAAAACACGACACAACACGACAAAGATGCCATAAAATAGCAACTGATTTATTTAATTAATATTTAATCATACGAAACACGAAAAACATGACCTATAAATGCTAAATCGTGTTGAATCTTGAACACAAACACGAAACGACACAACATTGTGTTTTTTACACTTGACACGAACATGACATGAACACGAATTCGAATTTTAGTTTCGTCGCAATTTCGTTTCGTGTGGTGCATTTTTGTTGTGTCGTGTCATCAATTGTCACCCCTATGTGAGCGTAATCTACGGTGTTTACGTGCTGCTTTATGTGACTAGCCCAATTAGGGGTGTGAATGTTCTTGTCACTTATGTGACTAGCCTGATTTGGGGGTGGTCCTTATAGGTATTAGACTTGACAAATATCTGAGGCTCGGGAAGGCCCGAAAAGATTTGTAATGAGTGAGGAAATACATATCATGGGTTGCCTTCTGTTTATAAATGCATGTGAAATTATAATTTTATCAAATGATGTTGTGTCTAAACCCATATAGCTCACAAGAAAGTTTTTGTCTTACGTATTTTTGCTTGAAACGCCATGTATTCTAGGTATTGAGATACAACCTAGAGAGCTGAGTAAAATAGCAGAGAGACAATGGATAGAAATTGGGCATAACTTCCATGACGTAAGCAACCTTGCAACTTTACTATGGTTTATTGTATCAATTGTAATAACCAAAGGAATATTTTTATTAATATATTTATAAATGAAATGAGAAAATTTTTGGGACCATATTTTATAAATGGGTTCCGTTGATAGAAAATGTTTTATAAGCCATAGTATTTAATATAAAAGATCAGGTGTTACAAGTTGGTACCAGAGCCATATTTTAAGCGAATTAATTTTGGTAAGTCCATACCTAGGCTTAAACCATGAGGTGCAAGAAAGAACCAGAGTGGTTTAGGGCCATTACTAGTGATATTAGTAGGTCCAGTGAGTTATATCAAGGTTGCTCTTGTGTAAGAACGAAATGTCATTTTGCAAAATGAAATATGAGTTGGCTCTCCTCGTAAAGATATTGTGATTGAAAAATATGATTGATGTTATTCTTATTTTGATAGAATGATACATCAAAAGTGATGTGTGTCCTAGTGTGTGGATAATAAAGGATTGGATAGACATTTCTATCTCATTGTTAAGTGTAGGTAACTAGAAAGTTGCTAATAGGCAGTCATATAGATTGTTCATATGGTGATGGTAACATTGAGAAGCGAATAGGGAATTGATCCATAAAAGAGTCATAATAGGTCTTCCTCTCTTTGTAAAAGGATGGCACGATAATGTCTCCTGGAAGGATTTTTGGAGAAGGGCTTTGGTAATAGTTGATATTCAGTAAGTGTACTAGTGTACCGGTAGGTGCATGAGTTGATAAGCGTTACCAAAATTTATAAAAGAACATTGTTAAAATGTGATTTTAAAAAGATATGTTAAAATGTGATATTAAATAAAAGTATACCTTGGCTTATTCGATGCATGCAGTAACTATGATATAATATGTTTTTTAAACTAAAGTTATAAAAACATCACAGACCCCTTGTTTAAACTCAAATCTATGCAATCAATTTTGAAAGCACTCGCACGTATCTTGATACACTAGTAGGATAAAGGTCACCTAACTGCTTACTATATCTTGATAGTCGGGGTGTATTCGCGAATTCTATAGCCAAGATGCATTTGAGGATATATAAATCAAACATCTCAAGGTTAAAATCATCATTTAATATGAAAATACAAGGTATGTTTTATATCAAAATAAAGATAACATTTGTGTTTAATAAGAACAAGTGGGAGCGTAGTGATATTCCTAATCTTGTATGAACGCGGCATACTCAATTATGATAAATTACATTCTGGCTATGCTTTTATCTTCACTCGAAAAATATTTATAAGATGAAAGATATATGAAAGACAAGATGCATTCTTGGAATGTAAAATCTACCGAGTTTGATAAAGATGAATGTTAAAATCTTTTAAATCTTTATGCATATGTTGACAATATCTTGAAAATAGATCAAAATATAAGATTCCTTTGGAGGACTCCTAACATTGCCACATGGCACCATGTTAAGCCTGCCTTAAACGGACCTAGAATATAGCTTTGAGCTAGATAAAATGATTTATATTCTATTTTCTTTGAAAAATGAATCCATCATTTATTCCATATTATACACAAGACTAGATATATGATTATGTTGTAAACATATCATAAGATACTAATTGGATACATTGATAAGTCGTTGGATGACTATAGAGAACATTCTAAGAGTACTTCAAAAGAAAAAAGAGAATGTATACAAGATGATCAGTTTAGAAGAAGATATTTATGTAAAGGAGCTACATAAGATGCTAACTTCAAAACAAATACCTCAAATCTTGGCATAGTAGAACGTATAACTTGCCTGTTATTCCATTCAACTACATTTGTTCCTGTAATCCATAGCATGGGTTATGAATTTCATTATGGAATGAAGTGTAATTTTTCTGGAATGAGGTCCAAGCAAAACATAATTGCATATTTTACTAAGTAAGAATTCGCTGCTACTTTAGAAGTTGAAATCCAGTGTGATTGGATGAACAAGATTGAAAAACTATTTTGAGTCCTTCCGTTCAGGGATGCCTAGAAATATTTTGTGCTAATAGTGTATAATTAAAATCAAGCTAAGAGACTCTATGTCACATCAAAACACCAATCATATTCTCCAAGATATTTAACTATACTTAGAGTAAAGTGTTGGGTCTAAAATATGGTTTATACTTTACTTTTCTAGGCAATTGGACTTGGGTTTACGGTTGGGTGGCATTTACGATTCAGATGGCGTATACGATTCAGATGGCGTTTAAGGCTGTAAATGTGTTAGATGGAAATTACTGCTACTATAACTCCCGAGCTGCAGAAGTTCTACGAAAACTACTGGCCTTACGACATGTGCCAAGATTAGATGGAAAACTACCATCAAAGCGTGCATCAATAAAGGTACGAGATTGTTGCCTCGTTAATAACAACCAAAATGAAGGATGGAGAGTCCATCACGAGACACTTGTAAAGAATGCAAAGATATGTGGATCGTTTGCTCAAGTTGAATGTCAACTTTGATGAAGAGTTGGCCATTGATATTATCCTCCACTCTTTGCCTCCATGTTATGACCAGTTCAAGATGACTTATCATTTGAACAAGGATGAGGTGACCTTGAGCAAACTTAAAGGGTTGTTAAGAACTACTAAAACTGGCTTGAAAGGTAAAGGTATCACATCCACTCCTACTGTTGTTGTCCCAGTCCTGGTTATTGGACAAGGGAAGGGAAAGAAGAGGAAAGATTCCTCTAAGAATCACAAGGGAAAGTCTCATGATGGATCTTCTTCAAGTGGATCCGAAGGAAAAGGTGTTTCTGCTGCTCCTTCATCTGATCCATAAGAAGCAGAATGCTTCTACTGTTACGAAAAGGAGCATTGGAAACGAAGTTGCCCAGAGTATCTGCAGGACATTAAGGATGGGAAGATAAAGCCCACCTTCGCAGGTATTTATACTATTAAATCTAATAACTCATCACATGCTAGTTCTTGGGTCCTTGATACAGGATGTGGTTTTCACATTTGTTCTGATTTGCAGGGTCTAAGAAAAAGTAGGGATGTTGAGCACGGAAAGATGAACTTAATCATGGGGAATAGAAGATCGTCGTCTGTCACAAAGATTGGAGTTTATTCTTTAGTGCTTAGTAGCGGGTTAGGATTAGAGTTGAATAATTGTTGCTACTCGTTAGAAATGATGAGGGATAGTATTTCTTTTCATGGTTTGTACAAACAAGGTTTTAGATTTTCACTTAATAATGAAGTTGGTTCTATTAGTGCTTTCTATAATGGTAATTTTTATTTTGAAGCATTGCCTTGTAATGGTGTATATGAAACTGTGATGGTCATAGATAACTTAGGAAATAATGTGTTGCATATTGATTCGTCCAATGGTTTGGACAAAGCATGCTTGTGGCATTGCCATCTTGGACATGTCAACAAGAAGCGCATAGCCCAACTCCAAAAGGATAGAGTGTTGGAGTCAATTGACCTAAATTCAGATGACACATGTGAATCTTGTTTACCTGGAAAGACGAATAAATCACATTTCACTGGTTCTTGTGAGATAGGTGCGGGATTATTGGATCTCATACACATAGATGTGTGTGGGCCCTTTAGGTCCCCCACAAGGGATGCAAATCGATTCTACATGACTCTTACCGATGATTATAGCAGATATGGATATATCTACTTAATCAAGAATAAGTCAGAAACCTTTGAAAAGTTCAAAGAGTTTAAGCAAGAAATCGAGAATCAATTAGGCAGGAAGATAAAGATGCTCCTATCTAATTGAGGTGATGAGTATCAATTAGGCACTTGACTCAGATCCCCTTACGAAGGAACTGAGTAGGGTTAAACATCTACAACATGCTAGGAACATTGGTCTGAAAGACGATATTAGTTTTAGAGATTAGATAGACATTTAGAAACTTGTGACATTATAAATGTAATTTACATTTGATGATTAAGTAATGCATGATTTATTTATGAGTAAAGTTTACTATCTTCTGTCAATTGTTTATTTTGGGTTTCGTTTTGCATGTTTTACTTCCTGAATAGGATTATTCGAATTATCCACAGTCAGACATAAAAAAGGTTGTCGTAACGTTCATGAGTACTCCTTAAATAAGAATTTGAGTATTAGAATAAACTCACGCTCATATGAATCACTTAATGGAATTTATCACGAGTGATTGTGAGACGATAATATCATATATTCTTTAAACTGAGATATATTAGTTGTTGTTTACGAGTTGGTTGTACATTGATAGTGTGTAAACACATCAGTAACTTGATGTTATAAAATGCATTGTTGTGTACGATTTTATGAGTAAATAGTGCAAGCATATAAGTCAAAGTTTATCTGTTCATTTTATCCTAAGAGGTTAAAAGTGATATCTTGGGCCCCTCAATGATTTTGTGTTGACTTATGTGCCAGGCCCGGTTAGGACTGAATTGATGTGTTCAATTAAGTTCTATGTCAAACAAATCAGAAATCAGAAACAAATGACTCTATTCCATGTTTTTGTCCACAGGATATCTTGAGAACGGAGGATTATATGATCCCTTATCTAAAGGACGTGTCATTGATTAAGTCATAGTTCGACAGTGGCTTTTGAGAGTTACGATTGCTAATCGGATTTTGAATTCGTACTGTCAGTTATAGTTATTAGACTTATCCAAGTGGGAGACTGTTGGATTAGGTGTCTAAGTCCATAACTATAATTGTTATGTACTTGACCCAATAGTAGCATGGTCCTTTTGGGTTGCCTTCACCATAGCAATTTGATAAGATGAATTATGGAGAAAGAGGTAGTTTTATGATTTATTAATATATTATAAGAATAATATATTAATTAAGAAATCATAGTATATATTTAGTATTGATCAGAAATTAATTTGGAAATAATTTAGTGATCAAAAGAGACTGATTGAAATAATGGGGACTGATTATGTAAATCAGTAATAGTTGTAGTTTGGGCTGATGGACCTTATTGATATGGGTTAGACGAAAATCTATGGGAAGCCCATAGAGTTTTCGTCCAAGGCCTATCATGTGGGGGTTTGTGGATTGCTTAAGGCCTAAGCAAGGGAATTAGGGTTTCCAGCAGATAACCCTAAGCAACCTCAACTATGAAAGGAACCCCAAGGCACCTAAAATCAAAAACTATGCTTCCATAAAGAACCCTAGCCAATTTTAGAGCCTCCCTCCTCTCTCTCTCTCTCTCTCATTCATCCATTGTTACTTGGTGTTTGTGACTCCATTAGAGGTGCAACAATTAAGGCACTAAGCTCTTGAAGGTAGATCAACAAGATACAAGAAAAGGTATTCTTCTAACTATGTTGAGTTATCAATTTCAAAAATTGTATGCTAGATTAGGGTTTTGCTTTGGATAATTAATTTGCATGTATAACTTGAGAAAAACTTAGATCCAAAGCATTAGGGTTGCATGTGCATCATAGGAATGTTGTAGTGCTCAAAACCCATCATTTATATCATGGGGCACACCAAGACGAATCTTTGAGGGAAGACTGAAGCAATGCGAGGGATTTTCGTTTCGACAACATATTATGGTAATATGGATAGAGAAATTAAAGGGAGGTTACAGATGGTTTGCTTTAAAGCTTTGATTTCTTCATTGTTGATATAAGAAATTATCATTGGCATCATACCATATTGATTAGGCCATAAGTCATATAAGTAAAACTTCTCTATGTCCATCGCATCATGTTGCTTGGATCAGTAGAGGCAGGCAATCTGTCGACATTGGGATACTCAAAGAAGATTAAGGAGAAAACGAACACAATAAAAGTTATCAATGCAATTTCACTTTGGATTTTGAAATGAGGAAAATGAAGACTAGAACAAGTATCAAAGAATTGGATGGAAGATGTAATTTTCTGGTGCAAGGCGTGGAGTCCATATAAATCGCTACAAAGCATACCTTAATTTAGAGAGGGAAGGAGATGAGGTTGTGTTTTCCTAGTTAGAGACGAAGAAGGGAGGTGAAGTATTTTTTATAATATGAAGTAAGTTACTTATTAACTATTTACTTGGTATTAAAATTAAAACCTAACTTCACTTCATACATTTAACGGTTTGTGTCTCAGGTTAATCCATTGTGTGGTCTGGTGCTAGTTTATAATGTAGTTGTGTGTTGCGTACATAATATTTAACATTGCCACATAAATCTATTCTATACTATAAAAGAGATCATTCAAACTTATGTGGTTAGAGATAAATTGTTATTTCAAACAATATGGATTTGAAACCTATGCTTTTTCACATTCCCTAAATTAATAACAAATACTAGAATAGTTATAAATTTCTAATAACTTTTTGTATTCCTACTTATGTATATATTTTATTACTTTAAAAAGGATCAATCATTATCATACATCATACATACTTATAAAGCTAGCATTTTTCTTCAATCTCATGCATTTGAAACCCCCTTTTTTAACCTCCTCAAACCATATGCATTTGAAACCACATTTTTTAACTAATGCAACTCAAAAGTTTTCTTAATTATGATTGAACACTCAAAAGTTTTATAACTTATATTATGTTTAATTAGCATTTAGTGAAAAGTTTACTATAAAAAGGTCAATCTTTTGGGAAGACATGCATACAAATCATATACGAATTTCAAAAAGAAAACAAACTTAAAGGTTTTTGTGTTGGGTTGAGGTCGTATGACCACTTTTGAAGATATGTTATTATATTAGAGCTTATAATTTGTAACTTTGTTATACTAATTCGTTTTTATATTTTATTCGTTTTTGGATTATTATAATACAGTCGTTGTATATTGTGGTTTAATCGTTAATATATTGATCATATGTTATATAGGGTGATGTTGAAAATATTTAATTAAATGTTTTAAATATGTTTTGTGTTTTGTTATTGTACCGTTTCAAAAAGATAATTAACTAAAACCCATACATATGTTATACTTTTCATCTCTCTCTCTCTCTCTCTCTCTCTATATATATATATATATATATATATATATATATATATCTTTGTGTGTGCGTGTATATATATATATATATATATATATATATATATATATATATATATATATATATATATATATATATATATTATAATAGAGGTCAAAACACTTCAACCAAAATTCATTTAAAATCTTATATTTCAAATGCTTTTTAATAATGATTGTAAAAATTTCAACATGTGTTACTTAATTAATTGATTAATAAAAATATTAATGTTTTGAAACTCCTAATTCTTAAACTTATATTATTTAATTTGTTAGTTAACTAAAATATTTTTCCTACATAAAGATAACATTTTTAGGTTTGGTTACTCATATTTGTTTATGTAATTAGAAAACAAGGTGTACATAGAATGACTACTTCAATTTCACATAGGAATCGATACCACTAGAGAGGTATATTGTCTTTAAGCGGTGGTAGGAGATCCACATATCCTTTTTAATTATTTATATTAATGCTTAGTAATATCTATTTATATTCCTATTCACCTTAATTTCTTAGGTACAAATTAAGGAAGAGGATTCTCGGTGCACCAATATAAAGTCAAACGTACGCCTTGCAAAATATATAATTAAAATTAAATATCATATTTACTAATCGATTTATTTTAAAACTCTTGATGATATTTATGTATAATGATATATTTTGTATGACTTCATTCTTAATTTCAATGTTTAGTATTTGAAAGTTATATATGAAACCTTGGATGTTTTGGTGTAATATAAATAGTGTAATACAAAGTTTATTAGTTCAATATTGTTTATTAATAGCTCATTCAAAACAACTTATTTCTTATTTTATCCAAAAAAATATTATCGGATATAAGAAAAGTAGATTATATTAATGTTATACAAAAACTTATAATATATATTGGATTTTATAAAAGTAAAAGTATAGTTTATAAAGTATGGACTATATTAGATAATATCAAAATATAAGTTGATGGATTTTTATGTTATCTGATAATTCGGTTAATGCCCAAAACATAACTAAAAACGTAAATTTCAACATATTTCTATTTTTTCCATAATTATTTTAACCAATTAAATGCATTCTTGCGCAACACGTGAGGTTAGACCTAGTATACTTATAAAGGAAACATTTTACTTTTCATCGCATTCATTTGAAACTCTCATGTATTTTTCCTTTCACCACATTAATTTGAAACTACCAAGACTATTCAACTTATATAATTTAATTTATGATTAATTGAAATGTTGTGATTTGTAACTTCCAAAACTCTTAAAATCATGATATGTAATTGATGGGTTAAATAAAATATTTAGCCTATATAAGAACATTGTAGCTTGCATATTGCGTGTATATCAAAACAAAATGATAGATTAGATTGTTAAAGTTTTGAAGAGTTATGTGAATGGTTCCATGGATGTAAGAGAGCAATTGCAACTTTTCTAAATGTAAATGCAAGTAAATGCAAGTAAATGCAAATTTGGTGCATGTAAAGTTTTATATATTAAACAAGCTTCAAATTTAGGTATGTGTGTAAAGGTATACTTGAGAGATTTTTTTAATTTTATGTGTTATGGATCTTTTTATAATCACAAGATGATGAAGTGAGACTGATAATTACTTCTCATGAGATTTTGGTAAATAAACATTTAAGCTATTTATCAGCTAGAGTAATTAACTTTGTTAATATGTATGTATCTTTATATCGCCTTTCTATTTTATGTTAAGACAATCTATTTTTCTATCCAAGAGAACATTATTCAACATGTATTTTATGCTATTAGTTATATATATATATATATATATATATATATATATATATATATATATATATATATATATATATATATATTATTAGTTTCTATCGTTTATTTTGTTATAAATAACATCGATGAAACTTTTGATAATTGATTTTGTTAAAAAGAGTTTACAATTATTATTCAAAATTGTTGGTGATAATAACAAATTAGAACGAATAATTTTAAATATGATATGTCTTTATTGTTGAAATCAAGGATTATTTGTGTTATAAAAATAAATTCATTATGTTATCGCAAAATTTATATGTGTGTATTTATCTTTTAAATGTTTTTATAGTAATAAAAGTAAGTACTCTATTATATCTTATTACATTAGTCAATTTCTATTTTCCTATTCATTTTCACCATAAAGTTAAAGTAAAAATAAAGAAAATATTAATACATTTATAAGAAAATATAAGCCATAAAAATATAATTTACGTGTAACACTCTCTACTCCGTAACCCAATCTTAACATGTTTCTTTTAAGATTGGTCTTAGTACTTAACAATTATTATAGCTTTAAAATTCAAATCACTATTTTACTTGGACCCTTCATTTCCTTCCAATATTATAGCTTTAAAAATTATTATAGCCATAAAAATATAATTTACGTGTAACACTCTCTACTCCCTAACCCAATCTTAACATGTTTTTTTTAAGATTGGTCTTAGTACTTAACAATTATTATAGCTTTAAAAATATACTTAGAGATCACAAATCTTTTTTTTTTTTTTTGATTTTATATTATGAAAAAGTGAATATATCCTTAAAGGTATATAAGGTTAGGTACTCAAAGGAACTATAATACGTCGTCTTGTATCATATATACATTATAATATTCTTAAACTTCAATCCCTAACTTGATTTACTTTCAAGGTTTTCGAAATTACAATATTATCTTCCTCTTACATTACATCTTTCTACCGAACACCTACCCAACCATATATATTATTATTGAAAATGAAAATTGTATAAGAGGAAGATAATTGTGAAATTATAAAAATCTTGGAAGTAAATCAAGCTAGGAGTTGAATTTTTAGAACTTTGGACGATTACAATGCATATATGATACAAAACAACGTACTATGATGAGTTTGGGTACTTAAGCTTATATACCTTTAAGGGTATATATATATATATATATATATATATATATATATATATATATATATATATATATATATATATATATATATGGAGAGAGAGAGAGAGAGAGAGAGAGAAAAAGATATGTAGGTTGTTTTGAAAATACCCGGAAGGTTGAAAATACGAGAATGGATCAGAGCCATCCAAATATTAAGATCAACAACTAAAAAAATAGTTCCACTTATACCTCCAAACCACCATCAATCCCCGTCTTCAACCCTATACCTTCATTTGTTCATACTGCCAATAGCAACCACAATCACCACATCTCTGATTACCTTATACCAACCATTACCGATCCATATCTCACCCACTATATCTTTTCACCATCTTTGAAGAATCCCATGATAACCACGCCTTCCCCTACCATCATTTGATCACCACAATCGTCACCCACATTCATCCCCACATCACAGCCTTTTGATTCTTAACGGATGCGTAAAAGAAGGAAGAAAAGAGCGATAATTGTTTGTTTCAAAATCTAGTTACACACAATAGGTAGTGAGTTTCTTTTGATGAGGATGAGAAGACAAAACATTCAAAAGGTGGCGTTTCTTTAACTTTCTTCAAATTATTTATTAATATTTATATTTATTAAATAAGGAAGAAATGAGTTGTATTTTTTTTTGTTTCTAAAACCATTCACACACTACAATTTTTTTTATTTTTTTTTAAATCTTTTTTGAACAATGAAATTTTATTAAACCTCTAGCAAGTAGCAAAAAGGCCAGGAAAAAAACTAGAAAAAAACATTACATTTAGCTTTAAGAGACAGCAAATGGAAAAATACACTATGAAACTGAATTTTGGGAGATTCCTTTCCCTCTATTTTTCACCCAAAGAAATGTAGTCTCTTTTATATCTACAATCACCCGAACATTAGAGGATGGAACTTGGTTGAAAATCATGTCATTTCTAGCTCTCCAAATTGATCATGGAGCAGACATGATCACCGCATTACAACTTAAATAGAGATTTTATATCCACGTTGTTTTTATTCACTTTTTATTACAAATAAAATACATTTTTTATTTCCAAATTGTTGTTTATTTATTTATAATTACAAATTGTTCATTGTAACAAAGAAGAAAGCAGGGTAAGGCAATGACACGCAACACCAACGATCAACAATGAATTTTCATGGGTTGGACGGTCATCGGGATCACTAAGGCAGTGCTTATAGGGGTGATGGGTTAACAAAAACTACATGACATTTTGCTTTAATCATCAATGATTAAAACCAAAATATATTTATTTTATCTATGTATTATCTAATATTCATTGAAGATTATAGTTATTTTTTTTATCAATAGATTGTCCTTTATTCTTTATAAGTATACATGTGTTGTACAATAAATTGTACTTTATTCATTAATGATTAATGATTATAATTGTATGATTATTGTTATAATGTTATTTATTCATTTTATATTTACAAATATATTCATGATTATTAGTGTATTTGGATTGTTCATCTTTAAAAATATAGTAAAAAACCTAATTCAGTTTTTTTATAAAACTACATTGTGATTTATTCATTTTAGAATGAAATCATATGAATTCATTTACGAATGAAATCAAATGGAAATTATGGAATAAAAATTGGTTTTGTTGATATATGAAAAAAAATTCAAATGACTTAGTTTAACATGATTTGAATTTTAATTGATACAAAAAATAGTAAATTCCTATATTTTAGAAGGAAATTCATTTGATTTAATTGTTTTATATTAACAAAAAAACATAAATATTTTTGGAAAAAGTTTAGAACTAGATGATTGCAAAATTTTAAGAAACTATCATTTACTTAAGTTGGCTATTTCACTAATATAATTGTACAATTTCTATACTACCACTTAGAAAATGATTGGTCCATAATCACTCTCGCGTTCTCAACCATTTTACATTCTCAATATAACCTCTCCATATATATATATATATATATATATATATATATATATATATATATATATATATATATATATATATAGAGAGAGAGAGAGAGAGAGAGAGAGGTAGGTTCAAATGTTTTCCATATTTATTGTGTGCTAGAATACACCAATAGGAATTTAGTATTAATTATATGTATATTAAATGTTATCCATACTTGTAACTCGTTTTTATGGAAACCAATTAAATTCGTTATTAATGTTAACAATAATATTCTTTCAGAATGAATTCATATCTAGAAGAATGAGAGTGTATTCTACTAGAATACACTCTCGTTCTTCATATTCTATGCAACTTTATTGTATTTAAAGTGAGTGAGTCCTGAAACAAAATACGAACTCATATATAAAAACTTAGATGCAAATTCATTCTAAAAGAATGTTATTGTTGATATTAATGATATATTTGATTAGTTTCCATAATAAGAGAATTATAATTATGGATATCATTTAATATACGTATAATTATGGAAAGCATTTAATATCTATATTTATTTAATTAAATAATTATTTAATTTACTAAATTTCTATTGGTGCATTCTAGCACACAATAAATGTAAAAAACAAAATAACCTAGCCTTATATATATATATATATATATATATATATATATATATATATATATATGTTCCTTTACGATTCTAAAAAACAGAGATCTTGAAATTCAACATCAACCACCTATTTCTCATTTGCCGCTATAACGCTCTGATGTACCGACACAGTGAGAGACTTATAATCGTAAAGGATTATGTAGCGATGTCTGTTCTTTTTTTCCCGGTTGCCTTCCCTACCAACACAAACACCACCACCACCACCACCACTGCCATTAACCAACCCACCGCTGCCACCTTCCTTACCTCTACTACTGTCACCTCTGTCATCTCCACCTCCTCCGCCACCAACCACCGTAATCACATATGATTACATACTTTGTGAACATACATATATGTATAATCTTTTATGATTAGGTATATATGTATAAACATGTATAATCATATATGATTACACCTCTCTGCCATATAATCATTTATGATTAGGCATATCCCGCTGTTGCCTATACGTTGGAGCGTTAAAGTGGCAAATGAGAAATATGTGGCTAATATTAAATCTCAATGTCTCTATTTTTTTTAAATGTCATTGGAGTTGTCCCATATATATATATATATATATATATATATATATATATATATATATATATATATATATATATATATATATATATATATATATATATATATATATATATATATATAAAATAGAGACCACTTTCCTTGCAACATATTCATTTAAAACACCCATCTATAACTCAAAAGTCTTTTTGACTAACAACTAATTAGTAACTGCAACTCAAGAGTTTTGTGACTTATGTGTATATATATGATTAATTATGTGTTCTTAAAGATTTCATCTTTAAAATAATTAATAACTACAAGTGAAGAGTTTTCATAATTTATGGTTAGTAAGTGATAATTATTATCTGTATCTAGTTAATATAAAGACATAAATAGTTTACATATTTTGATGAAATTGCAAGACTAGTGACTAAGATGAAGAAAAGAAAAATGATTTGATAAAACTCTACATTGTGGTGCATACATTCATATTGAATGAAAGAGAAAGAGGAAGATACAAATTTACATAAGCAGAATATACAATTTTGTTTATATTGTTTGAAAATAATATGAAACAAAATTTAGTGTTATGTTTTCTATTCTAGCACGTTGAATCCCATATATTATATTTTTCTACACCAAATGAGATTCACTGAAAAAAGATCCAAAATAATACAAGATTCACATATGGCATCTTTTCTATCATTCCTAATAAATAAAGAATATTTTTGCCACATGACATGCTCTCCTTCAATTAGGTTAATGTCATAAAAACCCTCAAGTTTTCAGGGTTTTGTCGGTTTTGCCCAGAGTTGAATTTTATGTCCGTTTTTACCCTAACATTTTCGAAAAAATGTTCGGTTTTACCCTTTTACCGGTGATAACAGGTTCTCCAAGTTACCATTATATTAAATTCGAAAAAAAAAACCCTTAAGTTTACCATTTTTTTTTTTTTCATTTTTACCCTTAAGTTGATAATTTTTTTTACACTTTTACCCTAAGTATTTTTTTTCATTATATATATATATATATATATATATATATATATATATATATATATATATATATATATATATATAGAGAGAGAGAGAGAGAGAGAGAGAGAGAGAGAGAGAAAGAGAAATAACATTAAAAAAATGTAACGCAATATTTAATTAAATTCTTTTCATATATAAATATGATTTTTCTGCATGAATATATATAATATAAAAAAAAAATACATAGGGTAAAAGTGTAAAAGAAATTATAAACTTAAGTGTAAAAACGTAAAAGAAAACTGTAAACTTAAGAGTTTTTTCGAAGTTAATATAATGGTAACCTGTTATCACCGGTAAAAGGGTAAAACCGAAATTTTTTTGGAAAATGTTAGGGTAAAAACGGACATAAAATTCACTTTGGGCAAAATCGACAAAACCCTGAAAACTTGAGGGTTTTTATTACATTAGCTCTCTTCAATTTGACAAATATAAGTTTGTGGTAATTTTGAATTAATTTTTTTTCCACATGTTATTTTATGGTGTTTCCTATTTTATTAAATTCAATATAATATTTTAATGTAATAATTGTAATAAATATAGTAATAAATGGATATCAGTTTCACTAATGGGTTTACCAACTAATTTCAAAAAATTTAAATTAAATTATTAGTTTCTTTTGTTTATTTATTTAAATTATTTGTTTAAATTTAAATGATAAAAAACATTTCAATTTTAATAATTTATTATTTTTCTTATTTTCTTATAAATTCAAAGTTCTTAACTATTTAGACCTTCATATTTATATTTATTTTAAAATTATTATTTTTAAATTATCTCATTTAATACATGGATCTCACAACTAGTTTTATATATATATATATATATATATATATATATGTATACATATATATATATATATATATATGTGTGTGTGTGGTTTATTTTCACTATAGTACTTTGTAGATATTGGTAATAATGATGTTGATGTTGGTTATATTATCGTGTTGAACATGAGATTATGTTTTACTGTTGGAGTTTTATGATGAAAATATTATTATTGTTAGATAATATTCATTGTGGTGATAAGGTTATAATTAGTTTTGTATTAAAACTAGTAAAGAACTCGCAGCTATGCCGCTTTTGGGGTATTATGGGAAAAATCGGAAAATTTTAAAAGATATGTGTTGAAATTGTAATCACCACAAATAGGGGAGTAAGTTGACACCCCCTAAAATTTGTACAACCAAAAAAAGGGACACTGGTAGACAAAATCCAAGAGTGTTGTTACAATAATGTTAAAGTTGTCAAAGTTGAGAAAATATGGTAGCAAAATTCAAAAGGAGGTTTTTTGTGTTTTTTATGTTAAAATGTAAAAGTTTTGACTACAAGGACGAAAAGTATCAAATTTATTAAAGATTTGTTGCAAAAACACCAAAATGTAAAACTTGTCACTGCAAGGACTAAAAATGTCAAAGTCACTAAAGATTTGTGGCAAAAACCTAAAGACACAAAAACTTAATAAAAACATAAAAATGTAAAAGTTTTGACTTTAGGAACTAAAAGTGTCAAATTCACTAAATTCTTGTAGCAAAAACCTAAAGGTAAAAAAAGTACTATTGCTAAGCTCTCTTGAATTTAATATATATATATATATATATATATATATATATATATATATATATATATATATATATATATATATATATATATATCCAAATTTTATACATTCGTATATAATATACAATTTTTTAACAATATTATTTTAATTATGCGCAACGCGCGTGTATATGCCTAGTAGTGTAATTAATGGAGACGTTGTGGAATAAATAAATAGTTAACCCTATTTATATTTCCTAGTTAAATATCATGTGTAAACCATAATGTGCATATTGCAATTATTTTAAGGTAAACATAATTAGATGAACTAAACAAATCTGAAGACATTATGTCTAGTGATGTTTAGTTCGCAGAATGTTCCTAAAGGAATTTGAATTTGAATTGGAAAAAAGAATGTGTCAGGAATTTGAATCTAATTTCATATACTGTTAATTTGGTTGGAGGGAAATAGAATTAGAATTAATTCTAGATTGTGTTTGTTAATTCGGTTGGCAGGAAATAGAATTAGAATTAATTCTAGATTGTGTTTGGATGATAAGAAAAGAAATTGTAATCTATACAAAGTGATAGAATTGTCGTTTTTTTTGCTTAATTTTACTTTGTTATATTATATAAACTATAAAATAGTATAGTTTCATTTTATTAACTCATCATTTCATGTTGGTGGCGATGCCGATGGTAGGCTTTTTTTGGTGGTTGTGGTGGGAGGTAGTGCTGGTGATGGTAGTAGTGGTGGCGGTGGTGGGTAGTGGTGGCGGCGGTAGCTGTGACGGTATGTGGTCGTGGTGGTGGTGGTGGTAGTGGTGGCGATGGAGTAGGTGGGTGGTGGTGGTGGTAATGGTAGCGGTGATAGGTGGTGATGGTGGTGTGGTAGGTGGACGGTGGTGGTAGCGGTGATGGTGGCTGTATGAGAATGATCCTTTCATAATAATTAGTAATATCATTCATTCGAATTCTTGGAGAGCAAACATTAAAGATGATGCAGACGAAAATTATCATTAGCATTGGTGGTGGGGACAAAAGATACCTGAGGTTTGTTGGAAAATGTCTTCAGGTTGACATCCGGGTCTAGTAAACCAATGAATTCCCGGCAAATCAATTATGGTGAGATCCGGAATACCCTTCTTCTTCACTACCAAAGTTAGAGGCACATTCGAGATCCTTTTACCTTCGCCGGCAATCTCCACTGTAGCCTCATTAATGGCTTTGGATATCATCATTTCCTTCATGATCCGAACCGACTTCTTCTCATATTTTAGTAAGAACTCGGGCGCAGGATTCGAATGGTTTTGTAGCCTCATTATGAGAGGTACCCTTGTGCAGGTTTCCCCTACACGTGGCAAACTTATGCCAACGAGCGACTTTATAATGCTTGACTTACCTGAGTTATCCACTCCGGCAACAACGATGGTTGGGACAGGGAGGCCCTCTTTGATAACTTTATGGATGCTGAGCATGTCGATGGTGTCAAAAATGGGACGTATCTTGTCATTGTAAGATGAAAGAAGAGGTGGAAAGTATGGTGTGAAATTGTCAACCTGAACACTGTCGACTTCTGGGTCGCCGTCGTTGTTATAGGCCATCACCGAACAGAGAATTTCAAGGAGAGAGGATATGCAACGGGGGCAAAGGGGTCAAGAAATGTTACTCTATAAACCACAAAAAAAGGAAATAACATAGGGCTTACTTTTTCAAAGCCAATATTATCGTAAGAAAATATCACCATTATCGGATTAAATATTATATAATATAATATATATTCTACTAATTATATAATTATTTGTATAAAGTTTTTTATTTTTGAAATATGATTTATCAATAACTAGATTATGACCCGCGTTAAACGCGGGGAACATAAATTAAATGCATATCACATTAATAGGTGACTTTGTCTTAGGTTGAATTTTAATAAAAAAAATGTTAGATTCATTTTTAGAGTTTTTTAACCAAACTTATTAGATAAAAATATTTAATACTTATATTAAAGCAATTTGGTTTTTTAATATAATAATTTTTAACATAAATGATGTATGTGATCTTTGTTTTATTACAACATAATGCGACTTCTTGATTAAAACATGTTGTGTAGTAGCTTTAAGAATTGACTTTGTTCGGTGTACCAACCCCCATGGAGGCTCATATAGCTCTTTTCATATTAGCTCTGTAAAACCAAAAGCAACAATAAGTTGTTACATGTACCAACAACATTAAATTCTGCAAAGAAATTCTATAAACATTACAAATAAAGTGAATTGTCATAACCATAAACATCAAATTCAGACATTGTAATTTGCTCGATTTCAAAGTATTTTTGCCTTATAAAAATTAAAATATGATTTTTCAGACTACACCCAATCACGTATACATATCTTTTGATCAAAAAAATTATTATTACAAAAAAAAACATGTTATAAACAAAAATAATAATATTAGTTTCATAATTTGCTAAATGTTAACACTAATAAATAATAATGAACTTTCACAAATCTTGTATTTTGGGCACTACATCCAAATAACAAATGAAATTCGGTTTAGAGGATTGAATCAAGAAATGCATCAATGACTTCTTGTAGCTAAATTTTGAAAAATGTTAAGACCTACTACGATATGAGGGAACGGTCTGCGAGGCTATGGTTGGTTTCTATAGGGCAATGCAAATTTAAAATCGTTAGCACATATTTTTTCTATCTGCTTCAATTATCAAATTTAGATTAAACTTATCAAAATCAAATAATAAAAAAAAATAGATATGTAACCTAATTTTTCATTAAAATAAATATCATAAATCTACAATTTACACTTTATATATTATTCTTAAATTATATATTACCTTTTTATCTTTAATGGTCACTAACACCTCTTTCTGTCGTATTGTTGTGACACGCATCTATATAGAAAATAAGAGAAATAATTATAGAGAAGAATGTTGACAGAGTGATACTTCATTGAAAACACAACAAAATTCTTCATAAAACCGCTAGGATTCTTCTATAGACCGTTAGAATGTCTATATAGTGGCAACCGGTGTGGCATCCATGAAAACGCACCACTTAAAATAATAGTTTTGATTAATGTAAGTGAAAAAATCATTTAGAATACTTACCAGTTGTGATTGTTTCCACTTGGATGTGAGCATTAACATTCTTATAGAGAAATGTAACTTCAAATGAACCCTACATAGTCAAATCAGCAAACATGACAACACAAAAAGAAGCATAACAAAATTTCCAACAAATTTCAAAATTTTAAGGTTTAGCTGAATAATTTTTTCAAATTATCAGAATTTTATTTTATTAAAACCTTATATGAGTAATCAAGAATCTAAATCAAGTGAAAGAAGTAATTATTCATTTAAATCTAGTAAAAAAAATTATATTATTGTGAAATTGCATATAATTTACATGTTTGTTTATTGTCATTTAAAAAAAAAACTTGAATATGAACTATTATTTGATTAATTAGTGCATAAATTACATTATTGAATATGAAATTTAACGATTGTTCAAATTCATTTATACTTGATTTAACAATAGAAAATAGACAAATTTAACGATTGCTCAAATTCAATGGTAAATGTTTACAAATAAATTTATCAATAAAATTCACAAGGAAGTATAAATAATTATAAATAATTGTTTTAGAACGGTTAAAAGTGTCACACCCCCGAACCGAACGACGGAAACATTCGAGGGCTATTGTGACTTAATTGAATACCATCATAATGATTATACATGAATCATAACATCATTCATCACCATGCATTGAAATATTACAACTGATATTGTTTACATTCGGTACATTGTTTTAAACATTACAAATCCATAACATAAACCGTTCGATAATAAATTTAAGCAAAACACCATGACATCACTTGGTACTTATTCTTCGGTTATCCTGTTGCCTGAGAATACAAGTATTTTGGAAAAACGTCAACATATGAAATGTTGGTGAGTTCATAAGTAATGTTGTTTAAAATGAATTCTGTGAAGTTTGAAAAACCCAGAAAATCCGATATTTTCTGAAAAGAGTATTGTTTATTAAAAAAAAGTGTGAAGATCCGTAAGTATGCTTGTCAATTTTTGTAAACATGTATAATTGTTGAACTTTGTATACATCACATAAGTAAAAGTGTTGAACTCCCCAGGAAAACCCGATGTTTTCCCAATACATAAAATTACGTGTCTTATTTATTGTTAAACCGATACGACGATTGTTTTTTATTACCCAGGTGACATTGGATAAATTATGGGTTGTGAGTTGTTATAATCACGCATTAATGAAAATGACTAGTTTATAACTACCAATTACAAATGATTCTTTAGGCGTCGTCCGTACTACTCACTTAATCCAACCACCCTGACTTCTCATAGCCCCACAACCGAGGAGAAAGGAGGGTATGAAGCCCCCTTTATTTCCATAAGTTGTTCAAGGTTATCGGGAATGCGAAAGGCGCTTGGCCCGACTCACATTTGACTTCTAGACTTCATTAGCAGTACCAATGGACCCTTGGGGCCCAACAGCACAATAGAGCTATTGAAAGTCCTTTTACATGGAATTAGGTCATAGAAGGCCTAATAACATGTAAGCGCGTTCCCTTCGGGCCTAAAGATCATGTTATTGGGCTAGCAAGGCCCAACAAGCACGATTTGAAACTTTTGAGCCCAAAGATTCAATATTGACTCCTCGTAGATTTCGCGTGTTTATTGAAGTACTATTGTTTATTGATTTTTGATTTGTTATTGATTCGAGACCGAATCAATTCGTTTGGTAACGATATTGGTGTTGAAAGTGTATTTGTTATTACGTTTCGCTGGTAGTCGTGGATCTCGTATTTTGTCTTAAGGGGTTTATTTGATTAAAGTAAGATTTTACCTTTTCACGACCCTTCTTTGATAAAATTTGCACTTTTAATTCTTTATATAAAAGAATTTCCATTTTAGTCCTCAAACCATTTTTTTTCTCTTGACACTTTAGTACCATAACTTATTGAAAAGACATTTTCAGCCCAAATTCACTTTGTAAACAGCTTAAGTCCTTCAAAAATGAAGTTTTCTCGGTTGGAACCCCCATTTTCGCAACTTTTACAATTTTGGCCCCAAATGGAAAACTTTTGCATTTTTTATCCCTTTTGAATTTGAAAAACATTTTTAACCTTTGAAATGGTTTTAATACACTTGAAATCCCCTGTTTTACAGAAAGTTACATTTCCAGCCCCTCAAATTTAAAATTTTTGCAAATTGGAGCTTATTGGGCCGAAAAGCCCATTTTAGCTCATTAGGTTCAAAATTTACATTTTAAGCCCCTCAATAATGTTGATATTCAGAAAAATTTGTATTAGAAACTGTTTGGACCCTTTTCAACCTCCAGAAATTATAGTTTGTCGTTTTGGGCCCCTAGTTTTGTATTTTTGACAATTTAAGCCCAAAAATGGGTTTTATGTCCAAATATGTTCATCCTAACCAAATGAACTATTTTTCTTGACTTGATTAGTGTAAAATGGTGTAAGTTATGTTTCTTTCATCCCTCATGTTACAGATCTCGGTTTTTAGGTACTTTTTGGCTAACATATTCATCACAACACATGATATTACACACAAACATGCATCAAATCACACAAAGCATACATTTAATCATAGATCTACACATTTGCTTGTATTCTCCCACATAAAAACTCATAAAAACCGAAAGAAAGGGGGTATGAAGCTCACCTTGAGGTTTAGTTTCGGTTTTGAAGAAGATTGGAAGGAGCTTGATGTTGTTTTCGGCCCTAACAAGCCTTCCTTTGATGATTTTGAACTTAGAGGGTTTCTAAGAGATTGATCATGATTTTGCATGGATTAGAAAGAGATTTTTGATAAAACAAAGAACCTAGATCATAGATCCAAGCATGATCTTACCTTTGATGAAGAATTTGTGGAAATATCTTCTTGAAAAACCTTCTAAATTTCGAGAACTTAATGAAGAGTGGAGGGAGTTTCCTTGAGAGGTTTGTGAGAGAAATGTGTGTGTGTGTGTGTGTGCTTGGAATCGGCCGAGAGCAAGAGAGAGAGGAGAGAAGAGTATTTTTGAAGTGAGTTGCTTGAAAACATGAGATGGCATGGATGTTTGAAGTGTAATAACCTAGATATATTCCATGAAAAGATGAGGTGTCATGCAAAAGTCAACTTCTTCTTCTCCTTTTGGGCTTGGGCCGAGAATTAGAGAGGAAGAGAAAAGAATTTGGGCCTTGTATGCTTAAGCCTTTTTCATGGTTAGGTTAAGTGATGTTTGGTCCAAATAATCATAAATGTGAGTCTTATGACCTATTAGGGCTAAATTAGGTTAATTATGGCCCAAAATGGTTCATATAATTAATTTATTTCATTCTAGGCCCAATATGGCCCAAAATATTGAAATAAATGGAAGTGGGTCCAATTAGAGCCCATTTAAGAGTTCTAAGCCCAAGGTGGTCAAATTGGAAGCTTATTGGTCCAATGGGCCTAATAAGGAAGTCCTAGTCCAAAATAGACTTAAACAAGAACTTCTAGGGTTTCCAATTACTTATTGACTACTTGAAATGCTTGCATGGTGAGTTTGATTGAAATTTTGTTGTCATAGAGTATGCATCATACATGCTCTTATGTCTTTGATTCATAATTTGACTTAAGTGTTGTAGTTACAAGGCACAAAAATTTCTAGTTGTGACATCATCCCCCCGTTAGAGGGAATTTCGTCCTGAAATTTTTTTTGAAAGCTAGATTTGAGAATGCTAGAATAGGTGAGGGTACTTTTGCTTCATTTGGTCTTCATGTTCCCACGTGAATTCTGGCCCAAGCTTTGCGTTCCACCGTACTTTCATGATCGGGATGCGACTTTGTTTAGTACGCTTCACCTCCCTATCCATGATTTCGACTGGTTCTTCAACAAACAGGAGATTCTCGTTGATTTCAATCTCGTCAAGGGGAATGACGAGAGTTTCATATGATAGGCACTTCTTTAGATTGGAAACATGGAACACGGGGTGTACGTTGCTTAGCTCAACGGGTAGCTGCAGTTTGTACGCCACTGGACCTATTCGGGCAACGATCTCGAAAGGTCCAATGTATCGTGGGTTCAGTTTTCCCCATTTTCCGAAACGAATGACCCCTTTCCAAGTTGAAACTTTTAACAGCACACGATCCCCAACCTAAAACTCTAAGGGCTTTCGTCGTTTATCAGCGTAGCTCTTTTGTCGGTCGCGCGATGCTTGTAGTCGAGCTCTGATTTGAACTATCTTTTCCGTGGTTTCGCGTATGATCTCCGGTCCTGTTAATGCCTTGTCTGATGCCAGTTTCTTTGCTAGCTGGGTGTCGCCCACCTCAGCCCAACACAACGGTGATCTACACTTACGTCCATATAGTGCTTCGAAAGGAGAGACTTGGATGCTCGAATGGTAACTATTGTTATACGTGAATTCAACTAAGGGTAAGTGGGTATCCCAAGACTTCCCAAAGTCTATCACACATGCGCGAAGCACGTCTTCGAGCGTCTGGATGGTTTGTTCGCTTTGACCGTCCGTTTGTGGGTGATAAGCGGTGCTCATATTGAGATGGGTTCCAAGTGCTTTCTGAAGTGATTGCCAAAAACGTGAAGTGAATCTACTGTCTCTATCTGAGATGATAGACACTGGTACTCCGTGAAGTATCACGATTTCTCGAATGTATAATCGTGTCAGTCTGTCCATCTTGTAGGATTCTTTTATTGGCAGGAAATGGGCGGATTTCGTCAGTTGGTCAACTATTACCCATATAGTGTCTAATCCGTCCAACGTCTTGGGTAGCTTGGTCACAAAGTCCATGGAAATTCCTTCCCATTTCCACTCGGGGATCATTGGTTGTTGTAATAACCCCGTGAGCTTCTGGTACTCCACCTTTACTTTGGCGCAAGTAAGGCATTTGCTGACATAGGTGGCAATTTCTTTCTTCATGTTAGGCCACCAATAATGTTATTTAATATCCAAGTACATCTTATCCGAACCTGGATGGATGAATTATCGCCTCTTGTGAGCTTCATTCATGACTACCTCCCTAAATCCTCTGAGTTTAGGGACCCAAATACGGTTCATGAAAAAGTATACTCCGTCCTATTTTACCTCTAGATTCTTCTCCATTCTGCGTAACGCTTCGGTTGCTCTATTTTCTGTCTTCATGGCATCTGACTGGGCTACCCCGATCTGAGTGGTTAGGTGAGATTGGATGGTTATTGAGAGAGTTTTCGCATGATGATTAGAGTACCCCTTCCGGATCAAGGCATCAGCTACCACGTTGGCCTTACCTGGGTGGTACTTGATTTCACACTCGTAATCATTTAATAATTCAACCCATCTTCGTTGCCTCATATTCAGCTCTTTCTGATTCAAGATGTGCTGGAGACTCTTGTGGTCCGTGAAGATGGTGCACTTCGTATCATAAAGGTAATGCCTCCAAATCTTCAAAGCAAAGACCACTACTCCCAATTCTAGGTCATGGGTCGTATAATTCACTTCGTGTGTCTTTAGTTGGCGGGATGCGTAAGCTATCAATCTTTCATGCTGCATGAGAACGCAACCTAAACCCTGATTTGATGCGTCACAGTAGACCACGAAATCTTCCGTTCCCTCTGGTAGAGATAGTACCGGGGCACTGCAGAGCGCTTGCTTCAGGGTTCGGAATGCAACTTCTTGTTTGTCCATCCATTTGAATGGTATGCCCTTTTGTGTAAGTGAGGTAAGTGTCTTGGCGATCTTAGAGAAGTTTTGAATGAACCTCCTATAGTAGCCTGCTAGGCCTAAGAATTGGCAAATTTCTGTGGGTGTCGTCGGGACTGCCCATCCTTCAACGGCTTTGACCTTAGAAGGATCCACATGAATTCCTTCCCGACTAACAACATGACCTAGGAAGTTCACGCTACGGAGCCAGAACTCACACTTGGAGAGTTTTGCGTATAGCTTTTCCGTTCGCAGGGTTTCCAGGATTTGTCGGAGATGTTGGCCATGCTCTTCTTCGCTTCGGGAATAGACTAGAATGTCGTCAATGAAGACGATAACAAAGTTGTCGAGAAATGGTCGACAGATTCGGTTCATCAGGTCCATAAATGCGGCAGGGGAATTTGTTAGACCGAAGGGCATTACGACAAATTCATAATGTCCATAACGAGTTCGGAAAGCGGTTTTGGGAATATCCTCTTCCCGGACCTTGAGCTGATGGTACCCGCACCGTAGATCTATCTTAGAGAAGTAACTAGCTCCTTGGAGCTGGTCAAATAGATTGTCGATTCGTGGGAGTGGATAGCGATTTTGTGTAGCTCTCTGTAATCGATGCACATCCTAAAAGATCCGTCCTCCTTTTTGACAAAGAGGACCGGAGCTCCCCATGGCGAGTAGCTGGGTCGGATGAATCCCTTGCCCAGGAGTTCGCTGAGTTGGCTGGACAATTCCTGCATTTCAGTAGGAGCTAGCCGGTAAGGCGATTTAGCGAGAGGGGTTGCTCCTGGAACAAGATCAATTCGGAACTCAACTTGTCTCTCTGGGGGTACTCCAGGAAGATCTTCAGGAAATACGTCTGGGAATTCATGTGCTACTGGAATGTCTTGAATGTTAACCTCTTCCTTGGTTTTATCCACTATATGAGCCAGGAACGTCAAGTCATTCTTTCGTAGATGCTTCTGTGCCTGGATCCACGAGATGAGGCGAAGGTTCGTGCTAGGTTTGTCTCCGTAAATAACTAGGGTTTCGTGATTGGGAAGGTGAAGGCGAACGGCGTTCTCGTGAGACATAATTTCAGCATGTTGGGGGCTTAACCAGTCCATGCCAATAATCACATCGAAACTCCTAATGGAAACAGGAATTAAGTCTATTCGAAAGACGTGTTGATTTAGAGTTAGGGTACATCCGATGTAGATTTCCCCAGTGGATTCGGTTTTCCCATTGGCCATTTCCACCGTAAAGGTTTCATTGAGCTTCTGTGTTTTAACAAATGTTTAAACTTATTGCTCACAAAACTTTGCTCTGCTCCAGTGTCAAATAGGAGGCATGCATAAGTGTGGTTTAGGGGAAACGTACCGGTAACAACAGCGGGATCCTGAATCGCCTCCCCCTGACCCATGGTCAGTACCCTTCTTATTCCTCCATTTCCGGAATTGTTGTTGTTACGGCAATTTCGACGGAAATGCCCAGTCCTTCCACATCCATAACAGGTGTGGCTAAGTCCTGCATTGTTGCCGCCAGTGTTGGTGATGTTGTTGTTACGGTTATTGTTGTTGTTGCTTCCCTGTTGTTGATTCTGAGGAGGGTAAGTCCTGCAGTACCTTGCCGTGTGCCCCTTCCGATTGCAACTGGTGCACTGCATCTCCCTGAATTCTCCATTGTGATGGAGACCGCACTTGTTGCACTTGGGAAGATTACTGAAATAAGGTCTAGGAGCACTTGGAGCAGTTGAGGCTGGAGCATGTGGTGTGGACGGAACTTGCGTGGTTGCAGCATTAACCACCACTGTCTGCTGTTTCTTGGAAGTTTCGGAGCCTTGACGCCCCTTTCTCTTGTTGTTCTTCCCCTTCTTGCTATCATTTTCCTTCTTGGCTTTGGTCTCCGCTGGCTTCTCACCCTTTTTGTTGTTGTGGTCATACAGCTTCTTGGCTAATCTCTTAGCACTGTCGAAAGTTTCAGGATTTGCAGCTATCATGTTTCCTTGGATCGGGGAGGTTAGTCCCCAGATGAATCACTCGATCTTCTTTCCTTATGAGGTGATCATGCTAGGACATAACAGAGACAATTCGCTAAACCTTGATATGTAGGCATCTATATCAGCATTCTCGACAGTGAGGTTCCATAGCTCTTGCTCCATTTTCTGAATTTCACCACGAGGGTAGTATTCGGCCATCAACATTTCTTTCATTTCTGTCCATGGCATGGAATTGGTTACGGGGAGTGTCATGGCTTCCACGTGTCCGTTCCACCAAGTGAGCGCTTGGTCAACAAAAGTGCATGCAGCAAACTTCACCTTCATCTCTTCAGGGCAATCGCATATCTCGAACACCGATTCCACCTTCTCGATCCATCGTTTCAGGGTGATCACTCCTACAGTGCCGTTAAAGGTTCTTGGTTTGGAGTTTGTGAAGTCCTTGTAGGAACATGTTTTGGTGGGTCCTTGATTCATTCCGTTGTTCGAACTCCCGGCCCCTTGTCCGTTGACTCCTCCATTGTTCCCTTGGTGAATTTGTGCCATTCCTGCGGTGACCGCAGCAGATACAGCTGCCTGGAATGCAGCTGTGTCGACTTCGGGTGGAGTTGGTCCAGGGTTTCCGCGAGTGGGTCGTCGAGGCATCTTTCTGCCAAGGGATAGAGAGATGTTGAGTATCTGTGCTTTTTGTGTGAGCGTGATCCTATGAGCTAGGTGTGTGGCACTAACTTAGGTACTTTCACAATTTGGCACACAATCATGGATTCGTACACATAGCAGGTTACAACATCAAAGTAAAACACATAAAAGTTTACTAATATTATCCGCATTTGATACATGAAAATTTTTGCTCGAAAGAGCATACATAAGTGATATTAGTTCGAATTACAATGAGAAATTTGAATTTTGAACACCAACTTTTTATCCAAAAGTAATTTTAAAAGAGACGGATAAATCTTCATATTACCCTCCTAAAAATGAAAAAATTAACGGTTATAAAAATTGACAAACAAAAAGTAAAAATTAGTTTTATGTAAATGAAGTTAATATCGATAATCTCATTAAAATTTTGAAGCAACACTTGTGTGTTTTTTCAAAAATTTCTTTGCGTCACGATCAAATAACGTAAGTGACACAACGCCGGTAAAGTGTTATACTATAATGATGATTTTGAAACTAAAACCATTGATATAAACAAATTCAATAATACAAAATTAGCAAAATTTAATCGAAGATTATAATAATATGTATAAAAGAGTTATTGAAAACCTTGGAATAACAGATACGTCTTTGTTCATGCAAGTTGAAGTGTAACAATAAAAAACTTATTTATCCTGCTTTTGGTCCGTGCCACTAGCTTTGTTATCATGCATTAAAATGACTTTTATGACTTTTTCTTGACAAACATAGGTCAACACTTTAAAAAATCGATATAAAGGGTATAATTTTGTTTCTGTAACTAAATAAATAAAATTAATATGCTTAAAGTAGATTGATTAATTTTTTTCATGACCTCTCAATAAGAACACAGTAATAACAAATAATAATAACGTAGTAAATGCAAGAGATTGAAGAAGAATAAGGAGAACAGAGTAAATTAAGAGCTTGGAAAAAAGAATTTGAGAAGAAGATTGCTCAAGAAGAACACTATAAATCATATGACTCAATCCAAAATCGTAAGAATAACCACTTCAGTGTAATCGTATATATAGGGTGTTTGTTAATAAGGAAATCATTATCTTTTAAAAATATTGGGATCCTAAGATATCATCTTGGAGATTTTCGACTATTCATCTGGAAAAAAAAAAGATATCAACTATATTAATTCAAAACTTCAAATTAATTGATTTTCTTATTTAATCAGTTTTAAATTTCAAACAATTATCTCAAATTGATTCATTTTATGTGAGATATACTGGGAGATAAATTATGAATAATATTGACTTTATTTTTGACTCTTAAATATTTTGTTGATTTAGTGAGATTAAATTAGATTTTATATGTTAATAACTTAATTATTGATATGCTTATTTAATAAGTTTTTTTTTTAATCCCTATTCTAATAAATAAATAGATTTATTTTTCTATTGACAAATATCATTATATTAGACCTCTTCATTAATATTATATGTCTCATATAATGTCACTTGTCAACATATTGGTTATCCATTCCAAATTTTAAATTTCTCACTCTAATTACATTAAATTTCAAATTTCAAATTTTAAACTTTTTCACTTTAATTATATTAAATTAATAATATTAGATTAAAAAATAAAATAAAATTTATACAGATTATAAGGTGACATAACATCACGTATTTATTTAAATCAACGATTATAATTTTATATAACTAAAAAAAATATATTTTAAGTAATAATTTATTTAAAATAATTGATTAATAATTTTATCACTGTGGTTCCCACGGGTTATAAATTAGTAAATAATATAATGTAAACGAGTTTGAATTTGGAAATCAAAAGCTATAAATAAGGTAGTTAAATTAGGAACAATATTAATTAGAGAAACTGATATCATGTATATAAATAGAATGATATGTTTCAATTGATAAAATAATTATTGAATTTAAAGATTCTATAATTATTATAAATTTTATAATTAAATATAATTGTGTTTGAATTTATTTGTGGAAGATGATGTCAGCAATTTGATCTAAGGGTGGAAAACATATGATTAAAACACAATCAATGGCTCTGATTGCTTTATTGGTGAATTAAAGGTTCTCTTTTAATAATATTTAGAGATGATACTATTTATAATAAGGAAATCTCCAGAAAAGTTCAAATATTTTCGGAAAAGTTACACTTTAGTCCAAAATTTTTTTTTTGAACAAAAACGTCCTGAAAACCGGCAAAAATTTGCAGTTTGACCATTTTTGACCGGGTGGAACCGGTACCAAATTAATTTAGAACAATTTCGTAAACTAACCCAAATATGTTGGGACTTTTCTGTAAACAAAAATATTATGATTTTTCTGCAAACAAAACCCTTATTATTATTATTATTATTATTATATTATTATTATTATTATTATTATTATTATTATGTACGGATGGTTGTAGGTTTTTGGTAATTGTAATTTGTAAATGGATGTGATGGTTTGGATTAGTTGAATGTAAGTTATGGATGGTCGAAATAATGGCATAATAGGAATACCAAATAGTTGAAATGTTCTAGAGTAAATTACACGAATGGTCCCTATGGTTTGCGGTAATTTGCGTGCTTGGTCCCTAACTTGTTTTATTAACTCGGAAGGTTCCTATGGTTTGTTTTTGTTACGCGTTTGGTCCCTACTGTTTGATTTTGTTACGCGTTTGGTCCTTATCTTATCTAAAAAGACTATTATTTAAAGAGGAAAAAATAATAGGGTAGGTGAGGTAAGGTGAGGGGGGTGAGATTATGGGTGTGTTTATTTAAATGAATTAAAAAATCAAGGGAAAAATAGTGTTTTTAGGTAAGATAAGGACCAAGCGCGTAACAAAAACAAACAGTAAGGACCTTCCGAGTTAAAAAAATAAGTTAGGGACCAAACACATAAATTACCCTAAGCCATAGGGACCATTCGTGTAATTTACTCAATGTTCTACAATAATTTAGCTGGTAATTAAATCCCTATTTAATCTACATGTCTAAAAATCCTCAAGCCCTAAATTATAAGTTTTGAGTTTGCCGGCCACACACCCCACCTTCGTCATGTCATGTCCATCGTCGTTGTATTTTTTTTGTTCATATTTTTTTATGTGCGTCCAGGTATTCTTAGTAGAAATAAATTGCAACCCCAAAAATCAATATCAAGGGCTCTTAAAAGAATTTCATGGCAGGATTTAGTATACGTCCTTCCTAAAACAGTTAAATATCGTATTTGCCCGGACTAAACTCTAAATATCTTATTGCTATTCCTAATGTTTTTTAATATCATATATACCAAAATCTATTTTTTTATATTTTTTATTGAATTATAATTGTTTTTCATAATATTAAATCATTATAAATAAAATACATTATGGATGGACAATAATACCCTTCCTCGTAATCTCCAATACAACACACGATTCACAGCTTTATGGATCGATTCTGCCAAAAATTGTTTACTCCATACCTTCTTAAATCATGATCGAGCCTTCCCTTCCCTGAGGCTTCGATCTTTGCATTCAATCGCTATATCTAATCGATCGCTGATTCCAGTTGGTGCTTCCCCTGTTATCGCATACACACACATTAGGTTGCAGCTTCCTTCCGTATCTTACTTCCTTCTAATCGTAGCACAATTCCTTCTTCCCCCTGTTGTGGCACACTCACATCATCGAATCAGGTACTAGCGACTTCAACATATACCTATTTCCATCTCTTTAATTTCGTTTTTAGGGTTTTTAGTTTCAATTGTTCAAATTCTTTTTACAATCCACTTTGTTATGTTGTATTTGATAGCTTAGGTATGTTGGATTTCAGGTACAATCGGTTTCAGTGAACTAAGAACTTTTAATTTTGCCTATGATCTTTAGCCTCATGAGATTAGGAGTTCGGTGATTGATCTTATTCAAAAGCATCGCATTCAACACTTGTGATTCCAGAGATACAGTCAACTACAAGCAGCAAGGTAATCAGGTTTTAATTCTATTTTTTAAACCGATTAAATAGGTTGAAATGGTATATGTGTAAAAAGTGTACTGAACACCAGCATTATAATTTTATAATTTTATATGTTGTTTGCAGTGTCCAGTTTAAGAGTTTTGCTTACCTCTACAATGAAGATCAGTTCATAGCAACGTTAGCAAATGATATCTCAACTGTGAAAACCTTTCCCAAAACCATAAAAGGAAGCTTAAGAAAGAAATAAATCCCTTCATTTAAAGTGTTTAACTCAGTTTGGAACACTCCATCGTGACGTTGATTGGAGGTATGGATAGGAGAGGCTTAATTGTGAATTCTGGGGACAACGCTATGATCGCTAATCTGTGAATCATGAATTGGAAATTAGAAGGAAAGGTATTGTTGTCCATTCATAATGTATTTTAATTATAATGATTTAATATTATGAAAAACAATTATAAATCAATAAAAAAATACCAAAAATATAGATTTGGATATATATGATATTAAAAAACATTAGGAATGACAAATACGATATTTAAAGTTTAGGTTAGGTAAATACGATATTTAGCTATTTAGGAAGGGCATATATGAAATTCTGCCTAATTTCATATATTCCCTGCATTGTATTATGAAAAATTTACTCAATTATATTTATATCATTCATACAAAATCGATTTTTTTTAGATAATACATTGTGAACAATGTTTATTTGGTGATTTTTTTTATTATGGTAACCAAATGGCATACAATCACATACACGCATGAACATACATACCTTACTCATACACACTCAAACACTAGATGAACTACATATGCTATTGTTTCCAGCAAAGAAAAGCGATTCGATACAATATCATTTATAATTGCCTGTAATAAACCTTTAATTTGATTAGTGTATTCAAGGGGGGAGCTTTATAGGGGCAAGGGGGGCCATGGGAATCCATCATACCGAAAGACCTTTAAATGTAAACGTAACATTCAAGCTATAAGATTTTACCTCATTCCAATCCATCAGACAAAAGTAAACATTGAATTCCGCCATCAATATTTAACTAAAAATCTGACCGAAAGAAAAAAAAAAATCATAGCATCGGTGATTTCTTTATTAATCTTCGATTTTGTAAATTTGGGAAATGAAGTAACCAAAATTGCATACTTCAAGGACCAGAACTACAAAATTTAAATGGGAAACCAACAATCACGTCTTAAATATAACCAAAATCACTGAAAACAACATATAATATGGTGGAAATGAATTTCAATTTCACAAAAGTGTATGCTTATAAGAAAAATGAAAAATGAATGTATCGTACAACTTTGAAACAAAAATACCAGCTTATATCCACGATCATGATCAATAACAAAAATACCACCTTCACTACCTTTGTGCTTCTTTTGGACAATGATGACTTCGACCTCCTTTGTTATGGACTCATTCATACCTTTCTAGTCTCTACACCAATCTTTATTGCATTCTATGTCAAATATGTACAACTCAAAAGAATTTAAGATACGGGGGTAAAAACTTAGTTAAAGTTCAAAATAGTACTTCAACAAAATTACTTAATATTTTTAGTTTAGCATCTCATAAATCAATATAAAACAAAAAAAAAAAAAGATTTTTTTTGGAGTCTTCATTTGTGTATTATATAAATCTGGAATGAAGTTTATGTAACATGAATTGAGACACTTATTCACTACAAGAAATTAGAGTATTATCGGCGACATGCGTCGTCGCTAAAAGTGGGGTTTGTCGCTAAAACGTCGACGCTGATGCGCTGTTGCTATTAATCAAACGGTCGCTGCTAATGCGTCTTGTCGTCGCAAAAGACATGTCGCCGCTATTAATCAAACGGTCGCCGGTAATAACATATTGTCGCCACTAAAGGCGTCGCCGGTATTTGTGTTTTTCTTATATATATATATATATATATATATATATATATATATATATATATATATATATATATATATATATTGTTGTAAATAACAAATTAATAGACGCGCAAGGAAACCGACAAATAATATTAAGAATTATATGTCGATTAGTTGCGAATAATAGATCCAATTATTATTATTATATTACCGAGTTTCGTCCAGAAACCAGATCTATCCTTCTCGATTAGATCCGATTATAAGAAAGGTAGAAGAAGACTGTCCTGTTATTGGACGAATTAAAGACAAGACAGAAAGATAAAACCGACCTGTTGATTGCTAACTTGATGTTGAAGCAACTGCACGGATCAGATTCATGTCCTTAAAGGTTTTTACTTCGCTTGTATTGGCTGTAAGCAACAGAGTAAAACCCCAGGATTTAATGCAGCTTGATCGATATTCCAACAGCACTGGAAATCGACAAACACAAAGCGACTACTCGGAAACTAGAAGGAAAAAACGCAGAGAGAGGGAGAGCTTTAAGATTTTCGTGAGAGTCTATATGGCTCCTAGGGAGCTGTATTTATAGGTATCGTAACCCTAGAAGGCATCAAACGGGCCCCCGTAGGCCGGCCCCAGAAACCCTAGGGCGACAGCTTGCTCTCCAAGCAAGCTGTTTCCTGATCCTTCTAGAATACCCTGACTTGGCCTCCACGAAGTCAACGACGCGAAGTGCAAAGTGCGCCTAAATCGCGCCATTTCGCGCACTCGCGGCGTCGGCTAGTGCTAGGCTAGGCTAGGCGCGCGCGCGGGCTTGGCCCATTCCCTTGATCCACTAAAGCCTTTGAAGGCTTAACAAGGGAATAGGCTTATAAACCCACAAAAGTTTCTTCCCCCCACCAATGTGGGATACAAAGGAAATTGCCAACTTGCAATTCCTTTATATATAAAGTTCCAACAATCCCCCACCAAGTTGGTAAGTTTCCATTCACTCAGACATATGATGTCACTTGGGTGTCACGAAGATTAAACCCTAGTTTAATGAGAACAAACAAGAAGAGACCGATTCAATGGTATCCTTATAGGTTTAAACCATGAACCTCAATGACCTCTCCGGTTTACCCCCACACACCACAAGTCATATTTGTGTTCTCCCTGAGCGCTATTATGGCCATGCGCTATAAATTCTTTTCATGACCCTTTAGAAGATAAACCACTAATCTTCACTTGAGGCGGCACCACCTCTAGATCATATAGGCATAGTTTTACAACATATTCGTTGCTTAGATGTCTCCAAAACTACGTTAAGAGTCGTAACTCAACCTCATTCTCGGCAACGACGCACTATCCTACCTCACATGGATCTATCATGAATGATAGTACCTTCTATCGTTAGTGATTTCATTGTTACCCTTTAAACTTGAAAATTAGGAGCACTAATGTCAAGTTGGGTTTCCATCACTAAACGATTCTATTGTGGTTTTAGACCCATGACTCTCGTGGTAGATGTAACCAAATCTCTCGTCAGAGGTTTGGTAAACGGATCTGCCAAGTTCCTACTTGTCTTGACATAAACAACCTTGATGGTACCACTTTCAATTAGTTGTCTCACAAAATTGTGACGCAGACCTACATGTCTTGACTTCCCATTATATACCGCATTATATACTTTAGACAGTGTGGCCTCACTGTTACAGTACATGGGTATTGAAGGCATCGGAATATCCCACAAACGTATATCCATAAGTAGATCTCGAATCCACTCTGCCTCTTTGCATGCTGCTGCTAAGGCAATTAGCTCAGCTTCCATCGTTGAATGAGCTATGCATGTCTGTTTCTTGCTCGCCCAAGAAATAGCACCACCAGCTAGAGTATAAATCCAACCACTTGTGGACTTTGAATCACTGGTGTGATCAATCCAGCTGGCATCAGAATAACCTTCAAGTATTCCATTAGATGACGAATATGTCAATTCAAAAGTACTTGTCATTTTCAGGTATCCTAGTACTCTACCCACTGCTTTCCAGTGCTCCGTCCCTGGATTAACTGTATACTGACTCAACATGCTTACAGCGAATGCGATGTCAGGTCACGTACAGTGAGTAGCATACATCATGCTCCCAACTGCACTAGCATATTCTAGTTGGGCCACAGCTCGATCAGAATTCACCTTAAGTTTCACACTTGAATCAAAAGGAGTGTTAAATTCCTTAATGTTCAAATGTTGAAACTTTGTCAGAATTTTCTCTATGTAATGAGATTGACTCAGAGAAATCTGACCACCTGTCCTCTTCACCTTGATACCAAGAATAGCATCTACTTCTCCAAGATCTTTCATCTTAAAGTTCGAGGATAGGTATTTTTTCGTCTCAAGAATACCTTCTAGGTGAGTGCCAATGATCAACATATCATCAACATAAAGACATATAACTACTATGTAATCAGATGTATGTTTAGAGTAAATACATCTATCAGCACTATTGTACTGAAAACCAAAGGCAGTCACAGTGGTGTCAAATCTCTCATGCCACTGTTTAGGAGCTTGTTTCAACCCGTACAAAGACTTAACAAGTCTACATACTTTGTTTTCTTGTCCAGGTATTACGAAACCTTCAGGTTGCTCCAGGTAAATCTCCTCTTTGAGATAACCATTCAGAAAGGCTGTCTTCACATCCATTTTGATGAATATACAATCTCTTCAAAGCTGATATTGCTATGAGAGTTCTAATTGAACTAATTCTAGCAACTGGGGCATAGGTATCAAAATAATCGATCCCTTCTCGCTGCCTATAGCCCTTTGCAACCAACCTTGCTTTATAAGCAGATATGGATCCATCAGGATGATATTTCTTCTTGATTATCCATTTGGATCCTATGGGTCTTCTCCCCTTGGGTAGATCAGCTAACTCCCAAGTTCCATTACCCATAATTGAATCCATTTCGTCATTGATTGCTTCCTTCCACAAAGGAGCATCCCGAGACGTCATGGCTTCAGTAAAGGTCTTAGGATCATCATCCAAATTAATTGAAAAAATGACCTCTCTCGTCACTTTCTTTTGTGTTCCTTTGACCAAATAAGAATAGAAATAATCTCCAAAGGTTTTCTCAATTCTAACCCTAGTGCTTCTCCTTGGTTCCTCGACACTGGGAGGAGGTGGGAGTATTTCTCGAGAGGTACTTGTAAGTGTTGTATGACTAGAGTTTTCTTCATCCTTAGAAAACTTTTCCTCAAAGAATTCCACATCTCTGGATTCCACAACAACACCAGAATCAATATCTAGTAATCGGTAAGCCTTGCTATTTTGAGCATATCCAATAAATATACTCTTATTAGCTCGTGCTCCCAATTTGGTTCGCTTAGGATCGGGAGTCCGATAATAAGCAACACACCCCCACACTTTCAAATAGTCTAGGTTAGGCTTTCTACCTTTCCACAACTCATAAGGGCTTGTAGGAATCACACGACTAGTGATCATGTTATGAACATAACAAGCAGTCAATAGTGCTTCCCCCCACAGATTGTTTGGTTGACCCGATTGGTTCAACATACAGTTGACCATCTCACAAAGAGTTCGGTTCTTCCTTTCAGCCAAACCATTCTGTTGAGGGGTGTATGGTGATGTTCTCTCATGTTTGATTCCATTCTCTTCGCAGAATGTGTCAAACTCTTGGTTGAAATATTCTCCGCCTCTATCCGAGCGAAGAATTTTGATGTGTCTTTCAAGTTGATTTTCGACCTCAGCCTTATATCGTTTAAATGCATCAAAAGCTTCATCTTTTGATCTCAACAAATAAACATGTAGATATCTACTGAATTCATCACAAAATGTGATGAAATACCTTTTTCCTCCTCGAGTAAGGATTCCATTTAACTCACATATATCAGAATGAAATCAACTCAAGTAAAGATGTGTTTCTCTTAACTGATGGAAATGGTTTCTTAGTGAACTTTGATTTTACACATGTTTCACATTTTTCAAAATCTTTTGAGTCATATTTTAACATACTTTTAGTTTGCATTTTTTCAATGTTTTTAACATTAGTGTGAGCTAAACGTTTATGCCATAAAGAAATTGAACAAACAATATGTGACAATCGTCAATCTTGAGTCAAGTCAAGCCATCAAGTCAAGCCGGTCAACTCTATTAAACCTTGTGTATTAGGGTTGGTGTTATGTTCGTATTGTATAACTTGCTATATTAATGGGAAAACATCACAGGAGAAAAGTTTTGTGTTAAAAATTTCCTAAGTCTTAGTACTAATCAATGAATTAACTGATGAAAACCATGTTGCATACTCATTAGGAGTGTGTGGGATCCTTAATCATGACTTAACGGGCTCAAGGGACTCGCATTACGGAACCAAACACTCACAAATGCCACACTTGAAACCTCTCTCAAATATCTCTCTGTATGAGGAATCTCTCCAAGAATGTCAAATCTCTCCTAAATCTCTCCAAGTATGTGAAATCTCTCTCAAATATCCCTTCGTATGAAAAATCTCTCCAAGAATGTCAAATCTCTCCCAAATCTCTCCAAATATGTGAAACCTCTCTCAAATATCTCTTTGTATGAGAGATCTCTCCAAGAATGTCAAATCTCTCCCAAATCTCTCCAAGTGTGAGAAATCTCTCCCAAATCTCTCTCAAAAGCTTCCCGCGACTTTTTGGAATCATTCGGGTCATTCCGGCCCTTAACCGGGTCAAAAACGGCTTAAAACGGGGCGAAAACGAGAAAAATGGACCTTAGGAACCGAAACCCTCTTATAAGAGGCGAAGTTCCTTAGGACCGAGAGGTCCTCTTAGGAACCGAAAGTAAGAAGACCGAAACCGAGAGCAAGAAGCAAGAACCGGAACCGAAAGTACTGTTCACGACAGAGCGCTCGGTGCCTCTCGGTCCGCCCCCACTCTCTGTTCGCGCCGCACTCTCGGTCCAACTCCGCCTCTCTGCCTCTCGCGCACTCTCGGTCCGACTCCGCCTCTCTGCCTCTCGCGCACTCTCGGTCCGACTCCGCCTCTCTGTCTCTCGCGCACTCTCGGTTCCCTTCTCTCCTCTCTGTCTCTTCGTGCTCTCGGTTCTTCCCTCCTTCTCCTCTCCTCTCGGTTCCGCCTCCCTCTCTCTCTCGGTTCAGCATAAGAGGGCCGAACCTCGGCCAGGTCTCGCATTTTTGTCATTTTCAGCCCATTTTTGATATTTTTGATATTTTAAGCCCGTTTTTCATGATTTTAAAGCGGGATTTTCTCCAGAAATTTTATTTTAACATAATAAACCCTAAATATTCATAATTTAAACATATTTTTATAAAAATCATTAATTAAATAATAAAGATTTAATGGGGGATTTATTTAAGGTAGAGTGTTGACTTTGCTTTAACTTATGACACAAGCAACCACCCCACACCCACTCTATGACCAGCCATACCTCCCCACCTTACCTATGTCACTTCAATGTTCCCTTACACTCAAATTTCACTCACTCCCACGTTTTTGAGCTGGAACAAACAACCACACTCCTCATTTTCTCTCATTTCTCTCATTCCACTAAGTAACAAACACCACTTTTTCTCTCAAACTCTTCTACACAAATTTTCGAGATCCAAGGCTGATTTCAAGTGTTCTTCCACACTTAGTAAGTAAAAATTCATCCTCCCTATTACTATTTCACTTCATTCTACTCAAATCTTTGGTTGCTTACACAAACTCCCTAACTATGATGTTAGATTCTCGAAAACCTTCAAGGCATCTCCAAGTGTTCTTGAATTAAACACTTCCATCCTTCAACAATCATCTACTGAAATCACTCAAGGTGAGTTCATACCCCTACATTTTCATGATTTCTCAAGTTTTCAGGGGGTGAATACAAGTTAAAACACTAAGAACATAACTAGATTTTTCTAACAGCCTTCATCAGAAAAGTTCAACTCCATTCACGGACTGTTTTGGGCACCTTAAACATTTTTGCCTTCAAAACTGTACAAGGTGCAAATAGTTCATGTTTCTAGCTTTAAAATGGCTACTTGCACATCTCCATACGATGTTTCTACAATTTATGGTGATTTTTACAAAACTGCCTATCATTTCAAACAACAATCCGGACCAGTCTGTGATTTTGGACTTTTTCACCCAAGTTAGAGGTCATATTAATTTGTGATAAAAATTATGAACAAACTAGACACATTTTGTGAACTCTCAGAGTTTACAGATCTAGATTTCGACTTCGTATGATTTTTCTATGATTTTTCCAAAACAGGGCAGAATCGCTAAATTTTGCCAACAGCATGTAAATATCATAACACTTTGTATTATGTTGAGCAAAGTGTATAATCATAAGTTTTAGTATTTGTATGTGTTTCCTTGTTAGTTTACCATTATGAACTGAAACTATGAAATTCATACTAAATATTAAATATTACTCATTCATTTTGGAACACGTATCATTAGACTATAAAAAGTATAGTTTGATAAATTCACAATACTAATACATTTCCATAAGAGGATTCATACATATTACATACATTTTAGATAAACTATAATAGGTATAGTTTATGATACATCACTCAACGCACTCGTACCAAAAAGGGTACATCCATACAAGAAAGATTTATATTCACACACATTTCACGTAAACCTGTTAACCTATGTTGTGAGACACTCTCTCTCTCCCCGTACGTCCGAGTGCGGGATATAATTCCTGGTAGTTATAATCAGAATCTCCTTGAGGGAGAACGTGATACTTGTATATAGATCTATATTGGGTTTGACACCCCACACCTTGCTGCTAGCTACAGTGGGACCTGCAGGTCTACGGGTGACAAATGTCATTTCATTTTCGCGACGCCTGAGAAACGTTGTGGCAGGTTCACATAGTCACAGTATGATTATAGCGACTCACTTAGGGGGATAACAATTCATGAAGTTTACGGGGTTTCATAAAACCGAAGTAGGTTTTAGGTTGATAAAAGAAATTTTACTTTCCATAACATTTTAAACTCATAACATTGTTACTAAGAAACGATGATTTCTCATACACTCTAGTCTTTGGTTATAAGGCTACATTTCTCGGATTTCAAGGGAAATACCGGATTTTTCTGAAACAAACGCGACATTTACATGTGAATTACTCCTACTAAGTTTATTAATAAAAGCTTATGAACTCACCAACCTTTGTGTTGACACTTTTCAAACAACTTGTATTCACAGGAAAACACTAATCAGGTTATCAAGTGCTTTTGAGGATGGGACGTTAAGGCGTCAAACTTTTCACATTTTGACAACATATTGTAATTGATTTTGAAACATGTAATTCATACAAGTGATGTAACTTTTTCAATTATATATATGTTGGTTGTGTTTGCTTAAATTACTATTAAAATTGTGGTTATGATGCTATACATGAAGTCCTCCACCCCCGGACGTTTCCGCCATCCTTGGTTTGGGGGTGTGACAGATTGGTATCAGAGCATGGTTTATAGTGAATTAAGTATGTCAACCACATAAGATATGCAAACTATAAACACATTTGGGACTAAAAGTCTCTGATTCTTAAAGTGATTTAAAGAGTTGTACTTTTAGAAAACAAATAATTTCTTGTTTAAAAGTGTACTTGCATGCATTCTATACTAGCATGGTGTCATAACTTAGGAGAACATAAATTGAAAGAGGAGGAGTCGAACATTATTAATACGCCTTAGCATGTGTAATCAGTTCTGGGAAGGATATAGCCTGATCAACTATATCCATCCAAGAAGTAACTTACGCACACTAAGGAATAGTCGTAATGAGCGACAAATCTGAAAACCTAATTACACTCCATAAAGAACACGCTAAGAACCAAATATAAACATTTAAAAATACTATATGAGTATTTGTACGTTTCTATAGCGCCAAATTATTATCTTCCGATACGTACTTCTTAATCCCGTTTCTCGTGCAGACGACATGGCAGGATTTCACATACCCGGGGACCCCTATTTTCCCAATCAGGGAAACGCGGGATGGATCGAAGACGAGCCCGAGGAGGATCCCGAAGAGGAACCCGAGGAGGATCCCGAAGAGGAACCCGAGGAGGATCCCGAGGAGGAGCCCGAGGAGGAAGACGAACAAGGAGAAGAAGAGGAAGACGACCAAGAAGAAGAGGAAGAAGAGGAAGACGACCAGGAAGAAGAGGAAGAAGAGGAAGGTGATGAGGTAGTCATGGTTGGGAACGAAGCGGAGGAACCACTAGAAGTATTCAACCCTCCCTACATCGCGAGGGTACCCGCGCACCGTTTTGGTTACAATGGACCTGAACCCCCTTGGGTAACAACGATCGAAAGATGGAGCCGACAACAACGCCAACGGTCACCATATGGCTACCAACGAGGTTACTATGATCTCACTCATGGTGGACCGGCTGACAGGGCTCTCCCCGTCACGATACAACGAATGGCAGGAATGGATGATCGTGGTAGGACAACGACAGATCAGGTCCGGGAGTTAAGTGCCATTGTACAGTCTACTACGGATCGCACCAGAAACCTGGAACGAGACTCCCACCACCGAGACCAACTCATTCGAGACCTTCTCGCGGCTCAAGCAGAAACAAGAGAGTATCGGGAAAGATACATGGCACTCGAAGAGAGAATGGTTGCAGCCGAACGCAAATTGGCGGAACTACAGGGCGCATCGACGTCATCGCAGCCTCCGTCAAAGAAGGGTCGCAGTGATTAGAACTCGTTGCTATTCTCCCGTCTTAGTAGTAGAATTTTATGAGTACGCGTTGGTGCTACTCCTTGTATGTAGGTCGACCCTGCGACTATGTGATTACACTATTCAAAGGGCTTTTGTAATGCCAAAAAAAAAAAAAAAAAAAAAAAAAAACTACCTTTTGTAATGATGTAATGCAGACCCCTATGAGGTCAAACTTTTCTCTCTAAACGTTATGTACTAAAAGTTATCAATGAAATTTGGCTTGTGTTTTATTTATTGAATGTTTGGCACTATACATCATAACCTGATCACACAAACAGTTTACGAATAATAAAGTTATGATAAAATACAAGAGGGATGAAACCAGTAACACTCGACTCGTTATCACTATTGAAGTCTTACCGACTAGTCATTTTTTTTATGACAGAACCATGCCACCAAGGAAAAGACCAAGGCCTTCCAGCAACCCAGTGCCGCCTCCACCAGCACCTCCGCAGTTTGATCCTGCAATGTTCCAGGCTGCAGTAATGGCAGCCGTGGCGGCAGCAATGTCGCAAATGGGAACACATGGTTCCGGCGGTTCTGGATCCGGAGCTACAAATTCCATTCATGGGGACAGTACGGGGCGTACGAGGGAGTGCACTTACAAAGACTTCACGAATGGCAAACCCGATCCTTTCAATGGAAGCGGGGGCGTGATCACACTGGTGCAATGGTTCGAAAGGACCGAGGCAGTTTTTGAAATCTGCGCTTGTCCCGAAGCGAGCAAGGTCAAGTATGCGGCATTCACTTTCACTGGAAAAGCACTTACCTGGTGGAATAGCCGAGTTAAGTCACTTACTCCTGCAGTAGCTAACGCAATCAGCTGGGAGGATTTGAAAGCCCTAATGTTAAAGGAATACTGCCCGAGGGGCGAAATACAAAAACTTGAAGAAGAACTTTGGAACCTCAGGATGACAGGCACTGATCTTGAAACTTATACTGCCCGCTTCAACGACCTAGCACTCCTCTGTCCAACAATGGTCACTCCAGAAGAGAAGAAGGTGGAACGATATCTCTGGGGCCTATCATCCCAGATTCAAGATAGTGTCTTGGCCTCGAAACCCACTACCTTTGAGAGTGCCAAGGAATTGGCACAACAACTCATAGATCACAGGGCTAGCCGTGGTACCATGATAACCACCACCGACCGAACAAAAGGAGGGAACAACAAGAGGAAGTTCTGGGGCAATAAAAGGAAACAACCAACTCAGGACCCCGCCAAAAAGCAACCGATTGTTGCTGTTCGCGCCGCAACTACTGCTATCGCTCCAGCGCCACCGAAACAGTATACAGGAACTCTTCCCAAGTGCAACAAGTGTAACTACCACCATAACGGTGCTTGTCGAGAGTTACACTGCAATAACTGTAACAAAAAGGGGCACACTGCACGATTCTGTAGAGCGACTACCCAACCCGCCACACAAGTCGCTACGACCGCCAACACTGGGGCAAGCCAAGCCTGCTATGGATGTGGTGAAACGGGACACTTCAGGAGGAACTGCCCCAAGGCACGAGCCCCTAATGCTGGGGGTGTAGGGAGAGTCCTAACTTTAGGGCAGGGAGAAGCAGTCAAGGATCCCTCTGTGGTTACTGGTACGTTCCTCCTCAATAACTCTTATGCATGCGTACTTTTCGATAGTGGGGCAGAAAGGAGTTTCATAAGTCACCAATTCAAACATATACTTAAGCAAAATTCTCAACCACTAGAAGATTCTTACATCGTAGAAATGGCAAATGGAAAGGTTGAGCGCGCTAATGATATTTACATAGGGTGTACTCTCACTCTAGACAACCATTTGTTCAAAATCGACCTTATGCCGGTCACCATAAAAAGCTTCGATATAATCATTGGTATGGATTGGTTAAGCCTTCATCGTGCCGACATTCTATGTTACGAAAGGGCCGTCCGCCTCAATCTGCCGAATGGCAACGTTCTCACCGTTTATGGTAATAAACCTAGTGCGAACCTGCAAATCATCTCTTGTGTTAAAACCCAAAAGTACCTCCGAAAGCAATACCAGGTTTTCTTAGCCCACATCGTAGACAAGAAACAGGAGGTGAAGGACATCAAAGAAATTCCAGAAGTATGCAACTTCCCTGATGTTTTCCCAGACGAGCTGCCTGGTGTACCACTCGCACGACAAGTCGAATTTCGGATCGACTTAATCCCAGGAGCTACCCCCGTCGCCAGGGCTCCCTATCGCTTAGCACCGGCAGAAATGCAAGAACTATCCAGCCAATTGAATGAACTATTGAGCAAAGGGTTCATCAGGCCAAGCTTCTCACCTTGGGGAGCACCAGTCTTATTTGTAAAGAATAAGGATGGGTCTTTTCGCATGTGCATAGACTATCGAGAACTAAACAAACTCACTATCAAGAACCGTTATCCCCTACCCCGAATCGATGACCTCTTCGACCAGCTCCAAGGAGCCAGCTACTTTTCAAAAATCGACCTGAGGTCGGGCTATCATCAACTGCGAGTTCAAGAAGAGGATATCCCCAAGACGGCATTCAGAACTCGCTATGGGCACTATGAGTTTGTAGTGATGCCATTCGGGTTAACTAACGCGCCCGCGGTGTTCATGGATTTGATGAATCGAGTGTGTCGACCCTTCTTGGATAAATTCGTCATCGTATTCATCGACGATATCCTGGTCTATTCGAGGAGCGAAGAAGAGCACAAACATCACCTACGACTAGTTCTGGAGGTTTTAAGAACCGAGAAGCTTTACGCTAAATTCTCAAAGTGTGAATTTTGGCTCCGAGAAGTAGGATTCCTTGGCCACGTAGTAAGCAAAGAAGGAATACATGTGGACCCCTCGAAGATCAAAGCAATCGAAGATTGGTCAACACCTACAACGCCGACGGAAATCCGACAGTTTTTAGGACTCGCAGGCTACTATCGAAGATTCATACAAAACTTCTCCAAAATCGCTAAGCCTCTCACCACCTTGACTCAGAAAGGGGTGGTGTTCGAATGGGAAGATAAACAAGAAGCCGCCTTCCAGACACTAAAGCAAGCCCTATGCAGCGCACCAGTCTTGTCTCTTCCAGAAGGAACTGATGATTTTGTGGTGTATTGCGATGCTTCAAATCAAGGCCTCGGCTGTGTGCTCATGCAAAGGGGAAAAGTCATCGCTTATGCATCAAGACAACTGAAGACACATGAAGTTAATTACACAACCCATGACCTTGAATTGGGAGCTGTGGTGTTCGCCCTGAAGATTTGGAGGCACTACCTCTACGGCACCAAGTGCACCATTTTCACTGATCACAAAAGTCTTCAGCACATTCTCAATCAGAAAGAACTAAACATGCGCCAAAGAAGATGGGTGGAATTACTGAATGACTACGAATGCGAAATTCGCTACCACCCAGGCAAGGCTAATGTAGTAGCCGATGCCTTAAGCAGGAAAGAATACTCGGGTCGCCGAGTAAAATCCCTAGCCATGACCATCCACTCCCAACTGGCCACTCAGATCAAGGACGCCCAATTAGAAGCCCTGAAACCAGAAAACGTGGCAAGCGAAGCACTAAGGGGGATGGATAAGAACTTGGAAGTCAGAGGGAATGGAGCTCCTTATCTCATGAATCGAATCTGGACACCGAAGTTCGGTGGGTACCGAGACGTTGTAATGGACGAGGCCCACAAGACTCGATACTCCATTCATCCGGGGTCAGACAAGATGTATCTAGACCTCAAAAGGTTATACTGGTGGCCAAACATGAAGGCTGAAATTGCTACTTATGTGAGCAAGTGCCTCACTTGCGCCAAGGTCAAGGTGGAATATCAGAAGCTATCAGGACTACTTCAACAACCAGATATACCCGAGTGGAAGTGGGAGCGAATAACCATGGACTTCGTAACCAAACTGCCTAAGACATCAGGTGGGATGGATACCATATGGGTGGTTGTGGACAGATTGACCAAGTCCGCGCACTTCCTGCCAATAAAGGAAACAGACAAGATGGAAAAGTTGACCAGGACGTACATTAAGGAGATCGTGCGACTACATGGTGTACCAACATCCATTATCTCGGATCGAGATAGTAGATTCACCTCGCGTTTCTGGCAGTCCCTACAAAAGTCTCTGGGAACCAAGTTAGACATGAGTACGGCCTACCATCCACAAACGGACGGACAAAGCGAGAGAACCATCCAGACGTTGGAAGACATGCTGAGAGCCTGTGTGATAGATTTTGGTAAGGCATGGGATACCCATCTACCGCTTATCGAATTCTCTTATAATAACAGTTACCACACTAGCATTGGAGTCGCTCCATTCGAAGCTCTCTACGGCCGCAAGTGTAGATCACCACTGTGTTGGGCCGAAGTTGGAGATACTCAGCTAGCCAGAGGGCAAGTCCCTGATAGCACCCTTACGGGGCCGGAAATCATAAGGGAAACCACAGAAAAGATCATTCAAATTCGGGAAAGACTAAAAGCGTCTCGTGATCGACAAAAGAGTTACGCGGATAAGCGACGCAAACCTTTAGAATTCCAGGTCGGAGACCGGGTACTACTAAAAGTTTCCCCCTGGAAAGGGGTGATACGTTTCGGTAAACGGGGGAAACTAAACCCAAGGTACGTCGGTCCGTTCGAAATCCTTGCTAGGATTGGTCCTGTGGCGTACAAACTCCGACTACCACAAGAACTTAGTAATGTGCACCCTATCTTCCACGTGTCCAACTTAAAGAAGTGTCTGTCTGACGAGACACTCGTAGTACCGCTCGAAGAAATTGAAGTTAATGAAAATCTCCACTTTGTGGAGGAACCCGTCGAGATCATGGATCGAGAGATCAAGAGAACAAAACAAAGTCGCATTCCCATAGTGAAGGTTCGTTGGAACGCGAAACGAGGGCCTGAGTTTACCTGGGAACGTGAAGATCAAATGAAACAAAAATATCCACATCTTTTCCCAAACCCTTGAAGTCCCAGCCGAATTTAAATTTCGGGACGAAATTCCCTCTAACGGGGGGATGATGTGACAATCGTCAATCTTGAGTCAAGTCAAGCCATCAAGTCAAGCCGGTCAACTCTATTAAACCTTGTGTATTAGGGTTGGTGTTATGTTCGTATTGTATAACTTGCTATATTAATGGGAAAACATCACAGGAGAAAAGTTTTGTGTTAAAAATTTCCTAAGTCTTAGTACTAATCAATGAATTAACTGATGAAAACCATGTTGCATACTCATTAGGAGTGTGTGGGATCCTTAATCATGACTTAACGGGCTCAAGGGACTCGCATTACGGAACCAAACACTCACAAATGCCACACTTGAAACCTCTCTCAAATATCTCTCTGTATGAGGAATCTCTCCAAGAATGTCAAATCTCTCCTAAATCTCTCCAAGTATGTGAAATCTCTCTCAAATATCCCTTCGTATGAAAAATCTCTCCAAGAATGTCAAATCTCTCCCAAATCTCTCCAAATATGTGAAACCTCTCTCAAATATCTCTTTGTATTAGAGATCTCTCCAAGAATGTCAAATCTCTCCCAAATCTCTCCAAGTGTGAGAAATCTCTCCCAAATCTCTCTCAAAAGCTTCCCGCGACTTTTTGGAATCATTCGGGTCATTCCGGCCCTTAACCGGGTCAAAAACGGCTTAAAACGGGGCGAAAACGAGAAAAATGGACCTTAGGAACCGAAACCCTCTTATAAGAGGCGAAGTTCCTTAGGACCGAGAGGTCCTCTTAGGAACCGAAAGTAAGAAGACCGAAACCGAGAGCAAGAAGCAAGAACCGGAACCGAAAGTACTGTTCACGACAGAGCGCTCGGTGCCTCTCGGTCCGCCCCCACTCTCTGTTCGCGCCGCACTCTCGGTCCGACTCCGCCTCTCTGCCTCTCGCGCACTCTCGGTCCGACTCCGCCTCTCTGCCTCTCGCGCACTCTCGGTCCGACTCCGCCTCTCTGTCTCTCGCGCACTCTCGGTTCCCTTCTCTCCTCTCTGTCTCTTCGTGCTCTCGGTTCTTCCCTCCTTCTCCTCTCCTCTCGGTTCCGCCTCCCTCTCTCTCTCGGTTCAGCATAAGAGGGCCGAACCTCGGCCAGGTCTCGCATTTTTGTCATTTTCAGCCCATTTTTGATATTTTTGATATTTTAAGCCCGTTTTTCATGATTTTAAAGCGGGATTTTCTCCAGAAATTTTATTTTAACATAATAAACCCTAAATATTCATAATTTAAACATATTTTTATAAAAATCATTAATTAAATAATAAAGATTTAATGGGGGATTTATTTAAGGTAGAGTGTTGACTTTGCTTTAACTTATGACACAAGCAACCACCCCACACCCACTCTATGACCAGCCATACCTCCCCACCTTACCTATGTCACTTCAATGTTCCCTTACACTCAAATTTCACTCACTCCCACGTTTTTGAGCTGGAACAAACAACCACACTCCTCATTTTCTCTCATTTCTCTCATTCCACTAAGTAACAAACACCACTTTTTCTCTCAAACTCTTCTACACAAATTTTCGAGATCCAAGGCTGATTTCAAGTGTTCTTCCACACTTAGTAAGTAAAAATTCATCCTCCCTATTACTATTTCACTTCATTCTACTCAAATCTTTGGTTGCTTACACAAACTCCCTAACTATGATGTTAGATTCTCGAAAACCTTCAAGGCATCTCCAAGTGTTCTTGAATTAAACACTTCCATCCTTCAACAATCATCTACTGAAATCACTCAAGGTGAGTTCATACCCCTACATTTTCATGATTTCTCAAGTTTTCAGGGGGTGAATACAAGTTAAAACACTAAGAACATAACTAGATTTTTCTAACAGCCTTCATCAGAAAAGTTCAACTCCATTCACGGACTGTTTTGGGCACCTTAAACATTTTTGCCTTCAAAACTGTACAAGGTGCAAATAGTTCATGTTTCTAGCTTTAAAATGGCTACTTGCACATCTCCATACGATGTTTCTACAATTTATGGTGATTTTTACAAAACTGCCTATCATTTCAAACAACAATCCGGACCAGTCTGTGATTTTGGACTTTTTCACCCAAGTTAGAGGTCATATTAATTTGTGATAAAAATTATGAACAAACTAGACACATTTTGTGAACTCTCAGAGTTTACAGATCTAGATTTCGACTTCGTATGATTTTTCTATGATTTTTCCAAAACAGGGCAGAATCGCTAAATTTTGCCAACAGCATGTAAATATCATAACACTTTGTATTATGTTGAGCAAAGTGTATAATCATAAGTTTTAGTATTTGTATGTGTTTCCTTGTTAGTTTACCATTATGAACTGAAACTATGAAATTCATACTAAATATTAAATATTACTCATTCATTTTGGAACACGTATCATTAGACTATAAAAAGTATAGTTTGATAAATTCACAATACTAATACATTTCCATAAGAGGATTCATACATATTACATACATTTTAGATAAACTATAATAGGTATAGTTTATGATACATCACTCAACGCACTCGTACCAAAAAGGGTACATCCATACAAGAAAGATTTATATTCACACACATTTCACGTAAACCTGTTAACCTATGTTGTGAGACACTCTCTCTCTCCCCGTACGTCCGAGTGCGGGATATAATTCCTGGTAGTTATAATCAGAATCTCCTTGAGGGAGAACGTGATACTTGTATATAGATCTATATTGGGTTTGACACCCCACACCTTGCTGCTAGCTACAGTGGGACCTGCAGGTCTACGGGTGACAAATGTCATTTCATTTTCGCGACGCCTGAGAAACGTTGTGGCAGGTTCACATAGTCACAGTATGATTATAGCGACTCACTTAGGGGGATAACAATTCATGAAGTTTACGGGGTTTCATAAAACCGAAGTAGGTTTTAGGTTGATAAAAGAAATTTTACTTTCCATAACATTTTAAACTCATAACATTGTTACTAAGAAACGATGATTTCTCATACACTCTAGTCTTTGGTTATAAGGCTACATTTCTCGGATTTCAAGGGAAATACCGGATTTTTCTGAAACAAACGCGACATTTACATGTGAATTACTCCTACTAAGTTTATTAATAAAAGCTTATGAACTCACCAACCTTTGTGTTGACACTTTTCAAACAACTTGTATTCACAGGAAAACACTAATCAGGTTATCAAGTGCTTTTGAGGATGGGACGTTAAGGCGTCAAACTTTTCACATTTTGACAACATATTGTAATTGATTTTGAAACATGTAATTCATACAAGTGATGTAACTTTTTCAATTATATATATGTTGGTTGTGTTTGCTTAAATTACTATTAAAATTGTGGTTATGATGCTATACATGAAGTCCTCCACCCCCGGACGTTTCCGCCATCCTTGGTTTGGGGGTGTGACACAATATAACAAGAAAAGTTCACTTCATTCACATTAGCAACCAATCCATCAATTACATCATTTCCAACACTAGACACACTAGCAACACCACTCTCAACACTAGGACCACTCATATTACCCTCATCACTAAGACATAAACGATACATTCCCAAAGTGTTGTTAGCCCTCCCAACATATCTTCTGCCTTTAGTGATCACAAATTTGCCTCTCTCAAGCACCATCTTGAACCCACCCTTGTCAAACTTGTCCGCAGAAACCAGACCCTTCGAGATAGTAGGAACATGAAGAACATCTCGAAGAGTCACCCATTCACCACGTGTGAACTTCAACCGAACATCACCCCTTCCTAGAACTTCAGCTCTATGGCCATCAGCATAGACGACAACCGTCCTATGAGGCATGGGTTGGTAGGTGCGAAAGCTCTCTCGTTGCCCACAAACATGCACAGTGGCTCCAGTGTCTACGAACCAACCTCGAGCACAGATTGCTCAAGTAAGAGAGGAGATCATGAAAATCTCTCCAAGGTTCACGCTAGCCACCATTTCAGTTACATTCTCGACTGCATGTGCAACCGGTATGGATTTGCGATCTTTGCATTCTCTCGCATAGTGCCCAATCTCTTCGCAGACGTGGCAAGGACCAGCCCTTTTTGGCTTTGAGTTAGGATTTTGATGACCCGGTTTCTTGAAGCTTTGTTTCTTGGGCCCAAAATTCTTCTTGTTCTGTCCCCCAGATTTGCCTTTGTGGCTAGAACTCCCACCTGACACATGATGCACACTTTGTCCAACTTTACCTCGCTTGTCCCTGATGCGAGTTTCCTCCTCAATGTGGAGGTGTTTCATCAGATCATCCAAGGAGTAGTCCTCAGATTTGTGCATCATTCTCTTAGAGAAATCTTTCCACGAGGGTGGCAGTTTTGCGATTATCGCACCAACCTGAAAGAGTTCTGGAAGAGAGATGGTGAGTGCGTTCAACTTGTTGACCATGACTTGGAGTTCATGCACATGCTCCATAATTGGTTTGTCATTAACCATTTGAAACTCAAGATACTTGGATACAAGGTACTTATTAGTACCTTCTTCATGTGCCTTATACTTGAGTTCCAACGCACTCCACAGCTCTTTAGGATCTTTGACCGGCGAGTAAAGATCATAGAGCCGATAAGATAGGGAATTCTTGATGTGACCCACACACAATTCCTCGGATTCTCTACGCAGAATCCTTTGTTTTTCCAGTTCCGCAATGACCGCTGGGTCCACAGATTCCCTTTCCTTTGGAATTGGATCATCGGGAATTGGTGCCAGTTTTGGGTCCAACAAAAAGGAGAGCTTCAAGACATGAAGCATGAACTTGACCTTTTCGACCCAACGAGTGTAGCTCTGACCATCGAATTGGTCAAGTTTGGCAAACTCTTGGTTCATGAAATGGAGGCTAGCAGTAGAGTCCATTAGTCTGTTGATTGATCACAAACAAAAACCTTTAAGATTGTTGTAAATAACAAACTAATAGACGCGCAAGGAAACCGACAAATAATATTGAGAATTATATGTCGATTAGTTGCAAATAATAGATCCAATTATTATTATTATATTACCGAGTTTCGTCCAGAAACCAGATCTATCCTTCTCGATTAGATCCGATTATAAGAAAGGTAGAAGAAGACTGTCCTGTTATTGGACGAATTAAAGACAAGACAGAAAGATAAAACCGACCTGTTGATTGCTAACTTGATGTTGAAGCAACTGCACGGATCAGATTCATGTCCTTAAAGGTTTTTACTTCGCTTGTATTGGCTGTAAGCAACAGAGTAAAACCCCAGGATTTAATGCAGCTTGATCGATATTCCAACAGCACTGGAAATCGACAAACACAAAGCGACTACTCGGAAACTAGAAGGAAAAAACGCAGAGAGAGGGAGAGCTTTCAGATTTTCGTGAGAGTCTATATGGCTCCTAGGGAGCTGTATTTATAGGTATCGTAACCCTAGAAGGCATCAAACAGGCCCCCATAGGCAAGCTATTTCCTGATCCTTCTAGAATACCCTGACTTGGCCTCCACGAAGTCAACAGCGGTCAACCATTTGACCGGATCGGTCAAACCGGCTTGACCTGAACGCGAAGTGCAAAGTGCGCCTAAATCGCGCCATTTCACGCACTCGCGGCGTCGGCTAGTGCTAGGCTAGGCTAGGCGCGCGCGTGGGCTTGGCCCATTCCCTTGATCCACTAAAGCCTTTGAAGGCTTAACAAGGGAATAGACTTATAAACCCACAAAAATTTCTTCCCCCCACCAATGTGGGATACAAAGGAAATTGTCAACTTGCAATTCCTTTATATATAAAGTTCCAACATATATATATATATATATATATATATATATATATATATATATATATATATATATATATATATATATTTCACATTAAAATTGAAAAAAAACTAGTATTATATTAATTAATCTAATCCTACATCATTCATTCTAAAATATTAATACAACATCCGTTTAAAATACTTGTCCGATTTAACATATGACAAAATATCTAAAATACTTGCACAGACAAAACATAAAAAAATCCTACAACTATCTACTCGTCATCATTGCTCTCCTCGTGTCCTCCAGTTTCATTTCATTGTGGCAATGAACGAAACCAATCTTCAAGTGCAGCACTACATGCCGGATCTTTTAACATTATTTGAAGCATTTCCAACTACAATTAAAACAACATAGTCTTATAAGTTAAACTAGCATTATAATATTCTATATACAAAATATACATTCCACATATTGCATATAAAACATTACAACAGTGTACTATAACTAACAATTACCAACCTACAAAATATCATTACAACATTGTACTTTCATAAACTAACAATTAATAAGCTATAAAATACCAATATATTAAACTATAACCAAACTAACAATTAGCATTAAAAATTAGAGCGATGTCCTATTTAGCATTAAAAATTAGCATAAAAATGAGATTTGAGCGATGTCCTATTTAGCATTAAAAATTAGATTAATTATAATTTAAAGAAATAGTTAAATATATCATAACATACTTCTTTGAAACATGCATTGCTATACGAGCATGATAAGAAAAAGAAATCGTGTAATATACATCATTACACATACCTTCATTGTAGCACCACTTTAATCAATAATCACCCACCACCGGCCACCCTGGGATTTCGCTGGAAAACACCTACCGTCGATGACCGATCGCCGACAGAAGAAGGAAGGGCAACAACAGTGACAACATACGTCGCAGGGGAGAGTCGAAAGCGAAGTCGGGAGTCAGCGTCGAATCGTCGATTGATTTCTAATTTCTGATTTTTATTTTATATTTGGCTAAAATTTGTGTTAATTGTTAAATTAAACTAATTTTTTGTTGGACACTTGACAATTTGACTTAATAAATTTGGACTACTATGTATATGGATTTACCATTTAGAAAAAAAAAACCTAAAATAAAAATTTAGGATAGCCTAATTTTTTTTGGGGTTTAAAGGCAATATAAACATTAAAAAAAAAAAAAAAAAAAAATTTGAAAAATGTATAATACTAAAAACCTTTTTAGGGGATTCCTGGGATACCCCGAGCTCAACGGTGAATCTGCCATATTATATATATATATATATATATATATATATATATATATATATATATATATATATATATATATATATATATATATATATATATATATATATATATATATATATATATATATATAAAGTGTGGAAAATGAACATGGTTGATTTTTTTAATAGTAAACATTTTTTCCTACAAAAAAAAAAAAATACAATTATTACTAATTTATTTAGGTGTTGTTTGTTTTTTCAAAGCGAAAATGTCTGAAGTTTGTGGACCACCTCTGCAACCCTCCGTAACACAAGAGGTGGAACAAACGGCTGCAATATTTAATAAAAAGTATGTTTGTTTTTTAACGTCTACAGACTGCTGCAGTAAGTTAAAGTAAGACGTGAAAAGGTTTGAAACAGTTGGTTTGGTGTTGCGCCACGCAGCACACGCACAACAGTTTTTAAGTCAAAAATCTTCTTAAAAACAAACAGTTGCGAAGAGGTGGAACAAATGGCGACATGTAACGCGTCATTTACATGTCGTCGCTAATACCTAGTGTCGCTGCTAAAGCCGTCGCCGCTAATACCCACATTTCTTGTAGTGATTTTAAGTCAAAAATAATAAAAAATAATGTTTTACTTCAGTTTATTAGTGAATGTCATTAGACTCGCATATTAAAGGTGCAAAAATCAGATTTTCTTTTTCAAAAAATAGTATATATATATATATATATATATATATATATATATATATATATATATATATATATATATATATATATATATATATATATCGTAAAAAACATTTACTAGATTTTGATGAATTTTAAGAGGTACAAGCTTTTAAGCATCATATACAATAATTTTGCATCGGAGAATAATAAATCTTATCCGGTTAAAGACAGATTTTGAATAGGTCTTCTAAGCTTATCTTCAAAATTGAATGGGTTAAATATGAAAAAGTCAAATAAGATGATGATGATAAGATTTTGAATGGGTCAAAGTTTGACCAAGTGTTCCTCATATCCAATTGAATCGGTAAATATTAAATCTTATCCGGTTAACATTTATGAAAAAGTCAAATAAGATGATGATGATAAGTTTTTGAATGGGTCAAAGTTTGACCAAGTGTTCCTCATATCCAATTGAATCGGTAAATACTAAATCTTATCCGGTCAACATTTATGAAAAAGTCAAATAAGATGATGATGATAAGATTTTGAATGGGTCAAACTTTAACCAAGTGTTCCTCATATCGAATTGAATCGCTAAATACTGAATCTGTCAATAATAATGAAAAGGTCAAATAAGATGATGATAAGACTTTGAATGGGTCAAAGTTTGACCAAGTGTTCTTCATATCCATCTGAATCGGTCTAATACGATGTACACGTTATAAAACATTTCATATAAACTAGAAGAGACGCATTGATCTAGCATTCGTCTATCATGAATGCATTGCCATTGACCGCAAAACCCTGGTTCTCTCTCATGCTCGCTACCTCCTCCTTTGTTTTTCTTTTTATTAAAATCGAATAAGCCCAAAAATGTCTTACGTTTAATCCTAGCCCAGATATAAGAAATCTCTATCTGTTCGTCATTTTGTTTAACAAATTTTTTATGTTATTTTGTTGATCCGCATCCGTCGCTTTGCGCGGGTAAACGGCTAGTATATATATATATATATATATATATATATATAGTGGCTGAGCCAAGGTTTTTGTAAAGGGATATCCTGAAAAAAAAAGCATGTAACATAAAATAAGAAAAAGAAATCGTGTAATATACATCATTACACATACCTTCATTGTAGCACCACTTTAGTCAATAATCACCTACCACCGACCATCCTGAGATTTCGTCGGAAAACACCCATCGTCGATGACTGATCGCCGACAGAAGAAGGAAGGGCAGCAACAACGACAACATACGTCGCAGGGGAGAGTCGGAAGCGAAGTCGGGAGTCAGTGTTGAATCGTTGATTGATTTCTAATTTTCGATTTTTATTTTATATTGGGCTAAAATTTATGTTAATTGTTAAATTAAACTAATTTTTTGTTGGGCACTTGACAATTGGACTTAATAAATTTGGACTACTATGTATATGGATTTACCATTTAGAAAAAACCTAAAATAAAAATTTAGATTTTTGGGGTTTAAAGGCAATATAAACAAAAAAAAAAAATCTGAAAAATGTATAATACTAAAAACTTTTTTAGGGGATTCCTGGGATACCCCGAGCTCAATGGTGAATCCGCCATATTATATATATATATATATATATATATATATATATATATATATATATATATATATATATATATATATATATATATATATATATATATATATATAAAAGTGTGGAAAATGAACATGGTTGATTTTTTTAATAGTAAACATCTTTTCCTACAAAAAAAAAATAATAATAATTATTACTAATTTGTTTAGGTGCTGTTTGATTTTTCGAAGCGAAAATGTCTGAAGTTTGTGGATCACCTCTGCATCCCTCCGTAACAGAAGAGGTGGAACAAACGGCTGCAACATTTAATAAAAAGTCTGTTTGTTTTTTTAACGTCTGCAGACTGCTGCAGTAAGTTAAAGTAAGACATGAAAAGGTTTGAAGCAGTTGGTTTAATGTTGCGCCACGCAGCACACGTGCAACAGTTTTTAAGTCAAAAGTCTTCTGAAAAACAAACAGTTACGAAGGATCAAGTGTTGCGCGTGTGCTGTGCGGCGCAACAATAAGTGGTCTGAAGTGATGTTTTAGAAAAAACAAAAAACACCTCAGTGAATTAGCCTCTCTTTTCCACCATGTTAACGTGCAAATTTCAATGCATGAAATACAAGCTTTAATATAGTTTATTTCTTTGATTTTAGAGTTTCTTTCATTGGAAAAGTGTATTTTTTTCTTTCTAGAAACTTGCATATAAAAGGTGCACCTCAATTTTATCTTCTATAAAAAAAACCTTTTTAGCGGCACGGGGTACGCACGGTGCCCCCATTATACCAAATAAATTTGCCACCGAATACACCACACCTGACCTCACCTTATTTTTCACATAAAAAAAAGCAACCACTAATTATATCTTCTTTTCACAACGGTATTCATTAACAACTGATATGATCATAAACAAAATAAAGGAACATGGGAAGGCCAGACCCATGGGTGAGGGCAAATGGTCCTTTATCAAACCTAACCAACATAATCTGCTAAAAAAATGCATCACAAAATGTTAGTTTTCACAAATTCAACGTGTGGACTAACTGTTAAAGTTCACAACCTATTGTTGGTATTAAGTCGTCACTTATTGTATTAATCTGCATTAACTCAAAAAATCTCTCATATTAAATCATTTTTTTTGGCATTAAGCATGTTTTTGTCTACACACATTCCAATGTATTTATATTTTGTTACGTACTAAAAGTTGTTTTTGCGACTTTAGACATGTTTATGGATTTCATCTAAAATACACATATACACATGATGGATTCTTTGTTATCTTAAACTATCAAGTAAATAGGCTATTGTGATAGCAAATACAAACTACAATAGTTGGAAGTTGGGACTTACTTTGTGAATATGTGATTGACGTACTGCTATACAATTTCTTTTGTAATCAATCTTTAATTTGAATTAATGTCAGATGAGAACTGTTGAAGAGATATCAAACTTTCAAAATTTTGCATTAAAGTTCTCTTTACATCATCACTAGCAAACTTTAGTGCAGGCTTCGGTGTTGATTTATTCTCCATCCTAAACACCACAGCAAGTGTTAAACCTTCGGCATTCAACGTATACCAGAAGTTATTTCCTAGTTTCAATCAACATGTTTACAGCATATCGGGCTATAAGCGCAAAGGGATAATGACATGGGAGGGTAATAAGGTTTCCAGCTTGTCCGTATTAGGTCACTAAGGTTTTTTTTTTGTGCGTATTAGACCAATATGGTTGTTATTACCGTTTAGAAATAGCCATTTTACCGGTTTTAATGGGTAAAAAGGACTATTTCTAAACGGTAATAGCAACCATATTGGTCTAATACGCACAAAAAAACCTTAGTGACCTAATACGGACAAACTGGAAACCTTATTACCCTCCTAAGTCATTAACCATAATTATTTAGAAAACATGCTTACTAATCAATGTGACTGAAAATAGTTGCTTCTATTTAAACTTATCTCACAATCCTTCCAGAACTTCTAAGTCCAGAAACTCATATGATTGATTATCTTCATTACATAAATATGCAACATTTTATCAATAATTTCTTTTTTGTCATTTAAATGTTTACATGAACACATCCATATGTACAAAAACAAAATATCACTTTGATACCTCCCATCAATGTCCACATTTGATAACGAATGGAAATGTAAAACCAATAGGGACTTGCAGATGATGCCTATTATCAATTATTTTATAAAAAGCAAAACCACAACATGAACTAAGAAATTGAAGTTGCAAAATTAATCAAAATCAGCACATAAACAAACACATACAGACTATATACAACACATAAACGGAAGTTTATAAAGCATGAAACTTAATGACAGGAAAAGTAAAAAACTTAAAGGAGACTTTATAGAAAGAAATATCACTCTTACTTGCCACAAATGGTTGAAGACATCAACAAGAAGATCAATCTGACCATAAAATCCACATGTTGTCTGATTATGACTTCAGTAGATGAACTACTGAAACGTAAGAATTGCAATTGAACTCTATTAGCATTTGAAAAGGGAATTAGGGTTAAAAAAATTTTTGGACCATTTCTTGATTTGTGTGTGTCATCCTTGGGCAGGGGCCATGCTAATCTTCTCTGTATCGTTCCAATTATATCGGATGTCCCCAAAGGGACGACTATAGATGAAGAGCTTCGCCATATAGAGGAGTAGTAGGTTATATAGGACGACGCGAGTTCTAAACGAAGTAGTTTACTGTTGATGGTCATATATTCTCAATGTCTTTAAAATTAGGGTTAATGACTTAGGAGGGTAATAAGGTTTCCAGTTTGTCCGTATTAGGTCACTAAGGTTTTTTTGTGCGTATTAGACCAATATGGTTACTATTACCGTTTAGAAATAGTCCTTTTTACCCATTAAAACCGGTAAAAGGACTATTTCTAAACGGTAATAACAACCATATTGGTCTAATACGCACAAAAAAAACCTTAGTGACCTAATACGGACAAGCTGGAAACCTTATTACCCTCCCAAGTCATTATCCCTAAGCGCAAACCATAAACCTTTTTGGCAACATTATAAAAAAACAAAGGAACGCACTCATACAAGTACAACTCACTCTTGAAGTGACAACATGAGTTGAAATACAACTTAAGAAATGAAAGCCTAATAATACTAAATAAATAAATTAGAAAAGACAAAAATGAAATTATGTTGAATATGGTCAACTCGTTTGAAAAATCATACATACTTATAAAGCTAACATTTTTTATTGAATCTCATTCCTTTGAAACCCCTTTTTTTTAACTTCCTTTCACCACATTCATTTGAAACTCACATGACTTTTCAATTTCTTTACAATAATTCTATAAATAAGTTAAATAATGTTCTATAAACAAGAAAAGGTGTTTTATTACAATGTTTTCATCCCACATCGATGGTGAGAGTAAATAAGAGAATGTTTCCTCTACTATAAATAGGAAATGTTGTGAAATGTTTCAAAGAGACCATACCATGAGAACTTCCTCATGCCTACCTTTGTAGGATTTTGAAGGTATTATTTGGTGAGATTGTCTATATTGACAAGTGTCCAGTTAACTTTTAGAATTTCAAAAATGGTTTTGAACCGAATTTTTTCAGGTTTAATATGTGTTTAAATTAGAAAAAAAATTATGTAGCTGGGTATATTGAGTTGAACCGGAGCTGGATCAATTTGGACCGATAAATGAATCATTTTCCTTTCATAACAAACATTTGAAACTCCCATGATTTTTCAAATTATTTATAATAATATTATAAATAAGTTACATAATTTTATATAAATATAAAAAAGCATCTACCTAAACCTAAATGTGACAACCCCAAATATATTGCCGTTACAAACCCTATTTTCACTAACGGAATGCGTCACTATATGTTATTTCTCAGTATTGTTTGGGTCGTCAATAAACAAATATCTAGTTAATTATATGTCCCGGTATTATCATAAGTAATTATAACTTGTAAATGTTAACCCCGTTTAACTAAATAGAATTATATTACTTTTCAACCACTTCACCCGGGTAAAAAGTTTTAACCCCGTTAAACTTTAGCATCGAGTAGCCGTGTATTGGGTGCAATACCCGAGACGTATAAAAACGATTGAACACTAGAATTGAACTCTTTTACTACACTTTCACCTCTCTCTCACTACATTCTCTCTCTAGACCCGAAATCGACCCCAAATCCGCGAATTTCCGACTTCCAAACGTAAGGATTCATTCCCTATCTTAATCTAAACATACTTTACTGCATTTAGAGTCCAAAATCATAGAAAACAAGGAACAAAAAGGAGTTTACGGCCTAAGAAGCCCCTTAGGCCGTAAACCCCCAAAATCATGCCAAAGACCTTGTTTTTCCTTCCTTTAAGCTCATGGACTAATTAAGGCATAAACCTAGGAGAGTTTGGACACTAAAACACAAGGAATTAAAGCTTAAAAAGGAGTTTATGGCCCAAGCTTGTGCTTAGGCCGTAAACACCTCAAACACCCCAAAAGCCCTTGTTTAAAGTCCCAAAAACTCATCTAGGGTGTTTGGTAATTTAGACTTGACAACAAGGAAGGCTTAAATGCATCAAATAACATCATTTGATGGCAAAAAGAGGAGTTTACGGCCAAGGCTAAGCTTGGGCCGTAAACACCCATGTTTTTGTGTCAAAGAAGTCCCAAAACCCCTCAAATGCATGTAAGGAATTTAGCTAAGGCCTTTGGAAGTGTGTTGTACCATTAAACTTCCCATTTTGAGGCCAAATGAAGAGTTTACGGCCAAGGATATTCTTGGGCCGTAAACTCCCCAAAATTCATGCCAAATTGTCCCAAAACTCATTATAGGGCCTTCTAGGATTTACCTAAGGTGAATGAGAGCATGTAGTACCATTTAAACATCCATCTTGAAGGATTTAATGGAGTTTACGGCCCAAGAACAAGTATTGGCCGTAAACTCCCCAAAATTTCACAAAACAAGAGTTTAATCCCTCCATATTGGTCCAAGACACATGCCATTAAAGTAAGGAAGTGAAATAAGGCCTTAAACAAGCAATTTGGAAGACCACATGAGCTTACGGACATGCCTAGGGGGCTTACGGCCGTAAACTCCCAAGGAGTGGCCTTTAGGCTGTAAACTCCAAGGGAGTGAGCTCATGGACCCTTCCATAAATCCTCCTTAGCCTTAAACCACTCCCGGGAACCCCTTTTAGGCCCTAAAACCCCGAATTGATGCTAGAATGCCTCAATACTTAAACGGAAAGCATAAAATGGTTAACTTATTGTAAAACACATATTTTCATATGACATTAGGGTTCTAAAGGTGTACAAGTCATTATTTGGAACAAAACGCTCAACCGACACTTTTACCCGATTTACCCGATTTACGCGATTTCAGGTGAGTTCATACCCCTTTAATGAACCTTTCAAATGTTTTATATGTTTTAGGGGGGAGATGCAAGTTAAATATACATGTTTATGAAAAGTTATATGTCACACCCCCAAACCAGAACGGCGGAAACATTCGGGGGCGGAGGACGTCATATTCAGTATCATAACAGTTCATAGAAAGGAAAGCACACACCACCATATATATTAAAGTTTCCAAGATGTTTACATAATTGTATTCATTACATGTTCAAAAGGTAAATACATAAACATCATTCAAAAGAAGTAATTAACGCCAACGCGTTAATCTCAAAAGTTGATTCCCAAACCTGCTTAGCGGTTCCCTGAGAATACAAGTTAATTCAAAGAAAAAGTGTCAACAATTTAGTTGGTGAGTTTATAAGTAGTTTAGAAAAATTGGATGCCATTCCAAAATGGGTGTATGTTTTCCAGAAAACGGAGTATTTCAAATGTAAAGAGTTGTAATTTGTTGTGTTGAAAGTGAATGTATTAGATCCAGAAAATCCCATATTTTCCCTAATGGTTGAGATACGAGTTGTTGTGTTTTTCAAGAAAAACCCTTATTATCTTATAAAAGTATGAAATGCATATGAATGTTCGTGTTATAAGTTGTAAATAATTGCACCAGGAAAATCCCTTATTTTCCTATTAGTTGTTTGGTTTGTATGCAGGAAAAACCCTTATTTTCCTAACATAAATGGCAGTCTCTATGACCGAAAATCTCAAGAAACCGACGTTCTCAAAAGTTGTGTCATAGTTTTATAAAATAAAGCTATATGAAGATCGCATTTGTTAGATGAAGAATAGTTTTAATAGCTACTCGTTCATAAAAGCATAATACCATAATAATTGTATATCCGATAAGTTTTATAACCATACTAAACATAATATGCCTGTAACGACGTTCTTCAGGCGTCGCAGCGTTATGACAACTGTCACCCCAAAAGACAGACTCTAGCTAACAGTCAGGGCGCGGGATCATGACTTCCCGTATAGATCTATACACATTTGACACGTTCTCCGAACGGGAGACTCTGGTTATAGACAGGACTTGCAGCATTACTTTCTAATAAAGAAAAGTAACGTTTGAAGATATACACGTCTCATGGATTCTCAACTAAGTCTATATTAAAGTGATAGTTTTGTATGAAAAGTTTAACCTTTTTCACAATGTTTAACAAAGCAAAATCATAAGTTTTTAGAATATATAAACGACTTAACAATGAAAGGTACTTTGAAATCATTATATACTTTGTATAAGTCTAATGCACGCAAAGTATGACAAGAGTTTTCCATAGTAGTAATAAGTTCCAAGTGATTTATTCGATAAAACAAGTGAAGTGAAACTTTATAAAATACACGATAATAACCGTATGTTTACTTGTATTCCCCCCCCCCCCTAAAAGAGTATAAAAGCATTTAAAATGTATTTAAAGTGTGTTTGAAAGGGGTATGAACTCACTTGAAAGTTTGAAGATGGCAAGATGGAAAACCGGGCAGAGTTTTGTCTCGGGAAATGGATTTTCCTCGGGATTCTCGGGATTCCTCGGGAGTAAAATCGACCTTCGGGGTAGTGCGAGCACGGAAAACGAGGTAAAACGCAAGAAAAAGGAGAGAGAATGAGCCATTTTCCCGGGAACCCTCGCATCCCTTTTATAGGGGGCTGAGAAGCATGCGTACGCGGGGCGTACTCCCGTACGCGGTGCGTACGGGACGTCACTGCTGACCGCATCCTCGGCTGCCGCGCTTCGGATGGGACGGGGTGGGGGTAGCTCGCATAGGGGAGATGTGGACGATCCGAGGCCGTGGCCTCGAGTACGCGGGGCGTACGAGGGTACGCGGCGCGTACTACGGCCCTAGGCTGACTCCCCTTCGGATAATACCACCGAATTTTTAATAAAAATTATATATAAATTATTTATCAAACTTCAAAAATTCATATCTCCTTCATACAAACTCCGTTTTTGACGTTCTTTATATTCCCGCAAGGGTGAGACTACGATCTACAACTTTCATTTAGATTCCGTTGGCAAATTCCGGAATTATTTTTATTGTTTATTTATTAAAATGACGTGATTAAGGAATTTCTTTAAAAATTCATAACTTATTCATACGATGTCCGATTTGAGCGTTCTTTTTATGCATGTTTGTAGTTCAACGATATCTATGACTTTCATTTAGACACCTAAGGTTAGAAAGTGTTTTATTGAAACTTTGCGTTTTTACGCAACTTCGTATTGCCGGTTTTTGTCGGAAAACTTAGAATGATCATAATTACTTTGTTATAACTTGGATTTTTGTGTTATTTATATGTTTGGAAACCTTAAGAAGATACCTACCACATAGTGTACCCCAAATAGAGTTTTTGAACACTTCATTTTTCGATGATATTCTAATTCCTTTCTTAAAGAGGTTACAAGACTCGATTTTTGCTGACTTGAAATAACGGGTTGTTACATCATCCCCCCGTTAGAGGGAATTTCGTCCCGAAATTTTAATACAAAAGAAGAGTCTTAGGGGCTGAGGAAAAGATGTGGATACTTCTGTTGCATTTGATCTTCTTGTTCCCACGTGAACTCAGGTCCCCTCTTAGCATTCCATCGGACCTTTACTATTGGAATGCGACTCTGTTTAGTTCGTTTTACTTCCATATCCATGATCTCGACGAGTTCTTCCACAAATTTAAGATTTTCATTTAGTTCGATCTCATCGAGCGGAATTACAAGTGTTTCGTCAGACAAACACTTCTTCAGGTTTGATACGTGGAATACTGGATGTACTTTGTTAAGCTCTATTGGAAGTCGGAGTTTGTAGGCTACTGGACCAACCCTTGAAATGATTTCGAAGGGTTCAATGTACCTAGGATTTAGCTTCCCACGTTTTCCAAAGCGTATCATGCCCTTCTAGGGTGAGACCTTCAGTAGTACCCGATCGCCAATCTGAAATTCCAAGGGTTTACGTCTTTTGTCAGCATAGCTCTTTTGCCTATCCCTCGAGGATTTCAATCGTTCTCGTATTTGCATGATCTTTTCAGTAGTTTCTCTGATGATCTCTGGACCAGTGAGGGTGCTATCAGGGACTATACCTTTTGCTAGTTGTGTGTCGCCCACTTCCGTCTAGCACAGAGGTGATCTGCACTTACGATCGTAAAGGGCTTCAAATGGAGCAGTATTGATACTAGTATGATAACTATTGTTATAAGAGAACTCAACCAAAGGTAAGTGAACATCCCATGCTTTACCAAAGTCGATTACACATGCTCGTAACATGTCTTCCAAGGTTTGGATCGTTCTTTCACTCTGTCCGTCAGTTTGGGGGTGATAGGCTGTACTCATGTCCAATTTTGTTCCCATGGATTTTTGCAAGGATTGCCAGAATCTAGACGTGAATCTACTGTCTCTATCCGAGATGATAGACATTGGCACTCCATGGAGTCGTACGATCTCTCGGATGTAGATCCTCGATAGCTTTTCCATTTTATCAGTTTCCTTGATCGGTAGAAAATGAGCGGACTTGGTTAATCTATCGACGATTACCCAAATAGTATCTTGGCCACCCTGAGTTTTGGGCAGTTTCGTTATGAAGTCCATGGAAATCTGCTCCCATTTCCACTTAGGAATTTCAGGTTGTTGGAGTAGTCCTGAGGGTTTCTGGTGTTCTATTTTGATCTTGGCGCAAGTCAAACACTTGCTCACATATGTAGCGATCTCTGCTTTCATGTTTGGCCACCAGTAGAGTTGTTTGAGATCTTGATACATCTTGTCTGACCCGGGGTGCACGGAGTATGGAGTCTTGTGTGCCTCGCTCATAACTACCTCTCTAAGTCCACCAAACTTGGGCGTCCATATTCGGTTCATGAGGTAGCGCGCTCCGTCACTCTTGATTTCTAAATTCTTGTCCATTCCCCTAAGGGTCTCACCTGTCACGTTTTCGGGTTTCAAGGCTTCTATTTGAGCTTCCTTGACTTGCGTTGACAGGTGCGAACGAATCGACATGGCTAATGACTTCACTCTTCGGCCAGAGTACTCCTTACGACTAAGGGTATCTGCCACGACGTTAGCCTTTCCGGGATGATAGCGAATCTCACATTCGTAGTCGTTGAGCAATTCGACCCAACGTCGCTGTCTCATGTTCAACTCTTTCTGGTCGAAGATGTGTTGTAGGCTCTTGTGGTCTGTAAAGATAGTGCATTTGGTACCATATAGGTAGTGTCTCCAGATTTTAAGAGCGAAGACCACCGCCCCAAGTTCTAAATCATGAGTGGTGTAGTTGACCTCATGCGTTTTCAGTTGTCATGAGGCATATGCAATAACCTTTCCCCTCTGCATTAGTACACAGCCCTACCCTTGCTTCGAAGCGTCGCAATACACCACAAAATCTTCGGTCCCTTCTGGGAGAGAAAGGATGGGTGCACTGCAAAGGGCCTGTTTCAAAGTCTGAAATGCAGCATCTTGCTTTTCTCCCCAATTGTAGGTCACACCTTTCTGGGTTAAGGCGGTAAGAGGCTTTGCGATGCTGGAGAAATTCTGGATGAACCTTCGGTAATAACCAGCAAGACCTAGAAATTAGCGAATTTCTGTTGGTGTAGTTGGCGCAGACCAGTTTTTGATAGCCTTGATTTTTTATGGATCCACGTGGATTCCTTCCTTGCTGACCACGTGACCGAGGAAGTCCACCTTTCTAATCCAAAACTCACATTTTGAGAATTTTGCATACAGTCTCTCAGTTCGTAACGTCTCTAAAACTTGCCTCAGATGTTGACCATGCTCTTCTTTATTCTTTGAATAAATGAGTATGTCGTCTATGAATACTATCACGAATTTATCCAAGAATGGACGACATACCCGATTCATAAGATCCATGAATACGGCCAGGGAATTGGTTAGTCCGAACAGCATCACTACGAACTCGTAATGTCCGTATCGTGTTCGGAAGGCTGTCTTGGGAATATCACTCTCCAGGACTCGCAGCTGGTGATATCCCGACCTCAGATCGATCTTGGAGAAGTAGTTGGCTCCTTGGAGTTGGTCGAATAAGTCATCGATTCGGGGTAGAGGGTATCGGTTCTTGACGGTAAGTTTGTTGAGTTCTCGGTAGTCGATGCACATTCTGAATGATCCATCCTTCTTTTTCACAAACAGTACGGGTGCTCCCCATGGCGAGAAGCTCGGCCTGATGAATCCTTTTCCAAGTAGTTCATTCAGTTGGCTGGATAGCTCTTGCATCTCTGCCGGGGCTAATCGATAGGGTGCTTTGGCTACTGGGGTAGCTCCGGGAACCAGATCGATTCTGAACTCAACTTGTCTCGCGGGAGGTATTCCCGGAAGGTCCTCGGGAAAAACATCGGGAAAATCGCATACATCGGGCACACTCTTGATGTCCTGGACTTCGTGTTTCACATCTACAACATGTGCCAAGAACGCGTGACACACCTTGCGTAGGCATTTCCGAGCTTGGATACTTGAGATGATATGAAGAGTGGTACTGGGTCTGTCGCCCAAGACAATAAAGTTTCGCTGGTTGGCAGATTAAGGCGAACGACCTTATCGTAACATAGAATGTCTGCATGATGAGAACTCAGCCAATCCATGCCAACGATGACATCGAAACTCTTAATCGAGACTGGCATGAGGTTGATTGAAAAGGGATTATCGTTTAAAGTTAGGGTGCAGTTTATGTATATCTCCTTAGTGCCTTCGGTTTTCCCGTTAGCCATTTCTACTATGAATAGTTCACTTAATGATTGTGGTATTGATTTTAGCAGGCCTTTAAAGTCGTGACTCACAAAACTCCTTTCCGCTCCACTATCAAACAAAATGCATGCATACGAGTTATCGAGAAGAAACGTACCCGTAAAAACAGTAGGGTCTGCAATGGCTTCATCTTGTCCCATTGCGAAAACTCGGCCCCTTCCGCCGGTATTCCGGTTGTTTGCCTTTGGGCAGTCCCTGCGGTAGTGCCCCGTGTCTCCGCACTCAAAGCAGGCGCGGCTTACCCCGGTATTAGTAGTGGGGACGGATGGTTGGGTTGGCTCTTTGCAATAGCGGGCTGTATGTCCCTTCTTATTACACTTGGTGCATTGAAGATCATGGCAAGGACTGTGGTGGTGGAAGCTGCATCGGTTGCACTTAGGAAGTTTCCCATTATATGAGCTTGTGGGGGCAGGGTTGGCAGGTACAGTCATAGCGTGGGTCACTATTACCTGTTGTTTCTTGGGGTTTTCCTGGAAGGTTTGTCCCCTCCTTTTGTTCCAAGGCCTACTCTGGCCCTGAGCCTCCCTAGGTGGATTTGTGGTTGTTGAAATGATACCGTGTTTTACTCCGTGGTCGATGAGTCGTTGAGCCAGGCGTTTAGCATTGTTGTAGGTAACAGGGCTGGAAGCTAGGACATGCCCTTGAATCTGGGGTGACAGCCCCCAAATGTACCTTTCAACCTTCTTTGATTCTGGGTTGACCATGGTAGGGCACAGTGCAGCGAGGTCGTTGAACCTAGCTGTATAGGTGACTAGGTCAGACCCAGTCATTTTCAGATTCCAGAGCTCCTGCTCAAGCTTTTGCACTTCGCCCCTTGGGCAGTATTCTTCCAGTAGTAGAACCTTTAGATCGTCCCAACTCATGGCGTTGGCGACAGTGAGCGTCACCGAATTCACATGGCTTTTCCACCAAGTGAGGGCTCGATCTACGAAAGTGCAAGCAGCGAACTTGACTTTGCTTGCTTCCAGGCATGAGCAGATCTCGAAGACTGTTTCGGTCTTCTCGAACCATTGCATTAGTGCAATGACTCCCCAAGTTCCATTAAAAGTTTTTGGCTTAGCGTTAGAGAACTCCTTGTAAGTACATTCTCTTACTTGGCCATGACCAGTGCCATGATTTGGATGATTCGTGCTGCTTCCCGCTCCTCCATTTCCGTGGGAGTTTATTTGCGAGAGGGCTGCAGTCACTGCTGCTGTGATGGCAGCTTGGACCATGGCTGGATCATAAGTTGGTGGTGGAGGTGGTGGTGGTGCCGTGCCCGGCCTAGGCCTTAGGGTTGGACGAGGAGGCATAGCGCTGCCAAAAGAAAAAAAATGGAAAAATTTATAAGTTTTGGCAGTTCAAAGTTGAATGATATTGAGTTAACTTCTAATAGTTCTAAGAAGTTGGGTTTGACCGACACAATGTTTTGAGCTTGAAAGTAAAGTTTGAATAGATGTACCAATGAATTGAACGAATTGCGCATGATTAACAACAACAAGAAAAGGGATATACCCTTATATATATTAATCATATAGTTGTGTTACAACGGGGTCTAGACAAAAGTTCTTGGCCTTTCTAAAGGCCTCCGATTACAGAACAATTTAAAGAAAATAATACTTTTATCCGAAGTCCTAATTTATAACAAAATTTGAGAGTCGGGCAAGTACTACTTGCGGCGCGCTTTGCGTTTGGAGCTCGACTCCGTGTCGGACTGCTTCGACTCCATGAGGTGTCTATCAAACGCAGCTTGTTGTTCTCTTAATTCTGCGAAGGCCGCATTTGCTTGTGCTTGAAATGCTTCGGCGCGAATGTGGATGTCGTTCTGCAACATCTCTAGGCGGTTGATATCAGCCGTGTGGATTTGTACTTCCACATTGACCTCTCGGATTCGGTTGGCTTGCACTCCGGATTGATAGCATTGGTTGGCGAGTTTGCCAACCATGACCGGAAGTGCTCGGTCGGCTGATCCCCCGCCTCTGACATCATAGAAGTCTCGGCACATGCCGTAGGGAGGGCGTAAGCTTTGTTGTTGGCTCCAATGATGGAGGTGACTTCCCCACACATGAGTGGGGCCTTGGAAGTTCCTCACGTGGACAGGAGGTTGTGGGATTGGTGGATTGATAATTTCTGGCTCCGAATCCGTGCCAGAGTCATCCCCTCCCTCCAACTCTATAGGCTCTTCATCTTCTTCAGGATCTTCTTCGATCCATCCTCCATTACCTTGGTTGGGGTAGTAGGGGTCATTGGGGTGATGGAATCCCGCCATTTAGACTGTACGAGAATAGGGTTAAAATTTTACTATAAGCTAGAGCACATGAAACTTACCCTTAAGTTTAATGGTTGACGGCACTCGAATACTCCCTTAGTATTCTTTAACGATATGCTTTTGGTAAGTTTTAAATTTGTTGTCCATTGCAGACACTCCTTGGCATACGTTAGTCGGCTCTTGGACAAATATAGTTGATCATACTATATTCTTCCCAGTTCCGATTACATGTCCCAAGGCGTACCTGTACTGCACAACTTATTTATAATACTTTTAAAGTTATTTACTATGAAACTGTTATTAGTATAAAATAAGTGCATGCTTACCTTAAAACTAAATAAATTTAATTTCAAAAGTACGACTTTTCTCAGAGTGTTTTTGCCCAATTGAGTTTATAGTTGTATACCAAAAAGAAATGGTTTTGATATACTTAATTCCCTATAAACAAAGCTCTGATACCAATCTGTCACACCCCCAAACCAGAACGGCGGAAACGTTCGGGGGCGGAGGACGTCATATTCAGTATCATAACAGTTCATAGAAAGGAAAGTACACACCACCATATATATTAAAGTTTCCAAGATATTTACATAATTGTATTCATTACATGTTCAAAAGGTAAATACATAAACATCATTCAAAAGAAGTAATTAACGCCAACGCGTTAATCTCAAAAGTTGATTCCCAAACCTGCTTAGCGGTTCCCTGAGAATACAAGATAATTCAAAGAAAAAGTGTCAACAATTTAGTTGGTGAGTTCATAAGTAGTTTAGAAAAATTGGATGCCATTCCATAATGGGTGTATGTTTTCCAGAAAACGCAGTATTTCAAATGTAAAGAGTTGTGATTTGTTGTGTTGAAAGTGAATGTATTAGATCCAGAAAATCCCATATTTTCCCTAATGGTTGAGATACGAGTTGTTGTGTTTTTCAAGAAAAACCCTTATTTTCTTATAAAAGTATGAAATGCATATGAATGTTCGTGTTATAAGTTGTAAATAATTGCACCAGGAAAATCCCTTATTTTCCTATTAGTTGTTTGGTTTGTATGCAGGAAAAACCCTTATTTTCCTAACATAAATGGCAGTCTCTATGATCGAAAATCGCAAGAAACCGACGTTCTCAAAAGTTGTGTCATAGTTTTATATAATAAAGTTATACGAAGATCGCATTTGTTAGATGAAGAATAGTTTTAATAGCTACTCGTTCATAAAAGCATAATACCATAATAATTGTATATCCGATGAGTTTTATAACCATACTAAACATAATATGCCTGTAACGACATTCTTCAGGCGTCGCAGCGTTATGACAACTGTCACCCCAAAAGACGGACTGTAGCTAACAGTCAGGGCACGGGATCATGACTTCCCGTATAGATCTATACACATTCGATACGTTCTCCGAACGGGAGACTCTGGTTATAGACAGGACTTGCAACATTACTTTCTAATAAAGAAAAGTAACGTTTGAAGATATACACGTCTCATGGATTCTCAACTAAGTCTATATTAAAGTGATAGTTTTGTATGAAAAGTTTATCCTTTTTCACAATGTTTAACAAAGCAAAATCATAAGTTTTTAGAATATATAAACGACTTAACAATGAAAGGTACTTTGAAATAATTATATACTTTGTATAAGTCTAATGCACGCAAAGTATGACAAGAGTTTTCCATAGTAGTAATAAGTTCCAAGTGATTTATTCGATAAAACAAGTGAAGTGAAACTTTATAAAATACACGATAATAATCGTATGTTTACTTGTATTCCCCCCCCCCCCCCCCAAAAGAGTATAAAAGCATTTAAAATGTATTTAAAGTGTGTTTGAAAGGGGTATGAACTCACTTGAAAGTTTGAAGATGGCAAGATGGAAAACCGGGCAGAGTTTTGTCTCGGGAAATGGATTTTCCTCGGGATTCTCGGGATTCCTCGGGAGTAAAATCGACCTTCGGGACTTGCACAAAATGACCAGGGCTTCGGGGTAGTGCGAGCACGGAAAACGAGGTAAAACGCAAGAAAAAGGAGAGAGAATGAGCCATTTTCCCGGGAACCCTCGCATCCCTTTTATAGGGGGCTGAGAAGCATGCGTACGCGGGGCGTACTCCCGTACGCGGCGCGTACGGGACGTCACTGTTGACCGCATCCTCGGCTGCCGCGCTTCGGATGGGACGGGGAGGGGGTAGCTCGCATAGGGGCGACGTGGACGATCCGAGGTCGTGGCCTCGAGTACGCGGGGCGTACGAGGGTACGCGGCGCGTACTACGGCCCTAGGCTGACTCCCCTTCGGATAATACCGAATTTTTAATAAAAATTATATATAAATTATTTATCAAACTTCAAAAATTCATATCTCCTTCATACGAACTCCGTTTTTGACGTTCTTTATATCCCCGCGAAGGTGAGACTACGATCTACAACTTTCATTTAGATTCCGTTGGCAAATTCCGGAATTATTTTTATTATTTATTTATTAAAATGACGTGATTAAGGAATTTCTTTAAAAATTCATAACTTATTCATACGATGTCCGATTTGAGCGTTCTTTTTATGCATGTTTGTAGTACAACGATATCTATGACTTTCATTTAGACACCTAAGGTCAGAAAGTGTTTTATTGAAACTTTGCGTTTTTACGCAACTTCGTATTGCCGGTTTTTGTCGGAAAACTTAGAATGATCATAACTTCTTTGTTATAACTCGGATTTTTGTGTTATTTATATGTTTGGAAACCTTAAGAAGATACCTACCACATAGTGTACCCCAAATAGAGTTTTTGAACACTTCATTTTTCGATGATATTCTAATTCTTTTCTCAAAGAGGTTACAAGACTCGATTTTTGCTGACTTGAAATAACGGGTTGTTACATTATACAAGACAATTTTTCATATTACAGAATTAATCACATGTGATTCACAACCTGTAGTTCAAATCACATGTGATTTATCACTATGCTTTATAAATAAATCAATTGTTTTCAAAACTATCTTGGATAAAAAAACAAGCTTTAAATGTTTCTTTTGTACAACACTTTTGTTTAGTAAAACTCCTTATAAAAATGTAACCACACTAATATATTTATATAAGTAAGACTTGAAGGACTTAGGACCGATAGCTCGCCTTATTTCCTGTTTCTTGTTTGATTGTGGGCTTAGGGTAGTGGTTATCCGTCCGACTGTCATTGATTTCTTAATTATATATCTCGTATATTAGTACGGATTACTAGTACTTCTTATTTCATTAGATACCTAAATTACTAACCTGACTAGAACCACACACACTAATTTAACTATAATAGGTATAGTTAAGGACTCTATCCCTTGTTTTAACTACTACTATACACTACTATGATTCTCTCTATTATGAAGCAATACACTAATAAGAGAATACAATACAAGTTATACAAAAGACTACTACACTATAATACAAGAGAATGTACTAATCACGAGATAATTCATTAATCCACTATGAGATACTCTATACGCTACACACTACGCCCGAAGTTTTCCGATAGGAAGACGACACTATATGTATAGATCTATACGGGGCAGACGCTATTACATCCCGACTGATAACTTCAGTCCGAGCCGCTCAGGTCCAGGGATGCCTTTACTCTACTACACTATGCATGACAGGGAAGGTCATGAGGGTCCGCTATTACTCACACTATTGGTAACATACAAGAAAGACACTATAACCGCACTAAAATACTAAAAGAAAGATGAAGTAATATCCCGAAGTAAATAAGTATCTAAAACTAAAGGATGCTGCACCACTATTAAGTACTCCAAGAATAACTCACTATGTTGTCTTACTAAATGGTGAGCCACTATTACACTTCTACGATAAATGGTTTTCAAAGATAGAAACAACATATTTCTTAAAGATTTTCATTTACTATACAGTTCTGGAAAATATAGGATTTTCTAGGTTTTACCACTACTTATGGTTACAAACTTCAGTTTTCATACAAATGATTCTAATGCTTTATATACAAGTACTCACACTAAACTCTTATGAACTCACCAGCTTTATGCTGATATTCTTTTCAAAATAACTTGTATCTTCAGGTCAAAGATAGACAGGTACAGCTGCAACATTTTTGGAGAAGATGGAGTATGCAAGACCCATCTCTTATTTTTGTTTACTTTTGGTGTTTGTCAAACATTACAAAACACACTTGTAAATACACTTACTATGTAAATGAAATGGTTGTATGTTTCTTGCTTTTACTATTATACAAATGTGATGATACTGTACACTACGTCATCTACCCCGAAACGTATTCCGCCGTTATCGGTTTTGGGGTGTGACAGATTGGTATCAGAGCATTGTTTATAGTGAATCAAGTATATCAACCTATAAAAGGTATACGAACTATAAACACTTCGGGACTAAAACACTCTGACCAAGAATATATACTGTTAAGTATCTAAAGGATTTAACTAAGTATATATATACACATCAATATAAAACACAGAAGTCAGTATCATCCTAGAACAAAACAAAAGTATTAAGATTGTTGGATAGCACAATTGGGTTTAGAGACATATAGTCACATTTAGGGGGATGTAGCCTGATCAACTACATTTTCCTGGGAGTGACTAGCATGTGCCTAAGCTTGGTTGTGGTGTTACAACAAGTCTAAAACTTACCAACACTACCACAATAACGTTAACATTAGAATACTGTAGGAGTATTCTATACCTCTAAAAACATACATCTGTGAGAACTAAAAAGGGTCGTTACTGATGGAGCAATAGTTGCTAAATGGATACTTTCCGGTTACATGTGACTAGGGCGTTATAGACTTAGAATCTGTGATCTTTGGTTTACTTCCTGTTCCTTGTTTGGTTGTGGATTTGGAGTTAGGGTCACTTAATCGACGGACTATCCTGCCCCAGTCACATGTAATTAGTATGCATTATGCGAGTATTGGTCCAACTCGTGACGACCATCTTATAAGTAATTTAGGTTAGTGCGCCTATTAATCTTCTTTTCCCCTTTTCTCGCATAGATACCATGGCTGGCTTCCACCCTCCTGGCGACCCGTACTACCCAAACCAGGGTAATGAGGGATGGCTCAGTGAAGAGTCGGACGATGATCACCCAATCCCTTTGGATGACCACCGAGCAGAAGGCTTTCCGGATAACTCCGACTCCGAGCCAGAAGTTAATAACCTACCTCCCGGAGTTCCGAACCCTAAGCCCCGTCCGACATTTCAGGGTCCCACTCCTATGTGGGCCATATCCTTGCACAGATGGAGCGAAGAACAAGGTCAGCCCATGCCATACAATGGAGACCGAAGCTTCTACAACATAAACGAAGGAGGATCAGCAGATCGGGTCCTGCCCATCATGATCCAACTCAAATCCTTGCCATATCCTTGCCAGGAACGTCGAGCAGGGTCAAGCTGCTATAGGTCGAGTTGTAGAAGTGGATGCCAACTCAAATCTCAACACAGTTCGCATCCGCCAACTCGAAGAAGCCATGGACATGACAAGGAGGACCAATGAGGCTCTGCAGCACCAGCTGGATGCATCCCGAGCCGAAGTTTGAGAACTCCATGCATGCCAAAGGACTCATGATCGACACCTTCAAGAAGTTATGCGTCAGCTAGCAGATCTGAGGATTCGCCCGACAAGTAACCGTCGCCAGTAGAGGACGTCTATTTACCTCAATCTTTTGTTTAATGGATTAACCTTTTCACTCTATGTTCCGTAGATCTATTATCTGTAAACATTTCTAGCTTGAAAGTACTCTAGTTAAACCTCTAAACTGCCAACATTTTCTCTATGGTATGATGTAAGACCTATTGCTAGGTCAAATTTTCATGAACATGTGTTGCATCATTAATACCAACGTATTGGCAGTTGATTTCTCTATTGCTATAACTCTCATCCTGATATTGGATTATGTTGATTTAATCCACGAAACACTCTATTTATATTCGCAATAGGCTCTTACTATTGCTATCATTTCTATGATTCTTCCAGTAAAGGATGCCTCCACGAAAGCGTCCCAGTAGAGGAAGACCCGCAACTCAAACCCCTACTCCACCACCTCCTCCTCCACAGATCGATCCAGTGCTATTCCAAATAGCGGTGACAGCGGCCGTGACAGCAGCCATGGCCCAAATGAACTCTGGGGATGCGAACGGTGGTAACTCGAGGTTCGGCGAAGTCCATCAAAGGGTGCAGGGATGCACTTATAAGGATTTCATGAACTGTAAACCTACCTTCTTCGACGGTACCAGAGGAATTCTGGCATTATCCCAATGGTTCGAAAGAACCGAAGCGGTGTTCGAGATGTACTCTTGTCCCGAAGAGAGAAAAATCAAGTTCGCTACTGCTACCCTCACTAACATAGCCTTGACATGGTGGAACGGCCATGTTAGTTCACTCTCCTTGGTCACAGCCAATGCTATGGGCTGGGAAACTCTGAAAGACCTCATGAGAGGAGAGTACTGCCCTCGGGGCGAGATTCAGAAACTTGAGGAAGAACTCTGGAACCTCAAGATGAAGGGGACTGACATAACGGCTTATACCGCCAGGTTCTGCGACTTGGCAACTATGTGCCCCAATATGATCCCCTTGGAAAGCAAGAAGATTGAACGGTACATCTGGGGTTTAGTGCCTCCGTATCGAGGAAATGTTCTAGCTTCACGCCCTACAACTTTTGACAGCGCCAAGGAATTGGCCCAGAATCTGATCAACCACGAAATCTCCTCCACTCCAGCGATAGCAACCACAACAACCACTGCACCACCCGCTTCATCTGACAGAAAGAGGAAGCGATGGGATAAGAAGAAGGGCAAGAAAACTCAAAACTCCTCAAAGGACCAGCAAATTGTGGCAGTCCATGCTGCCACCACCCCGACTACCCCAGCTGCTCTAGCCCCGCCGAAAGCTTACAGTGGAAACTTGCCCAAGTGTCCCAAGTACCCTTTCCACCACAACGGCCCCTGCCGTGAACTGCAGTGTTCCAACTGCGGTCGAAAGGGCCATACTGTCCGATTTTGTAAGGCCCCTCCCAAACCTATCACGCAGGTTCCTGGTACGGGAGTGACCCCAACCTGTTATGACTGTGGGGAGGCGGGTCATTTTAAGAGAAACTGTCCAAAGACCACAAATGCTGGAGGAACTGGAAGGCTACTCGCTATCGGTCACAATGAAGCGGTAGCAGATCCCACGGTAGTCATGGGTACGTTTCTTCTCAACAACTTCTATGCCTGTGTCTTATTTGATAGTGGTGCAGAAAGAAGCTTCGTAAACCATAACTTTAAATACTTACTCAAACAAACCCATCGACCACTAAAAGAAACATTCTTCGTAGAAATGGCTAATGGGAAAACAGAAAGCTCTAGCGAAATCTACATAGGTTGCACTCTCATGTTAGACGATCAATCATTTCCAATCGATCTTATGCCAGTCTCAATCAAAAATTTCGATGTCATTGTTGGTATGGATTGGTTGAGTCTCCATCGCGCCGATATCCTATGTTCCGACAAAGCCATTCGTCTGAACCTTCCGAATCACGAAACCCTCTTGATATATGGAGATAAGCCGAGTACGAGTCTTCGTATCATCTCCAGTGTTCAGGCTCAGAAATACTTACGCAAGGAATATCGCGCCTTTCTTGCCCACGTCGTCGACACTAACCAAAAATCGAAAGATCCAAAGGACATTCCCGTAGTATGCGATTTCCCTGATGTCTTCTCGGAGGATCTTCCCGGCCTACCTCCCAAACGTCAGGTTGAATTCAGAATCGACCTAATTCCAGGAGCTACCCCCGTAGCTAAGTCGCCCTACCGTCTAGCGCCCGCCGAAATGCAAGAACTATCTGGTCAACTCAACGAACTGATCAGCAAGGGCTTTATAAGACCGAGTTTCTCACCTTGGGGAGCTCCGGTCTTGTTCGTGAAGAAGAAAGACGGATCGTTTCGGATGTGCATCGATTATAGAGAACTCAATAAACTCACGGTTAAAAATCGCTACCCTCTCCCTCGTATCGACGATCTGTTTGATCAACTACAAGGAGCAAGTTACTTCTCCAAGATTGACCTTAGATCTGGGTATCATCAGTTACGGGTTCTTGAGGAAGATGTTCCGAAGACAACTTTCCGAACCCGCTATGGACATTTTGAGTTCGTAGTGATGCCTTTTGGACTGACTAACGCCCCTGCAGTATTTATGGACTTGATGAATAGAGTGTGTCGTCCATACCTGGATCAGTTCGTCATCGTCTTCATTGACGATATCCTCGTTTACTCTCGGAACGAGGAAGAACACAGGGATCACTTACGACGAGTCCTGGAAACGTTGCGATCCGAAAAGTTATATGCGAAGTTCTCTAAGTGCGAGTTCTGGATCCGAAGAGTTGAATTCTTAGGTCACGTGGTTAGTGAAGAAGGAATTCATGTGGATCCCTCCAAGATTAAAGCTATTGAGAATTGGTCAGCATTGAAGACGCCTACAGAAATTCGTCAATTTCTAGGCCTCGCTGGCTACTACCATAGATACATTCAAAAGTTTTCTCGGATTGCAAAGCCTCTCACTATGCTGACACAGAAAGGGGTACCGTTCAATTGGGAAGAAAGACATGAGAAGGCATTCCAAACCCTGAAGCAAGCCCTATGCACCGCACCAGTATTATCCCTTCCCGAAGGGACAGAAGACTTTGTTGTATACTGTGATGCAACCAATTAGGGGCTTGGTTGTGTCTTGATGCAACGGGGTAAGGTTATCGCATATGCCTCGAGACAGCTAAAGACCCATGAGGCGAACTACACTACTCACGACCTCGAGTTAGGAGCGGTTGTCTTTGCACTAAAAATCTGGAGACACTACTTATATGGGACGAAGAGTGTGGTGTACACTGATCATAAAAGCCTTCAACACATAATCAACCAAAAAGAACTCAACATGAGGCAGCGTCGATGGGTCGATCTACTTAACGATTACGACTGTGAAATTAGATATCACCCGGGAAAAGCCAATGTAGTAGCAGATGCACTGAGCAGGAAGGAGTATACTGGTCGAAAGACCAAATCGTTGACGATGACTATCCATTCGCATCTCTCCACATAGATCAAAGAGGCTCAGCTGGAAGCCTTAAAGCCCGAGAACGTGTTGGGAGAATCTCTGCGCGGAATGGATAAAAATCTGGAGGTTAAGGGTGACAGAGTGATATGTGCATATTTAGTGTGTATTAAGTATAGTTTTTTATTCATATATTAGCTAAATTGTTGCATATTATGGACAAAAGGTACTTAAAAGTGTTAAATTATGTTTTTCAGTCCAAAGATGAAGCTCGGAAGCGAAAGGAAGCAAAAGAAGCGGTTAGGAGCTCAAGAGTGGAATGAAGAATGAAAACACCCAAAAAAAAGGCTTCTACTCGACGAGTCGAGCCTGGACTCGACGAGTCCGGTCGCAGAATCAGAAGGATAATGATTCGGAAGTCAAGATAGTTATCGGATTACGAAGAATGTGAGAGGGACTCGACGAGTCACCATATGACTCGACGAGTCGGAACGCATATTTAAAGATAACTCCACAAATCGAGAGGAGAGAATTCTGGGAAGTTTCAGAAGTGCTTAGCTGCGAATAAGAAGCCAGAAGAACCCTAGAAGTCGACCAAGGAAGCTAGAATCTAATTCCGGGAGTAGTTAAGGCATAATTTCATCATTCTACTTATTTCTTTTGCTTTGTCAACATGATTAAGCAACTTGAACTTATTTGTTTGCTGTTATTTACCTTAGTTATGAACTAAATTCTTTAGACTTCTGTTTGGGAATACAAAGTTGACAATATGGTTTGATTGATTGGTAGGATTAATTCCAAGTTGGTGAATAATTGTTATTTTAGCTTGCTAAAGAACCTTGTGTATGAATGATAATTAATTTTCTGTTAATAGGAAGATAATTGATTAGCATGAACATCTATTGATTATCAACCTCATATGATATGTGACCACTATACCATATGTCTAGAATTAATGAATATGAAACTAGGATTAATAAGGAAATTGAGTAAATTCATGTGCAAGCTTGTAAGATGACCATCAAACAAGAGGTTAATTAAGAATAATGAATTAATTAGCTATTGCAAGTCTAACTTAACCTGAATAATTAATCTAGTAAATATAATTAAATTAAGCAATTGGCTACTGTTTGAATTAGTTTATTTGCTAAGGATTAGGGTAGTGAACATAAACCTAATCACTTGAATCGGTAACCAACGAAAGATTTAATCCATTACACTATTACCTTAAAATCAACCATAAAGTTAACCGAGTTGAACTAAACAGAAGTTCCTTTCCCATTATTGAATCTAGTTAAATTTTCATTTTCTAGTCTTAAATAAGTTTTAGTTAGTAAGTTTCTAGTCTTGTAAAACTAGAGAAAAACCCCTTTTTACTTAATCAACTTAGATAGAATTAGTTCTTAATTTAATTTGCCGTTCCCTGTGTTCGATACCTTGCTTATTTAGCTATACCACAATTGATAGGTTCACTGCCTTTTGTGTGTTATTTGATAATTAAAGTAGGATTAAAACTAAGTGAGTTTTACACACATCAAGTTTTTGGCGCCGTTACCGGGGAACGGTTCTAAAATTAGCATTAAAATTCTAATTCAATCGATCCTTTGTGTAAGATTCATCTTAATCTTACACAAAGTTAATTTCTGTTTAATTTTTTTTTAAGTTTTTAGGTAAAAAAAAAAAAAAACCTGATTTTAACTTGAACTCGCTGAGTGCATTCGCCCCGACTCGGCGAGTACAACACTGAATCGGATTTAAAATTTTGTTCTTTTTTACGCATTTTGTTTTGTTTTGTTTGCAGTTGGTTCATGACTCGAGGATCTGCTACGCCTCTAGTTCCCCCTCTTGAAGATCCGGAAACCGCATTAAGAAGAAACAAGGGCAAAACCGTTGGAGAAACCGCTTCTTCAAAGAACTCACCACTCAAAAACCTCAAGTCCGTTTTTAGCAAGAAGAGGAGCAGCAATTCAGGAGCATCTAGTGCATCGTTGACAACCGAAGACCGATCCCAAAAGACACCGATTACGAGACCGAGGAAGAAAGCGAGCACACATCCGAGTTTGAAGACGATTTAGCCACCGCTATGGCTAATATTGATGAAATCCCCATGGGGGAGTGGAAGAAAAGGATGCGTGATGACACCGGCCCGGGACTTGTGCAACCCGCAATTCCCGCTACCGCTACGTTTGAACTAAAGGGCCATATTCTCGCTCAACTCAAGGAGATACCTTTTCACGGGAGAGATCATGAAGACGCCTATAAGCACTTGGATGAAGTGAATGATGTGGCGGATTACTTCAATGTACCTAATGTACCCCGCGAGATCCAGCTACTACGCATGCTTCCTGTCACATTTAAAGGAGCTGCAAAGGATTGGTTGAAGTCACTCCCTCCCGGATCGGTTACCACATGGGCCAAAATGAAAGAAGAGTTCATAGATCATTTCTGCCCACCTTCCAAGATAGCCAAGCTAAAGAAAGCCATTGCCAACTTCGAGCAACAACCCGGTGAATCTCTTTATGAAGCTTGGGAAAGATACAAGAGCCTACTTAGAAATTGCCCCCACCATGATCTTAATAGCCAACAAGAGGTCTCTATCTTTTATGATGGAGTCAATGTTACCACAAGGCAACTACTCGATTCACAAGGCCCGCTCACCCGAAAGCCACCTCCGGAAATAAAGGAGTTAATTGAAGAATTCTCCAGGCACTTTAGAGAATACCACAACCCGAGGAATGAAGTGAGTCGTGGAGTAGTAAACTCGGTAAACGATGGCATGGCGGCGGTGATAGCTAAACTCGATAGTCTAGACCGAAGAATGACGAAAATGGATCAAACAATCCATGCTATTAGAGTTGGATGCGAAAATTGCGGCAGTCCCCATCTTACCAAGGGTTGTGATCGAGACGAAAATGGAAATAAAAAGGCTCAAGTATTCTATTCCAGTGGCGATAGATACGATGAAGACTGGAGGAAACCGAAAAAGGAATGGCTCCCATACGAAGAGTATAAAAAGGCTAAGGAGGAGAAATACAAATAGAGGGAGAGGGGATATTATCAAAAGGAAGAGCCGGTGACGGAAAAGAAGGCGACCTTAGAAGATATACTTACAAGATTCATAACCGCATCCGAGAAAAGACATAATGATCATGATGTGGCAATACAAGACACCAGAAACATGTTGAGGAATCAGCAAGCTTCCATTCTCAACATTGAGAAACAGCTGGGACAACTTGCACATCAAGTGAATGAAAGAAGACCGGGCCAACTTCCGAGCGACACCAAGCCCAATCCAAGAAATGAGAACGTGAGCGCAATAACTTCCAGAAGTGAAGAAAAATGCACAGAAGCACAAAGGATCTCCATGAAGAAGGTAGACAAGGTAGAAGAACCAGAGCCAGCTAAACCCGACCCGACTCGCCGAGTCACTCCTGTGGACTCGACGAGTCCATGCGAAAAAGAGAAACCCATCAATTCTTCAAAACCTTATAAGCCTTCATTACCATACCCAACCAAAGCCATGCCTGCAGAAAAAGTTGAAGCATACAGAACCTTCATGAATCATGTTAACGCTCTACAAGTTAATGTGCCATTCGTGGAAACAATACTTCAAACGCCTAAATACTTCAACTTGCTTAAGGGCCTTTTTGCTGCTAGGAAGGATTTGGCTGAAGTTGCAGAAGTCTTGATGAGTGAACTACCTAAAAAGAAGGGTGATCCCGGCGATATGGTGATTCCGTGCCAATTTGGTAATGAGATCTTCACACGAGCATTGGCTGACTCGGGGGCAAGCATCAATATGATGCCTTTGTCATTCTATAAGAAGATGAATCTACCAGAACCAAAACCGGTGCATATGAAGATCCATTTGGCGGACAAGACAATAATCCATCCAAAAGGCGTTTGCGAAGATCTCCTTATAAAAGTTGACAAATTCATATTCCCAGTAGACTTCGTGGTTGTTGATATGGAAGAAGACCCCGAAATTCCAATCATTTTGGGGAGATCCTTCTTGAACACCGCGTGTGCCTTAATTGATATAAGTGAGTCTACATTGACATTGAGAGTGGGTGATGAGGCCGTGAAGTTTAAAGCTATTCCAGAAATCAAGCAAGAAGAGAAAAAGAATGGAGAAGTCTCAATGATCCAATTGGATGATGAGATATTAGAAAAAGAGCTTGCACATTTGATGAAAGAAGATCCAAGCAAGTTTGTGATGCACTCTGAAGAAGAAGGAGATGTTAACAAGGACTTGGAAGAACTGGAAAAGCTACTAGAAGGAACCCACTAAGAAGAAACCCAAGATTCGAGGGAATTCGTACCGACTCGTCGAGTCACTTCAATGGACTCGACGAGTCCAGTCGATTTGGGCAAACACTTGGCCGACCTGGATCTGCTTGTTACTAGTCCTTCACACACCTTAGCTTTCAGCAATATACAGGAGTTTTTAGAAGAACAAACAATAGAAAAGGGAAAGGAAAGGGGAGTTCAATACGCCAATGTTGCATGTCTTGATACTGTCAAATTCGAGGAAGGGTTAAGCACGGGAAATGATGCAGGAATAAAGGAAAGGAAGGAGAAAGCTGATCACCAATTCACCACTAAACCTAGAGCACTGACCATCATGGAATGTGAAGTTATTAAATTTAAAGAAAAGGAGGTTCAAGAGACGGTGAAAAAGAAGGGGGTGAAGATGAAAAAGAGAAAAAGGCAAGCCCAAGCAGCTGGAGATGAAGCAATGAAAACAAACAGAGATGAATTAAAAAGGGCTTACAAGAAAAAGATCCACGCTTACAAGACCAAGTACAAATCACAAAAAGTTAGGCGTGCGTTCCCGATGCTCGAAGACGACAAAACGTAGATGGGAAGGAGTCTAGCTCATGACTCCTCAAAAAGAAGCGCTTGGCGGGAGGCAACCCGTTATATAGAGTTTGCTTTCTTTTACTTTTTAGTCTTCTTTTTATTTTTCTTTTTATTTTCCCTTCGTTTTTATTCTTAATCTTCTAAATCATCGGGCATGTCTGCTTGAGAGTTGTATAGCCTAAGTGTGGGGTGAATTGATTCATAATAAACAGAAATTTTTTGAAAATTATGCAAATTTTTAAATGACTCGCCGAGTCTGACCACGACTCGACGAGTCCACATGGATTTTAGAAAAACAATTGACTTCGCGACCAGACTCGCCGAGTCTGACCACGACTCGACGAGTCGGTCTTATTTACAGAAAAAAATAATTTCAAAATTAATTTTACATTGGGTAAGTAGGGTTTTAACCCTAAAGAATCAGTTTCACATCTACATTCGACGGGCCGCTTTTTGCAACTTCTCTCTCAAGCATTCATCAAGTTCTTCAAGATCTTCCAAAATTCTCAAGCACAATCCAAAAAGGTATCAAATTTCTTCTTATTTTATGTTAAGAGCGTGATTATAAGGCTATCCAAGGTAGAAATTGCATGAAAAACCCGTTTTGAGAAGTTCTAAATTTCTAGGGTTTTGATTTCTCATGAATTAAGTTGTTTTGAATGCTTATTTTGGCCTTAATACATCAATACTAAGTGTTGAGACAAAACCCTTGAAAGAATTTACAGGTTTAATGGTCTAATTTTATGAGACCCGTCGACCGACTCGTGCAGGTTGCGCGACTCCACGAGTCGGGCATGGACTCGACGAGTCCAGTCGATTTACAGATACAATCCAGTTTTTAATTATATTATGTGTTTTCTGGGTTTTGTTTATTTGTTTTGCAGAAATCATGTTCAAAAGAGGACAATCTTCAAGTGGTATCCAAGGGGAGTTTCCATGGCTAAACTTCTCGCATATTGAATCCGCTTCAACAATGAGGAAGTGGAAGAAGAAGCTCTTCGACATTAAGAAGAAGGAGGTGTATGTGCCAAACAGAATTGATTGGGAGTGGCTGCAAAGTGTTAGATATGAAGAAGAATTGGCTCCTTACCTTTTGAAGGAGTTCCAACATGAAGGCGAGACAATGATCTGGGATGGGTGGAGCCGGGTCTTCCGCATACAAGAGCCGGTCTATTTAGAGCTTTGCTTGGAGTTTTTCCCCACTGTATCTTTTACCGGGGGAGTGGATGTGTATCACCCGACAAGCTTTACTTTTTGTCTTGGGGGCGAGTATCGTCAATGCTCGGTGGTGGACCTTGCCTGCCGACTAGGGATCTATGATCAACCCTTGGTGTCAACAAACATCTTTCGGGCCTTTTTGGCAAACACTCACATGGTGTTCCCCGATGGAGTTACAAGCACGGGTTGGTGGAATACCATAGGAAATAAAGTTTACATCCCAAAGTCTGCACAAGAAGGGAGCATCCGATCCCCAACTCACCGCCTCATTCACCGCCTTATTTCCTCCACCATCAACCAAAGGAAAGACGATGACAAGGTCTCCAACCTTGATGTTTTCTACTTATGGAGCATAATAACACCCGACGTCTTTTGCAACATCCCGTGGTGTATTGCTTCATACTGTGGTGTATTGCTTCATATCAATGGAGGAATGTTTGTCACTCGATTGGCTAATTCATTCGGGTTGATGAACCGCGGTGCCTGGAACTTCATGACATTGATCCCGACGCCCCCGTTTAATCCCATTCTTTTCCGAAGAGCACGGATAATTGAAGACTATGGTGGTGGCCATTATGCCATTCCAAATGATGACCCCGTTGTTGGTCCCGAAGCACCGGGAAGGAGGGTGAGATCAAGAAGAGAATGGGATGTGGAGGACGAGCCGCTAGTGATTCCGGTCGAGAATGAAGATGTACCAATGGATTGGTACAATGTAGAGATGAGGCGGATGCAGGATCAAATGGCGAGGGGGCTGAACTTTAGCAACCAATCCCACATACGACTTTTTGACCACTTCAATATTCCACATATTGATGGTGGGAATTACCCATTCATTCCATCTTAGGATGAGAGGATTGGTGCGTGACGAAGCGGAGCCGGGGGAAGTGGCACCAATGATGATGAGGAGGATGAAGATTGATTTTGATGTTCTTGTGTTTTTAATCAAACAATTTTCATTTTTTTTTTGTTTTGTTTTTTTTATTTGGTGTGTATGCTTTGAGATTTTATTATGTTTAATGGTAGTTTGCTTTAGTTATTTTTCAGGATTGAATTATGATTGCTTGCTTAGGATGGTTTAGAGATGTAAGGCATGGATGATTTCGCGAGTGAGAGCGAGTCAAAGAAGCGGGTTTTTAACGTCAAAGTGTTGAGTCCGGTCCTAGGGGTATGAGCAATTGAGTCCGAATGTGAGGAAGAGTTAAAGAAGTTTTTAGAGGCTAAAACAGTTGAAAAATACCAAGATTTTTCGTTCAGTGGCCAACTCGTCGAGTGCACTAAGCTGACTCGACGAGTCGCCTTGTATTTCCACAAATTCTGAGAAGGCGCGCTGCTACTCGACGAGTCCACCATATGACTCGACGAGTCATTCACTTTTTATGCCGAAAGACTGCTGATTTGATGCTAATACTTGTACCACTTGCTTCCTTATTCTTCCATATCCATTCCTGAAGATCTTACACTGATTTTCGCATATTTGGAGCGACCCACACGAGACGAAACACCCAAGACATGGATGGGATGTTCCCATGTCTAAAGTTTATTGAAGTTGGAGCTTAAATGAGAATGATCAACCTATCCACTGCTATCCCAGGGGAGTTGGTTCCAATTCCCTCTTTATTTTTCTGTTTTTATGCATAATATGTAATGAGGGCATTGCATCACATAAGTGTGGGGTAGGGGGTTGGTTACATAATAGTCAATTTTAAAAAATTGCATACCAAAAGTATTATTTAGGATTTAATTTAGAAAATTTTGGTAAAAAAAAATTAGGATTCCATATTAGAATTGTGTTAATAATTGCATGAGAACCCAAATGTTTAGTTGAGCCTATATAAGTTCTAGTGTATTTGTGGCTTCCTTATTTCAGTGAAATCATGAGACAAAAACACGGCCCTGCTCAGCCTGAGGGATGCAATATGTTTAGCAGCCTAAACCTGAAATGTATCCAGGAAAATTTTTATCATTAGCCAATAAAGGTTGAGATTGAGCGCCCCTGCTTAAGCATGTAGGGATTTGAGTGAAAAAAAATTATATATATTGAGAAATACATGAAAAAAAAGAGAGAGAGAATTACAAGAAAAATTGTAAGAATTTTGGAGCAAATGAAGTGAAGATCTAAAGATCAAAATTCCAAGAAATCCAAAGAGTTGAAGATGCCAAAAGTCAATACAAGTTGGTGAATTCAAAGATATAAAAGATCAAATTATCAAGGAAGTGAAGAATTCAAAGAATTCCATAATGGTATCAAAAAGTTGTAATTCTAGAATATGTATGCTTGGGTTGCTCAATTAAAAATACCTTGAGGGTAAAGAGGTTTTCTGAGGATGGATTCGGAGGGTAGCATAAAATGAGCATAGTTCGGGGTGAGTGGGCGAATGTTTATGAGGATTGTGAGTATTTGGAATATGGGGGGTTCTTTAGGAAAAATTTTAGACACAAATGCATGCGTTGCGGTCTTGGCATAATGGCTGGGTTAGATTGGAGTTATTATATATGATTCTAATGTGTTAAAATTCAGTTTTGCTTGAGGGCAAGCAAAAGACAAGTGTGGGGTATTTTGATATGTGCATATTTAGTGTGTATTAAGTATAGTTTTTTATTCATATATTAGCTAAATTGTTGCATATTATGGACAAAACGTACTTAAAAGTGTTAAATTATGTTTTTCAGTCCAAAGATGAAGCTCGGAAGCGAAAGGAAGCAAGAGAAGCGGTTAGGAGCTCAAGAGTGGAATGAAGAAGGAAAACACCCAAAAAAAGGCTTCTACTCGACGAGTCGAGCCTGGACTCGATGAGTCCGGTCGCGGAATCAGAAGGATAATGATTCGGAAGTCAAGATAGTTATCGGATTACGAAGAATGTGAGAGGGACTCGACGAGTCACCATATGACTCGACGAGTCGGAACGCATATTTAAAGATAACTCCACAAATCGAGAGGAGAGAATTCTGGGAAGTTTCAGAAGTGCTTAGCTGCGAATAAGAAGCCAGAAGAACCCTAGAAGTCGACCAAGGAAGCTAGAATCCAATTCCGGGAGTAGTTAAGGCATAATTTCATCATTCTACTTATTTCTTTTGCTTTGTCAACATGATTAAGCAACTTGAACTTATTTGTTTGCTGTTATTTACCTTAGTTATGAACTAAATTCTTTAGACTTCTGTTTGGGAATACAAAGTTGACAATATGGTTTGATTGATTGGTAGGATTAATTCCAAGTTGGTGAATAATTGTTATTTTAGCTTGCTAAAGAACCTTGTGTATGAATGATAATTAATTTTCTGTTAATAGGAAGATAATTGATTAGCATGAACATCTATTGATTATCAACCTCATATAATATGTGACCACTATACCATATGTCTAGAATTAATGAATATGAAACTAGGATTAATAAGGAAATTGAGTAAATTCATGTGCAAGCTTGTAAGATGACCATCAAACAAGAGGTTAATTAAGAATAATGAATTAATTAGCTATTGCAAGTCTAACTTAGCCCGAATAATTAATCTAGTAAATATAGTTAAATTAAGCAATTGGCCACTGTTTGAATTAGTTTATTTGCTAAGGATTAGGGTAGTGAACATAAACCTAATCACTTGAATCGGTAACTAACGAAAGAATTAATCCATTGCACTATTACCTTAAAATCAACCATAAAGTTAACCGAGTTGAACTAAACAGAAGTTCCTTTCCCATTATTGAATCTAGTTAAATTGTCATTTTCTAGTCTTAAATAAGTTTTAGTTAGTAAGTTTCTAGTCTTGTAAAACTAGAGAAAAACCCCTTTTTGCTTAATCAACTTAGATAGAATTAGTTCTTAATTTAATTTGCCGTTCCCTGTGTTCGATACCCTGCTTATTTAGCTATACCACAATTGATAGGTTCACTGCCTTTCGTGTGTTATTTGATAATTAAAGTAGGATTAAAACTAAGTGAGTTTTACACACATCACGGAGCCTACTACTTCATGGACCGAATCTGGACTCCACGCCATGGAGGTTTTAGAGATTTGGTTATGAGGGAAGCGCATAACACTCGCTACTCCATCCACCCGGGATCAGATAAGATGTATCTGGATCTCAAAAAGCTATACTGGTGGCCAAACATGAAAGCGGAGATCGCCACGTTTATGAGTAAGTTCCTTACTTGCGCGAAGGTCAAGGTCGAATATCAAAAGCCTTCAGGACTCCTTCAACAACCTGAGATACCAGAATGGAAGTGGGAGCGGATCACAATGGACTTTATAACCAAACTTCCCAAGACAGCGGGTGGATTAGATACTATTTGGGTCATTGTTGACAGGTTGACTAAGTCCGCACACTTCCTACCCATTAAGGAAACGGACAAGATGGAGAAACTCACTAGAATATACCTTAAAGAAATAGTACGACTACATGGCGTCCCAATATTTATTATCTCAGACAGAGATAGTAGATTCACCTCTAGGTTCTGGCAATCGTTGCAAGAAGCACTAGGGACGAGGCTGGACATGAGTACAGCCTACCATCCGCAGACCGACAGACAGAGTGAGAGGACGATTCAAACCTTAGAAGATATGCTGCGTGCTTGTGTGATTGACTTCGGCAAATCATGGGACACACACTTACCTCTCGTGGAATTTTCTTAAAATAATAGTTATCATACAAGTATCAAGACAGCTCCGTTCGAAGCCCTCTACGGCCGTAAGTGCAGATCCCCTCTGTGCTGGGCTGAGGTGGGTGACACTCAGCTGGCTAAAGGAAGAGTTCCTGACAGCTCTCTCACTGGTCCGGAGATCATTCGAGAGACGACCGAGAAGATTGTACAGATACGCGAACGACTAAAAGCCGCTAGGGATCGACAGAAAAGCTACGCCGACAAACGAAGAAAACCTTTGGAATTCCAGGTGGGAGATCGAGTCCTGTTGAAGGTCTCACCCTGGAAGGGCACGATATGCTTCGGAAAGCGTGGAAAGTTGAACCCAAGGTACATAGGGCCTTTTGAGATTCTCGCTAGAATTGGCCCCGTAGCTTATAATGTCAACCTACCTCACGAACTAAGCAACATACACCCTACCTTTCACGTCTCTAACTTGAAGAAATGCCTGTCAGACGAGACACTCGTAATTCCCCTTGAAGAGATTGAGGTTAATGAGAGCCTCAACTTCGTGGAAGAGCCCGCGGAGATTATGGATCGAGAAGTAAAACGAACGAAGCAAAGCCGTATCCCAATTGTGAAAGTTCGGTGGAACGCCAAACGAGGACCGGAATACACTTGGGAACGCGAAGACGAAATGAAACTCAAATACCCCCATCTCTTCGCGTAGTAGTATTGTAATTCTTATCTATATGAATTCTAAATTTCGGGACGAAATTCCCCTAACGGGGGGATAATGTGACAACACCAAATATATTGTCGTTACAAACCCTATTTTCACTAACGGAATGCGTCACTATATGTTATTTCTCGGTATTGTTTGGGTCGTCAATAAACAAATATCTAGTTAATTATATGTCCCGGTATTATCATAAGTAATTATAACTTGTAAATGTTAACCCCGTTTAACTAAATAGAATTATATTACTTTTCAACCACTTCACCCGGGTAAAAAGTTTTAACCCTGTTAAACTTTAGCATCGAGTAGCCGTGTATCGTGTGCAATACCCGAGACGTATAAAAACAATTGAACACTACAATTGAACTCTTTTACTACACTTTCACCTCTCTCTCACTACTTTTTCTCTCTAGACCCGAAATCGACCCCAAATCCGCGAATTTCCGACTTCCAAACGTAAGGATTCATTCCCTATCTTAATCTAAACATACTTTACTGCATTTAGAGTCCAAAATCATAGAAAACAAGGAACAAGAAGGAGTTTACAGCCTAAGAAGCCCCTTAGGCTGTAAACCCCCAAAATCATGCCAAAGACCTTGTTTTTCCTTCCTTTAAGCTCATGGACTAATTAAGGCATAAACCTAGGAGAGTTTGGACACTAAAACACAAGGAATTAAAGCTTAAAAAGGAGTTTACGGCCCAAGCTTGTGCTTAGGCCATAAACACCTCAAACACCCCAAAAACCCTTGTTTAAAGTCCCAAAAACTCATCTAGGGAGTTTGGTAATTTAGACTTGACAACAAGGAAGGCTTAAATGCATCAAACAACATCATTTGATGGCAAAAAGAGGAGTTTACGGCCAAGGCTAAGCTTGGGCCGTAAACACCCATGTTTTTGTGTCAAACAAGTCCCAAAACCCCTCAAATGCATGTAAGGAATTTAGCTAAGGCCTTTGGATGTGTGTTATACCATTAAACTTCCCATTTTGAGGCCAAATGAAGAGTTTACGGCCAAGGATATTCTTGGGCCATAAACTCCCCAAAATTCATGCCAAATTGTCCCAAAACTCATTATAGGGCCTTCTAGGATTTACCTAAGGTGAATGAGAGCATGTAGTACCATTTAAACATCCATCTTGAAGGATTTAATGGAGTTTACGGCCCAAGAACAAGTCTTGGCTGTAAAATCCCCAAAATGTCACAAAACAAGAGTTTAATCCCTCCATATTGGTCCAAGACACATGCCATTAAAGTAAGGAAGTGAAATAAGGCCTTAAACAAGCAATTTGGAAGACCACATGAGCTTACGGCCAAGCCTAGGGGGCTTACGGCCGTAAACTCCCAAGGAGTGGCCTTTAGGCCGTAAACTCCAAGGGAGTGAGCTGATGGACCCTTCCGTAAATCCTCCTTAGCCTTAAACCACTCCCGGGAACCCCTTCTAGGCCCTAAAACCCCGAATTGATGCTAGAATGCCTCAATACTTAAACGGAAAGCATAAAATGGTTAACTTATTGTAAAACACATATTTTCATATGACATTAGGGTCCTAAAGGTGTACAAGTCATTATTTGGAACAAAACGCTCAACCGACACTTTTACCCGATTTACCCGATTCACCCGATTTACACGATTTCAGGTGAGTTCATACCCCTTTAATGAACTTTTCAAATGTTTTATATGTTTTAGGGGGGAGATACAAGTTAAATATACATGTTTATGAAAAGTTATACAAGACAATTTTTCATATTACAGAATTAATCACATGTCATTCACAACCTGTAGTTCAAATCACATGTGATTTATCACTATGCTTTATAAATAAATCAATTGTTTTCAAAACTATCTTGGATAAACAAACAAGCTTTAAATGTTTCTTTTGTACAACACTTTTGTTTAATAAAACTCCTTATAAAAATGTAACCACACTAATATATTTATATAAGTAAGACTTGAAGGACTTAGGACCGATAGCTCGCCTTATTTCCTGTTTCTTGTTTGATTGTGGGCTTAGGGTAGTGGTTATCCGTCCGACTGTCATTGATTTCTTAATTATATATCTCGTATATTAGTACGGATTACGAGTACTTCTTATTTCATTAGATACCTAAATCACTAACCTGACTAGAACCACACACACTAATTTAACTATAATAGGTATAGTTAAGGACTCTATCCCTTGTTTTAACTACTACTCTACACTACTATGATTCTCTCTATTATGAAGCAATACACTAATAAGAGAATACAATACAAGTTATACAAAAGACTACTACACTATAATACAAGAGAATGTACTAATCACGAGATAATTCATTAATCCACTACGAGATACTCTATACGCTACACACTACGCCCGAAGTTTTCCGATAGGAAGACGACACTATATGTATAGATCTATACGGGGCAGACGCTATTACATCCCGACTGATAACTTCAGTCCGAGCCGCTCAGGTCCATGGATGCCTTTACTCTACTACACTATGCATGACAGGGAAGGTCATGAGGGTCCGCTATTACTCACACTATTGGTAACATACAAGAAAGACACTATAACCGCACTAAAATACTAAAAGAAAGATGAAGTAATATCCCGAAGTAAATAAGTATCTAATACTAAAGGATGCTGCACCACTATTAAGTACTCCAAGAATAACTCACTATGTTGTCTTACTAAATGGTGAGCCACTATTACACTTCTACGATAAATGGTTTTCAAAGATAGAAACAACATATTTCTTAAAGATTTTCATTTACTATACAGTTCTGGAAAATATAGGATTTTCTAGGTTTTACCACTACTTATGGTTACAAACTTCAGTTTTCATACAAATGATTCTAATGCTTTATATACAAGTACTCACACTAAACTCTTATGAACTCACCAGCTTTATGCTGATATTCTTTTCAAAATAACTTGTATCTTCAGGTCAAAGATAGACAGGTACAGCTGCAGCATTTTTGGAGAAGATGGAGTATGCAAGACCCATCTCTTATTTTTGTTTACTTTTGGTGTTTGTCAAACATTACAAAACACACTTGTAAATACACTTACTATGTAAATGAAATGGTTGTATGTTTCTTGCTTTTACTATTATACAAATGTGATGATACTGTACACTACGTCATCCACCCCGAAACGTATTCCGCCGTTATCGGTTTTGGGGTGTGACACTAAAATTATAACTGTTTGAAAAAATCACTTTGATTCAAAAACACGAAATATATACAAACCGGGTTTCACTAGAAAAATAAAATATGTAGTTTGGTGAATCATTTTCCTTTCATAACAAACATTTGAAACTCTCATGATTTTTCAAATTATTTATAATAATCGATTATATTTTATAAATGAATTCATTTTATGATGACCTTTTGAATCATGAAAATACATATAAACAAACTTTCTATATTAAGTACCTAACTGAATTTATGATTTTAGGATTTAACAAAAAGTTATTCAATAAAAACTTAATTTTTTTATAGCAAGAGAATGTATTCTCCTCTATAAATAGGAAATGTTGTGAAATATTTCAAAGGGACTAAGCCATGAGATCTTCCTTGCATCTAACTTTGTAGGACGTTGAGTGTATTCTTTGGTGAGATTGTCTTTGTCGACAAATGACCAATTAAATTTCAAAATTTCGAAAATGATTTTGGACCGTATTTTTAGATTTGGATCGAGTTTAATAAGGATCCGAGTGTCTTTTGGCTGAGTTAGGCAAACTCGCTTCCATTGGAGGCCGAGTTGAAGTAACATACCGAGTATTTGGTTGTATTAGCCAAGTTTTACAACCTTGTATGTAATACAATTTAAAGTTTTAACCTTATAAAATACGTCACTATTATCATATGTTCTACATAATTATAGTAATATTTATGATACAAAACATTTTTTTTACTATTTAAGATAAAAAGTTGTCTCTATTATCATATGTTGTACAGAATGATAAAATTTAAGATAGATAAAAAGATGTTTCTATTATCGTATTTTTTACATAATGATAATATTTAATGTAAATGTTTTAATTTAATATGAAATTATTATTTAATAGATAACAATAACGATTTATTTATTTTTTATTTTTTTTTCTATTTTAATTATATAACTTTGTATATGCAAAATAACTTCAAGTTCCAATCTTATCTCTTATAATATAGTTCAATATAATAACAATACTAAAAATCATTTTTTATGAAATTATTATTTAATTGTTAATAACAATGATTTAGTTATTTTTAATATAAAATATTTTTTTTATATCTCCCGCAACACACGGACATTCGCCTAGTAATAATAATAAAGGTTTATACGTTAACATAAAATGTTAAGGATTTCGGCAGAAATTAAATTTTGTATGTTAAATTCTATTAGTAAGTGCACAATTGTTAAATAAATATCCACATATTGCCTATTGGTACTACCTATCCATGGGTAGTGTGGGGAGCAATAGATACAATTAAATTGATTGTATAAGAATTATCTTAATAGTCAGCTTATATGGATATGCTATTCTCCTCATGCAATTATTCCATTCTTTAGCGTTCAGAAACTAGATTAAAATCTGCAATAAAGAATCAAGACACATAAGGAAATCAGAAGTAGTTAAATTTTATGTGAGACTTTTTTTTTTCTTTATCTCACTGATGTTTGCTCAAATAATCCTCTACTTTTAACTGTATTTTTTTAATAGTATAGTTTTATAACTTTATCTAAGACAACGAATGTCAATTGGCCGAGAACAAAAAGAATATATTAAATATTCTAAGATAATTAAAAAATAATGGTATAATTTGAGATTTGTTTAATAATATAATTAAGAGATAATTATAAATTTGGTCCTACAATAGTGTGCCTTTTTCAATTTTGGCTCAAGGGCAAAATATCCATGTGAAAAAAATTAACACGTGAGTTTTTATATTCAATGATTCAGGGCCAAAATTGTTATAAAGTATCAAAATTAAATTAAGGACCAAAAATGCCAAACAATTCCCTTTTGGAAAACCAAACAAATTGCTAAATTCAGGGAGCAAACATGTAATTTAATCTAAAAGAAATCAAAATATGATGCTATAATACACATAAAGGTGGAAGCATGTTGCCATTTCTTGCATCTAACCCAAAAATAAATGATTCAAAGGCTTTGAAGTAGATCTGGTACAATTCCATCAAATTTGAATCATCAAAATGGAGATAAAAAGCTAAGAAAACATACCTAACACCCCACATGACCAGATATCATCAGGTTTGTCATGTTTGGGTTGGGCTGAGATAGAAAAAAAAATCCAAAACACAATAAATGAGTAAAAACTAATACCTAATGGAAATAAACATTATGAGTACCCAAAAACACCAAATCGATCATTAAACCAAACGAGAATTGAAACCAACTCTAATAGTAAAACAATGAACTTCGTAAAATCTACACCATTATACCATTGTACTTATAATTAATGTTATAATTATCCGTTTAAATGGTTACGGAAAGATGTTTGTGCCATTTTTGCATTTCAATGAGATTAAAAAAAGCTATTTACAGAAAACTGATGATAGTAACTTCTTTATCTTCATCTTATATGCATAAAAATATAGCCAAAAACATGTGGCACAACGTGTCATGTGCAAACATATGGTCTTTTTTGGCTGATGTGGAGCAAGGATTAGGAGTGTGCTCCATAAAATTTCGACCTAACTACAAGATAGGAATATAAGAAAGTACTTGGAACGTCAAAATAGAAAAAAATATAAAATAAAATTACCCTTAATAAGCGACCAATCGATGAAGCCTGTATAACTTGATATGAATAATGATGGCTGTTGCTTATTACTTATTAGCTTATTGTGGTGGGAATAAACATTTTTTTAAAAAGCGTTTGGATTAACTTATTTAGCTTATTCATATCACAATAAACAATAAGCAATAAGCATTCCCCCCATTGCTTATTAAAATCATCTTATTTAGCTTCCTACCACAATAAGCTGATATTTTAAGCTTCCCATCCAAACACTTCAACTCAGTTTATTGTGGTGAGAATAAATAATAAGCAATAAACAATAAGCAGCCACTTTTTTACCTATCCAAACACCCCCTTAGTCTTATGCCTATAAACCTGCAATCACATAAAGGTATGAAACTTACAGCAAAATCTTGACGTAATAAAAAATTAATAGAAATCTTTCCTCTTTTTTTATCCATTAGAAAGCATGTAACTTTTTGGTTTTCAAAAGAGGATTTTATGTAGTTTTAATCTTTAGATTTATCTGTAACCAACTTGACCAAAATCAAAATTAAAAACCAAAATATTAAAGACAACTTGTATACAAAATTTCTTATTGTTTCGATTTTTTTAGAATGCCTCACCTCCTCATGAGTTTAAAATTAACATCTAAAACCCAATAAAAATATACCTTCAAAACCCCACAACATGATGAAGTTCAAGGCTATACTATATAGTTGACTAATTTGATGATGGTCACTGAAAATAATGGAAATAAAGAATCAGGTACAGAAGAGATTAAGATCAAAAGGATAGAAAAAAGAGATTATAGGAGTTAAAACTAACCTTTATGATAATTGATGCAGAATAGTTAGGAAAATGATCTGATCACAGAAAGTTCTAGATCCATCTGACCTATGGATTACCATCATTCGGTCAATTAAAGGGGGAAGATTGGAAAATTTGTTCGACCTTATTTCCAAACAACTACGACATTCGAAATCCTAAGAAAACCAAAAATGTATTGAAAATAGAACACGAAATCGACTTGCAAATTTAGAGAAAGGATTAGGGGCCATTTTTATTTTTCTTACAGACAGAGGGTTGAGATGTAGCTTTAGAGAAGGAAAAGAAGTGAAACATGAAACTTGTGGAGGGAAATTTAGAGCCTAATTAACCTAGATAAAGATGAACTAACAGGGGAGTTAGTGACAACCTAGAGGTTTCTATGGATATGAAAGAGTAGGAAAATAGATGTAATAATTTAGTATTTTAATATTTGATTTTCGAGATAATAAGAATCAAATGTGATATTACATTTATTTGTTAAAAACGTGCTTTAGGATAAAAAATTAACGTCCAAAAAGTTGTAATTTCTAAGATGGTTCACGTACGTGGGTAGTACTCGTTAATGTGATCTCAATGATATAAGATTTGTAAAAATCTAACTCCAAAGGAATGAGTTATGGATTTTATAAAAATAGAAATCAGCCGCATAATTAAAATTAATTACATCAAAACGGAACTTAGAGATTGGTTGAGTTTTGACTAAAAGTGCAAAAAGGAGTTTCATAATACTCCTCGAGATATAAACTTTAGGAAAAAGTTTGCCAAAAAATGAGTCCATACGAGAGAGATATGATATTGATAAAATCATTTATTTTTAACCCCATTAGGCACAAAAAATGAACGTTACAACTAGCCAAAACAACCTAAAGGAGAGTTGTGATACCCATTGAGATTATCACATAAATATAGAGAGGGCTAAGATCGGAGTTCGCATGAAGAAGTTATGATTTTTGCAAAAATCTTTCATGCGTGCTAGGAGCGCGTCTCTGCACGCTGCGCACTGGATACGAGTAGATTGCGAGAGACGTGTCCGAGTGGGGGAGTGACATGTGGAAGGTTCCGGATGTAGCCACGATTGTCATACGTGGCACGCTGATATTTGACCGGCGCACACCTCTAAAAGTCGACTATACATAGAGGGTTGTGTCATTCCTAATCCTCATACCCCTCAGACTTCTCTCTCTCTCTCTCTCTCTCTCTCTCTCTCTCTCTCTCTCTCTCTCTCTCTCTCTCTCTCTCTCTCTCTCTCTCTCTCTCTCTCTCTCTCTCTCTCTCTCAGTAGCTATCATCTAGAGCGATCCCCGAAGTCCTGAGCTTGATTCAACCCTACATCAAAGGTTTCACGCTACTAGAGTGAGTATACGAACCCTATTTTCACTATTTTAAATGTTCTACAGGGGCAATACATGTTTATCAAATAGTTTTATCAAAATAAATTTATCGTTTTAAATATCAAATCATTTTATAAAGCTTAAAACCTTAGGATAATGTACCTGTAGATACTATGCCTAATGTTAAGCTATGATATTATGCCTAAGAGATATGATGCCCGATAGTCTAAAAAGATATAATACCTAGATGTTATAATGACCAAATTCTCTAGGATAACATAGTATCTAGAAGTTATGTTGGTCAAATATAAGGATATGCAATGTACTTAGTTGTTACTCTGCCAAAATATCATATTTTCAAATAACTATAATTAGGGTATTTGTATGAATACTTATATATACAAAATAATTATGAGATCAAAGATTATAATTATCAAATATAAGATAAAAGATTTATATTGTGATAGTTATAGGGAATCCCGAGGAAGGATTAAGATGAAAAATTTTAACTATCAAATATAAGATAAAATATTTATATTGTGATAATTATAGAAAACCCCTACGAAGGATTAAGATAAAAAAATAAAAGTTAATAGATGAAATATATATACCTAAGGTCAATGCGTTAGTGAGTTGTTAATTCATCAAAAGGCCTTGATTAAATTCGACATTCCCCAAATATCTCTAATTGTTTGCTTATCATCTTTAGTGTTGTTAAGGAAGTGTGTTTGTCTTTTTAAAGAAATGTAAACCAAAAATAATTTATAATAAATAAAATAAATGTTTGCGATATTCTTTTATGATATGTTCTATCTGTATGCCTCGGCCTAATCTCCCCTCGTTCGTACCGCCCAAAGTTTCCGCCGCCGGTCAGGGGTGTGATAGGAGTTATACCATACTTCCTCATTTTTCCACACTCTCTTACCACACAATGAATTTTATACCATGAAAATAGGAAAGAGAAAAAAAGAGATATATAGGAGGAAGTTAGAGAGTGAGAGAGAGATGACCACTCTCTTACTTTACTGCACAACCCAAACCGCCAGGGGTAAATTAATGTGGAGCTTGGGGTTCCACGCCACCATTCTGTTTCGATTTGTTAGTGTATTGTTTTTTCTATTAGGTGCAATAATTTCAAATTCGAGCGCCACAAGGATTTTAGAGGTCCACAAAATATGACAATGTGTAACAAATGCTAGCCCAAAACAATAAAGGAATTAACCCAAATACAAAAAAAATTATTAGCCCAACAGCCCAACATTGTTAGTTTGTGACCCAAATTTTTAACCCAATTCGACTTACCTAGTTACCCATCACGTATAGCAGATCAAGAAAGGAAGTTGCGATCAATCGTTGCTACTGCTTACTAAAAAGATAAAAACGAGTGCCTTGCTCTTCTGTGAAAGTTACAACATAGGAACCCCCCCCCCCCCTTCGATTCCAATCCACTCCTGGCTCAAAATATTTCGATTATTAGCTTCAACTTCTAAGAGAATTCAATTTTGCTTGGCTCTCTCTTCAAACCTACAATGAAACAAGTAAGTGTTTATTTGTTTAGGTTTATGAAATTATTCAAATTAGTTGTTGTTTTTGTTGAAATTTTGTTATTGTTTACGTGAAATTAGTAATTTTTTACCTTAAAATTAGTTGTTTATTTGTAACTTGTTATTAGATACTTATATTGTCAGACTTGTTTCCATTGAGTTGTTGTATAATTGGATGGTTTACTTGGTTGATATTGAATTGTTAGAATAAAATTGAGACTTTTTTTTGGAAGAACGAGCATCAATGAATCAAGTGTTGGAGGTTGAGGATCCTCTAAAAGATAATGTTCAAATTATTTAAGTGTTGGACGATCCTCTAAAAGACCATGCTCCTCTAATCAATCATTTCCTTCGGTTTATAATGTAAATCTACGAGGACCACAACCTACTACTACTCCAATTACAAGTGTTGAATTGAAGGATCTTCCAAAACACCCGAGAGACAGACTAAAGATTACAACTTACAATACAAATCAAAGAGATGAAATAAGGAGGACATATTTTCTTCAAGGACCTTGTCAACCAAGGGGTCATACATTCCCTTCAAAAAAATAGGTACAAAAGAAAGATATTTTGTTGTTAAGTAGTTTGATGACTATGATTGGTTAGAGTATAACATAAAGAAGAACAAAGTTACAAATAAAATGACATTTACTGGCATAGAAAAAGTGCCAATAAAAACCAAAAAAAGTGCCACTAAAGGCCCCTAGGCAATCAGCGACACAAAAAAATGTGCCTCTAAAAGTGCTGCCACTAAAGGCCTTTAGTGGCACTTTTTGGTTGTGCCGCTGCAACCTTTTTAGGTTTTAGTGACACTTTTTGATTATGCCACTATAGCACGTTTAGGTTTCAGTGGAACAATTTTTATGCCACTATTTAACTACTAAAATAAATATTATTTTTATGTTTGTAGCTACATTTTTAACACAAAAAGACTATAGTAATAAAGTTGGTACTAATTCTTAAAATTTTAAATAGAATATCAAATAATAATAAAACAATTAAGATAATAAATTAAAAACACAATGTCGCTACTTCAATTCAAACTTGTCTAACAACAATATTCTCAATATTTACAACACAGATGTCTTCAAAAAAAATAATAAGTTTAAATGTTGTGCTAGTACTCAAAACATAATGCCATCAAACTAAGCTAGCTAATTCTATTGTATCCTTCCTCCTATGTAGCTTGGTTAAAAGGGAAAACTCTATAAACATCTCTAAAATGACAAAAAAAAAAAATTAGGTTAAGAAAAAAAAAAGAAACATGATAACTTCACATCATCCATCTATGGGACGAAATCAAAACCTTTTCATTATGTATGGTACTAATGACATGTGCTTCATGGTATATTAGCATCCCTCCAAATGTTATGGTGACTAACAATCACATTAAAAGCAAGACAAAAGATATCAATACAAAAGATATACAAAAGATATAACGAATCAAGATTCTAACTTTTAAGTAAAACTTTTAATTAAATCTTATGTACTTACTTAGACCAAGTAGGGACTAGTATATAGATATGAGAAACAGGGGGAAAATGCTTCTGGAAGTTTGAAAAAAGTCAGCATGCACCAGTTTTAGGAATAGCTTGTACCGTTGCTATTCAATCTTTGATCAACTTAGAATCTTCCCCATATGCTAGCTTTAGTGTTTCCTCAACCATCTTATTGCTTCCCACATTGGAAGATATTCACTGAAGGAAAATATGATATAAACATTAGAACACAACATAAAATGCAAATAATTATAAATTTTGAAAAGATGGAGGCTATGAATTGTTTACTTGATTAAACAAATCATAAAATCATGTGGGAAATTTCACTGTAAATCACAATTGAAAATAAGACAATTGAAGCTTACATTGTTTGTCTCTCATGCCAAACATACTCCACATCCTACAACCAACCATACATACCCAATGATATTTTAACAAATTCAGATCTCCAAAACTGCCAAGATTGCTTCCAATAGTCTTAATGGCCTACTCAATGCATGTAAAAAGCTAAAGGTGTCATGATATAGATCATTGAGAAAAAATATGATATGTCCAAGTATCAAGAATTAAAGCATGACATGCATGAATTCAAGAATCACAAATGGTTTCAGATGTTATTGAAAATGAAAAATATTAACATAATATTTACTTTCTATAAAATTTATATAATTTGATTTCACCACGAGAAGGCAGTTTAGTTTCAATATGGGGTGGAAGAAAACTCGTCCAGTATCTCCACCTACAAGCTGAAAAAAATCATCATCATATAGGTTCATATTTAAAGACCATAAATTAAAATTTATGTGTCATCTTCTATAGCTCATTTAACCGATTAACATCTATTTGTGTCTAAACCAGAGACAAGAACAACATACATGGAGGACTAAAGGGACAAAAAGTAGGGTTTAATCACCTCATATTGAAACTAAACTACCTTCTTGAAGTGAACTCAAATTATTTCCAATTAATACATGATAATTGACAATGAAACTCTGAAAAAATTGAGTTTATGTATTTAACTGAAATGAAGAAAAGAATCATAAGCAACATAATTCAAACAAAGTCTCTCAGAAACATTGATGTGGAGGATGTCCAATTTATAAAACGAATTTTAAAGAATCAAATACATTGAGGTTCATGAAATAGAAATTTACCCGTCATCACTTGGTTAACTATAGGCGTTAAACTATAAGAATTAGGGTTCAGTGCCCACCAGTATTGCTAAATGCAAGGGTTACTAGAAGTAAGATATTGTTACCGATGCTCAGTGAAGTAGCTCGAAATCGTCAATGGCAGCTGGGGATTTCAACTCAGAAAGAAATAATGGCGGTTAAATATTAGGGATTTGAAAGAGAGACAGGGTAGCGGAAGAGAGTTAGGTTTCAGATGATGGGAAATGGTTGGAAGATACGCACCTGAAGAACCAAAACAAAAACTTTTTGAAACAAGAAATGATAATCCATGTAATTTCAGTTCATAAATGCTAATACATTTAACTGAAAGGAAATGTACCTTGTTGAAAATGGGTAGTAGGGTCGTTCCAACACACCAGTTCATCCTATTGATGAAAAGAAGTAGATCACAATGATGCAATTAGTAAAAACTAGAAAATACATGAACATAAACAAGTTACGTTTCTTAACTGTAAAGGGGAGGGATCCAACTACAAGCCCTATGGTTGAGAGAAGCTATCGGAAGTACTCGCCAATTATTCTTACGAATGAATCACAAGCGAGTAGAGATCGATGAGAATTTGGGAAAGGAACTAGGCCATGGAACGAAGATTAAGGTATATAACTGAGACCAATCATTTTTTTTTTTTTTAAAGTTTTGGGTGGGTGAAATGATCTACTAAATTAGGGGGAAACAAGAGCAGGCAACTTGAATTTAGAATTTCCAAGGAAATAGTAGCAGGCTATTAGATTTTTGATGTATAGTGGCATAAAACATTTGTAGTATTGTGACATCTCTAATTTCACGGTCTTTTTAAAACTTTTTGTTTATTCTTATTTAAAACATTTGTTATTGCGGAACTGGTACCAAAATAGCTTTGACATGGTGTAGTATCAAAATTAATTCATTTTAGAAGATTTTATATTTTAAAAGCCTGAAATTTCATAAGTGATACAAGAAACATAAGCACAAATGGAGTGTAACGTCCTGAATTTTCAACGCAAAATTTTCATTTTTATTTATTTAAAATGTTCATTTACATCAGAGTATTTATTACATTTTGTGGAAACATGATTGCGAATGCACATATGTAAAGTCGAACCTTTCCCTTCTTAAGAACCAATGAAGCTCATGAAAAACAATTAAAAAACAACTACGTAAGCGGTAGGCTTAGTGAGTCCCCCCAATATTCCATATACCATAATACTTATACATACATACAAATAATGGCTTTCGTACTTTAATTGTTCTGCCATAAAATCTATGTGGGTGTATATGCTCCCATACTTATTTTCTTCTGCCATCAACCCTAACTACACAGACGCGGGTCTATAGGCTCCTTTACATTATTCGTTCCACCATAAACCCTCACTAACTTTTAAGCATACCAACAATTATGCACATAGATACTACACACTCGGCTTTACATGCACATAGAAAGTACACTATGGGTTCAACTCTACTGGATACTATATCCTAACATGCATGGATATATACTGGAATACATAATATAGTGAGATGAACTCACCTAGACAGTTAGTTGGAAGATTAACAACTATCCAAACAATCCTACTGACGAGCAACAAGCCTAACGAATATTAACTTATAATACTATAATTTATTAGATCCTAAGGGAATCTGGTAATGTAGGCTAGACCTATCACTAATCCCAATGAATACTGATAGTTTTATCAAGTAAGGATCAGCTAGGCAGGACAGTTAGGTGGCAGGATGATTTTGGCATATAGCTTTTCTAAAATCCGACAACCAAGCCAACATGACCATTCTAGACATCTCTCCCGTTAGTAGATCAATCAGTATATTAACTTGAAATTATTGATAAATCTTATTTATAGGTTAGTAATAATGACTTATGACTATAAATATAAGATACACTGAAAACAAAATAGTGTAGCTTAACTTACAGAGATTTCGTAGACAAATTCTGGAAATTGCACTGGCAGATGTCCGACCTGATAGCTACTAGTTGTTGGGCTCTGTAGGGCCTCAAATATTCACCGAACTCTCCTAAATACCAAGGAGGATTATAACTTAGAACTTTGAGAGATAGGGTTAGAGGGTGTGAGGGAGATAATGAGGGTTGTTTCCGTTTTATAGGCCGTTCTTGGGGTGTACAACATGCAAAAGTGGTGCACATCGTGCATTTTAAGGTAACATCTTCCCAACCACTTTGTGCCACATGTCAAGCTCTCTGTGGTCCGCGTTTTCACCTTCTAGAACAAAGAGATAGACCAACGTTTATAAATTACAATCTAAATCAAATAGATGAAATAAGGAGGGCATATTTGCTTCAAGGACCTTGTAAACGAAGGGGTCATACATTCTCTTCAAATAAAATAGGTACAAAAGAAATACGTTTTGTTGTTAAGTATTTTGACGACTATGATTGGTTAGAGTATAACATAAAAGAGAACAAAGCTGTGACATCCACAATTTAACGACCCTTTTACTTTTTGTTTATGCTTATTTAAAATGAAGGCATTTTAGAAGATTTTATATTTTAAAATCCTGGTATGTCATAACTGATACAAGAAACATAAGCATAAACAGAGACTTACAAAGTCTCAATATACTAACGATCTATATCTCCTTCAATCTCCCAGTAGACAATTACATTATCTATCAGTATCTTTGTATCGCTACCTGTGATACAAGGAAACTGAGTGTGTCAAGCTGGGAAACCTCTTGAGTGCATAGAGTTTTCAACCCATAATTTTATTAATCTTTAATTATATATATATATTCTTTGGCATTCAAATAGCCCAACTACCCTATGTGAGAATAATAAAAATCGATAGATTCTACAAAATAGGTACAAAAGAAATACGTTTTGTTGTTAAGTATTTTGACTACCTATGATTGGTTTGAGTATAACATAAAAGAGAACAAAGTTGTGACATCCACAATTTAACAGCCTTTTTAAAACTTTTTGTTTATGCTTATTTAAAATATTTGTTATTGAGAAATTGATCCCAAAATATCATTGATATTATGTAATATCAAAATGAAGGCATTTTAGAAGATTTTATATTTTAAAATCATGGTATGTTATAACTGATACAAGAAACATAAGCACAAATGGAGACTTACAAAGTCTTAATATACTAACAATCTACATCTCCTTGAATCTCTCAATAGATAATTACATTATCTATCAGTATCTTTGTATCGCTACCTGTGATACATAGAAATTCAGTGGGTCAGGTTGGGAAACCTGGTGAGTACATAGCGTTTTCAACCCATAATATTATAATCATTAACTATATATATATACATATATATATATATATATATATATATATATATATATATATATATTCTTCAGCATTCTAATACCCCAAATTCCCCATGTGAGAACAATAAATATCGATAGATTCTATAATAATGAAGTGAATTAAAGACAAGAACAATATTGATAGAAAATGTGCCAAATGATTAGATTAAAACAACTCTAGAAGAGTTCTCAAAGATGGAACTTTTATGTGAGAGCATACAAAAATGGCGTAACCCTAATAGGTTACATGCATGCTATATATAGACAAAAGTACATAGGGTTTCCTAACATTGACATGCCCATTTCGGAATTATTCATTTGACACAACACATAATAAATCCTAACAATTTCCCCCTTTGTGTCAAATTCAGATGGAGTGTCTTCATTGTCTTCGCTGCGTGTCAAAAAGTTTTGGCATTATCTTCAGAAGTGTGTTTCGGACACACAAGTACCATCTAATCATATTTGAAAAGCATTTGAGGTTAGCAGCAGAGTTTGTTTTGCATGCTTCAGCCATAGAAAGAATTATCTTCAAAGCAACTGATGAGTAAATGTGTTTGTCTCACAGAAAGAACATACATTTATGAACTACTTCTCCTTCCTTTCTGTTGTAAACGATGCTCCAATTGTCTTTTCGGATTACAGTCAACTTTAATTTCTGAATGTCCTTTTGTTGCTCTTCCGGCTTCAAAATGGGCCTTTTTTTAGAACTGGTGCGATATGAACATCCATCTGTGCAATTTCAAGAATGTAGCAAATGATCATCCTTTTCAAATGTGCAACAGTAGGCTCATACTTCTTTTCATATTTCGTAACAATGTAGAACAAGGAGGTCCAGTCATATGGGTTCATAAATGGCAAGTCTGCCAAAGTGAACTCAGATACAATGTGATTAGATCCTCTAAATCCCTTGAACTGTATGTTAGATATCAAAGACTTCTCAGTCTTCTCAAAACGACGAAAGAGAAATGCCCTTGGTGTGATGGGAAAATCAAATTGACATTCCACATCATTGTTCAAATCAAATGAGATCGAGGGCTCTATCCACTAGATGCTTGGGTCGTCAATTGCCTCTTTTTGAATGCGCTCCATTGTCCAACTTGGAAATAACGATTTATGAGTTTCGAGCACAATCTTTGCATTTTTAGCCTCAACTTCTTTAGCTTCTAATTTCTTCCGAAGAGCCTTGAGATCATCTAGCTCTTTGTCTTTTTTTTCCATGGCAACCCTTTTGGATTCGGTCATCGTTGGATTATCCTTAACGTCATCTTCCAAGATACCTTTTCCTTTGTCTTTGTCATTACCTGAACCAGAAGCTACATTATCCTTCTGATAAGTTGTGGGCTTTGGCTGTTGTTCCTTGTCCCCCTTGTTTCATAGAAGCTCCGCTTCCTAAAACACCGATAATTTGATTTAGCATTGAGAACACCATCTGTAGTTTTTCAGAGAGGGACTATCGAATAGTGATAGTGAAGAATGAATCACGAGTCTCAACGATTCTCTGTAAGTAGTCATTGACTTTAGAAATGCACCCTTTGGTTAAAGAATGCTCTTCTTCAAGGTTGACGTTAGTCTGGGTGACATTTTTCAACTTTTTAGAAAGGACCTTGGACTTTTGAGTTTTCTCAGTTAACTCATCCCTAATCTTGTTTCCAGTTGTGAAGTCTTCCTGTAGCTTTTCAATCTTTGAAATAATGCCAGAAGTGAGTTCAACGTTTTCCACCTTGATGTCCGAATGAATAAGTGAGAAAGCCTCCTTCTCAACTTTCAAGGAGTTACAAAACCCTTCGATTACCTTGTTCTTGTCGATAGTGTTTTTATCCGAAGAGGTTCGGAAATCAGTCATGAAATCCTATACCTCTTGATGTAGTTTTTCGACTTTTTCGGTCACTTTGGGAATCTTCTTTTCGGATGCTTGAATGACTTTAGAGGTTTATTTAAGTACTTTGGCATTTTCAACAGTTAACAATTCAACCGTAGCCATGTGGGTTGTTAGCAGATTCTCCCATTTTGTAGGCGAGAAGGTGTTTGAGTTCTCAAGGATTGTGTTAAGCTTGGTGTTCAACTGTTTGAACTGACCCTTGGTCATCAGAGCGTCATCATCGTCACTGTTGATGTTAGTTGTAAAGGGGCTAAAGATAAAATAATAAATAGGCTCCTAATCATCTCCAAATAAGATCTCCTCTTCCTCATTGAAAGGAGAAGCAGGAGATGTACCTTGATCCGAAGTCACACCGATGTGTACATTTCCCCCCGCATCAGATGCGTTGACAGGAAGTCTGAATCCCTAGTTGCCTTCGAAACAGACTTGACAATCGAAACTTCCGGTGGTGTAGACATTGATGATGTGGTAGGAGTTGGGGAATCAGTAAAGATTGTGGAGGTTAAAGGGATGGAGATATGAGGAAGAGAAATTCCAACAAAACTCATTAGTGGTAAAGGTGGGATATATGAAATCGGAATTGTAGAAGTGATAGGTGAGGTTGGTGGAGTAACAGGTGGTGGTGGTGGAGTACTGGTAAGGTTTAGAAAGGGTTCTTGAAGGATAGTGTCAAAGATATCAAAAGTTGGAATAGAGGAAGTGGGTGGAGAAGATACCTTCAGAAAGTTTTCTGTAGGGATGGGTTCTGAAGTTGCAGTAGTATCTTCCTCCTCATTTCGGATTGTATCATCCTCTCAAACTTTCGTAAAATTTCTTGATTCCTATTCTTCTTGAATGACCGGAGATGGAGATCTTGGTTTCTTTTCTTGCTTCTTCATTTTCTTTGGAGCTTTAACATTTTCAGAAGGACCATCTTATTCCTTTCTTTTTCCTCCTCTCTTTGGTTTGTTTCCATCATCAATCAATTTCCTTAGGTCAGCTGCACTGGACGAATGCCAGATTTTGGTAACTTTTGATACTCCCTCACAATTGCATTGTCAGAGGAATCTTAAACAACATTTCCTCTAGAATTGAACCAATAAAGGTGAAGTTTCCAGGACCAGACATCATGAATGTAGACGTCTGGAGAGTGGGAATTTCTACCATTATGGAATCTATCATCAATGGAACTTTGAAGTGGCCTAGGGCACGATTGACGAAGATTGACCAAAATCTGACACATGATATTTTAGTGCGTCGAGTGGTGGAGACGATGCTTTGAATGAGTTAAGTCCACAAAATAGAACCATAGTCAAGATTGACATTGTGGTATAGCCCATAAATGAGAGTGTAGAACAATTTGCTAGAAGTATCTAACCCAGCAACCCTCTCCGAGAAACTCTTGAATAACTGTGTGAACAACCCATTCCATATTGGAGGAAAAAAGGGTTTCCTGAACTTTGATAACAGTGAGATGTGTCCAGTGTAGCTCATCTGATAGAACATTTGAATTAGTTCATTGGTTGAAATCGACTGTGGATCCACATAAATTTCAGGTAAAGTAAGCCCTAGAAGTTTGCTGAAATGGGGCTTTGTGATTGAGGTCTTGTGATAAGCAACGTCGAAGTGTATGACATCATATGCTTTACTTTGGATAGCAGACGAGTATGCCTTTGAGAGACTAACCAGGGGAACAGATTCTGCCATGGTTAACGCCTGAGCCAGTGGCGAGAACTTAACGCATTTGATCATCAACCTGAGTACTTTATTGTAGTGTGATGAATTGAGATCGATGATCAAGTTTTGGCCTTGCTTCATGGTGAGTATGACGACAGAGCCTGATTGGTCGGCAAAAGAAATGTTTTTAGAGGAACCTGCTATTGAAGCGTTGAAGAAGACGATGAACAATGGAAAGAGAGCATTTTTTTCTTGGAGGGTTTTGAGAATTGTGTTTGCAGTGAGAGAAAGTGAACCGTTCAAAAAACCTTTTATATAGTATGTGATGAATGGAGAGAGAAAACCGTCGTTCCACATTCATGTACCTCATAAACTTAGCTTGTAAAATCGTGCCAGCTCATCAACGTGTGTCAGACATCGTTGTAAAAGACACGCATGTTTCAGGGAATTCAACAGTCACACCTAATTTGAATTTTCATCTCTAAGATACCGTCGTTTCAGAATTGACACATTCGGAATCATCAAACAATCATCCAACTTTAAGACCATGGCCTGTTCTTAGAATTAAAGTAACCAATTGGAATTAGAACCAGACTTTGAAAAATCACAAGGATTTTTGTGCAAGAGTGTGCCAAAGATAAAGAAATTAAGCAAATCCAATTTTAGGTATTCTGTGATGTCAAATAAGATTGACATGAAAATTAGATGTATCCCGGGCAACGATCTCTTCCTTCTGAGTCAAGAGAGACTCTAAAGTACTTGTGTGGTATCCCGTTGAATTACAATCATCAGGTTATTGAGAAATAATGGAAGTCTTCTTTTAGTAAGGCTTATTGGGTGGCTTAAGCTTCAACTAGATTCCGAAACTTGACATAAGTCCGAAGATCTGAAAGAAGTACTTGTTTGACCGGTGTAGCCACAATAACAAGTAGGATTTGGATTTTCTTTAAGTGACTGAATATCAAGGAAATCTCAAAGAAAAAAATTAAAAACCAGATCTTTTGGGAAGAAATGACTTGGGTTAAGAACATCTCATTAAGATCACACAAAAAGAAAATTTGAGATTTCAAACTTGTAACAGTACTAGCAAAAAAAGGTTTTATTCGTCAAGTCCTTGGTTAAATTTTCTAGAACAAAAAAATGTTCACCATCAATTCAGAAATGGGATTCGGATTTTGGGTTTCACTTGAAATCATGGTGATAACGATTTCAAGATCATAAACCTAGATGTTGTGTAACATAAACCTCATTGGTAATATATGAGAGTCTCAAGGGTTATATTGATGAATACGAAAATGATGGAGAATATATAGATTGGTTATGAAGAAGATATAGTACCTCTGCTATATATAAATGACTAAGAAGTCAACTCTTAACTCAATGTGAGAAGAGTAAGGTAACTCAATGGCTTATGTGATTTAATATCCTAATTGGGAAGAAACGATTGGAATGAATTTTTCATTAAGGCTTCGAACATAGAGTCTAAGAGGCTTGGAACAACATGAAACAATATGCTTCTAGGGATGCTTAGCTAGTACACAGTTTCAGAATCATACCTGCCCCTCTGTGCTGAATTTAGGTAACAGAAAATAATAACATGAGAAAAGAACGTTAATTCCTTGAAAATAACATGTTTTTGGTGTTTTGATTTTTAAAAGGAAAATACAAAAAAAATATAAAGTAATTTTTGAATTTTCTAAAGAAAATGAAATTGAAATAAAGAAAAATATTTTTGAGATTTTTTATTTTCCAAAAAAAAAAAACAAAAATAAAGTAAAACATTTTTGAGATTTTTGAAAAAAATGAAAATAGAAATAAAGAAAAATATTTTTGATTTTTTGAAAAAAAATGAAAACACAAATAAAGAAAATTTTCAAAGATCAATGAATTCAAAAACATAAATGACCGGTTACTTCCGAACCATTCTGAAGCTTAGAATCAGTCGGAAGAGACTTAATATACAAATGGTATACAATATTCCGTAACAAGAATGAACAATGACTTCCGAAGCATTCCGAAGCTCGGAACCACTTGGAAGGTGAACAATGAGTTCCTGCAATTATGAAGTTGGTTTCGGAACTGAGTCGACTTCAATCATTCCTAGCCCTTGTAAAATCCAATTAAAGGATGCTTCATGTAGGGCCTTTATGAAGATATCACCCAAATGATCTGAGGATCTAAAAAAGTGAACTCTGGCGTTCCCATCCTCAACATGATCGTTTATGAAGTGGTATCTCGGTGCTATATGCTTTGTCTTTGAGTGTTGCACTAGATTGTGGCATATTCTTATAGCACTTTTGGATTAACAGTATAGAGGGAGTCGCTTCATATTAATTCCTTAATCTCTAAGCTAGTTCTGAATCCACACTACTTGTGAAGTACATGATGTTGTTGTTATATATTCAGCTTCATCTGTAGATAATGATACACATGTCTGCTTCTTAGATTGCCAAATAACAAGCTTGCCATCTAGAAATGACATCCCCCAGAAGTGCTTTTACGATCAGGGCCATATCCACCTAAGTCAGCATCGGAGTATGATTGCACGAAGAATCCTGAATTCGATGGATACCATATACCAAGAGAAGTAGTCTCCTTCAGATACCGAAAGATGTTTTTAACTGCCAACAAATGAGGTTCTCGAGGATTGGCTTGAAATCGAGCATAGTAACACACAATAAACATAATGTCAGGTCGACTAGAAGTGAAGTACAACAGAGACCCAATCATTTGAAGCTACAAAGTGATATATGATGCTGGTTTATCAAGAGAAGGAATGAGTTTCATTTCGAACGTCGTTGGAACTTTGACTTTAGAATCACCCACCATTCCGAATTTTGCCAATAAGGTCTTTGTGAAGTCTTCTTGATTCATGAATATCCCTTCTAAACACTGTCTTATGTTTAAGCCAAGGAAAAAGTTAATTTTACCCATAAAACTCATTTCAAATTCAGTTTCCATTAGTTTTTGGAATTTAACTATTAAGCTGGGATTAGTAGATCCGAAAATAATGTCATCAACGTAAATCTGAACAATCATTAAATGGTTACCCTCCTTCTTACGAAAGAATGTAAGATCAAAAATACCTTGTTTAAATTTAGATTGCTTAAGGAAACGAGACAGAGTTTCATACCATGCCCTCAGAGCTTTTTTAAGACCATATATTGCTTTATCCAGAAAATAACAATGATTCGGAAATTTCTCGTTCACAAAACCTGGTGGTTGCTCAACATAGACAGTTTCTTCGAGTTCTCCATTCAGAGAAGCACACTTCACATCCATTTGATATACATCAAAGTTATTGTGAGCTGCATAGGCAAGAAAAATACAAACTGATTCCAGTCTAGCCACCGATACGAACGTCTCTTCATAGTCGATTCCTTCTTCTTGATAGTAACCTTTAACTACCAACCTTGCCTTGTTGTGAATTACGTTTCCCTCTTTATCCATCTTATTCTGGAACACCCATTTCAAACCAACGACATATTCATCACTCGAAGTGGGAAACAATCTCCATACTTTATTTCACTTGAATTCATTGAGTTCTTTCTGCATATCTTGAACCCAATCTGCATTATCAAGAGCAATTTTTTTAGGCTCAATTTTATAAATGAAAGAATTAAACATGCAAAATTCCAGTTTAGAAAATAATGCAGTTTGTTTCGGTTTCTGTTGAGCATGTATAAGAACTCTTGAAGATGATTCTCCTATCACTTGAGATCGTGGATGATCTCCAGTCCATTTAGTTATTGGAGGATAGTTCTGATCAGAGGTTGGATCAATTTTATGAAAGACCCCAACTTTCGTATTTATGAAAGACCCAAACTTTCATACTATTTCAACATTATTCTTAAGTTACTTCCTCAAAACATACTACATGCATATTTATAAAACAATATTTTATATTGATAAAGTTATTACAAAAGAATGGATACAAATCAACTAAGTTTTATTCCATTTCATGTCTACCCAGGAATCTACTATTCATATACATACATGAACATTAAAATACAGAGAAATAGTATTAACTATTCTAAATCTTTCAGCACTATAAAACTATATTGGATACTCATCACCTGCAATTGTTAAACATTGAGAGGAATAAGCGATAATGCTTAGTGAATTCAATAAATAGATACAATATAATCTTATGCCTTATATATACTTCAATGTGGCAAAAGCAAAGAGGAAGAACACGACATATGTGAAATCATGTGACAAGCGTTCATATCAATCAAAGACTTTATTCAAAGATATACTTTTCAATGAGACATAACGATTTCAATACTTGATATGCATCAATAAAGCTTTGGCCCAAATGGCACAGAAGATATATAATTTCTGATTATCAATATGATAGATTTTAGGTTTTCACGCCCTGTTTAGCATTTAAGTTGATTTCAGGTTTTCACACCCTGTTTAACCATTTCGGTAGATTTCAGGTTTTCATGCCCTGTTTAACCATTTGCTAATACCATAGAATAGAGTTCAATTCCCTTACGGAGTCATGCTCTACATGGTCGGAGGCTACATACCATTCCTATCTAACTTTCTGCCAATGACATAGAATAGAATTCATTCTCTTATGGAGACATGTTCTACATGGTAGAGGCTACGTACCAGTACCAATGTGAATCTAAGTCATTTCACTGATCACATGGTCAAAGGTATTATATTTGCTATAAACATAGCGAATAAAATAACATGAGAAAATAACTCAGAATAATAACACTGAGAAGCACATAACACATATAACACATAACATACAATTGTTCCTATATATTGAACTCACCTTAAGTTAACCGGGGGTTAAAATAGTAATTTGGACAACATTTCGGCCTTAAATATGACTTTCTATGTTGAAAACCGGGAGCTTAATTGAAAATCGGGCTCTACGAAGGTAGGGCTTCAAAACCGAAAAGATAAAATTTTCGGGCTTCTCGGGGGTCTTGGGGCATGTTTCGGGTGCTAAAAGTGATACCAGGGCTTCGGGGAAAGTCAAAATGAAGAAAATATGGAAAGAGGGGCTAAAAGTGGCAATTTTCAAATTCTAGCCGGGAGGGTTCGCACCATCCTATTTATAGGGCCGAGGTTCGGAGTCGGCTGGAAAGGAAGCAAGCAGCGAAGCAGCTCGGTGGCATCAGCAGCGAGGGGCAGGTGGCGCGAGAAGCGAAGGCCACGAGGCCGCTGCGAGGCTCGGACGTGGCACCGGGTGCGAGGTTGGTAGGCGAGACGTGGCTCGCGTCGGATTGACCACCGATGCGAGACGTGTCTAGTTCTTACTGGACCTCGGCCTCGGTGAATCAGAAGATGACACGAAGCGGACTCGGCTTCAAGGCGAATGTTGGACACGTATTGGACCGATGCTCTGGGCGAACCGAACTGCGACGCGTGTCGGACACGAGGTGAGATCTCGCGAGGCTGACACTATTCATGCAAAATTTCTCGGAAATTGAGCCCCGAACTTCTAAAATCCATAGCTTTCGCATACGAGCTCCGTTTTTGACGTTCTTTATATGCACGCGTAGATAAAATTACGCTCTACAACTTTCGTTTAGACTTCGTCGGCTAATTTTGAGTTTAATTTTAATATTATTATTTTGAACAGACTGGGACAGGAAAAATCCGTTAAAAATTCATAACTTCTTCATCTGGCATCCGTTTTCGTCAGACTTTTTACCGTTTTACTACAAATGACGAGACCTTCGATTCTCATTTAGGATGTATCGGTCAAATATCACTCGATCTAAAATTCGAGTTTTTAGTTGTCTACTGCTAAATTGAAACTTCGAAAAATCATAACTTCCTCATACGAAGTCAGATTTTTGCGTTCTTTTTATCGAATTTCTCGGTTTAACAAATACTACGACTTTCATTTAGATTACTAAGGCTAAAAAGTAGTTTATCAAAAACTCACTTTTTACGTCATTCGGCGCCGTGCCGGTTTTGTCGCGGATCTTCGGTTGGTCATACTTCTTCGTTATAACTCGGATTTCGATGAGTTTTTTGCCTACAAGTTTCTAAAGAGATTCTATACAACATCAAATAATAAAATTTTACTTATTTAAAAGTTTATATTTTTGCTAAATTTCATTATTTGACTTTTAATTGGAATCTCATAAGACTTCCAATATTTTCTGAGTGATTCTAAACATAGTTTTACTTCATTTCTAGTAAAAACCATTTGTTAGAACTCAACACTCAATTTTATTCACTTTTAATAATAACAGTACACAATTTCAGAACGTGTATGTTACATTTTAGCATAAACTTCTTCAAATTTCGATTGTACATCTCAGTCATTATTTTCATTCTCCCCTTATAAATTTTCATGTGACTCGTCATTCCGAATTGAACTCTCCCCCTGGAGTGGAACATCGGTATTGAGGTTTGAGGTGGAACTCTCCCCCTAGATTGGAGTATCACAAGGTTCTGGAGAAGGTTCATTTGGAACCGGTGGCTTAATTTCAATATCTTCCACAACATCGTCAACAATCTTGATCAATTCATCTTGTTGGTTTTCCTTCGCCTTCGATTTTGAGGAAAAAGCCTTTTCAGGTTCATCAACCAAATTTAGAAATTCCTTATATAAATTCATAAGAGGAATCGTCGTAGAATTTGTTGACGGAAAGATTTCCTTATATTGACAATCTTGTTTTTGATATTTCTTCAAGTAGTTGTCGTCAAAGGTAATGTAGTAGCTTTCTTTAATTTTCTTTAATCTTTTGTTCAGAACTCAGTATGCCTTTGAAGTTAGAGAATATCCCAGAAAGATTCCTTCATCGGCTTTTTCATCAAATTTGTTCCAATTTCCATTAGAATTGAATAGAAAACACCTGGAACCAAACACATGAAAGAATTTTGATGTAAGAAAGATTCTGAGTGAAACAAGCAGCTGCAACAGCATCAACCCAGAAGTATAAAGGAAGATTTTCAAATGAAAGAATAGTCCTTGTAGCTTCACAAAGAGAGCGGTTTCTTCTTTCAGCTACACCGTTCTACTATCGAGTATAGGGCGAAGAGAAGTTGCGAGCAATCGCTTTGCTAGTCAATAATTCTTCAAATGCATGATTTTCGAATTCTGAACCATTATCACTACGGATTTTCCGAACAAGCTTTCGTAATTGTAGCTCAACCTACTTGATGAAATCTATCAGCTTTTGAGGTGTGTTAGATTTTCGTCTAAAAAAGAACACACAGGTAAATCTAGAAAAATCATCAACAACAACCAAAATATACTTATTACCACCAATACTCTCGATGGTAGATGGACCACAAAGATCTATATGCAATAATAATTCTAGTGGCTCAATGATTTTAGTATTTATTATGGTTGAGTGACTCTTACTGCTTTGTTTTCCGAGGTCACAGGCAACACAAAAGTGCTCCTTTTCGAATTTCAATAGAGGTAGACTGCGAACAAGATTACCAATGATGAGCTTGTTAATATCCTTGAAGTTCAGATGGGAAAATCTTCTGTACCATTGCCAACTATCTTCCGAAGATGCTTTCATAAGCAATCAAATAGATGGTTTTCCTTTGGTAGGATTCAATTTCAGAGGATACATCTCTCCCTTCCTTTTTTACTTCAAAAGCACAACGTTGGATTTCTTTTCTATGACTTCTGAACCGTCTTCATCAAAAGATACCTCCAGTCCTGTACCCATAACCAATTGCAAAACACTTATCATATTGTGTTGCAAGCCTTCAACATATGCTACCTTCCGAATTGAGAATTCTCCATTCGTATCATTATGTATCCTTTTATCTCTCCAGTGGCGTTGTTTCCAAACTTCACTCTACCGCCATCTTTTAAAGTTCTAAACTCTTGTAATTATTCTTTCCTCCCAGTCAAGTGACGAGAACAACCACTATCGATATACCATTCTGAATCATACTGTTTGTCACGCATAACCTGCAAAATTTAGAGAGTTTTAGGAACCCAAACCATCTTGGGTCCTTGTAAGAATTTCTTTTGCACAAGAAAAATCTTAGTTTTGTCAAACCAAAAGGATTTTCTTTTCAAAATACGATTCTTCCCTTTTTCTACATTGAAAACTTCAACTTTGTGGTCACAAATATTAATTTCAACAAAATTAAACTTTTGTTAAATAAATTCTTTGTGTTTCGGAGCCATATTTTTTGCAAATTATTTTTCTTCCTTTTTCAACATAGCTTCATATTCTTTGAGAATTACTTTGAGATTTGAAGCTACTTTATTTTTACCCTTAAAATCTTTTGATTTCTCAATTGGTTTTGAAATCTTTGACTTTTGAGAGAAAAACTTGATTTTGATTTCGGAATTTGGGATGAATCAGCATTTTGATTAGAAGATCGTGCTGAGTTAACAGACCTTTGATTGGAATTCATATTTTTCCAAAAGCGCTTTCTTTCTTTCAAATTCTTCCTATATCTAGCATTCAACTTCCTTTTCTTTGCAATTAATTCTTCAGCAGACTTATGAATGTTAACTTTCGGTTTTTGCTTTCTGATTGGCGTTTCGTTCTGTTCCGAAGAGGTTTCACTGGAAACATATTTTGTGCCACTTGGTACTGCCTTATCTTAACTAAGTTCCACACAATTCAATGGTTCTGAAACATATTTCCCTTTTGTTTTCCAAGAGGTCATTTCTGAAAGACCTTTTGTTTCATCCACATTATCTATCTGCTTTGACTAAAAGAATTCATCACATCCGTTTGCATTATCATCAGCAACCAGGGATGTTATTTTAGATGTATCATTTTTCTTTAATCTTTTCTTAACAAAAACTTCATTTGAAACAATTTGGAATTTTGAAAAAAGTTGCTTCTTCTTTCGAGACTTTAGAACTTTTGTTTTCAACAATTCGAACAAATTCGATTGAGTTTTTTGAAATTAGATTTGTGTTAGGTTCATCAAAATTTTGTATAAAAGCAGAACAATCCATTTCATCCTCTACATATATTTTACTCATTTCACTTTCATCAAATTCAAAAATGTTTTCAGAATCAAAAGTATTTTATGAATTCAAATTCTTGCATAATAATTCATATTTCAGCATGGCACTCAATTTGATTTATTCTTTATCTTTTTGATTTATCATTTCTTTCAACATATTTTTTTATGGTTTTTGGACTGTATATATTCCACGATTTTCTCAAGTCCAACCCTGTATGAATCAGAATGTCATCTGAAGAAACAATCGATTTGCATTTATAGGAATTAGCATCGATTTCATCCTCTTTCAATTCAAGAAAAGGGAAAATCCTTTTATGAAAACCTTTCCCTATTTCACATTTCAAATGCAACGGAGTAATATTAAAATATAAACTTTTAGCAATCAAACAAAAAATATTCCTTTATTTCAATAGTGCAATATGGTCTCTTTTAGGACAAATAATGTCATCTCGTGATCTAGTGAGATCTACATCCAATGCCTCTATTCTTAATCTTCTCTCTTCACTCTTAAATGTTACCCTGTTAAGTTGATCATTGAGATTAGAATTACTAAGACGAGTTCTTTTTAAACTATCACTAAAATTAGAAATAGTATATCTTAAATCATCTAATTCAGAATCATAACGAGCCGTGGGGATATTAAGAGATTTGAGAATAGATTGTACCTTATCGACCACCTTCTTGCACTCTTTCACTTGCTCCGTGACTGTCTTTGCAGCAAAACAACTTTCCGAAGCCTTTCATCCATTAGTCGGATATCCTCTTGGTTCTGAAACACCATTCTGAACCATCAAGCACTTGCGCTCATATCCTTACTTCTCTAAGTTCACCACATAACACCCACCATGGTGGGTTTCCTTACCTTATCATCCTCTGAGTCTGTAGACCATACTTTGACTCGACCATCATCACTTTCTTCCTGCACACTCAATGCTGGTTTCACATTTGACATGTTCTTCTTTCTGAATTCCTTTATCTTCTGAACATAATACACTTTGTCTTTCTCCTTTTCCTTTTTCTCATTCTGCTTCCTTAACATGCATTCCTTCGAAAAGTGATTCTTACCATGACAATAATTATAGTCATAGCCAGAGTCACCCAGTAACTTCTTTTCCTTCTTTTCTTTGTCATTCAGAGAGTTCTTGTAACTCTCATCCCTTGGCTTTTCTGAATCGGAATTTCCCCGCCTGTATTTGTTCTTGAATCGAGTGAAATTCTTTTTAAATAACTTCTTAGGATTGGATACCATAAGAGCCTTGTCTTCCTTTGAGAGTTCACTATCTGAAAAGTCTGATTCAGAATCATCTTCTGCTAACTTCTTTCCTTTCACAACTAATGCCAAGGATCCAACACTGGAAACAAGCTTCACTTCCTTAGTTACTTCCTCTTTATGAGATCTCAGAATACCCACAAGTTTGGCCAATGAATAGATTTTGAATTGTTCGTGTGCCTTGACAGTGAAAACGATAGCCTTGCATTCAGATATGAGTCCATTCATGAACGTAACCTTCTGTTCAATGACTTGTCACTCAAGATTGTATTTGAGCATTCTGCTTAGGAAATATTGAAGCGATTGAACACTTGATCCAACTTCTCAACAAGTTTTTGTACAAACGATCCAAATTATGATAATAGAGTCATTTGTAATGAATGTTCTAAATCAACATCTCCTAAATACAACTACTTCAGCCTATCCCATTACCTTTTGCAGTATCACATGCACTAACAAGACAAACAGTGTCTGAAGGAAGAAGAAATAAAATAATTCTTATTGCTTTTATATTCCTCATTAGCTTATTCTTCTCATCCCGTGGAACGTCAGTATGTTCAACAATAAGTGCATTGTAATCCGCCAGAGTCTTGATTTCTTTTCTGGTACCGGTATGCGTGTACATCTTCTGCGTCATTGGATGTTATAGTCTGGAACCATGTTCTTCGATTCCTAGAATGTAATCTTCAAAGTGGAGTGCCAAACTTCATAATCTTCTTAAAAGAGAATTGGAATCCTTGTCATGGATCTGATGTTACTTGAGAGATTGAAAGAAAGAGAGTGAGGATCATCATTATATTATCAAGAATTCACTTAAAAAAATATAGAACCAGATGTGTAAAACGTGAATTGAGTTCAAGGTAAAAACTAGAGATCTAGATATAGATTCTACAATCGATTGAAACAATTGAGACAATAAGAACAAATCTGAGAATATCGAAAAACCCTAATAAAACCCTTTACTCGATAGAAGAATAGCGAATTGATTACACTATCTACCACTCTGATACCAATTTTGAGAATAATAAAGATCGATAGATTCTATAATTATGGCGTGAATTAAAGACAAGAACAATATTGATCTAAGATAAGCTGAATGATTAGATTAAAAGCGCTCTAGAAGAGTTCTCAAATATGGAACTTTTCTGTGACAGCATACAAAAACGGTGTAACCCTAATAGGTTACATGCATGCTATATATTGACAAAAGTACATACCGGTTCCGAACATGGACATACCCATTTCAGAATTATACATTTGACACACCACACAATAAATCCTAACACCCCATTACCGTTATCCTCACTATCTAATCTTAGTATGATGATCTTGAGGGATCTCACTTAAAAGGACTTTTATTAGCAGCCACCTATATATTCCTAGTTGATTAATCATGACACTATGATAATACTTTGGGTAAACACGGAAACATGGAAGTACCTTAGTACTTTGGATAGTCACGGCAGGCATAACAATACAACAATACTTTGGTTTAGCATTACAGTACAATAGTACTTTTGATAGGCACAACGGACATGGCTTATTATTTTGCACGACTTTGACTAACCTATCACAACCACTATCTCACACAACCCTATCATAATCTCTCATTTGTTATTCCGCATAGCCTTTCACTACCCAATCATATTATTAATTATAAATATATGATTAAATCAAGAAACAATCATATTGTACAACTACATTAAACACAACAAACACAACACACATAGCAGTTAAGAATTTAGGATACTTGTATTTATGTGTAAGTTTGAAAGTAACTATGCACTCACTTGACTTTAGTGGATGATTGGAGTATTCGGCAGCGCTCCGCCAAACTCTTTGACTTTTCTTCTGACGTGACCTAGATACGAATGTCACTAAGTCTTAGTCTTATATTCCTAAGGACTAATGATAGTCAATATTCCTAACTAATCCCGATGTTTACATCAATATCTATCAAGTAAGGAAGAACTAGGTAGCATCGTATCGGTGGTAGGGCCCGTTCGGTATATACAGTATACTTAAATAAAATAAGTGTAGTTTAACTTACAATGCACACTAATGAAAACTGGGAATTAAGTGGACAGAACTATGACTCAAAAGCTCCTAATCTCCGGCTATCTGACATTGCAGAGCTTCTCTGCCTAAAAGCTTTAGGGATAAATGGCTTAAAAATTTAGAGAAATCAAGAGAGAAACGTTTGGAGGGTGTGAAAATGGTTTGATATTCGACTCCTATTTATAGCTGAATTTGGATTGCACACTGCGCACCTGTTCCTACGTGCCACACATTTGGTTAGAAGTGATGAAATGCTGTTTTCTGCATTGTGCCACATGTCACATTCTGGGAGGAGTGACAGTGCGCACAGCGCACTCTATCGTTGCACATGGGTACGCATAAAGAATTTATGTTCCCTAGAAAGTTCATATCTTCTTCATACAAGCTCTATTTTTAATGGGTTTTATATCCATGTGTAGCTATCTACGAGATCTACAACTTTCACTTAGACTTCATCGTCTAGTTTTGACTTAATTTTTAAAGCTATATTTTTAACAGGCTTATACTGTTAAAGTCTGTTAAAAATACATAATTCACTGATATAACATCCGTTCTCGAATGTCTTTATATCGATAGATAGGTATTGATGAGATCTTCAACTCTCATTTAGATTGTTTTTCCTAATAATCGACTGATTCCGATTTCGGTTTCTGAGTCGTATACTGCTATGCTGGATACTAGAAAAATAATAACTTCTTCTCATGAAGTTAGATTTAGGCATTTTTATATGTACAGAATCCTTGTCACATATACTATAACTCTGTTTAAGATTATTTATCTTAATTAATCTTCTATCAAAAATCAATTTTAACGCTTATAATATCTTAAGCGTCTAACCCTTATTTGTTGGTGTTACAATTATCTCCCCCTTAGGATGATTACATCCCAGAATCATCAAAAAACGAGGGCTTTTATAATGACTCCATGATGAAATGATGTAAATTAGTAAACCTAGATTTGAAGAGTCGAAGTGTTGAAAATACTGAAATAGAGTTTCAGAATCGTCAAGTGGAAAGTAATGCAGAAAACAAAGAGTTATGAATCAAACAAGTTACTGATAAACATTTTATATTCTCAAGTTCAATGATTCAAATATGTATCGTATTCATAAAGATTCAGTTACAAGTGTTTAAATGGTAAACACACTAAAACAATCAAATGGCTCTCTGTAAACTAGTCTAAACAACAAATAAGCAAAATGAGCAGGAATTGAGAAACTTTATAATGGAGCCCAATGGGTCTATTTATAGGATTAAGAAAATCCCATGACATGAACAATTAGGTGTTAAAACGTCATCATGAACCCTGCCCTACTTAGGGGAGAATAGATGGAATATTCCAATTCTGTTAGTATTTCGTTAGGGTTCCATCCAAGTTTTGAGTCTTCATATTTCTTGAGCCTTTTTGATCAACCATGAATGTATGATGAGCATCATGAGCATCGTGTTTCTCCAACGTCTTCTAAAATGTCATCAACTTCCAGAAATGTCATTAATCAAAGTTGATTTGTTTCTTGAATGTTGGAATGTTTCTTAAACTAGAGGATGTACAAACATGTGTTCATGATGTGCCATTGAGAACTTGGACGTGACATCATCGTACATGATGTGTCATGTGAAATCCTGATGAGCCATCAACATGTCCACGTTGCTCCACTTACTTGAGCTGATCCACCAATATTCATGTTGATCCATTATTATCTTGATGAACCATAAAGTTGTGGATGAGCCAACAATGTTTCTGATGAGTCATCATTATTCCAGATGATCCATTAATGTCTTGATGCTCAACATATGATCTAGATGTGCCATCTTAGATCATGATTGTCCAACTTGCTTTCAACAAGTGCTCCATGTTCATCAAGTGATCCATGTTAACTTCAAGTGCTCCAATATTTGATTCATCAAACACTTGTTGAAAATTCAGGATCTTCTTTCCTGAAACATTCTTATAATATTTATTAGAAAATATAAATCAATATTCAACTTATTTCAAGTGACAATCACATAATAATATTTCCAACAGTTTCCCCCTATGTGATGGTTACTTAAATAAGAGTCTTAAAAATGTACAAAATGAAAAATATTGATTTAACATTTTCCCTCTCTGCTTCAATGGAATTTTCTGTTGACGCAAATACACTTAAAAAAACTTTTTCTGAAAAAAAATAAGATTTGAGACAATGTGTTCCTCGAAGTTGAAAGATTTTCTTAGAGAATGTCGATATGACAATTGGTAAGAGAAAAAATTCAAAAAAATTTGGAATTGATTATTAGTAAAAAATGTTCAAATTTGCACGATCTAAAAAAATTGTTTTGTCAAGACAGGAAAGTAAAGTGACACATAGGAATAACTTGCAAACTCGTGTTATGTTATATTTAGCTAGAAGTTTGAAGAAAAATCAAGTGTTGAATAAGAGTGAAAGACTTGATCTTTTTCTACATACTGAAAAATAAATAAAAACTTTAGATCATCTGCAAAAATATTTTTTAAGTTTGAAGTGTTTAAAATCTTTTTCTAGGTGGAGTGATAGTGGGTGCAGTGCACTCTATCGTTGCATGCGGGTGCGCTCGAAGAATTTATGTTTCCTAGAAAGTTCATATATTCTTCATACAAGCTCTATTTTCGATGGGTTTTATATCCACGCATAGCTATCGAATAGATCTATTACTTTCATTTAGACTTTGTCAACTAGTTTTGATTTTGTTTTTAAAACTATATTTTTAACAGGCTTAGACTATTAAAGTCTGTTAAAAATTCATAACTCTCTTGTGTGACATCCATTCTCAATTGTCTTTATATCAACAAATAGGTATTGACGAGATCTTCAACTCTCGTTTAGATGGTTTTTCCTAACAATCGACCCATTCCAAATTCGGTTTATGAGTCGTATACTATTATGCTGAAATATTAGAAAAATCACAACTTCTTCTCACGAAGTTAGATTTAGGTGTTCTTTATATGTACATAATCCTTGTCACATATATACTATAACTCTAGTTAAGATTATTTATCTTAATTAATCTTCTATCAAAAAGTCAATTTTTAACTCTTATAATATCTTAAGTGTCTAGCACTAATTTGCAGGCGTTACATCTATCTCCTCCTTAGAATGATTACGTACCAGAATCATCAAAAAAACAGGGCTTGTATAATGACTCCGCACGTGACAATCCATCCTAGGTAATAACTGTAACTCTTACATCTTTTCTATAGACTTTCCAACCCTTTTGCTTTTTGACTACTGGTGGTGCTCAATCTTGCACCTGTTTTAAATTTGATCTTCATCAGAAACTTCTGCTGCATCTACTTTGATTATCATAACAGACTGATAGGTCATGTTCTAATGACCTCTTCACTTTTCTGCTACATCTACTTTGATTGTCGTCCGTTGTAATGGATAGACTTAGGTCTCTTTGAGTCAGACTTCAGGATGGAAAGTACCTTCCTTCATGTTCTAATGTGATGTAATCACATTCTAGCGTGTATCACTTATAGCTACAGGCTGCTTGATCTTAATGACGACTGTGATACCTCTATCAATAGCTTCGATTATCTTTTCCTTCAATCTCTTGAGTTAATTAGGAGGCTACACTGATCATGGTTCTCTGAACCAATTAACTTACTCCGTAAACTTTTTTTCAAGTCGGACCCGATTCGATATGACCACTAGGGTTGGAATGCATTCATCGTCGTAGTCATTATCGAAGTGATGGTAACGAGAAACAAGAAAAAATGAAGCCAATTACTAGTGCTAGTAACTATGTGACTTATCTTGGTCTAAGTATGAATCCTGTGTTTTCGGTAGTACCGGTCCATACTACCTTCCACACCTACTCATACTTGTCCTAAAATTTGTCTCGCAGTACCCAAGTTATTATTCCTAAAATCACAAAACAATTTTACACACACGAATGTGTCCAAGCAATCATAAAAAAAATTCCTAGACTCCACTAGGACTTCTTCCAAGCGTATCTTTAATAACAATTCTGCTTCAACTCAGTTGGTGGTGGAAACGCCAGAAGATGGGACGAACAGACGATGTGAGGACTTCACAGATTACACCTAAAGTTATATCCTTCTTCCAATCGAAAGTATACTTCTCCCGTACCAGTCTTATTATTATTCTACATATTCTAAAGACAAGATACCACTCTATAGGTATAAATTACAATATCTTCCGATAGGTATCATTCACTATCGTAAGCCTTCTCATTTCCACCATTTGCTCAGTCCGCTACGATACTTTACCACAAGATTCTATACACCAAAGAGATGTTCGGTGTACCAAGATGGGAATAAAGATAGGGAAGGTTTTGACGCATGATCTTCCTTATTAATCCGAAAAGTTATATGTTAGTTCTAATACCATAATTAAATATTTAGAAACCTAAACACATAAAATTTCCAAATTATAGGTCGGCAACAGACCAGAAACCTAATACGACTTTAGATAAGTAACCTAAGTCATGCCATAATATAAATCTTTTCGCACATAATAGCAACTGAAGAACATTCCCTAACAAATTCTATCACTTGTGTCAATTTAGGTATACTACTGTGACAACCGTCAAATTTCGGTCAAGTCAAAGTCAACTAAAGTCAGCAAGTCAAACCGTTTGACTCAATTTGCCCATGAGTACTAAAATTTACACTATGAAACTTCTACATAACTTCTATTCTAATGAGAAATCATAAAGCAAAAAGTGCGAACATCTAGATCTCCTTAACCTAAAATTGTAGTACGTGGCGAGCCAAACCGATAAAACAATGATGCATACTCATCGAGAGTGTGTAAGATCCTTAAACAAGGCTTAACAGTGTTTACGAAACATGCATTGCGATGCCGGACACTCACAATTGTCACACATGGATCCTCTCTCAATCGTTTTCACTCCATCTCTCTCTATGTCAAATCTCTCCCAAATCTCTCCAAGTATATGAAATCTCTCTCAAATATCTCTCTGTATTAGAAATCTCTCCAAGAATGTCGAATCTCTCCCAAATCCCCCTAAGTATGTGAAATCTCTCTCAAATATATCTCTGTATGAGAAATCTCTCCAAGAATGTCAAATCTCTCCCAAATCTCTCCAAGTATGTGAAATCTCTCTCAAATATCTCTCTGTATGAGAAATCTCTCCAAGAATGTCAAATCTCTCCCAAATCTCTCCAAGTATGTGAAAACTCTCGCAAATATCTCTGTGTATGAGAAATCTCTCCAAGGATGTCAAATCTCTCCCAAATCTCTCCAAGTGTGAGAAATCTCTCCCAAATCTCTCTCAAAAGTTTCCCGTAACTTTTTGGAATCATTCGGGTTATTCCGACCCTTAACCGGGTCAAAAACGGCTTAAAACGGGGTAAAAACGAGAAAACAGGACCTTAGGAACCGAAACCCTTCTTAAGGAGCTGAAGCTCCTTAAGGCCGAGACTGAGAACCAAAAAGGCCCTAGGACCGAAGACCGAGCCTCTGTTGGCTAAGAGACCGAAGACCGAGCCTCTGTTGGCAAAGAGACCAAAGACCGAGCCTCTGTTGGCTAAGACACCGAAGACCGAGCCTCTGTTGGCTAAGACGCGAGGACCGAGCCTCTGTTGGCTAAGGCGTGCGAGGACCGAGCCTCTGTTGGCTAAGACGCGAGGACCGAGCCTCTGTTGGATAAGGCGTGCGAGGACCGAGCCTCTGTTAGCTAATGCACGCGAGGACCGAGCCTCGGTCTCTGTCGCTTCTCACTTTCTGTTCGCTTCCTCTGTTCGCCTCTCGCTCTGCTTCTTCTCTCCCCTCTGTCTCTACTCCACCGCTCTGTCTCTTCTCTCCTCTCTGTCTCTACTTCGCGCCCCTCTATTCTCCTCCCTCCTCTCGGTTCCTTCCTTTCTCTCTTCTTCCCTCTCGGTTTCTGCCTCCCTCTCTCTCGGTTCAGCATCAGAAGGCCGAGCCTCGGCCAAAATTCGCAAATTTGTCACTTTTAGCCCATTTTTGATATTTTTAACATTTTAAGCCCGTTTTTCGTGATTTTAAAGCGGGATTTTCTCCAGAAATTATATTTTAACATAATAAACTCTAAATATTCATAATTTAAACCTATTTTGATGAAAATCATTATTTAAATAATAAAAATCAAATATGTGAATTATTAAAGGTGGAGTGTTGACTTTGCCTTATCCAATGTCACAAGCAACCACCCCACATCCACTCTTTGACTAACCACACCTCCCCACCTTACCTAAGTCACTTCAATGTCCCTTACACTCAATTTACACTCATTCCCACGTTTTTAGAGCTGGAACAAACATCCCCTCTCCTCATTTCTCTCATTTGCCCTCATTTCACTAAGTATCAAACACCACTTTTCTCTCAAACTTTGCCCACTCCAATTTCGAGATTAAAGGCTGATTTTCAAGTGTTCTTCCACTCTTAGTAAGTATAATTCATCCTCCTTATGATTATTTCACTTCATTCTACTCAAATCGTGAATATCTTACACAAACTCCATCATATTAGCGTTAGAGCTTCAAATCTTCAAGTGATTCTTCAAGTGTTCTTGGGTTGAACACTTCTCTTCTTCAACACTTATCTACTGAAATCATTCGAGGTGAGTTCATACCCCTACATTTTCATGTTTTCTCAAGTTTTCAGGGGGGGAATACAAGTTAAAACACTAAGAACATAACTAAAATTTTCTAACAGCCTTCATCAGAAAAGTTCAACTCCATTCACAGACTGTTTTGGGCATCTTAAACATTTTTGTTTTCAAAAATGTACAAGGTGAAAATATGTCAATTTTTTAGCTTTAAAATGACTACTTGCACATCTCCATACGATTTTTCTACAATTTATGGTGATTTTTACAAAACTGCCTATCATTTCAAACAACAATCCGGACCAGTCTGTGATTATGGACTTTTTCACCCAAGTTTGAGGTCATTCAAAATCGTGATAAAAATTATGAGTAAACTAGACACATTTTGTGAACTCTCAGAATTTACGGATCTAGTTTTTGACTTCGTATGATTTTTCTATGATTTTTCCAAAAGAGGGCAGAATGGCTAAATTTAGCCAACAGCATGTAAATATCATAACACTTTGTAATATGTTGAGCAAAGTGTATAATCATAAGCTCTAATTATTGAATGTGTTTCTTTGTTAGTTTATCATCATGAACTGAAACTAAGTCATTCATAATAAATATTATTCATTCATTTTAGAACACGTATATTAAACTATAAAAAGTATAGTTTGATAAATTCATAACACTAATACATTTCTATAAAAGAATTCATACATATTACATACATTTTAGATAAACTATAATAGGTATAATTTATGATACATCACTCAACACACTCGTACAAGAAGGGTACATTCATACAAGAAATATTTATATTCACACACATTTCACGTAAACTTGTTAACCTATATTGTGAGACTCTGTCTCTCTCTCTCTCCCCGTACGTCCGAGTGCGGGATATAATTCCTGGTAGTTAGAATCAGAATCTCCTTGAGGGAGAACGTGATACTTGTATATAGATCTATATTGAGTTTGACACCCCACACCTTGCTGCTAGCTACAGCTGGACCTGCAGGTCTACGGGTGACAAATGTCATTTTATTTTTCGCGACACTGAGAACGTCGTGGCAGGTTCACATAGTCATAGTATGATTATAGCGACTCACATAGGGATATAACAATCCATAAGTTTACGGGATTTTATTTTTAAAACTTAAATGAGTTTTATGTCAATTTAAAATCACCTTTTTATCTCTATGAGTACAGATATTACTGTACACTTTTGGTTTTGGTAGTTACGACTACACATCATTTGAAACCACATTTATACTTTTAAGTATGGTCAATACTTGTTATTTCTCGGTCCTCTAATTTAGGACTACATATATATAAAGTATTAACGAACATGAGAACATACATAAATTTCATTTAATTCAAACGCGTCTATGTCCATTTAAGTGCATAACATTTTCTATTAATATGAAAGGTTACTTATACATTTTGGTCTTCAGTCATAAGATTACATTACGCAGATTTTAAAGAAAATATCGGATTTTCTAGATACATATTCTAACGCTTTTACAAGGAAAACGATTTACTTTCCAACGAAATCTCTTATGAACTCACCAACCTTTGTGTTGACACTTTTCAAAACTACTTGTATTCTCAGGAATTCAGTGAAAACAGGAAATCAACAACGTTTTGAGGATGGGACGATAAATCGTCAAACAGTTCATTTTGTATTATAATGTAATTGATGTGAATCATGTAAACATGTGCTTTGATGTAACGTTTTCAATTATATTTGTGTTGGTTGTATTTACTTTGAGCACTATTATACTCATTGTTGTGATACTCTACATGAAGTCCTCCACCACCGGACGTTTCCGCCATCCTTGGTTTGGGGGTGTGACAGATTGGTATCAGAGCATTGTTTATAGTGAACTCAGTATATCAAACCACATAAGATATACAAACTATAAGTGCATTGGGACTAAGTCTCTGATTTAAAGTTTCAAAACAACCATACTTTTAGAAATAAATAGTTTCTTATTAAAGGTATACATGCATACATACATATTAAGGTCAGCACCACTCTAGAATAAAAGAAAAGTAATGATTGTTGAATATCACAGGTAAGCTCGGGGATGTATGGTCAGTCTTGGGAGTGGCATAGCCTGATCAACTATGCTGGTCCGAGGAGTGATTAGCACATACCCAAGAATAGTTGTGATATGGCAACAAGTCTAAAAACTTACCAACACTACCACAATGAGAACATAAGAATAGAACATGAGTTTAAAATACTATAGGAGTATTTTCTAATATCATAACTTATACGAAAACTAAATAGATCCTTAACGATAGGTCTATAGTCCCTAAGTGGGTACTTAAGGTTATATATAACTTAGAAATTATAGACTTAGAATTTGTGGTCATTACTTTACTTCCTTTTCCTTGTTTGGATGTGGACTTAGAGTGGGATCACTTATTCAAAGGTCTATCGTATCTTGTTATGTGTAATTAGTATGCACTATGTCATTATAGAAGTAACTAATAAGGATTACCCGCTATAAGTAATTGATAATAGAATTAGACGCATAGTACTTATCTCCTCCACTTCTATTCTCGCAAATACGACATAGCTAAATCCTACTCACCGGACGACCCTCACTTTCCTAATCCGAACTCGAGGAATGGTGAATGATTATGAGAAGAATCATAAGCGGGACCGGAGGTAATCAATCCTCCATGCATAGCAAGGGTTCCGTGAATCGTTTTGACTATAACGAACCCGTGAACCGTCGGGCAATCGTGATCGAGGGTTGAATGTCAACAACAATGAAAACAACCACCATGTGGAGACCAACAAGGGTGCTATGACCTCAACCACGGGGGACCGACGGACAGAGCCCTCCCGGCAAAGACCCGGCGGATCGCGATCACCGGGGATTAAAACAAGAAGACTACAATCTGAGTTCAGAAAACTGCGCACTACTATAGACCCCACCATCTCATGTACCGGTGACTTAGAGTTATACTACTATTCCCGAGACCAACTCTCTTTTTAGGACCTTATCGCCACTCGTGAAGAGGAAAGAGAGTAACAGGGTAGGACACACATCATTCAAAGAAAGGATGATTGTAGCCAAGCATTGATTGGTAAAGCTACAAAATTGCATCGACCTTGCCTCAGGCATCGCAAGGGATGGATCATCATAAGTAGAGTTCATGCCGCTCACCAGACCTGGTAAATTAGCTTCATAAGTATACGCTGATGCTACTCTATTGTAAGTAAAGTCACGACACTACAAATTAAGTGGTCATACTAATCGAGAAATCTATCTACTATCAGAGCCCGCCCATGCACAAATGTGAAGTAGACCTGCATCGAGGTCAAAATTTTCACTGAAACCATGATTTCTAGAGTCATATTAACAAGATGGGCTTAGGATGTACCTAACAGACTCGAGGGACTATCTAGCCTTAATTATATAACTAAGCATACATCAATAGGTCGTGATAAGGACTTAGCTTGGGTCAAGTATAAGGTTTCACTTGGATATAGAGCTACTAAAATACATGAGTTTATTATACAAAGAATCTCGTTATAAATTGTTTCCAGAACACCCTAAAAAACCGAACTTTGATACAAATCGATATGAGATAAACTTAGTTAGAAAACTCATGACATATAGCCATCCTAGAAACTCATTATCGTCTCACCTTTAAGCATTTGTTGAGAAGTTTCTTCTTCATAGACCTATGGGTGCGATCATACCAGCACTAATGCACCGGATCCCCTCAAAATTCCTCAGCCAAGATTGTTAGGACAAACATGATTCAAAGAGGAGTAAAGCATAACGTCCGTATGAAACCCACTCCTACCTACTGCCATAACTCCATCTCGGGAGCGTTAGCAGAAACACTAAGGATAGTACAGTAATGTGCAAAAATTTATATGCGTAAATATAAATTGTAAGGATGCACTTAAGACAATCATTTCCACTAACGAAGTCGTTTTTCGTCATGAAACGGAGCTATGTCTTCACCAAGAGGCAACAAACCAACTAGCAAGGCGCCAACACTTCAGATAGACGCTGCTACATTTCAAGCTGCAGTCACGGCAGCCGTGGCAGCCATCATGGTGCATTTCAATACTAACAACATCAACAAGGGTGGAAGCGGTACTAACAATACAAATTGTGGTAACAATCAGGGACACCAATGGGTACCTACCAACCACAATACCTCAGGCCACGAACCTACGAACAAGAAGAGAAAGTTTTGGGACATGAAAGAGCGCCACCAATCTAAGGGATACACTAAAAGACAACAACCTAGGGCCGCCCCTACCATTACAACAACAGCCATGACAAATGCCTCGACACTAACCTCGGGGTCTGCCACCCAAATGCCTGCCAGACCATATGAGGGATCACTCCCAAAGTGCAACAAATATGGCTTTCATCACCATGGGGCTTGCCGGGAGATGCACTGTAAAAACTGCAACAGGAAAGGGCATACCGTTCGTTTCTGTAGGGCCTCGGCCCATCACCTCCCTTCAATCACCTGCACCAAGGTAGGCCCAGTATGCTACCTATGCGGTGAAACGGGACACTTCAAGAGAGAATGTCCAACTGAGAAGAACGACGAAGGAACAGGAGGAATGTGATGAACACACCAACAGGAGCAGCAAGGGAACCATGTTAGGACTTTTGTAATGTTCCCAACGACAATACGTTTAAGTACTATATGTTTGTAATGAATTTTGGTACGCTTACTAAAGTAACCTTCCTTCTAAAAAGTAGCTAAATTATTTTCTCTCTCATACAAATCAAACCAAAGACATCCATATGTGACCTTAGGAGCATTACCTGTAAGCTGTAATGACCTTGTCCATACATCGGGGTTAATTTAAAATCAAGATACTTAAGTCTTGAAATAGATAATTCCATCCTGACTCCGATTCCATGTCTAGTATTAGGGGTTAAGTGGGGTCACCCACTCAACAAATTTCACAATGTCAATTTACATACGACAATCATATACCGCTCGATCGTAAGGAGACCTGTCAGGAGTCATGATATCAAGTATCATTACTGGCTATCGAAAACACACCCACTAGCAGTGCTAGACACTGTGGTAGGAATCATCTACAATAATCATAACATCAAACAAAACGGAACACACATAAAAGAAATACAGGACACTCTATCACTCTATTGATCTCTTCCTTTGAATACAACTTATCTCATGTTATCTAAAAAGATAGTGTTGTCGTATTCCAATTTTGATTGATATTGCCCTCGTCTTCCTGATTAAACGACTACAAAAGGGCCTTTCACCTAACCCCTGAATATCGAAGCTATCGTCTCTCATAAACACCCAACACGGACCTTTGGGTCATCTCTCGCTGTGGAACTCCAAAACACGAACTAGAGGAGTGTCATACTTCCCGAAGCTTTATCACATGTATATACGGGAGACCTTCGGGAATGTCGCACATGTAGCAGACAAAATTCAAGCATAGAAGCTTGGGACAGATAGAGTACGAGTCCTGCCATGAGCTTCGGGCTAAGGTTGCCCAGAAGGACGAGTGAATGTCCTACCATTCAAAAAGGCCTAGTCGCGTAAACCAAACCCACATACTTCCTACCGAGCTACAAGAGCTGTCAGGTCAAACCTGTCGAACTACTCAACAATGAAATTGAAGAACCAAGTTTCTCACCCTGAAAAGCTCTCATCTTATTCTTCAAATTAGAAAGACAAATTGCTCACAATTCCATCGATTTCAGAGGCCCTGACAACATCTCTAATAGAAACCTTTACTATCTGCCTCGCATTGACGAATAGGCCAACCAACCTCAAGAAATGAGGTACCCTTCAGAAATTGGACCTGAGATCTGAATATCACCAGTCACGAGTATTGAAGAAGGATATCCAAGAACAATCCTCCAATTTCGATGCAGACGCTGAAAGTTCGTAGTAATAACCGTCGGATAGGACCAAACCACTCGTGGGAGTCATGAACATAATAAATAGGATATACCCTTCTTGCTAGGATCAGTTCATCATCGTCATTACAAATGACTTACTTATCTACCCTCGTAGTAAGAAGGAAACCAAGGAGAGCAGCTACAACAAACCACAGAAGAAATACGATCAGAGAAGTATTACCCGAAGTTCTCTAGATACGAGTTTTGGAATTGAGGAGTTCAATTCTCAAGACACATCGTTACCAAGGTGGAAATTCATAAGGACCCTTTCAATTGATCAAAACCGTTGAAAAACAGTCAGCACCGAAGGCGTTAGCAGAAATACGCCAAGATTCTGGGTCTCACTGACCTACCGTCTTAATTCCTTCGGAACTTCTCGAAAAAAAATACGAACCCCCTCCCAACTTTGACCCTAAAGGGAGCAACCCTTGACAGGAAGAGAAACAAGAAGAATCTATCCGATGAGACTCTTGCAATTCCCCTCGACGAGATCGAGTTCCACAAGAGCCTCACCTTCTTAGAAGAACCATGGTGACCATGGATCGAGGTCAAGCGGATGAAACAACGCCACTTCCCATTAGTGAAAGTTCGTTGGAATTCTAACCAAGGACCTAGAGTCACATGGGAGCGCGTGAGTCAGTCGATTAGGAAGTATCCTCACTTCTCAGCTTGATTATTCATGCCTACTCCTTGCCTAAATTCAAATTTTGGGACGAAATTCCCTCTAACGGGGGGATGATGTGACAACCGTCAAATTTTGGTCAAGTCAAAGTCAACTAAAGTTAGCAAGTCAAACCGTTTGACTCAATTTGCCCATGAGTACTAAAATTTACACTATGAAACTTCTACATAACTTCTATTCTAATGAGAAATCATAAAGCAAAAAGTGCGAACATCTAGATCTCCTTAACCTAAAACTGTACTACGTGGCGAGCCAAACCGATAAAACAATGATGCATACTCATCGGGAGTGTGTAAGATCCTTAAACAAGGCTTAACGGTGTTTACGAACCATGCATTGCGATGCCGGACACTCACAATTGTCACACATGGATCGTCTCTCAATCGTTTTCACTCCATCTCTCTCTATGTCAAATCTCTCCCAAATCTCTCCAAGTATGTGAAATCTCTCTCAAATATCTCTCTGTATTAGAAATCTCTCCAAGAATGTCGAATCTCTCCCAAATCCCCCTAAGTATGTGAAATCTCTCTCAAATATATCTCTGTATGAGAAATCTCTCCAAGAATGTCAAATCTCTACCAAATCTCTCCAAGTATGTGAAATCTCTCTCAAATATCTCTTTGTATGAGAAATCTCTCCAAGAATGTCAAATCTCTCCCAAATCTCTCCAAGTATGTGAAAACTCTCGCAAATATCTCTGTGTATGAGAAATCTCTCCAAGAATGTCAAATCTCTCCCAAATCTCTCCAAGTGTGAGAAATCTCTCCCAAATCTCTCTCAAAAGTTTCCCGTAACTTTTTGGAATCATTCGGGTCATTCCGACCCTTAACCGGGACAAAAACGGTTTAAAACGGGGTAAAAACGAGAAAACGGGACCTTAGGAACCGAAACCCTTCTTAAGGAGCCGAGGCTCCTTAAGACCGAGACTAAGAACCAAAAAGGCCCTAGGACCGAAGACCGAGCCTCTGTTGGCTAAGAGACTGAAGAACGAGCCTCTGTTGGCTAAGAGACCGAAGACCGAGCCTCTGTTGGCTAAGACACCGAAGACCGAGCCTCTGTTGCCTAAGATGCGAGGACCGAGCCTCTGTTGGCTAAGGCGTGCGAGGACCGAGCCTCTGTTGGCTAAGACGCGAGGACCGAGCCTCTGTTGGCTAAGGCGTGTGAGGACCGAGCCTCTGTTGGCTAATGCACGCGAGGACCGAGCCTCGGTCTCTGTCGCTTCTCACTTTCTGTTCGCTTCCTCTGTTCGCCTCTCGCTCTGCTTCTTCTCTCCCTCTGTCTCTACTCCACCGCTCTGTCTCTTCTCTCCTCTCTGTCTCTACTTCGTGCCCCTCTGTTCTCCTCCCTCCTCTCGGTTCCTTCCCTTCTCTCTTCTTCCCTCTCGGTTTCTGCCTCCCTCTCTCTCAGTTCAGCATCAGAAGGCCGTGCCTCGGCCAGAATTCGCAAATTTGTCACTTTTAGCCCATTTTTGATATTTTTAACATTTTAAGCCCGTTTTTTGTGATTTTAAAGCGGGATTTTCTCCAGAAATTATATTTTAACATAATAAACTCTAAATATTCATAATTTAAACATATTTTGATGAAAATCATTATTTAAATAATAAAAATCAAATTGGTGAATTATTAAAGGTGGAGTGTTGACTTTGCCTTATCCAATGTCACAAGCAACCACCCCACACCCACTCTTTGACTAACCACACCTCCCCACATTACCTAAGTCACTTCAATGTCCCTTACACTCAATTTACACTCATTCCCACGTTTTTAGAGCTGGAACAAACATCCCCTCTCCTCATTTCTCTCATTTGCCCTCATTTCACTAAGTATCAAACACCACTTTTCTCTCAAACTTTGCCCACTCCAATTTCGAGATTAAAGGCTGATTTTCAAGTGTTCTTCCACTCTTAGTAAGTATAATTCATCCTCCTTATGATTATTTTACTTCATTCTACTCAAATCGTGAATATCTTACACAAACTCCATCATATTAGCGTTAGAGCTTCAAATCTTCAAGTGATTCTTCAAGTGTTCTTGGGTTGAACACTTCTCTTCTTCAACACTTATCTACTGAAATCATTCGAGGTGAGTTCATACCCCTACATTTTCATGTTTTCTCAAGTTTTCAGGGGGGGAATACAAGTTAAAACACTAAGAACATAACTAAAATTTTCTAACAGCCTTCATCAGAAAAGTTCAACTCCATTCACAGACTGTTTTGGGCATCTTAAACATTTTTGTTTTCAAAAATGTACAAGGTGAAAATATGTCAATTTTTTAGCTTTAAAATGACTACTTGCACATCTCCATACGATTTTTCTACAATTTATGGTGATTTTTACAAAACTGCCTATCATTTCAAACAACAATCCGGACCAGTCTGTGATTATGGACTTTTTCACCCAAGTTTGAGGTCATTCAAAATCGTGATAAAAATTATGAGTAAACTAGACACATTTTGTGAACTCTCAGAATTTACGGATCTAGTTTTCGACTTCGTATGATTTTTCTATGATTTTTCCAAAAGAGGGCAGAATGGCTAAATTTAGCCAACAGCATGTAAATATCATAACACTTTGTAATATGTTGAGCAAAGTGTATAATCATAAGCTCTAATTATTGAATGTGTTTCTTTGTTAGTTTATCATCATGAACTGAAACTAAGTCATTCATAATAAATATTATTCATTTATTTTAGAACACGTATATTAAACTATAAAAAGTATAGTTTGATAAATTCATAACACTAATACATTTCTATAAAAGAATTCATACATATTACATACATTTTAGATAAACTATAATAGGTATAGTTTATGATACATCACTCAACACACTCGTACAAGAAGGGTACATTCATACAAGAAATATTTATATTCACACACATTTCACGTAAACTTGTTAACCTATATTGTGAGACTCTCTCTCTCTCTCTCTCTCTCTCTCTCTCTCTCTCTCCCCGTACGTCCGAGTGCGGGATATAATTCCTGGTAGTTAGAATCAGAATCTCCTTGAGGGAGAACGTGATACTTGTATATAGATCTATATTGAGTTTGACACCCCACACCTTGCTGCTAGCTACAGCTGGACCTGCAGGTCTACGGGTGACAAATGTCATTTTATTTTTCGCGACACTGAGAACGTCGTGGCAGGTTCACATAGTCATAGTATGATTATAGCGACTCACATAGGGATATAACAATCCATAAGTTTACGGGATTTTATTTTTAAAACCTAAATGAGTTTTATGTCGATTTAAAATCACCTTTTTATCTCTATGAGTACAGATATTACTGTACAGTTTTGGTTTTGGTAGTTACGACTACACATCATTTGAAACCACATTTATACTTTTAAGTATGGTCAATACTTGTTATTTCTCGGTCCTCTAATTTAGGACTACATATATATAAAGTATTAACGAACATGAGAACATACAGAAATTTTATTTAATTCAAACGCGTCTATGTCCATTTAAGTGCATAACATTTTCTATTAATAAGAAAGGTTACTTATACATTTTGGTCTTCAGTCATAAGATTACATTACGCAGATTTTAAAGAAAATATCGGATTTTCTGGATAATATTCTAACGCTTTTACAAGGAAAAGGATTTACTTTTCCAACGAAATCTCTTATGAACTCACCAACCTTTGTGTTGACACTTTTCAAAACAACTTGTATTCTCAGGAATTCAGTGAAAACAGGAAATCAACAACGTTTTGAGGATGGGACGATAAATCGTCAAACAGTTCATTTTGTATTATAATGTAATTGATGTGAATCATGTAAACATGTGCTTTGATGTAACGTTTTCAATTATATTTGTGTTGGTTGTATTTACTTTGAGCACTATTATACTCATTGTTGTGATACTCTACATGAAGTCCTCCACCCCTGGACGTTTCCGCCATCCTTGGTTTGGGGGTGTGACAACTACCTAAAATAAAATAGACTCTTACCTCACAATCATTGCTTAACATTCTAAGCTTAAGTCTAGAAATTCCCTAAAATTCATAGTTCACTTAAACTAATACTCATATACCAACTATGACATCCCCAATTTCACGACCTTTTTAAAACATTTTGTTTATGGTTATTTAAAACATTTGCTATTGCAGAATTGGTCCCAAAATATCCTTGGCATTATGTAATATCAAAATCAAGGCATTTCAGAAGATTTTGTATTTTAAAAGGCTAGTATGTCCTAACTGATACAAGAAACAAAAGCATAAACCGAGACTTACAAAGTCTCAATATACTAACGATCTACATCTCTTTGAATATCTCAACGGATAATTACATTATCTATGAGTATCTTCATAAAGCTACCCATGATACAAGGACACTGAGTAGGTCAGGCAGGGAAACCTAGTGAGTACATAGGGTTTTCAACCCACGATATTATAATCTTTATATATATATGTATATATATATATATGTATATATATATATATATATATATAAATTCTTCCGCATTCTAATACCCAACTACCCAATTACAATTATCCTCACTTTCTAATCCTAGTATGATGATCCTAAGGGATCTCACTTAAAGGGTCTTTATCAGCAGACAACTATATTTCCAAGTTGATTAGGCACGACAGTATTATAATACTTTTGGTAAACACGACAACACAATAATACCTTAGTAGTTTGGATAGTCACAGCAGGAATGACAATACAATAGTACTTTGGACAGGCACGACAAACACTACTTATTATTTTGCATAAGTTTATCTAACCTATCTCAACCACTATCTCACACATCCCTATCATAACCTCTCAATATTAATTCCGCACAACCTTTCACTACCCAATCATATTATTAATTTAAATATAAGATTCAATCAAGAAAAAATCATATTGTACAACTACATTAAACATAGCAAAGACATCACACGTAATAATTAAGCGTTTAGAATACTTGTATTTATGTGTAAATTTGAAAGTAACTATGCACTCACTTGAATTAGGTGGATGACTGGAGAATTCGGCAATGCTACACCAAACTCCTTGACTTTTATTCTGACGTGACCTAGATACAAATGTTACTAAGTCTTAGTCTTATATTCCTGACGACTAAAGATAGTCTAGATTCGTCACTAATCTTGATGTCTACGTCAAGATCTATCAAGTAAGGAACAACCAGGTAGGATCATATCGGAGGTTGGGTCAGTTTGGTATATAAAGTATACTGTTTGGAAATCCCACTTTAAGAACCTCACTATATCCAGCCTATACATCATCCCCGTAAGTAGACCTATTAGTATAATGACTTGGAATTACTGATAAATCTTAATTATAGTTTCATAATAACAACTGTAACTATAATTATAAGTTACACTTTTATAAAGTAAGTGTTGCTTAACTTAGAGAGCACACTGATGAAGACTAGGAATTAAGCGTACATAACTCTAACTCAAGAGTTGCTAATTGCATGCTATCAAACACCGTAGTGCTTTGCCGACTAAAAGCTTAAGGGCGAAATGCCTTAAAAATTAAGAGAAGTCGAGAGAGAAACGTTTGGAGGGTGTGAGAATGGTCTGAGATTCGACTCATATTTGTAGTTGAATTTGGACCGGATGTTGCGCACTTGGTCCCATGCGCGCCGCACATTTGGTTGGAAGAGATGATGTGTCATTCTTTGCATGGTGCCACATGTCGCATTCTATGTGGAGTGACAATGCATATGGCACCCTTTTTTCCCAAGAAAGTTCATATGTTCTTCACATGAGCTCTATTTTCGATGGGTTTTATATCCATGTGTAGCTTTCGATGAGATCTACAACTTTCATTTAGACTCCGTCGACTAAATTTGATTTTATTGTTAAAGTCTACTAAAACTTCATAACTCACTTATATGACATCCGTTCTCGACTGTCTTTATATCGTAAGATAGGTGTTTATGATATCTCTAACTCTCGTTTAGATTGTTTTTCCTAACAATCGACCAATTCCAATTTTGGTTTCTGAGCTGTATACTTCTACGCTGAAATATTAGAAAAATCAAAACTTCTTCACATGAATTCAGATTTAGGCGTTCTTTATATGTACGGAATCTTTGTCACCTGTACTATAACTCTGATTAAGATTATTTATATTCATTAATATTCTATCAAAAAGTCTATTTTTAACGCTTATAATATCTTAAGCATCTAGCCCTAATTTGCGGGTGTTACAATTATTCCCCCCTTAGGATGATTACATCTCGGAATCATCAACAAAACGTGGCTTTTATACTGACTCTACATGTTACCAATCCATTATAGGTAAAAACCATAATTCTTACGTCCTTTATTGGTGGTGCTCAATCTTGCACCTGCTTTAAATTTGATCTTCATCGGAAAATTCTACTCCATATACTTTGTTTATCATAACAGACCGATGGTTCATTTTTGAACGAGCTCTCATTGTATGATGCACATGGCTAGACTCAGGTCTCTCTGAGTCAGAATTTAGGATGGTAGATACCTTCCTTCATGTTCTAATGTGATATAATCACATTCTAGCATATAACACTTCTGGCTACATGCTTCTTGATATCAATGACGACCGCAATACCTCTATCAATCACTACGATTATCTTTTCCTTCAATCTTTTGACTTAAGTAGGATGCTACACCGATAATGGTTCTCTGAACCAATTAATTTACTCCGCAGACTTTTTCTCAAGTCGGACTCGGTTCGATATGACCAAGAGGGTCGAAATGCATTCATCCTCTTAGTTATTAGCGAAATGATGGTAACGACATACATGAATAAATCGAAGTTAAATTTTAATGCTTTAGTAACTTTGTGGCCTATCTTAGTTTAAGTATGAATCTTGTGTTTCTTTATGTATGTTGTAGTACAGGCCCACACTATCTTCCACACCTACTCATATCTATCCAAAAATTTGGCTCACAGTCCCCAAGTTCATATTCCTAAAATCAGAAATCAATTTAACACACGCGAATGTGTCATTCAATCATAAAAAAAATCCTAGACTCAACTAGGACTTCTTCCAGGCGTATCTTTAATAGCACTTCTGCTTCAACTCGGTTGGTGGTGGAAATGCCAGACGATGGGACGAGTAGACGATGGGAGGACTTCATGGATTACACCAAAAGTTATATCCTTCTGCCAATAGAAACTATACTTCCCCCATACCAGACGTATTATTATTAGGCATACTCTAAAGGCAAGATACCAATCTATATGTATTACTTATGACATCTTTCGATATGTATCATTCACTATCATATGCCTTCTCATTTCCACCATTTTCTCAGTCCTATACGATTCTTTACCACGACATTCTTGTTGATGTTGCCGTGTACGGTCACGATAAACTTTACGGAAAGCATAGATGGAACGTTATCATGCCAATACCATGGCTGAGACCCGGTCTTGGCCTAAGCAATCCAACGTCGGGGCGACAGCTTGTTTCCCATCACAAGGAAAGAACATTCCACGTGATTCTATCATTCACTGACAACCAATTAGGACGTGACATATAGCTCAGGTGACGCCTAGAACTGACGGCACCTAGCAGTTTGTTATTGTGGATGTGATTCTCCCAATAAGAGGAGGCCACATCTCACACCCATTGGGCGAGGTCCCCACGATCCGTTAGTAATAGGTATAAAAGGATCTCTTCCATCTCAAGGAAGGGATCCATCTTCTCTCTCACATAATTTACCCTAAAATTCTCTCTCAGAAAACTAACTTGATCGTCGAAGTGATGTCCCCCAAGAACACTCGGATGTCCTTTAATGGTTTCTCTATGCCATGTTCTGAAGAAAGCTTTGAGTGTTCCCAGGAAATACTTGAAGCCATATTTTCCATCCAACATCCCATCCCATGCTAAACATGTCACAACATTTGGTGCCATCCGGACGTATCCTCAGAGTGATATAGCTAATAAACGATGCTGGTTCTCTACAAGAGGGCGATCTAAACATAGTGGCATCTGTGACTACAGTGAGAGACTGATCTCGAATACTGGTGACGATAACCAACAATCACCACTGTGAGTATAGAACGCAAGTCCCAACTCAGGTGCTAATGATGCAAACGCCACCGACTACGAAGCTATTACTCCACAGTAGTTTTCGGCAACCGTCGTTGGATGGTTCATTGCCTTAGATAGCGGTATCACATATCGATCTGTTGCAGGAACCTTTGTATGATGGAACAAATGTACTCACCATTTCTCAGTCTCGCAAGAGAAACACCACTCACCAAGCGGAGGATGAGAAGGAGGTTCTCTCGAGAAATCTACTCAACATTTGTTTTTCGAATAGCGATCCTAGATTATTGAATTGGGATCTGCAAGACCCATTCCTCATATATGGGTTCATTTGTAACACGAAAATCCATAGAATATATATTGAAAATGGTAGTTGCTCCAATATACTATATTAGCATTGTTTCAGACAACTACCAGATGCGTGGAAGGAGGGGCTACAACCCCCAACCAGTGGGCTATTGGTAGGGTTCACCGGACACAGTTTGTGGCCATTAGGCACTATCCGGCTGCACGTAACGTTGTTCTGTCACAATGAGAGGGACCAAATCACATGAACAATCAAATTTTATGTGATTCGTCATCCAGCATAACACAACATTTTGCTCGGACGGTCGACAATCTCCTTATTACACCTCGTACCATCGACGATCCATGGCATAATTATATTTAGCACACTGTAGGGATTAGCAACAATCCTTGCCACAAACACCATGGCATAGGATTGCCACCAAATCATTGCTGCTCCCGAGCTTGTGCGAGCACCATAGAAATTGAAGGAGGGATGTTCCACCGAGCGACACCAAATAAACATGGATTATCTAGAATAACTCGTGCAAATTGGAGCTCACTTATCAGACGAGACCAGGGCACGATTGGTAGCACTCATAAAGCAATATTCCACCATTTTCTCCTGGAAACCCACAAATCTGACAGGTGTTGATAGACAAGTCATAAAACATAGCCTTAATATCGCGCCTAGAAGCACACTTTTAGACAAAAGAAGAGAGGCCAGGCAGCAGATCGAAACAGAGCTATAAACGCAGAAGTGGCCGATCTGGTGAATGCTGGCATACTCCGGGAAGTCATGTTCTCGACATGGATAGAAAATCCTATCATGGTAAATAAAGCCAGTGGGTCATGGCAAATGTGCATTGATTACTCAAATCTTAATAACACCTGCCTAAAGGACTATTATCCCCTCCCAGTGATCGATCAGAAAGTCCAATCGCTTGAAGTTTTTCAGCTTAAATGTTTCCACGATGCATATAACGGTTATCACCAGGTACAAATGAAGCGAGAGGATGAGGCGAAAACAACCTTCCACACTGAAAAGGGGACTTTCTGTTATCGGAATAAGCCATTCAGACTAAAAAACGTGGGTGCTACATATCAGAGGCTAGTAGACAAGGTGTTCGCTGATCAAATAGGTAGGAATATCGAAGTCTAAATCGATGACATGGTGATCAAGAGTCGCAATGAAGAAACATTGCTCCATGATGTGGAACAAAACCTTCGAAACGCTAGCTAAAGCGCATATGAAATTAAACCCAGCCAAGTGTACCTTTGGTGTAGAGGAAGGGAAATTCCTTGGGTATTAGATATCCAAGGAAGGGATCCTGTCCAATCCTACTAAAATACAGGAGTTCCTTGAGTCGAAACCTCCCCACAACCTTAAGGGTGTACAAGAGATCAACAACTGATTGACAGCTCTGGGGAGATTCATTGCCAAATCTGTAGAAAAGACGCTCCCTCTATACCAAAAGCTCAAGGGCTGCCTAGAAAAGAGGAAGTTCAAATGGACAAAAAAGGCAGATGGGACATTGCAACAACTGAAAGGCTCCTTACACCAACTACTGGCCCTCGCCAGCCCGCTACCGGGGGAGACACTACAAATGTATTTAGCAGCTTCCGAAGAAGCAATCTCCTCTATATTAGTAGTGGAGAGGGAGAGCACGTAGATCCCCATTCATTTTGTTAGTAGAGCCCTACAAGGGCCAGAGGTCAATTACCTTCCTTTAGAGAAGCTGGTCCTCGCCTTGGTATACGCAGTTAGGCAGTTACAAAGGTATTTGCAAGCCCACAAGGTGGATGTCCTAACTAGCTACCCGATAAAGCAAGTGCTGCTAAGGCTGGAGAAGTTCGGGTGCCTGGCCAAGTGGTCCATAGAGTTAGATGAGCATGACATCCTCTACCACCCCCAGACTAGCATCAAGGCCCATGCTCTTGTAGACTTTCTGGTCGAAATCCCAGATACTATTAAGGGAGTGCCAACGACAATATCCGTCAACCCCTTAGAGCCTGAAGTCGGCAAGGAACTTTGGAAGTTATATACTGATGGCGCAACAAGTAAGGAGGGATCAGGTGCATGCCTGATCCTTCAAAACCCTAAAGGTGAAGAAATTACTTACGTGCTGCGATTCGACTTGCAAGTATCTAACAATGAGGCAGAGTATGAAGCTCTCCTGGTGGGTCTGCGACTGGCCAAGGAGGTCGGTGAAAAGCAGTTAACAACTCTCAGTGATTCATTACTTATCATAAACCAGATAAATGGAACATATGAGGTTAAAGACCCGAGGATGCAGAAATGCCTAGAAGCAGTCAGTAGCCTAACAAGCACATCCAAAAGTTTTCAATAAAACAAATCTCCCGGGGAAAAAATGCAAGGGCAGATGCTCTCAGCAAGCTTGCCTCTACTTCTTAAGATCACTTAACAAAGAAAGTGTTATTGAAGTACTCCCAGAGAGAAGCATTGATAACCAAGGGGTCAATACAATATCGACTACTCCAGAATGGACTAAACCGTATGTCGATTACTTGTGACATGGTATACTTCCGGACCGCCCAGAGGAGGCGAGAAAAGTCAAGATCGGGGCATCGCATTTTGCAATAAGGGATCACCAACTATACCGCAGAGGGTATTTAAGCCCATGGATAAAGTGCATCTCCAAGGTAGAAGGGCAGATGTTCCTAGAAGAAATCCATTATGGGGACGCGGCGACACATGAAGGCGCCCGAGCGCTCACAGGCAAAATACTTCACCTACGGGGTATATTGGCGAGACGTATGCAACGACACCGCAACCCAAACAAAGAAATGCAAAGAATGACAAGCCTTCGCTCCTATCTAGAATCAACCGGCCATGCCATTGACTAGAATTACCAACCCTTAGCCTTTCCATCAATAGGGAATTGATATAGTGGGACCTTTCCCACTAGCGCTAGGGGGTGTGAAGTTTTTGTTTGTGGCTGTGGATTACTTTACTAAGTGGATAGAGGCAAAACCACTGACCACTATCACCAGGACGCAAATGATAAATTTCATGACTAAGAATATCTTGGCTCATTTCGACACTCCCAGAATCTTCATAAGCGATAACATAACACAACTTGAAGGAATTCCCTTAAAGGAGTGGTGTGAAGAAAAGAAAATTCACCGCCCGTTCACATCAGTGGCACACTCCCAGGCCAACGGAAAAACTGAGATATCAAACAAAACCATTGTTAATGGTTTGAAGAAAAGGCTACTCAGATCAAAGTCAGCCAGGGTGGACGAGCTCCCAACAGTGTTGTGGTCATACCGTACCACGGAAAGGTCAAGTACAGGAGAAACGCCTTTTGGTCTAACCTATGGGATGGAAGCAGTCCTGACACTAGAAATAGTAGCCGACTCCCTACGAACAGAGAGTTTCGAGGAAATAGCCAACGAAGAAGGGTGACGCCAGGACCTGGACATGCTCGATGAAAAGCGCGAGGCGGCACAGATATGCCAAGCGCTATACAAATCACGAACTGATACATATTACAGCTGTCAAGTCTCGGTTGGAGAATGGGTGCTAAGAAAGAATGAGTCCAGCCATGTTGAACCGTTGGGGAAACTCAGTGTCACTTGGGAAGGACCATACAAAATTGTGGAAGCCCATAAGAATGGTGCTTATGTCCTAGAAGCTCAGGACGGGTGTGCCATTCTAAAAACTTGGAATGTGTAGAGCTTGCGACATTTTTATTCTTAAAACGAGTGTTAAAAATAGATTCAATGCTAGCAAAAGCATTGTACATTAGTTTTGAAATGTAAATGTAACTAGAAAAAATTGCTTTACTACTTTAAGTCTAATAACACTCCAGCTACAGAACTAGAAAACAGAATGAGAGCAATTCAGATGCTCCTCATTTTCAAGCTTGAAAAGTATAGTTAAGAGGTTGTGTACATTTACCGTGTGACAACAAGGACCGGTCATCCAATATCACACGAGCGAAATCGATACAAGGAGGAAGCCAGGGGGTTTATATAAAAAATACTCATAACCTTTCCCAGAAAAACATGTTCATCAATCACATTATAGTAAATAACAAACATACAAAAGAGCATGTGATATTAGTGTAGAAGATTCATAACCTTCCACTATTGAGAAAAGCACAGCCGGGTGAGCCTCAATATGATGATTTTGGCTACACCTAGGGCCTTTAAGCAGCATATTAGAACAAAATTCTCAAAATCCAACATTAGTAAGAAACAAGGAGTTCACAAGCAAAGGAACTTAAACCAGGGGTATAAGTAAACCCTACATAGATGCTATGTAATGTCCAACATAAACCATACACTCCGCGACCAAACAAAAGAATATGTGCGGTAACAAGAAACATTCATACCCACAACTTAGAAAGTATACATTGTTAAATTGTCGGAATCCTATACTTGAAAAAGGCCACGGAAGGCAGCAAAGACAGCAAACAAACAAAGAGAAAGAAAATATTTTTCGCAAGTGTTACATCAAAGAAAGTCACACAAAAATGGCTACTCATGAGCAGGTGTGTAACCATCACCAGGGGAAGAGCTTGGGCTGGGGCCCGACCCATTACTCAGAGTGTCATGACAAAGACCACGAAGCCGACCATGTCCAGACTGCCCAGGCGGAGGTAGCCGGAAAAGTCTGTTTCAGTGAAATTCGCTAGGGCATCTTCCATCTCTTGAGTTCTAGCAGCCACGTCTACCTATGCTTCAGGGTCAAATCCCCCAGCAATCACTAGCTCACATATAGCCTTTTTGCCCTACTCCACGCCATCCGCCACATAGGCTGCCTGCACTTGGACCAAACCTTGTAGAAATTGGGGGCTCTCAATCACCCTGTCCACCACCTGGTTGAGCCAGTCGCTAAGGATCCATGAAGCATCCTTCTCCAGCTCCCCTCTGGCAGCGTTCTGCCCGACTATGTTAACCTTCAGCTTTGTAGTTTGTTCACTTAGGCCGGCATTCTCCGAACTCAAGGCCTCTACGTGATCATTCAAGTGCCTCATATCCTCTATCAGTTTTTCCACTTATTCCTCAAGACTTGCCTTCTCACACAACACCACCTATTGCTTGGCTTCCCAGCTACGCTGTTCAGTTTCCATCTCTACCACCCGAGCCCTTAGCTCTGCACACTAAACACTCAATTTGTCCAATTGAAACTGGATGGCCTCCATACCAAAGATGCGTTCAATAGCTGAAACCAAGTATGACGATACTTGGGCAGCAGCGTAGCGGAGGCCGTCATCCATATGCTCGTTAGCCAAGACGGCCAAAGACTCAGTCGTAGCTGGTGGAAATGTGTGATGAAACCACTCAAGAGCGGTGTCGTGCTCATACACAAGGTCTTGGGGAGTTAGCCTCCAAGATGGCTTGTATGCACTTGAATTAGAACCTACAGCAAAGGGGATAGTTCCCGCCTTTCCAGAAGCAACTGACACTAGACCTTGGGAAGGCGAAGACCCGGTCTTCGCCTTGGATCCTCCAGCAAGTGAATCAGGGATGGATAGATTAATGTTTTCTTCTATTGTATGACTGGGCCGTTCAGTTGCCCGGTTGTGTGCTCCCTTCGGCAGTTTCGGAGGACCTTCATCAGGGGCACGAGTGGAACTCTTGGAACCCTCTAGCAAGAAACTCAGATTACGTTTCTTGTGAAGACGGGGCTTGGAGCCAGTGGTCTCAGCATGACCACCGGAAGAGGCTTCCAAGAAAGCAAAACACCTCTTGACACGATGAAGAATCCTTGGGGACCTGGAAGGGGTAGGATCCTTCTGAGAAGCACCTATAACAACGACATCCTACAAATGTGAATCCTCATCACCACTAGCTCCACCGCCAGCGACACCGCCTGCACCGGTGGGAGACTCGTGTGTATCATCGACTCCTCGACCAGAAACGAGGGGTGGAAGAGCTTCTACAAGGGCGACTTCGTGACATTGAATTTCACTATCAAACAGACGCTGAAGAGCCCTCTCCAAGGATACAATCTCCTCCCCACTTACAAAAAAACAAAAACAACGGCGGTTAATCAAAGCGCCGATTTTAACATGTTTTGCTAAAAAAGGGGGTGGGGGAAGACAAGATAAAACAGATGAAGAAGTGTTATAACTTCCTTCTCGACAAAGAACTTGAGCATTTTCCCAAGAGCCCTTCAAGTAGCGCTCATCCCACCGACGGCCAAGAAGCAGTCGAGAAAATCCTCACCGTTTTATGCTGATCTTTTCTAAGGCATCAGCCAGTTCCTTATCAGAACCAAAGAGTGTTGGAGCACAGTCCACGTACGCCTTAACCCTTGGGTAGTTGAGAACCACAAAGTTGTTGTTCACCCACAAGAACTTCTCTTTCCAGTTCTTCTTAGAGTTCTGGTCGTGGATATGAGTAGGGACTCCCCGTCGGCGAGAGAGAGTTCGAGTCCCAAACTAGGTAGAGGCGTTGAAGAAATGCTTGAAGGCAAGAAAAGATGGCTGGCGATCTAGGGCACAACAAAGGAGCTCGAAACCCACCATCTTGTTTATGGAAATGGGGGTCAACTCCCTCACTGAAAACCCATTTTCACAGATGATCAAATTAAAGAAGTCGGTTGTAGGAAAACATAGACCTGCTTCGAACAAGGCGATCGGAATCCCAACTTTTCCCTCGGGAGGACTGTAGAGTGATGCGTCAGGAAGGGGAATTTGTTCTTCATGTTCAGTGATAAACCTGAATCAAAATTGAAAAGACTCCCACTCTTCAATAGTAAGACTTCTTCCCAGAGAATGAGAGGTATCCATGGAAAAGTTTGAATAAAAGGACGAAAGGTTTCTTTTGAGTATGAACGCAAATAGAGAAAGGCAGAAGATAAGAAGGATACACCAGGAGGAGCAGAGGTTTTAAATGCCAAGAAATGGGCAGCGAACCATTTTCATGATGAAACTGTCGAAGAATGTCGATTTCGCCCTGTTAACCGCATAGGCTATCAATAGTAGCTCGCCACATATCTGGGAGTCGACCAAAACAACACTGGTACATTAGAAACACATAAGCCTACTGGTATAATGGACTTGTTATCGTTGCCCTGTACGATTACTTAAACTTAACGGAAAGCATCGACGAAACATTATCATGCCAGCACCATGGCTGAGATCCGTTCTTGACCTAAGCAATCCAATGTCAAGGCAAAAGCTCGCTTCCCATCACAAGGAAAGAACATTATGTTGGATATAGTTGCTAAGTCCATAACTATATTTGGTGTGTACTTGACCCAACCCGGCATGGTCCATTTGGGTTGCATGGCATTACAACACTTGGATAGACCAAAATGAGAGAACGAACACTTAAGGTTTATTAATATATTATAAGTACTAATATATTAATAATATTATTTAATTAGTATTGGTCAAACAATTAATCTGGAATTAATTAAGTTATCAAAAAGAGACTAATAAAATATATGAGGTTCATTGTGTAAATAATCTATTCTTGTATAGTGGGCTAATGATCCATGGTTTGTATGGATTGGGTTAAAACCTATATGGTGCTCCATGGATAGTCCATGGAGGTTACAAACCCATAGATCATGGAATATGGAAAGCCATGAAAATTAGGGTTTACATGGTGTAACCCTATGTGTGCCACAACTATATAAAGAACCCTATGCAAGCAAAATCGACACTACTACAAGCTAGTAAGAGACTAAGAGGGCTAGTCGATTTTTGAGTATAATGAACTTCTCTCAAGGTTATTCCAAGTATTGTGGTGTTGTGTGGAGCATTTGAGGCATCGCATTTGTAACAACGTGTATTTCAAAACAAAATTTTCATTTCTTAAAACATGGTTTCATCTAAATCAAGTCATAAAATCCAATGTATCATAACATAATACAAATCATGTAAATCCCAAGATCATAAATAAATCATCCGATAGTGTGTACAGATCACGCCGGCGCCTTCCCACGGTCCTCGCTAGTACCTGAAACATGTAACACAACACTGTAAGCATAAAAGCTTAGTGAATCCCCCAAAATACTACTTACGCACATACGCCCTTCCAGGCCCTGACCTTCGTGTCCATGTGTCTCAAGGGACTTCCGTCCCGACCCGGTAAACCTTCCGGTCCTACCCGCGTCGACCTTACGGTCCACATCACAACGCCTTCCGGCCCATAACATAATGCCTTCCGGCCCATATCAAGCATAACATACCTAGCACATACAAACGGTTAACTTATCATATACAATGCATACAACTCATAACATATCCGACCTTCCGGTCACACAATAATACCCTTCCGGGTACAGTATAGTGAGGAAACTCACCTCATGGAAAGTCTAGAATTTCACGTGCTCGCTATCTCCGAATCTCGAAACGAAGACCCAACCTCGCCTAATCATAACGAAATATCATTCTAATTAATATAGACTTCTAAGACTAGGCTTCACCCTTATTACTATTCCTCAGAGGGGTAAAAGACCATTTTACCCTTCCTTGACTCAAAGACCACATGTTGACCAAAACCCAAAAAGTCAACGAAAGTCAACATGTCACAGTACGGTGTGCATACCGACTTATGTACACGGGGCGTACATCACTGATCCACAATCGGGGTCTCAACCTCGTACACTGCGCGTACTGGGAGTTACGCCCAGCGTAACACCCAGATTCAACCACACTTTATTTCTTGTCTTAAATGGTTAAGACACTTCTTCAACTTCTAGATCCGGCTCTCTTTAAGCCTCTTTACCCATAAAGTCGAAACCTTTAAGCCTTAGCATGGCTGTAAAGGCTCCTACACTCCTTAATACGTTTCATTTTCAACTCAAAAGATCTAGATCTCATGCATGGTTAATCATTCACGTCCAAGATTACATTTTTATGAACGTACAACTCAAATGGACCAGAAATATGATAGATCTAAGCCAATGGAGACTACTTGCTCATAAAGTCTCCATCTTTGGGACCAAAACCCTAGAAAATGGTCCATGAAGCATACCACAAGAACTACAAGGTAAGATCTGAACTTTTTACCTTAGGAAGAAACTCCAACCTTTGCTATTCACGGATCTACACTTGTACACCAACTTCTAGCCTCCACAATGGACTCCTCTTCTCTTTTGCTACCTTGAAATGACACCTCAAAGCTTAGAACACTCACAAACAAGCTATGAACGAAGGAACAACTCTCTTAGGGTTTCTTTCTGAAGGATGGTGGCTGAGGAACCAAGCCATCTCATTCCTTTTATAGCCAACAACCTAAATTAGGGTTTTGGGTATGGACCGGTTACGCCCGGCGTAAGCTTGGGTACGCCCAACATACCCGGGTGATGAAATGTTTAAATGAGGTGCGCGAGTACGCGCAGCGTACTCCTTGTACGCCCAACGTACTCGCCCAACACAAAGGCCCAAAATGACAAATAATAAAAAATGAAGGGCTAATTAGTGGTACCTGAATTTCGGGCTGTTACAATTCTCCCCCACTAGAACCAGACTTCGTCCCCGAAGTCTTATACCGAAAACAATTCCGGATACTGCTCTCGCATCTCTGACTCGGACTCCCATGTCAGCTCGGATGCTGCCACTGCACTTGTACCAAGGGTACTTCCTTGTTCCTCAGAACCTTAACCTTTCGATCCCTAATTTCCACTGGTCTCAACATAGTTCAGGCCTACATCCACCTGAATATCCTCTAATGGAACCACTGCCGACTCGTCGGCAATACATTTCCTCAACCGTGACACATGAAAGGTGTCGTGAATCTGAGCCAACTCTGCAGGTAGATCCAAACGGTAGGCTACCCTGCCTACCCTTGAGATTACCCTGAAAGTTCCAATATATCGAGGTCCTAATATTCCCCTCTTCCTGAATCGAATCACTCCTTTCCAAGGAGAGACCTTTAAGAGTACAAGGTCACCAACGTGAAACTCGAGCTCGGACCGATGCCTATCCGCATAACTCTTCTGGCGACTCTGAGCGGTCAACAATCTCTTCCTGACCTGCTGTATCTGCTCGGTCATCTGAAGCACAATCTCCGTACTACCCATTACCCATTGCCCTACCTCTCCCCAGCAGATGGGGGTTCGACACCTCCTCCCATATAACAGCTCAAAGGGTGGCATACCAATGCTCGAATGATGGTTGTTGTTGTATGAAAACTCTGCTAAGGGTAAATAGGTGTCCCAACTCCCACCAAAATCCAAAACACACGCTCGGAGCATATCCTCGAGCGTCTGAATCATCCGCTCGCTCTGTTCATCCGTCTGCGGGTGGTATGCAGTACTGAAATGCAGCCTCGTACCCAACTCCTCGTGAAACTACTTCCAAAACCTGGAAGTAAATCGTACATCCCGATCTGAAACGATCGACATCGGAACCCCGTGCTGCGATACCACCGCCCTCACATATAACTCTGCCAACCCCTCCGCAGAAGAGCTCTCACTGATAGCAAGAAAATGAGTGCTCTTCGTCAATCTATCCACAATCACCCAAATTGCATCGACCCCTCTCGCAGTCCTTGGCAATTTGGTGATAAAATCCATGGTAATCTGTTCCCACTTCCACTCGGGAATCTCCAGCGGCTGCAACTTACCATGCGGACGCTGGTGCTTGGCCTTAACCTGAAGACAAGTCAGGCATCTCTCGACGAATCATGCAACATCCTTCTTTAGGTCCAAATACATCTTAGTAGCCCCGGGATGGATCGAGAACTTCGATCGATGCGCTTCTTCCATCAAAATGGTACGCGTCCCGCCCACAAACGGTACCGAAATCCGACCCTGAAATGTCATAAGTCCCCGACCATCGGTAACGAATTCCGATACCTGCCTGACAACCCGCTCCCTCTTTCGGTTTTCTGGTCTCGCAGCCTCAGCCTGGGCCCCTCGGATGGTGTCCAATATCGGAGTCATCACCATCAACCTCATACAAACGTCTCGGATCGGGGCGCTCTCCGCCCTACGGCTCAACGCATTGGCTATGACATTAGCCTTGCCCAGGTGGTACAGGATCTCACAATCATAATCCTTCACCACATCCAACTATCTCCTCTGGTGCATATTCAGGTTTGGCTGATCCATCAAGTACTTCAGACTCTTGTGGTCCATGTATATGGTACACCGAACTCCATATAGATAGTGTCGCCAGATCTTAAGGGAAAACACCACAGCCCCCAGTTCCAGGTCGTGGGTGGGATATCTCGACTCATGAGGCTTCAGCTGCCTCGATGCATACGCTATAACGTGCCCCCTCTGCATAAGCACTACCTCTAACCCAGATATGGATGCATCACAATATACCAGAAAATCCTCCATCCCTTTCGGGAGTGCGAGCACCGGGGCCTTGCACAACTTCTGACGAAGGGTCTCAATTGTGGACTGCTGCTCCGGACCCCATGAAAATGCGACACCTTTCCGGGTCATCTTGGTAAGTGGCACGACGATCTTGGAGAAATCCCTAATAAACCTTCGATAATAGCCGGCCAATCCCAGAAAGCTCCTGATCTCAGTGGGTGATCTCAGCACTTCCCATCTCATCACCGCCTCGATCTTGGCCGAATCGACCAATATCCCCTTCTGGTTAACAAGGTGCCCTAGGAACTGGACCTCTCGTAACCAGAAATCACACTTGGAGAATTTGGCATACAGCCTCTCCGATCTCAGAACTCCAAGAATCTCCCTCAAATGTTCCTCATGCTGCTCCTTAGACCCCGAATATACCAAAATATCATCAATGAATACGATCACCGACCGATCCAGCATCGGCCTGCACACCCTGTTCATAAGATCCATGAATGTAGTCGGGGCATTGGTGAGCCCAAAAGGCATCACCACAAACTCGTAATGTCCATAACGAGTTCTGAATGTGGTCTTCTGGATATCTTCATCCCGAACCCTCATCTGATGATAAACTGACCTCAAGTCTATCTTAGAGAACCAAGATGCTCCCTGCAACTGATTGAACAGATCATCGATCCTAGGTAACAGATACCGGTTCTTGACCGTCAACTTGTTCAACTCCCGGTAATCGATACACATCCGGTGTGAACCATCCTTTTTCTTGAAAAAAAGAGTCGGCGCTCCCCAAGGTGAGCTACTCGGTCAAATAAACCCCTTTCCCAACAGCTCCTGAAGCTGCAAGGACAACTCCTGCATTTCTGGTGGAGTGAGGCGATAAGGCGCCTTGGCGATGGGTGCCTCTCCCAGAACAAGATCGATACGGAAATCCACTTTTCTTTCCGGAGGCACGCCCAGAAGTTCCTCGGGAAACACATCCGAAAACTCGCACACTACTGGAACCTCGTCAACCGAATTTGGCCTCCCCACGGCCACTCGTGTGTCCATCACATAGGCTATGAATCCACTGCAGCCCTGCTGCAAACTCTGTCTCGCCCTGGCAGCCGAACAAAACGCTGACCCACACCGAGTCCCCTCGCCATACATAGTAAGCACTCCCCCACTAGGGTCTCGTATGGTCACCAGCTGTCTCTCGCAGTCAATGACTACTCCAAACTTACTCAACCAGTCCATGCCCACGATGACACAGACATCTCCCATTGCTATAGGAACCAGATCTATAGGGAACTTGACACCAAAAATCTTGAGCACACATCCTCGAATCACGTCGGCGGCGTATACCGCTGTCTCATCAGCTATGGAAACCCTCAGGGGTCGACTCATCACCTCCCGATCAATACCGATGTGCTGACTAAAAGCCAAAGATACACAAGACCGACTCACACCCGAGTCAAATAATACCAAGGCAGGTATAGAATTCACAAGAAAAGTACCTACGCATAACATAATATAAGCACAATATCTCAGCATGAAAGTAAACACATGAAAGAATACATACCAGCTACAACATTGGGCGCCGCGCGGACCTCCTCCGCAGTCAACTGAAAAGCTCTCCCACGAGCCTTTGAAGCCTCGGCCTTCGCCGAATGAGTCTCGGTAACCCTAGCAGTAGGCACAGATCCCTGTGCTGATCCCTGGTAAAGCTGAGGACACTCAACCTTCCGATGGCCGGTCTGGTTGCAATGGAAGCAAACCATAAATCCCTTGGGGCAATCCCTAGCGACGTGTCCCTCCTTTCCACATTTGTAGCAAGCACCTGATCGACAGGCCCCCTCATGACCCTTGCTGCACTTTCCGCAAGTGCGGCCCTTCTGACCTCCCGTCCTCGAATTGGCGGACTTGGTCCGCTTGGCTGCCGTCTGGGACTGAGTCGGCCGCGGATCCACCCGTTGAGACTCGGCTTCCTCCCTGGCTTGAGTCTCCAACTCGATCTCCCTTTTCTGGGCATTTTCCTGGAGCTCAGAAAATGTCCGGTATGTCGAGTTCGATACGAACTCCCGAATGTCCCTCCTCAATATACCCAAATATCGGCTCATCCGTGCCTGCTTAGTGGACACCTGCTCAGGGCAGAACATCGCCCTCTCGTGAAACTTTCGGGTGACCACAGCAACTGAATCGTTACCCTGCTTGAGAGTCAAGAACTCCAGAATCAACCGTTCCCTCTCCACCGGGGGAACATACTCGTCTCTGAACATAGTAGTAAATCTCTCCCAAGTCACGGCCGAAATCTCCGCAAGAGTGAAGTTCGCCGTCACGAACTTCCACCAATCCTTTGCTCCTAGGCAGAGCTGGTTCAAAATGAACTGTACCCTCAGATGCTCCGGACATGAACATGTGTAGAAGCATCCCTCAATGTCAACAATCCATCTCATCGCATCGATCGGATCCTGCATCCCATCAAACTAAGGTGGCTTCATGTTGCTGAACTCCCGGGATAGCAACGAGTCACCTCCCTGAGGTCTGGCAGTAGCCACAGCTGCTGTAGCTGCAGCAGCTGCGACCTCAGTCACCGCGGCATACCGCTTATCGAAAGTCTCCATCAGCGTGGTCTTGATAGACCAAAACATCTCCGGAATCTCGGCCCAGATTGCCGCAGCTACCTCATCGTGGATCATCTGACGAAGCTCCTTGTCACTTACACCACTCGTCCCAGGTCTGTGGCATGTCCCAACCATAATGCCTCTGAAATAAAACATAAAAAATATCAGAGACTCAATCGAGCATACTCGCACTCGATAACGCAACCCTACTCGTCCTCCGATACCTAAAGGATTCTTACTTAGGTTGCCCACTGATCCGGTGTCTTCAGTAGTACGGGCCCTATACTACCAACTACACCGCATCAGCATTCACCCCAAGTCCTACTCCTTGGACTCCGGATCACGAGTACTCTATTCTTGCTATGCACTGGCTACCTACTCGCTCGCAAGGCATCTCATAGCAGCAGGTTTCCCTAGACTAAGGCATCACAAATCAGGCCACTCTAGTCCTAATATGAATACCTAGTCTACTCTAGCATGCATAACATATCATAACATATCTCATAACACATATTGTAAGGGTATTTTGGGGATTTTTACAGTTCGGGCGCTGGCTGACCGTACACACTGCTTCTCCTTTGGTTATTACAAAATCTCTTATAAAATTTTATGCCTTTATTATTGAAACTTTTTCTCAAATCCTCGGTTTGAGTTCAGTTACGCCCAAAGGTGCATCCGAATCCCTCAAACCAAGGCTCTGATACCAACTTGTAACAACGTGAATTTTCAAAACAAAATTTTCATTTCTTAAAACATAGTTTCATCTAAATCAAGTCATAAAATCCAATGTATCATAACATAATACAAATCATGTAAATCCCAAGATCATAAATAAATCCTCCGATAGTGTGTACAGATCACGCCGACGCCTTCCCACGGTCCTTGCTAGTACCTGAAACACGTAACACAACATTGTAAGCATAAAAGCTTAGTGAATTCCCCAAAATACTACTTACGCACATAAGCCCTTCCAGGACCTGACCTTCCGGTCCATATCTCTTAGGGGACTTCCGTCCCGACCCGGTAAACCTTCCGGTGCTACCCGCGTCGACCTTACGGTCCACATCACAACGCCTTCCAGCCCATAACATACATGCCTTCCGGCCGATAACATAATGCCTTCCGGCCCATATCAAGCATAGCATACATAGCACATACAAACGGTTAACTTATCATATACAATGCATACAACTCATAACATATCCGACCTTCCGGTCACACAATAATACCCTTCCGGGTACAGTATAGTGTGGAAACTCACCTCATGGAAAGTCTAGAATCTCACGTGCTCGCTATCTCCGAATCTCGAAACGAAGACCCAACCCCGCCTAATCATAACGAAATATCATTCTAATTAATATAGACTTCTAAGACTAGGCTTCACCCTTATTATTCTTCCTCAGAGGGGTAAAAGACCATTTTACCCTTCCTTGACTCAAAGTCCACATATTGACCAAAACCCTAAAAGTCAACAAAAGTCAACATATCACAGTACGCGGGGCGTACAAAACAGATCCACAATCAGGGTCTCAACCCCGTACGCTGTGCGTACTGGGAGTTACGCCCAACGTAACACCCAGATTCAGCCACACTTTATTTCTGGTCTTAAATGGTTAAGACACTTCTTCAACTTCTAGATCCGGCTCTCTTTAAACCTCCTTACCCATAACGTCGAAACCTTTAATCCTTGGCATGGATGTAAAGGCTCCTAAACTCCCTAATACCTTTCCTTTTCAACTCAAAAGATCTAGATCTCATGCATGGCTAATCATTCACGTCCAAGATTACATTTTTATGAACGTACAACTGAAATGGACCAGAAATATGATAGATCTAAGCCAATGAAGACTACTTGCTCATAAAGTCTCCATCTTTGGGACCAAAACCCTAGAAAATGGTCCATGAAGCATACCACAAGAACTACAAGGCAAGATCTGAACTTTTTACCTTAGGAAGAAGCTCCAACCTTTGCTATTCACGGATCTACACTTGTACACCAACTTCTAGCCTCCACAATGGACTCCTCTTCTGTTTTGCTACCTTGAAATGACACCTCAAAGCTTAGAACACTCACAAACAAGCTATGAATGAAGGAACAACTCTCTTAGGGTTTCTTTTTGAAGGAATGTGGCTGAAGAACCAATCCATCTCATTCCTTTTATAGCCAACAACCCAAATTAGGGTTTTGGGTCTAGACCGGTTACGCCCGGCGTAACCTTGGGTACTCCCAGCGTACCTGGGTGATGATGTGTTTAAATGAGGCACGCGAGTATGCGCAGTGTACTCCTTGTACGCCCAGCGTACTCGCCCAACACAAAGGCCCAAAATGACAAATAATAAAAGATGAAGGGCTAATTAGTGGTACCTGAATTTCGGGCTGTTACAACATTTGGGGTGCTGGGCTCACAAAGTCATCAAGGAATCCAAGCTACTAAAATGTATGTTATTCTACTTGAGTTTTGTATGACAAGTTCCCCATAACATGCTACTTAGGAAGTAAACCTTCCAAATCATATTTGCATGTATTTATAGAAAACATAGATCCAAGGTTTCTAGGGTTGCATGTACACCAGAGGAGTGTTAGAATGCTCAAAACCCAACAGTGGTATTAGAGCCTAGGCTTGTTTTCTTGATACTTGATGCAAATAGTTGAAAAAACGCATGTTTTATGCATTCTGCTGAGTGGACTAGTCGAGTCCATGGGGGGACTCGACGAGTCCATGCCTATATTCAACCAACTTGATGAGTTAGTGTTGGGTTTTGAGCAATCTAACACTTCCTAAGTGTGCATGCAACCCTAATAAACCTTGGATCTATGTTTTTCTAAATACATGCAAAATAATAATTTTTCCAAGGTTCATAAGCTATCTAACATGGCATGGGGAACTTTTAAACATAAAAGAGTTAGAAGAGATTACATACCTTTTGATGAGATTGATTCTTTGGAGATTGAGAGCCAAGCACCAATAATGTGAATGCCTCAAATGGAATCACAAATCACCACAAACACTTGGAAAACTTTAGAGAGAGTACACGCACTTGTAATTTTCGGCCACACACAAGAACACACACTAGTTCACTAGTTGCCATTTCATGCAACATAAGCATGCGTATATAGTGTGCATGGTTAGGGTGAAACCCTAATAACCCATGACCTTTCCTTTTCCAATGATCCATGGGTTAAAAGCTCCATGGATCATCTATGGACTTCCATATAAGCCTAGCCCATTTAACAAATGAGTATTAGCCCACACCATATAAAACCAATAGCCCACAATCTAATTAGTCTTCCTTTTAATCTCTAAATTAATTCATAATTAATTTAAGACTAAGACTAATTAAACAATATGACTTCATATTAATATATTATAACTTATAATATATTAATAAACATATGTGTATAACTCTCATAAAATTATCCATAAATAGTTCGGGTGAAGTGCAACCTAAATGGATCATGCCAGGTCGGGTCAAGTATATACCAAATAAGTTATCGACTTAGACACCTTATCCAATAGACTCCCACTTGGATAAGTCTAATAACTATATTTGCCTATATTACTTCAGGAACCAACCAGCAATCGTAGCTCTCGAAAACTCTGTTGAACTATGAAGCGCCATTTTAAGACAACTGATCATATAATCCTCTGTTCTCATGCTATCAGCCGGACAAACACATGGAACCATGTCTTGCGTATTATCTGGCAGTTGTTTCTCGATTTCTGATTTGTTTGACAAAGAACTTAACTGAACACATCAATTTAGTTCTGACCGGGCCCGGTACATGGGTCAACACAAAATCATCGAGGGGCCCAGATATCGCTTCTATTTCTAGAAGGAACAGATAAACTTCGACTCATATGCTTGTTCTACTACTTGTTGAATTGTACACAAAGGCACGTTTTATAACATCAAGTTACTGATGCGTTTACGTGCAATCAATGCACAACCAACTCATAGGTAAAAACTCATATCTCTAGGTTTGAAGACTTATATGATATTATTGTCTCACGATCACTTGAGATAAATTCCATGAAGTGATACAAGTGAGCGTGGGTTTATACCAATACTCATAACTTATGAGTACTCATGACCGTTGCAGCAACCGTTGCCATGTCCCACCGCTTCCTTGACTGGTAGAGGGTCGTTAGCCGAACGTGTAGGAAAAGGACTGTAAATCCTCATTAAAAGTATAATGAAATTATAAAGTAACTATACCTTAATAATTCCCAATCTTAGTTACTTTAGGAAAATGTGAAATAGGTGCTAACCCATGAAATTACACTTTGTACCTTACCAAGTCATTAGTGGAGTGTATGTGGTTAACCGGCAAACTAATAAGGACTAGTAAGAGTGGTAAAGGGTAACTTGATTTTATCATAGATCGGTGGAGTGCATGTGGTTAACCGACACATCGATTAGGTGATAAAGTTGAGGGTACCAAGTCAATTTGCATGGTTATTCACACCTTGTTTGTGATCCTCGGCATCCCAGTCACAAAGTTAAGAGGGCACAATCGAGATTCAAATATGCCATTGAAAGTTCAATATATCTAAAAAATATCTAGGAATTTCAAATCCAATAAAACTTAATAATATATTTCGTTTTCGTGGTGGAAATTGGTAAATCATCATTTACCTGCCTTCAACTATTTTTTAACTTGGATTACGACATCCCTCTTCCAGTTATAAATAGGTTGTTGGGTCCTAGCCTTAACATTTCATTTGGGTGATTTATTAAGGACTCTTTATCTAATAAAACTTGTCTTTCTTTCTTTTCAGATGTCTTCCAACACTTCTACTGGATCAAACCCTACAGGCTCCTTTTCCTAAATGAATTTGTGTGGGAAAGTCACTTTTGATGGTTCCAATTTCAATGAATGGATTAGGAACATCAGAATGATTACTCGCTATGAGGACAAAGAGTATGTCCTCGATAAGGAGCTAAAGGTTATCGATGAGTCAACTGCTACTCCTGAGGAGATTTCTGAGTACACTACCCATGAGAAAGATGCCACTAAGGTGTCTGGCATCATGCTGGTCACAATGACAGCAGAACTCCAGAAATCCTATGAAGATTTATGCCCTTTTGAGATGCACCACGATCTAATGAATAGGTACCATCAGAGTGCTCGTCAGGAGAGGTATGAAATCATTTCCTCCATGATAACAACTAGGATAAAAGAGGGAGAACCCCTCACCGGTCACTTGCAGAAAATGCAAAGGTTCGTGGACCGGTTATTGAAGCTTAATGTGGACTTTCCTGAGGACATGTCAATTGACATCATTCTCCATTCCTTACCTCCAAGTTATGATCAATTTCGTAGGACTTATCATATGAACAAGGAGGAAGTCACACTCAGCAAGTTTCAAGAACTTTTAAGGACCGCTGAAAGTGGCCTTAAAAGTACATCAGTTGTTACTCCTACTCCTACTACTGCGCATGTTCTGGAAATTGGGCAAGGAAAGGGGAAGAAGAGGAAGACCCCTTCGAAGGGTACCAAGGGAAAGCCCCTTCATGGCTCCTCTTCAAGTGGAACCAAGAAAGGTTCCATTCCTCCTTCTTCAAACCATAAAGAAGCACAATGCTTCTACTACCAAGAAAAGGGGCACTAGAAGCGAAGCTGCCCAAAATACTTGCAGGATGTAAAGGATGGGAAAGCTAAACCCACCCATGCATGTATTTAGACTATATTGTCTAATAACTCATTGAAAACTAACTCTTGAGTACTTTGTACAGGTTGTGGTATTCACATTTGTACTGATTTGCAGGGCCTAAGAAGAAGTGAAGAAGTGGAGCACGGGAAGATAAACTTAATCATGGGCAATAGGAAAGCATTGCATGTGACCAAGATTGGAGTTTATTCTTTATTGGTTAATAATGGTTTAACCTTAGATTTGAATAAATGTTGTTACTCGTCAAAAATGGCGACAAATATTATTTCCTTTCGTAGTTTGTACAACCAAGGATTCACATTTTCATTTGATAATAAAAATGGTGTTATTGATGCTTTTTATAATGATGTGTTTTACTTTAAAGCATTACCTTGTGATGGTGTATATGAAACTGTGTCAATTGTAGACAACTTAGGAAATAATGTATTTCATATTGATTCTTCAATTACTTTGGATAAGGCATCCTTGTGGCATTGTCATCTTGGACATGTCAACAAGAAGAACATAGGCCAACTCCAAAAGGTTGGAGTTTTGGAATCATTTGACCTAAAGTCGGATGATAGTTGCGAGTCTTGTTTACTTTGAAAAATGACAAAGTCACCCTTCACTAGTTCTTGTGAGATGGGTGAAGGTTTGTTGGACCTCATACACACAGATGTGTGTGGACCCTTTAAAACCGCCACTAGGGATGCTAATCGCTACTATGTGACTTTTACTGATGATTATAGTAGATATGGATATCTCTACTTAATCAAGCATAAGTCAGAAACCTTTGAAAAGTTCAAAGAGTTCAAGCAGGAAGTGGAGAATCAACTGGGCAGGAACATCAAGATGCTCCGATCCGATCATGGAGGAGATTATCTTAGTATTGAGTTCCTTGACTATCTAAAAGAATGTGGGATCATCTCACAATTGACACCTCCTAGGAAACCACATCTGAATGGTGTCGTTGAGAGGCGCAATCGAACCTTGTTGGACATGGTTCGTTCCATGATGAGTTGAGCTTCGTTACCAACCTCATTCTAGGGGTATGCCTTAGAGACTGCCGCCCATATCGTTAATCTAGTCCCTACCAAAAAGTTTACCAAAACACCTCATGAGATGTGGACTGGAAAAGCTCCCAATCTAGACCACATCAAGATTTGGGGTTGTGAGGCTTTTGTGCGGCGTGAGTCTCACAATAAGCTCGAACCTCAAAGTGAGAGGTGTATTTTCATCGGCTACCCACAGAGATCCTTTGGTTACCTCTTTTATAGACCCAGTGACAGTGTGGTCTTTATAGCAAGGAGAGGAGTCTTTCACTTGAGAGGGACTTCATAAGCCAAGGAGACAGTGGGAGGCAAATTGACCTTGAAAAAAATTCAAGAGTTAGGTGGTGAAGGAATGTCAAACCCAAGTAATTAACCTGAGGAGGAAACTCCAGTTGATCCGACTGATGAGCCCATACCTCCGAGGCGTTCCACGAGAGTTAGGAATGCACCTGAGCATTACTATGGTTTCCATATTACAATGGAAGGTGATACGCTTATCAGTGATAATACACTGGTTAGTGTGGATGAACCTAACAGCTACACGGAAGCCATGGAAGGTCCTGAGGATGATAAATGGAAAGAGGCTATAGAAAGCCAGATATAGTCCATGCATGATAATCAAGTTTGGAACTTGGTTGACAATGTACCAGGTCGTAAGACAATCGGGTGCGAAATGGATCTTCAAGAAGAAGACCGACATGGATGGTAATGTACACACTTATAAGGCATGACTAGCTGCAAAGGACTATTCTCAAACTCCAGGAGTTGATTATGATGAGACCTTTTCACCAGTAGCAAAGATTAAGTCTATTAGGGTTATGTTAGCCATTGCTGCATTTAATGACTATGAAATATGGCAAGTGGATGTTAAAACCTCTTTTCTTAATGGAAAGTTGGCTGAGGATGTTTACATGAGTTAGCCAGAGGGTTTATTCAGTACAGAGTACCCTAATAAGGTGTGTAAGCTTGAGAAATCCATATATAGATTGAAACAAGCACCTTACAGATGAAATCTTTGTTTGGATGAGAAAGTTAAAGAGTTTGGCTTTTCGAGGAATGAGGATGAGTCATGTGTATATGTTAGGGCTAGTGGGAGTATAGTTAGCTTTTTGGTATTGTATGTGGATGACATACTCCTCATAGGAAATGACATCCCAACTTTGTAGGTGGTTAAGTCCTGGCTTGGGAAGTGTTTCGCTATGAACGACCTTGGAGAAGCTGTCTATATCCTAGGGATAAGGATATTGAGAGACATGAGTAAAATACTAACTGGACTTAGTCAGAGTACTTACTTGTATAAGGTACTGAAGAGGTTCAGTATGCAAGATTCCAAGAAAGGGGAATTACTGATTCAGAGTAACGCCAAACTGAGTATGACTCAGAGTTCGAGTACAGAGGCTGAGATAGCTCAGATGAGTCATGTACCATATGCTTCCGCTATGGGCTCAATCATGTATGCTATGAATTGTACTCGACCTGATGTGGCCTTTGATTTGAGCATGGTCAGTAGATATCAAGGGAACCCTGGCAAGGCTCACTGGACTGTGGTAATGAACATTCTCAAGTATCTGTGAAGGACTAAGGACTGGGTCCTTACCCTTGGTGGTAGTGATGAATTGAGAGTGGTGGGATATAGCGATGCTAGCTTTCAGACTGATATGGATAATTTCCGCTCTCTGTCAGGCTGGGTCTTTATCCTGAATGGAGGAGTAATTACTTGGAAAAGTTCTAAGAAGGAGACTGTAGTTGATTTAACTTGCAAATCAGAGTATATAATAGCAAGCGAGGCAACAAAGGAGGCGATATGGCTAAAGAACTTCATTGGAGACCTTGGAGATGTACCAGCTATAAAAGAGCCAATGAAATTTTTTTGTGACAACGAAAGTGTGGTTGCCTTAGCTAAGGAACCAAGGGATCAAGGGAGATCCAGACACATTGATAGAAAATACCATTTCATTGGACATCGGATAGAAGAAGGACTCCTCATGGCAAAGAGGGCATCATCAGATGAGAACCCAACAGATCCCCTCATGAAGGGACTGAGTAGGGTTAAGCCTTTACGACATGCAAGGCACATCGGGCTGAAGGATGATATTAGTTTTAATAATTAGATAGGTTTTGAAACTTGTAAAATGGAATTGACATTTGATGGTTAAATAAAAATTGTTTTTTATTTATGAGTAAAGTGTTACTATCTTATCTTAATCGTTTACTATTATTTCAATTTTGCATGTTTTGACTTCCAGAATAATTATATTATTCAAACTATCCACAATCAGTCATACTTTGGAAGTAGGTATTGAATTAAGATTGTCATGAATTGGGTTTGTAGATTGTTTAAGGAGTATTAGACATAGCAATGGTTGCTGCAACATTCATGAGTGCTCATAAGTTCTGAGTATTGGACTCAACCCACGCTCACTTGTATCACTTAATGGAGTTTATCTCGAGTGATCTTGAGACGGTAATATCATATAAATCTTCAAACCTAGAGATATGAGTTGTTGACTACGATTTGCTTATACATTGATTGTACAAAAACGCATTGGTAACTCGATGTTATAAAACATGCTTTTGTGCATAATTCAATAAGTAGTCAGTACAAGCATATGAGTCAAAGTTTATCTGTTCCTTATAGGATTAGAAGTGATATCTAGGCCCTCGATGATTTTGGTTTGACCTATGTACCGGGCTTGGTTAGAACCTAATTGATGTGTTCAATTTAGTTCTATGTCAAACAGATCAGAGATCGAGAAACAAATGCTAGATAATAAGTAAGACCATGTTCCATGTTTTTTTCCGGCTGATATCTTGAGAGCAAAGGATTATATGATCACTTATATTAAATGGCGTATCATCATCATCATCTTAGTTCCAAGAGACTTTGAAAGCGCAAGGATTGCTAGTCGGATTCTGAAGTCATATCTGCGACTATAGTTATTAGACTTATGCAAGTCGGAGACTGTTGGATATAGTGTCTAAGTCCATAACTATATTTTTTATGTACTTGACCTAACCCGACATGGTCCATTTGGGTTGCATGGCATTGCAACACTTGGATAGACCAAAATGAGAGAAAGGACACTTAAGGTTAGTTAATATACTATAAGTACTAATATATTAATAATATTATTTAATTAGTATTGGTCAAAGAATTAATCGAGAATTAATTAAGTGATTAAAAAGATACTAATTAAATATATGGGGTTGATTGTGTAAATAATCTATTCTTGTATAGTGGGCTAATGATCCATGGTTTTTATGGATTGGGTTAAAACCTATAAGGTGCTCCATGGATAGTCCATGGAGGTTACAAACCCATGGATCATGGAATATGGAAAGCCATGACAATTAGGGTTTACATGGTGTAACCCTGCTTGTGCCACAACTATATAAAGAACCCTATGCAAGCAAAATCGACACTACTACGAGCAAGTAAGAGGGCTAGTTGATTTTTTAGTATAGTCAACGTCTCTCAGGGTTATTCCAAGTATTGTGGTATTGTGTGAAGCATTTGAGGCATCACATTTGGGGTGTTAGGCTAACAAAGTCATCAAGGAATCCAAGCTACTAAAATGTATGTTATTCTACTTGAGTTTTGTATTACAAGTTCCCCATAACATGCAAGTTAGGAAGTAAACCTTGGAAAATCAAATTTGCATGTATTTAGAGAAAACATAGATCCAAGGTTTCTAGGGTTGCATGTACACCATCGGAGTGTTAGAATGCTCAAAACCCAACACATTCCACGTGATCCTCTCATTTACTCACGACCAATCATGACATGACAAAAAGCTCAGGTGACGCCCAGAACTGACGTCACCTAGAAGTTAGTTATCGTGGGTGTGATTCTCCCAGTAAAAGGAGGCCACGTCTCACGCCCATTGGGCAAGGTCCCCACGATCCGTTAGTAATAGGTATAAAAGGATCTCTTTCATATAAAGGAAGGGATCCATCTTCTCTATCATAGAATTTACCCTAAAACTCTCTCTCAGAAAACTAACTTGACCGCTGGAGTGACGTCCCGGGAGAACACCCAGACGTCCTTTAACGGTTTCTCTGTGCTGTGTTCTTAGGAAAGCATGAGTGTTCCCAGGAATGCCTTGGATCCACATTTTCCATCCAACATCCCATCCGCTGCTAAACATGTGACAACATTTCTATACACCAACACAGACGTTTGTTGTACCAAGATGAGAATATAGATAGGGAAGGTTTTGACGCATGATATCCCTCATCACTCCAAAAAGTTATATGCTAGTTCTAATACCTTAATTAAACGTTTAGAAAACTGAAAACATAAAATTTCCTAATTCTAGGTCGGACACAAACCTTAAACCTAATAGCCATTTAGATAGACAACCTAATCCATGCTATAATATATATCATTTAGCACATAATAGCAATTAAGGCAAATTCCATAATGTATTCTACTGCTTATGTCAATATAGGTATACTACCTAAAGTCAAATAGACATTCACCTCACAATCATTGCTTAGCATTCTAAGTTTAAGTCCAGAAACTCCCTAAAACTCGTAGTTTACTTAAACTGGTGCTCTGATACTAACTGTGACATACCCAATTTCACGACCTTTTTAAAACTTTTTGTTTATGCTTATTTGAAACATTTGTTATTGCAGAATTAATCCCAAAATATCCTTGACATGATATAATATTAAAATCAAGGCATTTTAAAAGGTTTTATATTTTAAAAGCCTAATATGTCAGAACTGATGCAAGAAACATAAGCCTAAATGGAGACTTACAAAGTCTCAATATACTAACGATATACATCTTCTTGAATCTCTCAATAGATAATCTCATTATCTATCAGTATCTTCGTATCGCTGCATGTGACACAAAGAAACTGAGTGGGTCAGGATAGGAAACCTCATGAGTACATAGGGTTTTCAACCCAAAATATTATAATCCTTAAGTATATATATATATATATATATATATATATATATATATATATATATATTCTTCACCATTCAAATATCCCCAACTACCCCATTACTATTACCCTCACTGTCTAATACTAGTATGATGATCTCAAGGATCTCACTTGAAGGATCTTAGTCAGCAGATACCTATAGTTGCTAGTTGATTAGAGATAGTATGATAATACTTTGGGTAAACATGACAACATAACAATACCTTAATACTTTGGATAGTCATGCCAGGCACGACAGTATAATAGTGCTTTGGTTTAGTATGATAGTATAATAGTACTTTGGATAGACATGGCTTATTATTTTGCATGGCTTTCACTAACCTATCACAACCATTATCTCACATAGAACTATCAGAACCTCTCATTTATTATTTCGGACAACCTTTCACTACCCGATCATATGATTAATTATAAATATATTATTAAATAACGAAACAGTCATATTGTACAACTACAAGAAACACAAAAAAGGCAGTACAAATAGAAATTAAGCATTTAGATTGCTTGTACTTATGGGTACGTTTGAAAGTACACACTTACTTGACATAGGAGGATGACTGGAGAATTTGGCAATGCTCCGCCAAACTCCTTGACTATTCTTCTGACATGACCTAGATACGAATGCCGCTAAGCCTTAGTCTTATATTCTTGGAGACTAAAGATAATCTAGATTCCTCATAATCTCGATTTCTACATCAAGATCTATCAAGTAAGGAACAACCAGGTTGGATCATAATGGAGGTAGGGCCTATTTGGTATACATAATATACTGTTTGGAAATCCCACTCTAAACACCTCACTAAATTCATCCTAGACATCATCCTGATAAGTAGATCACATTATAATGACATGATATAATTGATAAGTCTTAATTATAAGCTAATAATAAGACAAAATTACAAGAATGGTCCCTGTGGTATGTCAAAACTAGCAACTTTGGTCCAAAATGGGTTTGGCTCGCAAGGATGGTCCAATATTTTCATTTTGTTCCGAGTTTAGTCCAAAAATTTTAAAACTTTTTATAATGACGGATTTGCCCTTGGTATTTTCGCTTTTTCAATTTTTTTATTACAGAAATCAAAAAAAGGAAAAGAAAAAAAAAGAAAATCTCTCTCTCTCTCTCTCTCTCTCTCTCTCAAGAACTTTGGATTCTTGGATGAACCGGATGAAGATATGTTCTTCATTCATTTTCTAGAAACAAAAATTCAAGGTTTAGTTTTAAAAGACACACACAAAACCAATCTCTCTCTGCTCTCCCATTGATGTTCAAGCTTCTAAAGAGCATAATTTTGAGCTTTAGAACACTGATGAAAAGGCAGATCCCCAATATAAAGGTGATGAAGATGATCGAAGTTTTTTTGATTTTTTGGATGTTCTTGTCCGAACATGAAGATGAAAAAATTTAAAAAACTAATGAATCAGCAAATCTTTTGTTCTAAACAAATCGAGACTCAAACTCGATTTCAGGAACTTAATGACGAATTTGAATAACTCAAGAACGATCTTCAAGCTACAAAAATCATGTTCAAATTTTCTAGAAACTGTAAACCATAGAAACATAGAAAAATTAAATCGAAACCCCTGAAATTCGAAAAACTTAAATCAAAACACCAAAAGTCGAAACTCTGAACTTGAAAACCTTAAATCATAACACTAAAAGATGTGAATATGTAAAAATCAAAATTGAACTTTGATTTCTCTTCTTCAAATGGATATCAAATGTCGACTACTAGACTTGAGACTAAAAACCTCAGATTTCATCCAAGAGCTCGAGATTTTCACAGGTTCATGGTTTTTTAAAACTAAATAAAATGAATGGTTCATTGGATTTGGGAAGCATGTCGATGAACGGGATGATGGGTTTTGGTCATAAGAACATCCTATGTGCTCATACAAACCCTAATGCTTGAATCTAGGTTTCTCTATTGTACATGTAAGTTATCCAAGACTATAAACCCTACAAGTAATCATATTAACATAAGAATGGGTTTAAGACATTACCTTGATTGTTATGTAGCAATAACAATCCCAATTCCTCCTTGTATTGACTTTAGAAAGCTTAGAGTCACAAATGTCACTCCGCTAATGCTTTACAAACACCAAGAGCTAGAGGATGAGGAGGAGAGAGGATGGAGGCTGCCCTAAAATGTGTGAAACCCTAGAAGGATGCTTAGCCACGTTTTTGGGTCATAAGGGATCTCTATATATAGGAGACTATTAGGGTTATCTAACAAGGAAACCCTAAATTGGATGCTTAAGCCCTAAGCAACCCATAGATTCCTTTCCTTAAGGCCTTGGACGATTTCCTCATGGGCTTTCCCATAGAATTCGTCCACTCCTTAATATAAGGCAATCCATGGCCAAATTGCAATTATCTTATAATTACAATTCCAGTCCCTTAAGTTTAATTAATCTCTTTTAGTCACAAAACTACTTACCAATTAATTATTGACTAATATTAATTAAACAATATGATTTCTCCTTTAATATATTATTCTCATAATATATTAATAAATCATATTTAATCCTTTCTCTCCATAATTCATCCTATCAAGTTGCTTTGGTGAAGGCAACCCAAAAGGACCATGCACCATCGGGTCAAGTACATACCAAAATAGTTATGGACTTAGACACTAATCCAACAGTCTCCCACTTGGATAAGTCTAATAACTATTATGCGTATGACTTCAGATCCTGATTTGCAATCTTAGCTTTCCAAAGCCGTTGTCAACTCTGATCATATCAGATACGCGTGTCCTTAAGATAAGGGATCATATATTCCTCCATTCTAGATATCGTATGAGACATGATTTCTGATCATTCTCTTTGTACTATATCTTGATTTCCGATTTATGACAACTGACTAATTGAAAAAAATCAAAATAGCCCTAGCCCGGCCGAGCATTTACGTTCGTCATCACTAAATCATCGAGGGGCCCAAAGATATCGCTTTTATCCTACTTTGGATAAAAGGAACGGATAAACTTTGATTCAATGCTCGCTTGCACTTACTCACCGAATCACACACAACAATATGTTTTATAACACCAAGTTACTGGTGCGTTTAAATATTATCAATGTGCAACCAATTAGCAAGATACAACTCACACATCTCGGTTTCAAGAATATAAGATGTTATCGTCTCGCCAATCACTCGTGATACAATCCATGGAGTGATCCAAGTGAGCGTGGGTTTGATCCAATGCTCAAATTTATATTCATAAGCACTCATGAACGTTGCAGCAAACATTTGCTTATGTCTAACACTCTTTTAGACATTCCACACACCAATTCATGACAGTCTTCATTCATACCTACTTCCAACATATGAACGACTGTGGCCCGTTCGAATAATTTGACTGTTCTTAACCAATTAAATTATTCAGGAAGTCAAAACATGCAAAGTGAAACACAAGAATAATACTAATCCCATATTGCCTCAAACCTTTGAGCATAAATAAAACACCTTTTATTTATCACCATATCGATTACTCATTATTTGTTGTTTCGGGTAATCAACTTCTTACTTGAATTATCATACTTGTCCCATGCTCTTATCATGTACACAATGCTTACCTATGGTTCTTACTTTGTGAAATAGATCAAATGAACACATTTCCAATCATACTAATTTCACAACTCCAAATCCTTTTCTCATAAGTGAAAGAATATCAAATTGTTGCTACTTATAGAATATGCTAGATTCTAACATTTTATGCAATGATCCTTTCGTAATGTCACTGCACCAAAGTCACAAAGACTATTGCCAATGATATTACAAGGTCCACTATCGGAGATTGTTTCAAGAAAATTCCTTAGATATGATGTCTCTCATTCAAAGTACATTCCTTTGAACATCCTTTTGCATAAAAGTTTCTAATCTAGACATAGATTTTCAATATTCAATTCCCAATATGGAAAACTTTCCATACTCACCATATGACAACTCATTCTTAATAGAATCTTATCTATTGATAATAATGTCGAGATGGTCCATCCAATATGGAAACATTTCCATATTTTCCAATACTATACTTCCAACTACTCATAAGCGATCAATCCTCGGCGAACTTTGGATTGTCCTTTGATAGTTGTTTAATTATTTTGGTCAAAAACTGATTCTAGTCCTTTTTCTCTCTAAATGCGCTAAACATTTGGAAAATTTTAGAATGGTCAAATATTATAGCATTTGCAATCGATCCTGTACCCGAAGCATATGGGACACAATGCAAAATGTCTTATATAAAGATTTGATACTTTATCAATCTTTTGCCATAATGTTTTATTTGCTATGTTCTCAAAATTCGAATTGTGAAGAGGAATGTCGTAATCATAATCAAAAATTTAAGAACAAACTATGTACTTTTGACTAATATTATTAACATTCCACAACCTAAGCCTTTAGATTTGAAATGAAGCATAATATTCTCTCCCTTAATTATAGCAAAACAACTATTCCATCCTTACAACTTTGCAAAGAATGACTCTTGTTTTCTATAATTAATATTGCCAACTTGCAATACTTTCCTTAATAATCATACAATCATAACATTTATGCTCCCACTATCATCATGATTATGATAAAACATAACACTTATGCTCCCACTAGCTTCGACATGTATTCATAAACATCTTAACTTTCAGAAAAACAATGCCTATTGAATTTCTTAAGTCCATGTTTCTAATACCTAATGCTTTGATAATCTTTTATCAAGGCTTCTTATACACTTTTGCCTTAGATAGTTCATATGTGTGTCTAAACAATTAAGACTAATTGCCAAACCTCACAATTCAAATTATGGAAAGGGATACCGTAACCATAATCGAATTCGAGAATGCAATTTTACAATCACTATCTTCTTAAAATATTTATTAGTGAAAGCGTTTCCTCACAATCATTTTCATGAAGGAGGAAATCTTATGACACTTAGATTTAAACGGTGTATGTGTTCCTATCCATGTGAATTTGTCAAAACGAAAGTTTGCGACAAATTCAAACTCATATGGACCGAACTTTCTTAATCTTGATTTCTTGCCATATGGTAGCACAGCTGCCCACCATGTCTTCCAAGTAGTTAAGCAGTTCACCGTTGCCTATCAAAGTACTTTCCATTGAGCAAGGTCCTTGCCTTTTATGCATTCAAACGAGAACTCATAGGACTCATATGTACAATTAACTCAATTGGAATGGCATAGAAAACAAAATAGTGTCAACACGATGGGTTGTAAACCTCAACTCGTGTGCTAGTGATGATCGATATGGTTTATTTGATTTGTTCTTGAAACCTTTCAAGACAATTAAGACTCCCACTGACTCCTTGACATATAAGATTCTCTTGTCAATAAACATTTCTTGACAACCAAATATTCAAGAGTTAGTGTAGTTTTTATCAAAACATAACACTTCATAAAATGGTCCTAGTTAGTCTTTGTCTTATCCAAGACATCACAACTTTCCACATTTGATGAATGTCAAAAAACCTTCTAAGTACTTGTCACTTATTGCCACAATCTTAACTTTAAGACTTGTTATTGGAACGAAGTATGATTGACTTTTTGATTTAACCATTTCTTCAATTCTTGATTCCTCTTCTTAGACATACAATTGTACTAAGACTCACTTAGAGGATCAATGGAGATATGGTTCTTAATCATTAAGACCTATCATAAAGCATAAAAGGTACTGTCCCTTTTTCTTAGAATGGAGAAACTTTTATCTTTCTGCCTACTTGATTCTTCTTATTCGTTTTGCTCTTGATTTAAACTAATCACATGTGATTGCTAAAACTGTATCAAAGCCTTATATGCATTTGTTTGTAATTTTGAAGGGATTTTTGGAGTTTACGGCCAATGAGACCCTTCTCATGGCCGTAAACTCTCATAGAGAGTAAATCCTTGTGTTTTAATGCCAAAAACTTGTTTGTATGGACTTCTAAAATTCATTCCAAGGCTTTAGGGGTGGTTTAATGACATTTTGACATGTTTTTATGAGTTTACGGCCAAAGGCTATGTGCTTAGGCCGTAAACTCGTAAATGTGATGTATTTGATGTGTTTAAGGTCTCCAAACCATTTTTAGATGATTCTAGGATTTACCACAAGGACATTGGTTGAGTTTCAGGGCATTTGGACATGTTTAAAGACACTTAATCCCCCATTTAGAGGAGTTTACGGCCCAAGCACATGCCATGACCATAAACTCTTGTTTGTCCCCCAAAAAATGATGTTTCAAGTGTCCAAATGCAAAGATCTATGTTCTATAATTCATAACTAAGACATATAAGTGGTTTGGAAGGGTTTAAGGGCATGAAAACCCTAATTATATGAGTTTACGGCCCAAGAATGATCCTTGGCCGTAAACTCCTTCAAACCTCACAAAATTCATGTTTTAATTGTTTAAAGTCCATATCTTGACACCATTTAGCCATATCTAAGTCCCAAACTTGTCAAGGAGGGGTTTAAGGGCTCAAAAACCCACTTAATATGAGTTTACGGCCCATGAATGCTCCATGGCCGTAAACTCATGAATATGGTCACAAATCATGTTTTGAACTCGAAATTGAAGGCTAAGAAGGTTACAATACAAGCTAAGGAATGTACCTTAGAGATTTGAAGCCTTAAATTTGAGTTTTGGACCCTTAAACTTGGATTTAGGAGAGAGGTTAGAGAGAGAGTAGAGAGAGAAGGAAAAAGCTTCAAATGGATGCTAGAACACGTTTATATAGGTCTTAAAACTTGTACGCGGAGGAATTCTACCCGATACCGACGTCAAACGCGGCTTTTGGTCGTACCCGATTAAGTTTCCGTCACCCGGCGGGGACATTTCTAAAACTTATGAAAATAATGATTTTGGGTTAATAACATAAGTTCCTGAGTGATTTAGACACTCATTAAAATAAAATAATCATATAAGTTTGAATAATTAACTCCAAAAAGAAAACGGAACGAATTTGATAACGGCGACCTTTCGGGTAGAACGGGTTTTGGCGACGAACAATTTCGGGTTGTTACATTATCTCCCCGTTAGAAGGAATTTCGTCCTGAAATTCAAAGAATAAGATATAGATCATGAGTTTGAAATGAGACACGAATGAATTTGTTACTTTGGATCTTCACTTTCTCAAGTGGAATCGGGTCTCTACTGGGCGTTTTAGTGAACTCTCACTATCGGAACGTGTCCTTGTTTTGTACCTTGACTCTCTCTCAATCTATGTTATCAATCGGTTTTCTTATGAAAGTTCTAACCCTGGACGACTTTGGTTTCCTCAAGGAATCACTAGGGTTTCGTTGGGTAGAAGCTTCTAAGGATTCGAGACATGATGTACTAGATAGATGTTAACAAGCTCTAAGAGCATCTGAACCCTGAAGATTGTAAAATCAAACTCTACGAAGATCTCGAAAAGTATGGCGTGGAACTAAACTTTAGACGTTCGAATGAAATTCCCGGAAACTCTTCAGGGCAAACATTTAGTAGAAAGGGCTACTAACTTCTTGTTTCTCAATGATCACGGAAACGAGGAATGTGTGTAATTCGTATCAGAGAAACTTTTGAGTTTTAACGCATGAAACAATACGAAGATTTGATGCCGAAGATCATGAGAGTTAGGTCGAGGAAAAAGATATAGACAGGCGACCCTCTCGAAATCAGGATAACAACATGAATGAGACTCAGTCATTCCATGTTAAACGTAGCATCAAAGCATTTTCGTGAAAGGTTTCTCATTTAACCAAATGGAACAGAATAGTCCTCTGGACCGAGGATTCAATCTATAGGTACGAAGTTAGTGTTCTCAATCTCATTGGTTAGTCGTCTCGATGATACACATTTCGATCACATACGAAGGATTGAGTTTAGAGAACATTCGAATAGATAGATAACAGGTTTCCCTCCAAACACGAGAATCGAAAAGAGTTGCAAGTATAAGAGTTATCAAAGAGAGGATTACCTGCGGCGACAGAGGGATCAGTGGTGGTAGTTGCTTTGGGGCAATTCCTTTTGAATTGCCCTGCTTCACCACAATTGTAGCAGGCTGGACTGATTCCTGCTCCCGATGATTGGTTCGTTGATTTGGCTGGTTTTCTGCAGGTTCGAGACAGATGGCCCTTCTTGCCACAGTTGTCGCAGATCCTTTCGCGACATGGACCAGGAATGCGGTGATGGTAGTTGCACTTACCACACCACGGAAGACAGCCAGTGTATCCACTGGTGGGGGTTTGGCCTGTAGAACCGATAGATGAGACAGCAACAGGGGTAGTAGCAGCATGGACTGCTACCGTTTGCTGTTTCTTCGAAGACCCTTTCGTACTCAGGGCCTTTCGCTTGTTCCAAGATTTCTTTTTACTTTCACCTCCACTTGTGTCTGATTCGGGAGTGGTAGCTTCCTCGTCAGAGTTGTCTTCGTGATCGATCAAGATTTCCGCGAGGCATTTAGCGTTGTCGTAGGTGTCTGGCTTAGCAGCCAAGACATTCCCTTTGGTTGGCTGGGTCAATCCCCAGATGAATCTTTCTATCTTTTTACTCTCCGGGGTAACCATTCCCGGACAGAGTAATGCCAGGTCATCGAATCTTGAAGTATAAGCAGCTATGTTGGAACCCTTCATCTTAAGGTTCCAGAGTTCGTGTTCTAGTTTCTGAATTTTGCCCCGAGGGCAATACTCTGTAAGCAGAAGCTCCTTCATAGCTTCCCAACCCATGGCATTTGCTACAGGTAGAGTTAAGGATTTGACTCGGCCGTTCCACCAAGTCAGGGCTTTATCAAGGAAGGTGCAGGCGGCAAACTTGACTTTGTCAGACTCCGAACAGGCACATATTTCGAAGATTAACTCGATTTCCTCGAACCATCGAGTCAGGGAAATGACACCTCCAGTGCCATCAAAGGTTGTGGGCTTCGCATTCATGAAGTCTTTGTAGGAACCCCCTCTTTGGTGTTCCTGGCTGTCTTCTGGATATTGGGGTTGGGGACCACCTCCGGAGCCACCGGGATTCATTTGTGATATAGCTGCCACCATTGCAACAGTCAGAACTGTCTGAAGTGATGCGAGATCAAATTGAGGAGAAAGTGGTGGCGGAGGAGGATTGTCGTTGTTCTTCGAGATGGGTCTCTTTCTTGGAGGCATCTTGATCTAAAAAGATCAGGAAAGAGAGGATTATAAGTCCTCTGAATTGAATCAAGAGATATGGAACAGGGGATATCTCATCAAGACAGATATAGCATCATACTAAGTGATAAAGCAGCAAAGAGTTATCAAGACAGAACATTTTATCGCTAGAGGAATGATCAAGTAACATCGCGTATACGAGGATTTTCTACGAAGGATTGACTCGAGAAATACTCCCATAGTATTTCATGGTTCGCTGCAGCGACGATTTGTTGTTTGGGATATTAGGTAAGTTTTAGGCATGCTGCGTACCATAGTCACTCCCAAGCACATGTTGGCCGTGTCTCGAATGAATATAGTTGGCCAGACTATATTGATCCTAGACACGACTACATAACTGCCCAGGTTTAACCGTAAACTCCCTAAAATGTGTCATTTTTATGTTAAAAATCCATTCCAAGACTTCGAACCAAACCTAGAAAAATTCCCCTAAGTGTTTGAAGTCACTTTTGCCCATATTTGACCCCACCATGAGTTTATGGCCGTAAACTCATGGGGAATGGGTCTTGTGGCCGTAAACTCCCTAAAGGGGGTGTTCCTTTGAAGTCCCAACTCATTTCCTAAGTCCCTCGCATCATTCATGTCCCTAAACGCCACCCGAGTCCCTCCTAACACTTGTATCGGAGTGTTTTCACGACTTGAAGCAATTGTCCCTACCCTTCAATCAATCTAAGTCCTAATTAGGTTCAAATGTGTATCTTTACATCATAATTAGGAACCTCGTGTGTTTACAAGTTCCGGATCAACTCTTAGCATCCAAACCGTCTCATATCTCGTCTGGTGAGTTCATACCCCTACGGCTTTTTAACGGTTTTCAATGTTTTCAGGGGGGGAATACAAGCAAACTATAACTATTTTCAAATCATAACATTGATATGTTTCAAACAATATCTGACCAACTTATAAACTCTTTTACTCCTTATGTATTATTCTGAGCATAAGGAATGATTTATCAACAACTAAATGAATTTTAGTTAAGGAAACAATCAAACTAATCAAATTATTATGGGAATAATTTGGGGGTCTTTACTGTTCTTTCTATCATATGCTGATGTCTATATAAAGTTAATAGATAAACTATGTCTGATTCAGTTTATCTCCGTATCATTTGAATGTATTGTCAGATAATTTCATTGTACGTATCTATATTTACTGTACTATGTTTCATAATCATCTGTATGTCGTTATCGTATGAGAACCCTGTGAATAGTTTAGTACTGGTTTGTGAGATAGTCACAACCCTTTATGGATGATCAGTAAATCCTCCCCGGAAGTGTAACCAGAGTCTCCTGGAGGGAGAGCGCGGAATTTGTGAATAGATCTATTCGGGACTGACAATCCCACACCTTAACTGCTAGCTACAGTTAGGCGGGCACGCCTGGGGTGACAAATTTCTGGATATCATTTCGACGTCTGACAAACGTCAAGGAGGTCACGTTGTCGTATTAGTATGGTTACCCGATCCACAACATGTATTAATATTAGCTTATTCACAGTTTGGGTTTTATATCTATCTCTTTCGGGATAGTGATCCCATGGTTTTGTATCTATATCTTATACGGGATAGTGATCCCATGGTTTTATATCTATGTCTTATACGGGATAGTGATCCCATGGTTTTTTTTTCTATATCTCTTTCGGGATAGTGATCCCATGGTATTATCAAACTATTTTATATCTAGTCCGGGATAGTGATCCCATGGTTTTGTAACTATATCTTATACGGGATAGTGATCCCATGGTCTTTAATCTATATCTTATACGGGATAGTGATCCCATGGTCTTTAATCTATATCTATTCGGGATAACAATCCCATGAAATCAGTCTATAACTTGTACGAGATGTCTTTCCCCATGGTCTTTAACTATATCTTATATGTGATAGTGATCCCACGGTTTTCAATCTATATTTCCATATATATCAAATTATCTCGTGTCTAGTCCGGGATGGTAATCCCATGATCTTAAATCTATACTTTCATATGTGTCAAATCATCTTATACCTCTTTCGGGATAGTGATCCCAAGATTTTCATCATATAGTTTTGTGTATCAAACTTTACTTTGTGATATATACAACTGATCTTACAATTAGGAAAATATGGGATTTTCCTGGGGTAAAACACAACACGTAATCGAATTGGTAACAAATGAGATCTAAACCAACTTCACATAAGAAAATATGGGATTTTCTTGGATAACAAACCTTTTCGGAAACTAAAGGAAACCGATACATTTTTACAAAACAAAACCGCTTATTTTCAAACCGCTTGTATTCTCAGGTCCAAGTTAGACAGGTACCCAGTGATCTCTTTTGATGAAGACGGAGTGCGTGAAGACTCATCTCAACTTTTGTTAATATGATGCATATGTATATCTTGTATAACTTTACTTTTGAAATGAATGTAAACTTATATATATACATATATATATATATATATATATATATATATATATATATATATATATATATATATATATGTAATGTAATGGTTGTTTACTGTGATTACTATGTACATTGGATTTGATACACAACGTGGTAGTCCACCCCGGAGACGTTTCCGCCTTTGGTTTTCGGGGTGTGACAAGTATCATGAAACATCTACTTGATCTCCTTCTTATCAGTATCATCAAACATCTCGTTCACCGCCTTCGCCATATCTGTAACAAATCTCTCTCTCTCTCTATCTCTCTCTCTCTCTCTCTTCCATTAACCACAAAAAATGGTTTTTCAAACACAAGTTAGGGAAAACCTAGGTCGATTCAAAGTCATCTTATAAAATCAACATTCCCTTAATTTCAATTTGATGCAAGTAATACACGACCAACTACAAGTCTCTCTCTCTCTCTCTCTCTCTCTCTCTCTCTCTACCCCCTACTGTTCGACAACAACCTAGGCACCCACCACCCTTCGTCTTCTCTCTGGTTCACCACCACCACCAATAAAGCCCTATTATACCACAAGATTAAAGAACGAAGCATTGGGTTTGTGTTTTTGAATCCCAGATCCATGAAACATAGTTCTATATGTTACTTCGTTTTGCTGCATCCAGTGTAATCTGATAAACTGTGTAATCCGTTTTGGTGCATCAGGTCTTAAGCTAAAAACATGTACTTGGAGTACTTGGACTCCTGCTCAGTATGAAGCTCTCCTTAAAGGAGGTGAAAAAGTTACGTCTGTTCTTGAAGAGATGGCTAACCTTCTAAGACATGCTTTAACTCCAACTTCAAATTCCTTACTTTATTGAATTTCTCTCGTTGTAACATTTCATCAGTCATTTGGTGGGCACATGAAAAAAATATACTTATACTTCGATTTTACCCAAATCGTCAAGCATTTGACTTCATAGAATTGATTTGGAGACCATTTCATTTCATAACCATCCTAATTGAAATTCAACCCAATGTCTATTTATACAACAGTTGGAAGATGACCAAATGGATGAAGAATCTGAGGAGTTAGGGTGCTGTTGGCTGCACAAAGCGTGATTGGAAAACAAGTTGATCAGATGGAATCAGGCTTCATGATGGCATTAGATTATATGATTAAGTTAGAGGTTGAAGATCATAAATCGAAGGTTGAAGTTTAGATTTGGGATTAGAAGTCGGAGGTTCATGGTCAGATTGGAAGCATCGGAAATTAGGAAGCAAAAATGGAAGAGGCCCCAGGTTTGAATATCATTCTCTTCTTCTCCATGTATGTACTCTAGGTTTCTTTCTCTTACTTTATCATTTTCTTATGTAATATCAGAACTATTGGTGATATATCACACACTTAATTTGTCTACTCTTAAAGCTGATTTGGAGGGTATCGCCGTGAACACGAATCAGTCTCTGTTAGGTCAGTTACCGATGCACGCCCACAAGGTGTTTGACATAATGTCTATGTTAGCTTTTCACCCAGATGAGACTACTTTTGGCTACCTTTCATGTCGATATGCACCAAAAGGACTCGAGAACAAGATAATTGAACTACAAGACTTGGAATTTAGGTTCAGTTTTACTACTAAATCAATGTTTATTTGTGATGGCTGTTTAGCAGCTATTCAACTTATTAACAATCTCATCAAAGATGGTGAAATGTATTTTGTTTTAATTAAGGATACCCTTAGTTATTAAGTTTGACATCTTTCTTTGTTGTTGCTGTAGGTTTGACAACCAAAGCAGGAACTCTATTTGTCATGTTATTTGTGACAACCCGATATTTCAACTCTTTGTAATGGCCTAATAGGTCAAGTATTGTAAACATTTTTGAGTTAATAAAACTAACTTTGATAATAAAATGTCCAAAAAGTTTCTATTTAAATTCTTCTATGTTTAAATATCATTAAACCATGATCGTACGTAAAAAGAACGCCCAAATCCGACTTCGTATATTGAAGTTATGATTTTTCCAAGTTCAGCTTAGCAACAGACAGCTAAAAACTCGAAACGAAGATCGAGCGACATTTGGCCGGAATGACCTAAACGAGAATCGAAGGTCTCGACAATGGTATTTCAACGGTAAAAAGTCTGGCAAAAACCGACGTCAGATAAAGAAGTTATGAATTTTTAAAGAAATTCCTTAATCACGTCATTTTAATAAATAAATAATAAAAATAATTTCGGAATTTGCCAACGGAATCTAAACGAAAGTTGTAGATCGTAGTCTCACCTTCGCGGGGATATAAAGAACGTCGAAAACGGAGTTCGTATGAAGGAGATATGAATTTTTGAAGTTTGATAAATAATTTATATATAATTTTTATTAAAAATTCGGTATTATCCGAAGAGGAGACAGCCTAGGGCCGAGGTACGCGCCGCGTACCCTCGTACGCCCCGCGTACTCGAGGGCACGGCCTCGGATCGTCCACGTCGCCCTATGCGAAGCTACCCGACCCGCCGTCCCATCCGACCCGCCCCATCCGAAATACGTAAGCAGTGACGTCCCGTACGCGCCGCATACGGGAGTACGCCCCGCGTACGAGGGCCTTCCAGCCCCCTATAAAAGGGGTGCGAGGGGTTCCGGAAAAATTGCTCATTCACTCTCCTTTTTCTTGCGTTTTACCTCGTTTTCCGTGCTCGCACTACCCCGAAGCCCTGGTCATTTTTGCTCAAGTCCCGAGGGTTGATTTTACTCCCGAGATTCCCGAGAATCCCGAGAAAAATCCGTTTCCCGAGACGAAACTTTGCCCGGTTTTCGATCTCGCTATCTTCAAATTTCCAAGTGAGTTCATACCCCTTTATTCAACCTTTGAAATGCTTTTAAATGTTTTAAATACTTTATGGGGGGGATACAAGTTAAACACTTATAGTTATTGCTTCGATCACATGTGATTGCATTAATCACATGTGATTAATAACTAGGAAACCAATGATTGTTATCACTGTTCAAACTGTTTTACTTCAAATGCTTTTATTTAAACTTTGTTTTACTACTTATAAATTGCATGCCCATATATGTATAGATATATAAGTAATGTTTAAAGGGCTTAGGAAGGCCATCCACCCTATTTCCTTTTCGCGCACTGAGATGTGGTCTGGTGGGATTTCGGGTGACCATCCGAGGGTCGTTTCAATATTAGTTATATATCATATATACATGTATAGACATAAAAGTACTTCCATATTCATACTTATCAGGACATCATTAGTAAGTTACCATCGGGGTAACACGGGATCATACTACTACAATTTCTAGATCAATGAGTCAGTTCATTCAGGAGTCAATACTTATTACTAAGAGAACATATACAACGATACTAGAACAAGTAACATTATATTGCATATACACGAATACGTTAACAATTGTGATCCACTGTATGGGAGCATGTCTTAATTGTCATGACCCGAGTTGTAGCCAGAGTCTCTTGGAGGGAGAGCGTGAGTTTGCGTATAGATCTATACTGGATTGACTATCCTACACCTCGCTGCTAGCTACAGTGGGACCGACAGGTCTGCGGGTGCCAAACGTCATACCTTATTTTTTGACTATACGTTGTCGTTGTTACCAGTCGATAGTATGGTGCAATTTATCACATGATACCTTAATATAAACCCGGTTTAAGGTAGTTAGTACAGCAGTAGTTCCTATAAAACAAAACTACCGTACTACAATAATTTACCCATTACATTTGGTGATAACCTCACTTAAACTTTAATGTACAAACTATATTTTGTTAAATGATAGTTACACTTGGTAAATTACACACTTTTACATCAAACGAGCATACAAAACAGTTAAGCCTCGGTAGATGGCTACTTTAACAGAAAATATAGGTTTTTCTGAGAGATTCAAACTTTTACAAACACTTACATACATTTACAACTCATACTTGCGACAGGTTCAAACGTTTTGATAACAAACCTCGACACTAAAATACTTATGAATTCACCAGCTTAATGCTGATAAACTCTTTCAAAATAACTTGTATTCTCAGGTCATCAGTAGATAGGTACCGATGCTAGCTTTTGAGAAGATGGAGCGCATTCAAGACTCATCATACTATTTTGATTTACATTATATTTTTGGTGTCTAAAACTGTACGGAACACGCTTGTATTAAAATTTTATATTTAATGCAATGGATGATGTTGTTTGCTTATTTACATTTACTGTGTTGTGATACTTTACATGACGTCCTCCGCCCTAGAACGTTTCCGCCATTCTTGGTTTTGGGGTGTGACATTATTGAAGCTGGGGTATGGTCACTCTAGGCATTGAAGGAGATGGACAAGGAAATGTCTCTAATTCCACCATGGAATCGATTTTCTAAAAAAGCTCTGGATTAACTAAAAAAAATATGATTATCAATATGAAGAATATTTAAGAGGACATGTTTGCTAATGAGGTGGCCAATGCTAATGCTCAAGTCTCTAGTCCAAAGGCTAAATGAGAATCTAATCAGGATATAAATTGTTGTGTGTATTATATTTCTATATTATATATTTAGAAATTCTGATTTTTTCTTAATATGTGTTATTTTAGAACGCAAGTTCTTTGGGTATCACATCTGCAGCTTCAGCTGAATCTTGAAAGTTCCATGGTCTGTAATCCAATTGGTCTAGATACTGAAGAACCACTACCAATAGCAGTTTTCGACTTGACAACCTGTGAATTGGGTTCTCTTATAACCCACGTACTGAAGAACCACTCCCGATCAGGAGCCTCCCCACCTCCTGCTATTGGTTTACAAAATCCATACAATCCACGTACTTCTCATGTGATTAGCATGATCACCAGAAAGGACTTGATATTTGAGGTATCTCAATCTAACTTTTGTATATGTAATATATTTATTATGCCATTGAGTTTTTTTTATGAGAAGCTACAACTTTTTATATGCAGCAGGCCAATAATGATTCAGGTTCTGTGGAGCTCCATTCAACTAGTGTAATGTCCCTATGATGCCTGCCTGGACTGCATTTCATTACCTTATTGCATATACAACTGCGAGATTCTATTCTAACTAAAATCTCTATCACTTTGGTATGTGTGAAGACTGAAGACGCATCATGTATTATGGAAAAAAAAATTGTAACTTTTTGTGTTACCCAAGAAGGAAAAATAAATGAAAGTCCCTATGTGTGGTTGAGGACTTCAATATATGATGCCCTAATAAAAAAACAATGCTATGATTACATGTATTTTTCAATCACATTTCCTTGATAAGAAAATAATTGAAAGTATGATGTTTTGTTATAATACACAATTAAATGAATTAAAAATGCAGTGTTGCTGTTTCATGCATTTAACTTGTGGATAAGTTTTTGCATAAGATGCTATAGTTGATGATATCCATTACGACCAACTTTATCGAGGTGTTTCTCTGTAAGTAAAAAAATAAAATATTTACTATTTGTATATCTTTTTTTTTTACAGATACATATTTAATTTTGTTCAAATTTTTGGTGAGATTAGGTTAGCAGAAGCACTTGATATGTAACCACCTGTGATGCCAGAGGATGGTCACACGAGGCTCACAACAGGTGATGATGTCTCATCTCCTGGTACTGGAAAAGAGGCTTCTGTTGCTCAAGCTTTGTGGGATGATGAAGATACAAAAAAGTTTTTATGAATGTTTACCTGATCTCAGGTATGCAAGTGTTTACTATAATACATTTCAAAACCACAAATTGTAATAATGAGAAAAAAACACATTTTTTTTTTGTTTCTAGGGCATTTGTTCCGGCTGTGTTATTGGGAGAAGCAGAGCAAAAAGGGAATGATCAGTGATCAAAAGCATCAGATCAACCAAGTGTAAGTTCTTTTAAAAAAACTAGTAAAAAAGTTTTTAATTGGCAAGAAATAAATATATTATGCAGGACTCAACAACACCTGAGTCTGATCAAGGTCAGATTGCTGCCCAAGATACTGCAGAGACATCTGTAAGTGAGAAAAAGAAAGATGATGAAGAAACAGATAAAGGAAAAGAAAAAGAAAAAGAAAAAGATGGTGAAATAAAAACTGAAATTGAAAAAGAGAAGCTTTGTGTTCCTGAAGGAACCAACTTCGATGGCTTAATACAGAGGCTTCCTGGCTGTGTGAGTCGTGACTTAATTGACCAATTGACTGTAAGTCCTCTTCCCTCCATAACATAAATTTTCCTTACAGACTCTCTCTGCTTCCATTCTTTTAACTGTTTTTTTTAATTATAATTACCTTTTAAAAAAAATCAGGTGGAATTTTGTTATTTAAACTCAAAAGCTTCCCGCAAAAAACTCGTACACACGTTGTTCAACGTGCCCAGAACATCTCTGGAACTGCTACCCTACTATTCGTGAATGGTTGCCACACTGTCAACTTGTATGAAGGATATCCCTTCTATGCTCTTGTTGTATTTGGTATTGTGAAAGACAGTTTCTATTTGTTTTGTAGTTTTAACATTTAAAAAATAAGTTTGAATGAAAAGTATTGAATTTTAAGTAAAAGAGAAAAAGTAACCAAACAAAGAAATTACAAATCTAAGATTGATGATATACAAATACAATGCTAACTAAATTAAAAGATGAGAGTGTTAAATCCGTTATTGTTTTGCATGTGTGTTGCTCCTCCTCAGGTTATGTTCTATGGTTTAGCTGTGGTGACATTTCGTATTGCTGTTCCAGCTGGCCAATTTGTTCCAGGTATAATGATTGGATCTACATATGGACACCTTGTTGGCAGGTTTGTTGTTAGACTCTATGAAAAGCTCAACATTGAAAAAGGAATGTGAGTTCACTTCACACTCATCTTTTATCTTTTCTTTATATATATATATATATATATATATATATATATATATATATATATATATATATATCCAGTTGATAATTTATAATTGACACCTGACAGATATGCTTTGCTTGGAGCTGCCTCGTTTCTAGGAGGTTCAATGAGAATGGCAGTCTCACTTTGTGTTATTATGGTTGAAATTACAAATAATTTAAATCTCTTACCTCTTATCATGCTTGTTCTCCTCATATCAAAAGTAAGTTTTTTCTTTTATTTTGCTTACAAGTTACAATTAGAATTAAATTGATGAGTACAATAAGTTTTAGTTTTGAGTTTTGAGTTTTGACCATTTACCTTCCTTAGGCTGTTGGTGAAAGTTGACAAGTTTGTAACTTTGTCACTTCACTCGTGTGGTGAAATTTGCTGATGTAGCCGCTATTATGAGGACTAACAGTCACAATGGCTTCCCTGTATGTCTGTCATTTTCCATTTCCTCTTCCCTTAAAGAAAAAAAAAGTTAGAAGTTACATCTCTACAATAACAACACATGACATTTAGGTTGTAGATCAGTCACGAAGTGGAGAAACAATGGTAATAGGTCTTATCTTGTGCATGTATAATTATAAATAATAAAATCTTAAACCCTAAACAGTTATTTTGTCAGCAGTAGCAGGCAGGCTTAAGAAGTTTATATGTTTGTGATACAATCACTTATTGGTACTTCTACAGTCGAAAGTAGATTTTCAGCATAGCCCATCAAGTAGGTAGATAAGTACTTCATTGGACATTCTAATCTTTTAGGCTGAGAGGGCATTATTTCATTTATAAGACTTTTGCATAGATAGACAGTTAATATGAACATGATGGATGTCTGATTTGGAATTTGCAGGCACAGTCTTAGCGACTTTGTGAAGCCTGTTTCTAGCAAAGGACTATCCATATGTGATATCCATCTAACTCCAGATGATTTGGAAGCTTTGGAGGAAACGAGACTCAAGCAAAAGTAAACACATAGAGAGTTGTTGGCACATAGTAAGCTAGATGATGCAATTGTATATAAATGAGTTCATTTTTTTATAACATTTACTCACTTTTGGAAAAATTATTTGTATGACATATTAGTGAAATGAATTATCTTTGTTATTTATGGTATTTTATTTTGTATTGTGAGAATTTTAATGTATTATTTAATTTAAAAATTAGTAAATCTATAAATAATACTTTTTTAAGCATTTAAAATTATGATACGCAAAAATATGTGTCATCTTCATTTATGACATGGCCTTTCTTGACAGGGGCTTTCTTGATACGCATTGCGTGTCATTAACACACGCGTCGTAAGGTTACGACACGCCAATGTGTGTTGTCTTCCTTTATGACAGGGCCTTCCTTGATACGCATTGGGTGTCGTAAACGCGCGTCGTAATTGTGCGTCGTAAATGAGCGTCGTAAATGCGCATCGTCTCTCTTTATGACAGGGCCTTCCTTGACGCGCATTTGCGCGTCGTCTGAGCCTTTTATGACGCGCAATGAGCATCGTAAAAGGCTGTTTTTCTAGTAGTGTAATGATTTCTTGCAAAACAATTTACCAATTTGATCAAAATAATTAATCAATTATCACATAGGGAAACAAATATTTTATTAATTGATAAATATCTTTAATAAGATCAAGAATATAGTCAAATATATCATAAAATCGGATTTATATTGATCTAATATGATAAGGCAACTATCCTTAAGCAAAAACAGTAAGAAATCCCGGTTTTCCCTCCATCTGACCAGCCGACTCGCCAAGTTAGGAATGGACTCGTCGAGTCAGCATGAACTCGGCGAGTCCAGCCCCCAGAAACACAAAAATCAAATTTTTCAATCATACAAAGCATCAATACAATAGAAACCAATCTAGGCTCTGATACCACTGATGGGTTTTGGTCATAAGAACATCCTATGTGCTCATACAAACCCTAATGCTTGAATCTAGGTTTCTCTATTGTACATGCAAGTTATCCAAGACTATAAACCCTACATGTAATCATATTAACATAAGAATGCGTTTAAGACATTACCTTGATTGTTATGTAGCAATAACAATCCCAATTCCTCGTTGTATTGACTTTAGAAAGCTTAGAGTCACAAATGTCACTCCTCTAATGGTTCACAAACACCAAGAGCAAGAGGATGAGGAGGAGATAGGATGGAAGCTGCCCTAAAATGTGTGAAACCCTAGAGGGATGCTTAGCCATATTTTTGGGTCATAAGGGATCTCTATATATAGGAGGCTATTAGGGTTATCTAACAACAAAACCCTAAATTGGATGCTTAAGCCCTAAGCAACCCATAGATTCCGTTCCTTAAGGCCTTGGATGATTTCCTCATGGGCTTTCCCATAGAATTCGTCCACTCCTTAATATAAGGCAATCCATGCCCCAATTGCAATTATCTTATAATTACAATTCCAGTCGCTTAAGTTTAATTAATCTCTTTTAGTCACAAAACTAATTACCAATTAATTATTAACTAATATTAATTAAACAATATGATTTCTCCTTTAATATATTATTCTCATAATATATTAATAAATCATATTTAATCCTTTCTCTCCATAATTCATCCTATCAAGTTGCTTTGGTGAAGGCACCCCAAAAGGACCATGCACCATCGGGTCAAGTACATACCAAAATAATTATGGACTTAGACACTATTCCAACACAGGAGTCGCATCTTCGGAGGTTCACCAGAAGAAGCTTGACATGAGATCTGGGTTTTGTTGGAAAAGCTTGAAAAGAGATCTGGTGTTGTTCTGGCTCTTATGGTAGATTCTTGTATCTAATTTGATGTTCTTCATGAATTTTTGGAGAAGAAACGATTAAAGAGCTTTTGTTAAGGAAAAGTAATAAGGAAGGAATGGGCACTAATGAGAGAGAGAGAGAGTGAGGGAGAGAGAGAGAGAGAGTAAGAGAGAAATATTTTATTTTCAATTGTTTTTTAATTGTTGTAATAAAAGAAAAATGGAAAATAAAATAATTAGGGGCAAATCCATCATTATAAAAAAATTCATAGGAAAGTGGACTAAACTCGCAACAAAACGAAACTATTGGACCATCCTTGCGAGCCAAACTCATTTTGGACCAAAGTTGCTAGTTTTAACATACCACAGGGACCACTCTTGCAATTTTGTCTAATAATAACGACTATGAATATAATTAAAAGTTACACTTAAAACAAAATAAGTGTTGCTTAACTTATAGAGCACACTGATGACAATTGGGAACTAAGAAAACAAAACTCACACTAAATAACTTCTAATCTCTAGCTATCTAACACTGCGAGGCTTCTTCGAGTAAAAACTTAAGGGAGAAAGGGCTTAAAAATTGAGAGAAATAGAGAAAGAAACGTTTGGAAGGTGTCGGAATGGTCTGAGATTCGCCTCATATTTATAGCTGAATATGGACTGCATGTTGCACACTTGGTCCCCTACGTGCCGTGCATTTGGTTGGAAGTGATGGCGTGTCGTTCTCTGCGTGCTACCACGTGTGGCACTCAGGGTGGAGTGGTAGTGTGCGCGACGCATTATGTCGTTGCGCGCGGGTGCACCTGAAGAACTTTTGTTCCCCGAAAAGTTCATATATTCTTCATAGGAGTTCGATTTTCAATGGATTTTATATCTACGAATAGCTATCGACGAGATCTACAACTTTCATTTAGACTCCGTCGGCTAGTTTTGAGTTTATTTTTAAAGCTATATTTTTAACAGGTTTAGACTGTCAATGTCTTTTAAAATTTTATAACTCTCTTATATGACATCCGTTCTCGAGTCTCTTTATATCAACCAGTACATATTGAAAGATCTTCAACTGTCATTTAGATTGTTTTTCCTGACAATTAACCGATTCGAATTTCGATTTATGAGTCGTATACTGCTACGCTAAAATATTAGAAAAATCATAACTTCTTCTCATGAAGTCGGATTTAGGCGTTCTTTATATGTATGGAATCCTTGAGAGATATACTATAATTGTGGTTAAGATTATTTATCTTAATTAATCTTCTATCAAAAAGTCAATTTTTAACGCTTATAATATCTTAAGCATCTAGCCCTGATTTGCGGGTGTTACAAAAGCATTTTGTTTATTTTTCTATGTAGGTGGAGACATCATATGACAAAAAATAGGGATAGATGCATTTTTTCACAAGGTTTTGATACTCTGAATAAAAAAAAAAAAAAAAGAAATGAGAGATCATATGGGTGATATTGATAGTTTTCAACACAAAGCAAGAGAAAATTGTGAATTTCTAATGAAAGAAAAGACGTATATTAGTGCAACCTTTAAGAAGCAAACCAAAATTGAGGAGAGTAACTATTAACTTTGTTTAGGTGCTTCAATTTGGTGTTGTAAATTTTTGTTGAAAAATAGTTTACCATTTCGGGGTCATGATGAGTCGAGTGGTTCCCTTAATAGAGGGATTTTTCTTGATTTATTGTCTTTCATGAGAGAGCATAATGAAGGCATTTCCAATGTTACCATAGAATATGCTCCTCAAAAGAATCAAGTGGCATGCCCGAAGACTCAAAAGGAAATTGTTGAATTGAAAGAACCCCTTTTTAAACTTTACAATATTATTCCAAACATGCTACATGCATATTCATAAACAATATTTTACATTGATAGTTTAATTACAAAAGACTGGATACAAACCGACTATATTGCATAATTTCCCATGAATTTATACACTAAATATAAAAGTTATAATGTTATCTATTCTACAAACAGTATATAACTATATTGGATGCATATCACCTGCAATAATTAAACACTGAGAGGGATAAGCAGTAATGCTTTGTGAGTTCAAAAATAGATACAATATAAGGTTATGCCGTATATATACCAATATGACAGAAGCAAACAGGAACACAGAACAACAAAGGCATATGTGAATCATGTGACAAACTTTCCATATCAATCAATGATTTGATTCAAAGATATCCAATCAATGAGACATTACAATTTCAATACTTGATATGCATCAATAAAGCTTCGGCCCAAATGGCACAGAAGACATACAATTTCTGATTAATATTTTGGTATATTTCAGGCTTTTAGCCCTATCTAACCTTCCGCCAATGCCATAGAATAGAAGTCATTCTCTTACGAGACATGCTCTACATGGCCAGAGGCTACATACCAGTACCACCGTGAATCTAAATCATTTCACTGATCACATGGTCAAAGGTACAACTTTGCTATCATAATAGCAGAAATAATAACACGAGATGATAACACGGAAAAGCAAATAGCACATATAACACATAACATACAATTGTTCCTATATATTGAACTCACTGTGCTGTAACCGAATATTGCGATAGAATTCTGAATTATGATGAAATTTACACCATCCCTAGGCCTCTAAAACCTTCAATTATATCCCTGGAGTTCATATTTCAGATTTCATAAGCAATTACTCAACTAATCTCAAGTTATGTTGTTTTCAATTTGGAAATTTTAGTTTTTGTTCTTTGTACAGTTGTCACTTGCAGATCTGTTTTACCCTTTTTAAATATCAAAATAACTAACAAATTCTAAATATTAACAAAATATACTCTTATATCTTTCTAATGCCACTGACCTCACATTTTTATGATTTTTCTCTTTACTATGAATTTTACAACACAGCATCCCAAAGCTGTCAAAATGTCCCAAAGCTGTCAAAATTCAGCCTTAGTGCACTGAACATGTAACTCTTTTCACCCATCTTAAGTCCGGAATTAGATTTTGGTTTTAAAACAAAAATCAATGTACACATTCTTATCTTTCCAGGGATATAGAGCACATATCCATACGATTTTTCTACAATTTTTGGTGATTTTTACAAAAACAGGACAATTATACCCTTTATGATTTCATTTTACCCTTTACATGATCAAACCTCATGATCAATATCACTAAGTTCTTGTTTTACAATGATAACACTGAATATTTTAGTAATTCATGCTAATTCAAGTATAAACCATGAGGTTCATTACTAATTTTCACTAATTACTCTTAAACCATGACTAATTCTCAAGTTTACATGTAGTTACTTGATTTTGATTTAAGATTCTAGGTTAATAACATAAACTCATGCCCAATTTCATGAAATCTGTGGTAAACCCACTGACCAAACCCTGATCTCTTAATAACTCACTAATTACAAGGGTTAATTCAAAAATTAAGAGTTCATACCTTGATTACTAGACTTGATACTTCAAGAACACTCAAAATCTTGATTTAATCTTCAAAACTTATTCAAGATTGGTCATGTATGTGAAAATCTCCCATAGAGATGGTGAGGAACTGAAAATGGCAGAAAAATGACCCAAAATTGTATTTCAATGGGTAAAAACCCGAGTTGGGTTGGGTTTGACCCGGTTTGGGTACCCGTTTTACCCTTAAACCCTAAAAATTGCATAACTTTTCGCTAGGGACTCCGTTTTCAATGAGGTTTTCGCCTATACATTTCTAACGAGATAATTTACATCTTCCAATAAAAATATTACAGAAAAGATCTTCCAATAAAATCAGTTTTCCTTATTTCCATCTTAGACGTTATATTTTCGTTAATTTCGATAGTTGACTTTTTGATCGGAATCACATAAGACTTCCCTATCACTTCCAATACCTTTCAAATGATTCTAAACTTAGTTTAACTTCAAATCTTATAAAAATATTTCGTTATAACTTGATATTCAAAACCATATCGAAAAATGGTGTTTTTAACACATATAATTTTATTCCATTATAACTACCTACTTTAAACATTTAAAATCACATAATATCTAATGATATTCATTTTTAAACTAACATGCATATGAAACATGATAATTGAACAAGTTTAGTAAAGTGTATGTTACATGAATGCTTTTCAATAGAGATACTTTTAAGTATATGCAAGGAAATTGGTAAAGATGTGTTAGATTTATTGGTTGATGAATCTGGTGATGTATCAAAAAAGAAACAAATGGCCATAGTTTTGAAATATGTTAACAATCTTGGAATAGTGAAGGAAAGATTCATTGGAGTTGTGTACGTGAAAGACACATCCTCTTTGACTCTTAAAGTTACCGTAGATGAATTTTTTACCCGTAATGTTGATTATGTATCAGTTAATTAAAACTTTTTCCCCTTATTATGAATTTTATTATTCATTTTAATGTTTGATATCTTATTTTAACATGTTAGAGGACAAGGTTACGATGGGGCAAGCAATATGGGAGGTGCATTCAACGGTCTAAAAGTTTTGATTTTACAAGATAATGATTTAGCACATACTGTGCATTGCTTTGCTCACCAACGTCAGTTAGTTATTTTGGGTTTAGCAAAGAAACATGATGGCGTTGAAGACTTCTTTGATCAACTTTCTTTGGTGGTTAAAGTGGTAGGTGGTTCATGTAAAAGACGAGACATGTTACAAGAAAGTCAAAGAGAAAAGTTGCAAAGTCAATTGGAAATGGTGAACTTAAAATCAGAAGAGGGTTAAATTAAGAGTGTTCTCTTATTTGAGCAGGAGATACAATATGGGGTTCAAATTTCAAAACAATCACGAGTTTGATGAGCATATTTCCGGAGGTTGTTAATGTTCTTGCTTATGTCGAAGAGGAAGGATCCACTTTAAGTAACTGAAATCAATCATTTGGTATCTTAAGATATTTGAAGACACTTGATTTCGTGTTACTTACATTTGAGGTATAAAATTTTACACCTCACGAATGTTATGTCAAAGCATCTTCAAAAAAAGGATCAAGACATTTTAGAAGCGACTTCCTTGGTTAGAGGGACAATGGATGCCTTGAAGTCTTGAAGAGACATGGAGTTTGCTAAACTTTTATCGAAAGTATTCTCCTTTTGTCAAAAATATAATATTAATATTTGTGGATATGGCGAAAAATTATGTCACATCGAGAGGCCGTACGACTAAAGTCACTAATCAATTTCATTTTAAAGTTGAAATTTACAACACGGTTATGGATATGCTAATTGAAGAATTCAAGGACCGATTTAGTGAACTTAGCACCTAATTACTAGAATACATGGGGGCTTTGAGTCCTTGTCACTCATTTGGTAAATTAGACGAAATAAAGATGTTAAAGTTGAGTGAGTTCTATAAAATCGATTTTAATGATGCGGAGAGGATGCAACTTGATGGTGAACTTGAGATATATTATCATTCTTTGCATAAAGATGTTCGATTCACTACTTTGCTAGGAATTTCATACCTTTCTCGATTGATGGTCGGTCTTATCCTATGGTTTATAGGTTGTTAAAGTTGGTTTTGGGTTTACCCGTCGCAACAACAACAATCGAAAGGTTTTTTTCTGCGATGAAGCTTTTTAAGACGGATTTGCGTAACAAAATAGGTGATGATTTTTTGAATGATGACATAAGTTCTTATGTTGAAAAAGAATCCCTTACGAAAGTAAAGACCAAAGATGTAATGTGTCGGTTTTAAAAAATGTGTACCCGTAGATGTCAAATTAAAATATTGAGATGTAATCGATCAGTTTAATGTACTAGTACTTTGAAAAAAAATTATGTTGTTACATTTGTTCTGAGTTGTTTTTGGTGCCACCGTTATTCTAACTTTCGGCGTCGAACATTGCAAACCACACACCCCAAATCGCATAGGAGGGGTGGTGTTCACTGCGGTAAAAGGTGCCACATAGGATATTACAGCACTCCAATCCCTCTAGTCTAACACCACATACAACAACCTCCAAAACCCTCAATGATTTAGACAACTTATGTCAATTACTGAACCAGTTAGTGCGATTCAATTATATTATGAGAAAATATTCAAACCCTCGATTCGTACGAAAAGATATTGAGGAAAAAAAGTGGAACGGAAATAAAAGATACGGACATCATCATGGTGAAAGGAGGATAAAATAAATTACCTAGGGTGGGTGTGTTGGATTAGGTGTCTACACCCATAACTATAATTGGTATGTAGTTGACCCGAGAGTAGCATTGTCCATTTCGAGTTGCATTCACCAGGGCAATTTGATTGGATGGATATTTGAGAAAGAGGTTATTTATGATTTATTAATATATTATAAGTATAATATATTAATTAAGGAATCATATTATTTAATTAGTATTGATCAAGAATTAATTTAGTGATCAAAAGAGGCTAATTAAATATATAGGGGCTAATTGTGTAAATCAATGATACATATAGGTTAGGCTAATAATCCATGATTGGTTAGTGATGGGCTAAGCTTATGTAAGAATCCATAAAGTGTTAATCCATTACAAACTCAAGTATAAGAATTAGGGTTTACACATAACCCTTGAAATTCTACACTATATATATGTAGCTCATTGGCCTAAAATTGGACACACCAGTCTTCTTAGAGAAACTATAGTCGATTTTGAGTGCCTAACCTCTCTCTCAAGTCCTCCATTTATTCTTGGTGTATTGTAAACCATTTCAGGAATCACACTTGAGTTGCTAAGCTCTTGAAATGTCAAACTCAACAAGCCGTAACAAGAGGTAATATTATAACTGGTTTTTATGATTCACATATCAATTGTATGCTAGTTATAGGCTTCATGATTTGGATAATTTTTTTATTGCATGTATAATTAGAGAAAACTTAGATCCAAAGTATCAGGATTGTATGTGCACCATAAGAGTGTTATATTACACAAAACCCAATAGGGTGTTCTTCGTTGGCATATATTTTTTTTTGTCGATTTCTTGTCCATCGTTGTTCACATGAACAAATGAAAGGATACTCTTGTCCGATAACTAAAAAAGGAAGACAATAATGAAGATAACTGGAGCCTACGATATGTTCTTCTAAGGTTTCTTCAATCCTTCTCCCTTCTCTTGAATCCAAATTGATAATTTAATCGATAAGTTTATGTAATTTGTAAGAAATTATAGAGGCATAGAGTAAGAAACATGTTCAAGTAAAGAAATAGGAAAAAAAATGAATGAGAATTTTACCTTCATCTCTTCATCAACATCGAAGTTCATTTATTTATCTGCAAAATGAAACGCAACAATCAAAGACACAAAAATAAAAGTCACGATAGATGCAGGTTTGAGAAACCAAGATAGATTAAACCAATATTAAAAAGATAATATCAAATTGTGCAATGCCCTGTCGGAAGAAAATCGTAAATACAGGCCAATCGTTCAAGAGAACCGAAAGCTTACCCTACCTCTATTTATATGCAGAGATTTATTGTTCCAAGAAAATAGGAGGAGATTGGATCGTGTAGGTTGGAAACCATTCACATGAGCATGGTAAAAGAAAAGAGGGATTGCAACAGGAGGAACCATCACCGTTTGGGAAAGTGGGTGTTGGATGGGAAGTTGAAGACGGAGATGTCGTGGGAGGCTGGCATGTGTATGGGAGAAACCAATCGATGACATGTCTAGGTCGAGAAATTGACTAAGAACTGCCATAAAAACTAGGGGTGAGCATGGTGCGGTTTGGTGCGGTTTTTGGCTAAAACCGAACCGAAAACCGCAACTTCGGTTTTTTGAAATTTAAAAACCGCACCGTTCGATTTTATGCGGTTCGGTTTTTGCGGTTTTTTTCCTGTTTTGCCTTTTTACTAAAACTCAAGTAACTCAGCGAGTTACTTTGACTCAAATGTAGAGTGGTAATCATTTATTGGAGATAAATCCATACCACAACCTATTGGTTTGAAATCAAATTACTTAACCACTCATTCAATAAGTTTTTAATGCTTCAATATAATGTGAATTTAATATAATATTTGTTTCACAAGTACATACGATAATATCAATTATTGTGTTCATAAAAATGATACTATATCACTAGTACTGTTCATATTTAAATGTTAAAAAAATATCATAAACATTATTTGTTATTGTAAATACCATTGAATGTATGTTTAAAAATATACAATTATAGAAATTTTAATTGTCATAAGTTCTTGGTTCTTACAAATATCAACACTTAACATATATATATATATATATATATATATATATATATATATATATATATATATATATATATATATATATATATATATATATATATATATGCGGTGCGGTTCGGTTTTTTGTGGTTTTTACGAGACTAGAAACCGCACCGCACCGAGTATTTTCGGTTTTTGCAAAACTAAAAACCACACCATTGGTTTTCATTTCGGTTTCGGTTTATGCGGTTTTTTCGGGTTTTTTGGTTTGCGGTTCGGTTTTTGCTCACCCCTAATAAAAACTGCAAATTAAGAGTTTAAGTGGTTAGGTTTAAAATTTAAATTGATATGAGGATGAGATTACGACGACAATTAACAACTACTCTAATAACGGTTATCCACTAGCCATCGTCAACGGTATTAATAATTACATCGGTAACTTTACCATGAATAATTACATAGTATTAATAACTTTACATCGTCAACAGTATTAATAATTACACTGGTAACTTTACCATGAAAAAAACACCCGTTTTTTAATGTTGTATCACGCTTTATTTTATTTTATTGTTTTTTTCAATTATGTTTAATTTTTGTTAAAAAACAACTAATTTATTATAAAAGTTTTATTATTTACCATTATGATTTGTAAATCACGGTTAAAGATGTAATGTCTCACTTTTTCGTTATAAATCAAAATAATCGGTATCTAAAAAAATTCCATCACAACCAATATTATTTTTTATTTTTTTATTTTTTTATTTTTATTTTTTTTAAATTTGAACTCTTTTTTATCTTAAAAAATCAATCTAAAAAAATGTATAATCTTTTGCTCTCTCTCTGTCTCTCATATAACACCATCATATTTTGAGAGACATAGGAGCACAATTCTAGCCATTCATTTTGAAAATCCAAAAAAAATTAAAATGAAAAATAAATGAAAATTTTCGAAAAATTTTCTTTAAATATTATTTGTCATTTTTTACCCAAAAAAAACTAAAAATAAAAAAGTTACCGTTTTTTTTTGAAAATATATGTGAAATATTCTATTAGAATATTAAACTGTAAATATTCAAATCAAATTTTTAAAATGTTAAAATATTCTACTAGAATATTAAAATATAAATATTCAAATAATTCTAATAGAATATTAGAATATTCTAACAAATCTAAAAATTCAAGTAAAATATTAGAATATTATAACATATCACCAATTTTAATAGAATATTATAATATTTTAACATTTTCAAAATTCGATTTGATTATTTATAGTGTAATATTGTATTAGAATATTCCACGCATATTTCGAAAAAACAGTGAATTTTTTTTTGAATTTTTTTTTTGGATAAATTAAATAACGAAAATAATATTTTAAAAAAGATTGTATTTGAGCATTCTGCTTAGCAAATGTTGAAGTGATTGAACCTCTGATCCAACTTCCCATCAGGTTTTCGTAATAATGATCCAAACTCTAATAATAGAGTCGTTTGCAAAGAATGTTCTAAATCAACATCTCTTGAATACAACTCCTTCAGCCTATCCCATTACCTTTTGCAGTATCACATGCACTAACAAGACAAAAAGTGTCTGGAGGAAGAGCAAATCAAATAATTCTCATTGCTTTTATATTGCTCATTAGCTTATATTTCTCATCCCGTGGAACGTTAGTATGTTTAACAATAAGTTAATTGTAATCCGCCAGAGTCTTGATTTTTTTCTGGTATCGGTATGCGTGTACGTCTCCTGCGTCATTGCACGCTATAATGTGGAACCATATTCATCGATTCTAAGAATTTAATCTTCAAAGTGGAGTGCCCAAACTTCATAATCTTCTTGAAAGAGAATTGGAATCCTTGTTATGGATCTGATGCTGCTTGAGAGATTGAACGAAAGAGAGTGAGGATCTTCATTATGCATATTATCAAGAATTCACTGAAACAAATATAGAACTAGATGTGTAAAACGTGAATTGAGTTCAAGGTAAAAACTAGAGATCTAGATCTGGATTCTACAATCGATTTAGACGATTGAGACAACAAGAACAGATCTGAGAATCTCGAAAAACCCTAATAAAACCCTTTACTCGACAGAAGAATAGCGAATTGATTACACTATCTCCCGCTCTGATACCAATTGTGAGAACAATAAAGATCGATAGATTCTATAATTATGACGTGAATTAAAGACAAGAACAATATTGATCGAAGATGTGCCGAATGATTAGATTAAAACATCTCTAGAAGAGTTCTCAAATATGGAACTTTTTTGTGACAACATACAAAAATGACGTAACCCTAATAGGCTACATGCACGCTATATACATAAAAAAGTACATAGCGGTTTCGAGCATGGACAGACCCATTTCAGAATTATACATTTGACACAACACATAATAAATCCTAACACCCCATTACCGTTTTCCTCACTATCTAATCCTAGTATGATGATCTCGAGGGATCTCACTTAAAAGGACTTTTATCTGCAGACATCTATATTTCCTAGTTGATTAGGCACGACAGTACGATAATACTTTGGGTAAACACGGAAACACGACGGTACCTTAGTACTTTGGATTGTCACCAAAGGCATAGCAATACAATAATACTTTGGTTTAGCATGACAGTACAATAGTACTTTGGATAGGCACAACAAACATGGCTTACTATTTCGCAAAAATTTCACTAACCTATCACAACCACTATCTCACATAGCCCTATCACTTCTCCAAACTCCTGGAAGTACATGTCTACTAGTTCCCTGAGAATACAAGCAGTTTTGAAAGAATATCAGCATAAAGCTAGTGAGTTCATAAGCATTTAGTTTTGGTGGAAACATTTTCTTTGATTATTTTGAAAAGTGTTTCTCAAGAAAATCCTATATTTTCTTATGAAAAATGTGTTGGAAAACTCATTCCTTCCATGACTTCCAGATTCATACATGATATGTACAATCCAAGGTGTCGTGGAATGAATGTGAATATCTGTGAGTTACATGTTTAACCATCCATTTTTGAATAGCCGAGTTATCCCGGCAAAATCCTATATTTTCCCTAAAATTTGATTATTGATTATCCGTTCTAAACTGAAGTGTACAAGTATCTACCATACTTATATTGATAAACGCAGTTTTCTTTTTAAAAAACCTGGTTACACCCAGTGGGGTATATTAGCCTTATTGCATAAATAAAACTAATACAAAGAAAACGTGGTGAACTAAATCCTGAAGGTAGTATTAATACCCTCCAGTAATCTTTCGGTTATTACTTTGAGGCTAGTTCACTTGATTCATTATTACAAAAGTAAATCCCTATTATCTAGGTTGTGAGTGTCATGACCACAACCGACTGGATATGGCACGTAACGGGGCGGTATCCTTTATGACTTTGTCACCTGTAGACCTTTCGGTCCGACTGTAGCTAGCAGCAAGGTGCGGGATTGTCAGTCCCGTATAGATCTATACACTACATTCACGCTATCCCTATAAGAGATTTTGGTCATAAGTGCTAGTCCTACACTCTGATTCTGTGGGAGTGTTACCAAGGACGTGTCTCCAACTTAGACTAACAAATTTACAAGTAATAATACTAAAAATCCTTTTTATGATTTGCATGAATCCTTTATAAAATATTACATTTTACTACATGATTCACAAGTTCGTTACCCTAGTTTTGAAAACTGTTTCCACGAGTTGATTTCTTAATCGTTTGGTAAAAACTGTTTTCCAAGTTAAAGGCATATTGAAAATATAATTATCTTAAACAAAATAATATATTTTGAGCACAAGTTTCCTTGTACTTTTTCTTGTATTCCTCCACCCCCCTGAAAACATGAAAAACTTGAAAAAACGTAGGGGTATGAACTCACCTCGGGTGATTTGAATGAAGGATCGATATAGAATGTTGGATGTTCAAGTGAAGCCTTGAACACGATTTGATCCTAATTAACTTGTAATGACACATAAAGGAATCAAATGAAGGTATTTCACCAGTAGATGTGATGGAGAAGCACTTTAAGAACTTGGAACTACTTGCACTAAGTGTTAGGACCTTAAAGGATTGCATGTGGGAAGTGTATGGCCACCTTAAAGGTGTGTGCGGCCATGGATGTGCCGCCCAATGGGTGTGCAGCCGTACACTCATGATGAGAGGTGCCTTTGTGGTGTTTTCAAGGTCCATACTTGCATCCATGAAGTGTTGTAGGTCTATAATCAATTGTAGTGCAAGTTAATTGTCTAAGAAGTGGGTTTGCGGCCCTAGGATGAGTGTGTGGTGGCACACAGGAGTGTGCTACCGCACACAAGGAGTGTGCTACCGCACAAGGGTGTGCGCAGTCGTACACAGGCGTGGGCGGTCATACACCCTACATGTTTGTGTGCAAAATGTCAATTATAAGGTGCAGCAAGGCTATAGTCATGTCTAACTCGAAGATGGAAGTCCAACTCTCACTTTGGAGGGTCTTTTAAGAGTGTGCAGCCACCATATGTGGGTGTGCGGCCACACTCACTCAAACGATGAAGAACATGACGGGACTTGATGATTTAAGGCATAGATCAAGTTGTTCTTCAAGCACAACAAGTTAAAGGATGGATTACTCACGCTTTTGGAAGCTTTGGAGGGTTTGTGGTTGAAGAAGCTTGAGAAAAATGGTGTTATGTGCTGCCAAGGTGTTAAAGGATTGAAAGGAAAGGGATCTACCCTTTATATAGGGTGGGTGTGTAGCCATGAGGGTTGTGTACGGCCGTACACCCATGTGTGCGGCCGCACACTCTTCCAAAAGGGGTGTATGGCCTGATTTCGTTACTATACGACTTGCTAACTCATTCCTAATCTCGACCTTGGTTGTAATCAAGCTTAGAACACTTAACTGAACCCTTAGTTAGTGCTAGGAATTAACAGAAACAAGTTTAACTTAGATTAACTAACTAGATGTACCAGGCAGAAGTTTTAGGTTGTTACATCATCCCCCCGTTAGAGGGAATTTCGTCCCGAAATTCAAGAATGAAGATATAAGTCATGGACTAGGAAATGATGGGGTACTTCTGTTTTCCTTGGATTCTCGTGCTCCTAAGTGAATTCGAGTTCTCGCTTGATATACCAGCGAACCTCTACAATCGGGGTGCAACGTTATTTCGTTCACTTTGACTTCATTGTTCGTGAGTTCAAATGACTCCTACACGAAGTGTATACTCTCGTCTAACTTGATATTGTCAAGGGAAAATCGCAAGTGTCTCATCGGATAGACACTTCCTTTGGTTCGACACGAGGAAGACGGGATGAGCGTTGCTAAGCGCTCAAGGTAACTGGAGTTTGTACGCTACAGGGTCGATCCTAGCAAGGATCTTGGACGGTCTAATGTATCTTGGATTTAGCTTTCTATGATTTCCGAAGCGTATCAGGCCTTTCCAGGATGAGACCTGCAAAAAGGACACGTTCACCTATCTGGAAATCCAATGGTTTTTGTCTCTTATCGGCGTAGCCCTTTCGTATGATCTTTTCAATCGCCTCTCAGATGATTTCAGGACTCGTGAGAGTATTGTCGTGGACTTGACTCTTATCTAGTTGTGTGTCGCACACCTAAGCCCAGCACAGAGGGGGTCTGTACTTACGGTCGTAGAGGGATTCCAATGGCGTAACCTTAATGCTGGAAAGGTCGCCGTTGTTGCAAGAAAGTTCCACTAAGGGTAGATGAGTGTCCCATGATGTATCTACAATTGTCCGGATTGTTCTCTTACTTTGTCTATCTCTTTGTGGATGATACTCTTTGTATGAATACTTTCGGGTTTTGAAGAGAGATAAATTTTCGAAGTCTGCATCTAGTTTGTCATTACGAGCGATGGGAGTTTCGCGATCGAACGATTTAAGACAAACGCGTTTGGTATAACATAGACTCAGTCGAACTAGACAGGATGACGTCGTAGTCCGAAAGGATCGTTTTGCTCGAACATTGGTGCCCTAGATGAATGTCTTTGGTGTTTTCTATGTTTGATTTGAACTTGGAGGGTACTACTACTACGAGGGTTCTGATGCTTTGAAACTACGAGCTTTTTATGAAATAGTTCTTACTAGGTTTCTCTATAATTGTTTGGTGTATACAAGTCATGTATAACTACAACTGGCCCTAACGTATTCACTAAGCTATCATAATTTACTCATCAGGGCTTTAAATCTTATAAGGATTTCGTGATTTAATCTGGACTAAAGTAATCACAATTATGAGCAATTATTGGGGTTTTCAAAAACGTACCAAAACATGGCAGGGGCCATTGATGCTTCTTCATTCCCTGAGGTCAGACTCCTCCTATTTCCTCATTGTTCTTCTTAGTTGGGCAGTCTCTCTTGGAATGTCCTACACTACAACAGAGGTAACAGGTTGGACTTGCCCCGACATTGGTAGTCAAAGTGATGAACTTGACTAGGGTCCTACAACTGCGGCAGGTGTGTGATGGGTTTTAACTATAAGAACATCCTACGTGCTCATACAAACCCTAATGCTTGGATCTAGGTTTCTCTATTGTACATGCAATTCATCCACGACTATAAACCCTATATCTAATATATGATAATCAATATAACATATGAATTAGGGTTTAGATATTACCTTGATTGTTATATAGTAATAACAATCTCAAATCCTTCTTGTATTGACTTTAGAAAGCTTAGAGTCACAAATGTCACTCCTCTAATGGTTCACAAACACCAAGAGCAAGAGGATGAAGAAGAGAAGAGAAGGAGGCTGCCCAAAATGTGTGGAAACCCTAGAAGAAGTCTTGTCCACGTTTTTGGGCATAAGGGTTCTTTAAATAGTGAGGCTATTAGGGTTATCTAACAAGGAAACCCTAATTTGGATGCTTAGGCCCTAAGCAACCCATGAACTCTTTCCTTAAGGCCTTTGGACAATTTCTTATGGGTTTCCCCATAGAATTCGTCCACTCCCTTAATAAAGAGTCCATTAGCTCAATATTCAACTATCACACAATTGATAGTTCTAGTCCCTTAAGTTTAATTAATCTCTTTTAGCCACAAACTTAATTCTTATTAATTCTTGACTAATATTAATTAAACAATATGATTTCTCCTTTAATATATTATTCTCATAATATATTAATAAATCATATTTAATCCTTTCTCTCCATAATTCATCCTATCAAGTTGCTTTGGTGAAGGCAACCCAAAAGGAACATGCACCATCGGGGCGACTACATACCAAAATAGTTATGGACTTAGACACTAATCCAACAGTCTCCCACTTGGATAAGTCTAATAACTATTATGCGTATGACTTCAGATCCTGATCTGCAATCGTAGCTTTCTAAAGCCGCTGTCAACTCTGATCTTATCAGATACGCGTGTCCTTAAGATAAGGGATCCTAGATTCCTCCATTCTAGATATTGTCGTATAGACTGAGACATGGATCTAAATCATTCTCTCTGTCTATGTGTTGTTTCCCGAATTCAGATTTATGACGACTGATAACAGACTACAATTGAACACATCAATTTAGTCCCTGCTTGGCCAAGCGCTTAGGTGCCATCACTAAATCATCGAGGGGCCCACAGATATAGCTTTTATCCTACTTTGGATAAAAGGAATGGATTGACTTTGACTCAATGCTCGCTTGCACTTACTCACCAAATCACACACAACAATATGTTTTATAACACCAAGTTACTGGTGCGTTTACATATTATCAATGTGCAACCGAATTGCAAGATACAATTCACACATCTCGGTTTCAAGAATATAAGATGTTATCGTCTCACAAATCACTCGTGATAAAATCCATGAAGTGATCCAAGTGAGCGTGGGTTTAATCCAATGCTCAAATCATATTCATTAGCACTCATGAACGTTGCAACAAACATTTGCTTATGTCTAATACTCTTTAGACAATCCACACACCAGTTCATGACAGTCTTCTTTCATATCTACTTCCAACATATGAACGACTGTGGCCCGTTCGAATAATTTGACTGTTCTGAACCAATTAAATTATTCAGGAAGTCAAAACATGTAAGGTGAAACACAAGGATAATACTAATCCGATACGGCCTCAAACCTTTGAGTATAAATAAAACACCTTTTATTTATCACCATATCAATGCTCATTATTTGTCGTTTCGGGTAATCAACTTCTTACTTGAATTACTTACCACACTTGTCCCATGCTCTTAGCATGCACACAATGTTTACTTACGGTTCTTGCCTTGTGAAATAGATCAAATGAACACATTTCCAATCATACTCATTTCACAACTCCTAACCCTTTCCACAAGTGATTCCTTTGGTAATGTCACTGCACTAAGGTCACAATGACTATTGCCAATGAATTACAAAGCTCTCTATCAGAAATTGTTACAAGACAATTCCATAGATGTGATGTCTCTCACTCAAAGTACATTCCTTTGAACATCCTTCTCGCATAAAAGTTTCTAATCTAGACATAGATTCTTAATATCCAACTCCCAATATGGAAACCTTTCCATACTTACCATATGACAACTCATTCTTAATAGAATCTTATCTATTCATAATAATGTCGATATGCTCCATCCAATATCATACTTCCAACTACTCACAAACGACCAATCTGTCACACCCCAAAACCTAGGAACGGCGGAAACGTTCTGGGGCGGAGGACGTCATGTTTAATATCAACAACAATGCAAAGTAGTAAACAAGCAACAACATCATCCATTGCATTAATAATATAATTATTATACAAATGTGTTCTGTCAAATTTTGATAAACACTAAAGCATAAATCAAAATGAAAGATACGTCTTGAACAAGCTCCATCTTCCTTTCTCCTTACATCGGTACCTGTCTATGATGACCTGTGGATACAAGTAATTTTGATAGCGAGTATCAGCTTTAAAGCTGGTGAGATCATAAGTATTTAGTGTCTTAATTTTTAATGTAAGAATACGTAAGTACATGTATTGTAAGTATTGAAAGTGTATATGAACTGTAAGTGTTTGAAAAACCCTAGAATCCCTATGATTCCTATTAGTAACAAAAGGATATTTCTACCAAGACCTAACTGTTCTGAATGTAGTCTTCTACCAAGACCTAACTGTTCTGAATGTAGTCTTCTACCAAGATCCAACTGTTCTGTGTGTGTGTGTCTCTTGTAAGAGGATGTATTTTCCAAAGTATAACTATCATTATTCAAAAATATAGTTTGTACATTAATGTTTAAGTGAGGTTATCACTAAAAATATGTAATGGAAAATCAATGTAGTACTATGGTGTAGTGCCGAACTACAACCGTACCTATTACCTTAAATCTAGGGTAATACTTCCAAGTACTGTAGTATTTAATAAAAATAACTACATCGGTACTCAACTGCCTTATTTGAGGGATAAGGTATAATGTGATGTCTAGATCCCAGACTATACGCTCCCCTATCAAAGGGATTTTGGGACCTACCCACGACCCCTGCATGAACGCAAGTCGTGAGCATCCACATTACCGAATGATCATGTATACTCGATATAACTATCACAATTGTGGTGTGATTCATCAGTATAGTTAGATCCTGAACTGGTTCCGTGCTATAGCACCTAGTGACGTCTGTTCTATGTATATGTAAGTGTACTCATGTAAGTGTGATCAGGTAATTATACTCAAGTAAGAGCGATCATGTAATAGTACAGTAGGGTACTGTAATGTTCAACGTGTGCTAGCTGTAATGTGTGTTCTCTCTATCTAGCAAGTATAGTAATGTAAACATTCTAGTATAGCTGTATATGTTCTCGTCCTAGTATAGTTGTATATGTTCTCGCCCTAGTATAGTTGTCTATGTAATGTACTGAAAAGTTCTAGAAAGTATTGACTCATGAATGAACTGACTCATTGTATGATATCGCGTTCTAGCAATGGTTCTAGTATCTTCCTGAACTACCCCTATGGTAGCTTTCTAGTAATCTAGGTGGTACGTGTAGACATGGATGTATACCCTTGCTACCCAAGGGCATAGGATGAACTTGAAGGACCTTTTATGACTATATATGTACACATGATATATAACTAATATTTAAACGACTTTCGGACGAATACCCAATGTCCCACCAGACCACATCTCAAGGCGCGAAAAGGAAATAGGGTGGATAGCCTTCCTAAGTCTTTTAAACATTTCTTATATAACTATACATATAGAGGCATGCAATTTATAATATAAAAGCATAAATAAGTTTTGTAAGACATTTGAAATATAAGTATTATTTTAAGAAAAGATCGACTTGATGTCAATCTATAAAACAATTTGAAGGCATAAGTTTAATAAAACAGTTTAAGTATAAGGAAACATTTGTTTGAAACACAGTTGTAAATAAGTTTGAAAGGAAATGTACGGAGTAAGCTGTACAGTGTAAAAAGGAGTTTAAAACATATAAAACGTTTATAAAAAGTCATTTGAAGGAAACTGTTTGGTAAAACGGCTAAAGAGTAGCCAAATCATTTGAATGCTGTATATTAATCACATGTGATTGATGTAATAAGTAACATAGTCCTACTACTAATCACATGTGATTGACATAATAAGTAGCATGATTCTACTTGTATCCCCCCATAAAACATTTAAAAAGAGTTTAAAACATTAGTTAAGGGGTATGAACTCACCTGCAGTAAGTGACTGGAATTGAACGGACTGTTATCGTACGGAAGGATCAGACAAGTGCTTGGTGTCAAGTGGAGACGTAGACACACACAATGATCCTAATTACATATGAAAACATATGTATACAAATAATTAGTGATTATAACACTAATTATACAAGTAATAACATTTAAGCGCGAGGAAAACACTTTTGGTCAAGTGCTAGGAGGCTAATGGGTTGCAACAAAGGAGTGAAATGCCCCTAATGTGAGTTTAAGGTCAAAAGACCATATTCTTTGGAGTTTACGGCCCAAGGAAGTAAGTTCCTGGCCGTAAACTCCCAACCAAGGCTTGGGATGGTACTTTCAATTACTACAACCTTAGTGGGAATTGTTTCAAGGCATATACAAGTGTTTGGGCACCACATTGACTCCTTTGGGGAGTTTACGGCCCAAAGACCCTTTTCCCTTGGAGTTTACGGTCGTAAACTCCCTTGGGAGGGTGATTATGGTGCCTTCAAGTCTCAAACATTTCTAGGAACAAGTCTAGGCTTTAGTACTTGGCTTTAGGAGGATTTATGGCACCATTTGGTACCATTTCTTGGAGTTTACGGCCATAGAACATTTTGGGCCGTAAACTCCCTCAAACATGGGGTACTAAATGTTTTAGCTAGTCCATAACTCTTCTAGGTACTTGTCCAAATTGTCCCTTGGCCTTAGGAAGTGTTTAGGGTGTCATTTGACCCCTTTATGGGAGTTTACGGCCCAAGAACCATTCTTGGCCGTAAACTCTTCAATACTTGTGCTTTTCTTATGTTTCCTAGGTCCTAAACACATTAAGGTAATTGCCAAAAATAGAGTCCAAGCCTTTGGGGGTGATTAGGGCACTTTTAGCCCTTGAAAAAGGGGTTTACGACCCAAGAGCTTTTCTTGGTCGTAAACTCCTAGAAATTTATGATTTTGAAGTGTTTCTAGCCTCTAATGTTCATACATAAAGTCCTTAACTAGTTTCCTAGCTAGGAATTGGGACTAGATGGCCTTTAGGCCTTGTTTTGGAGTTTACACCCCAAGAACGTTCTTGGGCCGTAAGCTCCCGGATCTTGTGTTTTGGACATGTAAATAATGTTATTAAGCATATAACAAGTATTAAAACACATCAAGGGAAGTAGACTCACAATCTGGGATGAAAACCCGAAGATCCGTGAGAGAGAAATGGGCTTTTCTCTAAATGGAATTCAACTAATGAACCAATTTGGTTCAGAATTCTATTTATAGTCCTGAGATTTTTGGCAGAAAATATTTCTATTCTCTGAATGGATTCTAATGATCTAGGGTAATGGAATTTACAGTGTTGCACAAAATCCTAGTGCAACCACTCTCCTAATACCCCTTTTTGGTGTAAAACCCTAAAACTGCCAAACTTATATTCTAAGTCTGAATTTTCATTGTAACTGCTCTACTTCTATTGGATTGAAATGGTTTGATTAGTATGGAAAATTTCAGGTTGTCACACAATCCTCGACGAACTTTGGATTGTCCTTTGATAGTTGTTTAATCATCTTATTCAAAACCATTCTAGTCCTTTTTCCCTCTAAATGCGCTAGACATTTGGAAAATTTTAGAACGGTCAAATATTACAGCATTCGCAATTGATCCTATACCCGAAGCGTATTGGACACGATGCATAATGTCTTACATGAAGATTTACTACTTTATCAATCTTCTGCCATAATATTTTATGTTCTACGTTCTTATAATTCGAAATATGAAGATGAATGTCGTAATCATAATCGAAATTTAAGAACGCACTATGTATCCTTTGACTATATTTATTAAAATTTCTCAATCTAAGCTTTAGATTTTGAAAGGAAGTACAATATTCTCTCCCTTAATTATAGCAAAATAACTTTACACCCTTACTACTTTGCAAAGTATAACTCTTGTTTTCTATAACTAATATTGCTAACTTGCAATACTTGCCTTAATAATCATACAATCATAACATTTATGCTCCCACTATCATGATGATTATTATAAACGTAACACTTATGCTCCCACTAGCTTTGACATGTATTTAGAAAACAACTCAACTTACAGAAAAAACAATACTTATTGAATTTCTTAAGTTCATGTTTCTAATACCTAATGCTTTGATAATCCTTTATCAAGTCTTCTTAATCTCATACACCTATATCCAAGATAGCTCATATGTGTGTCTTAAACAATTCAGACTAATTGCCAAACCTCACAATTCGAATTATGGAAAGGGATACCATAACCATAATCGAATTCGAGAATACAATTTTACAATCGCTATCTTCTTAAAATCTTCCTTAGTGAAAGCATTTTCTCACAGTCATTTTCATGAAGGAGAAAATATTATGACACTTAGATTTTAATGGTGTATGTGTTCCTATCCATGTGAATTTGTCAAAAAACAAAGTTTACAACAAATTCAAACTATTATGGACTGAACTTTCTTAATCTTGATCTCTTGCCTTATGGTAACACGACTGCCCACCATGTCTTCCAAGTAGTTAAGCAGCTCACCCTTTCCTATCAATGTACTTTTCATTCATCAAGGTCCTTGCCTTTTATGCATTCAAATTAGAACTCATAGAACTCATATGCATAATTAACTCGATTGGAACGCACATAAATAAGATAACGTCAACACGATAGGTTGTAAACCTCAAGTCGTGTGCTAGTGATGATCGATAAGGTTTATTCTTGATTAGTTCTTGAAACTTTTCAAGATCATTAAGACTCCCAATGACTCCTTGCCATATAAGATCCTTTTGTCAATAAAACATTTCTTGACAAACAAATATTCAAGAGTTAGTGTAGTTTTAATCAAGACAAAACCCTTCACAAAATTGGTCCTAGTTGATCTTTGTCTTATCCAAGACATCACAACTTTCCCATTTCAAATGTGCAAGGATAAGAAAACTTTTTCCATATTTTACATTTTATGAGTGTTATAAACCTTCTTAAGACTTGTCACTTAATGTCACAATCTTAACTTTAAGACTTGTTTTGGAACGAAGTATGATTGACTTCTTGATTTAACCATTTCTTCAATTCTCGATTCCTCTTCTTAGACATCCAATTGCACTAAGACTCACTTAGAGGATCAATTGAGATATGGTTCTTAATCATTTAGACCTATCATAAAGCAAAAAAGGTACTCTCCCTTCTTCTTAGAATAGAGAAACTTTTATCTTTCTGCCTACTTGATTCCTCTTATTCGTTATGCTATTGATTTTAACTCTTTCAATCAATTCAGAATTACACTTAATCATATTTACTAAACCTTTAGTAAACCATGACGAATGTCTTGTTACTCTTGTGGTGGACTTGATCAACACACAACTTTGTGTACTCGATCTCCTAGTCCTTCACTTGACACTTTGTCAACGAATTAGTCTAATTTCCAAATATGAAATTTCTCATTCATCATGCAACCAAGTTGCGTGATTCCAAATATCTGCCCAGTTGAAACTTGGGCGATGAGAAACTCTCCCTATTTGGTAAATTCTCGATATTTCCACAAACAACATAATTAAGAGTCACATCTATTTGTTGTAGAAGTACGCAAACATCAATTTTTCATAAAGATTTCATTGCAAGGAAATAAATAAATGAGTCGAATCAAAATTTATTTTATTCATAAAGCAGCGGAAAACATTTTGTCCTTAGAATGCAAAATCAATTGAAAACTATGTAATAAATATTCCTAACAACTCTATCATAACTTTCTAAGCTCAAATCTAATCTTCAGATCTGTGCGATTGAGATTCGTTTATTCGTGATTAGACTCATCATGCTATTTCATCAAGCTTCCTCTCTTTTCACTGATCCTGCAGAACATTCAAATGCAATCTTATCACATCATGTGTTAAGAATCAACGAATAGGAACTTAATGGGTTAGATAGTGGATTTTACCTGAAGCACAACCATACTCTTTGACTCTCCCATCTTTTGGACTCTTCAGGCTCTTAGGGCAGACTTGTATCCAATGCCCTTTCTCTTGGTAGCAAACGCAGTTCAGTTCTCCTAGAACGTCCTCGGAAGCATGGTTGATTGACTTTCCCAACAAATACGCTCCATTGCTTTGCCAAATCATTTCAGATTTAGCAGCAATGATCATGTAAGTTAGGTAAATGAGGTTTTCGTCATGATCCATCATATAATACTTTCTTTTGAACTCATTATATGATTCAGGGAGTGACTGTAGAACCCAGCCTATAGCCAACTCATCAGGGAATGACGCACCCAACATTATCAACCTATCGATGAGTGATTTCACTCTAGAATGTGGGCACACACGGGTTTACCATCTTCATGTTTCATTTCCAATAGGGCTTTTGTGACATTGAACCTTTCAATTCTTTGATCTTGTGGGTTAGGGAGAACAACGGGAGAAAACAAATTCAAGTTAGTTGATTTATTGAGTCCTTAGTAAATCACCCAAATGATATACTAAGGCTAGGACCCAACACAATATTCCACAACTCGGGAGAGGGATGTCGTAACCCTAATTGTAGAACATTTGAAGGTAAGTGAATGACGATTCACTAATTTTCCACCATGAAAAACAAAAAACAGATTAAGTCTTAAATGTATTGAAAACTCCTAGATCCTTTAAGATTCATTGAACCTTTTCAATGGCATGTTTAAATCTCGATATGCCCCTCTAGTTTGTGACTGGGATGCCGAGGATCACAAAGCGGGTGTGAATAACCATGCAAACTTACATGGTGCCCTCACATGTTACAGTCACCTATTTGATGTGCCGGTTAACCACACACACTTCACCGAACTATGACAAACATTGAGTCACCCGTTGCTACCTTTGCTTAGAACCATTTAGTGTGCCGGTTAACCACACACGCTCCACTAACGTCTTAGCAAGGGCACAAAGTGTAATTTCATGGAATTGCATCAATTCACTTTTGCCTAAAGTAACTAAGATCGGGAATTTATGAAAACATTTAGTTACTTTTATACTTCATTATACTTGTAATGGAAGGTTTCTGTCCTATCCTACCCGTTCGGCTAACGACCCTCCACTAGTCAAGAGTGCGGTGGGTAAGAGTGGATACCCATTCAATCGCCATTTTATAGGCAATTTCCTTAAACACCCCTTATAGACCCGCTTCATGAATGAGGCCTACTAACGGTAAGACTGACTTTTACTCATACATATATATAATGTTAGACTTTTAATGTTATATATAGTATAGGGTGTATTTTACATTTTTAAAATACTAGGTGGTCTAATTTAATAATTATACTTTTAATTTAATTAAATTGTACACCAAAACTTTATGGATTTATTAAATCCCCTTTAATTATACTCCTTAATTAATTAATAAAACCATAAGGGTGTGATTTGAACTTTTCAAAACTATACTAGGTTTTTAGAATTTAACATTCCTAAATTAAACTTTTAATCAACTTTTAAATTCCAAGACTTGAGGGCAAGTTTTGAAACATTTCAAAACATTAGGGTTTAGAATTTAAATATTTAAAAATCAAACTTTTCAATCAAAATTTAAATTCCAAAACTTGAGGGCAAGTTTTGAACCCTTTTTCAAAACATTAAGGTTTCAACTATTTAAATTACAAAACAAAACTTTTGAGTTCAAATTTAAACTATAAAACCTAAAGGGATTATTTTGAAACTTTTCCAAACTTTGTCAAGAATATTCTAGATCACATAATTCAAATAAGGCAATTAACTATTAATTGGTGGTTATCTAATTAGATCTAGTTCAAATTCTTGCAAGATAATGATCAAATAATTTCCATAATTTAACATTTAACAAATAAGGTAACAATTATCTAATTAGATGGCCAAAATCTTTTATTTTGACAAGGATAATCATAAGGAATCAATAAAATTCAAATTTTATTAATTTTAAACAGTTATGGCAATTATCCTAAGTCAACATAGGTAAAAATCCCGAAACTGCCTCCTTCTGACGTTCGAACTTTCCGAGTTCCTCTATGGACTCGCCGAGTTGGAGCTACTCGCCGAGTCCACATTGGAACTCGCCGAGTTCATCAGACAGGGGGCCAAAAAATCGATTTTACAGCTTGAACAAACAAACAAGGCATCAATACAATAAAAACCAATCAAGGCTCTGATACCACTGATGGGTTTTAACTATAAGAACATCCTATGTGCTCATACAAACCCTAATGCTTGGATCTAGGTTTCTCTATTGTACATGCAATTCATCCAAGACTATAAACCCTAGATGTAATATATGATAATCAATATAACATATGAATTAGGGTTTAGATCATACCTTGATTGTTATATAGTAATAACAATCTCAAATCCTTCTTGTATTGACTTTAGAAAGCTTAGAGTCACAAATGTCACTCCTCTAATGGTTCACAAACACCAAGAGCAAGAGGATGAAGAAGAGAAGAGAAGGAGGCTGCCCAAAACGTGTGGAAACCCTAGAAGAACTCTTGTCCACGTGTTTGGTCATAAGGGTTCTTTAAATAGTGAGGCTATTAGGGTTATCTAACAAGGAAACCCTAATTTGGATGCTTAGGCCCTAAGCAACCCATGAACTCTTTCCTCAAGGCCTTTGGACGATTTCTTATGGGTTTCCCCATAGAATTCGTCCACTCCCTTAATAAAGAGTCCATTAGCTCAATATTCAACTATCACACAATTGACAGTTCTAGTCCCTTAAGTTTAATTAATCTCTTTTAGCCACAAACTTAATTCCTATTAATTCTTGACTAATATTAATTAAACAATATGATTTCTCCTTTAATATATTATTCTCATAATATATTAATAAATCATATTTAATCCTTTCTCTCCATAATTCATCCTATCAAGTTGCTTTGGTGAAGGCAACCCAAAAGGACCATGAACCATCGGGTCGAGTACATACCAAAATAGTTATGGACTTAGACACTAATCCAACAGTGTGGCCCTTCCTGTTGCATCTAGTGCAATGCAACACTCGACAGACTCCATGATGATGGTAGTTGCATTTGCTGCAGTGCGGGAGATTTCCTAAGTAGGGTGTGCTGGTGTTGGAACATCAGGGCTGACTGGAGTACTTACTGTCCCAATTTGTTGCCTTTCAGTAGGTCCTTGGGTTGAACAACTTCCTTTGAACTTTCGTTTCAGGATGTTTGGTTGGGGATCAGGTGTGTCCTTTCTAGTAGGCACTTGTTGAGATTGGTTAACACCAAGATTTGGATTGCCATTAACACTTCCACCCACATTTGTGTTGTTAGCGTTAAGAACGGCTAGGGCGGCTGCTACGGCTGTTGTGACAGTAGCTTGGAACGTAGCTGAGTCTACCTAGAGGATTGGTGTCTTACCAGTGGGTTGGTTGCAATTCTTCGGAGGCATGATCTGCTATATGTCAAGAGAAGAAGCTTGTGAGCAACAATGCTTGCCTCTGGATGTATCCTAAATGTTTATCTATGCATTATGATTTCCCGTTTTGCTATATGACTCTCATTGATTCGACCCACATCCCCATGATGTGGTCCTGGCAAGGACGGAAAAGATTTGAACACAATAAAGTTCATATATATTAAACTTACAAACTCCTTATTGCTCCACTCATTGAGCTGGCTAGATAACTCTCCCATTTTCGTCGGCTCTAGACGATGTGGAGATTTAGCTATAAGGGTAGTTACGAAGATCAAGTCGATACGGGATTCTACTTGACGCTCGGGAGGAATCCATGGAATGTCTTTAGGGAAGACATCAGGAAAGTTGCAGACTTCGGAGATGCTCTCGAAGTCTTTAACCTTTTTGTGTCTCATTGACAACATGAGCCAGGAATGCATGGCCTCACTTTCGTAGATACTCCTGGGTTTTGGCATAGGAAATGATGCGAAGGTTCGAGTAAAATTTGTCACTGTAACCAGTGAGGAGTTCGTCAAAGGGAAGATTGAGAGAAATCACTTTCTCGAAGCAAAGGACATCAGCATGATTTAGGGCTCAACCATCCCATGCAAATTAGGACATCGAAGCTTTTTATGGAGACTGATATGAAATCGATGGGGAAAAGGAATGATCGTCTAAGTACATCCTATGATACATGTTTTGAGGACAAAACAGTGATAGGACTTTGATAAAGTTACTTAATTTTCATGCTATCGATCTAAGGTATACTTTTGACAATGATAATCTTTAACTGAATATGATTGCTGTCATAATTGTTGGTATTGAGATTACACAGAGTTTGGAAAATTTAACCTAGGAGTAGGTCTAAGTCATACTAACAGAGAGAATCTCGGCAACATGAAAGACAGACATGTTTACGGAAAAGAGCTACTTAGAACCCAAATATGAAAGTCATTCCTTAGACCAAAAAGGAAGGTTGAGTAGAGTATTCCCCTATCAGCGATGGGTACTCCTCAAGTGAAACATTAATTCGGCCAGCTGGCGTTCCACACCAAGCGGCGTCTCTCGTAACCGGTCTGGCGTGCTCGGAGTTTTATGACTTCGGCTCGGGTTGAAGCTAATGTTGGGTTTTGAGCATTCTAACAATTCCTAAGTGTACATGCAACCCTAATAACCTTGGATCTATGTTTGTCTAATTATCATGCAAAATTGATTTCCAAGGCTATGATCCTATCTAGCATACATGGGGAACAATTTTAACTTGAATAATAGATAGAACTACATACCTTATTGTTGTAAGTGTTCCTTGAAACCTTGTGAGTCTAGCACCTCAAGTGTGGTGCCTCAAATGCTTCACACAACACCAAATGCAAAGTATGAACTTGAGAGAATACTCTAACACAGTCAAAATCGGCCAAGCCCTCTTGTTTCTCTAGTGTATCACTAGTGTAGCCGATTTTGGGGAGAGACATGGTCCTTATATAGTGTGTTGCATTAGGTAAAACCCTAATGTAACATGACTCTTCATTGCTCAATCCATGGGTTAACTCCATGGAGCATCGTATGGGTGGAACCCAACTTGATAATCCATGGAGCCTTTTAGCCCACTATATAAGATATGGAAGATTTACATAATCTACCCATATATTTAATTAGTTATCCTTTTGATCACTTAATTAATTCTAAATTAATTCTTGATCAAAACTAATTAAATAATATTATTAATATATTAGAACTTATAATATATTAATAAACCATATGTGTTATTTCTCTCATTTAGTTTATCCAATTGCATGGTGCCATGCAACCCAAATGGACCATGCCGGGTCGGGTCAAGTATTTACCAGAAATAGTTATGGACTTAGACACCTTATCCAACAGCTAAATCTTGCTACAAAGTCTCATTCTTCCTTACAGTCCTCGCATGATCAATCTCGAGGCGACGAATGCGATCCGTGTGTCTGTTCAAATCCGCTTTGAGCTCCTCAGTTCACTGAAGGGTTTCCATACCTAGCTCCACATTGCGCGCCACTCGCCGTATCAGGATTGGAAGCGCCCTTTCCGCGGGTCCTCCTTCGTTCAGATTATATGTCACACCCCCGGCCGAGGCGGCAGAACATGTCGGGTTGTGCGACTAAGTTCAAGGATCACAGGCAAATTGAATATATAGCACATGTACAACAATAAACAAAATAAGATTCATGTTCCATCTTGATATTTGAATACAAGGTTTTTTTACAAATAATAATAATACATGACTTGCCTCAACAAATAGGCATTTAATACAACAGTAAGTAAAGTAGGTCACCTGTAATCCAATCTGTCTTGAATGCTTGTTTAGTGTTTTCCTGAGGATACATGTAGTTTTGAAAGTCAACACAAAGGTTGGTGAGTGTTACAGGTTTTCTGCTAACGCAGTAATACTTTTAATAAGTCTAGAAAGTATTATCTTTGAATTTATAACGATCATTAAAAACAATATTTGCAAAGAGTCTTTAATAACCAAGAATGTATTTTGATATGAGTAAATTCATGCTTTTAACATGTACTTGTAATAACTCATTGAAAGTCAAAATGAATGCTTTGTATAAGTAACTTCCATACTTAAAACTGCGTTTGTAATGAATCTTTGAAAGCCAAAACGTTATGTTCCATAAGTAATTTCCATACATAAAATGTACTTGTAATGACTTCTTAAATGTCAAAATGAATGCTTTGTATAAGTAATTTCCATACTTAAAAATATACTTGTAATGACTTCTTAAAAGTCCAAATGAATGATTTGTATAATTTTCATACTTAAAAATGTACTTGAAAGCAACCAAACCTATGGTTGTAGTGAGATAGAGAGAGAGAGAGAGAGAGAGATATTCGTGTTAATGTTTTTAGTGAGTTCTATAATCGAGCTATGGACGAAAAGTACCCCTCCCTACGATGCTTCATTGGTCGTCGTAGTAACGATCGTAGACACATATCACCTGCTACAATTGATCAGTCGATAGTTGTAGCTAGCAATTGCATGTGGGGTTGTCGACCTCATATAGATCTATACATATGTACCTCACTCCGAAGATTAACGATTATAGCAGTGTGGGGCAGGCTAAGTGATTAAACTCAGCTAATGAATAGTAGCGTCTCACTCAAAAACCATTAACGAAAAGTTTGTGAATAACTCTCAGCCTTAACTTAATTATAGTTAAGTATCGGCCATAATGAATTTCGTAGTATAGCATTTGTAAAAGCCGAGTATGGTTGACATATTTATAAAAGTATAAATTACTCGCTTTTATAGAGATATGTATTTCAACATAACGATCTTGTATAAGTGTGTAAAGCCTTTTGTATAAAAGTATTCATCAGTGTAGTCTTTGAAACTTTTAAATACTGTAAACCGGTAGTATGCATATCATATAAGACTAAAAATAAATGTTTCAAATTAATGAACATGTGTACATGTATAAACTTTTATGCATATAAACATATAAATATACATGCATAGTAATATCTTGAACCGTTGAAATACTACGCAGTTTCATAATGTACTTGTTATGGTATACATATGTACCTCACTCCGAAGATTAACGATTATAGCAGTGTGGGGCAGGCTAAGTGATTAAACTCAGCTAATGAATAGTAGTGTCTCACTCAAAAACCATTAACGAAAATTTTGTGAATAACTCTTAGCCCTAACTTAATTATAGTTAAGTATCGGGCATAATGAATTTCGTAGTATAGCATTTGTAAAAGCCGAGTATGGTTGACGTATTTATAAAAGTATAAATTACTCGCTTTTATAGAGATATGTATTTCAACATAACGATCTTGTATAAGTGTGTAAAGCCTTTTGTATAAAAGTATTCATGGGTGTAGTCTTTGAAACTTTTAAATACTGTAAACCGGTAGTATGCATATCATATAAGACTAAAAATAAATGTTTCAAATTAATGAACATGCGTACATGTATAAGCTTTTATGCATATAAACATATAAATATACATGCATAGTAATATCTTGAACCATTGAAATACTACACAGTTTCATAACGTACTTGTTATAATATAAAAATCATAAAACTTTGTATCATGTAGTATTTGTTGTGTGAAATGGTTATTTCACAATAAAATAATCATAACATGTATACGAAAAGTTTTTACTAGTTTATTTTTAACAATATGGTAAATTGTTAAATAATAATATTTTTATAAACTATGTTTATTGTATTTTCGTATAAAAGATAATATATTTGTATAAACAAAACATATAGCACATGTTCTTGGCTTTCCTCTCTTCTGTTCGGCAGCCAAACACAAAGAGGGAATGGAGATGCTAGCAGCAATAGTGACGAATTAAAGGGGTGTTTGGCTGGTTCTTCTTCAACATAAAAGTGAACGGGATGCAACAGCTAAAGGTTTCTCTTTATTTTGTTTGATTTTTAACAGAAATAGATGGAGAAGAACAACACAAATTCTTAATCTCTTCTTGGTTTTGATTGAAATCAGTTGGGTGTTTGCATTGGGGCTTGGCCATCGACACAGGAAGGGACTAAGGTGGATAGTGATGTTGTATTGGTTGAAAGTTTCATTGCAGGGAATGGGGAATGAGAAAGGAGGTGAGGGGCTTTTGTTTATCCTTTTAAGTTTGAGTAGATTGAGTGTTCTACAAGGGGAGCCTCAAACCAAAATCAAGGTTTTTAGAGGACATTTGCAGTTAATGTCTCATACCTGTGAACTAACTGTGAAATGTTTGAGTGTGGTTTTGTATAAGCTGAACGGTAAGACGCAAGTTGTACAAAGTTGACTGTGCAAAATTGTTGAGTAGTCCGCAAGTTGTATAATGTATTGGTTCATTAGGTAATGTATTGTGTGTATTTGTTTCATTATGTATCTTGTGTGGTTTGGATTTAGAAGTATTGTAATACCCCAATTATTTGTGTACTTGGATGAGTATTGATTTATTTTTACTAGTTATATACACTAGCATACGTATTTGGAAAAATGATATATGATTTATATAAATATTTATATATTCAGTGTTGTTATATAACTATAATTATATAACATATATGAATTGCATGATTGTCTCATATTGTATATTTTATCTAAACTCTAGTAAATACGTCTTGTATTTGACCATATCACATATCTCATACTTGTATATACATACATATATCTAGTCGTTCATGATTTTTTTAAGTATTAGGCCATTTCAAATCTACCGGATTTGGATGTATATATATTATTCTAGAATACATAACTAATAATAGAAATCATGTTGAAATAAGTAGTTTAATGTTTCGCGATTAAAAACCCAGAAAATATTTGATTTGTCGACTTTTATAATTATTTTTACCCAAAATATTTCAAATATCAAATTAAATATTAGGCTATATCCTAAGCCCAAAAGTGTTTTCTGAATTTCCATTTGAGGTGTGCAAGTCCCTCAACGGATAGAAACGTACAATTTTTAAGAAATCAGTATTATACTGGTTTTGGATTCTTAAAACTATCGTATCTTCTGCATACAAACTCCGTTTCGGATGTTATTTATATTTTTGAAATCAGAGAAACAAGTACTACGAAACTAGAGTGTTTGTATTGCTCAAAACTGGTTAATACAAAATTTCAGCTTTTTTTGGTCGCGTTAACTAGGGTTGCAGTTTGAGCTGTTTGATTTGTTTGTCAGATTACATATTTGGAAGTATATAATTGGAATAACTCATTTATTTTACTTTAGGTACACTAAAACTCAATGATTCAATTTACCAAGAGACATACTGTGAACTTGATCGTTCATAGTTTTTGACCTAAATTTCGAGATGTCACATTATAGAAGTTGTGGTTTCCGTCGTATGGGAGGGGTTGGTCTTGCTGGTGGCTCCACCTATTCAAACTCCCAACCCACATAGGCGTTGGACCTTGGAATCCAACTCGAGGGTTAGGATTTGGCATTGGGGCCACTTGAGGTAGGTTCTTGACTTCGAGTTCTGAGTCAGTCTCTTCAGGAAATGGATCGGCAAACTCATCGCCCAAAGAGATTACATGATTTCCTTCTGGCTCTGGCTTGATCCATCCATGATCTCCTTGGTTGGGAAAGTATTGGTTGCCAGGGAGATGGAATCTAACCATGCTATCTATGCGAGGTGATGGAAAAGGGATAGTTAATAGGCATCGAATCTAATAATACTTCCAATGATGAATTCTTGGGTAAGTTTCCGGTTCGGTCGTTATAGCATCCTAAAATACTCCTATAGTATATTAACCCTTATGTTAGGTTCTAAAACTCTTCTGGTATCTAGGTAAGTTTTAGGCTAGCTGCAACACCACAGTCACTCCCAAGCGCATGTTGGTCATGTCTCGACTGAACATAGTTGATCAGGCTATATTCACCCTAGACATGATTACATAATTGCCCAGGTGTAACCGCACCGTTCCAACGTCCAAATACTTTTGTTTTGTTCTACCTATGACACGGGTTCAGGTACTTAGGTATACTTGTATACTTTTTATAAAAATACTTATATTTTTTAAAGTATACTTTTAGTTTAGAGAACTTAAGCCCCTTAGTATTTATAGTTGTATACCATGTAAGGTTCGGTATGCTTAGTTCACTATAAACAATAGCTCTGATACCAATCTGTTACACCCCCAAACCGGAATGGCGGAAACATTCGGGGGTGGTTGAAGTCATGCGTAGTATCACAACAATTGTATCATAACAAGCATAGTAAACACAACCAGACATTGAATACATATATGAAAAAGGTTTACATTGTTTAATACATAGATAGTAAACACAACCAGACATTGAATACATATATGAAAAATGTTTACATTGTTTAATACATAGTTTTGTTCATATCAAAAGTAAAAGAGAAAGAAGTGACTCTAACGCTCCGACTTCTCCAAACTTCTGGAAATACCTATCTACTAATTCCCCGAGAACACAAGCAGTTTTGAAAGAATATCAGCATAAAGCTGATGAGTTCATAAGCATTTAGTTTTGGTGAAAAAATGTTCTTTGATTCTTTTGAAAAGTGTTTCTCAAGAAAATCCTATATTTTCTTATGAAAACCGTGTTTGAAAACTCATTCCTTCCATGACTTCCAGATTCATACATCATATGTATAATCCAAGGTGACATGGAATGAATGTGAATATCCGTGAGTTACATGTTTAACCATCCGTTTTTGAATAGCCGAGTTATCTCGGGAAAATTCTATATTTTCCCTAAAAGTTGATTATTGATTATCTGTTCTAAACTGAAGTGTACAAGTATCTACCATACTTATATCGATAAACACAATTTTCTTTTTAAAACCCCTGGTTACACCCAATGAGGTATATTAGCCATATTACATAAATAAACCTAATACAAAGAAAATGTGGTGAACTAAATCCTGAAGGTAGTATTAATACCCTCCAGTACTATATCGGTTATTATTTTGAGGCTAGTTCACTTGATTCATTATTACAAAAGTAAATCCCCGTTATCTCGGTTGTGAGTGTGATGACCATAACTGACTGGATATGACACGTAACGGGGCCAGTATCCTTTATAACTTTGTCACCCGTAGACCTGTTATAGGGTTTCAAAGCACTCCATGGATGATGGTAATGGGCCCCTTTGATGAATTCTAGGTTAAAAGCCCAAGACTTGTCTTTTCCTTATAAATAGTCATGTATTATTCATAATTAGGGTTAAGAGAGTGAGGCAAAATGTAGCCGCCACGTTGTGAGGTTTCTTGTAGAGTTAGATTCTTATTTCTTAAGTGTAATTTGTTCCTCACAATTCAATAAATCGAGTGATCATTCAACATAATCTTCATACTTGTGTTTGTTCTTATTTTCCACATCTTGTTCATCAAATCTCAATTAGGGTTTTACTCCCAACAAGTGGTATCAGAGCGGGTCTTTGAAGATCTATTGATTTTTGAGGTATCGGTTCTTGATTTGATGATTTTCTGCACAAAATATTGAAGATTTTCGGGTTTTGGCGGTATGGAATAAAGATTTCTGTTCAACTTACTGTTCATGGGGATTTATGTTGGTCATCTATTGTTCATCTGGTATTTTTTTTAATCTGATTCATTTTATGTTCCTTTGGGATCAAATCATTCGCTTAATCCCAAATCAATTAATTCCATTGTGTTTAAGCCGTTGAATCCGATCATATTTACTTTTGTTTTGGCCCAAAAGTTCAGTCCGTCACAGTTCATAAAGTGTGTATTTGGTGATAATCCACATCTCGTTTCCTTGGCCCTAATATTTTATTTGAGTTTCTGATATCGTCTTGTCCTATGCTCAAATTCACATTTCTCAAATCCAACAATCGACGATCTCTCTGCGATTAAGGTTTGTCGACGATTGTAAATCATCGACTCTGGTCTCCCTGTTCTGTTCAGTAGTGATTGTCTTGCTTCTCTATCGTGTTCTTAGTTTTCTTGAACAACAATCGATGATCCTTATCCATGATTGTTAAATTTTTTTTTGCTCATCTGTTCTGGAATCGATCCTTGTGAGTAATGGCGTTATCGAGATCAATCTTGATTTTATCAATTGGTTCTTTGTTTAAATTAAGTTTATCTGCTTATTCTCGTTTCAATGGTGAAGAACTTATTATGTTTGTAATGAATTTTGTTAGAAGAATCATTAGATCTTGAAATCGATGTGAGAAGTGGGATTTGCTGTTTGTGATGTATTGGGTTCGGTTGGTTAATTTAACTCACCGGTTGCTTTGTTAAACAATTGTGAAACGGGTCTTTCAATCGATACATAGAACAATCGGAATGAAGGAATGAGGTGTGATGATGAAGTTCGCAATCAGGATTAAATCTTGACTGTAATGATCTAAGGACAAACTGTTTTGTATGGTCAATTCTCAAGGTCAAAATTGGTATTGCAAAGCGAACTCACTGAGAACGAAAGAAATCGGGACTCAATTGGAAGAACACTAGTCATGGCAAATAGTCAAAATTGGAGTTATAGATTTATGAGCGGTGCACTCATTTATGAGTGTAATCAGATATGAAGGCTGAATCGATTTGCTAATGTTAGTCAGTCTCTTTGTTGTTTATCATGATTCTGGACTCTGGCTTTCGATTCAAACTAGATGGGTCAAAGGATAAAGTCAAAATTGCCGTGCTTCAGGGTGAATAATGAGCGAACGCTAAACCTGCAAACATTCGCCTCTGATTAGATTCGTTATTCTGGATTCTCTTTGAGGTATAATCGACGAACCTGGAACGATTTATTGGTCGCGTGTTTGTGCTAGAAACGAAAAACGAGACTGTGCTTGGAATGTTGGGGCTTAAATCGGAAGTATGGTTTCAGTTTTATATCAATGAACTCGGAACGAACTTGGATTCGTTTATTTGAGCTTAGAACGAAAGTAGATATTGGAATCGTATCTGTAGTTTCGCTTGTGAACATTCGTTTGTAATCACGTTCTAGTCACATTCGTTTATCACGCATAAATTGGGGAAGAAGATATCAAGTTACATTAATGATCCCTGAAACTTGAACGAAATGATACTTCTGGTCCCTATTGTTTTCACAACTTGGCGATTATGGACGATTTCCAGATTTTGTCAGAAATAAACTGGAGTATTGATGCAGAATTACAATTTCAGTCCCTGTTTTTCAGCAAGTGAAAATTTCAGCCCATTTTTCGAAAAATTTGCAATTTTAAGGGCCGGTGAACAGTTTTGGATTTTTCAACGCTCATATTTTTTCGTGAACAGCAAAATAATGATTCCATCAAGTCTTGGCGGTTCGGAAAGTCGTTTTTCGTGATAATGTCAAATTTTCACGATTTTTTCGGATTTTATACTTCATTGTGTATATATTTTTGTCGCGGGGGAGCTTAGTAAATTTTTATCCATTCAAGATCATTCTCATGACCATTTGAAGGCTTTATAATCATGTTTTTGATCATAAATCGGGGGAGAATTTGGTATGGCCATTCGAAATTGGATTTGTGACTTTTCAAAGTTGAAGATTTTTTATAAAGCTTGTGGTAGAATTATGAAGGTAGCTTTTACAGCGGAAGTTCTTCATCGAGCTCTGCTAAAGCTTTTACAGAGAAGTATCCTTTACAGCGGAAGTTCTTTATCGAGCTCTGCTAAGGACTTGTTATATCTCCGACTTCTTGTATTTTCTCGATCAAGTGGCGTTACGAATCATAAAGTTTGGGTTGTTACATGATATTTTTTGATGGCTTATATCATTAGCTTATTTGAAGATCATTGTGACTTGGAGGGGGAGCTCTTCAAAGACAAGAAGTGATTCGGTTTCTTTGTTCTGAAATGGGTTTTTATGGCGGGTTTGGTTTTCATGAAGATTCTTTGGGATTACATTCGAAAATGAAGTTTAAAGACATTACTTCAGTACCTGATTTATATATCCTAGAGCCCGTGTTTGAAGACTATTGAAGAATCAAGATTCGTGGATTGCTTCATATATTCCTCGTTGCAGATCTTTTTATTTGCTAGATGCTTGTTTTGGAAGTTAAAGCATTGTCATCCATTCCATATTTTGAGGGGGAGATTATAGGGTTTCAAAGCACTCCATGGATGATGGCAATGGGCCCCTTTTATGAATTCTAGGTTAAAAGCCCAAGACTTGTCTTTTCCTTATAAATAGTCATGTATTATTCATAATTAGGGTTAAGAGAGTGAGGCAAAATGTAGCCGCCACGTTGTGAGGTTTCTTGTAGAGTTAGATTCTTATTTCTTAAGTGTAATTTGTTCCTCACAATTCAATAAATCGAGTGATCATTCAACATAATCTTCATATTTGTGTTTGTTCTTATTTTCCGCATCTTGTTCATCAAATCTCAATTAGGGTTTTATTCCCAACACCTGTCGGTCCGACTGTAGCTAGCGGCAAGGTGCGAGATTGTCAGTCACGTATAGAACCATACACAACAGTTACGCTCTCCCTACAAGAGATTTTGGTCATAATTCCTATTTTTACACTCTGATTCTGTGGGAGTGTTACCAAGGACGTGTCTCCAACTAAGACTAACAAATTTACAAGTAATAATACTGGAAATCCTTTTTATGATTTGCATGAATCCTTTATAAAATAATACATTTTACTACATGATTCACAAGTTCGCTACCCTAGTTTTGAAGACGGTTTGCACGAGTTGATTTCTTAATCATTTGGTAAAAACTGTTTTCCATGTTAAAAGCATACTGAAAATATAATTATCTTAAACAAAATAATATATTTTGAGCACAAGTTTCCTTGTACTTTTGCTTGTATTCCCCCCTGAAAACATGAAAAACTCGGAAAAACATAGGGGTATGAACTCACCTCGTGTGATTTGAATGAAGGATCGATACGGAATGTTGGATGTTCAAGTGAAGCCTTGAACACGATTTGATCCTAATTAACATGTAATGACACATAAAGGAGTCAAATAAAGGTATTTCACCAGTAGATGTGATGGAGAACCACTCTAAGAACTTGGAACTACTTGCACTAAGTGGTAGGACCTTAAAGGATTACATGAGGGAGATATATAGCCACCTTAAAGGTGTGTGCGACCATGGGTGTGCGACCGTACACTCATTATTAGAGGTTCCTTTGTGGTGTTTTCAAGGTCCATACTTGTATCCATGAAGTGTTCTAGGTCTATACTCAATTGTAGTGGAAGTTAAGGGTCCTAGAAGTGGGTTTGCGGCCCTAGGATGAGTGTGTGGTCGCACACGGGAGTGTGCTGCCGCACACAAGGAGTGTGCTACGGCACATGGGTGTGTGCGGTCGTACACAGGAGTGTGCGGTCGTACACCCTACATGTTTGTGTCCGAAATGCCAATTCTAAGGTACAGCAAGGCTATGGTCATGTCTAACTCGAAGATGGAAGTCCAACTCTCATTTTGGAGGGTCTTTTAAGAGTGTGCGGCCGCCATATGTGGGTGTGCGGCCGAACTCACTCAAAGTATGAAGAACATGATAGGACTTGATGATTTAAGGCTTAGATCAAGTGGTTCTTCAAGCACAACAAGTTAAAGGATGGATTGCTCACATTTTTGGAAGCTTTAGAGTGTTTGTGGTTGAAGAAGCTTGAGAGAAATGGTGTTGTGTGCTTCCAAGGTGTTAAAGGAATGAAAGGAAAGGGGTCTACGCATTATATAGGGGTGGGTGTATGGCTATGAAGCGTGTGTACGGTCGTACACCCATGTGTGCGGCCGCACACTCCTCCAAAAGGGGTGTATGGTCTGATTTCGTTACTATACGACTTGCTACCTTATTCCTAATCTCGAACTTGGTTGTACTCAAGCTTGGAATGCTTAAATGAACCCTTAATCATTGCTAGGAGTTAAAAGAAATGAGTTTAACTTAGATTAACTGACTAGATGTACCCGCCAGAAGTTTCAGGTTGTCACAGGATCATGGAAATGATGCTGGTATAATGTGTCATCCATCCGATTTTAAAGCTTGGAAGCACTTTGAGAAAATTCATCCTTCATTTGTAGCCGAAAGACATATTGTTTGATTAGGTCTACGTATAGATAGGTCTAAACCACATGACGCATTGGAAAAGAAAATTCATCTTGGCCCATTATTATAACACCTTATAAATTTCCACCTTCTATGTGCATGAAAGCGTTACATGTTTTATACTGCAGTTGTGCCAGAACCTTCAAACCCTAAGCATAAAAAATGTATTTTTGCAACCGGTTGTTGCAGAATTGGAGCAATTTGTTGGAAGACGGCGTATTAACATATGATATATCTTTAAAACAAAATACTCAATTACGAGCAGTTTTCATGTGGACAATTAGTGATTTTCCAGTTTATGTAATCTTGTCAGGATTGTATATAATAGGTAAGCTAGCATGTCCACATTGTGGGAAATATACACAAGCATCCAGGATATATAATGGGAACAAGATGTCATGTTTTGACTCTCATTGATGATTCCTCTAGGCTAATCACCCATATAGAAAGGATAATAATAAGTTCCAAAAGAATCATTTAGAGATAGAACGTCCTCCACTAACTTATAATGGTGAAGAAACTTTAACGAAAGTTAAACAATTAGGTTTGTTGAAGGTGATTGAACTAAATGATGATAATGTAAACAAAGCATATGGCAATGATGGTTTGAAAAAGAAAACCATATTTTAGGATTTACCATATTGGAAAACAAACCTCGTTAGACATAATTTTGAAGTTATGCATATTGAGAAAAATGTATTTGAGATCTTTTTTTAAGTGTAATAGATGTCAAAGCGAAGACAAAGGATAATTCAACAGCAAGAAAAGATCTGAAACTCTATTGTAGGAATAGAAAAGGAATAGAAGATGAGAGAAGAGGGTACTATTCTCTAGACAATAATCAGAAAAAAGGCCATATGTAACTATGTAGAGGAATTGTGTTTCCTCGATGATAATGTTTCTAATTTGGGGGAGGTGTGTTGATTTGACCCGTGTAGACTATCGGAATGAAAAGCCACGATTGTTATGTTTTTATGAGAAGATTAATGCCAAATGCATTTTGTGAGATGTTGCAAAAATATGTTTGGGAATCATTAACAGAGTTGAGTCTTTCCTTCAAAACATTATCTGCAACATCAATCACTATACAAGACATGGAAAGGATTGAAGCTGAGATCCCAGTAATTCTATGTAAATTAGAGACCTTCTTTGTTGTCACACCCCCAAACCAGATGGCGGAAACGTCCGGGGGTGGAGGACTTCATTTGTAGTATCAGAACACATGCATCATAGTTATCAAAGTACAAACAACCATTGTATATTGAAACCAAAACAGTGCTACAAAAGAAGAAGAGATGACTCATAATGGCTCCATCTTCTCAAACAGCACGGGGAGTACCAGTTATTATTTCCCTGAGAATACAAGTAATTTGAAAATAGAGTATCAACAATAAGTTGAGTGAGTACATAAGTCTTTATGTTTGAATGGGTGTCTTTGTATTTTGAATATGAAAAATGTTCTAGAAAATCCCATATTTTCTGTGGTATGTGAAAAATAGTTTCATTCCCATAAAACCGTCCTATTTGTAAACCAATGTATTTGTAAAACTTGTAACTGAGAGTGTGCCTGGCTTCACCAGCTGTTATTGAAAACTGTAGTATACCATTGTACGTTGTATCTTGTAAACTGGTACTTTGAAGATGTACTTACGTTTAGTTGTTTATACACTAACATGTTGTTAATATCTTTTATATGAGTTATTATAACCATACTAAGACATGAACGCCTGAAACAAACGCCTTGTGAGTGCTTAAACTGTTGATAACAATTGCCATTCATTGGCGTGTATGCCTGACTGTAGCTAGCAGCCTGAGTGCGGGGTTGTCAATCCCGATATAGATCTACACACAACTTGTTTCGATCCCCGAACTAGAGATTCTGGTTATAATGTTAGGGCTTTATCTTGGTTGTCTAAAATGAATTAATCAACATGAATTGGATGTCTCATAAAAAACATATAAACGTTACATGTATATTAGTTATGAAAACCCAATCATTCTGAAATAAATGATTAATAGTATGTTCTTTAATTACTATTCCGAACATGTATTTGACAAGTGTAAACCCTTGATTTGTTTTGAATTAAAAACCCTTGTTTCATGTAAAACAGTGTATTCATGTATACTTAAATGATGAAGTAAGGCTCTATGTATCATAAATTATACCTATTATAACTTATATATACTTTATGAATTGGTAAATAACTATTTTTGCATGAAATCCTTTGCTCAACATATTAGAAAGGGTATTTAAACTGATGAGATAACTTTTATATTTATATACATATACAATTTTATATATAAGTAAAATTTAAACGACCTTCGGACAAATAACCGGTACTATAAGTCCACATCCAAACAAGGAAAAGGACCTAGAATGAATTATTAGTCCTAAGCCTTTTAAATCTTATTTATATTAATATATATATATATATATATATATATATATATATATATATATATATATATATATATATACAAATATGTATATTTGGGAAAAATATAAGTTTATAAAAGAGTTCAATATTTGGAGTATTTTTGATGCTTTAAAATCGTTTTATCGTGATTTGAAATCATTTATTTATAACACAAAGTTGTTGTGTTATACTTGTATTCCCCCCCTTAAAACAGTAGAAATTATGAAAATACGGGGGTATGAACTCACTTGATAGGTGGTAATTCGGATAGAGTTTCGTTTCACGAAAAGGAGTTTATTTGTCGAGAAACCGGCTCAAATCGGGAACAGTTTTGATAGGAAAGAGGATGAATTCTCGAGAATTTTGGGGCTTCAAGGCTTACTTCGGTCTCGAGTCTTAATACCGGGGCTTTAGGGGTTGTATATGAGCTTAGGGGAGTGGAGAATGTGAAAGAGGATGAAATTTAGGGTGAAAAAGTGAAAAATATTCGGAACCCTCGCATGCTATATATAGCCCGAAGGTTCGGACCCAAAGCTTCGCGAGGGTGACACGCGTTTGACAGATGGTGAGGCGAGGGGGATTCTTCGGACCGGAGGCTCGCTGCTGGCTGGCTCGGATTGGTCTAACCCTCGGTCCAATGGAAAGAAGACACGTGCGAAGGCACGGGTGCGAAGAGCGTGTGAGGGGCGTGCGAGGGTGATGTTCGGTGTGTCTCATGCGAGGCTGTCTGGTTCTAAGTGGACCTCGGACTTGGTCGAATCAAGAGGCAACACGCGAGGCATCGGTCCAATTAGCAGTCGACACGTGGAGGCCTCGCATGTGAGGGGTGACGTGGCGTTACTGTTCATGCGAAAATTCCTGATTTTTGCAATTTTTCTTTATTTTTATGCCAAAACTTGTAAAATTCACAACTTTTGCATATGAACTCCATTTTTGACGTTACTTATATGCACGCATAGGTAAAATTATACTCTATGACTTTCGTTTAGACTTCGTCGGCTAATTTTGACTTTATTTTTAATATTATTATTTTAAACAGACCGGGATGGGAATCCGTTATAAATTCATAACTTCTTCATACGACGTCCGTTTTTGTCTGTCTTTTTACCATTGTACTACTAATGATGAGAACTTCAATTCTAGTTTAGGTTGTGTCGGCTAAAAACTACTCGATCTTTATTTCGAGTTTTTAGCTGTACACTACTATACTGAAACTTAGAAAAATCATAACTTCCTCATACGAAGTCAGGTTTTGGCGTTCTTTTTATGAAAGTTCTCGGTTTAACATAAACTATAACTTTCAATTAGATTGTTAAGGCTAGAAAGCCTTTTATTAAAAATTTAGTTTTTACACTGAATAGTGTTTTGCCGGTTTTGTTGCGGATTTTCGATTGGTCATAACTTCTTCGTTTTAACTCGGATTTTAGTGTTCTTTATATTTTTGGAAACCTTGTTACAATCTCTATCACTTGGTTCATCCCAATTGAGATTATTTAATAATTTATTTTTGAGGTTCAATTATGTAAATATACATAGTATGCGAAAATTTCTCTTTATTAATTTACAAAGAAGTACAAATTGACCTACACTATTACATAGATTTGAAATAACGGTTTGTTACATTTGTCCCTTGTATTTTTAACTCCATGGAAGATTTACCTGTACATTTTCCATATGAAGCGAAGATAGCCGTTACCATCTAATCTTGTTGGATGTATCCATTTGAAAGGTTTGTCTGTTACATCAAAATGTATGTTTCCTTTTTTGTAAGTCTTAACTTGAACTTAATTTAGATCTATTTTACTATAGATATTTCAAACAGTTTAAAAAATGTGAAAAATAAATCTCAAGTAGAAGGTTCCATTGTTAAACTGTACTTTATTCGTGAAACATCGATATTTTTCTCTAATTATTTCGAGAGTGGTGTACCCACATGTAACATAAAGTTGAAGACTAGAATGTTGTTTAGTGAGGAATTTTATGTTTCCCATTCTTACTTACTCCTTAATGAGATAAGTTCAAACATTACATCGGGTAAATATACTTTATTTTCTAAGATACTTTATTTTCATATCCTAGTTGTCATCAGATATATTTTCATATCCTGGTTGTCATTATGGAAAATTGTAGACTAGAATGTTGTCTAGTGAGGAATTTTATGTTTCCCATTCTTACTTACTCCTTAATGAGATAAGTTCAAACATTACATCGGGTAAATATACTTTATTTTCTAAGATACTTTATTTTCATATTCATTTGTTGTTTAATTGCTCCAAATAACATTAACATGCTTTTGTTTATTACATCATACTAACTTTGAAAATGTAATTTAAAATGGTAACACAACAAATTTGAAGATCACTTGAAAGATCTTTTTAGGGATATGGATCAACATGAGCTTGCAGTTGAAGTGGAGAACTTTGCTGCATGGATTCAAAACTATGTGGGTGTTAATTGTTTTTATTTTTTATTTTTTAGTTTTATTATTATTTGTTACATATGGTTATAATAAGTGCTTCACCATTTGTCATATATGAACTCAATAAAAAGATAAAGAACAAGTACTAAGATTCTCACTATAAGTGTCTCATCCTATTGTCCAGTTGATTCTCATCTTCGCTTTATGAGATCTCTGAGCACCTGAAAGATTCCAGACTCTCATTCATACAAAGTTGCTATCACCATGTATTGTGGTTAATCTGAACGATCCATTAGTGAAAACTAATTCCAACAGATATTCACATCACCCGGTGATGTGTTCATCATCTATCTTGATAAACAAGATTTGAAATTATCATAAGACACGAGGTCAAATGATATCCAAAATAATATCTAACTAGAAACTTGGTAATGTATTTATCATTTATGTATCCAAGATTATGATTCCACAAATACACTTCACCCAAACCATTTGGATGTATTTGAATCAGTACATATTGTGGTCAATCTGAACGATCAATCATGCAAACTAATTTCAACAGATATTCACAATAGTACATCTTATTCAAATATTTTAATCAACTTTGAACTATTGTTACTATACTAGGTTCATACATTTCATGAATTTCTTTTAACATGTTAGAATGCTCTACATTTAAATAAGTCAGAACTGTCTTATGAATCATAGTATAAACAATTTCAATTATAATACCATAGACTAAACATTTGAAGAGAATTTTCTTTTGATCCTGTGAATGTAGCTAGGACTTGGCATTCATGATCAAATTATCTTCTCCATGTTTCAATTTCCGTACTTCAGTTTAGTAACTGAACATTCTTGCAAATGTTAGTACTAATCCTTAGCAAAATACTCAAGGTTTAGAAGTAATGTTCTAATGGCATTATGAATCCATATATTTGATTGAATACCAAACAAGGGAGAACTTTTTACATTTTGATCATATGAAAAGTAGCAAGGGCTCATGATCCATGATCAACTTTAACTTCTTCATGTTTCGGTCCTTTCACCTCAAATATATATTTTGGGCATGTATGCTTTCTAAGTCCTTTCTTGTTATGGAAATGTAGCTATCAAAAAATGTCTCAGAATAGGCCTTCTTTTGTACTTAGTATTTGGCCCTAGATTAGGTATACCAACACTAATATCCTATTAAACCATGGAAAATTTACTTTCTTCATCTTGACACTTCTATTAATGATAGTAAATTTATGGGAGTGTTTGAAGTTTAAGTTTCTATGATTGGCAATGTTAGTTCCAAAAAGAAACCTCAACATGCTACACAACTCCTTCATGGTCATTTCAAGTTGTTCATATCAAAATTAGAATGAACTGATCATATGTACATGTTAGCTAGTCGACTAACCATAGTCAACTCCTAACTCAAGGAAATTCCATTTTACTTCAATATGTCAATTTACAACGTAAATTTGATAATTGCTCTTTCTAACAATTTAGAATGCAATGTTTGAAGTAACCTAGGAAGAGCTTTAACAAAAGCATGATCTTTCCTTTTGTTTATGAGAATTATTCCCAAATTACAAATTTAGACAAGATTGATCATCCTAATAGCTAATCCTTTCAAAGGTTTTATAGCAGTAGATTTTAGTGGATAAGGTTATAAACATCATTCCATATCAAGTTCCAATATAGTTTGTTTTACTTATCCTCAAAAAATTATCACCCTAAATAAAATTATTTTAGAAGGCTAGGATCCATATTTGGCTCCATGATGCATAAAGGGATTCCATAAACACACCATAAAGTTATTTAGATAGGCAAAGCCCTTTGCCAATTTCGATCACTACAAAATTCCTAGATCTTTGAAATCATTGGCTATCAAAGCATGTTAATCTCAGATTATGTTCATCTCAAATTCAATGATGAGGTTGTCGCGGGTCACTGAATAGATGTTGAATCGACCATACAAAATCACATGGTCCCCGACTCAAGTTACGCTTGAGATTCGTGAGTTCCACATCATTCTCTACCTATACTCTCAAATTGACATGTCGGTTAACCACGCGAGCTCCATCAACAAGTTATAAAGAGAATGTAAAACTTTTATGAATAACATACGATTCACATTAAATAGATTGAGAATTAACCTTGCAAAATCACATGGTCCCCGACTCAAGTTACGCTTGAGATTCGTGAATTCTATTTCATTCTCAACTATACCCTCGATTGATGTGTCGGTTAACCACATGAGCTCCACCAACAGAATATAAAGAGAATGTGAAACTTTCATGGATAATAAGAACTCACATTCTATTAATAAAATGGGATTTTGTTTTATACTTGTATTTAGAATACTTTTAGATTGACCATTATCACTATCAAACCTTTTCGGTAACTCCATTCTAAAGGGTGGTGAGGGTGGTGAGTGCAAGCATATTAAAAACTGACATCATTAGGAATCATAGAGACCTCCTTAAACCCCTACATCAGAATGGGTGTGCCTAGTCATGGTAAGACTGACAATGTCATTATTTAAAAATGAGAGGGCGTGTGTTGTAACTTTATTATACATATAATAGATACAATTCTAATATATATACAAATATAAAAGGTAAATTTAAAACCTTTTAAATTTAGTTGTCTATTTATTAATTCCAATTAATTACAAGGATGCAATATAACAATTAATAAATCACGCGGGGGGTTAATATTCAAATTTATAAATCTCTATTATAAATAATATTAAATATTTAAAATCACTATTTAAATAAATAAATAAATATTCAAATTCAAATAAACACATTTAAATAATATTTATCAATTTTCCAGATTTAAAACATTATAAATTTGGTAACTATCCACATTTTATAAAACTTCATATTCGAAAAATGGCAAAAAATCTGAAACCCTAATTTCTGTCGAGCTCACATCGTGACCTCCTAGTTTATGTCGTGAGCTATGACTAGGGTTTTTATCAGTTACGAACTTTTCATTTAATCTTCTTCCATTCAATTTCAAACAACATTTTACAGAAAATATGTACCTAGGGCGAATTTAACCATGAACAATGACTCTGATACCACTGTTGGGTTTTCTACGCATCAAATACACTCTAAACTAGGTATACCTAAGTGTACATGCATCCTACGGAAAAATCGAAACAACGATATACCTAAGTGTACATGCATCCTATGGATCTATGGCTTCATGCTAATTACATCAACCCTAGGAAACATAAAACATAAAGAAGAAAAAATACCTCTTATATAGCCCTTGATCTCATGCTTGAGATCTTGAACCTTCATGAAGTTGCTTGGATGAAAGGACCCAAACCAAAATCCATCTAATGGTATCACACCCAATGACACCAAAGAGTGGAATAAAAATAACTATGATAAGGGTCAATTTCACAAACCCAATTTCTCCTTTATTTATTCTACTCAATTTAGGTCTTGAGGGCAACCCAAAAGGATCCTGTCATTATTAGAAATATTACCAATAATTATTGACATTGGGCACTATTCCAACACTAAGTAGATACTAATATAAATTGTAAAGGAGTTAGATGAAATGATAAAAATATTAAAAATAGGACCTAATATGGAGAGAATTAAAACCTTAGTACCCATCTTTAAACGGTTATAACAACCATGTTGATGTAATATGTACAAAAAAAGACCTTGGGGACCTAATGTGAACAAAATTAAAATATTATTACCTTTTTTAAATGGTAATTACAAACCATAATGGTGTAATATGTACAAAAAATACCTTAAGGACCTAATGTTGACAAACTTAAAACCTTATTACCCTCCTAGATCATTAACCCTATATATTACCATTCCAGAATGTCATTGACGACAATCAAGTTATATAATGTATAATTTATCAATGGTAACAAGTTTCACACAGAAGCTCACAGTTGGAAAAAATCAACAATGAATAGCAGATTGTGTATTAGTGGAAAATTTAGAAATCGAGTACCCTGGTTACCCGAGGAAAAGAACAGTTTTGTTTAAATGTCATTGAGTTGATCCAACACTTAACATAGGAGTTAAGGTTCACAAAGAATATAACATGGTCTAAACGTCAAAAGAAAATACAACAAGTTCGAGTCGTTTGATTTTTCCATGCAAGTCACTCAGGTGTGTTACGTTCTATACCCAAGTTTGAAAAAAAAAACAACTCCGGCTGGTTGGTTGTACTGAAAGTTAAACCTCGTGGTTGGGCTGATGTATGTGAAAATGATAATTAAAGAGACCTTGCTTTCAAATAGGATGAAGTTGTATCAAATGAAATCATTACACCAACTATAGATACAAATGACTATGATGATCAGGACATGTCAAGCAACGATTTAGATGATGAAAATTGCATTGATGAAAAAAGTGAATTTCATGATGACGACAATGATGGTGTTCCTAACAGCGAGGGTAGTTATGAGTATAGCATATTAAGCAATGAAAAAGAAGAGGGGGGGGGGAGAAGAGGAGGATGAAAAAGATATTGAGTAAATCTTATATTGTTTCTTTAAGGATCGTTACATTGTCTAATATTTAGTTTTTGTATGCAAATTGGTAAATATGATGTTATGTATTAGTGCGCTTGGAGAGAATTAAATGTAGTTTTCTCATTCTTTGGTACATATCAAACATTTACTATAAGGAGACATGTGTTTTGAGATATTTATATGTATTATATTTCCATTAAATTTCTTTAATTTGGAATGGTATAAATTTATTCAAGATAAAATATAATACATAATAACAAATGTTTCTTCTTTCATGTAGTAGTAAAGACATACATAAAACTCAACCATAAATGAAACAAATTATATTATCACTTTAAATACATATCATTCAAACCTTAGGTTACCAGTTACATTGAGCATTCATGTATTTAATAATTTAATTACATAAATATAAAGATTAAGCATACAACATCCCAACAAAGGGACAAACCAAACAAACCTATATGAACTTGATAAAATCCAACTTGAAAAAATTCAACTCGATGGCCATTAACATGTTCATTAGTATCTTCAATAACAACTTGAAGCGGGGCTTCATTGACATGAAAATTAACGAGAGCGTTGGGGAGGGGGGGGTCTAAAATGACATGATCGCCATTGACTGGAGCTCTCAATTCATAAATCTTCTCTCTATACCACTTGTTCAGAAGTTGTGGGTCAATCCAACAAAAAAAACCCCTATTTCTATCTTCATCATTGTAGTTTGTGCAGCCAATGAATCTCCGACTAGGATTCTTTCGTGTCCATGCAGTCCATATTCCAACCGGATCTCAACATCCACACCGTCTCACGTTACTTCTTGAACATGAAGACATGGATTTGATCTAATTTCCTTTCTTGTGCTTGTAGTTTTACGGATATAGGTGTTGGAAGGCCTGATTTATGCAAATAATTTCCAAAATATGACATTATAATGTAAATTACTTTACAAAAAAACAATTCCTAAGAACTTAGCTAGTTTATCTCCATAGCAAACAAGCAACGGAAATAAAATTCTTTAGCCCAATTCCATAGGTAAATAGCAATCAATTCTACTTTCATAGAAAATAAACTATGTATTTTTATTATGTTCAAAAAATTTGTTGCAGATTAACCACATTATTTAATTCCATAGCAGAATTTCAACAGAAAGTATTTTCGTAAAAAAGTTTGTTGCAACTTTGCAACAAATGGTTTTTCCATAGAAATATCATTAGCAATATACGAACGCATTTGGAGTTGGTAAAATTTTTTGTAGCAATTCCCATGTTCGCTGCAGATACTTGATTCCATAGAAATTATGGTAGCATATAAGTTATGGAACGTCATTCCATAACACGATCCGTTTCGGAATAACATTGTAAATACGTTCCATAGCAACCTTCCACAAAAATATTGGTTTTTCTTGTAGTGTTCCTAGTTTGCTTAGTGACGATGCAAGTATTCTATCCAATTTATGAAAAACAAAGATGTAATTGGCTCCTAGATCAAATAAAATATTGGCAGGTAAGTCATTTACTAGATTTGTACCTAAAGTGACATATACTTCTTCTTTTGCTGCCTCGAGGGTCATTTGGAATGCACATGAATTTGGTTTCAGTTTCACTTTTGGCTTTGCATCTCCTTTCTTCGTTGGATAGTCATTCTAAAAATTTCCTTCCTCCCTACACTCGAAACATACCCTTTTGTTTGATGTTGTTGGAGTTAGAAATTCTCTACAATGTTGAGTGATATTTAAGTTATTATATTCCATTTTATTATTTTATAGAAGGTACCCCTCTATAAATAGAGGGGAGGTTGTCATTATTTGAGTGTGCATCAAAATGTAATCATTTTGATTAGAGAAAGTGTGGCTGGGAATTTCTCTCCATAGCCACTTGTTCTTCAAGTAACATTTTCTACTCTTTCAGTCTATCAATATCGTTTGACTCATCATGTTCCTTAGTTTATTACATTGATTATCTTAATGTTTAGTCATATTCCGCACAAGCCAATACTCAAATGGGTTTCGTAGTTCGTATTAAAGCTTAACTCATGAATATGTGAGGAACGATTCTGTTTGGCCATTTATCTTGAATATTTTTGTTTTTCAGTCAAGAAATCCAAGATTCTTTTTTGTTGTGAAGAAGATGAAGTTATTTTGAGAAAGATGTGTTTGATCTCTTTTATCATGTGCATTTTTATGTTATGCAAAATACAAGATTTTTTTGATAAAAAGATCATTTGAATAGAGATTAAATCAAAATATGGTGAGTGTATGAGTTCTGTTGTTGGTGGTACAATCCTTTGTTTCCAAGATATATAGCTATTACCGAAGATTTCATAAAGCATTATAAAAGATGTACAACTTCAATGGCTAGTTAGAAAAATCTTCTCTTCGTGTGGTCGAATTACCCTTCAAAGAGCATTTTGTTCGTCTTGAAAAAAGTTAAGTCAATTGTGCATTATATTTTGCATACGTGGCAAAGACGTCACTCCCTAGGTTGGAGAGTTAAAGCCACACACCCAATCCACTTGAAAAACATCACCAACTATCTCACTCATGTCTTTCTCTCTAATACAACCCCACGTGCACAAATGACATCCACTTTTCCTTCTTTATCCGGATAAGCTTAAAAGTCAAAAGCGCATGGGAGATAATAAATATTAGATGGGTCCCACTATCCTCCCTTTATCCAATAGATGATACACATGCAAGCTGGGCACTCCACTAAAATGCTACTATTTTGTCCAACATGTGAAGGCAATTCCCTACCGCTACAGCTAGCTGAAACCAATCCCATCTGGAATAGCTCTCCCCAGGCATTCTTAACTGATGTTCTTATTTATCTACTACCCTCACACCTTTAAAAATGCAATGTGACAGAAAAGGTATCCACGCCCCTTGTAAGGAATTTTTAGTTCTTATTCGTGGCCGATGTGGGATTATGCGCAACCCACCAAATGCGTTGTGACAGAAAACGTATCGACGCCCATTAATTGCTCACCCCGAGCATGCTAAGAATTTCTCTCCCTAGCCACTTGTTCTTCATGTAACATTTTCTACTCTTTTTATCTATGAATATCATTTGATTCATCATCATCTTTAGTTTGTTAAATCGATAATCTTCATGTTTTTTTTATATTCATCATAGGCCAATCGTCAAATAGGTTCGACAGATTTACACTCGTTAGCATATTGACCCGTCTTTTCATACTTGAAGCAGGTCACCACTTCGTTGCATCTCCCAAATGTTTCTTCTTGCACAAATCACACCACTTTTTCCCACTTTCATTGCCTGACTTCTTATCAATGGGGCTAAACATGGAAAACTTTCTTTTCTTGTTGGATTTTGAAAATCCTTCACTATTCCTCTTTTCTTTAGTCCCCATATTTTCTAAACTCTTTTCTTTGATATGTATTTCTACATTCTTAGCCGCCAATATGGCTGCTTTCAAAGTATTGGCTAATTTCACTATTAGAGCATAGTCTGCTGGTAGTCGATTAGCATATTTTTCTATCTTGGCTAGTTTAGTAGGGACTATATATGCAACTAACTTCATATTCTCAGAGAAAGAGAAAACATACTCACCAATGATCTTCTTTCATTTCTTCAGATTTTGGAATTCATTATTTATTTTCAGGAAGTCTCTTTCTAAGCAGTAGTCCCTTTTCAACTGCTTCACAAAGTTTCCCCAAGACAAGTTCAACGCTTCTCCCTCTGGCATAGTCTGAGCCAACAATTTCCACCAACTCGACACTCTCGTGTTCAGTTGTCTGACTATGAAGACTGTATTTTGCATGTTGTTGTAGTCTCAACTCTCAAATACCATCTCTATTTCATAGATCCAATCCATCCCATTATTAGTTTTGGGTTCCCGGGAAGACTTGGTATCACGGATGCCATGAAGTCTTTATACTTGAATCCATTTCTGTTATTCTCCCCTTCTGGGTTGTTCCAACTAATTACTCTTTGCTCAGTTGGACAAAAGATCCAATTATAGTTTCTTTCTTCCGACTAATGCTCATTGATAACTGGTTCAAAAATTGGAGCAGTGAGTTCTACTCTATTATGTTGTAGAAGACGTCTTTTTCCTCCATTTAGTGGTCTAACATAGCCTCTATCATAGCTTGGAATCCCGCCATCGTGACATGTTCAGGTGTAGGTATAACTTCTGGTGCACATCCAGTTACACACTAAGGTTCAAGTTGTCGATTTTCCTTATCATTTCCCAGTATTCTACGTGTCCTCATCATGATGTTATGAACCACAAAACAATTATTCAGTGTATAGGAACATAAATATTTTATAACAAGGAAGGTTTTATTTATGTTATACACATAAGTTATCCTTAATACCCAAAAAGGTTTCATGTAATTTGTAAAAACCTGATCTTAGATATCAATCGAAGTCACTAGAATTGGTGTAGAATCCCAATTCAATGATTAATGCAAAACAACTATATTGAGTTAAGAACATAATTATCGAATCTTTAATGAACACTATATTGAACAATAGTTTAGTACATAAGATTTTTAATTACTCTCGGTTCTCTCTTTCTCTCTAAACTCAATATCAGTTTTATGGAATGACCACCCCTTTACACAGTTGAAAGCAATACTATATATGTAGACCTAATCGCAAATGCCCAACCCAAAACCCAACAAAAAGCCTCACTAAGCCCACCGAAATCACATGGTGATTTCGGTCCAAACACCACCGAGAACATGATGTTTTCGGTCCTAGATCGAGAATTCTTAAATTCAACAAAATTAAAGTATAAACCATAAATCATGTCCTAACGATATCCTACTTAGTTTGTATCTTTCTTTTCTTTTCAATCTTCTCTTTGTTCTTGACCTTCAACTTTTATCTTTGATTTTTTCACAATTTCAAGATGAGCATATGAATTTCTACATGAATGACTTCATCTTGAATAGTTGGACTTTCTTTAAAATTTGACTTTGAAAATACATTGGGTATAGTGGCTTCTTGTATATGTTCTTGACAATCAGCACTTTCAGCTTTGAAATACTTCAGAGATATATATAGAGATACTGATTCTTCTGGATCACTTCAGCAAGTTTATAGATAGCAGCAAATTGATTGAGGAGGCTTCTATGCAATTTGACACATAACTTCAAATACAACTTCACCTTGCTTCTGGGGTTGAAAGATTGTGTGTTGAAAAATAATCTTCACTTCTTGTTCCTTCGAATGAAATTCTTTATTGATCACAGATGCATATTGAAAGGTAACCATGACAATAAGTCTTTGTGGATCACAAAATCATAATGGCCCTTCTCACCACAGTTGCTCAAGGACCCAGCCTTGGCTAAGATGGAGACTACTCACACTATCTCTGTGAACACGGAGGAACGTATTGTGATTTGTTGAGTATCAGAGAAATATTCATGGCTATTTTTGATTTTAGCCCCACTACTAGAAAAAATGCCTTTTACGACGCGCAAAACACGACGCTCTTTGATTTATGTTACGCATTAGAGAGCGACCTTAAAAAAGTGTCATCTCTTCAAAAATTTTAAGGATTTAGGTCGCGCATTACTGAGTGCCCTTAAATTAGTGTCTCATGTAAAAATATTAAAAAAACGGAAGGCACTTGTGCGTCGTATGTGAATGTCGTTTTATATTTTCTTTTAAGAAACGCGCGTCTCGGTGGGAAAATGAAATCCCCAAAATTTTTAAACCCCACCTTCTTCTACCTCGTCTCCACCCCTCATCCACATCCACTACCTCCAATCCTCATTGCCTCTTCCAGCCTTAAACTATGGCGATGCACCTTTCTTCTCGAAGAATGCTAAATTTATGACCATCATCCGATTATGCGAGCCCAATGAATTGACGTAGATGAAGAAAATTATGGATCAATCGCTTCACATCATGTTTAAGGTTAAGGGTTTGAGATTTCTTCCAAATCGAACCTCACACGAAATGGTTCGATCTCCTCTCTTTTTAGATTGTTCCCTCTACTGATGCCTCCACCTTCTACCATCGATATTCATCTTTGAATTAGCAAGAAGAAGCCCTAGGGCCTCCGCCTTCACCCACATTCTCACAGTCGATGGTGGAGCTAGAGAGAGAGTTTATGGTGTGTAAAATACAACATTCTTAAACCAGGGGATTCAAATAAATAGCATAACCCAAACCCTTTACGGTAATTGGGAGCCAATCAGGGCAAAACGCAACCCTCAGACCACTTTTGCTCTCAAGAAACCTACGGTACGTACAAATTTTCTTTTCTTCCTCTTCCTTTTCTTATCGGTATTCTTTCTCCTCCCTTCCTCTCCGGTGGTCGCCATTGCTGCCTTCTTTGACCAGCCCTACCCTTCCCTTTTCCCTAACCTAGGAGCATCTGTCGACGACTTCTCTGCTTCATCCGTTCAACAGATTGTCGATCACTGCCTCTACGATACCATCAACTGCTCCAGACCTATGAACAACATGTCTAAATCTCGCATCTAGATAGTGAAGATAAGGACATGTTGAATATTGAGAGGCAGTTTATGGGCGTGAAGCCCTAAATGTGATTGTGTGTGAAGGAATGGAATTAAGCATTCCTCCCTGTATGATACATTTGTTGCATTATCTGCTTGCCCCTTCCCCTGAACCATGGCCTTCTTCAATCCAAACCAGGTATGAACAGATATCTTTGCGTGTGTATGTGTAATTTGATTCTTTGTGTGTATGTGTAAATGGCCATTTTAACTTGTGTTCATATATACACAAGCAAATTATACATCTTATGCCTCAAAGGAGCTCTATGGAAATCTATTATAACTTGAAGTTGATTCAATTATTCCACTGTTTATGCAGCTTTCTTCAAACAGTTTGGCGAAATCCTGAGAATTAGGATAGCAACGAAAATTAGGATAGCTTTCTTCAAACAACTTTTTTAAAACATAGTCCAATTCACTCACCTGTTAACTTAAGTTTTTGTCAAATCTAATGAGGAGACTTGAACTTACTATCTATGAAAAATATGTACAGGTTGCAAACATTGTTGCTGAAACAATGCATAATTACCTTTTGTATGAGTATTTGTTGCAATTATAGCTCATCCCTCCAAAACGTGTTCATCCTAAATTTTATGTAGACATTTCAATATAATATTCCAGTCAAAGTTGTTGACTTGTACTTATGAACTTGTGTTTATGATTTCACCTGTTAACTAAAGTTTTTGTCAATTCTAATGAGGATAAATTTGTTGCTTTATTACACTATTATTGCTTATTTGATCATGGAAGTAGCAGGAACTTGCTAGTAATGATGAAGTCTTTTAGGTTTTTGGTTGTGATTCCACCTGAAAATGTAACATACTGGAAAGATTCCACGTGAATGAACCCAAATCTTATGCCAGCTGTCTTGCAATGCTTAATGGCCATTGTTCATCGTGCTTTTGAGACTGCATTATCATGGCTGGTGATTCTTTTTCTTATGAATTCCTTTATATTATGCATTTTTATTTTTATGTGTGGAATGTTAGGTGAATCTTGTAATGGATGCAGGAGGCTCAAATATGCGAGACAGGAGATGCTGCTGAGGTCAGAGAGTCAACTCTGGTTGTCCATGCTTGTTTTCTCATAAAGAGTTTGTCTGTTAGAGAAGAACACATTCGGGATGTATCTGTTAATCTGTTGTCTCAATTGAGATAGAGATTTCCACAGGTAAACTGTTAACCTGTATTACAAATTTATGAGCTTTTATATGCTATCTCCTATAAAAAATAAATTACATTACCTATAATGGTAAAAAGAGTAAATGATTTGCCCTTTACTTTAAGTAACATTCTATTGGGTGCAGATTCTGTGGAAATCATCTTGTTTGGATTCTCTTTTGTTCTCTGTGAATGGTGATCCACCTTCATCTCTCGTGAATGATCCTGCTTCAGTAGCTTCTGTTCGCTCTTTGTACCAAAGCGTTGTCAAGGAGTGGATTGTTGATTCGCTATCCTATTCTCCATGCACCACCCAAGGTCTTCTTCAGGTTTGTGACGTTAATGACCATATTACCCTTGTATTCTAGACTGAACAAGCCTTTTAAATGAGACTTAATGACCATATTACCCTTGTATTCCAAAAAAACAAATTTCACAATATTCATCAATTTTAAATTTAACTCGTTAAGTCATTCTGTCCAGTTTAAGTAAAAAAAGAAACAAGCCTGTAGTCTCAAAAGGTTCACTTTGTTGTAGTTTATTAAGTCTAACAAACTGACTGTGTCCAAACATAAACATTTCAGGAGCAACTTTGTAAAGCAAACACATGGCAAAAAGCACAGCCCACTATAGACATTGTCTCTCTTTTATCTGAAATAAAAATAGGAACAGGGAAAACGGATTGTTGGAAGGGTAAAAAAACTGCCAACATTCCTGCAGTAATGGCATCTGCAGCTGCTGCATCGGGTGGAAATTTGAAGTCAACAGAGGCGTTTAATATGAGGTTCTTAGCACTGCGTTGAATGAACATTGCAAATTCTAGATTGACGATGAACAATGGCCATTAAGCATTGCAAATTCTTAAATTTGATATTTTTGAAATCTCCAAGAACTTGATCTTTTCTGCTCACCAATTTTACTATTTAAAAAAAATTATTGTAGCCTGTTCACTTTGGATTTGTTGTTTCAATGTATCTTCATGAATCTCTTAATTTGGGAGGAATCTCATGTATAAAATGCATAAGAGAAACGGGAACACAAGCCCTAAAACTAATACAGGTAATCAATTATCTATTTCAATATTTTTCTAATCATTGTTGATTGATTCCTTTTTGTAATAAATCATATTTGTTGATGCAGAGCTACCCAACCAAAATTCCCTTGGTAATCGAATAAATTGTGGTTGGTAATGAAGTTTTTGCATACCCTTGTCAAGTGCTTGGATAGTAGTGACTGGACCCATATGGAAGGTGCCTCAGATACTTAATTTTTGTTTTTCTTTGAACATTTGTTCTTTTTCACTGTTTCTTGATCTTATGCGGTGCTTTTATTTGTATAGTTATTTCAATCTTCACATGCCATGCATAATGAAGATGCCATGGAAGAATATATGTTCTTTGAACATTTGTTCTTTTTTACTGGGATGTGTTGACCAAGAAAGAAGCTAGGTATTTCAACAACGACAAAGAGTTAATGAAGTTGGTGGGCAACACTAGTGCAGGGCCTAATAATGTTTCTTGTACATAACAAAAGAAGAACAAAGAAAGATCTGATGATATGCTCATGGAGATGAAGATCGGTTCTGCTAAAAATAAGGTATGTTGAATTACTGATCATTGATTGATATTGGGGTTTGTTGGTCAAAGGAAGGTTTTTCTTTGGGCATTTTCTTCTAGATAGATGTTAGTACAGGGGTTTATGAATAAGGTTTCTTTGGTTTGGCCTCCTGACAGCAATTTACTTGGTGTTCTCTTGTTGATCATATGATGTACATCTCATCGTTTGCTTTTGGAGATAGCTAGTTTTCAATGAAACCCAAAGTTTGTAGGAAGATTAAGTTTCTTTACAAGGCCCATATTATATTTCCATGTTTTGGGAATCTTTAAAATTGTCTGCCTTGACGTCTTTGATCAATGAATCTTTCCTATTGAATGAATCTACAGCTGAATTTATTGATTTGGTGGTGTTCAGGGCTGCTGAAAGCTCTAGTGAGTCTGCAAATCCAGTAGAGTCAGAACTATATATTGGCAGGTAGCTAACCTTTCGGACACAGTAGAGTCAGAACTATATATTGTATTTACTTATTATAATATAAAAAAAATCTAGGTCCCAATGCTTTGCTCATTACCATGGATATGGTGGTTTAATTTAAAACAATTTGAAAATGACCATTTTACCCTTATATCTATTTGGGAGGTAGCTAACCTTTTGGACGCACAAAATACTTCGCATTTATACTTTGGGTCTTAAACTTATCATTTCTTCTTTGTAAACGTGTTTATGAGGGATACTCATTTTCCAGTTTTGGGTGGGTTAATTTCTCATTTGTAGCTTCATTTAAAATTTTAATCACTCTGTGCTGTGTTATCATGTATGGATTTGTATTTATTTTGGGAATGCACTTGTAGAGACCATTGAGCTTACTTGGACAAATTTAGGGGTACCTTTAGATGGCATATCTGCTTTAACTTTGGTATTACCTCTCTCTCTCTCTCTATCTGCCTCTTTCTAGCTCTATACACTTTTAGAAATTCCACATGCTTGTGCTTATTGCTACTTCCATAACAAAGAACATTTGGATTTCTTTATTTTTACCAAAAATGCCACAGAAATAGCATAACACTTCCATTTCCTTTTTATAGTCCAATGACCTTATTTGAGCTACTTTTTTCTTTTCTCACACAATTTCCTTTTATTCCTTTCTGGCAGTTGTTTTGCGCATGATAAGCTTTCAGTATGACTACTATTCCTCAGATCATAATCCTTATGTCTCTCTTCATTATTGGATATGGGGTGAGACTTATTTTAACAACCTGCTCACTTATTCATACATAAATTCATTGTCTTATGTTGCCTGCATCATTTACCACATATAGGTCCTAAACTTCATGTGGCTCAAAATTTTCCTCATATGGCGTTACTTCCGATTTTGGGAACTGGTAAGTAAATGTAAATCCCCATTTTTTTTAAATACAATATAGTAAAGTAATTACATTACACACGACTATAACATGGAAATCTTTTGGACAAAAATGGCTTGCTTCCTTGAACAAATGGCTTGTCAGGTAAAGGACAAACTAGAGAAGTGAGTTGAAGAGATGTTGGAGCCCTTAGAGAAGCTAAGGACAAACTAGAGAAGTGAGTTGAAGAGCTGACATGGAGATTAGACTTTGAAAAGCATTTGAGGGTATATTATTTTTTATATTTCTTGTATCTAATTAGTTTGTAAATTTTTGTAACAACTTCTATTATTTTGTTTTATCTTTCCATGGAACGATTATTTGTATGATATTAAATTTTATGTAATAGATTGTATTTTTTGTATATGATATTTTATTTTCTATTATGAGATATTAAACACAAATTTAATTTGAAAATTAGTAAATCTATAAATAATAATTTTTTTAACATTTAAAATTATGATACGCAAAAATGTGTGTCATCTTCATTTATGACATGACCTTTCTTGACAGGGTCTTTCTTGATATGCAATGTGTGTCATTAACATGCACGTCGTAAGGTTATGACACGCGAATACGTGTCGTCTTCCTTTATGACAGGGCCTTCCTTGATACGCATTGCGTGTCGTAATTGCGTGTCGTAAATGCGCGTTGTCTCTCTTTATGACATGGCCTTCCTTGACACGCATTTGCGCGTCGTCTGAGCGTTTTACGACGCGCAATGAGCGTCGTAAAAGGCCTTTTTTCTAGTAGTGGGCCCCTTCATATCCTTGATTAAAGATCTCAATACAATTTGTCAAGTTAACAAGCTAACTTGGCCCTTGGCGAGACGTTAATGGTTTTTGAATCTCAGCTAAGTGTACCATTCTAATGCTAATGAGAGTTGATTAGGAATTACTCACAAAACCATCCTGTGACAAAAATATCCGAAGACATATTTCCATAGTTTAGAATGACACGAGCTCATGGCCCTTCGGTAGGATATTTAACAATAATCGTGCCTTATGAGGTGCATCGCCTTAGTGCCAATAACCATTCCTTCCCTGCGAAGAATGTATCTAAAAATACATTTGAGTGTCCATAGTTTTGCAAAACAAAAGGATTGTCAAGACCCTAGGCGCGATGTTCAGTGATATCTATTTCCCAGTTGGGTAAATCGCATTGGTGCCAAGACATTTCTTAGGTAAAGATAACCGCAAGACCAATTTTTACAATCTGTACAGTTTCATACTTTCAATTCCCTAAATACAACAATTCTTAGAAGGAAACTGCCTAACTGATAATTTCTACGGTTTCATGCCTTCAATTATTTGTAAAAATACATTTGAGTCTCCATACTTTTGCATGACAAAAGGATTGTCAAGTCCCTAGGCGCAATGTTCAGCGATATCTATTTCCCGGTTGGGTGATCAGCTTGGTGCCAGGACATTTCGTAGGTAAAGATAATCGCAAGACCAATTTTGACAATCTGTACATTTTCATACTTTCAATTCCCCAAATACAACATTTCTTAGAAGGAAATTGCCTAACTGACAATTTGTACGATTTCATGCCTTCAATTCCTTGTGAAAGTAGTGTGAAATGAAATTGTGTCATTTCCTTTCAAAATCTCTCTTAGCACAGAAAATTCCAACACAATCTCCTTGAGTCTCTTCTTCTTTGAATTCGCATTTTAAGACAAATGAAAATTTTAAGATAAAAATAAAAAATAATAAAACAAACTTCGCACACAATAAAAATAATTAAGAATAAAAGTAAAATTAAAATACGCTAAAAAACAGCAAAAGTATTTTTGGATTTTTAATTTTTATGAAAAAGAAATAAAAACAGAAATACAATAAGCATATTTTTTTTGGATTTTTGGATTTTATGATTTTTTTTTGGTTTTAATTCTCCCCTTAAACTTTTGCATAGAGGAAAAATATGAACAAATTTAACAAAAACAAAAAAATAAAATACAAAAAGTACAAAACAAAAAAATTTTAGTCTTCAAAACGAATCATTTTAAGAAAACTCACAAGCACATCGAACCGAACTTTTCCAAAAGGTTTTGTAAACAAATCGGCCATATTATTATCAGTTTGGATTTGTTCCAAATTAATGAGTTGCCTCTCAAAACAGTCTCGTATAAAATGAACTTTAATATCTATGTGCTTTGTTTTACAATGTTGAACTAGATTTTTAACAATTTGAATAGCAGCATCATTATCAGAAAAGTTAAGTGTGTCAAGAGAATTCAAACCATAATCTTTGTCACACCCCGAAAACCAAAGGCGGAAACATTTCCGAGGTTGACTCCAAGTTGAGTATCAAATCCAGTGTACATAGTAAGCAAAGTAAACAACCATTACATTACATATCAAAGTTTACATTTGTTCAAAAGTAAAGTTGTACATTCGTAATACATACTATATATAGGCAAAGTAGAGACGAGTCTTCTGTATGCTCCGTCTTCTCCAAAAGATTCGCTAGGTACCTGTCTAATGTTGACCTGAGAATACAAGAAGTTTGAAAATCAGCATAAAGCTGGTGAGTTCATAAGATGTTTGCTTTGTGAAAATGTACGAGTTTCCTTTAGTTTACCGAAAAGCTGTTATCCAAGAAAATCCCATATTTTCTTAAAAGAGAAGGTTGGTTGATTGTTAGGTTACATGGTTGTGGTTGTTTAACTATGATCCCAGGAAAGTCCCATACTTTCCTGATTGTATATTACTAATTGTGAAAGATGTATAGTTGTCTAGTTTATTACTCCTTTTTAGTTATGTAATGTTTCCCTAGGAAAGTCCCGTACTTTCCTAAAAGTAATTTTAGTTATTGAATTTAGATATACTGATTTATTTCCTTTCGTACCTATTGTATTAACTAGGTATTTTGATATCCTAATAGTATTATAACGAACTATACTTAGATACATATCTTCATATTCGTGTTCTTATTCTTAAACATATTCTTGCACTTATTCGTGTACGCATTCGTAATCGTAGTCGTATTCGTTTCCCTATTACTACTCCTATTACTATTCGTATTCGTATTCGTATTCGCAGTTGTATTCGTAGTCGTATTCGTAGTCACATTCCTATCCCTAATCCTACTCCTAATACTATTCGTATTCGTATTCGTATTCGCAGTCGTATTCGTATTCGTTCTATTCCTAATTATAGTTTCGTATTCGTTCTATTCCTAGTTATAGTTTCGTATTCGTGTTCGTATTCGAATTAGTTATGATCGAAAACTAGTCTAAGTTATTCGTAGATTATGAAACATAGTTTAGATTAGAACATTTTATTAGGAAATCTATGATTAGTTTGAAAGCTAAATTCGTAATTCGAACTATTTGATAAACACAGTTATTGATATTAGGACATACGGAATGAAAACAATCCTGAAAACAATAAATTTGAGTACAAGATTTCCTTGTACTTTTGCTTGTATTCCCCCCTGAAAATAGTGAAAATAGTTGAAAAAGGGTAGGGGTATGAACTCATCGGCTGAAGAACGCGTCGGTTTTGATTCTAAACGTCGGTTCTGGGTTTGCAAACGCACAAGATTCCTATGGATTATCAAATGATACACATTTGCATCTAATTAGGACTTAAATTATTTGTTTGTTAGGGACATATGCTTCTAATCGCGAAAACGCTTCATTACAAGCGTTTGGAGGGACCCGGGTGGCGTTTAAGGACATGTAACGATGCGAGGGACTTGGGAAATGAGTTTACTCCCCAAGAGTAAACTTCTTAATAGAGTTTTCGGCCTAAACACCCACTCCCCATGAGTTTACGACCGTAAACTCATGGTGGGGTGATTTATGGTGCAATTTGGGTCACAATTGGATATGGACACTTGGAAATGCTTGGAATGATTTTACCAAAGGCTTGGAATGGATTAAAATCACCATCTGCAACACTTAAGGGAGTTTACGTCCTAAGCATGGGGTCTATGGCCGTAAACTCTCTTTTCTCCTTGAATAAGTGTTTTTAAGGTCTTAAAATTAATCACATGTGATTCTAAAAATTCCCACAAGCCTAGAAATGAGTTTTGGGCACCATTTGGCATGTTTTTGGGAGTTTACGGTCATGGAGTATGTTCTATGGTCGTAAACTCTCATATATGAGGTTTTGTTATGTTTAAAGCCCTTAAACTATTTTTGGTTGTAGCTATGATTTATTCCAAGGCTTTTGGTGGTGTTGGATGGCTTTCTAACACCTTAGAAGTGAGTTTACACCCAAGTTTAGGGAGTTTACGGCCCAAGCACATGCCTTGGCCATAAACTCACACAAACCCCTCAAAAATTATGTTTCAGGTGTCCAAATGCTAAAACCAATATTCTATAATTCATATCTAAGCCTTGATTGTGATTTGGAAGGGTTTAAGGTCATGAAAACCCCTTTTATATGAGTTTACGGCCAAAGCTTGTGCCTTGGCCATAAACTCCTTCAAATCCATCAAAAACCATGTTTGAAATGTTAGAAGTCCTTTTCATGAAGCCATTAAGCCATATCTAAAGTCCATTTGTGTTTAGGAAGGGTTTTAGGGCTTAAAAACCCCTTTTACATGAGTTTACGGCCCAAGGTTGCGCCTTGTCCGTAAACTCTTTCAAATGACTCAAAATCCAAGTTTAAAATGTTACAAGTCCAATTCATAAAGCCATCTAGCCATATCTAAGGTCCAATTGTGCTTAGGAAGGGTTTTTGTGCTCCAAAACCCATGATATATGAGTTTACGGCCTAGGATGGTTCGATGGCCGTAAACTCATGATTATGGTCATTTTTCATGCTTTGAACTCGAATTTGAAGGCTAAGGATGTTACATAACAAGCTAGGGGAAGTACCTCAAAGATTTGGAGCCTAAAATTGATGATTTGGACCTTTAAACTTGGATTTAGGAGAGAGGTTAGAGAGAGAGTAGAGAGAGGAAGAAAAATCTTCAAATGAGTGCTTAGATCACTTTAAATAGTGTCTATGTTTTGGACACGGTGGAATTCTACCCTATATCGGCATTAAACGGGGCTTTTGGTCATACCCGATTAAGTTACCGTCACCCGGCGGGAATGTTTCTAACTTTTTGAAATAAACACTTTTGGGTTAATTTCATGAGTTCCTAAGGGATTTGGACACTCATTCAATTATAATAAACATATAAATTTAATTAGTTTAACCCAAAACGAGAACGAAACGAATTGACTAACGGCGAAATTTCACGGGTAGAACAAGTTTTTGACGATGGAAAACTTCGGGTTGTTACATTATCCCCCCGTTAGAGGGAATTTCGTCCCGAAATTCAAAGATTTGAACTCAATTTGCAAGATGAAAAGAGAATCAAGGATGAGTCTACTGTTTCGGGTTTTTACGCTTCCAAGTGGAATCGGGTCTCCGCTTGACGTTCCAGCGAGCCCTCACTTTCAGGACGTGTCTTGGTTTTGTTGAGTAGATATTTCTAGAAGACCGAGACGTGAAGTACCATAGGAATGTTTCTAACTTTCGAGGTTAATCGAAGTTTGTAGGCTACAGGATCAATCCTAATGAGGATTTCAAAAAGTTATATGTTTATGGAGAGATTCGAATGAATAAGTAACAGTTTATCTTTCTGGATTAGAATTGAAAAAGAATTGCAAGTAAAATGGTTGTCGACAAGGAATATACCTGGGGCAACTGTGGGATCGGTGGCTATCTCACCTTGTCCTATAGCTAAGACTCTTCCAGAGTTGCCAGGTGTTGTTGCATTGGGGCAGTTTCTCTTACAATGCCCGACCCTTCCGCAACCATAACAGATCTGACTGATGCCCGCTCCAGGAGCTTGATTTGTTGGTGTTCTACAATTCCGCGCAAGGTGACCCTCTTGGCCACAATTTTTGCAAAGTTTTATACGATAGGGACCGGGGATATAGTGGTGGTAACTGCACTGGTTACACCACGAAAGAACACCGGCATATCCGGTAATAGGTGCTTGAGTTGAGGAACCAATGACGGGTACAATAGCAGGGGTAGTGGCAGCGTGGACTGTCACCATTTGTTGTCTCTTCGAGAACTCGTGGGAAGGCTGATATGTATTCCCCGCCTCCCAGTACTTCCTTTTCTCACCACTTCTTTCCATCGGCTCAGGAGTAGTGGCTGCTTCCTCTACGTCCTCACTATGGTCAATCAAGATTTGCGCTAGGCATTTGGCGCTGTCGTATGTATCCGGCCTCGCAGCTAAGACGTTCCCTTTGGTTGGCTGGGTTAATCCCCAGATAAACCTCTCTATCTTCTTACTCTCCGGGGTAACCATCCCTGGACAAAGAAGCGCTAAGTCATCAAATCTGGATGTGTAGGCAGCGATATCGGAACCTTTCCTCTTCAGATTCCAAAGTTCATGTTCCAACTTCTGAATTTCACCCCGAGGGCAATACTCACCGTGAAGAAGTTCCTTCATAACTTCCCAACCCATAGCATTGGCTACAGGTAGAGTTAGAGATTTGACTCGGCTGTTCCACCAAGTCAGGGCTTTGTTGGTGAGAGTGCAAGCGGAAAACTTTACCTTGTCGGATTCTGAACAAGCACAGATCTCGAAGATAGATTCGATCCTTTCTAACCATCGAGTTAGAGCAATGACACCTCCTGTGCCATCGAAGAATGTAGGTTTCGCATGCATAAAGTCTTTATAGGAACACTCCTTTCGGTGTCCCTGGCTATTTTCCTGGTTTTGAGGTTGGGGACCACCTCCCGAACTACCGGGGTTCGTTTGCGACATGGCTGCTGAAAATGTTGCAGCTAAAACTGACTGAAGGGTTGCCAAGTCGATTTGAAGAGAAGGTGGTGTTTGAGGAGGGTTGTTGTTGTTCTGTGAGCTGGGTCTCTTTCTTGGAGGCATCTTGATCTAATAAGATCAGGAAGAGAGGATGATAAGCCCTATGAATTGAATCAAGAGATATGATACAAAGGATATCTCTTTATGGCATACATAGAATTCTATTAAGCGATAAAACAGGAAGGAGTTATCAAACAGATAAATTATCGCTAAAGGAATGATTAAGGAGCAACGCTGGGATGAGGAATTTTATAACGGATTTGGCTTGAGAAATACTCCCATAGTGACGATTCGTTGTTTGGGATATTGGGTATGTTTTAGGCATGCTGCGTACCACAATCACTCCCAAGCACATGTTGGCCGTGTCTCGAATGAATATAGTTGGCCAGGCTATATTGATACTAGACACGACTACATAACTGCCCAGGTTTAACCGCAGTGTACAACACCCATTTACTTATGTTTTGTTCTACTTGTAGTTATGGATTTCGACGGTTCGGTATACTTGTATACTTTTGAAAATACTTATAGTTTTTGAAGATACTTTTAATTCAGAGAACTGAGGCCCTTTTTGTGTTTATAGTTTTATACCATGTAAGGTTTAGTATACTCCATTCACTATAAACAAGGGCTCTGATACCAATCTGTCACACCCCGAAAACCAAAGGCGGAAACGTTTCCGGGGTTGACTCCAAGTTGGGTATCAAATCCAATGTACATAGTAAGCAAAGTAAACAACCATTACATTACATATCAAAGTTTACATTTGTTCAAAAGTAAAGTTGTACATTCGTAATACATAGTATATATAGGCAAAGTAGAGACGAGTCTTCTGTACGCTCCGTCTTCTCCAAAAGATTCGCTAGGTACCTGTCTAATGTTGACCTGAGAATACAAGCAGTTTGAAAATCAGCATAAAGCTGATGAGTTCATAAGATGTTTGCTTTGTGAAAATGTACGAGTTTCCTTTAGTTTACCGAATAGCTGTTATCCAAGAAAATCCCATATTTTCTTAAAAGAGAAGGTTGGTTGATTGTTAGGTTACATGGTTCTGGTTGTTTAACTATGATCCCAGGAAAGTCCCATACTATCCTGATTGTATATTACTAATTGTGAAAGATGTATAGTTGTCTAGTTTATTACTCCTTTTTAGTTATGTAATGTTTCCCTAGGAAAGTCCCGTACTTTCCTAAAAGTAATTTTAGTTATTGAATTTAGATATACTGATTTATTTCCTTTCGTAGCTATTGTATTAACTAGGTATTTTGATATCCTAATAGTATTATATCGAACTATACTTAGATACATATCTTCATATTCGTGTTCTTATTCTTAAACATATTCTTGCACTTATTCGTGTACGCATTCGTATTCGTAGTCGTATTCGTTTCCCTATTCCTACTCCTATTACTATTCATATTCGTATTTGTATTCGCAGTCGTATTCGTAGTCGTATTCGTAGTCGTATTCCTATCCCTAATCCTACTCCTAATACTATTGGTATCCGTATTCATATTCGCAGTCGTATTCGTATTCGTTCTGTTCCTAATTATAGTTGTGTTATTCGTTCTGTTTCTAGTTGTAGTTTCGTTATTCATTCTGTTCCTAATTATAGTTTCGTATTCGTTCTATTCCTAGTTATAGTTTCGTATTCGTGTTCGTATTCGAATTAGTTATAATCGAAAATTAGTATAAGTTATTCGTAGATCATGAAACATAGTTTAGATTAGAACATTTTATCAGGAAATCTATGATTAGTTTGAAAGCTAAATTCGTAATTCGAACTATTTGATAAACACAGTTATTGATATTAGGACATACAGAATGAAAACAATTAAACTGAAAACAATAAATTTGAGTACAAGATTTCCTTGTACTTTTGCTTGTATTCCCCCTGAAAACAGTGAAAACAGTTGAAAAAGGGTAGGGGTATGAACTCACCGGTTGAAGAACGCATCGGTTTGGATTCTAAACGTCGGTTCTGGGTTTGCAAACGCACAAGATTCCTATGGATTATCAAATGATACACATTTGCATCTAATTAGGACTTAAATTATTTTTTTGTTAGGGACATATGCTTCTAATCGCGAAAACACTTCATTACAAGCGTTTAGGCGGACCCGGGTGGCGTTTAAGGGCGTGTAACGATGCGAGGAACTTGGGAAATGAGTTTACTCCCCAAGAGTAAACTTCTTAATAGAGTTTTCGGCCTAAACACCCACTCCCCATGAGTTTACGGCCGCAAACTCATGGTGGGGTGATTTATGGTGCAATTTGGGTCACAATTGGATATGGACACTTGGAAATGCTTGGAATGATTTTACCAAAGGCTTGGAATGGATTAAAATCACCATCTGCAACACTTAAGGGAGTTTACGGCCTAAGCATGGGGTCTATGGCCGTAAACTCTCTTTTCTCCTTGAATAAGTGTTTTTAAGGTCTTAAAATTAATCACATGTGATTCTAAAAATTCCCACAAGCCTAGAAATGAGTTTTGGGCACCATTTGGCATGTTTTTGGGAGTTTACGGTCAAGGAATATGTTCTATGGCCGTAAACTCTCATATATGAGGTTTTGTTATGTTTAAAGCCCTTAAACTATTTTTGGTTGTAGCTATGATTTATTCCAAGGCTTTTGGTGGTGTTGGATGGCTTTCTAACACCTTAGAAGTGAGTTTACACCCAAGTTTAAGGAGTTTACAGCCCAAGCACATGCCTTGGCCATAAACTCACACAAACCCCTCAAAAATTATGTTTCAGGTGTCCAAATGCTAAAACCAATATTCTATAATTCATATCTAAGCCTTGATTGTGATTTGGAAGGGTTTAAGGTCATGAAAACCCCTTTTATATGAGTTTACGGCCAAAGCTTGTGCCTTGGCTGTAAACTCCTTCAAATCCATCAAAAACCATGTTTGAAATGTTAGAAGTCCTTTTCATGAAGCCATTAAGCCATATCTAAAGTCCATTTGTGTTTAGGAAGGGTTTTAGGGCTTAAAAACCCCTTTTACATGAGTTTACGGCCAAATCTTGTGCCTTGGCCGTAAACTCCTTCAAATGACTCAAAATCCAAGTTTAAAATGTTACAAGTCCAATTCATAAAGCCATCTAGCCATATCTAAGGTCCAATTGTGCTTAGGAAGGGTTTTTGTGCTCCAAAACCCATGATATATGAGTTTACGGCCTAGGATGGTTCCATGGCCGTAAACTCATGATTATGGTCATTTTTCATGCTTTGAACTCGAATTTGTAGGCTAAGGATGTTACATAACAATCTAGGGGAAGTACCTCAAAGATTTGGAGCCTAAAATTGATTATTTGGACCTTTAAACTTGGATTTAGGAGAGAGGTTTGAGAGAGAGTAGAGAGAGGAAGAAAAAGCTTCAAATGAGTGCTTAGATCACTTTAAATAGTGTCTAAGTTTTGGACACGGTGGAATTCTACCCGATACCGGCATTAAATGGGGCTTTTGGTCGTACCCGATTAAGTTACCGTCACCCGGTGGGAATGTTTCTAACTTTTTGAAATAAACACTTTTGGGTTAATTTCATGAGTTCCTAAGGGATTTGGACACTCATTCAATTATAATAAACATATAAATTTAATTAGTTTAACCCAAAACGAGAACGAAACTAATTGACTAACGGCGAAATTTCACGGGTAGAACAAGTTTTCGACGATGGAAAACTTCGGGTTGTTACAATCTTGAAGTTGATATTGCATCCAAATGACCTGAGAACAACAATCAAATGCAGCAGCATATTCAACCTCAGTTGTAGAAGTGGACACAAATTGTTGTTTCTTGCACTGCACAAGATCTGTCTCCCAAGAATTAACAACCAGCACTTGTAGATTTACTGTCAATGTCACAACCTCCATAGTTGCTATCAGTAAAAGCATAAAGATCAAATTCATGATTCTTAAGATATGATAGACCCAATTTAGATCTCCCTTTAAGGTACCTAAAAATTTGTTTGACAGCAATTAAATGAGAAAGTTTAGGATTAGCCTGATGACACGCGCACCAACAGACTGCAAAGAGTATATCTGGTCTGCTAGTGGGCAGATACATCAGAGAACCTATCATGGATCAATATAGAGTTTGATCAACCGATTCTCCATCCAGATTTGATGTCAACAATGGTCGTTCAGCCATAGGAGTAAGAGCAATTTTAGCATCCTTGAACCCGAATTTCTCCAACATGTCATCAACGTATATTCCTTGATGTAGTAGAATGTCCGAAAAATCTTGACGGACTTGCAATCCTAGAAACATCGTCATTTCTCCTAGAGAACTCATCTCAAATCTCATCTTCATCACCTTTTCAAAAACTTTGCATAATTCATCATTTGTTGAACAAAAAACGATCTCATCCACGTAGATTTGAACAACAATAAGGTCCTTCTTTACTCTCTTGATGAAAAGTGTTTAATCAATCGTGCCTCTTGTGTACCCATGATTTAATAGATGTTCGCCCAAAGTGGCGTACCAAGCTCGAGGGGCTTGATGAAGACCGTAAAGTGCCTTGTCCAGCTTGTACACATGATTTGGAAATTTTGAGTTAACAAAACCAGGAGGTTGATCAACATAGATTTCCTCTTTTACCTCTCCGTACAAGAAGTCAGTTTTAACAACCATATGATATATAGTGAAACCCATGTAGGAGGCATATGCTAAGAAGATACGAATTGCTTCCAGATGAGCCACAGGAGCATATACCTCAGTGTAATCAATACCCTCTGTGACAACTGCCAATTCAGGTCATTTTTGGACTCATGCATCTTTATAATAACCATTCATGCACAACATGCCATGACCTAGTAGTATAAATTAGGTCAAAAATCTTGCATAAACTAGGATCCAACTAAGGTCTAGGACTAATATACTTGATACTTACAATTCTAGTAAGTTGCTTAGCTACAATAGGAAATGCCAATACTATAATTAGAATAAATCTTCAAGCTTTGTTATAATTGAAATAGGGTATAAAACTCTAAAAATAAATTAAAACATTCTAATTATACTTCAACATGTTGTTGAATATCAAACAATATTCCAAAAACCCTAAAGAGCCAAAAATCCAAAGTTATAAATTATAAAGCTTAAAAAGTTTATAAAATTTGGCTATAAACTTCGTAATGTCAAATTTTATTAATCAAATTATGGATTATACCAATGAACTAGAAATATAAATTACAAGTATTAATCATAAATTATTTGTTGAAAACAAGATTTTTAAATAAATCAAATTACTTAATAAACATTTTATAAAAATGAATGTTTTTATATAAAATATAGGAGGGGAGTTTATAAAGTTTAAAATTTAGGAGAGAGGAGGCCAAAATGCATGCAAAAACCGGCCATCACCTCTCCCCATGCCCTCTCTCTTCCCCAAAACACAATCATTAAGCTTAAACCCTTACTCCACCTCTTCCCTCTTCACTCTCTCACTTCACTCTCTTCACACACTTCACTCTCTTCTTCCCTCTCTCTAAACTCACGAAAATCCTCTCATTTCTCTGAAAAATTTCGAGATTGTGAAGCCCTTGAAGTGTTCTTACTTCTCTCAAGGTCAAAACCAAGGTAAACAACAACATCTTCTTCCATAGTTTCATGGTTAAACCTCTTTTTCTTCTTAGTCTTCTCTACTTTTCGGATTCCATGTCTTTCCATGGCTAGAAATCGTTATTCTCCCCTTGTGGTTTGTAGATTCTCACCATAACACAATTCATGTGTTAGAGATGGTGAAAATCCGGGATCAAACCCATGCAAGGAGTGGAAAAGATGCACATATGATCATGTGACATCAAAACCTAATATTTCATGTTCTTCTCCATTTCTTTTGTGTTCATGCATGAACAAAAGCATTTAAAACATTTCTAGAACATCTTGGATGCTCATTCATTCCATGCATGTGTTAGAAATCGGGCCTTACCAAAGACATGCATGATGTTCTTGTTGAAATACCCTAATAATGCACACAAGCAAACATGCAATCTGCCAGATTACTTTGTTCGACTTTGAACAGTCATAACTCAGTCATTTCTTAACCAAATCATGATATTCTTTTTGTATTGGTTAGTTCCACGAGTTAAATTTCAAACCCAACTGGTCTCACTGTAAAATATTAAATATCCGACTTTTAGCAGATTTTACAAAAAGGTTGCGCATACAGCTCTTTTTCTGTGATCACTATTTTTATCTTGCTTAAACAATGGCCTTAAACCCAACCATAAATCTGAGGAAAAATACCTTAGAAACTTAACATATCTAGTGAATTATGGTTGAAATTTCGTGGCTTAAAACCTCACTTACACAAATTCATGAACTTCAGCCACATTTACACTTCATGCATTATTGCATGCAACTTTTCTTAAATTGTTTGGAATCATTACCTTCATTTCTCTTCTGAATACATCTTTTTACATTTTTCCTTTTGAAAGCCCTTGCATGCATAAGATAATCTGGAAAATTTCAAGAGCTTTTGTTATTTCTTTGATTTATTAGAATTATTGCTAAAACCAAGGGCATAAATCATATAAAATACTTCCAGAGGTCAACAAATCCTAAATAAATTCATGGATGATCCTTATGGGGAATAACGACCCCTCACCAAATTTCAACAATTTTTGTTACTGGTTCATATTATTTCTAATTTTCTTTTATTTAGGACATGATAAAATACAAAACCACTTTATAGGATGTGAAAATTGTATCTAACAATTTTCGCATACCTTACCTGTGATGGGTGACTCCAGAAAATAATTTCAAGATTTTCGATCATGTTTTACTATTTTTCCCAATTTTTGGTAATTATAATGGTCTAAAAATGGGAGAAATAGTTCTGATTATCCAAAATTCATGAAAATTTACCAGGATATAATATTATAGAGTACGAGGTTACATAAAAATTTTGAATATTTTTCTCTACTCTAAACTATTTTTCTCTAATTTTCTAAAGTTAATTGCACTAAAATACACTTAAATATACATAAATACCCAAAACCAGTTTATACATTATGAAAACCACTTTTGATATTTTTCCCAGGATATTTACACTGTAAATGATGTTACAAAAATTTATGGTGATTTATTTTAACTGTTTAATATTATTTCTTTAATTAAGGATTATTTAAAGGAATAAAGCAAGGAAAAATAGAAATACCCACTGAAAAATATCTTTTATATTTTCCCAGCCTATTTATGTATAATAACAATTAAATAAAAAGTTTGGATAATTTTGGAAACTATTTTCTATTTATTTCAATTTTTATTGAAATAAATGCTCAAAAATCATAAAATATAATTAAACAGCTTGGAAATCCATTTTTATAATTTTCCCAGCTTAGTATTGTGTAATAACAGTTAAATAAAAAGTTTGAGAATTTTTATCCCTCGAATGCTATTTTCGTGAATTTATGTTGTAATAAGGACTTAAAAATTTGGAAAGTTTATATTCCAACGTTGTAATTAATCGCCCGATATATAGAATTTCATTACTTCAGAAAAAGTGTAACTAATTGATATAAAATCCAATACTAAAACATAAATTGGCGTTTCCCTATATGTAGAGTTTAGTATATTAGCATTAGATATCGACATGGAAACTCACTAGTGCGTGTGTTTGATGTCGTAGGATCCCGGTAGTAAGGCGTTGGTGCATCCCGAAGTACCGCTTGTGTTTACACAAAACATCGTGAGTATTCACGCACTCCCCTATTTTCGGTTTTTATGTTTTGGGGTGGAAAAGCATGTCCAGAAAAACTATTATTTGCATGATGTATTTAAATTGTTTATTATCAAACTTGATTGCTATTGTATTTCTATGTATCTTTATGTATGTTTATGCAACACGGAACATGAGAACTTATCGTACTAAGGCCCTTCCCTTATCTCTAACCATTAACTCTTTGAGCCAATGGTCATTACGGATAGCGCTATTAGGAATTGACAACTCCTCACTCGCCCGAATCGCTGGAGTGCATGATACCATATTCATCTATGGAACGATAAGCATAGATCTCGATAGGGCTTCAGTCATAGGTTTGGTTGAGACTCATTGTTTGCTCATACACATACAAACGCGTTTCCCGTTCTAGCAATAAACTTGTATACCTTAATAGCAATCAACTTTGTTTTATCATAAAAGCAATGTACTTGTACTTACGAAAAGCATTATTGTACCCTCGATTTATAAACTTGTGATACTCACCAACTATTTTCATAGTTGACGCTCGTTTTACATGCTTTTTCAGGAAGTAATTAGTAAGTGGATGTAAAGATTCATCATCATAGAGCATGTTGCATCGTGTTGAAGCTATTATGAAGCTATATTTTGAACAATGTTATTTTGAAAAACTTGTATTTTGTTTCTTTTGAAGCTATGGGTTGTAAACTTTTAAATACTGCTATGGTGATGTATCTTTATCTTTTGCATTGAAACCGTTATCGCTGTCATACCTTGCATTTCCGCTTTAGCGGGGTGTGACAGAAGTGGTATCAGAGCTAAAGTTATAGAGAACATCGGTTTTTCTTTAAGAAAACACAACCTATAACTAAAACTTACAAATAAATTCTTTTTACATCAAACATACTACTAGTATAATTAGGTCGGGAGTTGTATTATTGGACCTTGATTAAACATAGCCTGATCACCTATGTTTAATTAAGAAAAGATTTATACATAGCTTGAGCTAATTATAATGGGAATATGTTCAACAAAAATATTTGAGAAAACTTTATTTCAAAATTTCAAAAGGTTAATTTTGGTGTGTGTAAGCATTGCATATTATAGGCATGCATTGTCATTTATTTCATATCTCATTGAAACTATGTCACAGTCCACTATGTCAACATCGTCATCTTCCCGCGCTACCGCCTCAGCCGATGAATCCGGCTACGTCACTGTTATCCCTCGACGTAATCCCCCCGCCTCGGTAGAAGAAGACCCATCAGAGGATACGGAAGATACTGGGAACTCGGTGGAGATCAGCAATGACAACGCCCCGAGTCAACGACGCGAGGCATCACCGACATCGGTGTTGCCACAGCCACCGCTCTATGGACTTCGCATTCGGAGGACAGCGAGGAAGAGTGTTCCCATTCCAGGAAGGATACCCGCCAGCACAGCAGGACATGGCACGGTAGGACCTAGCGGAGCAGAACCCAGCGATGCAGGACCGAGAGCACCCTCACCTCAGCAAGTCATAGGGATACCTGTCAGACAGCCAGGTATGACCCCGGAGGAGTCCCGGAGATTGCAGTCGATAGCAGCGGGCCTACGTCACAGTCTCGCTGTGATAGCTGGGCATCGAGAAGTTTTGGATGAAGTCTTGGCAGGAATGGAAATCCTGTATCAGCATTCGATGGAGACTGCTGACACTGTTAGTGCTGCTAGACGAGAGGCAGGTCATGCGATGACAGCATATTATGTGTTTGGTGGGCTGTTCCTGATTGTGGTGTTGATGCTTCTTGTTGGGATAGCGATTGGCTTTTGGTTCTGATTTCAGTATTTTGTTTTATTTTGTTTTGAAATGAAAACCCATGTTGGGTGTCTTTTGGGAAAAATATTTAAAACTTTATTTTGGGATTGACGTATTGGTTTGGTTTTAAGATTATTTCAAATGGTAATGAAAAATTTTATTTTATGTTTGAAAACTTTTACTATGAGGTCAAACCCTAAAATTTATTTGGTAAATGGTTGAATAAAAGAGATTTTTCTTTTCTTTCCTTTCTCAAATCTATATGCATAGTATTAATGCAACCCATTAATTTGACAACACTTACGGTTTTCGAAATGGTAGTGAAATACATATTATACATTATTTTATGTATTTATACGCATTTCTTCTCCTGTGTCATAGAACCATGTCAGGAAGGCCTAATCGCGGGCGCCCACAGAACGAAACGCCCGATGTTACTCAAATGGTAGCACAACAACTCATGCAAGCAATCCCAAACATTGTTACTCAAGTAACTGCAGGACTTAATGCTAACCAAGGAAGTAGTGGAGGAAACCGGGGAAACAATGAAAGAGAATGCAACTACAAGTCCTTTATGGCCTGTAAACCTAAGGAGTTTCATGGAAAGGAAGGTGCGGTCGGGTTACTGAAATGGATTGACAGCATGGAGTCGATCCTTCATATTAGCAAATGCCTCGAGCGCAACAAAGTTGAGTATGCATCTTGCCTATTCCAAGATAGGGCATTAACCTGGTGGAATACTCTAGTGCAAACCCGAGGCCGTACAGCAGCATATCAGCTAACTTGGGAAGACCTAAAGAAGCTGTTGATAGAGGAGTATTGTCCCAAGGATGAACTTCAGAAACTTGAATATGAATTCTGGAACCATTCTATGGTTGGAACACAAATAGAGAAGTACACAGTCCGATTTCATGAACTAGCAAAACTAGTACCTCACATGGTTACTCCTAAGGAGAAACGGATAGATCGTTACATCTGGGGTCTGGCACCAGAGATTCGGGGAATGGTTACCTCAGCAAACCCAACTACCATTCAAAGTGCAGTAAGCCTAGCAAATCGACTAACCAATGATGTGATAAGGATGGGAGCATCAGCAAAGGAAAGCTCTAGTAGCAAGAGGAAGCCAACAAATCAGGGAGAGAAGAAGTATGGAGGCAAGTCAGGGAGGAAGCAGAAAGTCTCAAGAAACTTTATGGTAAGAGCCCAGGAGCAAGAACCAGTGAAAACTCAAGGACAAGAAGTGCAGGAGCGAAAGCAGTACTCAGGGCCGCTTCCGAAGTGCAATAAGTGTAACTTCCATCACAAGGGAGCTTGCCCGGTGTGCCAAAACTGTAAGCAAACAGGCCATTACTCGAAGTATTGTAAGGTGAATAAGGAGGGAAAAAGGACATGTTACGAGTGCGGGAGTAATGATCATCTCCGTAGAGCATGTCCTAAACTGAACAATGGACCTGGTAACAATGGACAAGGCCAAGCCAGGCAAAACTTTCAAGGAAATCAAGTTGGACAGCCAAGAGGTGTAGCCTTTGTGATTGGTGCAGAAGAAGCTCGTCAGAACCCTGAAGTGATAACAGGTACGTTCCTCCTGAACAACCCTTTTGCATCAGTAATATTCGATGCGGGAGCAGATAGGAGTTTTGTTTCTTTAGCATTTAGATCGTTAATTGGCTTGAAATCGGTAAAGATGAGGAATGCTTATGCTATTGAACTTGCTGATGGGTATGAAATTAGGGCTAGTGATATAATTCCTGGTTGTACTTTGAATTTAGCTGATAAACTATTTAGCATTGACCTAATTCCTATAGAGCTAGGTAGTTTTGATGTGATAGTAGGGATGGATTGTTTATCCAAAAATAGAGCGGACATTGGTTGTTATGAGAAAGTCATCAGAGTGCCTCTCCCTAATGGAGAAACCCTTATCATACACGGTGAGAAGCCAGGAAGAAGTTTAAACATAGTATCAAGCGTGAAGGTTCACAAGTACCCGAAGAAGAATTGTATTGCATTCATGGCCCACGTGCTAGAAAGAGAACCTGAAGCTAAGCAACTCAAGGAGATTCCAGTGGTTCAAAACTATCCCGAAGTATTTCCGGAGGAATTGCCCGGTCTACCCCCTTATAGACAGGTCGAATTTCGGATAGACTTAATTCCCGGAGCGGCACCGGTAGCAAAAGCACCATATCGCCTTGCACCATTCGAGATGCAAGAACTATCCGGACAACTTCAAGAACTTCTAGACAAAGGGTTTATTCGACCAAGTTCTTCACCTTGGGGAGCCCCAGTGTTATTCGTCAAAAAGAAAGATGGTTCGTTCCGAATGTGCATTGATTACAGAGAATTGAACAAGTTGACAATCAAGAATCGATATCCCCTCTCTAGAATAGATGACTTGTTCGATCAGTTGCAGGGCGCTTCCTACTTCTCAAAAATCGACATTCGGTCAGGGTATCATCAGCTAAGAATTCACGAAGAGGACATTCACAAAACAACATTTAGAACCTGTTATGGACATTATGAGTTCTTAGTCATGCCTTTTGGACTAACGAACGCACCCACTGTATTCATGGATTTGATGAATAGGGTCTGTAGACCATACCTAGACAGGTTTGTAATTGTATTTATCGATGACATACTTGTTTACTTGCGGACCAAAGAAGATCACAATAGACATCTAAAGCTAGTGTTGGAGCTGTTGAAGGAACAGAAATTGTATGCCAAGTTCACTAAGTGTGAATTTTGGATTCGGGAAGTACATTTTCTTGTTCATGTGATCGGTGAAAGAGGAATCCATGTAGATCCAGCTAAGATAGAGGCAATCAAGAAATGGGAGGCCCCCAAAACCCCGACAGAAATACGACAATTCCTAGGATTAGCTGGGTACTACAGACGCTTCATTGAGAATTTCTCTAGGATTGCTCAACCATTAACATCTTTGACCCAAAAGGATAGAAAATTTCTCTGGGAAGAGAAACACGAAGAGGCGTTTCAAATCCTGAAAAACAAGTTGTGCAATGCACCAATTCTGGCTTTACCAGAAGGATTAGAGAACTTTGTGGTGTATTGTGATGCGTCTCATCAAGGATTAGGATGTGTGCTAATGTAAAAAGATAAGGTCATTGCATATGATTCCAGACAACTCAAACCGCACGAGAAGAATTATACCACCCATGATCTAGAACTAGGAGCAATAGTTTTTGCCCTTAAGATATGGAGGCATTATTTGTACGGAACCAAGTGCACCATTTATACCGATCACAAAAGCCTTCAGCATATCCTGGATCAGAAAATGTTAAACATGCGGCAGAGAAGATGGGTAGAGTTGTTTAGTGATTATGATTGTGAGATACAATATCACCCAGGGAAGGCTAACGTAGTAGCCGACGCTCTTAGTAGGAAAGAAAGAGTGAAACCTTCCCATGTGAGAGCTTTGGGAATGGTAATTCAGACAAGCTTGAAATCTCAAATCATTAATGCCTAGGAGAAAGCGTTATGCAAGGAAAATCTTCCAGGCGAAACTTTACATGGTTTGGAAGAAAGAATTGAAACTAAACCTGATGGAGTTCGTTATTTTAAAGACAGGGTCTGGATTCCAAGGGTTAACAACCTGAAATTCCCCAATGGAAATGGGAGCAAATATCTATGGACTTTGTTACCAAACTTCCTAGAACTGCTAAAGGTCATGACTCAATTTGGGTCATAGTGGATCGACTGACGAAATCTGCACACTTTCTCCCCATTCGAGAAGATTTCAAGATGGAAAAATTGGCCTAAATCTACATCGACAAAATTGTTTCTCTGCATGGTGTACCCTTATCTATCATTTCTGATAGAGATAGTCGTGTTACATCTCGATTTTGGTGGATGTTACAGAGGGCACTAGGAACCAAGATAGATTTGAGCACAACTTACCACCCTCAGACAGATGGGCAAACAGAGAGAACAATACAAACATTGGAAGACATGCTACGAGCGTGTGTCATTGAGTTCAAAGGAAATTGGGATACTCATTTACCCCTAATTGAGTTTTCCTACAATAACAGTTACCACACGAGTATCCAATGTGCTCCATATGAAGCATTGTATGGACGCAAGTGTCGTTCGCCCTTATGCTGGACAGAAATCGGAGACAGACAGTTGACTAGAGTCGAACTTATCCAGGAAACATCCGACAAGATTGATATCATCAAGGATAAGCTTAAAGCTACTAGAGATCGTCAGAAAAGTTATGCGGATAATCGTCGAAAACCATTAGAATTCCAAGTAAGAGACAAGGTACTTTTAAAAGTGTCGCCTTGGAAAGGGCTTGTGCGTTTTGGTAAGAAAGGAAAACTAAGCCCGAGATATGTTGGACCCTTTGAAATCCTTGAAAGGATTGGTCCAGTAGCGTATAAACTCCAATTGCCCCAAGAGTTAAGCGCCATTCACGACACATTCCACGTCTCCAACCTTAAGAAATGTCTAGCCGACGAAACATTGATAGTAACCCTGGAGGAAATTAAGATCAATGATAAGCTGAGCTTCGTTGAGGAACCGATAGAAATCCTTGACAGGGAGGTAAAACAACTTAAGCGGAGTAAGATCCCGATTGTGAAAGTTCGATGGAACTCAAAACGCGGGCCGGAGTACACCTGGGGGCGCGAGGACTTCATAAAGGAAAAGTATCCGCAACTTTTCCCTTGCGATGACAAGCGATGACATAGAATGAATTTCGGGACGAAATTCTTTTTAAGTGGGGGATACTGTGACAACTGCCAATTCAGGTCATTCTTGGACTCATGCATCTTTATAATAACCATTCATGCACAACATGCCATGACCTAGTAGTATAAATTAGGTCAAAAATCTTGCATAAACTAGGATCCAACTAAGGTCTAGGACTAATATACTTGATACTTACAATTCTAGTAAGTTGCTTAGCTAGAATAGGAAATGCCAATACTATAATTAGAATAAAGCTTCAAGCTTTGTTATAATTGAAATAGGGTATAAAACTCTAAAGATAAATTAAAACATTCTAATTATACTTCAACATGTTGTTGAATATCAAACAATATTCCAAAAACCCTAAAGAGCCAAAAATCCAAAGTTATAAATTATAAAGCTTAAAAAGTTTATAAAATTTGGCTATAAACTTCGTAATATCAAATTTTATTAATCAAATTATGGATTATACCAATGAACTAGAAATATAAATTACAAGTATTAATCATAAATTATTTGTTGAAAACAAGATTTTTAAATAAATCAAATTGCTTAATAAACATTTTATAAAAATGAATGTTTTTATATAAAATATAGGAGGGAAGTTTATAAAGTTTAAAATTTAGGAGAGAGGAGGCCAAAATGCATGCAAAAACCGGCCATCACCTCTCCCCATGTCCTCTCTCTTCCCCAAAACACAATCATTAAGCTTAAACCCTTACTCCACCTCTTCCCTCTTCACTCTCTCACTTCACTCTCTTCACACACTTCACTCTCTTCTTCCCTCTCTCTAAACTCACGAAAATCCTCTCATTTCTCTGCAAAATTTCGAGATTGTGAAGCCCTTGAAGTGTTCTTACTTCTCTCAAGGTCAAAACCAAGGTAAACAACAACATCTTCTTCCATAGTTTCATGGTTAAACCTCTTTTTCTTCTTAGTCTTCTCTACTTTTCGGATTCTATGTATTTCCATGGCTAGAAATATTTATTCTCCCCTTGTGGTTTGTAGATTCTCACCATAACACAATGCATGTGTTAGAGATGGTGAAAATCCGGGATCAAACCCATGCAAGGAGTGGAAAAGATGCACATATGATCATGTGACATCAAAACCTAATATTTCATGTTCTTCTCCATTTCTTTTGTGTTCATGCATGAGCAAAAGCATTTAAACCATTTCTAGAACATCTTGGATGCTCATTCATTCCATGCATGTGTTAGAAATCGGGCCTTACCAAAGACATGCATGATGTTCTTGTTGAAATACCCTAATAATGCACACAAGCAAACATGCAATCTGCTAGATTACTTTGTTCGACTTTGAACAGTCATAACTCAGTCATTTCTTAACCAAATCATGATATTCTTTTTGTATTGGTTAGTTCCACGAGTTAAATTTCAAACCCAACTGGTCTCACTATAAAATATTAAATATCCGATTTTTAGCAGATTTTACAAAAAGGTTGCGCATACAGCTCTTTTTCTGTGATCACTATTTTTATCTTGCTTAAACAATGGCCTTAAACCCAACCATAAATCTGAGGAAAAATACCTTAGAAACTTAACATATCTAGTGAACTATGGTTGAAATTTTGTGTCTTAAAACCTCACTGAATGGGCTACACAAATTCATGAACTTCAGCCACATTTACACTTCATGCATTATTGCATGCAACTTTTCTTAAATTATTTGGAATCATTACCCTCATTTCTCTTCTGAATACATCTTTTTACATTTTTCCTTTTGAAAGCCCTTGCATGCATGAGATAATCTGGAAAATTTCAAGAGCTTTTGTTATTTCTTTGATTTATTAGAATTATTGCTAAAACCAAGGGCATAAATCATATAAAATACTTCCAGAGGTCAATAAATCCTAACTAAATTCATGGATGATCCTTATGGGGAATAATGACCCCTCACCAAATTTCAGCAATTTTTGTTACTGTTTCATATGATTTCTAATTTTCTTTTATTTAGGACATGATAAATTACAAAACCACTTTATAGGATGTGAAAATTGTATCTAACAATTTTCGCATACCTTACCTGTAATGGGTGACTCCAGAAAATAATTTCAAGATTTTCCATCATGTTTTACTATTTTTCCCAATTTTTGGTAATTATAATGGTCTAAAAATGGGAGAAATAGTTCTGATTATCCAAAATTCATGAAAATTTACCAGGATATAATATTATAGAGTAGGAGGTTACATAAAAATTTTGAATATTTTTCTCTACTGTAAACTATTTTTCTCTTATTTTCTAAAGTTAATTGCACTAAAATACACTTAAATATACATAAATACCCAAAACTAGTTTATACATTATGAAAACCACTTTTGATATTTTTCCCAGGATATTTATACTGTAAATGATGTTACCAAAATTTATTGTGATTTATTTTAACTGTTTAATATTATTTCCTTAATTAATGACTATTTAAAGGAATAAAGCAAGGAAAAATAGAAATACCCACTGAAAAATATCTTTTATATTTTTCTCAGCCTATTTATGTATAATAACAATTAAATAAAAAGTTTGGGTAATTTGGAAACTGTTTTCTATTTATTTCAATTTTTATTGAAATAAATGCTCAAAAATCATAAAATATAATTAAACAGCTTGGAAATCTATTTTTATAATTTTCCCAGCTTAGTATTGTGTAATAACAGTTAAATAAAAAGTTTGAGAATTTTTATCCCTCGAATGCTATTTTCGTGAATTTATGTTGTAATAAGGACTTAAAAATTTGGAAAGTTTATATTCCAACGTTGTAATTAATCGCCCGATATATAGAATTTCATTACTTCAGAAAAAGTGTAACTAATTGATATAAAATCCAATACTAAAACATAAATTGGCATTTCCCTATATGTAGAGTTTAGTATATTAGCATTAGATATCGACTTGGAAACTCACTAGTGCGTGTGTTTGATGTCGTAGGATCTCGGTAGTAAGACGTTGGTGCATCCCGAAGTACCGCTTGTGTCTACACAAAACATCATGAGTATTCACGCACTCCCCTATTTTCGGTTTTTATGTTTTGGGGTGGAAAAGCATGTCCAGAAAAACTATTGTTTGCATGATGTATTTAAATTGTTTATTATCAAACTTGATTGCTATTGTATTGCTATGTATCTTTATGTATGTTTATGCAACACGGGACATGAGAACTTATCGTACTAAGGCCCTTCCCTTATCTCTAACCATTAACTCTTTGAGCCAATGGTCATTATGGATAGCGCTATTAGGAATTGACAAGTCCTCACTTGCCCGAATCGCTGGAGTGCATGATACCATATTCATCTATGGAACGATAAGCATAGATCTCGATAGGGCTTCAGTCATAGGTTTGGTTGAGACTCATTGTTTGCTCATACACATACAAACGCGTTTCCCGTTCTAGCAATAAACTTGTATACCTTAATAGCAATCAACTTTGTTTTATCATTAAAGCAATGTACTTGTACTTACGAAAAGCATTATTGTACCCTCGATTTATAAACTTGTGATACTCACCAACTATTTTCATAGTTGACGCTCGTTTTACATGCTTTTTCAGGAAGTAATTAGTAAGTGGATGTAAAGATTCATCATCATAGAGCATGTTGCATCGTGTTGAAGCTATTATGAAGCTATATTTTGAACAATGTTATTTTGAAAAACTTGTATTTTGTTTCTTTTGAAGCTATGGGTTGTAAACTTTTAAATACTGCTATGGTGATGTATCTTTATCTTTTGCATTGAAACCGTTATCGCTGTCATACCTTGCGTTTCCGCTTTAGCGGGGTGTGACACCTTCTATCTGCTTGAAACCATGAACAACCAAACGTGCCTTTTTTCGTACAATCACCCCGCTATCATCCTGCTTATTGCGAAAAAAACTCATCTTGTGTCAAGGGACTTCTTTCCTTCGGGAAGTTCTACCAGTTGCCAAACCTTCAGCTTCTCAAATTGATTCATCTCTTCAAGCATTGTATCTACCAAACTTGGTTCATTAAGAGCCATCTCAACATTCTTTGGCTAGATTTGGGATATGAAGCATGAATATAGACATTTGTTAACATATCTGCTCTGGCTTCTGGTTTTGACTCCATCCGCCAAGGAACCTATAGCATTTTCTATGGGATGATTGCGCTGAATCCTTGAAGAAATCTCATGATCCACTACTTGTGAGGAGAATGGAAGATTTGTGATGTTCTCTACCCTAACTGAGGCTGAGTCACTTCTATCGGATGATCAGAATTTGTATGAAGTACTCGCGACATACTCATCGAGAATTCTCTCATGAAAGAGAAAATCCATAAAGGTGGAATCAAAGGTTTGTGCAGATTCAGAGACAACATTTTCAGTATAGGTGACATTTTCTTCAAGTACTAGTGAATCGCATCTTTTTCTAGAGATTCAGCAGGTGTATTATCATTTAATGGTTAGGGATCTGGAGCACCATCATTTGAGCTTGTATTTTCATCTTGTAGTATCAATGGCTTGATGGGTTCAACAATGATCACTTCTTCTTCATCATACCTACTTGATCCACATGATTTTAGATAGGAACCTGAAACATTATCAGAAAAAAAATAAAATGGTTTAAATAATTCAGCATAATCAAATAACCAATCAGGTCCGACTCGAGCATATGTCTCATTTTCTTCTAGCCAGCTTACATCAAAGGACTCCACGATCTGCTTGGTAGCTTTATTGTAGACCTAATAAGCAGTGTGTCCAGCATACCCGAAGAAGTAATAGTCATCAACCTTTGAATTGAACTTTGGAGTGGCTTCGAGATGAAGAAAAGTGTATGGGCATCTAAAAGTGCGGAAATGAGCAACAGTTTGTTTGTGATCGTAGAGGATTTCATACGAAGTCTTCATCTGATGTTTTTTATTAGAATCCGGTTCCTAACATAAAATGTCGTATTGATAGCCTTAGCCCAAAATAACACTGGTAATTTTGAGTCACACAACATTGTTCTAGCAACGTTAATTAGGGTTCTATTCCTTCTCTCAGCAACACCGTTTTGTTGAGGTGTGCGATTAGCACTGTATTGGCGTTGTATCCATTTTTTAGCACATAAATGGTCCATAATAGCATTATTGAATCTTGTCCCATTATCACACCTGATGCCTTTCACCTTCTCATTGGCCTGATTCTTAATTAGGACGATGAACCTCTTGATCAGCTCTGCTGTCTCGCTCTTATTCTTCAGAAAGAATACCTAGGTAAAACGCGAGTAATCATCTATTATAACCAAACAGTACGAGCTTTTGTTGATGCTAAGAACATTGACTAGTCCAAAGAGATCCATATGAAGCAATTAAAGAAGTCTGTCGATTGAGTTGACCTGTTTTGGCTTGTGCGGTTTTTTATGATGCTTTCCTTGTGCACAGGCCACACACTTCTCGAAGGTAAAAAAATCTTTAATAGGCAACCCTCAAACAATATCATTTTTGGCAAGATGATTTAGATTATTTGCATTTGTGTGACCGAGGTAACGATGCCAAAGTATGGAATTCTATTAAGAAGTCTTTGAGAACAAGCAAGTAATGTTCTCTAGGATGTTGTGATTCATGTTGATGATATAGGCGTTTTCTTGAAGTTCTGATCTCACCAAGATCCATTCGTCTAGTATGACGATACCAGGCTTTAGAATTAAACACTCCTTCTTCGTGAAATGAGTTGAGAAGTGTCTATCGCAAATCTAAGAGACACTCAACAAACTATGTTTCAGTTCAGGAACAAAGTTGACATTTTCAAAACTCAACACACCATTTGTAACGGTCCCCATTTGAGTGATGTTTCCCTTTTCTCCTCCCGGAAGGGACATATAACCACCATTAATGTTTTGAATGTCATGCAGTTGAGATATGTCTCATGTCATATGCCTAGAACAACAACTATAAACATACAAAGGTCTGATGATACTCCTCCATAGTTGTTCTTGCATAAGTTGCAGGATTAACTAGTTTTGGGAACCCGATGCATCTTGAAACTAGGTTTACCATTATTATTAACTTGTGATACTCTTTCCCATACCATATCTTGTTTATCAAATAATGAATTCAAAGAATTTTTAGGTCTTTTTGGTCCAATTGATGATTTGGAAGAAAAGACTTTGGGTACCCATTCGTAATTTGCTTTATGTACTTTCTTGTTGGACCAAATGGGACCTTTCTCGCTTGCCTTTGGTATGGGACAATATTTCGATTTAGGCTTGTATTGTGAGCGTAAGCTACAGGACAACCCTTCAGATGACTTTGACATTACCTAATTTGGTTTGGTTGAGCCATCTCTTGAGTTAGCTTTTGTTTTATCCTTGAAAGCCTGATTCTTGGCCTTGTCATCATTACAATTGTTATTGCAGGAATGTGACCTTGAGGGATTTCTTTTGGAAGATATACCCCTTGGCCTGTTCATCCATCCGAATTCAGAGAAGGGAGCATGGGAATGATGTGGCCAGTTTCTAGGAATGTGACCTGGAGTCCCACAATTAAAACAAGTTTGTCTTTTCAAGAAAGTTTTACTAGAGATTGGTCCTGGTCCAAAAGAGTCTTGTTTCAAAGAATTTCCACACACACATTTACATTTATCAGACTCTTTCACAACTTTACGTGGCTTAAATTTTTTGAAAATAGTACTGTTTGAATTTGAATTAAAAGCAATATCACCACAATTTTCAAAAGAATCCAAAACAACAATTTTAATATCTTTGTTCACACAATTATTTGAAATCGAAGAAAAAGAAACGTTAATCTTTGAAATGTTTTCAATAGTGCTAGCATTATTAAAGTCCTCCTTGTCCTCATCTTCCACTAATACTTGATCTGCACATGAGGTAGAGACATCAGTATCGTTCACCTCAACACCTTTAGTGGGGCTAGATTGTTCAGTCTTCACTGAGATTGACACAAGGGGCTAGCCAAATTGGGCAGTTTTTTTATTTCAACATTCTCAAAAGTCGGAGTATAGTTATCATTGAAAGAAGGTGGTACACTGTGATACCCTAATCCATCTTTCTGGATATTTTTCCATTTCATTTTTTTTCTATCATAGATTCAACTATCTCACTTGACACATCAAATTTCTTAATGTTAAATTTAGCATCTTTAAATTTAACTTTTAACGCATCAAGTTCGGCAGTTAATTTGGCAATTACCTCTTTAGTATAACGATGATGAACAATTTTAATGCCATATTCCTCCCTAATTCTAATTAGATCTTTATTTTGAGCTTCTAGCTTTTCCTTAAGAGGCTTGTTTACTTTCTTAATTTCATAAATATCATTTTTAAGATCAAAAACTTCTCTAGCTAATAACTCATTTTTCTCACTATATTTATTAACTTTATCTACGCAAGATTTAGAGCATGAAACTTCACTAACCTCTTTGGTGGTAGGAGTGGTGGAGACCATGAAAGTGAACTACAACTCCATCATCTTTTCCTCAGCTAAAATTACATCCTCACCATCTTCAATCTGGGCAAGATTAGTTATTCCATTTTCTGTAAGTTTGAGAACCTACATCTGATCTTCCCATGAAAACTGTTGTGCCACCATTTTTCTCATTATTCAGAGGCGCTTCTCTGTTGTTTCTAGTCGGAACCAAAGACCTCTCAGCATTATTCTCCAATCTTGGCTTGGTACATTCACGAGCAAAATGACATGCCTCGTGACAATTGTAACACCTCAGCTTACTCTTGTTGAAGCCCACTTTCTTATCCACATTCACTCCCTAATTATTCTTGCCAGTTCCCTTCATGAAGTTTTTCGCCCTGAACACTGCCATAGAAATTTGCCATGATATGTCCATCTCTTCAACATCCTTCGGGTGAATCTAATCGAGTTCTCCAATCATAACTAGAGGAACTAATTCACCAGCAACAAAAGGATTGTAGAAGTTCAGGAATCCAGCCATCATAGCCATGTTTACTTCAGCTCATTTGGCAGCGGATGGAGTTTGTGAGGTGGATTTAGCAATGGAACTAGACGCAGAAGAGTTTGGAGATGCTATTGGTAGACCAAAAGATGGGGAAGCATAGTGCGATGGTAAAACTGAAAATGCACTGTTAGTGGATGCTGCTAAGCTTCCAGATGAGTAGGAATTGACATGATTAATTTCTCTCTACTTGTCATCCATGTCAGAAGCCTTGATGATAGCCATCACTTCAGCAATAGAGAGTATGCTAACATCCTTTGTCTTCTTGATCACATACACATTCATATCCCAATTCCTGGGAACCAAATTTAGCAGTTTCTTATTAATCTCAAATTGTGACAACACAATTCCAGAAGTGCTCATTTATGTGTTAAGAGTAATAAAACGCTGCAACTGGACTTCTAGAGTCTCCCAAGAACATGATTAAACATGTTGAATTTTTGGCAAAGTAGATCTTGTCTGCTTTGCTTCATATCCTCATTTCCCTCATACACTTCAATCAAGGCTTTTCACAAAGCCTTAGCAGATTTATACTCCTGAAAACCTTGAGCAATGTTAGGAGACAAAGCCATGGTAAGAATGGCAAGTGCTTTCTCATCATTTTCAACCTTGTCGAAATCAACATTAGTGTAGTCCTTGATTGGCTTGTCAGCCATGGTTTTAGCTTCATCATCTAGAGTGATTTTAATTTTAACTGGACCTCTCAGGAAGCTTCTCCACAATTTGCTATCCTTCATTTTGCGTACTTCTCAAACCTGAATTTCCACTCAGGGAAGCCATCTACAGTTAGCAGCCGGGGAACTCAAGTTGTTGTCCCCATAAATGAATCAAGATCACTTTGCGTTGTAGAAAGAGAAGTGTTGTATGAATCCATGGTAAACCAAAAAGTATATGATTTGACCAAAAACTGCTAGGTTTGAGCGAAAAGTCAAAAAATCAGGATTGTTGATCGAAAACCCCTTTAACCGAAAAAGTTGACCGAAGACCCTGTTTTGACGGAGATAGTTGGCCGAAAACAAAGTCAGTCTGAAAACTAGAAGTTTGACCTAGTTGCTGACCGAGAGCTCTAGTAGCCTCCGAAATCACTTGAAACCTAATCGAAAACTCCCAAAAATACTAGAAACACGAAACTGGTAGCTTTTCAAAACCAATTTCGATCAAAGTCTCCAACAAAGTGAAGGACACGAAGAACAGCAGCAACAAATTTTGTCAAAAGGAACTTAAAAACACTAAAAGAACCAAGAAAAAAAATGAAAAAACGTTTAAAGTTTAGGCCAATTCGATTGATACTAATCCTCGCTCTGATACCAATTGTGAAAACCTGATCTTAAATATCAATCGAAGTCACTATAATTGGTGTGGAATCCCAAATCAATGATTAATGCAAAACAATTATATTGAGTTAAGAACACAGTTATCGAATCTTTAATGCACACTATATTGAACAATAGTCTAGTACATAAGATTCTTAATTACTCTCGGTTCTCTCTTTCTCTCTAAAATCAATATCAGCTTCTTAGAATGACCAACCCTTTACACGTTTGAAAATAAAACTATATATTTAGACTGAAGCACAAAGGCCCAGCCTAAAAGCCAACATAATTCCTTAGTAAGCCCACCGAAATTACATGGTGATTTCGGTCCAAACACCACCGAGAACATGATGTTTTTGGTCGTAGACCGGGAACTCTAAAAGTCATCAAAAGTAAATTATAAACCATAAATCATGTCCTAATATTTCTAATACAATATTTATACATTGAGAATCCTGAACACACAAAATTTATTTTCCCAAATCAAGGTAGACAATCTAGGTATGCAACCTAAGGCATACTATAACTTATTTCAGTTAGCACGTAACACATAATTAGACACCTATCATAATGTAATCTAGTGCTTGTGTCTATATAATATCAATTTAGGCATACAACCTAAAATATACTAGACACACGACTCACCATCATCACTTAGCATTCCAAGTTTAAGTCTAGAATTTACCAAAACTTCTAGTTCGCTTTAACTAATGATCTGATACCAACTGTGACATCCCCAAACTTTGTGACCAAATAAAAACTTTTTCATTATGTTTATTTAGAACAATGTATTCTTTAAAAGAATAATTTAGTGTAGAATTGTCTCAAAACATTTTTCTTTCAAGATGAAATCAGTAACCAAACATTTCAACTAATACATTTTTCTTTTCATTAATATTAAAAACTTCTAGAAGTCATAATCAATGCAAAAAACAAAAGTATAAACGAGTTATTACAAGCCTCACAACTATTTAATATAGCATTTGCCATAATCTCCTTAAATCATTCAGATTATTATAATCACTATCCCACTGCCCTCGTACTGGTAACTGCTATACAAACAAACTTAGTGGGTCAAGCTTAGGAGTCTGGTGAGTACATATGTTATTCAACCCAATACTATATGTATATATATATATATATATACACACACACACACACACATACAGACATATATATATATATATATATATATATATATATATATATATATATCACCAATAAATAACCCGACTACCCATTCTCGTTATTTTCACAAACTGATCCTAAAATGATGATGTTAAGGGACCTATCCTAATTGATCACTGTAATCCACGAGTAGACAATACTTCCTTCGGGATTCCTTATTAGTATACGCCAATAAAGGCAATCATGGGGTGATAGAGTACCCGAGTGAGTTGAAAATTCATTAACACCTACAAATTACGAGTCTGCCAATGTTCCACAAGATTGTCTAGAATACTTAGTGTTCGTCATCTATACTATTTTAGGTAACTACTCCCAGTAGCTCAATAGTGCAATGTTGTTTATAGACTCATATTATTATTTTATATTTCACAAACCTTCACTACCCAATATAATTTAAGTATGATAATAAAATAAGCCATAAATTCAATAATATATAATTTAAATAGGGATAAATCAAATCAAGCTACTATATCTAAAAAAAGTATTATAAGTATAGATAATAAACGTATATAATAGTTAAGTAGTTGAATCATTTTGTATCTATGTGTAAGATGAAAGTAACTATGCACTCACTTTGTTAAATGTGGATGGTTTGTGGGAAATTTATTTCTTCACCTAACACTTTAGCATTCCTTTTTAAATGACCTAAATACAGTTATTACTAATTCTTAGTCTTTGTTCTCATTCATTGAAACTATAATAACAGTATTTTTTATTCCTCATTAATCTCAAGAAAAACCGAGTACTATTAAATAAGGGATGACCGGATAAGATCACAATGAAGGTAGGTTCAATTTGGTATATAAATATATTGTTCAGAAAATCCACTTCAAACACCTCAGTAAGACCCTGCCTAGACATCACTCCCATAAGTAGATCAATTAGTATAACAACTGGAATTACTGATAAATCTTATTTATAGGTTCATATTAATGGCCATGAACTTAAATATAAGATACAATTAAAATCATAGTAAGTGCAGATTAACTTATAGGGTTATCTACAAAAAGTTTGAAAAGTTGCGGGCAAAATTTTATTGTCTACTACTTCTTCTGACGGGTCTTATGTCATTGTAGAGCCTCACTATGAATACTTCACAACTCGGGAAGTTAAGCCTCGTGGGTGCGGGAAGGGGTTCTAAGGAGAAAAAATTGGAATTGGAAAAGAGTTAGGAAGGAAATGGTTTTCAATTAATAAGCATGAAGTGTTCTCAAAAGATGTACCACGCTTATGTGTAGGGTGTGTTGCGCCCTAGTGTCCTGAATCTATTGGTGCTACATGTTGTCCAGATAACGAGGGAGGATTCGTCTCCCGTGGTGCCACATGTTGAAATGTGGTGGAGCCGCGTCGCATGAACGGGTAAAATTTCGCTTTTTTCGAAAAATCACAACTATCGTATACGAGCATTGTTTTCGATGTTCTTTATATCCATAGATTCGTATGAGCAAGTAATGCAATTTTTTTTAGATTTCATTTTCTAATTCACATTTTATTTTCTTTTTACAGTATGTAAAGATTACATTGGAAATGACTTTGCGAAATCCATAAGTTCTTCAAACAAGCTATGTTATCAACATTCTTTATTTAGACGGATTCGTATTTACAAGCACATCAACTCTTGTTTACATTATTTTGGTTAACAAGAAACCTATTTTTTTTTTCATATTTTGTGACACTATAACACTCCGAATCCTGGACGTGAAACTTGAGAGTTATAATGCACATTGTAGGACCTACTCGACGATTTGGTTCGTCCCGACTCATCGTGTAGGAGCTGAGCTGGCCTTGCAGGATATGAAGCCTACTCGTCGAGTCGATGGGATAGACTCGACGACTTGAGTCTGTGTAGTGAAACCCTAATTCCCCGAGTTTGTGTCCTATTTAAAGAACCTTAATCCCTCATTTCTGCATCCATGATCATTTAGACATACTAAGAGAAACCCTATACGAGTTGTAGTCATTTGTGAGAGAGAGGAAGGCTAAGATTATGCATTCTAGTGCATTTTTGGAAGAGGATTGAAGAGAAAGGAGTTTTGGAAGGAGAATAAGCTTTCTATCCAGTGTCCCTTCAGTGCTAGTTGTTGATTGGAGGTAAAAAGCTATCTCCTTGATCATTTTTTTATTAGATCTCTTTCTAGGGAGTTGTAGGGCTTTATCCCATCCATCTTTTGGTTTTGAGTTATTGAGTTGGTCATGGAAGTTAAGACTACAGATCTGAGCTATATGAGGTCCCATGAGCTCAAAGATCCAAGCTTTATCAAGCTAGAGGAAGGCTTTTATGCATTAAACCCTATATAGAGCTTGTTTTGACATTTCGAGACCTAGATCTCATGCATGGACGTAAAGCTTGTAGCTTTACGTGGTATTTAAGCCTTGGGAGGCTAGATCTAGAGTTTGGGGTTGTAGTTCTACCTTAAATCGTCTGAATGAGAAAATGGACTTAAGGGACTCGACGAGTTGATGAGCCAACTCGACGAGTCGGTTAGGGTTTACCCCGATGGTTTAGACGTGTTATAGACTCAGCGAGTTGGTGAGATAACTCGACGCGTTGATGATACAACTCGACGAGTAGGTGGGGTTTTCATGGTCTTTTGAACATTGTATGGACCCAACGAGTTGGCTAGAAACTCAGCGAGTAGACTTGGGTTTTCACGATTTACTGAGTTCTGAGGGAATTAACGAGCTCATGAGCTGTAATCGGCGAGTCGAGTCAACATGGACTATTGACTTGAGTGTTGACTTCCGTTGACTTTAGGGTTTTGGTTAATTGTGGATTTTGGAGGCAATGGAGGAGTGGAGATTAGACTAACAAGTGGAGTGTTGAATACATTGCTTTACTCTGGAAGGTGAGTCTTCTCACTATACTTACCTACGTGGTAATTGCTGTGTAACCGGGGGGTCCCACCTGAGCTGTGAGACTGGAGGGTCCTAACTATTGACCAGAGGGTCTTATTACATTATTGACCAAAGTGTCTTATTTGCTTATACTGTGATATGTATTATTACGCATCCTATCTTTGTGACTTATGCTCACATGGAGTTGAGAAAGAAGTGAAGGATTGTTGGATCTCATATACACATATGTGTGTGGACCCTTTAGATGCACTATAAGGGACGATGTACGCTACTACATTACATTTACTGATGATTTTAGCTGATATGGTTATGTTTATTTGATTAAATATAAGTCAGATACCTTTGAAAAGTTCAAAGAGTATCTGAAAGAAGTAGCTAATCAATTCGCAAGAAGATAAAGGTTCTTCGATCCTACATGGTATGAGAGTACCATAGTATCAAGTTCAAGGAGCATCTTAGAGATTGTGGAATCGTTTCATAAATGGCTCCTCCAAGAACACCACAAATTAATGGTGTTGCAAAAAGGAGAAATTGAACTCTATTGTGTATGTTTTGATCAATGATGAGTCGAACTTCAATACCAATAACATTTTCGGGTTATGCACTTGAAACAACAGCCTATATCTTAAACTTTATAGCAACTAAGAAGGTTTCAAAGACACCTCATGAGATGTGGATTGAAATCTTTCATTCACTCAATCATATTAAGGTATGGGGTTGTAAGGTTTTTATTCGGTGCAAAACCCAAGATAAAAATGAATCGAGATCTAAGAAGTGTCTTTTTGTCGGTTATCCACAAAAGGCTTTTGAATATTTTTTATAGAGCTATTAAAACATGGTGTTTGTTGCTCGAAAATGAGTGTTCCTTAAGAGAGAAGTTATATCTCAAGAAGTAAATATCAGTCAAATTGACCTTGAGGAAATTTAAGAGTTGTCCGACATTGAACCTATAGTTTACACTGCACTCAATCAACGGTTGAGAACTTTGAGCCAAATGACATATCGTTAATTCTTCGCAGATCCGATAGGGTTAACAATCCCTTCGAGTTTTATAGTTTCCATATAGTGATGGAAGGAAACATGTTGATAAGTGATAGAAAACTAGTCAACATGGATAAGCCAACTAACTATAGAAAACCAATGGTAGGCCCTGAGGCTTCTTAATGGAAAATGGTTATGTACAACGAAATTTTGTCCATGATGGATTAGAAAGTATGAAATTTGGTTGATCCAACACCTATTCTTAAGACTGTAGGTTGTAAAGAATCTTTAAGAAGAAGACCAACATGGATGGGAATGTGCACACATTTAAAGCTAGGTTGGTGCAAAAGGTTTTATTCAAACTCAATGAATTGATTATAAGGAAACGTTCTCACCAGTAACGAAGATAAATTATATATGGTTGAGTTTAAACAAAAAAATTCACTTAATATTTTCGGGATGTTACATTTGTGGGAGGACCCCAACATTCACTTGTTATTTATGTTATGTATGGTATGTGGTATATCAGGGAACTCGATAAACTTTGTGTTTATGATTTTATATTTAAATATTGCAGGTTTTCTTATATTAAAGGAAGGGCGCGACTTGATTTGATCACATTCATTGGAGATTTTCGCACTTAATAACTTTTATTTATATACTTTAATTAATGTTTTGAATAAAATAGAAAATTTATGGTTGAAATTCAGGACGTTACAAATATATATATATATATATATATATATATATATATATATATATATATATATATATATATATATATATATATATATAATTCATTAATATCATATTAAATATCAAGTTTTATATATGTTATTTGTTTACAAATTAATTTGATTATGTTGATTAATGGTTGTGATTTTATTACGAAAAAAAAAACACGAATAAAGTCGACGTTTAAAAAAAATATAAATCAAGTTCTTTACTATTATTTAAATTATGTTCTAATAAAACAAATTTTGACCTAGATAATTAAATGAGTCATCAAAGCGAAAGTCTTGATCCTAGTATTAGTCATTTATTTTCATTTTCATTTTTATGGATTATTGTGTTTTTTTTTTTCATTTTACTCAAATGTTTCCTTAATGGTACAAACTCATGATTTTATAAAATATTTAAAGTCACAAATCTTAAAAATTATATTCATAATGGTTCATATATTTATTTTTAAAATAAATTATAATCTTGCTCGTAAAAACTATATATTTAATAGTTAAAAAATAATTAAAAAAAGTTTTATTAATTAAGATTTGAATTATAAATAATGATAAATTTTTAAGTTGTGATTTTTAGGTGTTTAAACCTAATTTTTCAAATATAAACATAAACATATTATCATATTTTCTCCTTGACACTCGCTTTGAAAAGGTAAGTTCAATCACGCCCTTAAATTTCGTTTTTTTTTTTTTTCTTGTTTAGGAAAAATATTTTTAACAACGTCCGTCCCGATCATCTTCTCACTCGTTTCCATGCGTCTGTCATGGCCGATGGCTGATAACAACCAGGGCACCACATCAATTTCACCCCCTCTTTTTTCATCATACAATGACAAGATACGTCCCATAATTGACACCATCGACAAGCTCCGCAGCCTTAAAGTCATCGAACAAGGCATCCCAGACCCCACCATCATTGTTGCAGGAGAAAATTACTCGGGCAAAGCAAGCGTTATAGAGTCACTCGTCGGCATTTTTCCTCCATTTGCACGGGAGGCCTGTTCAAAGGTTCCTCTTATAATGAGGCTTCAAAACCATCAGAATCCTGCACCGGAGTTCGTACTGCAGTATCAGAAAAAGTCTGTTCGGATCATGAAGGAAACGCTAATATCCGAAGCAATTAATCAGGCTACATTAGAGATCGCCGGCATAGGTAAAACTATACCGAATGTACCTCTAACTTTGTTAGTGAAGAAGAAAGGTATTCCGAATCTCACCATAACTTATTGGCCCGGAAAATATTGGTATTCCACGTCCGAAGATAAGTCGAGAGACAATTTCGAACATATCTCAGGTACCTTTTTTCCTCGGTGTGATTCTAAATAATTTCATACAATTTCAATTGGCATTTCTATTTATTTACCTGAAAATATATATATGTTTCATCTCCAACAATTCAAAACTTAAAAGGTCTTATATTACTATCATGTATGAATCGTCTTGGGCGGTTTTTAAAAGGTATATGGCTAATTGCAATGCATAATTTGCACATGCTACTTCTAAAAAATAAAAAATATGTAACGCTGACATCTGCTTGTATTTTCATAAGTAATAGAGTCGTAAATGCTTTTGTTAAAAAAATAACAATGCAACGTAAAGAAAATTTACATTGTGTGACTTACAAAAGCCAAAAAATAAGCTTAAAATCTAAGTGTAAGTTTGGGGAGATTTTGTTTTAATTGTTTCAGATATCACCAAGGGGTATATAAACCCAAAGGAGAGTATCATTTTAAATGTTTCTTCTGCGCGCAGTAGACTCCCATCTATTCGCACGTCACATAGAGTGGACACCAGAGAAGAGAGGACGCTTGCAGTCATTACCAAATGTGACGAGTACCATAACATTGATCTTAGTAAAGCCATTTCAGAAAATAAATTCAAGATTCGCAACCGCTATCACTTTATCAGAAACAGAATCAACGATGAAACCCATGAGGAAGCTCGAATTCAAGAAACCACACTCTTCGAATCATCTCATTTGTTGTCAAAGATTGAAAAGTCCATGGTGGGTATTCCTGCTTTGGCCACTAGGCTTGCAAAAATTCATTTAGTAATCATATTGAGATGTCTTCCAGACATCGTCAAGAAGATCAATGAGGGGATTTATGCTCTGGATTTGGAGCTGAACCAATTACCCAAAAACTCTATGAGTATTCCTGATGCATTGATTGCTTTTATGCATATCGTTGGGTCGTTCAAGGTAACTCTTCAAAATATCTTGATAAAAGGTGAGTACGATCATGAGTACATTGACGAAAAACAAATGCATTGCAATCCGCGGTTGGTTGAAATGCTAGATGAATTTTCAAAAAAACTCAACTCGGTTGTCAAATTCTCTGAAAATTTCCTAGTTGAGGAGTTGGATGTTCTAATGGAAGCTAATGGGATCTGGTCGTCACTTTTCGTTCCTCACTCTGCTGTCTTATGTTTGCTCGAGACAAAACTCATCAATATCTCTACCTTTCCCATTAACTTTGTAAAAAAAGTGTGGGATTATCTTGAAATTGTTTGTGTTAGAGTCTTGATTGATCATCATGGAGATTATCCACAACTGCTTTCATCCATGAGGGAAGCTCTTCAGAATGTAATGGAGAAAATGAAGATTGAGTTTTTAGGAAGAGTTGTAGAAATGATAGAGATGGAAAAAACCACAGATTATACCTGTGACCCTAATTTTGTTGCTTCTTGCAATTACAAGCTCATGGGAAATCGTGATGAGTTTTTGAAGGCAATGTGCAATCATGTGGAGGAGATAAACATGGAAGGTCATGATAAGATCAATGTTAAGCATCTGTTTAGTGTCCCCGGAAATACAAGGGATCAAGCATTTGATTTAAAAATGAGGATGACGTGTTACTGGGAAATTGTTCTGAAAAGAATGGTGGATTGGATGGCACTTGAGCTTCAGTTTTTGGTGAAAAAATTGGTGAACAAGGAGATGGAAATGGAGATGGTGAAGGAGGCGATGGTACATGGTGGTATAGAAAAGATGTCGGAGGAACTATCCTCCTCCGGAAAAGAGAGGGTGAGGCTTCAAAAAAGCATTAGCATATTGCAGAAATCACAAGAAATCATGGAGGAAGTCAGGATGGCATTATTGTTTCAGCCAACTAGAGGGCCGATATAGACATAGTATTTTAGATTGAATCACAACTTTTTGCAAATAAATTTGGTTTTTATCCTTAAGTATATTAGTTTCCACTTTTCAACATTGCACAAGGTCCATATGTTCAAATTTAGTTGAGAATATCATTGACAAATTATGGATGATTAAAAGGACCAAAGGAAGATCCATCACGAAGAAAATGCAAAAGTCCTAAACATCACTAATCGTGATATGTATATCTACCCTAAACACCAAAATAGTGTTTTTTTTTTTTTTTTTTGAGTTAACTTAATTGACCAAGTAAATATCAAAATGAATCAATTTTGCCACTAATGGCTCAAAAATTATAAGGTAAAATTTTTATTTATAAAATTCAACCATACACCATTTATCATTTTCAATCATTCAAAAGTATATCCTAGTAAAAATAATTACCAGGGTAGAATCCTATATTCATAAAGTTGCGGAAACATGGATGGACGTGCTACGATCAAGTCGGATCATTCCCTTTCGAACCGTAAGTACCCGAAACCATAACAATAAAAACTGTAAACACACAAAGATTAGTGAGTTACCAAAAATACCACATACCATACATATCAAATATACATCACTCCCTGCCTGACATTCATTAGACTCGCACTGTAACACCGTAAATTTTCAAATAAAATTTTCATTTAAAATCATATAATTCTCAGAAAACATTTCATAAAGTCTCGTTTATTTAAATTACAAATAACAACTACATAATTGTTTGATTAACTAAGAATCCTCGAAACAAAACTTCATCACTAGTGTGTACAATCAAGTCGGTGCCTTCCCGTGATCCTAAGAAAAACCTGAAACACATAACACACAACATAGAAAGCACGAAGCTTAGTGAGTTCCCTAAAATAGCACCCACTCAGCTCATTAGCCACTCGAGGCTATGTCACTGTAAGACCCTCCGGTCAATGTATCTCAGTGGGACCCTCTAGTCCCATACAATCCTAACCCTGTAAGCTCAACATAATATATAGCATAAATCACAAAGACATAATGCAGGATATTGCAACACTTAATATAGGCACATAAGATACTCTGGTCACACGTAGATCACTACTCATAGTATAGTGAGAAGACTCATCTCGAAGCAAGCAAGTAAGCAGTTATCCTCATAATTGAATCTCGACCTAGCCACCGCCTAACACATAGGGTAAATATCTCTAATCAATACTCGAATTCTCAATTCTAGTTAAACAAAAGGTTACTCCTTCTCTCTCTACTCGGGAAGTGGGTAAAAGACCATTTTACCCCTCCCTGGTCTCCATTACTCACGATTGACCCAACCCTAAAGTCAACAGAAGTCAACTCGAGTTAACAGTCCTTGTTTGAACCGACTCGCCGAGTGCACTCATGCAACTCGTCGACTCTACTCGCATCCTCAGAAGTCTCATAAAGGTTCAGCACAACTCGTCAAGTTTACCCCTAACTCGCCGAGTTATCGCATGATCAAGCTTATCGGGACAAACCCTCACCGACTCGTCGAGGCAACCTATAGACTCGGCGAGTTCCTTCGATCTGATTTCCCATTCAGACATCCAAAGTCAGATCTATCATTGAAACCCTAGATCTAGCCCTTTAAGACACAAAAGTTACATAAAGTCTTGACCTTTATGTTCATGCATGGCATAAATGCCTCAAAATGCCAATACAAAGCCCTTGAAGGGTTTGGTGCCCAAAGTCTAGTCTCTAGCTTAATAAAGTTCAGGTCTTTGGGCTCATAAGACCCTCCATACTTCAGATCTGAGGTTTCAACCTCAAATCATATGAAAGAAGGCTCAATGACTCAAACAATTGGAAGAAAACCCCAAAAAACTTCTCATAACAAAATCTCCATAGAAAAGAGCAAGTCATCATTTTTTACCTCAAGTAAAGTCTGTTGAATATGAGTATCCAAAGCCTCCTCTTGCCCCAACCTCAATACTCTTCACTTCTCCTCCAAAGAATGCACAAACAACCACCAATCTAGCTATTCTCTCACTCTTTAGCTCTAATGACGATTAGGGTTTTCTCTCAACGGTGAAAGGTAACTAGTGAGTCGCATATGGGGCTATAAGTGCCCTTAAATAGTCCCCAGACCTGGGGATTTAGGGTTTCACCACACGGCGTCTACTTGGCGAGTTGGCTCTCGGACTCGTCTAATAGACCACTAATCCCATGTGGCAAACCGCGACTTTACCCGACGAGTTAGGCTCACAACCGTCGAGTCACTCAATAAACCTTCAACATTAATTCATGAAATAATATACTGGGAGTCTGGATGTTATGATTCTCCCCCACTTGAATTAGATTTCACCCTCGAAATCGCTCCTCAACAACACATGCATCGAATCCTAATAACCAGAAAACATTAATGAAAGGATCTCATCCCACACATCTACCTCCCTCCATAGACACCCGAATCCCAACAGGAACTCCCAACCCTGAAAAGGGCAGACCCCTTTGCTGCTACGATATCCCTTCTGACTCCAAGAAACTGGAAACTCTAGTGGCCTGTCTCACTGCCAGACCACCCTCTCAAGATATCACCATGTTACCCGCTCCTCGAATAACAAATCTCAATAGCTCACCGTCCCCCTGGTTCTCTCATTGCGACTGATAGAAACAAGTCAATGCCCAAAAATTGGCTACTGATCACTCATACTAAATATACTAGTCGATCCAGATCATACTCCAGAGGAATAGAAGGGTTACATTTCACCGGGCCCCTCTACTATACTGCTAACAGAACCCATTTGAACAATGGTCTCTCATCACCCTATACGCAGACACAAGAAAATGATCGTGTTCACTCAGAAGAATCCTCTGACATCTAATATTCATACCCCAGCATCCCCTCAATTATCCCTTTCAACACTAAGCACCAGGTCAGCTCCCGACCCAACAAATGAACCTCCAAGGTTACCTATTTCATACCCCAAAACGTCTCACAGGCTTCCCTCTCACAATAACTATCTCTGCTCATTGTGACACACAAGTCATGATGTTCGCCTTACTCCAAGAGAATATTACAATCTCAATTGAAGATCATCTCATCCTCAACCTCTGTCGTCTACTATTCATTAGTTCCATGCATCTCACGGCCCTTACCATACAAAAGAACTGGCCCACACAGGTCTAAAACATCAAAAGACACCCAAAACCCCTCAAATGGAACCCATCTCTGAATCCGGAATCTCTTTTTGCCCACTCAATACACCACTAAAGCCAAACTCAAACTCAAGAGTCTGGTCCGACACAGAATTGGAATCACTCGTCCCAATGAGGCACTCGACTCATGACCCATGACCCGAACTCATGCGTACATCTCTTCTCCAATTTCCTTCTGATTATGATAATCACACCTTAACTCAGAATATAATGATTCCCGATCATTAAGGAGACCCCAGTCTCGCCCGTGGTCTGACCACCAGGTTCCCAAAACTCAGATAATGAGGCTACTGAAGCCTAAAACTCTTCTGCGTCATGTTCTGACTAGCGAATAATACGGCTCCCCGTAGACCTACGACATTCTCTCACTGACACATGAATGCTACGGTCCCTCGCAATATCACAACACTTCTCTCGCTAACTGGTGAATACTACGGCTCCCCGCAGTATCACAACACTCCCTGGCTGACTGGTGAATACTACAGCTCCGTGCAGTATCACAACACCCTATCGCTTACTGATGAATACTACGGCTCCCTGCAGTATCACAACACCCTCTCGCTGACTGGTGATGGGCTCACTTCATGGTTTTCCCCTAACAATCCCAAGTGGTTACTCCCACTCAGATCCACTCACTCTCTTATTACCCTATAATCTCATCCTCGAGTTATAACCCCACTGAGTTCACTGATGAATACTCTACGGTCCAACATAGATAGGTACACCCAACCACCTAGGTTAAGCATCACCACTCCTGACGACAACTGTCGTGACCAAACACCTTTCTCGTTGCAATTCTCATTCTTGGAGGCTCTCGTTCGATGACACTTAGCTGAAAGGCCCCCGTTGGAACCATAGTCACTTGATACTCCACTAGCCAACTTATAGTTAAAGTCTCAAAATAATCCGAAATTCAAGGCATCCTACTCGGATACCTTGATACACCATCACAGAATCTCATGATATCTTACCTCAACCACTGATCTCATACTTACCGTATCATACCATGATCCCGCAATGTATCCTATCAGAATTCTCACAACTGATATTCCTGTCATACAACTCGAAACTTCAGAATATCCCAACTCCCAATTTGAAACACAGAGGAATCGTTAATGACTCAGAACACGTTGGCGACGATCCAAAACTCCCTCCTCCATTTCTCAACACTCATGCAAAAATACTCATGAAGACCACGAAGTTGGTTTCCCAATCAACTTCTGACCTTCCCCAAGTGCGTATAACAACCCTTACAATGAACCATAAATTTTCAACTGCCGAAACCATCCTTACGAGCCAACTACCTCAAATTCACCATTATAACCTCGAAGAATTATTAACTACCACAAGGTCTCTGAACAACGGCCACCTGCCTTGGAGACACTCATCCCTTTCCGAACACGTATACCATGCTTCATCCCGCCTTGCACCTCGCCTCGGCCACCAATAACCATGTTCTCATGATCCTTACCGCAGGTCTTTATATCCAGTTCTCTAACCGCTCTTGAACAAATCTCTGATCCTCTCAATAAAATACTCGGTTCTCCCCCACTTAGGGCTCGAACCATCACCATTTTGGTACACCAACAATCTATTCCACAAACTGTTGCACCAGGTACATCAAAATCGACTCTTTAAATGAACCTCGTAGTCATTCAATGATCTTCTTGATGGAGACCAAGCAACTCCAAATATCTCGCATCTCATACAAAACCTCAAAATCCTTGCAACGTGACTGCCTTTAGTCATCTTGATTACCTCAGACCGACACACCGTCGGTTACCTCAACTGTTCTGAAACAGTCCTGACTCTTTATCTGGAAATAATGCACTATCACGCACCCCGTCTCTGATTACTTGACCAGCCTCCTAACGTGTCATTCAAATCTCATGTTGACACACTACCAGACATCTCAACTGTCCGCAATAGTCACGAATCCCAGTCTGAAGATTAAAGATCTATCACACTCCTCATCTTCGACTCCCCAACCAACATCCAATCATGAGAGTAGAAACCTCACTCCTACACTCGATATCCATCATAGACAATGAGAGCCGCCACCCCGATATACTCCCCTGGACCACTCGACACTACATCTAACACCATCCCTACTATACTCAAATAGGGTACCTTTTTTCTCTTGCTCATCTTAATCCCCACCAATGACCCTCTCATGTTATAATATTTCCTTGTGGCAACATACTGCCCCGATACTTTGGTGAAAAGATCGCAACCAATGCTACCCCACAGGTTTTACGTCCAAGCTCAGAAACCAGAAGCTCAATATCTCTTCTTCTTCTCATAAGAACGAAAATAATGCAACTTGGTCATAGAAAGTGACATATCCACCTTCGGAAGATTGCTCAACTCAGAACGTAATCCTTCGTAAGCACCATCTCTACTAATCCTAGAGTCTTGCGATTCTTTCTGGCATCTCACCAGTAAAATCTCTCGGAAGCTAACTCAATTTCCCTCCGAAGGTACACTCTATCGAGACTCGCTCAACATGGCCCTCAAGTCCCACATTCCATCACATATGATCCTAGTCTATTCAATCATAGTTGGATAACTGGTAAAACCATAAGCACTAACCGCCACAAATCATGTGATCATCTCTCGACCTACCACAAATTGCGGTACCCAAACCCTATCATCTCCTCTCAATCTGCTACAAATCATGGTACCCAAACCATGATATCTCTTCTCAGTCTGCTACTTAGAACCCCTGGAATTCTCCTTGTTTCAAGTATGGGTCCTCTGTTTTTAGTAGTACGGGCCCATACTACCTGCCACATCTACCCATACTTTCCACATGGATCGTCCCAAATTTCCCTGTGTAGCCGATCAACCTTCTTGATCACCGATTTCGTCACACATGATCGCTCTCCGACACATACTTTTTCCCATACATCGTACTCATAGGACTCAATTTACTCACTAGGCTCCCCCAGGTTCTCACACTTCTCATCCATCAGCTACTGAAGAACTCCTTATGAGGCCAGCCATCTACCTCCTGAATATCACCATATTCACTTGGTAACTGACTCCCATCATCAAGAGTTCCACAAACCACAAAGCAAGTAGCATTTGGGCATCGAATGACCTTCACTGATACTAATACAACACTCGAGCACATAACTTCACTTGTTCTACTCACAACTCAAAGGCATCACTGAACTCAGGCTATCTCACCTCTCATGGTATCTAATTACTCTTCTCAGTAAGCTCCTTAAATGCTCATCTAGGTATCTCTCCTAGATTATCCCTCGACTCAAACTCCCCCTCTAAATGATTCCCACTAGATACTCTTACTCAACTCATACTCAAGGAACATAACAGATAGCAACAATCCCTAAGCTAAGGTCACAAATCAGACATCTCTATCCCTAAACATGAAATACCTAGTCTATCTTCTAGCATGCATAAATAATAAAATAGGTATTTTGGGAAATCACCGTTCGTACTCTTACTGATTGTACACACTGCTCCTTCTCGTTTTTCTCTTAGAAACTCTTACTCGTTTTAGAAAAATATTTTCTTTTTGAAAACTTTTCTTAAATCCTTAGTTTGAGTCTAGACTTACCCAAAAGGCATCCAGATCCCTCAAACCAAGGCTCTGATACCAACTTGTAACACTGTAAAATTTTCAAATAAATTTTCCATTTAAAATCATATAATTCTCAGAACACATTTCATAAAATCTCGTTTATCTAAATTACAAATCACGACTCCATAATTGTTTGATTAACCCAGAATCCTCGAAACAAAACTCCATCACTGGTGTGTACAATCACGTCGGTGCCTTCCTGTGATCCTGAGAAAAACCTAAACCACATAACACATAACACAATAAGTATGAAGCTTAGTGAGTTCCCTAAAATACCATGCACCCAGCTCATTAGCCACTCGAGACTATGTCACTATAAGAGCCTCCGGTCAATGTACCTCAGTGGGACCCTGCAGTCCCATAACTCGGGTGGACCCTCGATTCCTAACCATATAAGCTCAACATAATATACAACATAAATCACAAATACATAATGCAGGATATTGCAACACTCAATATAGGCACATAAGATACTCTAGCCACACATAGATCACTACCCACAGTATAGTTAGAAGACTCACCTCGAAGCAAGCAAGTAAGAATTTATCCTCACCGACTTGTCGGGACAGCCTATGGACTCGACAAGTTCCTTGATCTGATTTCCCATTCAGACGTCTGAAGTCAGATCTATTATTCCAAACCATAGATCTAGCCCTTTAAGACACAAAATTCAAATAAAGTCTCGACCTTTCTATTCATGCATGGCATAAATGCTTCAAAATGCCAATATAATGCCCTTCAAGGGTTTGGTGCCCAAAGTCTAGTCTCTAGCTCAATAAAGTTTAGGTCTTTGGGCTCATAAGACCCTCCATACTTTAGATCTGAGGTTTCAACCTCAAATCATACACGAGAAGGCTCAATGACTCAAACAATTGGAAGAAACCCCTAGAAAACTTCGCATAAAAAATCTCCATAGAAAAGAGCAATTCGTCATTTTTTACCTCAAGTAAACTCTATTGAATATCAGAATCCAAAGCCTCCTCTTACCCCCAACCTCAATACTCTTCTTTTCTCCTTCAAAGAATGCACCAACAACCACCAATATAGCTCTTCTCTCACTCTCTAGCTCTAATGGCGATTAGGGTTTTCTCTCAGGGGTGAAATGTAACGGGTGAGCCGCATATGGGGCTATAAGTGCCCTTAAATTTTTCCCAGACACGGGGATTTAGGGTTTCACCACACAGTGTTTACTCGACGAGTCGGCTCTCGGACTCGTCGAGTAGACCACTAATCCGATGTAGCAAACCACGACTCTACGGTATTCATCAGGACCCTGCTCGGTATAGATCTGTCAGTAACATGCGATGGCCCCCGCCCAACACACTCATCAGGCCCCACCCGATATACATACAAACATATACAACACATGCAATAGTTGCACATACAACTAGCATACAAATAACAATAATCCATGAGCTGGCATTGGTGCCTTCGACCCGCCAAACACTAAGAGGAGACTCAGCTCAATCCGACATAACCGAACATACACCTTGCTACTATTAGAATCCTCACACAAAACAGTAAAACACAACCAAAACATCCCTAATCAATAATTAAGGTTATTTCCTAAAATCCACGGTCCAAACCATATCCTACCCTTCCATTGGATAAAAGACCAATTTACGCTTTTCATATCTAATCCAATAACCCATGGCCCCAACTCCAAGAAGACCAAAGGCCCAAAAGAATATCTCCAATGTTTGCCTTGTGTTCCTAACTCATACACCCCACGTACGACCCACATAAGCAAAATTTAGAACTCGCTAAACCTCCAGGATGAGGATTTCATGCATTATGCTAAGCATACACATACGTATGCCCAACTTTCCCACTAGGCGACCAAAACTTTCATTAAGAACTTAATGCTTAGGAACAAAATGTCCAAACTCATATCTAACCTCTAAATAAGGTCTTAAACCATAAAGTTGCCAACTTTATTCCTGTGCATATCTTAACGGGACCCAAAACCCATTTTTATCCATCTAAACCCATATTACGAACACCAACTTAAGCATTATTCATCAAAACCCATCAAGATGACATTTTTATGCACCACCAACCTTAGAAATGCTAAGATCTAACATTATAAGCTCTTGGAGTAGGTCATACTCACAAGGATGACTCAAGGGAACATAATAAACCCAAAACGAGCCCTAAACTAGATCTGACACATAGAGTCATCAAGTTAGAAACTTTATACCTCTTAGAAGTTGATGAAGATGTTTAGAGCTTGGATCCACAAGCTCCAAGTCGAGCAATGTGTCTAATAATATCTCTTCTTATCCAAAGTCCACCAAGAGAACACTCTTGGTCTTGAAATTTGCATAAGAGAGCCTACGGTTTCGAACTTAGGCTTAAATGGGATGGAGGCTGAAGATAAGAGGGTTTGAGAATGAGTTAAGCACTTTAAATGGGGTCCAAGACCCTAAATTATGGTTTGGGACTAAGTTGCGATCGCCCAACATACATCTGATATGCCCAACGTTCGTGAAGGAGCCTTCGCGATCACTCCAGCCATGTATGCCCATCGTAAATGGCATGCTCTTTACCGATCAATCTTCTGCTAGCCATAACTTTTGCGTCCCAACTCCATTTTCAATGATCTTTATTTCCACGAAAAGGTAAGGAGGAGCTTTACAACCATATCTAAGTAATTCTGACTTAAAACACTTCGAACTAAAATCCTTAATCCATGAAAAGCCCGAACCATCACTTTTACCATTATACACTCAGGATCCAAAGTGCAAACTGAACTCTTGGATCACATAATCTATATTACCCACATACGATTTGGTCTAAATATCTATTTCCCAAAGACTAAAGCCTTATGATACTTGATCTTCGGGTCACGACCCCAAATTATGACACAAATCGAAACAAGGTATTACAACTCTCACCCACTTAAATTAGATTTTGCCCTCAAAATCATTCTTTACCACCTTCCTAGAAACCAGACAATCCGGCTAATTCCTCTTAAACCCCAATTTAACGAAAAGGTTGATGCATGCACACGACGACCTTCCAATGCTACCATCAAAACCATAATCATAGAAAGACCCATATGCCCTTATGGGGACCGAATTATCGATCCATAAGCATTTATAATAAAGAAAACTAGCACTTCACTACTTTAAGTATGAAACCCCAAAACTTTACCTGACCTCCACACTGACATAACCATTTCAAAAAACAACTAATAAGTCCTCTCTCAACCTTGATCCTCATACCACACAAAGATTAATCCTCCGAAAATACTATCTGCCTTGACCTAGGCATGCACTGATCTTTCCTCAATCCAACGACTACTCCCACAATGGTCTACCTCATTCTGGTGAATGCTACAATCCCTTCGCAGACTTACAACACTTCCCTAAAAGCCTATCATCTATATTTTTTCTCAGGCTACCCATTAGCCTTACAACAATCCCATAACTTCCCTTCAACCTTTTGAATGCTAGGGGTGCATCGTAGTCTTACAACACTTCCATAACTACCATGGACCTTACCTATGGTCTTATTGTCTAACTACAAAGCCAACCATAATCATCATGAGTTGAACCTACATCCGGCCATAACCCAATCAGGTGTTTGGGTCATGCTTCGAACCCCAAAGCCTTCATCAGACAAGAACATGAAAAGAGGCTCTAACACAACCCTCAACCTGGATCCAATCTTTCCAAACATCCACTTGGTCTGGCTTCCCACTCGACTAGGATGTGGAACTCCTCCTAGTTCCGCACCTGATTATATCCCCGAAAATCCAAATAGTTCTCCCCCACTTGGATCTAAATATACCTCGCCAACCTTATTAAAATCAACAAATAAGGATTACATTTCCAGAGCTGACTGATCTGATGGGTTTTGAGCATAACAAACAATCCTATGTGTGCATGCAACCCTAATTGTTCTAATATATATTTTCTCTAATTGAACATACAAGTATTTGAACATCAATTGGGAAACCCTAGGAAGCTTATATTGTTTTCAAAATTAACTTCTAGGGTTAGTAAACATAGCTTTGATTGTTATGTAGTAATAACAATCTTAATACAAGCTTGAAAAACTTTCGTAGCAAGCGCCACAAGTGTCGCGCCTCTAATGGCTCACAAATAAACCCTAGCAAGTAAGGAACTTTATAGAGAGAGGGGGAAGGAGCCAATATTTCATCCAAGGCACTTAGAAAGAAGGCATTGAACCCTAAGGAGGGTTTATGTAGGTGCTAGGAAGGTATTAGATATGGCAAGTATCTCCAAGATAACCCTAATCCCTTAACTTCCTCCCTAACACATCCAATTCACCCTTAGAGCCCAAGGAAACCCTAGAGAAACTCTAGATTTTGTTATTGAACATTGTCACCTTTAGTCCATGCACTTTTAATTAATTCCTTTAACCCCAATATTAATTCCAAATTAATTTCTAATTAAATATTAATTAAATAATATGACTTGTAATTAATATATTATTTTCATAATACATTAATAAATCATTTATTTCAACTTATTAACTAAATAATAAATTCATCATTCTCTTTCTAAACGCTATCATATTCAATTTCTAGGTTTGAAGGCAACCCAAAAGGACTGTGCTACCATCAATTCAAGTTTATACCAGTTATAGTTATGGGATTAAACACCTAATCCAACAGTCTCCTACTTAGATAAGTCTAATAACTATAATTGCCAATATAACTACTGAATTGGCTAGCAAATTGTAGCTACCAAAATCCATTGTCAAACTTTGACCTAGTCGGTGACATGTCCTAAGATAAGTGATCAAATATTCCTCCGTTCTACAAGATATCGTATGGACATCAGACATGGATTATATTTATTCTCTCTGTTCAAGATTTGTTTTCTGATTTCTGATTTATGATTACTGAAATCAGACTACTAATTGGACACATCAATTCAGTCCAGGCTTGGAAAAGTGCTTTAGATGTCATCATCAAATTATCGAGGGGTCCACAAATATCTCTTTTCCCGTTAAGGAAAAACGAACGGATAAACTTTGACTTATATGCTTGCACTATTTACTCATCAAATCACACATAACAATACATTTTATAACATCAAGTTATTGATGCGTTTACTTATTATGAATGCATAACTGACTCGTAAACAACAGCTCATATATCTCTATTTCAAGAACATAAGATATTATCATCTCGAAATTACTCTTGATAAAATCTATGAAGTAATTTTCTGAGCATGGGTTTCTCCAATACTTAAAATCATCATTTCAAAAGTACTCATGAACATTCTAGTAAAATCATTGCTTTACCTAATCCCCATAGACAATCTACAATTCAATTCATGATAGTCTTAATTCGCTACTTACGTCCAAAATTGTGATCGACTTTGGATGTTGGAATAATTCTATTATTCGAGAAGTAAAACATGCAAAGTCAAACATAATAATAACCTAATTAACTATGGTCTCTAAACTATTTAATATAAATAAAACACTTATTATTTAATCACCATATTAGTTAGACTTTATTAATTGTATAATGTTTTGAGTAATCAACTAAATACTTGAATTAAACATCAGTCATGCCATGTTATAAACATGTTTACTATGTCTCTTTATGGTCCCTCCTTTGTGAACAGATTGATTGGACACTATTCCATAGATGCTCATTTAACAATTTCAAATCCACGTTACTACTAAATGTGTTAGAATTCAACCTTTCATGAAATATCCTTTTGTGATGTCGAAGCTTCAAAGTCACAGTGACTTTGCCGATGATATTACAAAATGTTTCATTGAAACTTTGTTACTTAAAACAATTTCATGGTAACGAAGTCTCAAATTCAAGATACAATTCTTGAACACTTTGTTTTTTCATTAAGGTTCCTAACTCACATGTAGATTCTAATCATAAATTCCTACTATGGAAACATTTCCATGTCCCCATATGACTGTCAATTCTGAACAAGTGTCACCTCCACTCAGAATTATGTTAATATGGTCCGTCTAAATTAATAATATACTTCCAATTGTCCACAAGCAACCAATCTTTAGTGAGCCTCAAACAATCATTGACAGTTGTTTAACAACTTTAGTCATACCAAGTTCTTGTCCTTTTTCCCTCTCAATGCCCTAGGCATTTGGAAAAATCAAAACAAGTGAATATCATTGCACATGCAATTGATCCTATATCCAAAGAATATGGGATTTGATACATAATGTCTTACATAAATACATGATATTTGATCAGTCTCTTGCTATAATATTTTCATATATTGAATTTCCCATGTTGAATCATTTCAACACGTATTCACATATGTCCATGACTACGTTCTTTCAACCTTTAAATATAAAATTTTAGATTTGAAATGAATTATAAGCGCCTTCTCCCCTAAATCCTCTTGTAGCAAAACAAATCCCAAACTTTGCAACTTGAAAAATAGAATTGCCAACTTGCAACACTAAGCATATCATCTATGCTTCTATCTGCATAACAATTATGCTCCCACTAGCTTTGACATGTATTCAGAAATCAACTGGACATCTAGAAATCATTGCTTTTGACTTTCTTACTAAATTTCAGATTTCTGATACGTGACGTTTCGATGAGTCTTCATCTATACTTCTCAAGCATGTGCACCCTTTAATAGATAGCATACGTGTGTGTTGAAAGCCTTTCAGAACTTAATACTATAAGTCCTGAACGTTCAAACAGTTCCTTACCATTTCTCACAATTCGAACTATCAAAAGGGATGCCGTAATCATATTGTGAATTTGAGAATGCAATTATCACAACCAATAACCAAAATGATGTTCATCAGATCTTCAAAATCTACTATCTAAAGTGTTGCCTCATGATTATTTTCATGAATTAGAGTAAAACCTTTTGTCGCCTAGATTTTATGGTGTATGTATTCCCATCCATATGAATCTATCATCACCAACCTATAATCATAAGATAAGGTTGAGGGCAAAACCAAAATCAAATCTAGTTTTCCTTTCATGGATTGAACATTGCTTATTCATAATTTCTTGCCTTCTGGGAGAACAAGGGCCTACCAGCGCTTCCATGTTGTTAAAGCAGCTCACTTCTATTGACCAATGTACCATCACTGATAAAAGAGCTCTGCCTTTTGCAGTCAAATGAGAATCAAAGAACTCATAAGCATTGCCAACACTGATGGATTTTAGTCATAAGAACATCCTATGTGCTCATACAAACCCTAATGCTTGGATCTAGGTTTCTCTATTGTACATGCAAGTTATCCAAGACTATAAACCCTAATTCTAGCATACAAATAATCATATTAACATAAGAATGGGTTTAAGACATTACCTTGATTGTTATGTAGCAATAACAATCCAATTCCTCCTTGTATTGACTTTAGAAAGCTTAGAGTCACAAATGTCACTCCTCTAATGGCTCACAAACACCAAGAGCAAGAGAATGAAGAGGAAAGAGGATAGAGGCTGCCCAAAAATGTTTGAAACCCTAGAACAAAGCTTAGCCCCATTTTTGCTTCTTAAGGGGTCTATATATAGTGAGGCTATTAGGGTTATCTAACAAGGAAACCCTAATTTGGATGCTTAAGCCCTAAGCAACCCATGGACTCCTTTCCTTAAGGCCTTTGACGATTTCCCCATGGGTTTCCCCATAGAATTCATCCACTCCTCAATACAAGACAATCCATGGCCCAAATTGCAATTATCTTATAATTACAATTCCAGTCCCTTAAGTTTAATTAATCTCTTTCAGTCACAAAACTAATTACCAATTAATTATTGACGAATATTAATTAAACAATATGATTTCTCCTTTAATATATTATTCTCATAATATATTAATAAATCATATTTAATCCTTTCTCTCCATAATTCATCCTATCAAGTTGCTTTAGTGAAGGCAGCCCAAAAGGACCATGCACCATCGGTTCAAGTACATACCAAAATAGTTATGGACTTAGACACTAATCCAATAGTCTCCCACTAGGATAAGTCTAATAACTATTCTGTGTATGACTTCAGATCCTGATTTGCAATCGTAGCTTTCCAAAGCCGCTGTCAACTCTGATCCTATCAGATACGCGTGTCCTTTAGATAAAGGATCATATATTCCTCCATTCTAGATATCGTAAGACATGATTTCTAATCATTCTCTTTGTACTATTTCTCGATTCCCGATTTATGACGACTGACTAATTGAACAAATCAAATTAGCCCTAGCCCGGCCAAGCATTCACATTTTTCATCACTAAATCATCGAGGGGCCCAAAGATATCGCTTTTATTTTACTTTGGATAAAAGGAACGGATAAACTTTGATACAATGTTTGCTTGCACTCACTCACTGAATCACACACAACAATATGTTTTATAACACCAAGTTACTGGTGCATTTTCATATTATCAATGTGCAACCGATTCGCAAGATACAACTCACACATCTCGGTTTCAAGAATATAAGATGTTATCGTCTCAACAATCACTCGTGATACAATTCATGGAGTGATCCAAGTGAGCGTGGGTTTAATCCAATGCTCAAATCATATTCATAAGCACTCATGAACGTTGCAGCAAACATTTGCTTATGTCTAATACCCTTTTAGACAATCCACACACCAATTCACGACAATGTTCATTCATATCTACTTCCAACATATGAACGACTGTGGTCCGTTCGAATAATTTGACTGTTCTTAACCAATTAAATTATTCAGGAAGTCAAAACATGTAAATGTGAAACATAAGAATAATACTAATCCCATATGGCCTCAAACCTTTAAGTATAAATAAAACACCTTTTATTTATCACCATATCGATTACTCATTATTTGTCGTTTCGGGTAATCAACTTCTTACTTGAATTATTACACTTGTCCCATGCTCCTAGCATGCACACAATGTTTACCTATGGTTCTTACTTTGTGAAATAGATCAAATTGAGCACATTTCCAATCATTCTCATTTCACAACTCCAAATCCTTTTCCATAAGTGAAAGAATATCAAATTCTTGCTACTTATAGAATATGCTAGATTCTAACATTTTATACAATGATCCTTTCATAATGTCACTGCACCAAAGTCACAAAGACTATTTCCAATGATATTACAAAGTCCTCTATCGGAGATTGTTACAAGAAAATTCCTTAGATATGATGTCTCTCACTCAAAGTACATTCCTTTGAACATCCTTTTGCATAAATGTTTCTAATCTAGACATAGATTTTCAATATTCAATTCCCAATATGGACGCGTTTCCATATTTTCCATATGACAACTTATTCTTAATAGAGTCTTATCTATTCATAATAATGTCGATATGGTCCATCCAATACCATGCTTCCAACTACTCACAAGCAACCAATCCTATTCGAACTTTAGATTGTCCTTTGATAGTTGTTAAATTATTTTAGTCAAAACCGATTCTTGTCCTTTTCCCTCTAAATGCGCTAGACATTTGGAAAATTTTAGAACGGTCAAATATTAAACCATTTTCAATCGATCCTATACTCGAAGCATATGGGACACAATGCATAATATTTTATTTGCTATGTTCTCAAAATTCGAGTTGTGAAGAGGAATGTTGTAGTCATAATCGAAATTTTAAGAACACACTATGTACCTTTGACTAAATTTATTAACATTTCTCAACCTAAGCCTTTAGATTTGAAACGAAGCATAATATTCTCTCCCTTAATTATAGCAAAACAACTTTACAACCCTTACGACTTTGCAAGGTATAACTCTTGTTTTCTATAATTAATATTGCCAACATGCAATACGTGCCTTAATAATCATACAATCATAACATTTATGCTCCCACTATCATGATGATTATTATAAACATAACACTTATCCTCCCACTAGCTTTGACATGTATTCATAAACATCTTAACTTTCAGAAAAACAATACCTATTGAATTTCTTAAGTCCATGTTTCTAATACTTAATGCTTTGATAATCTTTTATCAAGGCCTTTTAAACTTGTACAACTTTGCCTTAGATAGTTCATATGTGTGTCTAAGCACTTAAGACTAATTGCCAAACCTCATAATTCAAATTATGGAAAGGGATACCGTAACCATAATCGAATTCGAGAATGCAATTTTACAATCACTATCTTCTTAAAAATTTTCTTAGTGAAAGTATTTCCTCACAATCATTTTCATGAAGGAGGAAATCTTAAGACACTTAGATTTAAACGGTGTATTTGTTCCTATCCATGTGAATTTGTCAAAACCAAAGTTTACGACAAATTCAAACTCATATGGATCGAACTTTCTTAAGCTTGATTTCTTGCCTTATGGTAGCACAACTGCCCACCATGTCTTCCAAGTAGTTAAGCAGCTCACCCTTTCCTATCAATGTACCTTTCATTGATTAAGGTGACTTGCCTTTTATGCGTTCAAAATGGGAACTCATAGAACTCACATGCATAATTAACTCAATTAGAACAGCACATAAACAAAATAATGTCAACACGATAGGTTGTAAACCTCAACTAGTGTGCTAGTGATGATCGATAAGGTTTATTTGATTTGTTCTTGAAACCTTTCAAGACCATTAAGACTCCCACTGACTTCTTGACATATAAGATTCTCTTGTCAATAACCATTTCTTGACAAACAAATATTCAAGAGTTAGTGTAGCTTTTATCAAAACACTTCATAAATTGGTCCTAGTTGGTCTTTGTCTCATCCAAGACATCACAACTTTCCACATTTAATGAATATCATAAACCTTCTTAATATTTGTCACTTATAGCCACAATCTTAACTTTAAGACTTGTTATTGAAACGAAGTATGATTGACTTTTGATTTAACCATTTCTTCAATTCTTGATTCCTCTTCTTAAACATATAATTGTACTAAGACTCACTTAGAGGATCAATTAAGATATGGTTCATAATTATTAAGACTTATCATAAAGCGTAAAAGCTACTCTCCATTCTTCTTAGAATGGATAAACTTTTATCTTTCTGCCTACTTGATTCTTCTTATTCGTTTTGCTATTGATTTAAACCTTTTTAATCAATTCCGAATTACACTTAATCTTATAAGTATAATCATATTTAGTAAATCATGATGAATGTCTTGTTACTATTATGGTGGACTTTGACCATCACACAACTTTGTGTACTCGATCTCCTAGTTCTTCACTTGACACTTTGTCAACAAATTAGTCTAATTTCCAAATATGAAATTTCTCATTCATCATGCAACCAAGTTGCGTGATTCCAAATTTCTGTCCAATTAAAACTTGGGGGATGAGAAACTCTCCCTATTTGGTAAATTCTTGACTTTTCCATAAACACCATAAATAAGAATCATATCCATTTGTTGTAGAAATATGCAAACACCAATTTTCATAACGATTTCATTGCAAGGAAATAAACAAATAAATAAATCTATCAAAGGAAAATTTATTTTATTTATAAAAGCAGCGGAAAACATTTGTCCTTACAATGCAAAATCCATTGAAAACTATGTATTTCAAAAGGAAAATTTCTAACAACTCTATCATCACTATCTAAGCTCAAAATCAAATCTTCAAGTCCATGCGATCAAGATCCATTCCTCGTGATTAGATTCATCTTGCTCTTTCACCAAGCTTCCTTTCTTTTCACCGATCCTGCAAAACATTCAATTGCAATCTTATCACATCATGTCTTAAGAATCAATGAATAGGAACTTAACGGAGTTAGATAGTGGATTTTACCTGAAGCGCAACCATACACTTTGACTCTCCCATCTTCTGGACTCTTCAGGCTCTTTGGGCAGACTTGTATCCAACGCCCTTTCTTTTGGCAGCAAACGCAGGTCGCTTCTCTTAGAACATCCTTGGAAGCATGGTTGGTTGACTCTCCCAACAAATACGCTCCATTGCTTCGCCAAATCATTTCTAATTCAGCAGCAATCAGCATGTAGGTTAGATCAATGAGGTTATCGTCGTGATCCATCTTATAATACTTTCTTTTGAACTCATTATATGATTCAGTGAGTGACTGCAGAACCCAATTCATAGCCAACTCATCGGGAAATGACACACCCAACATAATCAACCTATCGATGTGTGATTTCATTCCTAGAATGTGGGCACACACGAATTTACCATCTTCATGTTTCATTTCCAATAGGGACTTAGTGATATTGAACCTTTCAATTCTTCGATCTTGTGGGTTAGGGAGATCAACTGGAGTGTCACACCTTAAAACTGGAACGGCGGAAATGTTCTGGGGTGGATGACGTCATGTCAAGTATCACAACACATGCATTATAGTAATCAAAGTACAATAAACATTGAATTAATAGTAATAGTTTTACATGGTTTACATTACAATACACCAAAGAAATACAAGTAGTTAAATAAGTGCAACTTAGCACTAAGCTAGCTTCATCAACAGCTCCGGGAATGTACCTGTCTAATGCTGACCTGAGAATACAAGTTATTTGAAAAATGAGTATCAGCATTTTTACAAATGCTGGTGAGTTCATAGGTATTTAGTGTCATTTTAATCAAATAATTTTAATAAAAGTGATAGTTTTAGGGTATCCATTACATTAGTGTCTTTTCCAGAAAATACTATATTTTCTTTAATAAAAGCAGTCTTCTACCAAGACTGGACGGAGTTATGTGGTAAAAAGTAATTTTCCCTTAATCGCTATCATTATCAAAATACAGAATTTGATTATCAAAGAAATCAAGAGAAATCAGGGAAATAACATATGCCTCAGCAGTGAGGACTGCTGACTAAGGCAAAAGGAATCATAGACTCCAGGAGAGCATCGAACGAACGACACGCCTGGCTCAGTCTAACAAAAGGAGATACAGACCTCAGACGGTACCAAATGAAAGATACAGCTAGTAAGGTCTAAAACAAAGAATACAGACCCCAGACAATATCAAATGAAAAATACAACTAGCAAGGTCTAAAACAGAGAATATAGACCGCGAATAGTATGCTCTGAAAGATACAACTTGCAAGGTCTAAAAACAGTGTGACTCTGAGAATGGATTTCCAGCATACAGTGTAAGTTGCTGGTGAAATACCGTTACCTTAAGGCCATGAATTATAAGGAAACCTGGGATACTCGTAACCATACTAACCGACACTAGAGTACCTGACCCCATACAAGCGTCTATAAAATATGACATTTGTCACCCTTTGGCTTGGTGGGCCGTGGACTGTAGCTAGTAGTCAGGGTGTGGGGGTGTCAATCTCGTATAGATCTATACACACAATGTCCGCTCTCCCTACAGGAGACTCTGGTTACCAACTAGACGACGAAGAAGGCCGTGTCCCGAAGATGCATCCCAAATAGTGGGTAGTGGGTTTCATATGTAAGTGCTGAACTAGAGGTAGAGACTCATAATTGAACTGACTAGAGTAAACCTATATTTCTATGCTCGTATACATAACATACAACTAATGAATCAAATGACCTTTGGATAGCCATCCGATCCCACCAGACCACATCTTAACGAAGAAAAGGAAATAGGGCGGACAAACCTTCCTAAGTCCTACAATCATTATTTATATGCACCTATACAAGTACATACATACATCTAACTACAACTGAGTGTGTAACAAGTGGAAACGTATCGAGGTCTATAACTGAGTCGTGGTGTGTAAACGTACAGTGTGGAATAGCCGAATTGTGATGTATAACGTACAGTGTGGAATAGCTGAATCGTGATGTATTATGTACAGTGTGGAATAACTGAATCGTGATGTATTACGTACAATGTGGAATAACTGAATTGTGATGTATTACGTACAGTGTGGAATAACTGAATCATGATGTATTACGTACAGTGTGGAATAACTGAATCATAAAGTGTGAACGAATAGTGTGGAATTACCAAATCGTAAAGTGTAAACAAACACTATAGAATAATCGAATCATGAAGTATAAGCGTTACCAAATATAAGTGTATCATAAGTGGAAACGTTATCAAGTAGGAGCTTAAACTAAGTAAAAGCGAAGCAGCGACATCTAACAAGCAAGGGTATACGACATGGAAGACAACTTTGATGAAAAACTTGGAATAACCTTTATACTTAAGAAAGTCACAACTTGGTATTCTTTGGTAAAATAAGTTTGAAACCTTTAGAAATTCTTTGGAAACCTTTCATAAACTAGTTTAAAATGAAATTTAATAAAACAGTATAAGTAAGAGTTATGAACAAGAGAAAACATTTTAGAAAAACCATTTATAGTATCCTACTCGGTAAAAAAGTTTACAGTGTGGTAAATTCTAGTGCATGCGGGTTATCAATCACTTGCGATTGCTTTGATAACTGGCATGTTTAACTTGTATCCCCCCCCCCCCCATAAAACATGTAAAAACATTTAAAAAGTTCATTCAGGGGTATGAACTCACCTGACGTAAGGGATCCAACGAAGGCGCCGGTTGGGTGCTTGGTGTCAAGCAAAGGCTTGAACACACTTAGTGACCTATTTAACATATAATAACATATGTTCATAGACAATTAGTACATATAATACCAATTAAACAAGTATACGCACCCTAAAGTGCGGAAAACACTTTGGTTAAGTGTTTGGGATGTCCCGGGTAACATTTAAGGGCTTGAATGGCTTAGGAATGGAGTTTACTCTCCAAGAATAAAATCCATTCCTAATCCATTCAAGGCCTTAAATGTTACCCGGGACAATTCCCCATGAGTTTATGGCTGTAAACTCATGGTGATAGTGTTCTAGGATGTTTAAAGGCTTAATATCGATCGTGGAATTTTGCTAGGTCCAAATCTAAATTGTATGAGTGGTTTTAAGGCTTCACATGGACCATTGAGGAGTTTACGGCCCTAATCAAGGGAGCTTACGACCCTAAGCTCCTATACACACATTCTTTTGGTGTTTTGAAGTCTTAAATGATAGAGGGTAAATTCCTAAGCACTTTTCCAAGTCAAATGGGGAGTTTAGGGCACCATTTAACCCCTTTATAGGAGTTTACAACCTAGATACCCTTCCATGAGGGGTTTACGGCCGTGAACTCCTTATGGAGTTGTTTTAATTGAGTTTAAGGTCCCTAGCTTGTTGGTGATTGATTCTAGAATTTAATCCAAGGCCATTGGTGTGTTTAAGGGCATTTTTAACACACAAATATGACTTTACTCCCCATGAAGAGGAGTTTATGGCCCAAGCATGTTCTTGGGCAGTAAACTCAAGTTTACTCTCCAAAAACTCATTCCAAGGTGTTCTAAGTCCGAATATGTAAGCCTAAAAGTCATATCTAAGCCTTAGGGGCAATTTGGAGGGGTTCTGGGGCTTAAAAAACCCATTAAATGGTGTTTACGGTCCAAGAGTGTTTTTGGGCCGTAAACACATCAATTTTGTCCCTATTTTATGTTTTAAACTCAAATTTGCAGGCTAGATAAGCTATATAACAAGTTAGGATAGGTGGCTTACTCGTTTGGGGCTCGAAACGGACGATTTCTGACTCGAACCTAAGTTGTAGACAGAGAGTATAGATATAGAGTGAAAAAGGTTGAAATGAAGTTTACCCTCCCTTATGTAGGGGTTGGAGTTGGGGCTCAGTGGAATTCTACCCGATACTGCTGTTAAACGGGGTTTTTTGGTCGCACCCGATTAAACGGTCAAATTTTGACTTGGTTGTAACTAGACATTTTTAAGTGCATTTTGGGGGTGTTTCTAATTTGTTTCAACCCTTAACAAGTCATTATAAAAGTCCCCATATAATTAACCTCTTCCAAAAGGTTAACGGATAGTTAAATAAAACGAATCTTTTTAACGGAAAAAGGTTAAAATTGACGGAATAGATTTCGGGTTGTCACAGCATCCCCCCGTTAGAGGGAATTTCATCCCGAAATTCAGGTTTAGGCAAATAAGTAGGTATGAATGGCCGAGTAGAGGCAGGAGGGTGCTTCCTATTCTATTTGTCCTCGTATTCCCAAGTGAACTCTGGTTTGTGTCTGTCATTCCAACAAACCTTCACCTATGGGATGCAGATTCCGTCTCGTGCAGTTAGCGATTTCCTACAAGTATGTCTACGAAGTTAGGGTTCTCAATGGTTTCTATCAAGATGAGTGGGATACGAAGAGTGACGTCGGGAAAGCACTTATTGAGTCTAAGAACTGGATCGATCTGGTATGAAACTTGTGGAATATCCGAAAGTAGTAGTGGTCTGAAAAGGGTTGGACCAAATCTCTGCGAGGATTCTCAGATGGTCCTAAGCTCTTGGAAGGTAGAGCTTTTTAGCACTTAGAACATAGTGTACTTCTATGGCAAGGTCATCACTGGCATGATCACCATTCCGAAGTTCCTAGCGTTCTCTCTCATACTGGATGTGCAGTCCTTCAGATTGGTTCTTAGGAAGCTCGACTTGTCCTTGGTTTCGCGTTTCTTGTCAATTGGCTTTTAAAGACTTTCTAGGTCATCGGATGGATTGCGTATCTACGGTTATCTGTATGCTGTAGAGTTTCTATCTCAAGGTCGTGCAAAATGAACCTGCACTTTTGATTCTTGAGATATGTCTAAAGGAAACCCTCAGGGTCGGGGAGATAGGGTTTCACCAGACGAGCGTGGGACTACCTCAGGAGGTGGTTTTACTATCTCTGTGTGAGATAGTATTCATGGAACACCTGATAGTCCAATGAATTTGGTGAGACTTTGGTTTATTCTAGTGCGGAAGGCGCATGCTCCTGCATAACCCCTCGACTAACACCAAGGCTAGTGTCAAGTTTATAATCTCTTCAGGATCTGGGTCATGAGGCTTAACACCACTACTTTCGCACTTTGATCAAGTATTCTTGGCTGCAAAGGTTATCCTGTGGTTCTTGGTATTCTAGTGTTCACTTCGGAGAATGAAGTCTATCGTCTACAAGGCGACGATGACTTCCTCCATGCGAGAGAGCGGAAGATCCTAGGCACTACTTGTCTGTAACGGGGTTTACAAAGTGCCTGAGTAGTGCGAGCATCTACTGCAACTACTCTTCCGAAGGTTCTGGGTTTTCTCGGTCTAGGTCAAATCTAGTGAGTATAGGGTTACTAACTGAGGGTATTAGTTATCATGTGAGATTAACCGATATGACAACAAATTTTGGATTTGTGGTCATTATAGTAGCTCAACCTGCAGTGGTTCTCTTGACTCCAACTCCTATTTTATGGAATAGGATGAAGGGTCTTTCTAGGGAATCTACTAGGTATGCTTTGGGTGGTTATCGTCTTCCGGAATGCATGCAGTGTCTTTCGCTTCGTTTCTTATTTGTCTAAGGAGGGTTGGTCAACAGCGCGCGGTACCCCTCTCCTGGGTACTTCGGAAGGTTTGAGGTAAGAGGGATGACTGAAGGATCGCATTAGGTTTGTTTATTTTTGTTATGATTAGGTTCGGAAGAGCCCTTATTTGCCGAATAGGCTATGGAGAAGGTTCTTTTTACACAACACTAATGATTTATGCATGGTCGCATGAAGTCAAACCATGATCGATAGAGGCGTCGAAGTTGGCACACTTCGACATGATATGGAATGAGGGTCGATAGAGTCGTGTGCCGAACAGGCACACAAGTTCTAGGCATTTCAGGTTTTGTCTGGTATATCGTTGTCGCAGATACTTGGACCGATAGAGTTGACACGGAACTATAGAGGATCCTGAGTGTTTTCTGAATAGAGTACCTTTTTATATATGGGTTCTCACAAGGCATTTCCATAATCGCGTCACATATACTAGTCATGCATAATTATGGTGGGGAGGACTGTTGACTGAGCGACCCTGCCCTAAATCCACAACCAAACGAGGAACAGGAAATGAGGCGGTATTCACTCACTCTAGGTCTATCCATCTTAACTATACATGGCCCTAACGTATATGTTTTAGCCATTATAGTTTTACCTAATGAATTTTTAAATTTTATAACAGTGCTGCGACTTTCGCCTTATGAAAAAGTATTTACATTTGAATTTGTCTTTTAACGTTTTCGGTTGAGTTATCTGTGATCGAAAGGCGTACCAAAAATCCACTGGGTTCCTTGATGCTTCTTTCTAAGCGTTAAAGTTAGAGTTTTCGTGTGCCCCTTTCGTTTCTCCAGCAGCAGTGATCCTTAATATCCTCCCGTCTGTCCCGGAGTTCTTTATTATTGGATAATCCCTTTTGAGGTGTCTTGTCTCATCGCACTAATGACATGGCGGTTCGTACTGGTATCGGTGGTAGGAGTGAGGTGCTTAGTCAGAGTTACGTGGACACGAGTGCCCTCCTCGTTCATCCACTTCGAAAATTTCCCTTTAAAGAGTCCGACTTTGACACTACTATTGTGTGTAGGGTTGGACCCGATGTCGGGGACTTGTGAAAGGGGTCGTGTTGGTGCTGGAGGGGTGGGGTTTTCCACTTGCTGTTGTTGTGCAGCAAGTTTGTGGAGTCGTTGGGGCTCCTTCCGAGCGTGATGATTCTGTTTCCTATTCTCTGTTTTACCACTTTGACTACTCGTGACTGTCGTCATTGGTTGGCTTCCTAGGTTTGGTCTTGTAGGTGTTGGGATGGAAGGGTTGGTAGGGGTATTGACTGCCTCAACTTGTTTCCCTTCGGAAGATCCTTGAGCCGAGGTACTTCCTTCCTCGTTTCTGAACTTTCTCTTTAGTGGGGTTGGTTGGGGTTCTTGAATGGTCGTGCATGCTGGTGTTGGTTGCTGCAGTCCAATGCTGGGGTTGGAATTTCTGATAGGGCTCTTGCTAACATTAGCGTTGTTAGCATTCAGTTGAGTCTGGGCAGCTGCAACGGCTGCCGAGACCGCAGCCCGGAATGTAGCTTCATCAAACAGGAGAGTAGGTTTCGTGTTTGCAGATTGGTTGCGCTTCTTCGGTGGCATGGTTTTTCCTACACGGAAAGGAATACAAGATAATGAGAGACTATGGCTAACCCTAGACATATATGTCCTGACTGTATTAGGCATAAATTTTCCCATGCCTCGGGTACTGGTTGTCTGAGTGTTGACCTACATCCCTATGATGTAGTCCTGGTATTCAAGGTAGGAGTATGAGTATCGGAAAAAGGCCATAAGGTGGGAGTCGTTCCTACTAAGTTACCTTTATACTGGGAAAGGTTTCACTCTCCGGTCTGGAAAGATTTGAAAACAGTTCGGAACGAAGACCGTGGAAAGAAAGGCTCACGAAGACTTATGGCTAAACCACCTCAACAGAGGTGTGGGGATCCGCTCTAATCGTGTTAGTGGCAACGGGAAAAGACGACTTACCTAACACATAGCATGAGTAGTGTAACCACTAACTCACTAAATTGTATTATTTTATGGGTGTATTAGCGTGACGAACACGAGGAAAAGACACTTCTCGGGTTCCATACACTGGCTCCCTCTGTTTGCCTCGTATCTCTTACCAGGACCGACGTTGGTTTCCTTCGGGTAGTTACCTAGGGTTCTCTTCTCGTATGGATATATTGAATTTTTACTCTGTCTTACTTTCTAATCCGACTCTGGGTGTCATCACTTCATGATGGATGACTGGAAATCTCGGAAGTTTAGGCGAATTTCTCACCGATGTCCCTAAAAAAAATATAGACACTTGGTGATTTCAATAGTCTAGACCCAGTTCATTTATTTCCGAACTGGAAATCTTCTCAATGAACTTCTTCGGGGCTGGAATCAACTCTTCTGCCGAGTACTGAAGTGGATAGGGTTTTCTACAGGGTTCATGCGAGAATGGAAATGTCTAAAGAATCCTAAGAGATTATTAACATTTCACTGGATGATCCATATCGATTCCTGCTACGATTACACAGGGTATACAAATCATATATAACATAGATCCGATAGGCCTTTGAATATGTGATACTACTCTAGATCCACATCCGAATGATGAAAAGGAAATAGGGCGAAATCACACATTCTTAACCTATGGGATCCTTATTATATATAATCTTGGAAGTATACTCTCTGTAGTTGTAGGTATATCAATAAGGATCTTTTTAGTTCTTCACACAAGGTTATCTATGTATTCCAAAATACCCCTATGGTATTTTAATTTCTTGTTTGTTTCTTATCTTCTGATTATGATTATGGGATTAATGTGAGTCTTTTAGTGTTCCAATATACTCCTATAGTATTTTAACTTTATGTTTGGCTCTAACATTCCTAGTTGGTAAGTTTCAGACCTGTTGCAACACCACTATCACTCCCAAGCACATGTTCATCGCATCTCGAATAAATGTAGTTGATCAGGTTACATTTATTCCAGCTTACGATTACATAACTGCCCAGGTTTGACGGTAATGCTCAACATCCGAAGACTTTTATTATTGTTCTTCGTGTGATACTTGTGTTCAAGTGTTTAGATTCTAGATATTATTATACTTTCGTAAAATATAGTTATATTTTAAAGTATAATTCTTGGTCAGAGTGTTTTATCCCTTTTGTATTTATAGGTTGTATATCTTTTATGAATTGATATACTTAGCTCAGTATAAACAATGCTCTGATACCAATCTATCACACCCCAAAACCGGAACGGCGGAAACGTTCAGGGGTGGATGATGTCATGTCAAGTATCACAACACATGCATTATAGTAATCAAAGTACAAAAAAAAATTGCATTAATAGTAATAGTTTTACATGGTTTACATTACAATACACCAAAGAAATACAAGTAGTTATATAAGTGCAACTTAGCACTAAGCTATCTTCATCAACAGCTCCGGGAATGTACCTGTCTAATGCTGACCTGAGAATACAAGTTATTTGAAAAGCGAGTATCAACATTTTTACAAATGCTGGTGAGTTCATAAGTATTTAGTGTCATTTTAATCAAATAATTTTAATAAAAGTGGTAGTTTTAGGGTATCCATTACATTAGTGTCTTTTCCAGAAAATCCTATATTTTCTTTAATAAAAGCAGTCTTCTACCAAGACTGGACGGAGTTATGTGGTAAAAAGTAATTTTCCCTTAATCGCTATCATTATCAAAATATAGAATTTGATTATCAAAGAAAGCAAGAGAAATCAGGGAAATAACATATGCCTCAGCAGTGAGGACTGCTGACTAAAGCAAAAGGAATCATAGACTCCAGGAGAGCATCGAACGAACGACACACCTGGCTCAGTCTAGCAAAAGGAGATACAGACCTCAAACGGTACCAAATGAAAGATACAGCTAGTAAGGTCTAAAACAAAGAATACAGACCCCAGACAGTGTCAAATGAAAAATACAACTAGCAATGTCTAAAACAGAGAATACAGACCGCAAACAGTATGCTCTGAAAGATACAGCTTGCAAGGTCTAAATATAGTGTGACTCTGAGAATGGGTTTCCAGGATACAGTGTAAGTTGCTGGTGAAATATCGTTACCTTAAGGCCATGAATTATAAGGCAACCTAGGATACTCGTAACCATACTAACCGACACTAGAGTACCTGACGCCCTACAAGCATCTATAAAATATGACATTTGTCACCCCTTGGCTTATTGGGCCGTGGACTGTAGCTAGCAGTCAGGGTGTGGGGTGTCAATCCCGTATAGATCTATACACACAATGTCCGCTCTCCCTATAGGAGACTCTGGTTACCAACTAGATGACGGAGAAGGCCGTGTCCCGAAGATGCATCCCAAATAGTGGGTAGTGGGTTTCATATGTAAGTGCTGAACTAGAGGTAGAGACTCATAACTGAACTGACTAGAGTAAACCTATATTTCTATTCTCGTATACATAACATACAACTAATGAATCAAATGACCTTCGGACGGCCATCCGATCCCACCAGACCACATCTCAACGAAGAAAAGGAAATAGGGCGGACAAACCTTCGTAAGTCGTTCAATCATTATTTATATGCACCTATACAAGTACAGACATACATCTAACTATGACTGAGTGTGTAACAAGTGGAAACGTATCGAGGTGCATAACTGAGTTGTGGTGTGTAAACGTACAGTGTGGAATAACCGAATCGTGATGTATAACGTATAGTGTGGAATAACTGAATCGTGTTGTATTACGTACAGTGTGGAATAACTGAATCATGATGTATTACGTAGAGTGTGGAATAACTGAATTGTGATGTATTACGTATAGTGTGGAATAACTGAATCATGATGTATTACGTACAGTGTGGAATAACTGAATCATAAAGTGTGAACGAATAGTGTGGAGTAACAAATCGTAAAGTTTAAACAAACAGTGTGGAATAATCGAATCATGAAGTATCAGCATTACCAAATATAAGTGTATCACAAGTGGAAACGTTATCAAGTAGGAGCATAAACTAAGTAAAAACGAAGTAGAGGCATCTAACAAGCAAGCAGTGAGGACTGCTGACTATGGCAAAAGGAATCATAGACTCTAGGAGAGCATCGAACGAACGACACGCCTGGATCAGTCTAACAAAAGGAGATACAGACCTCAGACGGTACCAAATGAAAGATACAGCTAGTATGGTCTAAAACAAAGAATATAGTCCCCAGACAGTATCAAATGAAAAATACAGCTAGCAAGGTATAAAACAGAGGATATAGACCGTGGACATTATGCTCTAAAAGATACAACTTGCAAGGTCTAAAAACAGTGTGACTCTGAGAATGGGTTTCCAGCATACAATGTAAGTTGCTGGTGAAATACCGTTACCTTAAGGCCATGAATTATAAGGCAACCTAGGATACTCGTAACCATACTAACCGACACTGGAGTACCTGACACCCTACAAGCGTCTATAAAATATGACATTTGTCACCCCTTGGCTTCGTGGGTCGTGGACTGTAGCTAGCAGTTACGGTGTGGGGGTGTCAATCCCGTATAGATCTATACACACAATGTCCGCTCTCCCTACAGGAGACTCTGGTTACCAGCTAGACGACGAAGAAGGCCGTGTCCCGAAGATGCATCCCAAATAGTGGGTAGTGGCTTTCATATGTAAGTGCTGAACTAGACGTAGAGACTCATAACTGAACTGACTAGAGTAAACCTATATTTCTATGCTCGTATACATAAAATACAACTATAGAATCAAATGACCTTCGGACGGCCATCCGATCCCACCAGACCACATCTCAACGAAGAAAAGAAAATAGGGCGGACAAACCTTCATAAGTCCTTCAATCATTATTTATATGCACCTATACAAGTACAGACATACATCTAACTACGAGTGAGCGTGTAACAAGTGGAAACGTATCGAGGTGTATAACTGAGTCTTGGTGTGTAAACGTACAGTGTGGAATAACCGAATTGTGATGTATAACGTACAGTGTGGAATAATTGAATCGTGATGTATTACGTACAGTGTGGAATAACTGAATCGTGATGTATTACGTACAGTGTGGAATAACTGAATCCTGATTTATTACGCACAGTGTGGAATAACTGAGTCATAAAGTGTGAACGAATACTGTGGAATAACCAAATCGTAAACTGTAAACAAACAATCTGGAATAATCGAATCGTGAAGTATAAGCATTACCAAATATAAGTGTATCACAAGTGGAAACGTTATCAAGTAAGAGCTTAAACTAAGTAAAAGTGAAGCAGCGACATCTAACAAGCAAGGGTATACGACATGGAAGACAACTTTGATGAAAACCTTGGAAAAACCTTTTTACTTATGAAAGTCACAACTTGGTATTCTTTGGTAAAATAAGTTTGAAAACCTTTAGAAATTCTTTGGAAGCCTTTCATAAACCAGTTTAAAATGAACTTTAATAAAACATTATAAGTAAGAGTTATGAACAAGAGAAAACATTTTAGAAACACCATTTATAGTATCCTACATGGTAAAACAGTTTACAGTGTGGTAAATTCTTGTGCATGCGGGTTATCAATCACTTGTGATGGATATGATAACTGGCATGTTTAACTTGTATCCCCCCTATAAAACAGTTAAAAACATTTAAAAAGTTCATTCAGGGGTATGAACTCACCTGACGTAAGTGGATCCGACGAAGGCGCCGGTTGGGTGCTCGGTGTCAAGCAAAGGCTTGAACACACTTAGTGACCTATTTAACATATGATAACATATGTTCACATACAATTAGTACATATAATACCAATTAAACAAGTATACCCACCCTAAAGTGCGGAAAACACTTTGGTTAAATGTTTGGGTTGTCCTGGGTAACATTTAAGGGCTTGAATGGCTTAGGAATGGAGTTTACTCTCCAAGAGTAAACTCTCCATATGGTGTTTATGGCCTTGGGACAACTCCCCATGAGTTTACGTCCGAAAACTCATGGTGAGAGTGTTCTAGGATTTTTAAAGGCTTAATATCGATCGTGGAATTTTGCTAGGTCCAAATCTAAATTGTATGAGTGGTTTTAAGGCTTCACATGGACCATTGAGGAGTTTACGGCCCTAATCAAGGGAGCTTACGACCGTAAGCTCCTATACACACATTCTTTTGGTGTTTTGAAGTCTTAAATGATACAGGGTAAATTCCTAAGCATTTTTCCAAGTCAAGTGGGGAGTTTAGGGCACTATTTAACCCCTTTATAGGAGTTTACGGCCTAGATACCCTTCCATGAGGGGTTTATGGCCGTGAACTCCATATGGAGTTGTTTTAATTGAGTTTAAGGTCCCTAGCTTGTTGGTGATTGATTCTAGAATTTAATCCAAGGCCATTGGTGTGTTTAAGGGCATTTTTAACACACAAATATGAGTTTACTCCCCATGAAGAGGATTTTATGGCCCAAGCATGTTCTTGGATAGTAGACTCAAGTTTACTCTCCAAAACTCGTTCCAAGGTGTTCTAAGTCCGAATATGTAAGCCTAAAAGTCATAACTAAGCCTTAGGGGCAATTTGGAGGGGTTTTGGGGCTTAAAAACCCCATTAAATGGTGTTTACGGTCCAAGAGTGTTCTTGGGCTGTAAACACATCAATTTTGTGCCTATTTTATGTTTTAAACTCGAATTTGCAGGCTAGATAAGCTATATAACAAGTTAGGATTGGTGGCTTACTCGTTTGGGGCTAGAAACGGATGATTTCTGAATCGAAACTAAGTGATAGAGAGAGAGTATAGAAATAGAGTGAAAAAGGGTGAAATGAAGTTTACCCTCCCTTATGTAGGGGTTGGAGTTGGGGCTCAGTGGAATTCTACCCGATACTGCTGTTAAACGGGGCTTTTTGGTCGCACCCGATTAAACGGTCAAATTTTGACTTGGTTGTAACTAGACATTTTTAAGGGAATTTTGGGGGTGTTTCTAATTTGTTTCAACCCTTACCAAGTCATTATAAAAGTCCCCATATAATTAACCTCTTCCAAAAGGTTAACGGACAGTTAAATAAAACGAAGCTTTTTAACGGAAAAAGGTTAAAACTAACGGAATAGATTTCGAGTTGTCACATGGAGGAGGTGGAGGAAGTGAAGCATGATTTCTTATTCCTTGATCGAATCGTGGAATACCATCTTCATGTGGAATGCTTGTTCCACGGGATTTGGGAAGACCATAGTTGTCGAACTTTGACATCTACAACACGGGAGAAAACAAATTCAAGTTAGTTGATTGATTGAGTCCTTAGTAAATCACCCAAATGAGATACTAAGTCTAGGACCCAACACAATATTCTACAACTCGGGAGACGGATGCCGTAACCCAAATTGCAGAACATTTTAAGGTAAGTGAATGACGATTCACTAATTTCGACCATGAAAACGAAAAAGAAATTTAAGTTTTAAACCTATGAAAACTCCTAGATCATTTGAGATTCATTGAACATTTCAATGGCATGTTTAAATCTCGATATGCCCCTCTTGTTTGTGACTGGGATGCCGAGGATCACAAAGCGGGTGTGAATAACGATGGAAACTTACATGGTGCCCTCACATGTTATAGTCACCTATTCGATGTGCCGGTAAACCACACACACTCCACCGAACTATGACAAACATTGAGTCACCCTTTGATACCTTTGCTACCTTTGCTTAGAACCATTTAGTATGCCAGTAAACCACACATGCTCCACTAACATCTTCGCAACGGCACACGCTCCACTAACGTCTTGACCCTCCACTAGTCAAGAGTACGATGGGTAAGAGTGGATACCCATTCAATCACCATTTTATAGGCAATTTCCTTAAACACCCCTCATAGACCAGCTTCGTGAATGAGGCCTACTAATAGTAAGACTAACTTTTACTCATACATATATATACTGTTAGACTTTTAATGTTATATATAGTATAGGGTGTATTTTACACTTTTAAAATACTAGGTGGTCAAATTTAACAATTATACTTTTAATTCAATTAAATTGTAAACCTAAACTTTTATGGATTTATTAAACCTCTTTTAATTATACACCTTAATTAATTAATAAAACTACAAGGGTGTGATTTGAACTTTTCAAAACATTACTAGGGTTTTAGAATTTAACATTCCTAATTAAACTTTTAATCAACTTTTAAATTCCAAAACTTGAGGGCAAGTTTTGAGACATTTCAAAACATTAGGATTTAGAATTTAAACATACATGAAAATTAAACTTTTAATCAAAATTTAAATTCCAAAACTTGAGGGAAAGTTTTGAAATATTTCAAAACATTAGGGTTTCAACTATTTAAATTTCAAAACAACAAAACTTTTGGGTTCAAATTTAAACTATAAAACCTAAAGGGGAAAATATGAAACTTTTCATAACAACAAGGATCAAAAAACAAATAATCTTAATTAACATTTAATCACATAATTATCCATATTTGATTTATTTCATGATTTCTTGCAAAAAAATTTACCAATTTAATCAAAATAATTAATCAATTATCACATAAGGAAACAAATATTTTATTAATTGATAAATATCTTCAATTAGATCAAGAATATACTCATATATATCATAAAATCAGATTTATATTGATCTAAAATGATAAGGGAAAGTATCTCAAAGATAAACAACAATAAATCCCGAAAATAGCTCCATCTGACGCTTGAACTCGCCGAGTACCCCTATGGACTCGCCGAGTAGGGGGAAACTCACCGAGTCCACAGTGGGACTCGCCGAGTCCATCATGCAGAACCACAAGAATCGAATTTTTTCAACATACAAGGCATCAATACAATAGAAACCAATCTAGTCTCTGATACCACTGATGGGTTTTAGTCATAAGAACATCCTATTGGCTCATACAAACCCTAATGCTTGGATCTAGGTTTCTCTATTGTACATGCAAGTTATCCAAGACTAAAAACCCTAATTCTAGCATACAAATAATCATATTAACATAATATTGGGTTTAAGACATTACCTTGATTGTTAGGTAGCAATAACAATCCAATTCCTCCTTGTATTGACTTTAGAAAGCTTAGAGTCACACATGTCACTCCTCTAATGGCTCACAAACACCAAGAGCAAGAGAATGAAGAGGAGAGAGGATAGAGGCTGCCCAAAAACGTGTGAAACCCTAGAACAAAGCTTAGCCACGTTTTTGGTCCTTAAGGGGTCTATATATAGTGAGGCTATTACGGTTATCTAACAAGGAAACCCTAATTTGGATGCTTAAGCCCTAAGCAACCCATGGACTCCTTTCCATAAGGCCTTTGATGATTTCCCCATGGGTTTCCCCATACAATTCGTCCACTCCTCAATACAAAACAATCCATGGCCCAAATTGCAATTATCTTATAATTACAATTCAAGTCCCTTAAGTTTAATTAATCTCTTTCAGTCACAAAACTAATTACCAATTAATTATTGACTAATATTAATTAAAAAATATGATTTCTCCTTTAATATATTATTCTCATAATATATTAATAAATCATATTTAATCCTTTCTCTCCATAATTCATCCTATCATGTTGCTTTGGTGAAGGCAACCCAAATGGACCATGCACCATTGGGTAAAGTACATACCAAAATAGTTATTGACTTAGACACTAATCCAACAAACACAACATGAAGGTACATAGAAATAAGAATGTGTCAACTTAACACGATAAGTTATCAACCTCAGGTCGTGACCTAGTGATAACTAAAAGGTTTATTCTTGACTTATTCCTAAAACTCTTCAAGATCAATAAGACTCACAGTGACTTATTGATGTATATGTTTTTCTTTTAAGGAACATCCCTCGACAGGCAAAAGCAAATATTTCAAAAGTTAGTGTGGATTCTTGTCAAGAAACACTTCATAGAATTGGTCTAAGTTTATCTTTGTTTTAACTAAAACATCACAACTTCCAATTCCAAATGTGCTAGAGTAAGAAAACATTATTACTCCACATTTCATGAGGTGTTATAAACCTACTTAGTTTGAAATAAGCTTCAAGATACAATTTGTAGTTACAAGAGTACGACTCTAAAACTTGATTGGAAATGAAGCATGACTCATCTCTCGATTAAACTATTTTACCAATATCCGATTCCTCATCTTAGTCAAATAATTACACTAAGGTGTTCTTCAAGGATCAATTTGTGACATAGTTTCATAATGTAACACCCGCATTTCCAAGGTAGGCATTATTTTTGATGTAAAAGTCGAATTAACCTTTGTAACTCTTTTTGAAGTATTAATGATGAAATATTTGAGTATTATGTGAATTATGTGATTTACATATTAGTTTTCTAAATTATTATAATTTAATAAATTAAGAATAAAATAAGCGTCAAAATTAAAGTGTGAAATAAGCCCAATATCTTTGCATGAATACGTAGTGGTTGAAACAAGGATTCTAGAGATATAAAGAATGCCGAAATCCGAGTTATAACGAAAAGTTATGACCTGTCGAAGTTTCGCTACAGAACCGACGACGCTAAATGATATAAAAAGTGAAATTTATGTTAGAGAGATATTTAGCCTTAGTGATCTAAACAAAAGTCGTAGAGTTCGTTAAACCGAGAGTGTGCATAAAAAGAACGCTGAAATCTGACTTCGTATGAGGAAGTTATGATTTTCTGAAGTTTCAACTTAGCAGTATGCAGCCCGAATACTCGATTTGAGATCGAGCGGTTTTTAGCCAAAACAATCTAAACAAGAATCGAAGAAGTTATGAATTTATAACGGAGTTTTCCAGTCCTGGCCTACTAAAAATAAATAATAAAAATAAATTAAAAACTGGCCGACAAAATGAAATTTGTAGAGTATAGTCTCACCTATGCGAAGATACAAAGAACGTCGAAAACGGAGTTCGTATGAGGAAGATATGAAGTTTTGAAGTTTATTAAATAATTAAAATATTAAATTTAATTATAAATTCTGATATTATCCAAAGGGGGGGAGTCAGCGACCTTATCCGAGTTATGCCCAGCGTAACTAGGATTTACGCCCAGCGTAAATCGAGGATCCAGCCCCCTATAAAAGGAAGTCAAGGCTGCCGAGTTTCAGTTGCTATTTTCTTTCCTTCTCTCGTGTTTTTACCTCGTTTTTCGTGCAAGAATTATCCCGAAGCCCCGGTATCATTCCCAAGACCCGAACCAAGTCCCGAAGCGCCAAAAATCCTGAGAAGTAATATTCCCGAGCCGAAGTTCTGCCCACGAGGAGCCCGGTTTTAGTGAAGATCTTCCAGATCTACCGTAAAATACTACTTCTACAAGCCGTAGTGCTGTCTGATCATCTTCTGATCAAGTGAGTGTGTAGTCACTTTCTTCTAACACATAATTATGAAGTATTTTATACGAAATACGTGTTATGTGTATATTTTGTTGTTATATGTGTGAATGTATATTCACTTTCTTCTATCTCATAGATATAATTTATTCTTGTAAGGGTGAAGTTTGTTGTAATTAGTCGAAGTATTTCGTGTCTTCGTATGTTCTATTCTTTGTTCCTTATGTAATTTATTTTTCTAAGACATTGTATTTGAAGCTTAACGCTTGGTCCTTCGAATATCTTTTGTACGCTTTTCTCTCTATAAATAGGAGTGTTTACTAGAGTTAGTGATGATGACTATGACAGAACTTGTATTATGTACTCAGTAAAAACTTGAGAAGCGTAATAGAGCTGAACCAGAAATCATATTTACATCGGTGTTCAAATATTGCATACTTCTTTTTAATCATTTGAAACTCTGATTAATTTCATACTCGATTCCTTGCTTCATCAATTAGTATCAGAGCAGGAATCATTACTCTGATCTGATTTTCATCTTTTCAAAAAGTTTTTAAATCAAATTTTTGGTTTAAGAAATTCTGCACTTTTTGAAAGTGAAAAATTCACTGGATCTAAGTTTGTGATTCGATTCTGCACTTAAATCATTGAGTCGAGTGTTCTACTAGTGATTCTGATTTGAATCGTATAGTGTGTGGTCAAATTCTAAATTTTTTTTTTAAATTCTCAAGGTTTTCTTCCGTACATCAATGGCGTCTTTCAATCTGAATTCCATGACTTCATTTTCTCATCTTCTAGGATCATCCACAAAAATTCCTATGTTAATTCCTGAGTATTACGATCAATGGGTTGATCGTCTGCAGGATTATCTTAATGGTTTGGATGAAGAGCTGTGGAACTGTATTTCTAGTGATCGCAATCCACTATCAAATGTTCAACCAATTGGTGCATCGTCTGGAAATTCCGAGGTAGAGAATCAATCTGATCGTCTTAAAAAATTGGAGAAAAGATGCATGAGAGAGCTAAGAGGAGCTTTGCCTCCTGTTGTTTACAACTACGTAAGGAGTTATACAGCAGCAAAGGAGATTTGGAACAATCTCAAGGAGAAATTTCAGGGGAGTGAAAAGAAAAAAGTTAATTCAGTAAAACAATGCTTGGTGGAACTTAAGGATTTCAGACAGAAAGAGGGTGACACAATCGAAGTTTACTATGATTATCTTAATGAACTAATCTATCGATGCAATCGATATGGAATCACCAGATCAGCCATGGAATTCAATCTCATATTTGTTATGGGTCTTCGAAAGGAATGGTGTAGTGTAAGCATGATGGTTAAAAATCAACAGAGCTTTGATACGTCAACTTTGAATGACTTGTACAATCAGATGAAGTCACATGAAAGTGAGGTTAATGAAATTGTAGAAGATCAAAGTTAAGTTTGGGAGGTCCACTAGCTTTGATTTCAAATATTTCTGAAAGAGAAGATGAGAAAGATGTTTCTGATGAAGACGAAGGATTCATCATGAATTTGGATGATAAGGCAATCGCTTTTTATTCTAACAATCGTGTGAAAAAATTCTTTAAAAAGTTGTTCAATCCGAAGTCAATGTCTTCTGAAATTAAAGGAAATAATGTGACAAAAAGTGTTGGGGATGAGAAGAAGAAGGAAGAAAAGAAATATACGAATTCTGTTGAAAAAAAACTGAGAAGAAACTGAAAGGATGCTGGAATTGATTGTCACTATTGCAATGAGGCTAATCATTTAGCTAATGATTGCATGTTAAGGAAAAGAGATGAGAAGAAGAATAAGACGAAGGATGAAGCGTACTATGTGGAGAACTTGGAGGAGCTGCATGCGAAGGAAAAGAATCTCTCCTTGGTTTCCTCCTCTACCACCTCCTCCATTTAATCCCGCCATGTTCCAAGCAGTTGTTACTGCTACTGTGGCTGCTGCTATGTCATAAATGAACCCCGGTGGTTCAGGCGGGCCAAGAAGTGGTACTCATCCCCAAAACCAGGAAGGTAGTTAGGGACACCGGAAAGAGTGTTCCTACAAAGATTTCATGAACGCTAAACCCACACCTTTCAATGGAACTGGAGGTGTTATTGCTCTGACTCGATGGTTTGAGAAGATCGATTCTATTTTCGAAATATGTTCCTATTTGGAAGCTGACAAAGTGAAGTTCGCCGCCTGCACTTTCACCAATAAAGCCTTGACTTGGTGGAATGTCCGAGTCAAATCCTTAAACCTACCTGTAGCCAATGTAATAGGTTGGGAGAGCATGAAGGAGCTTCTACTTGTAGAGTACTGCCCGCGGGGTGAAATAAAGAAGCTAGAGCATGAACTCTGGAATCTAAAGATGAAGGGTTCTGACATCGCCGCTTACACCTCCAGATTTGAAGACCTAATGCTTCTCTGTCCAGGAATGGTTACCCCGGAATGCAAAAAAATTGAAAGATTTATCTGGGGGCTGACCCAGCCTACCAAGGGAAATGTTTTGACTACGAAGCCAAACACCTTCGACAGCGCTAAATGCCTGGTGCAAACTCTGATCGATCATGGTGACGATCTCGAGGAAGTGTCCACCACCCCTGAACCGGCTAAGAGGAGTGGTGAGAAAAGAAAATTTTGGAAGCAGAAGAAGGGTCAGTCTTCGCAAGCGCCCTAAAAAAAGAAGCAAACTATGCCAGTCCACGCTGCTACTACCCTTGTTGCTGTTTCTGCCGTTGCTTCTACAGCTCAAGCACCTACCAGTAGGTATGCTGGTACCCTCCCTAGGTTCAACAAGTGCAGCTATCATCATCTCACTTCCAGCCCATGCCGTGAGATGCTCTGCAACAACTGTGGCAAGAAGAGTCACCTTGCGCGAAACTTCAAAACACCAGCCCAAACCACCAATCAAGCTTCCGGAGCGGGTGTCGGTCAGGCCTGCTACGGTTGTGGTGAAGTTGGGCATTTCAAGCGAAACTGCCCCAAGGCAGCAACAACTGGCAACACCGGGAGAGTTCTAACTGTGGGGCGAGATGAGGCAGTCGCCGATCCCACTGTCGTCACGGGTACGTTCCTTCTCGATAACTCTTATGCTTGCATCCTTTTCGATTCTGGTGCTGAAAGAAGTTTTGTTAGCCATTCATTCAAACATCTTCTTAAACACAATCCTCAACCATTAATCGACACATTTAGCGTCGAGATGGCTAACCGTGAGAAAGAGAATGCTAACGATATATTCATAGGCTATACCCTTACCTTGAATGATCATTCCTTTCCCATCGACCTAATGCCAGTTTCCATAAAGAGCTTTGATGTTATCATTGGCATGGATTGGTTGATTCCCAATCATGTTGATATCCTTTGTTACGAAAAATCCATCCGTCTCAATCTTCCCTCTGGCCAGACTCTCATGATCTACGGCGCTAAACATAGAAAAGGTGTATCCTTTTATTGGAGTGAAAAGCAAGATACTGCATTACAAACGTTGAAGCGAGCCTTGTGCAACGCACCTATCCTGTCCCTGCCCGAAGCGACAGATGATTTCATTGTCTATTGCGATGCATCCAATCAGGGCTTAGGCTGTGTGCTTATGCAGTGAGGAAAAGTTATCGCTTATGCCTCGAGACAGCTGAAGGCACACGAAGTTGACTCACGACCTGGAGTTAGGAGTAGTGGTCTTCGCATTGAAGATTTGGAGGCATTATCTCTACGGAACCAAGTGCACAATCTTCACCGACCATAAAAGCTTACAACACATCTTCAATTAGAAGGACTTAAACATGAGGCAACGGCGATGGGTAGAGCTGCTCAATGACTACGAGTGTGAAATCCGCTACCATCCCGGCAAGGCCAATGTGGTGGCAGATGCCTTTAGCCGAAAGGAAAGCTCAAGCAACAACGCGAGAACACTGAAAATGACCATCCATTTCCACTTATCCGCACAGATCCAAGAAACCCAGTTGGAAGCCCTAAAACCAGAGAACGTCTCGAATGAAGTCTTGAGGGGAATGGATAAGAATATTGAGATCATAGGTGATGGAGTTTATTGTTTCATGGATCGAATCTGGACCCCAAAGTTCAGAGGTTTCAGGGAGGTTGTCATGAACGAAGCTCACAAGACCAGATACTCTGTTCACCCAGGTTCGGATAACATGTACCTGGATCTTAAGAAACTGTACTGGTGGCCAAACATGAAAGACGAGATTGCTACCTTCGTGGGCAAGTGTCTGACTTGTGCCAAGGTAAAGGTCGAGTATCAGAAGCCCTCAGGTCTGCTCCAGCAGCCTGAGATACCTGAGTGGAAATGGGAGATGATTACTATGGATTTCATCACCAAATTACCCAAATCTCCGAGTGGGTATGATACCATTTGGGTAATTGTCAACCGATTGACAAAATCTGCTCACTTCCTACCGATTAAAGAATCATTCAAGATGGAAAGGCTCACGCGAATCTACATTCAAGAGATAGTCCGAAGGCACAGTGTGCCTGTGTCCATTATCTCCGATCAAGATAGCAGGTTTACCTCAAGGTTTTGGTAGTCCCTTCAGAAAGCTCTTGGAACTAAGTTGAATATGAGTACAGCTTATCATCCTCAGATAGATGGGCAGAGCAAGAGAACTATCCAGACCCTGGAAGACATGTTGAGAGCATGTGTCATCAATTTCGGAAAGTCATGGGACACTCATTTACCCATGATCGAGTTCTCGTATAACAACAGCTACCACACCAGTATCAAGGCTGCCCGTTCGAAGCCCTCTACGGTCGCAAGTGCAGATCACCTCTATGCTGGGCCGAGGTAGGGGACACGCAACTAGCCAAGGGTCGAGTCCCCGATAGTACTCTCAGTGGTCCTAAAATCATACGTGAAACCACCGAAAAGATCATCCAAATCCGAGAACAACTGAAAGCTTCACAAGACAGACAAAAGAGTTACGCCGATAAACGACGAAAACCCTTGGAATTCTAGGTTGGAGATCGTGTCCTGTTGAATGTCTCGCCCTGGAAAGGCATGATACACTTTGGAAAGCGTGGAAAACTGAACCCAAGGTACATCGAACCTTTCGAGATCCTCGCTAGGATCGGTTCCATATCTTATAAACTCCGAATACCTTAAGAACTTGGCAACATCCATCCTGTATTCCACGTTTCAAATCATAAAAAGTGTCCATCCGATGAAGCCCTCATGATGCCTCTTGATGAGATCGAGATCAACGAAAATCTAAACTTCGTGGAAGAACCAATCGAAATCATGGATCGAGAGATCAAACGTACAAAACAAAGCCGCATCCCGATCGTGAAGGTTCGCTGGATTGCCAAGCAGGGACCCGAATTCACTTGAGAGGGCGAAGATTCGATGAAGCAGAAATATCCGCATCTCTTTACAAATCCATGATTTGTATTGTAATTCTAAATTTCAGGACGAAATTCCCTCTAACGGGTGGATGATGTGACCACCTGAAATTCAACCGTCACTATAACCCCTTTTCCGTTTATAAAACTCATCTTTATTAACATTTTCCGTTAACATTTCGATTAGGTTACTTAAATTTAGACTTTTATTATGACTTCATGAGTGTCCAAACGAATTAGAAACACGTGAAACACCGTCGATATTCATTTCAAAATTTTTTAGTTACAACCAAGTTGGGTCACGAACATTTAATCGGCTACGACCATAAACTCTGTTTAACGTCGGGATCGGGTAGATTCCCACCGAGCCACAAACTCAACCCCTATATAAGGGATTGAGTGGCCACATTTGAAGCTTTTCCCACTCTTAACACCCTCTCTCTCTCTCTCTCTACAAGTTGATTTTGATCCAAAAACGCCCCTTTCAAGCTCCAAAATCGTAAGTGATCTATCCTAGCTTGTTGTTTAGTTTGTTATGCATGCAAATCCATGTTAAATCATCCAAAACCCTCAAAATCATGTGTTTACGGCCAAAGAACAACCCCCAAAACCGCAAACACCCAAAAGTGGGATTTTGAAGCCCAAAATCCCTCCAAAACCTTCCTAGTGCTTAGCTATGACTTAGGGACTTGCTTGTATGCACTTAGAACACCAAAAACATGTCATATGGGGAGTAAACATGAGTTTACGACCCAAGAACATTCTTGGACTGTAAACACCTCTTCATAGGCCGTAAACACCTTTTTAAGGTGTTAAATTGCCCTTAAAAACCTCCTATGGCTTGGGTTAATGTCTAGAATCAACCACCATCGAAGTAGGGACCTTAAAACATTAAAGAAACCAAGAACTTCATATATTACGGCCGTAAAGCCCCCAAGGATTGGTCCCTTGGCCATAAACTCCCTTAAGGAGGTCAAATGGTGCCCTAACTTCCCTCCATGGCTTGTATAATGGACTAGAAACATGTATGCTTAACCTAGAACCATCAAAACATGAAATGGAGGGACAAGTAAGAGTTACAGCCGTAAACTCTATGTTTATAGCCGTGAACTCCCCTGAATGGTCCAATTGAAGCCCTAGCTCTTCCTAAGCCCTTGAATCAACCTTAGAACCTTCCCCTGTGCAATATAAGACCTTTGAGCAACCAAAACCACTCCACCCATGAGTTTACGGTCGTAAACTCATGGGGATATGGTCTTTGGGCCGAAATCTCCCCTAAGGGTTTACTCTTGAAGAGTAAACTCCTTATCTAGGCCATACACTCCTTGGATGCTACCCGTATCATTCCTAACACTTGAGATAAAGTGTTTTCGTGCATCAGAGTGTATCATATTACTTAATTAGTGGTTCAATGTCTAATTAGATACAATTATGTATCACTTCATGTTACATAGGATCCTCGCGCGTGTTCAAGCCCTAAATCGACATCTAGAGTCCTACCCGACACATTCTCGTCTTGTGAGTTCATACCCCTACACCTTTTTCCGTGTTTTTCATGTTTTTAGGGGGGGAATACAAGCAAAAGTACTAGGAATCTTGTACTCAAAACTTATTATTTCATATGAAATATTACATGTTCAGTATGATTTTGACACAGAAAAATGTATTACCAACTGTTTAACTTGTAGAGTTAATTTTCAAACTAATTGTGAAACTGATTATAAAATATTATATTTTATATTTCACAAAGGATTTCATGCCATTCAGAAAACGGGATTTTCCATATCATTACTTGTAAATTTGTTAACCTTAGAATTGGAGACACATCCTTGGTAACACTCCCCAGAGATACGAGAGTGAATGACCAATAACATTAATCTTAGAATCCGAGACACGTCCTTGGTAACACTCCCCCGAGATACGAGAGTGAAGAACCAATAAAACAGGATTTTCTGTATTATTACTTTTAAAATTCATTAATCTTTTGGTTGGATACACGTCCTTGGTAACACTCCCCCGAGATACGAGAGTGTAGGACTACCCCTGTAACCAGAATCTCCTAGAGGGAGAAGGTGACTTGAGTGTATAGATCTATATGGGATTGACTACCCCGCACCTGGCTGCTACCTACAGTAGGACCGGCAGGTCCACGGGTGACAAAAGTCATAAAATGATATTGGCTCCGTTACGAGCCTTATCTAGTTTATTGTATGGTTATGGAACTCGCAACTTAGATAATGGAAGTTTACTTTAATAATTAGTTTACTACCCAATTATTAGTTTTATATACGTGTTAAAACTAACGTACTTTTCAAGGATAACCAAGCTTTCAGGGAAACTTCACTTAACGATACAAGTATGGTAGATACTTGTACACCTCATTCCTAATCGATAACCAACCACCAACTTATAAGGAAAATAAGGGTTTTTCCTGGGATAACATAACTTTTCAAAAACAGGATGTTTAACATATGAACAAGCAAACTACTTTTATAAGAAAATATGGGATTTTCTTGGGAAACAACTTTTCATAAAACCAAAGGAAACTTGTTCTTTTACCAGAAACAAACCTCTTATGAACTCACCAGCTTTATGCTGATATTTTTAAAACTACTTGTATTCTTAGGTTCTCGTTAGACAGGTATCCCACGTTCTTTTGGAAAAGACGAAGCGTATAGAAGTCTCATCTTTACTTTTGTTATACTAATGTATATATAAAAGATGTATTACTTTGCTTTCAAACAAATGTAAATATTCCTATGTAATGTAATCGTTGTGTTTACTATGCTTGCTATGTACATCGGCTGTGCTACTTTACATAACGTGCTCCGCCCCGGGACATTTCCGCCATCGGTTTCAGGGTGTGACAATAAGGGAAGAAGGGAGGTATATGCCATGGTAGCAGGGTTGTATTATGATCTCCAGGTGGACTATTCAACTCAACTGTGGAAGGAATTTCAAAAGAGTATCGAGAACACGAATGTTGTTCATGGCATTTCGTGTGCTAGGTACTAGAGCTTGATTTTGCAACATTTCTATGATAAAGAAGGTATATTAGTTCCAGCTAATGAGGAGAAGGTTGTGTTTCACACATATAGTTGTCCAAAGGATGCAACGGATGATTTGGATGAGTTTCCGTTTGAAGCTTGTATACCCGACTCGATGCTAAAGATAATTGATCCTTCGAATCCAGTCTTGGTTTCTTACTTAGCAACCATCAATACTTCTGTGGAAACTGGGGTTCTTTTACCACAAATATCTGAAAAGAAGTCGAAGATAACTGATGTTGGGTCTTCGGATACAAGAGTCATGTCACACCCCAAAACCTAAACGGCAGAATCGTTCGGGGGTGGAGGACGTCATGTATAATATCACAACAATGCAAAGTAGTAAAGAAGCAACAACATCATCCATTTCATTAATAATATAATTTCATACAAGTGTGTTCTGTCAAGTTATATAGACACCAAAAAGTACATCAAAATAAAAGATGAGTCTTGAACAAGCTCCATCTTCTCAAAAAACCTGGCACCGGTACCTGTCTAGTGGTGACCTGAGAATACAAGTTATATTGAAAGCGAGTGTCAGCTTAATGCTGGTGAGATCATAAGTATATTAGTGTTTGTGTTTGTATGAAAGCATTTGTAAGATGTAATGTATAAGTTTTGTAAAGTTTGTATTTGTTTGAACTATCCTAGAAAACCTTATGTTTCCTACTAAAAGTAGCCTTCTACCAAGACATCTAGTAACTATGTGTGTTTCTTGTAAGAGTGTGTATTTTCCCAAATCCGACTATCATTAACCAAAAATATAGTTTTTACATTACCGTGCATCATGTGAATGATCACGAAGTGAATGTGATAGGAAAAATATTATAGTACTATGGTGTAGTGTCGAACTACAACCGTACTAATTACCTTAAGTCTGGTAATTTTCTAAGTAATGTAGTATTTGTAATAAGTGACTACTTCTGTACTAATATTGCCTTATTTGAGGGATAAGACTTAATGTGATGGCTAGATCCCACGCTAGATGCTCCACTGTCAAAGGGATTTTGGGACCCACACACGACCCCTGCATATCTGCAAGCAGTGAACATCCACATTACTATGATCACTTATACCCAATATAACTATAACAATGCGTTGTGATTCATTGGTATAATTAGATCCTAAAATCGTGCCATGCTATAGCACTTAGTGATGTTTGTTCTATTATCATATTTGTAAACGCACTCATGTAAACGTATCTATGTAACGTACTCATGTAAGCATAATCATGTAATAGTGTAGTAGTGTACTGTAATATTCTGCATGTGCTAGCTGTATTGTGTGTTCTTTCTCTTTCTAGCATGTATGTTTGTTTCTCATCACTATGTATTATGTTTGTTTCTCTTCACTATGTATAATATTTGTTTCTCATCACTATGTATTATGTTTCTTTCTGTTCACTATCTATTATGTTTGTTTCTCATTACTATGTTTTATGTTTGTTTCTCTTCACTATGTATTATGTTTGTTTCTCATCACTATGTATTATGTTTGTTTCTCATCATTATAAGTTATGACTCATGTATGAACTGACTCTTTGTATGATTCATTGTTCTAGTATTAGTATTAGTAAAAGCCTAAACTACGCCTATTGTAGTTTACTAGTAATATAACTTGTACGTCTGAACATGGGAGTATACCCTTGCTACAAAAGGGTAATGAATGAACTGGAAGGACCTTTATGACTATATATGTACACATGATATATAACTAATATTTAAACAACCTTCGGACAGGTACCCGATATCCCACCAGACCACATCTCAAGCGCGAAAAGGAAATAGGGCAGATAGGCCTTCCTAAGCCTTTTACACATTACTTATATAATTATACATACATAGACATGCAATTGATAATATAAAAGTGTAAAAGAAGTTTCATAAGAGCATTTGATACATAAAAGAGTTTAAATAAAAGTATTTGATAAGTAAAACAGTTTGTAAAATAGTTTGAACCAATATAGTTTGAGAAACAGTTTGAACAGTAAGAAAACCACTGGTTTTGTAGTTATTAATCACATGTGACTGATGTAATAACCATAAGTATTTAACTTGTATCCCCCCCCCCCCCCGCCATAAAAGCATTTAAAACATTTAAATCATTGATTAAGGTGTATGAACTCACCTGTAGTGAGTGGTTCTGATGAAAATGTTGGATCAGTTCCTAAGTGACAAGTGGTGACTTGAGTACACACGCGAATCCTATTTAGCATATATTGATACAAATATGAATATAATTAGTGTTATGAACAACTAATTATTGAATTGGGACCACCTTAGAGACTAGTAAACACTTATATTGAAGTGTTACAATCATATATGATTGTATGAAGGGTTATAAGGCTATATAAGAGAGTGTATGGCCAAAATACACACTATATGTGTGTGTGCGGCCAGGAGTGCAGCCAGGTGTGTGGCCAGCACGTGTGTGCGGCCGTGTGTCCGGCCAGAAGGCGTGTGCTGCCAGAATACATGGTGTTCTTGGTGTTCTTGGTGAAAGATGTTACCTTTCTGGGTGATACTTGAGAGGATTTCCAGGTCCTTGCTTTGTAGAAGTGTAAGAAATGATGAAAATAACCAAGGATAGTATATATATAGGAGGGTGTGTGTGGCTGGAGGCGTGTGTGGTTGGCCTATGTGCGGATGGCTGGCCGCACACACCTGGTTTGGTGTGTTTGGCCTGATTTTTCGATGCTACACCCAATCTAACCCATCCTCCGACATGTATCTCAATTTTACTAAGCTTTAAGCACTCTTTTAGACCCAAAACTTCATTATAAAATAGCAAAACGAAGCTAATTTGATAAAAATGAAGAATGTAAGCTAGAAATTTCGGGCTGTCACATCATCCCCTCCTTAGAAGGAATTTCGTCCCGAAATTAGAATTTAAGCAAATAAGTAATTACAAGTAACTAAGTAAAAAGATGAGGTATTTCAGTTTTATCTGATCCTCTCGTTCCCAAGTGAATTCAGGTCCTCGCTTGGCGTTCCAGCGAACCTTCACTATTGGGATACGGCTTTGTTTCGTTTGCTTGACCTCTCGGTCCATGATCACTACTGGTTCTTCCATGAATTTGAGGCTCTCGTTGATCTCGATCTTTTCGAGTGGGATTACAAGAGTCTCGTCGGACAGACACTTTTTCAAGTTCGATACGTGGAAGGTAGAATGTACGTTACTAAGTTCGCTCGATAGATTGAGTTTGTAAGCTACTGGGCCGATTCTTGCAAGAATCTCGAAAGGCCCAATATACCTTGGATTTAGCTTTCCACACTTTCCGAAGCATATCAAGCCCTTCCAGGGTGAGACCTTTAATAAAACACGGTCGCCCACCTGGAATTCCAATGGTTTTCTACGTTTATCAGCGTAGCTTTTCTGTCAGTCTCTGGAGGCTTTCAATCGTTCACGGATCTGAATGATCTTCTCCGTCGTTTCCCGTACGATCTCCAGACCTGTGAGAGTGCTTTCAGGAACTCGTACTTTAGCTAACTGGGTTACTTGTAATTACTTATTTACTTGTAATTACTTATTTACTTGTAATTACTTATTTACTTGTAATTACTTATTTACTTGTACGATCTCCAGACCTGTGAGAGTGCTTCCAGAACCTAGAAGTGAACCTACTATCTCTGTCAGAGATAATGGATATGGGAACACCGTGTACTCATCCAATCTCCCTAATGTAAGTTCTTGTAAGCTTCTCCATCTTGTCTGTTTCTTTGATCGGCAGGAAATGTGCAGACTTGATCAATCTATCGATGATGACCCATATGGTATCAAGTCCACCCGTTGTCTTGGGCAACTTGGTTATGAAATTCATAGTAATCCGCTCCCACTTCCATTCCGGTATCTCTGGCTGTTGTAGTAGACCGGAGGGTTTCTGGTATTCGACCTTGACCTTGGCGCAGGTAAGGCATTTACTCACGAAGGTAGCAATCTCTGCTTTCATGTTAGGCCACCAGTATAACTTTTTGATATCCAGATACATCTTATCTGAACTCGGGTGCACGGGATAACGAGTGTTGTGTGCTTCATTCATGACCATGTCTTTGAAACCTCCTAGTTTCGGGCACCAGATCCGGTCCATGAAATAATAAGCTCCGCCACCCTTAACCTCCAAGTTCTTATCCATCCCTCTTAAGGATTCACCCGCCACATTTTCAGGCTTTAAAGCGTCGAGCTGAGGTACCTTAATTTGTGTAGAAAAGTGTGAACGGATAGTCATAGTTAATGATTTGACTCTTCAATTCCAAAACCCGTGTTTAGAGAACTTCGCGAAACTTTCTCTGAGGGTAATGTTTCCATGGATTCCTTCTTACTACGACGGTAGATAAGTAAGTCATTAAAAGGATAAGGACGAACTAATCCAAGTAAGAATGGCCTACCCTACTCATTAAGATCATGAATATTATTGGCGTATTGGTCATATCCGAGGGGTATCACTATGGACCCGAAGTGTCCGCATCATGTTCGGAGGGTAGTCTTCAGGACATCCTTCCCTAACACTCGAAACTGCTGATATTCGGATCTCGGTCCATTTCTGAAAGGTAACTCGCTCCTTGCGTTTGCTCAACCGATTCATCTATGCAAGGCAGAGGTAACGATTTCTAATGGAAATCTTGACGGAGTCCTCGATAGTCGAGGTACATATGATGCAATCTGTCGACTTCTGGAAGAATAAGACCGGAGCCCTACAGGGTGAGAAGCCTGGTCTTTAAATTCCATAGATGAGTAGTACGCTAAGTTGTCCGTACTGTTCTTATATCTCTGTAGGTGTTTAGAATGTAAGGCGATCTGGTTACAGGAGTCGTACTTGGTTCTAAGTTTGTTCATATGACAATGCGATCACTCGTAGTCTTGGTGTAACAACTCGAAATTTTGTTCCCACGCCGTAACCGTTTCGTTAATAAAACTCGTCTTAAGCGAGTTGTTCCGATTTCGTCTTTGAGCTAGCTCAATTAAGTTAAAAAATTTATTTTGACTTTGTAAGTATCCAAACATGTTGGAAACATGTGAAAACGTCCCAAACTAGTAATTTGAAAAATTTTAGTTTCGACCATATCGGGTAACGACAACTTAATCGGGTGCAACCCAAAGCATCGGCTAACGTCGGTATCGGGTAGAATTCGACCATGTATCCAATTCAAACCATATTTAAATTGAATTAAGACTCATTTGGAGCCTTTTCACTCTCTCTCTAACCTCTCTCCTCAACTCAAGAGTTTGATCCAAAATCATCCATTTCAAGCTTCAAAACACCAAGGTAATCATCCAAGCTTCTAGTATAACATCCTTAGCCTTCATTTTCGTGTTCAAATCATGGAATAGGACCATAAACATGTGTTTACGGCCCTGGAACAGCCTTAGGCCGTGAACACATGCAAATGGGGGTTTTGAGCCTTAAAACCCATCCAAATCACCATAGGAGCTTAGATATGGCTTAAGGACTTATTGGATTGGACTTAGAACACCTTGAATATCATTTTTGAGGAGTAAACATGAGTTTACTGCCCAAGAACAAGCTTGGCCCGTAAACACCATTTCATGGGGAGTAAACTCCTTTTTGGGTGTTAAAATGCAACTTACACACCTCATAAGCCTTGGAATAAATCCTAGAACCAACCAAAAATTATTTGGGGGCCTTAAACATAACAAAAACCCTCCATTTTAGAGTTTATAGCCATATCACATGCTCCAGGGCCGTAAACTCCTAAATATGAGTCATTTGATGCCCTAAACTCACCCATTGGCTTGTAAGATTCAGTAGAATCGCTTGGAATAAATCAATGACCTTCAAAAAAATTAAGTATGATGTGGGTGAGAGTTTATGGCCATAAACACTTAGTTTATAAACTCATAAATTGGTCCATATGGTTGAGTTAATTCCTTGATAATGCCCTAGAACCAAACGTAGCAACACCCCTCATTTGACTTAAGGCCATTTAGCACATAAAACACCCCACCATGAGTTTACGACCGTAAACTCATGGGGATGAGGTGTTTAAGGCTGTGAACACTCCCTAGAGTTTACTCTTGGAAAGTAAACTCCATATCCTAGCCATTCATGTCCAGAAACGTTACCCGAGTCACTCCAAACCCTCGATATGGAGTGTTTTCGCGTCTTGGAATGTTTAAGTGTATCTCATTAGTGAATTTAAATCTAATTAGATATATTTGTGTATTATTTAATAATACATAGGAACCTCGCTCGTATTCAAGCCTCGATCCGACGTCTAGCATCCCATTCGACACATTTCCACGTCCGGTGAGTTCATACCCCTACCCTTTTTCAATGGTTTTTAAATGTTTTCAGGGGGGGATACAATAAAAAGTACAAGGATATCTTGTACTTAAATTCATTATTCCATTTTAAATGGTTTCATAATTCGCATACTTTTAAGAATTGAAAACCCACAAACAAACTGTTTTAACTTACGGAGTTGTTTGTTCAAACGATTTCAATTCTTATTATTATATATTGTAATGTTTCACAATTGATTGTTCACACTTATATTGATAGAAAACATAAAACATATGTAATGTCTTTAATAAAACACCCTAGGCTCGAGTGTAAAGGATAAACACCATTATAAAACATAAAACATTTGTAATGTCCTTAATAAAACACCTAGGCTCGACTGTAAAGGAAAGGATCTATTAGAACATAGATAATCGTAGATACTACTTCCCTAGGCACGAGAAGTAAAAGGAAATCTTAAAGATTGGAGACACGTCCTCTGTAACACTTCCTTGGCACGAGAGAGTGGAGGACTACCCCTGTAACCAGAATCTCCGAACGGAGGGAAGCGTGACTTGAGTGTATAGATCTATACGGGATTGACTATCCCACACCTGGCTGCTAGCTATAGCCGAACCAAAAGGTTCAAGGGTGACGAAAGTCATAAAAAGGATACTGGTCCTGGCCCGAGTCAGATCTAGTCTGAGTATAGTTAAGGACTCGCAATCAAGAATAATAACACTTTACACTTAATTATTAGTTTTATGTACATAATAAAACTAATGTACATTTAAGGATAATCGAACTTTTAGGAGACTTCACACACATTCAGGAAAACATGGGGTTTTCCTGGGGATAACATTGAACATAATCGGAATCGGTAATAGTTCGCACACACAGAATCGGTAACAGTTCACACACACACACACATGTAGGAAAATATAGGATTTTCCTGAGTAACAGTAATGCGTAACCAGAAAAGTGTAACAAGTTAGATAACTAAACTTTACAATTCACAAGAACAATCATGTTTTCAGTGTACATCTTTTACATTACAATTTGGATTTGGTAACTAACACTTAAGAAAATATGGGATTTTCTTGGTTAACCGTTTTTTCAGGAAACCAAAGGAACTCGTGCATTTTCATAAAAACAAACCGCTTATGAACTCACCAGCTTTATGTTGATTTTTAAACCGCTTGTATTCTCAGGTCCGCATTAGACAGGTACCCGATGATCTCTTTTGGTGAAGACGGAGTGCGTAGAAGACTTGTGTTTCTTTTGTTTAAACTTATGTATCTATGAATCTTGTACTACTGTACTTTTCAACTGATGTAATAAAATCTATGTAATGTAATGTTTTGTGTTTTACTTCGCTTACTATGTACATTTGTTATGATATTCACATGAAGTCACCTCCACCCCGAGATGTTTCCGCCTTCGGTTTCGGGGTGTGACAGATTGGTATCAGAGCCCATGTTCATAGTGAACTGAGTATACCAAACTTTACATGGTATAAGACTATGAACATTAAGGGGCCTAAGTGCTCTGAACTAAAAGTATACCTCAAAATATAAGTATTTTCAAAAAGTATACAAGTATACCTAACCGTCGAGAATCGTATCTATAAGTAGAACAGAACATAAGTAAATGGGTGTTGTATTCTGCGGTTAAACCTAAGCAGTTATGCAGTCGTGTCTAGGGTCAATATAGCCTTATCAACTATATTCATTCAAGACACGGCCAACATGTGTCTGGGAGTGACTGTGGTGTTCAGCATGCCTAAAACTTACCCAAATACCCCAAACAACGAGACGTCGTCGCAGCAAATTATGAAATACTATGGGAGTATTTCTAGATCCAACTTTGTTGTAGAAAATCCTCATTCAAGCGTTGCCCCTCGATCATTCCTTTAGCGATAGTTTATCTGCCTTGATAATTCATTCCTGCTCTATCGCTAAATAGAATTATATATTTGTCTTAAAGAGATATCCCTTGTTTCATATCTCTTGATTTAATGCAGAGGACTTACCATCCTCTTTTTCCTAATCACTTTAGATCGAAATGTCTTCGAAGAAAGGATCCAGTTCAAGTAACAACAGCCCTCCGTCACCACCTCCTCCTCAATTCGATCCAATGATGACCCAGTTGGCTGTGTCTGCCGCAGTGACTGCCATAGTGACATATTTGTTCTCTAACAGGTTTAGTGGACCAGGAAGTAACACCAACCCCCAAAACCATGAAAATGTTCAATAGCATCAAAACAAGCGTAATAAGAGTAAGAAAGTTTTCTGGAAAAAGCGAAAGGGTCAGAGTTCACAAGGACCCTCCAAGAAGCTCAAAACTGTGGCAGTCCAAGTTGCTACCAATCCTACCGTTGTTCCTATAGTTCAAGCTACCACTGCTCTTGTTGCTGCGTGTACAGTTCAAGCTACCGCTATTCCAGTTGTTGCGCCTACAGCTCAAGCGCCTGCCACTAGGTATGTTGGTAATCTCCCTTGGTGCAACAGGTGTAGTTATCATCATCGTATTCCCGGCCCATGCTGTGAGAAGGTTTGCATCAGATGTGGTATAAAAGGCCACCTCGCTCGAAACTTCAAATCGCCAATGCAAATAATCAGTCATGCTTCTAGATCGAGTTCCGTGCAGGCATGTTATAGTTGTGGAGAAATCGGGCATTTCAAGCGAAACTGCCCAAAAGCCGTAATTGGCAGCAACATCAACAACACCGAAATGGTTTTAGCTATGAAGCAAGGGGAGGCAGCCACTGATCCTACCAACATCGCGGCTACATTTCTTTTTAACAATTCTTATGCTCGCATCCTTTTCGAATGTAGTGTCAATAAAGTTCTGTTAGTTGTTCATTCCAATATCCTCGTAAACATAATCCTCATCTAATGACTGAAGCATTTACCGTCAAAATAGTTATCGGCGAGAATGAGTGCACAAACGACCTATCTCTAAGTTGTGTCCTTACCTTGAGTAATCATTCATCTCTCATTAACCTGATGTCAGTTTCAATAAAGAGCTTTGATGTTATCTTTAGTGTGTATCGATTGAGCCCTGATTGTGTTGATATACCTCATTAGGGAAAGCTATTCGTCTCAATTTTCCTCTGTGATCGGACCCTCATGATTTATGGTGGAAAGTTTAACCCAGATTTTCATATCATTCCCTACATCAAAGCTCGAAATCTTTCTACGAAAGGTGTGTCAGGTATTCCTAGTTCATGTAATTGGCAACAAACAAAGAGATAAAGACCTCGAGAGCATCTCCGAAGACTACAATATTCCTGATATCTTTCCGAATAGATCCCGAGAATTCCCCACGAACGCCAAATTGAGTCTCGTATCAACTTAATCCCTGGAATTACCCCGTAGCCAACCTCCGTATCATTTTGCTCCAGCAGAAATTCAAGAGTTATCTAGTCGGCTTAATGAGTTGACCGTCAAAACCGATATCCTCTTTCCCAGATAGATGACTTCTTCGATAACTTCAGGGAGCCAGCTACTTCTCGAAGATATACCTTAGGTCAAGACACTATCAGCTACGAGTGCACGAGGATAATATTTCCAAGACAGTATTCAGGATTTGAGATGATCACTAGGAGTTCGTATTGATACCGTTCGGTCAAACCATTCTCCCTTGGTCATGTAGTTAGCAATGAAGACATACACGTGGATCCTCATAAGGTCGAAGCAATAGAGAATTGGTTGGCACTGAAGACACCCATAGAAAACCTGTCAATTCTTGGGTTTTGCCGACTATTATTGCAGACCTATTCAGAAAATTCTTCCAGAATCACTAAACTCATAACCACCCCGACACGGAAAGGTGTACCCTTTTGTTGGAGTAAAAAGTGCAGATTCCTTTGTGTTAGGTCAAGGTAGAAGACACGCAGCTAACCTAGAGTCGATTCCTCGGTAGTACCCACACTGGTTGTAAAATCATCCGCGAAACCGTCAAGAAGATCATCCAGACCCGAGAACAATTGAAAAATTCATCGATAGAAGAGTTACTCCTATAGACAACATAAACCTCTGGAATTCCATGTTGGAGATCATGTCTTGTTAATGGTCTCACCCTGGAAAGACATGATGCACTTTGTGAAGCACGGGAAACTTAACCTGTGGTACATTAGACCCTTTAAGATCCCCGTTAGGATTAATTCCTTAGATTTCAAACTCCGAGTACTTTTAGTATTTAGCAACGTTCATCCTGTACCTAGCGCCTCTATTCTTAATGAATACCTGTCTGATGAAACCATAGAAATCCCTTCTAGTGTGACCAAGAACATCGATATACCCAAACTTTCTGGACGAACCAACTAAGATCATAGACCAAGTAATCAAGCGTATGAAACCGAGCCGCATCCCGTTAGTGAAGATTCCAAGCGAGAAACTGAATTCACTCGGGAGCACAAAAGACCTGATACGGCAGACACATCCGCATCCTTTTCCATAACATATATCTTAATTCTTGAATTTCGAGACGAAATTCCCTCTAACGGGGGGATAATGTAACAACCCGAAATTTTGTTCCCTCGTCGTAACCGTTTCGTTAATAAAACTCGTCTTAAGCGAGTTGTTCCGATTTCGTCTTCGAGCTAGGTCAATTAAGTTAAAACTTTTATTTTGACCTTGTAAGTATCCAAACATGTTTGAAACATGTGAAAACGTCCCAAACTAGTAATTTGAAAAATTTTAGTTTCGACCATATCGGGTAACGACAACTTAATCGGGTGAGACCCAAAGCATCGGTTAACATCGGTATCGAGTAGAATTCCACCGTGTATCCAATTCAAACCATATTTAAAGTGAATTAAGACTCATTTGGAGCCTTTTCACTCTCTCTCTCTAACCTCTCTCCTCAACTCAAGAGTTTGATCCAAAATCATCCATTTCAAGCTTCAAAACACTAAGGTAATCATCCTAGCTCCTAGTATAACATTCTTAGCCTTCATTTTCATGTTCAAATCATGGAATAGGACCATAAACATGTGTTTACGGCCCTGGAACAGCCTTAGGCCATGAACACATGCAAATGGGGTTTTTAAGCCTTAAAACCCATCCAAATCACCATAGGAGCTTAGATATGGCTTAAGGACTTATTGGATTGGACTTAGAACACCATGAATATCATTTTTGAGGAGCAAACATGAGTTTACTGCCCAAGAACAAGCTTGGGCCGTAAACACCATTTCATGGGGAGTAAACTCCTTTTTGGGTGTTAAAATGCAACTTACACACCTCATAAGCCTTGGAATAAATCCTAGAACCAACCAAAAATTATTTGGGGGCCTTAAACATAACAAAAACCCTCCATTTTAGAGTTTAGAGCCATAGCACATGCTCCAGGGCCATAAACTCCTAAATATGGGTCATTTGATGCCCTAAACTCACCCATTGGCTTGTAAAATTGAGTAGAATCGCTTGGAATAAATCAATGACCTTCAAAACAATTAAGTATGATGTAGTTGAGAGTTTATAGCCATAAACACTTAGTTTACTACCGTAAACTCATAAATTGGTCCATATGGTTGAGTTAATTCCTTGATAATGCCCTAGAACCAAACCTAGCGACACCCCTTATTTGACTTAAGGACATTTAGCACATAAAACACCCCACCATGAGTTTACGGACATAAACTCATGGGGATGAGGTGTTTAAGGCCGTGAACACTCCCTAGAGTTTACTCTTGGAGAGTAAACTCCATATCCTAGCCATTCATGTCTAGAAACGTTACCCGGGTCACTCCAAACACTCGATATGGAGTGTTTTTGCGTCTTTGAATGTTTAAGTGTATCTAAGTAGTGAATTGAAATCTAATTAGATATATTTGTGTATTATTTAATAATACATAGGAACCTCGCTCGTATTCAAGACTCGATCCGACGTCTAGCATCCCATTCGACACATTTCCACATCCGGTGAGTTCATACCCCTACCCTTTTTCAATGGTTTTTAAATGTTTTCAGGGGGAAATAGAAGAAAAAGTACAAGGATATCCTGTACTTAAATTCATTATTCCATTTTAAATGGTTTCATAATTCGCATACTTTTAAGAATTGAAAACCCACTAACAAACTGTTTTAACTTACATAGTTGTTTGTTCAAACGATTTCAATTCTTATTATTATATACTGTAATGTTTCACAAATGATTGTTCACACTTATATTGATAGAAAATATAACACATATGTAATGTCTTTAATAAAACAACCTAGGCTCGAGTGTAAAGGACAGACACCATTAGAAAACATAAAACATTTGTAATGTCCTTAATAAAACACCTAGGCTCGAGTGTAAAGGATAGGATCTATTAGAACTTAGGTTATCATAGATACTACTTTCTAGGCACGAGAAGTAAAGGGAAATCTTAAATATTGGAGACACATCCTCTGTAACACTTCGCACACATAGAATTGGTAACAGTTCACACACACACACATGTAGGAAAATATAGGATTTTCCTGAGTAACAGTAATGCGTAACCAGAAAAGTGTAACAAGTTAGATAACTAAACTTTACAATTCACAAGAAAAATCATGTTTTCAGTGTACATCTTTTACATTACAATTTGGATTTGGTAACTAACAATTAAGAAAATATGGGATTTTCTTGGTTAACCGCTTTTTCAGGAAACCAAAGGAACTCGTGCATTTTCATAAAAACAAACCGCTTATGAACTCACCAGCTTTATGTTGATTTTTAAACCGCTTGTATTCTCAGGTCCGCATTAGACAGGTACCCGACGATCTCTTTTGGCGAAGACGGAGTGCGTAGAAGACTCGTCTTTCTTTTGTTTAAACTTATGTATCTATGAAACTTGTACTATACTTTTCAACTGATGTAATAAAATCTATGTAATGTAATGTTTTGTGTTTTACTTCGCTTACTATGTACATTGGTTATGATATTCACATGAAGTCACCTCCGCCCCGAGACGTTTCCGCCTTCGGTTTCGGGGTGTGACACTTGGGTAGTTCTCCGTCCTGAAGTTCATATTAGAATTCATACATGGTTCAACGATCACTATCTCGTGTATACGAGTCGTATATAATTAAGGTTGAAAAGATAGTCGAATTACTGATTCTTCTTTAAGTTCACATCCTATCGAGGAAAAAGAAGTTAAAGCGCAATCATCCATTCTAAACCTATAGAACCTTGATTATATATCACCCCTATATATACATTCTTCCGTGATAGATCAACTGTATGAATCTTTGGATTGAACTTGACGTACTGCACGAGTGATACTCCGGGGATTTTTTCGGAAAGGAAAAGAACTATGAGGTACTCCATGCATGAGTACTTCAGTGTTCTGATATGACAGATTTGCTGGAAGGCGATTTCGAAGAAAGAGATGCACGTATGAAGCTGGTTTTGTGCGGATCAAATTGAATCTACTTGTATGATAATGTCAGAATCATAAGGAAAATTAAAGACATTAGATTTGAACATAAGGCGTTATAGACAAAACACAACTGTGCAACCATCAACAGAGTTACAGTACTTTAGACTTACTACAAGACTATTCTTGCGGATAAGGTATACTACAAAAGACAAGTATACGGAGCACGAGCATCCCTTTACCGACGGGATCTCGCCAAAGATAAGACTCTAGTTGCACTAGTTTTGGGTGGTTTATAAGTTTGTTACAACGAAACGCCTTAATTACATTAACGTGGGTTCGAAGTAGTCTCCCCTGCGGCAATGATCCTCAGAATTCTATCGTCTGCTCCGGAGTTGTTTGTTATGGGACAATCCATCTTGAAGTGTCCTATCTCACCGCATTGGTGGCATGACTGGCTAGTACTGGCATTGGTGGTGGGAGTGAGGTGTTTAGCTAGTGGTATGTGGACACGAGTGCCTTCCTCATTACTCCACCTTGGAAATTGCTTCCTAAAGCGTTCTGCAGGAGTTGCCACTTGTTGCTGTAGCATTGCAAGTCTTTGGGATCTCTTGCGCTCCTTTAGGGCTTGACGATATCGTCTCTTCATTTCGATCTTACGGCTTCGCAAGTACCTGACTGTTGCCATTTGTTGGTTTCCCAGTTTGGTACTACCATCGGAATTTTTGACTCCTTTGCCAGTCTCGCTTGTGTGCCTGAGTTGATGTGTGTAACGAAAGTTGTCATAGGAGCTGCTACTGCAACTTGTAATGTAGTGGCGTCGATATAGAGGATAGGGGTTTCATTGCTCGGCTGATCGTTTCTGGATGATGACATGATTCTGTAACACGAAAGATAAGGATTTTGTGAGCGATTCTGGTTGACCCTACATGTACTTCGATTGTTCAAGTAAAGAGTAAGAGTATGTTCTCGAATGTTTGATCTACATCCCTATGATGCAGTCCTAGTACAGATTGGAAGTATGCTCGCGAAGGTTTGACCTACCTCCCTATGATGCAGTCCTAGTAATGAGTGGAAGTAAGTTTTTAGAATGGTCTCAAGACGTTTGTCGTTCAAGGCGAGGTACCGTTGGTCGGTGAATAACATGATCCAACCACTAAAAGAGACTGGAAAATGTCTCCGGAGCTAAATTGCTATAGTCCAATGACTTGACTAATGCATGTTTCAGGTATACTCTAATGAAAGTATGATGAGAGTATTCGAATAAAGTAATTGACACAGAAGTTAGCCGACTGTCAATATCTTTGATATTCATGACGTAAAAGTTCCGGAAAATAACCTTGTAATAGGTCTTACATCATATCCAGAGTAGATAGTCCTTGATAGCATAAAGACCTAACTAAAGTACTTATAGTACGAGATAGTTTCATAGAAAATGCCACATCGGGCATAGACAGAAAAACGATTCCTTTTAACAAGGAAAAATAAAGTAAAGCATCTACTACTGGCGACGGTCATCCCTCTAGTGAACTCTCAGTTCAGCCAGTTGACGTTCCATATCAAGCAGGTATCATTCGTATACCCTCTGAAGTACTCGGAGCTCTATGACTTCGGCTCAGATTTCGACTATTGCTTGTAGCAGGGTTTCGTGGTCTCTCTCAGATCTCTCACGAGCATGTTCAAGGCTGTTGGTGTGAAGGATATGCATCCCTCCATTGGTGTCAACTTCTGCGATACGGTGTAGAGCTGTCCTGCCCTGAATTTCGTTTCGAGCAACTCTTCGGATTAGGATTGGTAGAACTTTGTCTGCTGTGCTCCCTTCATTTACATTGAAGAAGCTTCGGTCTCCATTAAACGGTATAGGCTGATCTTGATCTTCGCTCCATGCTTCCAAACATTCGACCCATGGAGGCGTCGGGCCATGAAAAGCCAGGCGAGGGTCAGGATTTGGAATGGGAGCTATCGGAGGTAGGTTCTCAACCTCGGGTTTGGAGTTAGCACCATCCGAAAGGTCTTCAGCATGGTGATCATTCACAGGAATAGGATGATCATTCCCTGGTTCTTCTCCAAACCATCCAGCAATGACTTCGTTCGGAAGGTACTGGTTGCCGTGGGGATGGAGTCCAGCCATGTTATCTACGCAAGAATTGGGGTAAGAAAATAATTATTAGACGAACTATCTAGATAATTATTTAGAAAATCTTCATTAGTTACATCACTATTTGTGAAGTGCATACCAGTTATATGTAATCGAAACAGGATAGGCTTTTAAATAAGTGACCTTAACTCCAAATTCACACAAAATAAGGGTAAAGCAAAATTTTTACAGATTCTAAGTTTGTAACATCCTACTTACATATAGCCTTAGTGTATCCACTTAGAAACTATCAACTTAGTAATGAAGATCCCGTTTTAGTTCTCAAGTATAAAGTACTTATAGTAACACCAAATACCCCTATAATATTTTAAGTTTAATGCTATGTTCTACTGTTCTTATTGTGGTAGTGTTGGTAAGTTTTTAGACTTGTTGCAACCTCACAACCATCCTTAGGCACATGCTAGTCACTCCTCACAACTATGGTGTAGTGTCGAACTACAACTGTACTAATTACCTTAAGTCTATGGTAATTTTGTAAGTACTGTAGTATTTGTAATAAGTGACTACTTCTATACTAATATTGCCTTATTTGAGGGATAAGACATAATGTGATGGCTAGATTCCAGGCTAGATGCTCCACTGTCAAAGGGATTTTGGGACCCATACATGACCCCTGCATCTCTGCAAGCTGTGAACATCCACATTACTATGATCACTTATACCCAATATAACTATCACAATGCGTTGTGATTCATTGGTATAGTTAGATCGTGAAATCGTTCCATGCTAAAGCACCTAGTGATGTTTGTTCTATTATCGTATATGTAAACACACTCATGTAAACGTATCTATGTAACTTACTCATGTAAGCGTAATCATGTAATAGTATAGTAGTGTACTGTAATATTCTGCGTGTGCTAGCTGTACCGTGTGTTCTCTCTCTTTCTAGCATGGATGTTTGTTTCTCATCACTATGTATTATGTTTGTTTCTCTTCACTATGTATTATGTTTGTTTCTCATCACTATGTATTATGTTTGTTTCTCTTCACTATGTATTATTTTTGTTTCTCATTACTATGTTTTATGTTTGTTTCTCTTCACTATGTATTATGTTTGTTTCTCATCACTATGTACTATATTTGTTTCTCATCACTATGTATTATGTTTGTTTCTCATCACTGTAATTTATGACTCATGTATGAACTGACTCTTTGTAGGATTCATTGTTCTAGTATTAGTATTAGTAAAACCCTAAACTACGCCTATTGTAGTTTACTAGTAATATAACTTGTACGTATGAACATGGGAGTATACCGTTGCTACCCAAGGGTACTTAATGAAATGAAAGGATCTTTATGACTATATATATACACATGATATATAACAAATATTTAAACGACCTTCGGACAGGTACCCGATAGCCCACCAGACCACATCTCAAGTACGAAAAGGAAATAGGGCGGATAGGCCTTCCTAATCCTTTTAAACATTACTTATATAATTATACATACTTAGACATGCAATTGACAATATAAAAGTATAAAAGAAGTTTCATAAAAGCATTTGATATATAAAAGAGTTTAAGTAAAAGTATTTGATAAGTAAAAGAGTTTGTAAAACAGTTTGAAGCAATACAGTTTGATAAACAGGTTGAACACTAAGAAAACCACTAGTTTTGTAGTTATTAATCACATGTGATTGATGTAATAACCATAAGTATTTAACTTGTATCCCCCTCCCCCATAAAAGCATTTAAAAACATTTAAGTCATTGATTAAGGGGTATGAACTGACCTGTAGTGAGTGGTTCTAATGAAAATGTTGGATCAGTTGCTAAGTTCCAAGTGGTGACTTGAGTACACACACGAATCCTATTTAGCATATATTGATTCATATATGAATATAATTAGTGTTATGAATAACTAATTATTGAATTGGGACCACCTTAGGGACTAGTAAACACTTATATTGAAGTGTTACAACCATATATGATTGTACGAAGGGTTATAAGGCTATACAAGAGAGTGTATGGCCAAAATACACACTATATGTGTGTGTGCGGCCAGGTGTGAGTGGTGACTTGAGTACACACGTGAATCCTATTTAGTATATATTAATACATATATGAATATAATTAGTGTTATGAATAACTAATTATTGAATTGGGACCACCTTAGGGACTAGTAAACACTTATATTGAAGTGTTACAACCATATATGATTGTACGAAGGGTTATAAGGCTATACAAGAGAGTGTATGGCCAAAATACACACTATATGTTTGTGTGCGACCATGTGTGTGGCCAGAAGGCGTGTGCTTCCTGAATACATGGTGTTCTTGGTGTTCTTGGTGAAAGATGTTACCTTTCTGGGTGATACTTGAGAGGATTTCCAGGTCCTAGCTATGTAGAAGTGTAAGAAACGATCAAAATGACCAAGGATAGTATATATAGGAGGGTGTGTGCGGCTGGAGGGGTGTGTAGTTGGCCTGTGTGCAGCTGGCTGGCCGCACACTCTAGTGTGTAGCCGCACACACCTGGTTTGGTGTGTTTGGCCCGATTTTTTGATGCTACACCCAATCTAACCCATCCTCCGACACGTATCTCAATTATACTAAGCTTTAAGCACTCTTTTAGACCCAAAACTTCATTATAAAATAGCAAAACGAAGCTAACTTTGATAAAAATGAAGAATGTAAGCTAGAAATTTCGGGTTGTCACAAGCAAGTCTTCAAAAAAAACGAAGCAGGTTCTTGTGATTGAACCTGAGCCAATTTAGCCAGAGTCGATTATTCCTGATACCCAGGTCACTGAAAAGGAAGTCATTCCTTCTAAGACTGGTGTATTCAGACGAATTAAGCTGAAGTTGAAGAGCAAGCGAAGATCATCACGTACGAATGTTGTTCGTAAACCACAAGTATCTCATCAAAAGGTGATTTTTCGGGAAATTCCTGCCCCTGCTTCTCCATCATCAAAGAAGAAAATGGCTGCTGACATGGCTAAGCATATTTCTGAGAAGAAGAAGCATAAGTTGATTCACTCTTCTAATTCTACAGTTGATGAGATAGAAGTTATTCCAAAGACTCCAGAAACAGTTCTTATCAACGAATCTTCTAAAGTTGATACTTTAGTGACTCAACCACCCGAAGTTTCGATTGCGAAGACAATTACTATGGAGGCTCGAACTTCAGACATCCCTGTAAACATATTTGATATGGATATAAATGTCATCATGGGTGAGGATACTTCGAATAATGAAGCTAAAGGTAACACTTCGAATGTGGTTTCTGAATCTCTCATTTCTTTGCCTTCTCAGATTACCCCTATTATTCCTACAACATCCACCACTGATTCTCGCACATTTACTCACATTATTTCACATCCATTCACAACTCTCTTTTCTTCACAATTAACTGATCCACCTACCACTACCTCTCCACTGAAAGATTCATTCTTGGAAACTAAAAATGAATCAGAAGGTTTAGGGGGAACCTTTGAAAACCTGGAGTTTGATGAAGAGGAAACTGATTTCCTGGATCATATCCTAATGACGATGAAATAGTTTAAGATTTTGAATACAAAGCTCAATTCAATTATTCAATCTCAAGTTAACATTAGGGAGGTCATGTTGTGTCAAGTCTGGAAGTTGATGGCATGTTGTCACTGCTTGAAGGGAGGCTGACAACCAAAGTTTCTGGAATAATTCAAGCTTCTGAGTCCCGATTAATGGCAAAGATTGATCTTTGTGATAAAAACAATGAGTCATGGGTAAAGTCACAGAAGTCTGATTTTAAATCAAACTTACAAGATTTGAAGATGGTGGCAAAAGAAATACATGTGCTCTTCGTTCAAGATGTTAAGAAGGTCCGAGAAGAGGTAAATTTCAAAATTCAGGAATTATGTGAAGATATGGAGAAGGAAATTTCGGTTGTTCGTACTGAATTCGAATCCATCAACAAGAAGGTGGATATTATCTGCGAAGCTGTTGCAAAGTTTTCCAAGCTCTATGAAAGCCTGAGTCCTCAGATTACTCAGCTTTCAACAACTGACAATAAAAATTTCATGGAAGTATTCAAACTTCTGAAAGAGCTCAAAAGTCTATCATCCAAGCCTGCTTTGTCCATACTATCTTCGGAAGATTTGATCCAGAAATTTTCCAAGTTCGAAGAATTACTTGTCCAAAAACTGGCTCCTTTATCCCGCATCTCCAGTCTGTCACACCCCCAAACCAAGGATGGCGGAAACGTCTGGGGGTGGAGGACTTCATGTACAGTATCACAACAACGTGTATAATAGTGCTCAAAGTAAAAACAACCACCATATATATAATTGCAAAAGTTACACCAAAGTATATGTTTACATGTTTCAAAAGCAATTACATTATGATGACAAAATAATTTGTTGACGGTTTAGCGTCCCATCCTTAAGCGATGAAGTTTTCCTGTTTCACTGATTTCCTGAGAATACAAGTAGTTTTAAAGAGTGTCAACACAAAGGTTGGTGAGTTCATAAGAGTTTTGTTTGAAGTAGAAACCGTTTTTCCTTGTAAAATCGATTTAGTTTGATTTCCAGAAAATTCAATATTTTCTTAGTTAAGTATGAATAGAAATAATCCTACATGATGCTGTAATGAACCCTAGAGTAATCCGTAGAGTTCCTCTATAATCGTCCAACATATAAAGTTATATAAGGCTTAACTTAGATAAAACGTTGAATATAGTGGGTCTGCCCTAGGTCCACAACCCAACGAGGAACAGGAGATGAGGCGGGCACCACCAATTCTAGGCCAATCAAGACTAAATTCTTATATGACTCAACATATACGCTCAGCGACTATAGTTGAAGTCTAACAATTTTAGAGGAAGTGTAGTTTTAATATCATAATAGCTTTGTATAGAGACCCGACACTTTGTATTTGTACCCCTTTTTGTATAGAGACCTGGTACTTTGTATTTGTACCCATAGAGATAAAAGGTGATTTTAAATCGACATAAAACTCATTTAGGTTTTAAAAATAAAATCCCGTAAACTTATGGATTGTTCCCTATGTGAGCCGTTATAATCATACTATGACTATGTGAACCTGCCACGACGTTCTCAGTGTCGCGAAAAATGAAATGACATTTGTCACCCGTAGACCTGCAGGTCCAACTGTAGCTAGCAGCAAGGTGTGGGGTGTCAATCCCAATATAGATCTATATACAAGTATCACGTTCTCCCTCAAGGAGATTCTGATTATAACTACCAGGAATTATATCCCGCACTCGGACGTACGGGGAGAGAGAGAGAGAGAGAGAGAAATAGAGAAACTCACAATATAGGATAACAAGTTTACGTGAAATGTGTGTGAATATAAATATTTCTTGTATGAATGTACCCTTCTTGTACGAGTGCGTAGAGTGATGTATCATAAACTATACCTATTATAGTTTATCTAAAATGTATGTACTATGTATGAACTCCTTTATGGAAAAGTATTAGTGTTGTGAATTTATTGAACCATAGCTTAATAAATTTACGTGAAATGTGTGCGAATAGAAATCTTTCTTGTATGAATGTACCCTTCTTGTACGAGTGCGTAGAGTGATGTATCATAAACTATACCTATTATAGTTTATCTAAAATGTATGTACTATGTATGAACTCTTTTATGGAAAAGTATTAGTGTTGTGAATTTATTGACTATACTTTTTATAGTTTAATAGCACGTGTTCCAAAATGAATGAATAATATTTAATATGAATGTTTTAGTTTCAGTTCATAATGATAAACTAGCAAGGAAACACATTCAAATATTAGAACTTATGATTATACACTTTGCTCAACATAATACAAAGTGTTATGATATTTACATGCTGTTGGCAAAATTTAGCAATTCTTCCCTGTTTTGGAAAAATCATAGAAAAATCATACAAAGTCGAAAACTAGATCCGTAATTTCTGAGAGTTCACAAAATGTGTCTAGTTTGCTCATAATTTTTATCACAATTTATAATGACCTCTAACTTGGGTGAATAAGTCCATAATCACAGACTGGTCCGGATTTGTTGTTTGAAATGATAGGCAGTTTTGTAAAAATCACCATAAATTGTAGAAAAATCGTATGGAGATGTGCAAGTAGCCATTTTAAAGCTAAAAACTTGAACTATTTGCACCTTGTACAGTTTTGAAAACAAAAGTGTTTAAGATGCCCAAAACAGTCCGTGAATAGAGTTGAACTTTTCTGATGAAGGCTGTTAGAAAAATTTAGATATGTTCTTAGTGTTTTAACTTGTATTCCCCCCCTGAAAACTTGAGAAAACATGAAAATGTAGGGGTATGAACTCACCTTAAGTGATTCCAGTAGGTAAGTGTTGAAGAAGGAAAGTGTTCAACCCAAGAACACTTGAAGAATCACTTGAAGATTCGAAGATCTAACACAATTATGAGAGAGTTTGTCTAAGATATCCATGATTTGAGTGGAAATAAATGAGATAATCATAAATAGAATGGATTATGCTTACCAAATGTGGAGGAAAAACTCAAGATCAGCCCTTGAATCTCGAATTTCTAGAGAGAGAAAGTGAGAGAGGAAAGAGTTTGATCTTCTTGTGAAATGAGAGCAAATGAGAGAAGTGAGGAGAGAGGATGAATAATCAGCCCTCAAAAACGTGGGGAGGAGGGATAATTGAGTGGAAAAGACATTGATGTGACCTAGGTAAGGTGGAGAGGTGTGGTTAGTCAAAGAGTGGGTGTGGGGTGGTTGCTTGTGACTTTGGATAAGGCAAAGTCAACACTCCACCTTTAATAATTCATCCATTTGATTTTCATTATTTAAATAATGATTTTCATCAAAATATGTTTAAATTATGAATATTTAGAGTTTATAATGTTAAAATATAATTTCTGGAGAAAATCCCGCTTTAAAATCATGAAAAACGGGCTTAAAATGTCAAAAATATCAAAAATGGGCTAAAAGTGGCAATTATGCGAAATCTGGCCGAGTCTCGGCCTTCTGGTGCTGAACCGAGAGAGAGAGAGGCAGAAATCGAGAGGAGAGAAGAGAAAGGAGGGAAGAAGCCGAGAGGGGAGAAGGGAGAGGGTAGGAACCGAGAGGTGGAAGGGGACAGAGAGGCGCGCGAACAGAGAGCGAGTTAGCGAACAGAGAGGCGGAGGCGGACCGAGAGGCAGAATAGCGGACAGAGAGTGGGACGGACCGAGAGGCACCGAGAGGGACCGACCGCTCGGTTGTGAACAGTACTCTCGGTTCCGGTTCTTGCTTCTTGGGCTCGGTCTCGGTTCGGTTCAGCATCAGGAGGGTTCGGCTCTACTTTCGGTTTCGGGTACTTGCTTCTTGCTCTCGGTTTCGGTTCTCTTGGCCACCAGAGGCTCGGTCTCTGGTCTCTTGGCCACCAGAGGCTCGGTCTCTGGTCCTAAGAAGCCTCTCATTCCGGTTTCGGTTCCTAAAGCCTATTTTTCTCGTTTTCGCCCCGTTTTAAGCCGTTTTTGACCCGGTTAAGGGCCGGAATGACCCGAATGATTCCAAAAAGTTACGGGAAACTTTTGAGAGAGATTTGGGAGAGATTTCTCACACTTGGAGAGATTTGGGAGAGATTTGACATTCTTGGAGAGATTTCTCATACAAAGAGATATTTGAGAGAGATTTCACATACTTAGAGGGATTTGGGAGAGATTTGACATTCTTGGAGAGATTTCTCATACAGAGAGATATTTGGGAGAGATTTCACATACGTGGAGAGATTTGGGAGAGATTTGACATTCTTGGAGAGATTTATCATACAAAGAGATATTTGAGAGAGATTTCACATACTTAGAGGGATTTGGGAGAGATTTGACATTCTTGGAGAGATTTCTCATACAGAGAGATATTTGGGAGAGATTTCACATACGTGGAGAGATTTGGGAGAGATTTGACATTCTTGGAGAGATTTATCATACAAAGAGATATTTGAGAGAGGTTTCACATACTTAGAGGGATTTGGGAGAGATTTGACATTCTTGGAGAGATTTCTCATACAGAGAGATATTTGGGAGAGATTTCACACACTTGGAGCGATTTGGGAGAGATTTGACATAGTCAGAGATAGAGTGAAAACGATTGAGAGGGGATCCATGTGTGACAATTGTGAGTGTCCGGCATCGCAATGCATGGTTCGTAAACCCTGTTAAGCCTGGTTTAAGGATCTTACACACTCCCGATGAGTATGCATCATTGTTTTATCAGTTTGGCTCGCCACGTAGTACAGTTTTTAGGTTAAAGAGATCTAGTTGTACGTACTTTTCGATTCATGTTTTCTTATTAGAGTAGCGACTTGTTTAGTAAATACTGAGCGTAAGTCCAAGCACACACGGGTTAGTGGAGCTGACCGGTTTGACTTGTTGACTTTATTTGACTTTGAATTGACCAGAATATGACGGTTGTCACATCATCCCCCCGTTAAAGGGAATTTCGTCCCGAAATTTGCACTTCGAATGGGGATCCAGGAATTCAGAGGAAAGATGGGGATGACTTTTCGTAGTACAAGAATTTGATTATGGCGAGGAATAACTCGCCCGATGTCACATGATTACTACTATGCATGCTTTAATCGATGCTAGATTTATCATATAAAGAATTTCGGGATTTAATAAAGAATTTCGGGATTTAAATGTCGATGTTAGAAACACGTACTGATATTTGCGGGCAGTTCCGGAGTGGTTTCTCCCTCGGTGATTGCAAACACCCTCCCACCACCACCAGCCTCTCTTGTCCTTGGGCATTCCCTTTTAAAGTGTCCTGTTTCTCCACACTCGTAACAGGTTGGGCTTACTCTAGAGCCAGGTACCTGGTTGATAGGTCGTGCTGGTGCCTTACAGAAACGAGCAGTGTGCCCCTCTCTGTCGCAGTTTTTGCAATGCATCTTTCGGCAAGCCCCAGTGTGATGGAAGTTACACTTGTTGCATTTTGGAAGTGTTCCAGCGTATGGTTTCATGGGAGTTGGTGTGGTGAGGGTTGTGGCAGCATGAACAGCAAGGATCTGTTGCTTCCTAGCGAGGCCTTGGGTTGATTGGTCCTTCTTGTTGTCCCAAAGCTTTCTTTCGTTGTTCCCTCCTCTTGCTTGGGTAAGGGTGGTTGTCATAGTGTCATGGTGGGCATGATGGTCAATGAGTTGTTGTGCTAACTCCTTGGCGCTGTCGAAGGTAGTTGGTCTTGAGGCGAGCACGCTATCTTGAATTTCGGGGGACAATTCCCAGAGGTAACGTTCCAACTTTTTGTCTTCCGGGGTGACCATAGCGGGACAAAGGAGTGCTAGATCACAAAATCGGTTGGTGTAAGTTGTAAGGTCGGAGCCTGCCATTCTGAGATTCCATAGTTCTTGCTCCAGCTTTTGCACTTCACCTCTTGGGCAATATTCCTTCAACATCATCTTCTTTAAGTCCTCCCAACTTAACGAGTTAGCCACTGCAAGCGTAAGCGACTTAACTTTGCCGTTCCACCAAGTGAGAGCTCTTCCGATGAAGGTGAATGTCGCGTACTTGACTTTGCTCGCTTCGGGGCAAGCACAAATCTCAAAGATTGCTTCGGTCCTCTCGAACCATTGAATTAATGCGAGGACACCCCCACTTCCATCGAAGGAATCGGGTTTGCCATTTGTGAAGTCCTTGTAAGTGCATTCCCTTGTGCGTCCTGCACTATTCCCGTGGTTAGGGTTTGTGGCTCCAGATCCAGCACCACCAGTGCTATTTGTGCCAATTTGTGACATTGCAGCTACCACGGCTGCTGTTACTACAGCTTGGAACATTTCGGGATCAAACTGGGGAGGTGGCGTTGGAGGTGGTGGCGTTGTGCTGCCCGAAGGTCTGGGTCTTTTCCTTGGTGGCATCGTTCTGTCATGAGTTTGCAAAAAGGAAAACTGATCAGATGGTAAGTTCCTACTAGTAAAGACAAGTCAGTTGTTATAGAATTTGATTTTTCCTGCGTTATTCTTCGATTTAAGAATTCCTTATATATAATTCATAAAGGAAGTCCATATTAATGAACTTCACGAGTTAGTGGGTTTTGTGGTCTCTCTTAGATTTTTCGCGAGTGTGCTCAAGGCGATTGGTGCGGATCGTATGTATTCTTGTATTTGCATCAACCTCTGCGATACTATGGAGAGTTGTTCTACCCTGAATCTCGTTTCGGGCAACTCTATAGATTAGGATTGGAAAAAGAAAAAAAAAAATTTATCTGCTGAGTTTCCTTCGTTTATGTTGTAGAAGCTTCGTTCTCTATTAAACGACATATGTTGGTCTTGTTCTTTGCTCCAGGTTTCCAAGCACTCTACCCAAGGAGGCGTCGGGCCTTGAAAGCCGGTCAAGGGTTGGGATTCGGAACAAGAGTCATCGGGGTTAAGTTCTCCACTTCAGGGTCGGGGTCAGAACCATCAGCATAGCCTTCAGCTTGGTGACCATCTACAGGGGTTGGGTAATCATTCTCTGGCTCCTCTCCGAGCCATTTGGTATTATCGTGGTTAGGGTAGTACGGGTCGTCGTGTGGATGGAAATCCAGCCATGATATCTTCGCGAGAAATGGGGATATAAGAAATAATTAAGCAAAAGTACTAATTGGCTAATTATACGATGATCTTTATCAGGTACTTCAACAAATTGTTTAGTGCATACTAATTATATGTATTCGGGACAGGATAGACCTTCGAATAAGCGATCCTAACTCTAAATCCCCAATCCAATGAGAACAGGAAGTAGAGCAAAGATCCACAGATTCTAAGTCTATGACGTCCTGGATACATAAAATTTTAATGTATCCACTAAGCAACTATTGACCTATTGATAAAGATCTATTTAGTTCTCGCAGATGTAATTTTAATAATGCCAAAATACCCCTATGGTATTTCATTGTGGTAGTGTTGGTAAGTTTTTAGACTTGTTGCCACATCATAACCATTCTTGGGCATATGCTAATCACTCCTCGGACCAGCATAGTTGATCAGGCTATGCTATTCCCAAGACTGATCATACATCCCCAGGCTTAACTGTGATATCCAACAATCATTACTTTTGTTTTGTCCTAAAATGATGCTGACCTTAGTATGTATGCATGCATGTATACTTTTAACAAAAATTATTTATTCTTAAAGGTATAGTGGTTTTGAAATCTTAAAATCAGAGACCTTAGTCCCAATGCATTTATAGTTTGTATATCTTATGTGGTTCGATATACTTAGTTCACTATAAACAATGCTCTGATACCAATCTGTCACACCCCCAAACCAAGGATGGCGGAAACATCTGGGGGTGGAGGACTTCATGTACAGTATCACAACAACATGTATAATAGTGCTCAAAGTAAAAACAACCGCCATATATATAATTGCAAAAGTTACACCAAAGTATATGTTTACATGTTTCAAAAGCAATTACATTATGATGACAAAATAATTTGTTGACGGTTTAGCGTCCCATCCTCAAGCGATGAAGTTTTCCTGTTTCACTGATTTCCTGAGAATACAAGTAGTTTTAAAGAGTGTCAACACAAAGGTTGGTGAGTTCATAAGAGTTTTGTTTGAAGTAGAAACCGTTTTTCCTTGTAAAATCGATTTAGTTTGATTTCCAGAAAATTCAATATTTTCTTAGTTAAGTATGAATAGAAATAATCCTACATGATGCTGTAATGAACCCTAGAGTAATCCGTAGAGTTCCTCTATAATCGTCCAACATATAAAGTTATATAAGGCTTAACTTAGATAAAACGTTGAATATAGTGGGTCTGCCCTAGGTCCACAACCCAACGAGGAACAGGAGATGAGGCGGGCACCACCAATTCTAGGCCAATCAAGACTAAATTCTTATATGACTCAACATATACGCTCAGCGACTATAGTTGAAGTCTAACAATTTTAGAGGAAGTGTAGTTTTAATATCATAATAGCTTTGTATAGAGACCCGGCACTTTGTATTTGTACCCCTTTTTGTATAGAGACCCGGTACTTTGTATTTGTACCCATAGAGATAAAAGGTGATTTTAAATCGACATAAAACTCATTTAGGTTTTAAAAATAAAATCCCGTAAACTTATGGATTGTTCCCTATGTGAGCCGTTATAATCATACTATGACTATGTGAACCTGCCACGACGTTCTCAGTGTCGCGAAAAATGAAATGACATTTGTCACCCGTAGACCTGCAGGTCCAACTGTAGCTAGCAGCAAGGTGTGGGGTGTCAATCCCAATATAGATCTATATACAAGTATCACGTTCTCCCTCAAGGAGATTCTGATTATAACTACCAGGAATTATATCCCGCACTCGGACGTACGGGGAGAGAGAGAGAGAGAGAGAGAAAAATAGAGAAACTCACAATATAGGATAACAAGTTTACGTGAAATGTGTGTGAATATAAATATTTCTTGTATGAATGTACCCTTCTTGTACGAGTGCGTAGAGTGATGTATCATAAACTATACCTATTATAGTTTATCTAAAATGTATGTACTATGTATGAACTCCTTTATGGAAAAGTATTAGTGTTGTGAATTTATTGAACCATAGCTTAATAAATTTACGTGAAATGTGTGCGAATAGAAATCTTTCTTGTATGAATGTACCCTTCTTGTACGAGTGCGTAGAGTGATGTATCATAAACTATACCTATTATAGTTTATCTAAAATGTATGTACTATGTATGAACTCTTTTATGGAAAAGTATTAGTGTTGTGAATTTATTGACTATACTTTTTATAGTTTAATAGCACGTGTTCCAAAATGAATGAATAATATTTAATATGAATGTTTTAGTTTCAGTTCATAATGATAAACTAGCAAGGAAACACATTCAAATATTAGAACTTATGATTATACACTTTGCTCAACATAATACAAAGTGTTATGATATTTACATGCTGTTGGCAAAATTTAGCAATTCTGCCCTGTTTTGGAAAAATCATAGAAAAATCATACGAAGTCGAAAACTAGATCCGTAATTTCTGAGAGTTCACAAAATGTGTCTAGTTTGCTCATAATTTTTATCACAATTTATAATGACCTCTAACTTGGGTGAATAAGTCCATAATCACAGACTGGTCCGGATTTGTTGTTTGAAATGATAGGCAGTTTTGTAAAAATCACCATAAATTGTAGAAAAATCGTATGGAGATGTGCAAGTAGCCATTTTAAAGCTAAAAACTTGAACTATTTGCACCTTGTAAAGTTTTGAAAACAAAAGTGTTTAAGATGCCCAAAACAGTCCGTGAATAGAGTTGAACTTTTCTGATGAAGGCTGTTAGAAAAATTTAGATATGTTCTTAGTGTTTTAACTTGTATTCCCCCCCTGAAAACTTGAGAAAACATGAAAATGTAGGGGTATGAACTCACCTTAAGTGATTCCAGTAGGTAAGTGTTGAAGAAGGAAAGTGTTCAACCCAAGAACACTTGAAGAATCACTTGAAGATTCGAAGATCTAACACAATTATGAGAGAGTTTGTCTAAGATATCCATGATTTGAGTGGAAATAAATGAGATAATCATAAATAGAATGGATTATGCTTACCAAATGTGGAGGAAAAACTCAAGATCAGCCCTTGAATCTCGAATTTCTAGAGAGAGAAAGTGAGAGAGGAAAGAGTTTGATCTTCTTGTGAAATGAGAGCAAATGAGAGAAGTGAGGAGAGAGGATGAATAATCAGCCCTCAAAAACGTGGGGAGGAGGGATAATTGAGTGGAAAAGACATTGATGTGACCTAGGTAAGGTGGAGAGGTGTGGTTAGTCAAAGAGTGGGTGTGGGGTGGTTGCTTGTGACTTTGGATAAGGCAAAGTCAACACTCCACCTTTAATAATTCATCCATTTGATTTTCATTATTTAAATAATGATTTTCATCAAAATATGTTTAAATTATGAATATTTAGAGTTTATAATGTTAAAATATAATTTCTGGAGAAAATCCCGCTTTAAAATCATGAAAAACGGGCTTAAAATGTCAAAAATATCAAAAATGGGCTAAAAGTGGCAATTATGCGAAATCTGGCCGAGTCTCGGCCTTCTGGTGCTGAACCGAGAGAGAGGGAGGCAGAAACCGAGAGGAGAGAAGAGAAAGGAGGGAAGAAGCCGAGAGGGGAGAAGGGAGAGGGTAGGAACCGAGAGGTGGAAGGGGACAGAGAGGCGCGCGAACAGAGAGCGAGTTAGCGAACAGAGAGGCGGAGGTGGACCGAGAGGCAGAATAGCGGACAGAGAGTGGGACGGACCGAGAGGCACCGAGAGGGACCGACCGCTCGGTTGTGAACAGTACTCTCGGTTCCGGTTCTTGCTTCTTGGGCTCGGTCTCGGTTCGGTTCAGCATCAGGAGGGTTCGGCTCTACTTTCGGTTTCGGGTACTTGCTTCTTGCTCTCGGTTTCGGTTCTCTTGGCCACCAGAGGCTCGGTCTCTGGTCTCTTGGCCACCAGAGGCTCGGTCTCTGGTCCTAAGAAGCCTCTCATTCCGGTTTCGGTTCCTAAAGCCTATTTTTCTCGTTTTCGCCCCGTTTTAAGCCGTTTTTGACCCGGTTAAGGGCCGGAATGACCCGAATGATTCCAAAAAGTTACGGGAAACTTTTGAGAGAGATTTGGGAGAGATTTCTCACACTTGGAGAGATTTGGGAGAGATTTGACATTCTTGGAGAGATTTCTCATACAAAGAGATATTTGAGAGAGATTTCACATACTTAGAGGGATTTGGGAGAGATTTGACATTCTTGGAGAGATTTCTCATACAGAGAGATATTTGGGAGAGATTTCACATACGTGGAGAGATTTGGGAGAGATTTGACATTCTTGGAGAGATTTATCATACAAAGAGATATTTGAGAGAGATTTCACATACTTAGAGGGATTTGGGAGAGATTTGACATTCTTGGAGAGATTTCTCATACAGAGAGATATTTGGGAGAGATTTCACATACGTGGAGAGATTTGGGAGAGATTTGACATTCTTGGAGATTTATCATACAAAGAGATATTTGAGAGAGGTTTCACATACTTAGAGGGATTTGGGAGAGATTTGACATTCTTGGAGAGATTTCTCATACAGAGAGATATTTGGGAGAGATTTCACACACTTGGAGCAATTTGGGAGAGATTTGACATAGTCAGAGATAGAGTGAAAACGATTGAGAGGGGATCCATGTGTGACAATTGTGAGTGTCCGGCATCGCAATGCATGGTTCGTAAACCCTGTTAAGCCTGGTTTAAGGATCTTACACACTCCCGATGAGTATGCATCATTGTTTTATCAGTTTGGCTCGCCACGTAGTACAGTTTTTAGGTTAAAGAGATCTAGTTGTACGTACTTTTCGATTCATGTTTTCTTATTAGAGTAGCGACTTGTTTAGTAAATACTGAGCGTAAGTCCAAGCACACACGGGTTAGTGGAGCTGACCGGTTTGACTTGTTGACTTTATTTGACTTTGAATTGACCAGAATATGACGGTTGTCACACAGTCTTCTTCCAACTACGTATTCCCCACCTGCTAGCACAGGGGTGAAAGGGGGAGAAAAAATCATGGCAGGATCGAAGACAGGAGGAGATTCGAAGGTGTTGGGGAAAGTGTTTTCAACAAATATTCCATCATCAAAACCAGTCATTGCAACAGCTGGTCCAATCACTTCAACCCTTGTGACCACTGTGCCAATCACAAAACCAAAAGGAATTGTGATTGGTAAAACTACTGATGTTGGAGGCAGTGGTTCCAAACACAAAGAAAATGTCGATGAATCTGGTCTAATCACTTCAACCGTTATAATTTAACTATTATAATTTAATGAATTAAGAATAAAATAAGCATCAAAATTAAAGTGTGAGATAAGCCCAATATCTTTGCATGAAGACGTAATGGTTGAAACAAGGATTCCGGAGATATAAAGAATGTCGAAATCTGAGTTATAACGAAGAAGTTATGACTTGTCGGAGTTTCGCGACAGAACCGGCGACGCTGAATGATGTAAAAAGTGAAATTTATGTTAGAGCGCTATTTAGCCTTAGTGATCTAAACGAAATTCGTATAGTTCATTAAACCGAGAGTGAGCATAAAAAGAACGCCTAAATCTGACTTCGTATGAGGCAGTTATGATTTTCCGAAGTTTTGACTTAGCAGTATGCAGCCCAAATACTCGATTTGAGATCGAGCGGTTTTTATCCGAAACAATCTAAACAAGAATCGAAGATCTAATTAATAGTAGTGAAACGATAAAAAGACAGGCGAAAAATGACGTTAGATGAAGAAGTTATGAATTTATAACGGAGTTTTCCTATCCCGACCTACTAAAGATAAATTCAAAATTAGCTGACGGAGTCAAAATGAAAGTTGTAGAGTATAGTCTCACCTATGCGGGGATATAAAGAACATCAAAAATGGAGTTTGTATGAGGAAGATATGAAATTTTGAAGTTTATTAAATAATTAAAATATTAAATTTAATTATAAATTCCGATATTATCCAAAGGGGGGGAGTCAGCAACCTTATCCGGGTTACGCCCAGCGTAACTAGGATTTACGCCTAGTGTAAATCGAGGATCCAGCCCCCTATAAAAGGAACTCGAGGCTGCCAAGTTTCAGTTGCTATTTTCTTTCATTCTCTTGCGTTTTTACCTCGTTTTTCGTGCAAGAAATATCCCGAAGCCCCTGTATCATTCCCAAGACCCAAAACAAGTCCCGAAGCCCCGAAGATCTCGAGAAGTAAAATTCCTGAGCCGAAGCTCTACCCACGAGGAGCCCAGTTTTTGTGAAGATCTTCCAGATCTATCGAAGAATACTACTTCTACAAGCCGTAGTGCTGTCCGATCATCTTCTGATCAGGTGAGTGTGTAGTCACTTTATTTTAATGCATAATTATGAAGTATTTTATACAAAATACGTGTTATGTGTATATTTTTTTATATGTGTGAATGTATATTCACTTTATTCTATCTCATAGATATGATTTAATATCTATGAAATACGTTTTATGTGTATGTGTCTCATTTGTTGTTTGGATTATGTATTGAATGAGAATGCTATACAGGTTTTAAACTATGTATAAAAATATATATTTTTATCTACAAATATGTTGGGTAGAACATGGGTAGATAGTTGTGTGATAAACAGATGAGAGGCCTCGATGTTGTTTTTGATTCAGTCATCTAGCGGAGTTTAGATGACAACCACAGACAGTCCTTTGGAACGCTAGTAGGTTCACCACCTGTAGGTGTTAATGAACTTGGGTGTTCATTCGCTATACTCCATCCCTTCATGGTTGCCTTATTTGACATATATTTATAGGAAACCCCCGAATACATGTGTTGTAGCCCTGATTAAATATTCTTAGACTAGGTCCCCTATTGTTGTAAATAACTGTTGTAAGGTATGTATTGAAATGTTTATGCTTTTGGTCTGTTTATCGGAACATGACATCCCAAGTATTGTAATATAATGAAAAATACATTTCTTTAAGAAATGCTTTGGTAAATCTTATTTTTATCATATTTCGTTTTGGGAACAAATTCTGCAACTCTTTTAATCAAAGGATTACTCTGAAATCATTTTAAAAACATAGATTAAACCGGTCTTTTCTGGACGTGATTTTGGGGATGTCACACATAATCATTAAGAAGATCATAAAACATGATACTAAAGTACTCTCCTTTCCTTTCGGATTGGAGAAACCATTATCTTTCTGTCTTAATAGATTCTTCTGATTCGTTCTGCCACTATTTGAAACTTTTCAAAGGTGTTAGAATTATTCTTAATCTTATAAACACAATCATGTTTATTGACACATCGGTAAACCATGACGAATAGAGTTATCGTTCTTTGTGGTGGATCCAAATATTCCATATCAATATGCATTAGATCCAATAGTCCTTCACTTTGACTCACATAAACATGTGATCAATTAATTGGTCATATCTTCCATTGATCAAGATTCTCATACATCACATTATTAAAATTGCATGACTCCAAGTTTCTATCCAATTGAAACTTGGGTGATGAAAATTCCTTTTCACTTGGTTGATTATGTTATTTCCACAAACAAAATAATTAAGAATCAAATCCACTTTTAACATTGCTAATAATAGAAATGTAACCACCAATTTTCATAAATGTTATTGCAAGGAAATATAAAGTAAATAAATCAAAATTTCATTTTTATTGATAATAAGTGGAAAACTTTTCCTTACAATGAAAATATATGAAAACTATGTTTCTAGATATTTCTTAAGCAATCTATTAATCTATCATAACCTCTAAGAAGTAGCTTCCAAATTCTGATCATCGAACCATGTGAACGAAATCCATCTCTAATGATCAGAATCAGGTTACTCTTCTTAAGCTTCCTTCTTTCTCTTTGATCCTACAAAACATCAAAATGTGACTATCACATCATGTATTTAGAATCTATGAATAGGAACTTAATAAAATAATGGAGTTAGATGGTGGATGTACCTGAAGTAAAGTCACATGACTTGATTTTATGATCTATAAGATCTTTTATGTAGTCTGGACAACTTCGCAACCAATGTCCCTTCAGGTGGCAATGGAAAAATATGAACTTTTTAGGATTAGCACATGGAACTATCTCAGAACTAGCCTTTCTATTTACTAATGATCAAATGGTTTGACCTTGGCCGATCCCTTTCCATTGGGAAGAGAAATCTTTTCTAGACCACCATTGTCACTTTGTAATTCACATTTTTCCCAAACTAACTAATATTGGGAATTTTATAAAAGCAATTTACTTAATTTATAATTCATTATACTTAGTAATGAGAATTATTTGTCCTATCAAACTCGTTCGGCCAATGACCCTTCACCAATCAAGGAAGCGGTGGGTGAGAGTGGACACCATTCAACTACTATTTTATAGGCAGTTTCCTTACTACCTCCGTAAAGATTGGCTTCGTGAATGAGGTATACTAAAGGTTCAACTGACTCACTCTTATACATATAGTAAATATCAAACATTTAATTTTACATAGAGTATAAGGTGTATTTTAAACATTTCAAAATATTAGATTTGATTATTAAATTTCAAAAATTAGAACATTTTAATTTAAATCTAGAATTAAACCATATGATTTAATAATTACCCATTAATTAAATATTTAATTAATTTATTAAATCAATTTTTAGGATTATCCAATTAAATGAATCAAAATAATTTAACCTAATCCTCTCCCCCTAATTTTCGAAAATCACGGGAGGGATAATGCAAATTTATAATTATTCAACTAATCAAATAAAGAGATAATTACCAAAAACAAGAAAACCCTACCAGAAACCCTAATTTTCGAAAAATTCTTATCTTGGGGAGGAAGGCAAGGATTTCAATCCTTGCCATTTTCAAAATCCTTAAGGGTTAAGGAAACCCTAATTTCGAAATTTGTAGGGCAAGGGAAAGGGTTAAAACCCTTCCCAATTTTTGAAACCTAGGGCTCAAGAAACCCTAGAATAGAAAATCCCTAAGTCCAAAAGGGTTTAATTGCATAAACCCTAATTGATAAAATTCAAACAATTGTAATCAATTCAATAGAAAAAACATGCCAAGGCTTTGATACAACTGATGGGTTTTGAATATAATAAACAAAAACTTATGTATGCATGCAACCCTAATTGTTGATCTATGTTTTCTCTAATTGAACATACAACTTTTGAACATAAAATGGAAAACCCTAAGAGATCTAAATTATTTTGGAAAATAATAACTAGGGTTAGTAAACATAACTTTGATTGTTATATAGCAATAACAATGAATCCTAGTCTTCTTGAAACCTTGAGAGCAAGCGTCGCAAGTGTCACGCCTCTAGAAGATCACACCCAAACAAGCAAGAGGGTGACTGAGAAGAGGGGAGAGGGAGATCCAGGAATTTCGGCTATACCTCTAAGGTTTTCAGTGGCCGAAATTTCTAAGGCTTAAATGTCTATTTAAAATGCAGATAGGATATCTTGTATAACCCTAATTTGAATATAATATCAATATTTCAAATTAGGTAATTATCCACCTCCTTAGTTATCTACATGGGATATTCTAGAAACCCTATAATATCCTTATGAAACTATCCACCTCCTTCCCTGGGAAGGTTCTGGAACCTCTTGTTCAACTATTGAACAATTGCAATTTAGCCCCTACACTTTTAAATAATTCTTTTAATCTTGAAATTAATTCCAATTAATTTCTGATTAAATATTAATTAAATACTATGATCTATAGCTAATATATTATTCTCATAATATATTAACAAATTATTTATTTCTGTTTATTAATCAAATAATAAATTCAATCTCTCTCTCTCTCTCTCTCTCTCTCTCCAGAAGTTATCTTGTCTAGTTGCTAGTTTGACGGAAACCCAAAAGGATTGTGTTACTATCAATTCAAGTATATACCAATTATAGCTCTTGTCTTAGACATCTAATCCAATAGCCACATCTTGCTTCATGCAAGCCACCAAAAATTAGGACAAAATTTCTATACATCTTTGTTGCCCAAGGATGAATGGAGAATCTTAATTTGTGCGCCTCCACCATCACTACTTGACGCACACCATCCCAATATGGTATCCACACTTTCTGATGGAAAGTCAATAACCCTAGTCTATGATAATCAAAGGAAGCCACCTGACCCAATATGTGCTCACTCTTTCAGTCCTCTTCCTTCATAGCCTCAACCTGAGCCTCTCGAATCCGCTCCAAAATTCGAGTAATCACGGTCATCATAAAACAAATATCCTTGATCGGAGTCGCGACCGCATTGCGGCTGAGAGCATCAGCCACCACATTGGCCTTCTCTGGATGGTAAAGGATCTCACAATCATAATCCTTCATGACATCCAACCATCGGCGCTGCCTTATTTCAGATTCGACTGATCCATCAAATATCTCAGGCTCTTGTGATCCGTGTAAATAGTACATCGGTCCCCATAGAGGTTATATCGCCAAATCTTGAGGGTGAAAACCACATCCCCAACTCTATATCATGCATCGTATAATATGCCTCATGAGGCTTCAGTTATCTCAAAGCGTAAGCAATCACGCAACCCCTCTACATCAGAACTACACCCAGACCCTTGGTCGATGCATCACAATAAACCACCAAATCCTTGATACCCTCCAGTAGGGTGAAAATCAGTACCTCACACAATCTCTGTCTCAGGGTCTCAAATGATGCCTGTTACTCAGACCCCTAACAAAAAACGACTGTCTTCTTCATCAGCCGAGTCAGAGGAACTCCTATCTTGGAGAAATACTAAATAAACCTCAGATAGTAGCCAGCCAACCTAAGGAAACTCCAAATCTCAGATGGAGACCTCAGAACCTCCTGTTAGATAAGATGTCTAAGCTCATAACTATAACTAGTATGTACTTGACCCAATAGTAGCATGGTCCATTTTGGGTTGTATTCACCGAAGCAATTTGATAGGAAGGATATTTGAGAAAAAGGTTAGTTGTGGTTTATTAATATATTATAAGTATAATATATTAATTGAGAAACCATATTAGTTAATTAGTATTGATCAAGAATTAATTTTGAATTAATTTCATGATGGAAAATGACTAATTAAATTAACGGGGAGTAATTATGTAAATTAGTGATACATATGTTTTGGGCTAACGATCCATGATTGATTTGTGTTAAGTTAAGCTCATGTGAAAGTCCATGAAGTGTGATTCCAAATAAGTTATTGGATCATAAGCCTAAGTGTAAGAATTAGGGTTTAGAATTAGGGTTTACAAGTAACCCTTGGAATTCTACACTATATGTAACCCCAAGCCCTAAAAATCGGACACACTTACATTACAAGAAGAGTATAACCAATTTCAAGTGTCTCCTAAACCTCTCTCATAATCCTCCAATTGTTCTTGGTGTTTAGTGAACAATTTTAGGCATCACACTTGAGATGCTAAATTCTTTTAAGGCCATGTTCTACAAGCTACACCAAAAGGTAATCTTCTAACTAGTTTTTATGATTCATATATCAATATTGCATTCTACTTAGGCTTTATGCTTTGGAAAATGTATATTTCATGTATAATTAGAGAAAACTTAAATCCGAATCATTAGGGATGTATGTGTAACATAGGGATGTTAGAGTACATAAAACCCATCAGTAGTATCAGAGCCATGGGTGTTCTCTATTATATTGATGCAATTGTTTGATTTTCAAAGTTGAAAAAATGACATTTTTGGACACTACCTAATGGACTCGACGAGTCCTAATAGGGACTCGACGAGTTGGATGAATTTGGCGATGAACTAGATGAGTCCATTGCCTGGCTCGATGAGTTAGATCATCAGTTGGCAGAATTTTTGAGTTTTTGGCCTGTTTTGGATTACAATCATTACCACAAATTGTTTTGATTCATAAAATTTGATTTTACTAATTTGGTAATGATTATCCCAATTTAATAACATGATGATTTCCAAATTTTAAGATAATTACTTGCTTTTGTGAAAAACTAATTATTTGTAAAATTTTAAACTATCTTGCTATATGAACTAGGTCAAATTGGTAAATGATAAATTTTATGATAATTGGATAGTTTAAAATTTTGATCCAAATGTTTCTTGAAGTTATGGAATATGAAAAGTCTCATTCAAGAAAACATTAAACTCATAAGTTATGAAATTCCAAAAGTCTTGAAGAATTTCATAACTGGACCTCAAGTTATGGAATTTGAAAAGTCTCATTCATGAAACAATAACTCCAAAAGTTGTGGAGATCAAAAATTTTGAAGAGTTACAAAGCTTGCCCTCAAGTTTTGGAACTTGAAGAGTCTCATTTATGAAACTTTAATCCCAAACCCTAGAATTTTAAAAGTTTAAAATTCAATCCTAGACTATTATAATATTAAAATTTTGATATATATATATATATATATATATATATATATATATATATATATATATATATATATATATATATATATATATATATAAGACAAGTCAGTCTTACCGTTAGTAGGCCTCATTCATGAAGCTAGTCTATAAGGGGTATTTAAGGAAGCGGCCTATAATATGACCGCCATTGGTTATCCACTCTTACCCACCGTACTCTTAACTAGTCGAGGATCGTTAGCCGAACTGGTAGGATAGGACATTAATCCTCATTAATAAGTATAATAATATATTATAAAGTTACTAAAATTTTATAAATTCCCAATCTTAGTTACTTTAGGAAAAATGTGGAAATGGTGTTATTCCATGGAAATTTCACTTTTCACCATGCTAAGTTGTTAGTGGAGCGTGTGTGGTTAACTGGCACACTTATTTGGGACTAGCAAGGGTGAAAAAGGGTAGCTTGATGTTAATCATGGATCAATGGAGCGTGTGTGGTTAACCGACACATTGATCAAGTGATATGTAACATTAAGAGTACCAAGCACATTTGTACGGTTATTCACACCATGTTTGTGATCCTCGGTATCCCAGTCACAAACTTGAAGGGAATATTCGATATTTAAACATGTCATTGAAAAGTTCAATTAATCTCACAAGAATCTAGGAATTTTAATTCATTTAAAACTTAATCTTCACTTTTTTTCATGGTGGAAATTGGTAAATCATCATTTACCTACCTTCAAATATTTTAAAATTGGATTACGACATCCCTCTTCCAAATTGTAGAATATTGTGTTGGGTCCTATCCTTAATATTTCATTTGGGTGTTATATTAAGGATCCTTATGTAATCTAAATTTTGTCTTTATTTTCAGATGTCTACCTCAAACAATGCTTCCAATCCAATCCCTTCCGACTCTTTCTCCCTCATGAACTTATGTGGGAGGGTCATTTTCGATGGTTCAAACTTCAATGACTGGATTTGAAACATTCGAATGGCCATTTGCTATGAGGACAAAGAGTAAGTGCTCGACAAAGAGCTAAAGGAGATTGATGAAAACACTGCTACTCCCAAACAGATTTTTGAGCGTAAGTCTCATGAGAGGGACGCGACCAAGGTGTTGTGTATCATGATTGGTACCATGACTGCTTAGCTTCAGAAGTCCTATGAGGACTTTTGGCCTTATGAAATTCACCAGGATTTGATGGAAAGGTACCATCAAAGTGCTCGGTAGGAAACGTGTGAAATCATTGCTTCCATGATCACAACCAAAATGAAGGATCGAGAGTCCATCACGTCCCACTTGCAAAAGATGCAAAGCTTTGTGGACCGCTTGCTGAAGTTGAATGTTTGAATGTCAACGCTGATGAAGAGTTGGCCATTGACATTATTCTACACTATTTACCTTCTTGTTATGATAAGTTTCATATGACTTATCATATGAATAAGGAGGAGGTCACTCTAAGAAAGCTTCAACATCTTTTGAGAGCTGTTGAAAGCAGTTTGAAAGAAAAATTTGTTGTACCAACTCCTACTACTACTGCCCCTGTCTTGCAATTAGACATGGGAAGGGAAAGAAGAGGAAAGCTTCCTCAAAGAGCCACAAGGGAAATTCTCATGTTGGATCCTCTTCTAGTGGGTCCAAAGGTGGTTCTATGTAACACCGTCAATCTCAAAACAATTTTTCATTTTAAATTAATAAAAATACTCCATTCACATATTCTCAAAAATGTATATCATAGGTTTTTCACTGAACATAAGTAGAATTTACAATCCCCAAAATCCCAAAATATCTTCACTGCAAGTGTGTACTGATCATGTCGGCGCCTTCCCGCGATCATCACTGGTACCTGAAACACATAACATAGCAACTGTAAGCATAAATGCTTAGTGAGTTCCCCAAAATACCACATATGTACATACGCCTTTCCAGGCCATAATCTACTAGACCTTCCGGTCAATGTGTCTCAGGGGACTTCCGTCCCACAATTTTGATAGACCTTCCGGTCCCTAACCCTCTGACCTTCCGATCCATAACATCTTGACCTTTCGGTCCACATCATATATACATAGCACATACATATATTATAACAACATATAGCACATACATCTCATAGCACATTAGACCTTCCGGTCACATATAGGTACCACTCATGGTACAGTATAGTGAGAAGACTCACCTCGAAGGATGTCTATTGAACACTCGTGCTCAAGGTCCTCGATCTAGCTCCCACCTATCAAAATGATAACATTTCTAATTAATACTTTCTTTTGTCCTTACTCCTTAATAATGGGTAGAAGACCATTCTACCCTTCCCTGCCCTCTCTCTTAAACAATCTTGACCAAACCCTAAGGTCAACTAAAGTCAACGCAAGTCAACGGTCAAACTTTGAGCAGACTCGTCAAGTGCTCAAGGGCGACTCGGCGAATACATATGGGTCCTTTGAGTCCTTCTAGTCTCGCTTTGCACGTCGAGTCATCCCTTCACTCGACGAGGCAAGCCTGACACGAATCGCAGGGCAACCCCACCCCGACTAGTCGAGTCCATAAATGAACTCGGCGAGTTACTTCCATGCTCTTACTCAAAAGTCCTTCTGAGTTCAGATCTGCTTCTCTAATTTATAGATCTGACCTTCCCAAACATGATAATCACGTAAAGGTCACATCTTGGCACCCATGCAATGCCTACAAGGCTTCTTTTGGTGAAATGACCTCTAAAATGGTAACCTAAGTCCACAACTCAAAAGGAAAGGCATAAAACAGAGAATTTAGGACTCTCTAGACCTTCTAAGGTCCAGATCTAGGTACCAATTCCCCATGGGACCTCTCACACTCCAAATACAAGCTAATTAAGGCATAAAGAAACCCTAGATTTGACTATATCAACAAAACACAAGAATAAGCTCTGAGTAATACCTCAAATAGCTTCCTCTGCCTAAATGAAAGTAGATCCAAGCTCTCCAACTCTACTAGCTTGACCTTCCTCTTCCCTTCTTGCTAAAACACATAAGAATGATGAACAATGGCCTCTTTTCTCACTCACAAGGACTTTCAGATGCTCTGGTGCTCTCAAGGATGAAGGTAGCCGCAATGAAGGGTTATAAGGTCCTTTAAATAGGGCTCAAACCCGGGAAATTAGGGTTTTAGTCGCTAGCACGGACTCGTCAAGTCCCCTCACCGACTCGTCGAGTCCACGTATTAATCCAGTCATCACCACGTGACCATACTCGACGAGTCTAGGCATCAACTCGTCGAGTCTCTCTCTCCCTTAGACTCCAAAAATAAATGATAAAAAAATATTACCTGAAATCCCGGATGTTACAATTCTCCCCCACTAGAATCAGACTTCGCCCTCGAAGTCTTACTCTGCAAACAACTCTTGATGCTGATCACGCATCTCCAACTCCGGCTCCCACGTCAGCTTGGACCCTCTCCGATGTTGCTACTGGACCTGCACCAGGGACACCTCCTTGTTCCTCAGAACCTTGATTCTCCTATCTCTGATCGTGATCAGCCTCTCAACATAGTTAAGGCTTGCATCCACCTGAATGTACTCTAATGGAACCACTGCTGACTCATCGACAATACACTTCCTCAACTGAGACACGTGGAAGGTATCATGAATCTGAATCAGCTCGGCAGGTAGCTCCAAACGGTACGCTACTCTGCCTACCCTAGTTGTCACTCTGAATGGACCAATATATCGAGGTCCTAAGTTGCCTCTCTTCCTGAATGGAATCACACCTTTCCAAGGTGATACCTTCAGCAACCTCTTCCTGACTCACTGAATCTGCTTAGTCTTCTGCAGCACTATCTCCGTACTACCCATCACACGCTGTCCTACCTCTCCCCAATAAATGGGAGTCAGACACCTCCTTCCATACAATAGCTCTAAGGGGGGCATACCAATGCTTGAATGGTGGCTATTGTTATAGGAAAACTCAGCCAAAGGCAAATACGTGTCCCAACTTTCTCTAAAATCTAATACACACACCCGAAGCATGTCCTCGAGTTTCTGGATAGTCCATTCACTCTGACCATCGGTCTGAGGGTGATAAGCAGTGCTGAAATGAAATCTTGTACCCAACTCCTCATGAAACTTCTTCCAAAACCTGGAAGTAAAATGTACATCTCGATATGAAACAATCGAGATCGACACTCCATGCTGAGACACCACTTCCCTCACATATATTTCTGCCAACTTCACTGTGGAAGAGCTCTCACTGATAGCAAGGAAGTGAGCACTCTTCGTCAATCGATCCACAATCACCCAAATCGCATCGACACCCCTTGTGGTTCTTGGTAGTTTGGTGATGAAATCCATAGAAATTTGTTCCCACCTCCACTGGGGAACCTCAAGTGGCTGCAACTTGCCATGCGGATGCTGGTGCTTAGCCTTAACCTAACGACAGGTCAATCACCTCTCTACAATCCATGCAACATCTCTCTTCATACAAGGCCACCAATAGTCTCTCTTCAGATCCAAATACATCTTAGTGGCCCTAGGATGGATCGAGAATCTCGATCTATGTGCCTCCTCCATCAAAACAGTGCGTGCCCCGCCAATAAATGAAACCCACATCCGACCATGAAAAGTCATAAGCCCTCGGCTATCAGTCACAAACTCAGAAACCTGCCCAATCACTCGCTCCTTCTTGCGGTTCTCCGGTCTCGCAGCCTCTGTCTGGGCCTCACGAATGGTATCTAACACTGGAGTCATCACGGTCATTCTCTTACACATACCTCGTATCTGAACACTCTCTGTCCTCCGACTCAAGGCATCGCCTACCACATTCACCTTGCCCGAGTGGTACAAGATCTAACAATCGTAATCCTTCACCACATCCAACCATCTCCTCTGCCGCATATTCAGGTTGGGTTGGTCCATCAAATACTTCAAACTCTTGTGGTTGGTGTAAATGGTACACCGAACCCCATAAAATAGTGGCGCCATATCGTGAGAGCGAACCCTATTGCTCCCAACTCCAAATCATGAGTGGGATACCTTGCCTCATGAGGCTTCAACTGCATTGATGCATATGCTATCAGATGCCCTCTCTGCATTAGCATCGCACCCAATCCCGATATCGACGCGTCACAATACACCACAAAATCCTCCATCCCCTCCGGAAGGAGACCTGCTGCTCTGGGCCCCAACTGAAAGCCACGCCCTTCCGGGTCAACCTGGTGAGAAGAACAAGAATCTTGGAGAAATTCGTAATGAATCTCCGATAATAGTCGGCCAACCCCAGAAAACTCCTGATCTCGGTGGCGGATCTCGGTGCCTCCCAACTTATCACTGCCTCAATCTTGGCCGGATCGACCAATATCCCATTCTGGTTAACGAGATGCCCCAGGAACTGGACCTCTCGTAACAAGAAATCACACTTGGAGAATTTGGCGTAAAGCCTCTCCGATCTCAGAACTCCGAGGATCTCTCACAAATGCTCCTCATGCTGCTCTCTAGCTCTCGAATATACCAATATATAATCGATGAATACGATCACTGAATGATCTAACATCAGCCTGCATAATCTATTCATGAGGTCCATGAACGCTGCTGGTGTATTGGTGAGCCCGAAAGGCATCACCACGAACTTGTAATGCCCATAACGAGTCCTTAATGCAGTCTTCTAAATATCCTCATTGCTTACTCTCATCTGATGATATCCAAACCTCAGATCGATCTTGGAGAACCAAGACGCTACCTGTAATTGATTGAACAAATCATCGATCCTTGGCAAGGGGTAACAGTTCTTGACCGTCAACTTGTTCAACTCTCGATAATCAATGCACATCCGGGGTGAACCATTCTTTTTCTTGACAAAAAGGATAGGCGCTCCCCACAGTGAGCTACTCGGCCGAATAAACTCCTTCCCCAACAGCTCCTGAAGCTGCGAGGATAACTCCTGCATCTCTGGAGGCGCAAGGCGATAGGGCGCCTTGGCGATAGGTGCTGCCCCCGAAACCAAATCGATACGGAACTCTACCTGCCTCTCGGGAGGCACACCCGGCAATTCCTCGGGGAAAACGTCTGGGAACTCGCACACTATCAGAACCTTTCCAACTGATCTCGGTCTCTCCGAATCAATCCTCGTATCAATCACATAAGCCACAAACTCACTACAGCCCTGCTGTAGATTTTGCCTTGCTCTAGCGGCCAAACAAAACGCTGACCCAGAATGGGTACCCTCACCGTATACTGTAAGTACTCCCCCACTAGGGTCTCGTATCATCACTAGCTGCCGCTCGCAGTCTATAACAGCCCCAAAATGACTCAGCCAATCCATGCCCACTATGATAGAAACATCCCCCATCGCAATCAGGACCAGATCAATCGGAAACTCAACACCAAAGATCTCTAGTACACATCCTCGAATCACGTCTGTAGCATACACCGCTCGCTCGTCACTTATGGATACTTGTAGAGGTTGACTCAACGCCTCTGGCTAGATTCTGATGTGCTGACTAAACGCTAAAGACACAAACGATCGACTTGCACCCGAGTCAAATAACACCAATGCAAGAACAGAACTCACAAGAAATGTACCTACGCATATCATAACATAAGCATAATATCTCAAACTCGACATAAAGAAATGAAAGAATACATACCATCCACGACGTCGGGTGCTGCGCAGACCTCCTCCGCTGTCAACTGGAAGGCCCTCCCGCGAGCCTTCGGTACTTCGGCCTTCATTGACCGGCTCTCTGAAGCTCGTGCAGCAGTAGGGGCAGATCCCTGGGCTGATTCCTGCAAAAACTGCGGGCACTCGTCCTTCTGATGGCCCGTCTCGTTGCAATGAAAGCAAACCATAAATCCCTTAGGGCAGTCCTTGGCTATATGCCCCCCCTTTCCATATTTGTAGCAAGCACCCGCTCGGCACACACCATCGTGTCCCTTGCCTCACTTCCCGCAGGTGCAGCCCTTCTGGCCCCCAAACCTTGTATCCATGGACTTAGCCTGCTTGGCAGCTGGCTGCACCTGCACCTGTCGCCTGTCCCTCCTCTAAGACTCAACCTCCTCCCTGGCCCGAGTCTCCAGCTCAATCTCCCTCTTTCGGTTATTTTCCTGAAGCTCAACAAATGTCCGATAAGTCGAGTTTGATACAAACTCCCGAATATCCCTCCTCAGTATGTTAATGTACTGGCTCATACGTGCCTGCTCAGTTGACACCTGCTTAGGGAAAAACATCGCCCTCTCATGAAACATCCTCGTAATCATGGTCACAGACTCAGTTCCCTGCTTGAGGGATAAAAACTCTTGGGCTAACCGTTCCCTTTCCAAATACTCATCTCGGAACATCGTGGTGAACCTCTCCGAGGTCACCGCAGTAAGCTCTGCCGTAGTGAAGTCCGCGGTCACGAACATCCACTAATCCTCCGCTCCCGGGCAGAGCTGGTTCAGCGCGAACCAAACCCTCAGATACTCCGGACACGAGAAAGTGTAGAAGCATCCCTCTATGTCATAAATCCATCTCATCTCCGCTATGGGATCCTGGTTCCCATCAAACTCTGGTGGCTTCGTCTTGTTGAACTCCCGGAACAGCAATGAGCAACAGCTGGAGTAGCTGCAGCGGCTGCAGCCTCAGTAATCGCTACATACCGCTCATCAAAGATCTCAATCACTGTGGTCTTGATAGACCTAAACATCTCAGGAATCTCAGCTCGGATAGCCGCAACCACCTCATCATGAATCATTTGATGCAACTCCTCGTCACTCACGCCACTCGTCTCAGGCCTGTAGCGTGTCCCAACCATGATGCCTCTGAAATACAACATGAAAATATTAGATACTCGCTCGAGTATACTTGCACTTGATAACTGAATCCTACTTGCTCCCTAGTACCCTAAGGATTCTTACTTGGACTTAGCACTGATTTGGTGACTTCGGTAGTACGGGCCCAATACTACCGCCCACACCGCATCAACATTCACCCCAAGTCCTCCTCCTAGGATCCCAGCTCAAAAGTACTCTACATCTCGCTAGCATAGGCTACACTCCAAGGCAAAGGCATCATAAATCAGACCACTCTAGTCCTAACATGAATACCTAGCGTATTTTAGCATTCATATCATATCATATCATATCTCATAACACATAATGTAAGGTTATTTTGGGAAATCACCGTTCGGGCGCTAGCTGATCGTACACACTGCTTCTTTCTCCTTTCCTCAAATTCTTTTACTTTTTGGAAAAATTGTTTCTTTTAGGAAAATGTTTCTCAAATCCTCAGTTTGAGTTCAAATACACCTGAAGGTGAATCAGAATCCCTCAAACCAAGGCTCTGATACCAACTTGTAACACCGTGAATCTCAAAAAAAAAATCATTTTAAATTAATAAAAATACTCCATTCACATATTCTCAAAAATGTATATCATAGGTTTTTCACTGAACATAAGTACAATTCATAATCCCCAGAATCCCAAAATATCTTCAATGCAAGTGTGTACTGATCATGCCGGTGCCTTCCCGCGATCATCACTGGTACCTGAAACAGATGACATAGCAACTGTAAGCATAAATGCTTAGTGAGTTCCCCAAAATACCACATACGCACATACGCGTTTCCAGGCCATAATCTACTAGACCTTCCGGTCCATGTATCTCAAGGGACTTCCATCCTATAATTCTGGTACACCTTCCGGTCCTACCCGTAACGACCTTCCGGTCCCTAACCCTCTGACCTTCCGGTCTATAACATCTTGACCTTCCGGTCCATCTCATACATACATAGCACATATATATCCTATAACAACATATAGTACATACATCTGATAGCACATAAGACCTTCCGCTCACATATAGGTACTACTCATGGTATAGTATAATGAGAAGACTCGCCTCGAAGGATGTCTAGTAAACACTCGTGCTCAAGGTCCTCAGTCTAGCTTCCGCCTATCAACATGATAACATTTCTAATTAATACTTTCTCTTGTCCTTACTCCTTAATAATGGGTAGAAGACCATTCTACCCTTCCCTGCCCTCTCTCTTAAACTATCTTGACCAGACCCTAAGGTCAACGGAAGTCAACCCAAGTCAACGGTCAAACTTTGACTAGACTCGTTGAGTGCTCAAGGGCGACTCGGCGAGTCCATACGGGTCCTCTGAGTGTTTCTAGTCTCCCTTGGAACATTGAGTCATCCCCTTCACTCGGCGAGGCAAGCCTAACACGAATCGCGGGGCAACCCAGCCCCGACTCGTCGAGTCTATAAATGAACTCAGTGAGTTACTTCCATAATCTTACTCAAAAGTCCTTCTGAGGTCAGATCTGCTTCTCTAATCTATATATCTGACCTTCCTAAACATGATAATCACGTAAAGGTCACATCTTGGCACCCATGCAACGCCTACAAGGCTTCTTTTGGTGAAATGACCTCTAAAATGGTAACCTACGTCTGCAAATCAAAAGGAAAGGCATAAAGCAGAGCATTTGGGACTCTCTGGACCTTCTAAGGTCTAGATCTAGGTACCAATTCCCCATGGGACCTCTCACACTCCAAATACAAGCTAATGAAGGCATGAAGAAGCCCTAGATTTGACTATATCAACAACACACAAGAATAAGCTCTAAGTAATACCTCAAATAGCTTCCTCTGCCCAAATGAAAGTAGATCCAAGCTCTCCAACTCTCCTAGATTGACCTTCCTCTTCCCTTCTTGCTAAAACACACAAGAATGATGAACAATGGCTTCTTTTCTCACTCACAAGGAATCTCAAATGCTATGGTGCGTACAAGGACGAAGTTAGTTGCAATGAAGGGTTATAAGGTCCTTTAAATAGGTCTCAGACCCAGGAAATTATGGTTTTAGTTGCCAGCACAGACTCATCGAGTCCCTTCACCGACTCGTCGAGTCCACTCATTAATCCAGTCATCACCACGCGGCCATACTCAACGAGTCTAGGCATCAACTCGTTGAGTCTCTCTCTCTTTGACTCCAAAAATAAATGATAAAAAATTAATACCTGAAATCCTGGATGTTACATTCTACTACATCCTCCTCAAATCCAATGGAAGCAGAGTGCTTCCATTATCATGAAAAGGGGCAATGGAAATGAAGCTGCCCCAAATACTTGCAAGACATAAAGGATGGGAAGATCAAGCCCACCTTTCCTGGTATTTACATAATTCTATCTAATAACTCATCACATGCTAATTCTTGGGTCCTTGATACAGGATGTGGTTTTCACATTTCTTCTAATTTGCATGGTCTAAAAAGAAGTAGGGATGTGGAGCACGGGAAGATGAACTTGATCATGGGGAATACGAATAACTCACCTGTGACCAAGATTAGAGTCTATTCTTTATTGCATAGTAGTGGGTTAAATTTAGAATTAAATAATTGTTGCAAGTCGTCTGATATGGCGATAAATATTATTTCTTTTCATGGTTTGTATAAACAATGTTTACCTTTTCTTTTAATAATGAGATTGGTTCAATAAATGCTTATTATAATGGAATTTTTTTATTTTGAAGAATTTACTTGTAATGGTATATATGAAACTGTGATGGTTGTAGATAACTTAGGAAATAATGTGTTGCATATTGATGACCGTGGATGGACCGAACGACATTCTCCAGGCGTCGGAATCGAAATGACATTTGTCACCTCGACCTGCCGGCCTAACTGTAGCTAACAGTTGTGGTGCGGGATTGTCAGTCCCGTATAGATCTATACACAAACTCACGCTCTCCCTCCAGGAGACTCAGGTTATAATTTCAGGGCTTTTGTTTGTAATTAGATAACTACGTGCATATGACTCTCTCACAAAGCTATACTGATGATTACATGTAGAATAAATGAAAATCCTTTGTATTTAAATGACTATTTGTATGATCTATAAGATATACCTATTATAGGTTACACATATGTTTCTGTAATAAAACTTGTACTTTGTAAGATAGTTCTTATGTTCCGTAAATTATACCAATTATAGTTTATATGTTCGTTCGCATTGTATCTATGTTTCGTGTACTGATGATGTAAGTGTTCCATAAACTATACCCATTATAGTTTATAAGTGTATGTTACATTTGTAATATAAGCATTCTAAAAATCTTCCTTTGCTCTGCATGTTACACAGGTTGAAAGAATTGTACTCATATAAATTATGTCTTAGCGAAAACCATGGTCAGTTACTGTCAAAATAAATTAGTTTGATCTAAGACAATATAAAGTAGGTTCAAAATCATTTTGATAACGCATAAATTTTGTGCAAAATGTGTTTTATTGTACTTGTATTCCCCCTAAAAACATTAAAAACTATTAAAATTTAGGTGTATGAACTCACCGCAAATGTGTGTTAACTTGAATTAGCAAGTTGTAGAGAAGATCCTCGGGCTAGTGTATGGGCGAAATAGCATTATCCTAAAATATTTGTATTTGACGTCATATTTAAATTAATAATAAACTAATTTAAATATTGTGTTAAGTAAATAATTAAGTATAAAGAAGACTTACAATTAAATTGGATAATTTGAAAATGTTGAAAGGGGTTTTTGGATGGAAAATGGGGTTTACGGTTGGATCTTGGTGTTCTTGAGAATTTTATGAAGATTTGAAGGTTCAATTGAAGATTTTAAGAATTTTTGAATGTTCTTGATGGGATTTATGAAGATTTGAAGGAAATATGGGTGACAACTATGAAGTTTCGAAGGTTCACGTATGATAGTTGAGAGAATTTTGGGGTTGTTTTCAGATGAGTAATGTGTGAAATGAATTGGTTTTTGCCTAAATACATATATATAGGGGTGGTTTACGGTTTAGACCTTCTATAAGGGGGGTGTTTTCGGTTTTGACTCAAGAGGAATAAGGGTTTTCGGATTTAGGTCAAACGGAAAAGGGTTCACGGTCTTGGTCTCACCCTTTAGGGTTTTTGGTTTTTGTTTTCACCATATAAGGTGTTGACGCTTTGGGTTTTGCAATTGGATTCCATAAATACATAAACACATATATACCCATTTTAGTCCTTAAATTAATTCATGTATGGCCCCTTAATTTGAACTAGTGTAAGATTCGTTTAATCTAGTGTGAGTTTATGTTAAGTATTATGCTTATACTATCCCCTTTCAACATGGTTTTCCACATAAACTTTTATATAAGTTAAATGAATCATGAACTTAATGCATTTTGAGTTCCTATATCAACAAGTTAGGTTGTGAATTTACTTGTATAAGGTTTTATTTTAGACTTTATTAGCTTGAAATAACAGGTTGTCACATCATCCCCCCGTTAGAGAGAATTTCGTCCTGCAATTCTTGTTATAGAAAATATATCATAGAATAGGGAAAAGATGAGGGTACTTTTTTTGCATTTGGTCTTCTCGCTCCCAAGTGAACTTAGTTCCCTGCTTGACATTCCATCGAACCTTCACTATTGGTGTGCGACTTGGTTTGTTCGTTTGACTTCCTTATGCATGATTTCTATTGGTTCTTCCACAAAGTGTAGGCTCTCATTAAGCTCAATTTCATTGAGTGGATTGACAAGAGTCTCGTCTGATAAGCACTTCTTTAGATTTAAGACATGGAAGACAGGATGTATGTTGCTTAGTTCTTGAGGTAATCGGAGTTTGTAAGCTACTGGGCCGATTCTAGCGAGAATCTCGAATGGCCCAATGTACCTTGGATTTAGCTTCCCTCGCTTTCTTAAGTGTTTCATGCCTTTCCAGGGTGAGACCTTTAGTAGGAATCGATCGCCAACCTAGAATTCCAAGGGTTTTCGCCTCTTGTCTGCATAGCTTTTCTACCTGCCTCTAGAGGCTTTTAGTCGTTCACGGATCTGAACGATCTTTTATGTGGTTTCTCAAATGATCATTGGACCAGTGAGTGTGCTATCAGGGGTTTTTCCTTTAGCTAACTGGGTATCACCCACTTCATCCTAGCACATAGGTGACTTGCCCTTGCGGCCATAGAGGGCTTCGAATGGAGCAGCCATGATGATAGGGTGATAGTTGTTGTTATATGAAAACTCGAAAAGTGGCAATGAGGTATCCCATGCTTAATCAAAGTAGATCACACAGACTCTCAGCATGTCTTCTAGTGTTTGAATTGTTCTCTCACTCTGCCCATTAGTTTGTGGGTGGTAGGTTGTACTCATATCCAGCCTAGTTCCCATCACTTTCCGAAGCGACTACCAAAACCGTGAAGTGAATCTACTGTGTCTGTCCTAAATAATAGATATTGACACTCCATACAGTCACACAATCTCTCAAATGTAAGTTCTAGTCAATTTCTCCATCTTATCTATCTCCTTGATTGGCAGGAAGTAGGCAGATTTGGTTAATCTGTCAACGATCACCCAGATGGTCTTGTGACCTCCCTGTGTCTTGGGTAGCTTGGTTATGAAGTCCAGGGTAATCTGCTCCCACTTCCACTCAGGTATCTCTGGTTGTTGCAGAAGACCTGAGGGCTTTTTATATTCTACCTTGACTTTGGCACAAGTTATACACTTGCCCACGTAGGTAGCAATCTATGCTTTCATGTTTGGCCACCAATAGAGTTGCTTGAGATCCAGATACATCTTATCTAAACATGGATGAATGGAATATCCAGTCTTGTGAGCTTCATGTGGGATTTTGGGCATTCTAATACTCCTAAGGCGTACATGCTACCCTAAATACCTTGGATCTATGTTTTCTCTATTATACATGCAAATATGAATATTCCAAGGTATTCCCCTAACCAGCATACAAAACATTGATACTTGAGTAATAAAACAAGTTAGAAGACATAACTTTTGATGTAGCTTGATTTCATGGAGCTTAAGAGCCTAGTGCCCCAAGTGTGACACTCCAAATGGGTCACACAACATCAAGAACACTTGGAATAACTTGAGAGAAGAAGTTCCTTTGCTCCAAATCGGCTATGCCCTCATGTAAAACTCTTAGGTCCGATTTCTTGAACTAAGACACTTTTATATACTATGTAGGATTAGGGTTACATCCATGTAAACCCTAATACCCATGACACTTCATTTGCATAGGATCCATGGTTTAAAAGCTCCATGGACTATCCATGGTCTTCCATACACTCTTAGCCCATCCTAAATAAACCTTGTCCCAATCCATATATATATATATATATATATATATATATATATATATATATATATATAAGAATCCATATTTAATTAATCTCTTTTGATCACTAAATTAATTCTTGATCAATACTAATCAAATAATATGATTTCATATTAATATATTAGAACTTATAATATATTAAAATAAATCGCAAATAACCTCTTCTCACATAAAGTCTACCCAGATGTTCTGATGCCATGCAACCCAAATAGACCATGCCAAGTCGAATCAAGTACATACCAATTATAGTTATGGACTTAGACACTAATCCAATAGTCTCCCACTTGGATAAGTCTAAAACTATTATTGCGTATGACTTCAAAACTCGACTAGCAATCGTGGCTCTTAAAAGCTGTTGTCGAACTCTGAACAAATCAATGACGCGTCTATTAGATAAGTGATCATATATTCCTCCATTCTAGATATGATATGGACAAAGACATGGATTATAATCATTCTCTCTGTCTATTTTTTGTTTCCCAATTTCCGATTTATTACGGCCGACTAACTGAACAAATCAAATCAGTCCAGGCCTGGCCAAACACTTCAGGGTGTCGTCACTAAATCATTGAGGGGCCCACAGATATTACTTTTATCCCTTTAAGGGTAAAAGGAATGGATGAACTTCGACTCATATGCTTGTTCTACTACTTGTTTAATCATACACAAAGGCATGTTTTATAACATCGAGTTACCAATGCGTTTTCATACAATCAGTGTATAACCAACTCATAGGCAACAACTCATATATCTATGTTTGAAGAATATAAGATATTATCGTCTCATGATCACTTGTGATAAAATCCATGAAGAGATTCAAATGAGCATGGGTTAAATCCAATACTCAAGTCCCTATTCTAGGAGTACTCATGAATGTTGTAGCAACTCTTATTATGTCTAACATCTTAGACATCTACAAACCTGATTCATGACATCCTTAATTTATACCTACTTCCAACATATGACTGACTGTGGAGAGTTTAAATAACTTAGTCATTCGGAAAGAATAACCTAGTTATTCTAGAAGTCAAAACATGCAAAGTGAAACACAAGAATAATCGAATCCAATATGGTCTCAAAACTTATGAATATAAATAAAACACCTTTTATTTATCACCATATTGATTACACATTATTCATTGCATAATGTTTCAAATAATCAACTTTATACTTAAATCAAAACAATACTCATGCCATGATCTAAGCATGCACACTATGTTTATCTAAACAATAGTTATGCCATACACCAAGTATGCACACTATGTTTTTCTATGATCCTTACTTTGTGGAATAGATCAATTGAATATAATTCCAATGATTCTCATTTCACAATCCCAAAACCTTACCATAAATGTAAGAATTCCAAATTCCTGCCATTTACAGAAATCTGTTAGATTCTAAACTTATATGCATTGATCCTCTTGTAATGACTATGCTCAAATTCACAAAGACTTGTCAACAGACATTACAGAGTATTCCAATGGAGATCAACTCCATGGAAACGAAGTCTCATATTCAAAGTAGATTACTTTAAACATCCTTCTTGCATTAAGTTTTCTAATCTTACACAGATTGAATAACTTCCAACTGTGGAGACAATTCCATATTCCCATTTTGACTATCACTTCTGAATAAGAGTTGCCTCCTTTCAGAATATTTCAATATGGTCCTTTCAAAATTAACACTATACTTCCAACTGCCCCTGAGCAACCAGTCTTTGGTAAACCTTAGATTATCCTCAACAATTGCTTAATCATCTCAGTCATATCCAATTCTAGACTTTTCCCCTCTTAATGCCCTGAGCATTTGGAAAATTTAGAAAGGATGAATATTATAGCACATGCAATCGAACCTATATCCGAAGCATATGAGATACGATTCATGATGTCTCACATAAAGACTCGATACTAGACCAGTCTTTTTTCTATATATCTATTTCTATTTGCCAAGTTCTCATAATTCAGATTATGAAAAGGAATGTCGTAATCATAATCGAATTTTAGAACGCAAATAATGAACCCATATATAAAATTTCCTAATGTTGATCCATTCCAACATAAAATTCATATATATATATATATATATATATATATATATATATATATATATATATATATATATATATATATAGCATTGAGTAAAGATCATTAAAACCTCAATCTAAGCTTTTAGAATTGAAATGGAGTATAATTTACTCTCCCTTAATTATAGCAAAACAACCTTTCCCAATTTAACTTTTGTTTTCTATAATTAACATTGCTAACTTGCAACACTTATCATAATTATCATGCTCCTACTAACATTAAATTTATCAGCGTAAGACTTATGCTCCCGCTAGCTTTGAAATGTACTCAGAAATCAGCTGGACTTCTAGAGATCAATACTTTATTGACTTTCTTACCAAAGTTCAGACTTCTGATACGAGATGCTTTGATAAAGCTTTATCAAAATCATACACCTTTCCTTAGATAGCACACATGTGTGTCTAAACAGTTTCAGAACTATGAAAAGGGATGTCGTAATCCTAGTCTTAATTGTTTAGACCTTTGCCATGTCTCACAAGTCCATGTTAGTGTGCCGGTTAACCACACACGCTCCACTAATGACTTTGAGAATGCAAATATCACAATTGCTATCTACTTAAAATCTACTCAGTGAAAGCACTTCCTCACCATCAATTTCATGAATTGGAGAGAAACCTTATGACACTTAGATTTTAGGTTGTATGTGTTCCTATCCATGTGAATTTGTCAAAACCATAATCACATTACAAGGTTAGTGACAAATCCAAACTCATATGGACTGAACTTATGCAATCATAAATTCTTGCCACCTGGCAGCCCAAGGACATGCCATTTTGTAACAACCCGAAATTTGTTCGTCGCCAAAACCCGTTCTACCCGAAAGGTCGCCGTTATCAGATTCGTTCCGTTTTCTCTTTGGAGTCAATTATATAAACTTATATGTTTATTTTATTTAATGAGTGTCTAAATCACTCAGGAACTTATGTTATTAGCCCAAAAATCATTATTTCATAAGTTTTAAAAATGTTCCCGTCGGGTGACGGAAACTCAATCGGGTGCGACCAAAAGCCGCGTTTAGCGTCGGTATCGGGTAGAATTCCACCGCGTGCAAATTTTAGGAACTATATAAACGTGCTTTAGCTTTCATTTGAAGCTTTTCCTTCTCTCACTACTCTCTCTCTAACCTCTCTCCAAAATCCAAAGATTAAGGGTCCAAAACTCAATTTTTAGGCTTCAAATCCTTAAGGTACCTTCCTAGCCTTAATCTATAGCATGTTTAGCTTCCAAATTTGACATTTAATCATGAAATTGGACAATATATGTGAGTTTACGGCCCAGGAGGCTGCCTAGGCAGTAAACACCACTTTGAAGGGTTTTTAGCCCTTAAACTCCTTCCTAGACTCAATTGGACTTTAGATATGGCTAAGGGACTTCAAGATATGGACTCTAAACATTTAAAACATGAATTTTGTGATGTTTGAAGGAGTTTATGGCCAAGGATCATTCTTGGGCCGTAAACTCATATAATTAGGGTTTTCATGCCCTTTTACCCTTCCAAATCACTAGTACGGCTTAGATATGAATTATAGGACCTTGGTTTAAGCATTTGGACACTTGAAACATGAAATTTGGGGGACTTATGTGAGTTTACGGCCAAGGTGAGTGCTTGGGCTGTAAACTCCCCAAAACTTGACATAAATCCAATTCTAAGGTGTTAGAAAGCCATCCAACACCACCAAAAGCCTTGGAATAAATCAAGGGACCAACCAAAAATACTTTAAGGGCCTAAAACACATCATTCATGGGATTTCTAAGAGTTTACGGCCAAGGCTTGTTCTTGGGCCGTAAACTCCAAAATTCTTGGTGTTAGAATGCAAACTAAACACCCCTAAGGCCCTTAGATGAATTTTAGAAGTCCTTCTATGCAAGTTTTAGACCTTGAAACACTTTGTAGCACCCTATAGAAGAGTTTACGGCCATGAGGGGGGTCTCATGGGCCGTAAACTCCATAAACACCCCAAATGTCCCTTGCAAACTCATGTTAGGCCTTAGAATAATTCTATTAATCACATGTGATTTGTTTTGGAACCATTTAACATCATTTTCTTGGAAAAATAGGGGTTTACGGCCATGGAGCCATGCTAGGCCGTAAACTCCCATAAAGGGGGTCTAATTGATGTTTTAAAATCATTTCAAGTCCTTAAACCAAGTCTAGAAATTATCCCCTAAATGTTGGAAGTCCAAATTGCACCATAAACCACCCATCATGAGTTTACGGCCATAAACTCATGGGGAATGGGTGTTTTGGCCGTAAAATCCCATAAGGGAGTGTTCCTTTGAAGTCCCAACTTATTTCCCAAGTCCCTTGCATCATTCATGTCCCTAAACGCCACCCAGGTCCCACCAAACACTTGTATCGGAGTGTTATCGCGACTTGAAGCAAGTGTCCCTATCCAACAATCAACCTAAGTCCTAATTAGATACAAATGTGTATCTTTACATCATAATTAGGAACCTTGTGTGTTTACAAGTCCAGGCTCAACTCTTAGCATCCAAACCGTCTCATATCTCGTCTGGTGAGTTCATACCCCTACGGCTTTTTCACTTTTTTCAATGTTTTCAGGGGGGGAATACAAGCAAACTATAACTGTTTTTCCAATCACAACATTGATGTGTTTCAGACAATATCTGATAAACATATAAACTCTTTTACTCCTTATGTATTATGCTGAGCATAAGGAATGACTATTCGATTTCAAGTAAATGGATTTTAGTTAAGGAAATAATCAAACTAATCAAATTATTATGGGAATAATTTGGGGGTCTTTACTGTTCTTTCTATCGTATACTGATGTCTATATCAAGTTATTAGATAAGCTATGTCTGATTCAGTTTATCTCTGTATCGTTTGAATGTATTGTCAGATAATTTCATGTATGTATCTATAGTTACTGTACTATGTTTCATAATCTACTGTATGTCGATATATTATGAGAACCCTGTGAATAGTTTAGTACTGGTTTGTGAGATAGTCACTACCCTTTATGGATGATCAGTAAATCCTCCCCGGAAGTGTAACCAGAGTCTCCTGGAGGGAGAGCGCGGAATTTGTGAATAGATCTATTCGGTACTGACAATCCCACACCTTAACTGCTAGCTACAGTTAGGCGGGCACGCCTAGGGTGACAAATTTCTGGATTTCATTCGACGTCTGACAAACGTCAAGGAGGTCATGTTGTCGTATTAGTATGGTTACCCGACTCACAACATGTATTAACATTAGTTTATTCACAGTTTGGGTTCAGAAAACTATACCTCGTTCGGGATAGTGATCCCATGGTTTTGCATCTATATTTTATATCTCTTTCGGGATTGTGATCCCATGGTGTTGTTTCTAGATCTCTTTCGGGATAGTGATCCCATGGTATTATCAAACTATTTTATATCTATATCCTATACGGGATAGTGATCCCATGGTTTATGTCTAAATCTCTTTCGGGATAGTGATCCCATGGTATTAACCAAACTATTTAGTATCTAGTTCGGGATAGTAATCCCATGGTTTTCTAAATCTATATCTTATACGGGATAATGATCCCAAGGTTTTGTATCTATATCTTATACGGGATAGTGATCCCATGGTTTTCCAAATCTGTATCTTATTCGGGATAGTGATCCCATGGTTTCAATCTATATTTACATATATACATCAACTTATCTCGTGTTTAGTCCGGGATGATAGTCCCATGATCTTAGACCTGTACTTTCAGATGTGTCAAACTATCTTATATGTCTTTTGGGATAGTGATCCCAAGATTTTCATTATATAGTTTTGTGTGTTAAACTATACTTTGTGTTATACAACCGATCTTACAATTAGGAAAATATGGGATTTTCCTGGGGTAAAATACAATACATAATCGAATTGGTAACAAATGATAACTAAACCAACTTCACATAAGAAAATATGGGATTTTCTTGGATAACAAATCTTTTCGGAAACTAAAGGAAATCGATACATTTTCATAAACCAAAACCGCTTATGAACTCACCAGCTTTATGCTGATTTTCAAACCGCTTGAATTCTCAGGTCCAAGTTAGACAGGTACCCGGTGATCTCTTTTGACGAAGACAGAGTGCGTGGAAGACTCGCCTCAACTTTTGTTAATATGATGCATATGTATATTTGTATAACTTTACTTTTGAAACAAATGTAAACTTTCATATATATGTAATGTAATGTTTGTTTACTGTGATTACTATGTACATTGGATTTGATACACAACGTGGTAGTCAACCCCGGAGATGTTTCCGCCTTTGGTTTTCGGGGTGTGACAGATTGGTATCAGAGCCCTTGTTTATAGTGAACAGAGTATACCAAACCTTACATGGTATAAAACTATAAACACTAAAGGGCCTCAGTGCTCTGAATTAAAAGTATCTTCAAAACTATAAGTATTTTCAAAAGTATACAAGTATACCGAACTGCCGAAATCCGTAATTTCAAGTAGAACAAAACATAAGTAAATGGGTGTTGTACACTGCGGTTAAACCTGGGCAGTTATGTAGTCGTGTCTAGGGTCAATATATCCTGGCCAACTATATTCATTCGAGACACGGCCAACATGTGCTTGGGAGTGACTGTGGTACGCAGCATGCCTAAAACTTACCTAATATCTCAAACAACGAATCGTCGCTGCAGCGAACCATGAAATACTATGGGAGTATTTCTCGAAGCCAATCCTTCGTAGAAAATCCTCGTATACGCGATGTTACTTGATCATTCCACTAGCGATAAAATGTTCTATCTTGATAACTCCTTCCTGCTTTATCGCTTAGTATGATGCTATATCTGTCTTGATGAGATATCCCCTGTTCAATATCTCTTGATTCAATTCAGAGGACTTATAATCCTCTCTTTCCTGATCTTTTTAGATCAAGATGCCTCCGAGAAAGAGACCCAGCTCGAAGAACAACGATAATCCTCCTCCGCCACCACCTTCTCCTCAATTTGATCTCGCATCACTTCAAATTGTTCTGACTGCTGCAATTGTGGCAGCTATGTCTCAAATGAATCCCGGTGGCTCCGGAGGTGGTTCCCAACCTCAAAATCCAGAAGACAACTAGGATCACCGAAGAGGGGGTTCCTACAAAGACTTCATGAACGCGAAACCCACAACCTTTGATGGCACTGGAGGTGTCATTTCCCTGACTCGATGGTTCGAGAAAATCGAGTCAATCTTCGAAATATGTGCCTGTTCGGAGTCTGACAAGGGCAAATTCGCCGCCTGCACTTTCCTTGACAAAGCCCTGACTTGGTGGAACGGCCGAGTCAAATCCTTAACTCTACCTGTAGCGAATGCCATGGGTTGGGAAGCTATGAAGGAGCTTCTGCTTGCAGAGTACTGCCCTCGGGGCGAAATTCAGAAACTAGAACACGAACTCTGGAACCTTAAGATGAAGGGTTCCAACATAGCAGCTTATACTTCAAGATTCGATGACCTGGCATTACTCTGTCCGGGAATGGTTACCCCGGAGAGTAAAAAGATCGAAAGATTCATCTGGGGATTGACCCAACCAACTAAAGGGAATGTCTTATTGGGGATAGTGATCCCATGGTTTCAATCTATATTTACATATATACATCAACTTATCTCGTGTTTAGTCCGGGATGATAGTCCCATGATCTTAGACCTGTACTTTCAGATGTGTCAAACTATCTTATATGTCTTTCGGGATAGTGATCCCAAGATTTTGATTATATAGTTTTGTGTGTTAAACTATACTTTGTGTTATACAACCGATCTTACAATTAGGAAAATATGGGATTTTCCTAGGGTAAAATACAATACATAATCGAATTGGTAACAAATGATAACTTAACCAACTTCACATAAGAAAATATGGGATTTTCTTGGATAACAAATCTTTTCGGAAACTAAAGGAAATCGATACATTTTCATAAACCAAAACCGCTTATGAACTCACCAGCTTTATGCTGATTTTCAAACCGCTTGTATTCTCAGGTCCAAGTTAGACAGGTATCCGGTGTTCTCTTTTGATGAAGACGGAGTGCGTGGAAGACTCGCCTCAACTTTTGTTAATATGATGCATATGTATATTTGTATAACTTTACTTTTGAAACAAATGTAAACTTTCATATATATGTAATGTAATGTTTGTTTACTGTGATTACTATGTACATTGGATTTGATACACAACGTGGTAGTCAACCCCGGAGACGTTTCCGCCTTTGGTTTTCGGGGTGTGACACATTTCTTCCAAGTAGTTATGCAACCAATTGAGAACTTTTCAGAACTCATATGAAAATCTAACTTTAACTGGAATAGGCACATAAATAAGAATATGCCAACACGATAGGCTATAAACCTGAAGTCGTGTGTTATTGATAAGCAATAAGTTTTATCCTTGATTAGTTCTTGAGACTTTCAAGACCTTTAAGGCTCCCACTATCCTCTTGACATATAAGATTCTCTTGTCAAGAACCACTCCTTGACAAATAAATATTCAAGAGATAGTGCGGATTCTTATTAAGACAAACACTTCACACAATTGGTCTTAGTTGGTCTCTGTTTTATCCAAAACATCACAACTTACCAATTTCAAATGTACAAGAGTAGGAAACATTTTACTCTTACATTTGACTAGTGTTAATAAACCTTCTTTAAGATGTGTCACTCAAGTTACAATCTGGTAGTATGACTCTAAGAATTGTTTTGGAGCGAAGTATGACTCATCTTCTTGATTTAACCATTTCAACAACTCATGACTCCTCTTCTTAACCATAAGAATATAATACAATGTCCTTAGAGAATGCATTGTGATTTGGTCTCACAATCATTAAGATGATCATAAAACATGATACTAAAGTACTCTCTCATCTTTTCAAATTTGAGAAACTTTTATCTTTCTACCTAATTTGATTCTTCTCATTCGTTCTGCCATACATCGACACCTTTTCCAATGTTTCATAATTATACTTAAACTTGTAAGTATAATTATATTTACTACACTTTTAGTAAATCATGACGAATAGTCTTATAGATATTTGTGGTGGAGTTGACCAGTGCACAAGAATGTGTACTCGATCCCTTAGTCCTTCACTTGATTCACATATACATGTGAACAAGGAAGTAGTCTTAATTTTCCAAAAATGAAAATTCTCATTCATCATACAATATAACTTGCATGATTCCAAGTTTCTATCCAACTGAACTTTAGGTGATGAGAATCTTTCCTTATTTGGTAAATTATGACACTACCACAAATGAAAGAATCAAATCCATCTTTCCAATATTGCTATCAATGGAATCATATAAACAACAATTTTTCACAAGTGCCGCTGTAAGGATATTTAAAATAAATAAAATTAAAACTTTTCTTTTATTTTAAAACTTTGTGGAAAAACCTGTCCTTACAATGAAAATGCATACGAAAAACTTGTTGTTATTTATTCCTAAGCAATATATCATAACTCCTAAGAAACAACTCAAAATTCTGATCACCCATACGATCGAAATCCATCTTCGCGATCAGAATCAGCATATTCTTCCATAAGCTTCCTCTTTTTTCTCTTATTCTTAAACCATCAACATGTGATCTATTCACATCATGTATAAGAATCTCAAAATAAGAACTTAACAGAGTTAGATAGTTGACTTTACCTGAAGTAGATTCAGAATTTTGACTTTATTATCCTTATGATCTTTCAGGTAAATAGGGCAGCTTCGTAACCAATGCCCCTACCTTTGACAATAGGAACATATGGACTCTTTGGTAATGGTACATGGGACTATCTCAGACTTAGCCTTTCTTTTACCATTTGTTCAACCGAGTTGACTATGGCCGATCCCTTTCCGTTGGGAATAGAAAGCTTTTCTGGATTTCCAATATCACCTTTATCAATGTTCATGGAAGTTTGGGAAGTCAATCTTCTAACCAAATTTGCTTTCACCACTCAAAATCATTGCTGGTTCAGCAGCACCAAGCAAATAGGTAATATCATTAAGGTTCATATCATGGTCTGTGACATAGTAGTCCTAAAGGAACTCACTATGTGACTTAGAAAGTGATTGAAGAACCGAGTCAACAACCAAATTCCTCAATACCCTGACACCCAACTCTCCCGGCTTGTCAATATGTGACTCTATCTCCATGATGTGAGCACACATAGACTTTGCTTGCCAATAGGGTTTGAGTGACCTTGATATTGTGGGTTAAGGATAATAATTGGAGGAGGTGGAGGAAGTGAAGTTCCAAGATATTTAGGAAGATCATAGTTGTCTGAACTAGACATCTACAATGGGAGATATTCAAGTTAGTTAAATTTTAAGTCCTTAATTTAACGCCCAGTATGAAATATTAAGGCTAGGACCCGACACAATACTTTTATAACATGGAAGAGGGATGCCATAATCCAAGTTATAAAATATTTGAAGGTAGGCGAATGATGATTCACCAATTTCCACCATGAAAAACGAAATAGGAATTAGGTTTTAATTGGTTTGAAACTCCTAGATCTTTTGAGATTCATTGAAATTTTCAATGGCATGTTTCAATCTCGAGTGTGCCCTCTCAAATTTTGTGACTAGGATGTCGAGGATCACAAAACAAGGTGTGAATAACCATGCAAATTAACTTGGTACCCTTAAGATTTATCACCTAATCGATGTGTCGGTTACCTATACGCATTCCACCGATCTATGATAAACATTAAGTCACCCTTTTTCACTCTTACTAGTCCATGTTAGTGTGTCGGTTACCCACACACGCTCAACCAATGACTTGGTAAGGTACAAAGTGTAATTTCATGGGCTAGCACCAAATTCACATTTTCCTAAGTAATTAAGGTTAGGAATCAATAAAGTTTAGTTACTTAGTATTTATCAGTAATACTTTTAATGAATGGAGAATTATAGTCCTGTCAAACCCGTTCGGCTAACGACCATCCACGAGTCAAGGAAGCGGTGGGTGAGAGTGGACACTCATTAAACTGCCATTTTATAGGCAGTAACCTTATACCTCCCTTATAGATCGGCTTCTTGAATGACGCCTACTAACGGTAAGACTAACTTTGTTCTTTTACATATATATAACTATTAACTGTTAATATTATAATAGTATAAGGGTTGAATTTTAACCTTTAAATTTCTAAGGGGTTAACTTGGAATTAAAGTATTCATGAAGGAAACGTTACAAATTCAAAAACTTGAGGGCATGTTTTGAATAATTCAAAAGTTTTAATTCCATTACTTATGAGTTTAAAGTTGTCTTAATGAGAAAACATTTCAAGTTCCATAACTTGAGGTCAAGTTATGGAAGACTTTAAACCAATTAAAGAATGTGACTCTTCCTTATTCATAACTTATGGAAATCTTTATGAGTTTTAAAAATATTAAATATGACTTTTAATATAACTTGAGGACAAGTTACAAAAACACATTTTATTAACAACTCTTAGATTAATTTGGATTGAAAACACATTATCACATAACTTTTCTATTAATCTAAGCAAACTCACAAGAACAAGATAATTCATATCAAACTTTTTCATGTAATTAGCCTAACATTAAACTAATACAAAACATGAATCTATTGACAATTATCTTTCAAATTGGATTAGCATGAACATTACCACATCAAAAACAGGTTTATAAGTTCAAAAACAGCTTAGGGTAATGTTCCTAGTCCAATTCTAGCTAAAAAAAACTCAAAAATATGTTGTCAGGGGCTCCTACTCGTCAAGTGTATGAACCTACTCGACGAGTAGGATGATTTTCTTCATGGACACGACAAGTCCATTAGTGGACTCGGCGAATCCGGTGCTCAGACAACCCAAAAATCGATTTTTTTCAGCAATTTGCATCAAGTATAAATGAAAATAAGCCTAGGATCTGATACCACTATTGGGTTTTGAGAATTCTAATACTCCTAAGGCGTACATGCAACCCTAAATACCTTGGATCTATGTTTTCTCTATTATACATGCAAATATGAATATTCCAAGGTATTCCCCTAACTAGCATACAAAACATTGATACTTAAGTAATAAAACAAGTTAGAAGACATAACTTTTGATGTAGCTTGATTCCATGGAGCTTAAGAGCCTAGTACCCCAAGTGTGACACCCCAAATGGGACACACAACATCAAGAACACTTGGAATAACTTGAGAGAAGAAGTTCCTTTGCTCCAAATCGGCTATGCCCTCATGTAAAAACTCTTAGGTCTGATTTCTTGAACTAAGACACCTTTATATACTATGGAGGATTAGGGTTACATCCATGTAAACCCTAATACCCATGACACTTCATTTACATAGGATCCATGGTTTAAAAGCTCCATGGACTATCCATGGTCTTCCATACACTCTTAGCCCATCCTAAATAAACCTTGGCCCAATCCATATATATATATATATATATATATATATATATATATATATATATATATATATAAGTCCATGTTTAATTAGTCTGTTTTGATCACTAAATTAGTTCCAAATTAATTCATGATCAATACTAATAAAATAATATAATTTCATATTAATATATTTGAACTTATAATATATTAATATAAATCACAAATAACCTCTTCTCACATAAAGTCTACCCAAATGTCCTGATGCCATGCAACCCAAAAGGACCATGCCAAGTCGGGTCAAGTACATACCAATTATAGTTATGGACTTAGACACTAATCCAACACTTCATTCATGATAACATCTCTGAAGCCACCAACCTTCAGTGTCCGTATCCGATTCATGAAGCAACATACTCCGTCACCCTTGGTTTCCAAGTTCTTCTCCATACCTCTCAAGGATTCTTCTGCCACATTATCCGAATTTAATACTTCTAGCTACGCCTCCTTGATTTGAGTGGACAGATGTGAATGGATTGTCATAGTTAGTGCTTTCATCTTACGACCTGTGTATTCTTTTCGACTAAGAGCATCTGCTACTACATTGGCTTTACCATGGTGATAGCGAATCCGACATATGTAATCATTGAGTAGCTCTACCCATCGTCATTGTCTCATATTGAGTTCTTTTTTATCGAAGATGTGTTGTAGGCTCTTGTGGTCGGTGAAGATAGTGCACTTGGTACCATAAAGGTAATGTCTCTAGATTTTAAGTGCAAAGACTACGGCTCCCAACTAAAGATCATGAGTGGTGTAGTTAACTTCGTGCTCCTTGATTTTTCTCGAGGCATAAGCAATAACCATTCCTCGTTGTATAAGCACACAGCCTAGACCCTGGTTGGATGCATCGCAGTATAAAATGAAGTCCTTTGTTCCCTTTGGAAGGGACAGGATAGGTGGGCTGTACAGGGCTTGTTTGAGCGTTTGGAATGAAGTTTCTTGCTTCTCTTCCAAATTAAAGCTTACACCCTTCTGAGTCAGGGCCGTAAGAGGTTTGGCGATTCTGGAGAAGTTTTGTATCAACCTGTGATAGTAACCCGCGAGTCCCAGAAATTGGCGGATCTCTGTTGGTGTTCTGGGTGCCGACCAGCTCTCGATTGCCTTTATTTTGGGAGGGTCCACGTGAATTCCTTCTTCGCTGATCGTGTGTCCAAGGAACTTTACCTTCCTAATCCAAAAATTTCACTTTGAGAATTTAGCATAATGTTTTTCCGCCCTTAAAGTTTCTAAGATATGTCTCAGGTGATGATTATGCTCCTCTTCGCTTCGTGAATAGATAAGTATATTGTCTATGAATACAATCATGAATTTATCTTGGAAGGGACGACATACCCTGTTCATCAAGTCCATGAATACTGCGGGGGCATTGGTTAGTCCGAAAGGCATCATTACAAACTCGTAGTGACCATAGCAAGTTCTGAACACTGTTTTGGAAATATCATTCTATTAAACTAACAGCTGATGATATCCCGATCTTAGGTCAATCTTCGAAAAGCAATTGGTTCCTTGAAGTTGATCGAAGAGGTCATCTATCCATGGTAGGGGGTATCGGTTCTTGGTGGTAAGCTTGTTTAGTTTGCAGTAATCTATGCACATTCGGAACGATCCGTCCTTCTACTTAACGAACATAATCAGGGCTCCCCAGGGTGAGAAGCTCGGTCTAATGAATCCCTTACTAAGCAGTTCGTTTAGCTGGATGGATAGTTCCTGTATTTCTGCTGGAGCTAGACGATACGGGGATTTAGCTACTGGGGTAGCTCTAGGAATCAAGTCGATTCGGAATTCGTCTTGGCATTCAGGAGGAACTCCTAGAAGATCTTCGGGGAAGATATCAAGAAAGTTACAGACATTGGGGATGCTCTCTAGGTCTTTTACTTCTTGTTTTTTCATTGACAACGTGGGCTAGGAACGCGTGATACTCTTTTCGCAAGTATTTTTGAGCTTTAATGCATGAGATGATGCTAAGTTTCATGTTGGGTTTGTCACCGTAGATAACAAGGGCTTCGCCACTTGGTAGGTTGATCTGAATGGCTTTATCGTAACAAAGAATATCAGCACAATGAGGACTTAACCAGTCCATGACGATGATGACGTCAAAGCTTTTTATGGAGACCGGCATGAGGTCAATTAGAAATGAATAGTCGTTTAGTGTGAGAGTACAGCCTATGAATATATCGTTAGTGCTCTCTTTCTTTCCGTTATCCATCTCAAGAGTGAACGTTTCGTTAAGTAGTTGGGGTTTGTGTTTGAACAAATGTTTGAATTTATGACGAACAAAACTCCTCTTCGCACCACTATCAAATAGAATGCATGCATAAGAGTTGTTGAGGAGGAACGTACCCGTGACTATGGTTGGATCTACTACTGCCTCCTCCTGACCCATTTCCAGCACTCTTCCTGCATTTCCAGCGTTTCTTGCCTTTGGTCAATCCCTTTTGTAGTGCCATGTCTCACTGCACCCATAGTAGGCTTGGCCCATTCCTCCGGTACGTGCTTGGTTGGTTGGTTGTACTAGTGTTCTACATAAACGGGTGGTGTGCCCCTTTTTGTTTCAGTTCTTACAATTCATTTCTCTGCATACTCCCGTATGATGGTAATTTCATTTGTTAGACAGAGGTAGGTTTCCAACATATTGGCTGGGAGGTGTTGGAACAGCAAGGGTAACGGTAGGAACAGTAGCAGCATGAGCTACCACTACTTTCTACTTCTTCGAGGGCTCATGCGAAGGTCGCCTCTTTCATTTGTTCCAGAGCTTCTTCTTGATGCCACCCTCTTTGGGTTGTTCAGGAATGACTGTTACAAAGTCTTGGTGACCTCCGTGATCTATCAGTGTCTATACCAGATGCTTGGCACTATCGAAGGTAAGTGGATTGGTAGCTAATACATTCTCATGAGTCGGGGGAGTTAATCCGCAGATATACCTTTCCACTTTCTTACTCTCCGGGGTGACCATCCCGGGACAAAGTAGATCCAGGTCACTGAACCTAGCGATATAATCAGCGATGTCAATCCCTTCATATTCAGATTCCATAGCTCTTGCTCTAGTTTTTTTATCTCACCCCTAGGGCAGTATTCTGCTAGCATTAGTTCTTTCAAATCCTCCCAACTCATAGCATTGGTTATTGGGAGAGTCTGGGATTTGACTTGGTTATTCCACCAAGAGATTGCTCTATCAATAAAGGTGCATGCTGTAAATTTCACCTTGTTCGCTTTGGGGCATGCGTAGATTTTGAATATTGATTCAGTCTTTTCAAACCAATGGGTTAGGTAAATAACGCCTCTGGTGTCATCGAAGGACTTGGGTTTTGCGTTCGTGAAGTCCTTGTATGTACACTCCATCGAGTGTCATTGATTGTCTCCTTGAGTAGAAGGGTTAGCACCACTACCCACCCTACTAGTGCCACTTGCATTAATTTGTGACATAGAGGCAGCCAAGGCGGCTATCACTACTGCATGGAAGACAGAGGGTCAAACTGTGGAGGTGGTGGTAGTGGCGGATTTGTCATCGTATTGTTTTTCTTCCTGCCAGAATTCTTTGGAGGCATCTTTCTATAGAAAAGCTAAGAGAAGAATGATGATAATTCTTATATAATGACCACGAGTCAGGCGATATGAACAAGATATATCTTATCCTGACTGTTATAGTGTTCTATTAAGCGATTTACAGTGGAAGTCTGCTAATGTAAGTAAACAATCGCCAACTTCATTTATAGCAACACTTGGAATGAAATTTGTATAGTGTAATTTGTTCCTGATCCCCCTATAATCATATAGTATCTATAAATCATATATACTAAAACTAAATAGGCCTTCGAATAAGTGATCATACTCTAAGTCCACAACCAAACAAGGATCGGGAAGTAAAGTAGATTGCAAATTCTAAGTCTATAAAATCTTACCAATATATAACTTATATGTATACACTTAGTAATTATAGATTAATCAGCAAAGGTTCTTTTGTTTTCTCGTATTTGATTCTAGTGTTATTGAGCTCTAAAATACTCTTATAGTATTTTAACTGTATGTTCGGTTCTAATGATTTCTTTGTATGTAGGTTGGTAAGTTTTAGGTCCGTTGCAACACCACAATCACTCCCAAATACATGTTGGTCGTATCTCAAATAAATATATTTGATCAGGTTTTATTTATCCTAGATATGATTACATAACAATCTAGGTTTAACTGCAGTGTCCAACATCTAAATACTTTTGGTTTGTTCTTACTGTGTTACTGTTTTCTGGTATGTATGTAGGGTAGTCTACTTCTTATAAAATACTTATATTTTAAAAGTATACTTTTAGTCAAAGCACTCCGGCTCCATTGGCTTTATAGTTCTATATCTTTGTAAGGTTTGATATACTCAGTCCACTATAAACAATGCTCTGATACCAATCTGTCACACCCCCAAACCAAGACGGTAGAAACGTTTAGGGGCGGAGGACATCATGTAAAGTATCACAACAATTGCATAATAGTAATTAAGCAAACAAAACCAATACATTGATAAAGTTTAATATTTACAACTGTTCAACACATAGTTTGTTTGACATAAAAAATGTATCGCAAAAGTATAAAGACATGGATCTGAAAGCTCCATCTTCTCAAAATCCTGCGGGTGTACCTGTCTTAACGGTTCCCTGAGAATACAAGTGATTTTGAAAGTGTATCAACATTTAAGTTGGTGAGTTCATAAGTATGTTTGTAGGTTGAAATTTATAAGTTTGTTTTCTTGTAAAAAGGTAGATGTATTTTTTCCTAGAAAATCCTATATTTTCTGTAGTAATGTTTTTGTACTCCAAAAGAGTATAATGCATTTGTATATGCATAAGGACTCTGAAGTTTGTAATTTCCTGGATACACCAGTTATTTTGTAAAAATACCTTGTTGTAGTATTATTGAAAATAAAACTAGGTGAAATTGTTTACCATTCATACATTAATCGTATTGTTCAATACCAAATTGTGAGTTATTATAACCATCCTTGATGACTGTGGATGGCCTGAACAATGTTCTTCAGGTGTCCGAATTGAAATGACATTTGTCACCTCGGTCTTCCGGCCTAACTGTAACCAACAGTTGGGGTGCGGGATTGTCAGTCCCATATAGATCTATACACAAACTCACGCTCTCCCTCCAGGAGACTCTGGTTATAATTTCAAGGCTTTTTTTGGTACTTAGATAAGTACGAGAATATGACTCTCTCATAAAGCTATACTGACGATTACATGTAGAATAAATGAAAATCCTTTGTATTTAAATAACTGTTTGTATGATCCATAAACTATGCATATTATACTTTACATGTATGTTTCTGTAATAAAACATGAACTTTGTAAGATAGCTCTTATGTTCCATAAACTATACCATTTATAGTTTATATGTTTGATCGCATTGTGTCTATGTTTCGTGTGTTGATGATGTAAGTGTTCCATAAAATATACCCATTATAGTATATAAGTGTACATTCAATTTGTAATATAAGTATTCTAAAAATGTTCCTTTGATCTGTGTGTTACAAAGGTTGAAAGAATTGTACTCGTATAAATTATGTCTTAGCGAAAACCATGGTCGGTTACTGTCAAAATTAATTAGTATGATCAAAGACAATATAAAGTAGGTTCGATATCATTTCGATAACAAAGAAATCTTGCGCAAAATGTTTTTTATTGTACTTGTATCCCCTCCCTAAAAACATAAAAAACTATTAAAATGCAGGGGGTATGAACTCACCTCAAATGTGTGTTAACTTGAATTAGCGAGTTGTAGAGACGATCCCCGAGCTAGTGTACGTGCGAAATAATGTTAACCTAAAATATTTGTATTCGATGTGGTATTTAAATTAATAATAAACTAATTTAAATATTGTGTTAAGTAAATAATTAAGTATAAAGAAGACTTACAATTAAATTGGATAATTTGAAAATGTTGAAAGGGGTTTTTGGATGGAAAATGGGGTTTACGGTTGGAGGTTATTGGTTTACGGTTGGATCTTGGTGTTCTTGAGAATTTTATGAAGATTTGAAGGTTCACTTGAAGATTTTAAGAATATTTGAATGTTCTTGATGGGATTTATGAAGATTTGAAGGAAATATGGGTGACAACTATGAAGTTTCGAAGGTTCACGTATGATAGTTGAGAGGATTTTGGGGTTGTTTTCAGATGAGTAATGTGTGAAATGAATTGGTTTTTGCCGAAATACATATATATAGGGGTGGTTTACGGTTTAGACCTTCTAGAAGGGGGGTGTTTTCGGTTTTGAGTCAAGAGGAATAAGGGTTTTCGGATTTAGGTCAAATGGAAAAGGGTTCACAATCTTGGTTTTCACCCTTTAGGGTTTTCGGTTTTTGTTTTCACCATTTAAGGTGTTTACGTTTTGGGTTTTGGAATTTGATTCCAGAAAACCATAAATACATATATATACTCCTTTTAATCATTAAATTAGTTCATATATGACCCCTTAATTTGAACTAGTGTAAGATTGGTTTAATCTAGTGTGGTTTTATGTTAAGTATTAAGCTTATTATCCCTTTTCAACATGGTTTTCCACATAAACTTGTATACAAGTTAAAGGAATCATGCACTTAAGCCATTTTGAGTTCCTATATCAACAAGTTAGGTTGTGAATTTACTTGTAAAAGGTTGTAGTTTAGACTTTTATTGACTTGAAATAACGGTTTGTCACAAGAGAGAACTCATATGCCAAGAGGACAGTGGGAGGTAAATTGACCTTGAAGAGCTTCAAGAGTTAAGTGATGAAGGAACCTCAAACACTAACGCTCAACCCGAGGAGGAAACTCCGGTTGAACCAATTGACGAGTCCATACCTCTGAGACGTTCTGGTAGAGTTAAAATGGCACCTGAGTTTTATGGTTTCCATATTACTGCTGAAGGTGACACATTTATCAGTGTTAGTACATTGGTAAACTTGGATGAACCTAACAATTAAAAGGAAGCCACGGCAGGCCCCGAGTCTGCAAAATGGCAAGCGGCTATGGACAGTGAGATACAGTCCATGTATGCCAATCAAGTTTGGAACTTGGTTGACAATGTTGTTGGATAAAGTGTTTAAGTCCATAACTATTTCTGGTATGTACTTGACCCGACCCGGCATGGTCCATTCGGGTTGCATGGCACCGTGCAATTGAATAGACTAAATGAGAGAAATAACACTTGGAGATTATTAATATATTATAAGTTCTAATATATTAATAATATTATTTGATTAGTTTGATCAAGAATTAATTATGTGATCAAAAGATAACTAATTAAATATATGGGTTGATTATGTAAATCATCCATATCTTGTATAGTGGGCTAAGAGGCTCCATGGACTATCAAGTTGGGTTCCACCCATAGGATGCTCCATGGATGCTCTATGGGAGTTACAAACCCATGGGTCATGGAAATGAAGAGTCATGACACATTAGGGTTTAACCCTAGATGTGTCAACACTATATAAGAAACATGTTCTCCACCTAAAATCGGCTACACACTAAGAAACAAGAGGGCTTGGCCGATTTTTGAGAAGTGTGTGTTCTCTCATAAGTTCTTCCAAGAGCATTTGGTGTTGTGTGAAGCATTTGAGGCATCACACTTGGGGTGCTAGGCTCACAAGGTTTCAAGGAACACAAGCAACAACAAGGTAAGTTATTCTATCTATACTTTAAGTTAAAATTGTTCCCCATGTATGCTAGATAGGAATATAACCTTGGAATTCAACTTTGCATGATAATTAGACAAACATAGATCCAAGGTTATTAGGGTTGCATGTACACTTAGGAAGTGTTAGAATGCTCGAAACCCATCAGTGGTATCAGAGCCTAGGCTTGTTTGCTTTGTATTTGTGCTTAAAAGTTGAAAAAAAAAGTCGAAAATCTTGCTGTCTACGAGTGGACTCGTCGAGTCTATGGGGGGGACTCGGCGAGTTCACATGTATCTTCAACCAACTCGGCGAGTAAATTCATGCACTCGGCGAGTAGGATCGACTGATTGCAGAATTTCGATTTTAGTTGCTGGAAATGGACTAGAAACATTACCCTAAACTGTTTTGGTACTTGAAAACTTGTTTTGATGGTGTAATGTTCTTTCTAATTCATTCACAACAACTAGTTATCAAAAATTACAAAGTTTTAAGTGTAATTTTTGATTTATGAATAAGTTCATATTCATGTTCTTATTCTTATGATGTTTTAGATGATCATAGGAATTATTTGTAACCTATGTGGTGGATTAATTCTTGATCATAATGTGTTTTAATGGAATCCATAACTTGTCCTCAAGTTATGGAAAACCAAGAGTCACACTTGAATTAAAACCATTAAAACAAACACAAGAGTTAGAAAAATGAAGAGTCTTCATTTTATTACTCTATTAAACTCATAAGTTACAAGAAATGAAAAGTTTTGAAAGTTACAAAACTTGCCCTCAAGTTTTGGAACAAGAAAAGTTAAGTTAAAACTTTAAGTTCCAACCCCTAGAATTTTAAAAGTTAAAATTCAACCCTTATACTTATATTATGATGATTTAATAATTATATATATATGTATAAGAATAAAGTCGTCTTACCGCTAGTACGCCTCATTCACAAAGCCGGTCTATAAGGTGGGTATAAGGTTGTTGCCTATAAAATGGTGACTTAATGGGTGTCTACTCTCACCCACCGCTTGCTTGACTGGTGGAGGGTCGTTAGCCGAACGGGTAAGACAAGGACTTATAAACTCTCATTCAAAGTATGATGAATATTATAAAGTAACTAAATGTTTTATTAAATTCCCAATCTTAGTTACTTTAGGAAAATGTGAATAAGGTGCTAATCCATGAAATTACACTTTACACTTTGTCTAAGTCGTTGGTGGAGCGTGTGTGGTTAACCGGCACACTAACTTGGACTAAACAAGGTAGGTAAAGGGTGACTTAAGGTTTATTATAGTATCGGTGGAGCGTGTGTGGTTTACCGGCACATCGATTGATTGATAAACTTTAAGGGTACCAAGTGATTTGCATGGTTACTTCACACCTCGTTTTGTGATCCTCGGTATCCCAGTCACAAAACTTGGAGGGCACTCTCGAGATTGAAACATGCCTTTGAAAAGTTCATTGAATCTCAAAGAATCTAGGAATTTCTAAAAACCAATAAAACCTAATATCTAATATTTCGGTTTTCGTGGTGGAAATTGGTGAATCGTCATTCACCTACCTTTCAAATATGGTATAGCTTAGATTACGGCATACCTCTTCTAAGTTATATTATATTGTGATTGGATCCTAGCCTTAATATTACATTTGGGTGTTTTATTAAGGACTCTCTTAAATCTATACTAAACTTGTTCTCCTCTTTCAGATGTCTTCAAATAATTCTTCTGGCTCGAATCCTAATGGCTCCTTTACTCTTATGAGTTTGTGTGGGAAAGTCACCTTTGATGGATCCAACTTCAATGAATGGATCAGAAACATCAGGATGATTACCCGCTACGAGGACAAAGAATATGTCCTTGACAAGGAGCTTAAGGAGATTGATGAGACCACTGCAACTCCTCAGGAGATCGCTGACTTTCAGGCACATGAAAGGGATGCTACGAAAGTAGCATGCATCATGATGGCCACAATGACAGCAGAACTCCAAAAGTCCTATGAGGATTTCTACCCTTATGAAATGCACCAAGATTTGATGGAAAGATACCATCAAAGTGCACGACAAGAGAGGTACGAAATCATCTGCTCCATGATAACAACCATGATGAAGGACGGGGATTCCGTCACAAGCCACATGCAGAAAATGCAAAGGTATGTGGATCGATTGCTGAAACTTAATGTGAACCTCCCTGAGGAGCTAGCAATAGATATAATTTTGCGCTCCCTACCATCGTGCTATGATCAATTCCGCATGACATATCACATGAATAAGGAAGAGGTCACTCTCAGCAAACTTCAGGGACTTCTCAAGACTGCAGAAACAGGTCTTAAGGGGAAGTCGGTTGCTATCACTCCTACTCCAAACTCAACTCCGGTTTTGGCAATCGGGAAAAATCGAGGGAGGAAGAGAAAGAGATCTTCGAAGGGTACCAAGGCTCGGACCCTTGATGGCTCTTCTTCAAGTGGAACCAAGAAAGGTTTCATTACTCCTTCTTCTGACCCAAAAGAGGCTGAATGCTTCTATTACCATGAAAAAGCTCATTGGAAGCGGAACTGCCCAAAATACCAGCAGGATGTGAAGGATGGGAAAGTCAAACCCAACCATGCAGGTATTTACACTATCATTTCTAACAACTCATCCCATTCGAAATCTTGGGTCCTTGATACTGGTTGTGGTATTCATATTTGTTGTGACTTGCAGGGACTAAGAAGAAGTGAGGATGTGGAGCAAGGAAGAATAAACTTGATCATGGGGAACAGGAAAGCTTCACCTGTCACCAAGATTGGAGTTTATACTTTATCGCTAAGTAGTGGGTTTAGTTTAGATTTGAATAAGTGTTGTTACTCGCCAGGAATGGCAAGAAATATTATTTCCTTTCATGCTTTGTACAAAAAAGGGTTTACCTTTTCGTTTAATAATGAAGTTGGTTCTATTGATGCTTTCTTTAATAATGTTCTTTATTTTAAAGCATTACCTTGTGATGGTGTGTATGAAGCTGTGTCTGTTGTAGATAACTTAGGAAATAATGTTTTGTGTATTGATTCTACTAATAATAATAACTTTGATAAAGCATCATTATGGCATTGTCGTCTTGGACATATAAGCAAGAAACGCGTAGGCCAACTCCAAAATGATGGAGTCTTGGAGTCGTTTGACCTAAAGTCAAATGATAGTTGCGAATCATGCTTACTTGGAAAAATGACAAAGTCACCCTTCACAGGCTCGTGTGAAAGGGGTGAAGGTTTGTTGGACCTTATACACACGGATGTGTGTGGACCATTCAAACATTCCATAAGGGATGCTAATCGTTATTATTTGACTTTTACTGATGATTACAGTAGATATGGATATGTCTACTTAATCAAGCATAAGTCAGAGACTTTCGAGAAGTTTAAGGAATTTAAACAGGAAGTCGAGAATCAATTGAGCAGGAACATTAAGATGCTTCGATCCGATCGGGGTGGTAAGTATCTTAGTTCAGAGTTCCTCGACTATCTAAGGGAATGTGGGATTGTCTCACAATTGACACCTCCCAGGACACCGCAGTTGAATGGTGTGGCTGAGAAGCATAATCGAACCTTGTTGGACATGGTTCGTTCCATGATGAGTCGAGCTTCGCTACCAATCTCATTCTGGGGGTATGCCTTAGAGACTGCCGCCCATATCCTTAATCTAGTCCCTACAAAGAAAGTTGCCAAAACTCCTCACGAGATGTGGACTGGTAAAGTACCTAAACTAGACCACATCAAGATTTGGGGTTGCGAGGATTTCGTGAGACGCGAGACTCATGATAAGCTCGAACCCCGAAGCGAGAGGTGTATTTTCATCGGCTACCCACAGCAATCCTTTGGTTACCTCTTCTACAGACCTAATGACAATGTGGTCTTTGTAGCAAGAAGAGGATTCTTTCAAGAAAGAGAGTTTATAAGCCAAGGAGACAGTGGGAGGCAAATTGATCTTGAAGAAATTCAAGAGTCAAGTGGTGATGGAACTTCAAACTCTAGCCCTCAACTTGAGGAGGAAACTCCTGTTGAGCCAATTGACGAATCTGTACCTCTGAGGCATTCCACGAGAGTTAGGGGTGCACCTGAGCATTACTATGGATTCCATATTACTGCAGAAGGTGAGACACTTATTAGTGATGGGACACTAGTAAGTCAAGATGACCCTAACAGCTACGAGGAAGCCATGGCAGGCCCCGAGTCTGCTAAATGGAAAGAGGCTATGGATAGCGAGATATAATCCATGTATGACAATCAAGTTTGGAACTTGGTTGAGAATGTACCAGGTCGAAAGACTGTAGGGTGCAAATGGGTCTTCAAGAAGAAGACTGACATGGATGGTAAAGTACACACTTATAAGGCTAGACTGGTTGCAAAGGGCTTCTCTCAAATTCCTGGAATGGATTATGATGAGACCTTTTCTCCGGTAGCCAAGATTAAGTCTATTCGGGTTCTGTTAGCCATAGCCGCATTTCATGACTATGAAATTTGGCAAATGGATGTCAAAACCGCTTTCCTTAATGGAAAGTTGGCTGAAGATGTTTACATGAGTCAGCCAGAGGGTTTTGTCAGCAACAAGTACCCCAATAGAGTGTGTAAGCTTGAGAAATCCATTTATGGGTTAAAGCAAGCACCTCGCAGATGGAATCTTTGCTTTGATGAAAAGGTCAAGGAATTTGGCTTTTCTAGGAGTGAAGATGAATCTTGTGTGTATGTCAAGGCTAGTGGGAGTATAGTTAGCTTCTTGGTATTGTATGTGGATGACATACTACTCATAGGAAACGACATTCCAACCCTGCAGGAAGTAAAGTCCTAGCTTGGAAAGTGTTTCGCTATGAAGGATCTTGGTGAAGCTGCCTATATTTTAGGGATAAGGATCTTGAGAGATCGGAGTAAAAGACTAATTGGACTTAGTCAAAGTACCTACTTGGATAAGGTGCTGAAGAGATTCAGAATGCAAGACTCCAAGAAAGAGAGTTGCCCATCCAGAGTAACGCCAAACTGAGTAAGACACAAAGCCCTAGCACTGAGGCTGAGATAGCACAAATGAGTCGAGTACCGTATGCTTCGACTGTAGGATCGATCATGTATGCTATGACGTGTACTCGACCTGATGTAGCTTTTGCCCTGAGCATGGTTAGCAGGTTTAAGGGGAACCCTGGCAAGGCACACTGGACTGCGGTAAAGAATATTCTCAAGTATCTACGAAGGACTAAGGACTAGGTCCGTACCCCCGGTGGGAGTGATGACTTGAGAGTTGTAGGGTATTGTGATGCTAGCTTCCAGACTGATAGGGATAATTTCCGCTCTCAATCGGGCTGGGTCTTTACCCTAAATGGAGGAGCAATTTCTTCGAAGAGTTCCAAGCAAGAGACAGTGGCAGATTCTACTTGTGAATCAGAGTATATTGCAGCTAGCGAGGCGGCAAAGGAGGCATTATGGCTGAGGAACTTCATTGGAGACCTTGGAGTTGTACCAGCTATTAAAGAGCCAATGGAAATTTTCTGTGATAGTGAAAGTGTTGTTGCCTTAGCCAAGGAACCAAGGGATCACGGGAGATCCAGACACATCGATAGAAAATACCATTTCATCAGACATCGGATCGAAGAAGGACTCCTCGTGGCAAAGAGTGTATCATCAGATGAGAATCCGGCAGATCCCCTCACGAAGGGACTGACTCGGGTTAAGCATCTCCAGCATGCTCGGAGCATAGGGCTGAAGGATGATATTAGATTTAGTAGTTAGATAACCTCGAAATTTGTAAAGTGTAATTGACATTTGATGATGAATAAAAAATGTTTTATTTATGAGTAAAGTGTTGCTATCTCTTGTCGATCTTTTACTATATTTCTTTTGCATGTTTTGACTTCCAGAATAATTTTTGTTTGGTATAACATATTATTCAAACCTCCACAGTCAGTCATATGTCGGAAGTAGGTATGAATCAAGACTGTCATGTTTGGTTGTAGAGGTCTTGAACAAGGCTACAACAATCATGAGTGCTCAAAAGTTCTGAGCATTAGACTCAACCCACGCTCACTGGAATCACTTCATGGAATTCTATCTCGAGTGATCGTGAGACGGTAATATCGTATAAGTCTTCAAACCTAGAGATATGATTTGTTACTTACAAGTTGGTTATGCATTGATTGTACGAAAAACGCATTGGTAACTCGATGTTATAAATCGCGCTCTTGTGTATAATTCAATGAGTGGTAGAACAAACATATGAGTCGAAGTTTATTTGTTCCTTCTTGGATTAGAAGCTGATATCTGGGCCCCTCGATGATTTTGTTTTGATCTATGTACCGGGCCTGGTCAGAACTAAATTGATGTGTTCAATGAAGTTCTTTGTCAAACAAATCGGAAATCGGGAAAAAAAACTGTTGGACAATAAGTAAGATATTGTTCCGTGTATTTGTCCGACTGATATCTAGAACAGAGGATTATATGATCACTTATCTTAAATGGCGTACCATCATCTTCTCAGTTCCGAGAAACCATGTAAAGAGCTACGATTGCCGATCGGTTCCTGAAGTCATACTTGCAGTAATAGTTATTAGACTTATCCAAGTGGGAGACTGTTGGATAAAGTGTCTAAGTCCATAACTATTTCTGGTATGTACTTAACCCGACCCGGCATGGTCCATTTGGGTTGCATGGCACCGTGCAATTGGATAGACTAAATGAGAGAAATAACACTTGCAGATTATTAATATATTATAAGTTCTAATATATTAATAATATTATTTGATTAGTTTGATGAAGAATTAATTTAGAATTAATTATGTGATCAAAAGATAACTAATTAAATATATGGGTTGATTATGTAGATCATCCATATCTTGTATAGTGGGCTAAGAGGCTCCATGGACTATCAAGTTGGGTTCCACCCATAGGATGTTCCATGGATGCTCCATGGGAGTTACAAACCCATGCGTCATGGAAATGAAGAGTCATGACACATTAGGGTTTAACCCTAGATGTGTCAACACTATATAAGAAACATGTTCTCCACCTAAAATCGGCTACACACTAAGAAACAAGAGGGCTTGGTCGATTTTTGAGAAGTGTGTGTTCTCTCATAAGTTCTTCCAAGAGCATTTGGTGTTGTGTGAAGCATTTGAGGCATCACACTTGGGGTGCTAGGCTCACAAGGTTTCAAGGAACACAAACAACAACAAGGTAAGTTATTCTATCTATACTTTAAGTTAAAATTGTTCCCCATGTATGCTAGATAGGAATATAACCTTGGAATTCAACTTTGCATGATAATTAGACAAACATAGATCCAAGGTTATTAGGGTTGCATGTACACTTAGGAAGTGTTAGAATGCTCGAAACCCATTAAATGTACCGGCTCGTAAGACAATCGGGTGCAAATGGATCTTCAAGAAGAAGACCAACATGGATGGGAAAGTACACACATATAAGGCACGATTGGTTGCGAAGGGCTTTACTCAAATTCTTGGAGTTGACTATGACGAGACCTTCTCACCAGTAGTAAATATTAAATCTGTAACACCCAAAGTTTTGAAGGCCAAGAAAGGAAACAAAACCCTAACTTTAAGGGGGGGACTCGGCGAGTCTAAGGAGGAACTCGGCGAGTCCAAGCGGGATCCAAGTCGAGGAGTAAGTCACCGACTCAGCGAGTCAGCCAAGGAGACTCGGCGAGTCAAGTCTGTTTGAGGAAAACCCTAAATTTGGTACTTGGGGCCTATTTAAGCGCCTCATTCTCCCCCCTAAAGTTCCTTTACTGCCTTTTGAACCCAGAATGCCAAACCCTAGCCGCCATATCCATTGATTGAGCCAATTGTTGTCTTGAGGAGTGCATTAAAGCTTGGAGAAGGAAGAAGGATCTTTAAGGTGCAAGGAGGGGGCTATAGATCTGAGATTTGGGAAGATATTTCTGAACATCTAAAGGTATTAAGTCATTTCCCCTTCCTTTAGATCTTTCTGGTTGTGAGTTTTGGGGCTTTTAGCCATGAGTTGTGATCCATTTGAGTTAGAAGTCGGATCTGGCGTTGCTACTTCAGATCTAAGTATATTTTTGTCTTGGAAAGCAAAAAGTTTCAGCCCTTGAGTTGATTATGGAGCCTCTTTGCCTTAAACCCTAGTTTATGGTGTATTTTTCCTAGATCTCCTTCTCTACACGTAAAGTTTGCAACTTTACGTGAGGAATAGGTTTGGGAAGGGTAGATCTACAGTTTGGATTCCATGCATGACTCAAAAGTCCTCTGCATGTATGGAGATCTGAATGGACTCGGCGAGTCCTTTGCGTGGACTCGGCGAGTAGCATGAAGATTTGGAGGAACTCGACGAGTGGTATGAACAGCTCGTCGAGTCAGATGAAGTTGGGCAGGAACTCGGCGAGTTGGATGAACAACTCGGCGAGTCTGTTGAAGGTTGTCTTGGACTCGGCGAGTCTATTCTTGGACTCGGCGAATCAGGTTGCGAAACCACAAACCCTTCGAGTTGAGACTCGAATCAGTGAGTCGAATGGAGACTCGGTGAGTTGGACAAGTCAGGCTTCAGAAATCGGTAGACTCGGCGAGTCATGGACTGACTCGGCGAGTCATGGACAGACTCGGCGAGTCGAGTCGCGAATAGAAGGACTCTGAATATTTGAACTCGGCGAGGCCCTGTGACAGGTGAGGCCTAAGTGAAACAGATTTCTATCCGAGCGGGGCTCGAAGCCAGGCAGTGCCTGGAGCGGTGGGGCCATTGTATCAGGTGAGGCCCAAGGTAGCGAGCGAGGCCCGAGGTAGGGGCAAGGCCCAAGATAGCAGACGTGGCCCAGTATGTTCAGTATGTGGTTATGTGTGGTATTTGGTAGGGTGGGGAACTCACTAAGCTTCGTGCTTACGGTTTTCAGTTTTGGTTTCAGGTACTTTCGGTAGCGGAGGGAAGAGCTCGGTTGATTGCATGGCACACACCATAGATTAGACAGCCTGGGAATGTTTACTCTGATAACGAACATGTATTTTGGAAACTAATACTCTGTTTATGTTTTGAAATCATGAATTTGCTTAAAGTAATGTTTTATTAAAAGAAATTTTTTGTCTTGAATTTTGGGACATTACAAGTTGGTATCAGAGCCTTGGTTTGAGGGATTCAGACATGCCCTTGGGTGCGTCTGAACTCAAACTGAGGAATTGGTATAGAAGTTTTCAAAATGAAAAGACAGTTTTGTAAAAAGAGAGTTTTGAGAAAGAAAATAGTTTTAGAAAAGCAAAAAGAATTCAGAAAGAAAAGAACTTTGAAAAGAGAAGAGAGGTGTGGTGCATGCAATCAACCAAGCTCAAGTAAGTACCCCAACATACCCATATAAGTCTATGTTTTGATTATCAGTTATTAGAACAGCATGCTAGAATAGGACTAACAATCTAGGGATGATGCCTTATGTGCCTGTTATTTGTGATTTTGAGCTACATGATAGTGCTGATTAGACAGTAGTAGGATAGCCTATTTAGGTTATGCTTGAGTTTATGAGTTTGTGTGAGTTTATGAGTTTGTGTTGCATGCTAGCTCAAATTCTTGCTATGTGGATATGATTGCTTGAGTATGCTATGGTTAGATTTTCCCTTGTCTGAATTGTCACACCCCAAAACCAAGAATGGCGGAAACGTTCTGTAGCGGAGGACGTCATGTACAGTATTACAACAATGAAAAGTAGTAAACAAGCAACAACATCATCCATTGCATTAATAATATAATTTTAATACAGGTGTGTTCTGTCAAATTATAATAGACACTAAAGCATAAATCAAAATGAGAGATGAGTCTTGAGCGAGCTCCATCTTCTCTAAACCTTGCATCGGTACCTGTCTATAGATGACCTGAGGATACAAGTAATTTTGAAAGCGAGTATCAGCATTGAAGCTATTGAGATCATAATATTTTAGTGTCCTAATTTGTATGTAAGAAATTGTAAGTTTATGAACTGTAAGTATGGAAAAATGTCGATGAACTGTAAGTATAAAAATGTTTGTAAAACAACTGTAAACGTTTGAAAAACCCTAGAAATCCCTATGATTCCTACTTTATATAAAGGTGTCTTCTACCAAGACTTAACTGTTCTAAATGTTCGTTTCTTGTAAAAGTGTGTAATTTTCCCAAGTGTAACTATCATTATCAAAATATAGTTTTTACATTAAATGTTTAAGTGAAATGATCACTAAATATATGAAAAGGGAAAATTAATGTAGTACTGTAGTGTTGTATTATAGGAACTACTACTGTACTAACTACCATAAACCAGATTTATATTAAGGTATTATGTGATTTATTGCACCATACTATTGACTGGTAACAACGACATACGAATGGTCGTAAAACGGAATGACGTTTGGCACCCGCAGACCTGCAGGTCCGGTTGTAGCTAGCATCAAGGTGTAGGATAGTCAATCCAGTATAGATCCATACGCAAACTCACGCTCTCCCTCCAAGAAAATTATGGCTACAACTCGGTGTTGGGTTTTGAGCAATCTAACACTTCCTAAGTGTGCATGCAACCCTAATAAACCTTGGATCTATGTTTGTCTAAATACATGCAAAATAATAATTTTGCAAGGTTTATAACCTATCTAACATGGCATGGGGAACATTTCAACATAAAAGAGTTAGAAGAGATTACATACCTTTTGGTGAGTTTGGTTCTAAGGAGTTTGAGGGCCAAGCACCAATAGTGTGAATGCCTCAAATGGAATCACAAACACCACAAACTCTTGGAAAACTTTGAGAGAGTATACACCTTGTATAAAATCGGCCACACACATGCACACACACACACTAGTTCACTAGTTTTCTCTTAGGATCCATTTCATGCTCCATAAGCATGCTTATATAGTGTGCATGGTTAGGGTGAAACCCTAATAACCCATGTCTTTTCCTTTTCCAAGGATCCATGGGTTAAAAGCTCCATGGATCATCCATGGACTTCCACATAAGCCTAGCCCATTAGCAAATGAGTATTAGCCCACACTATATAAAACAAATAGCCCATAATTTAATTAGTATTCCTTTTAATCTCTAAATTAATTCATAATTAATTTAAGACTAAAACTAATTAAATAACGTAACTTCATATTAATATATTATAACTCATAATATATTAATAAACATATGTGTATAACTCTCATAAAATTATCCATAATAGTTTGGATGAGATGCAACCCAAATGGACCATGACGGTCGGGTCAAGTATATACCAAATAAGTTATGGACTTAGACACCTTATCCAACAGACTCCCACTTGGATAAGTCTAATAACTATATATGCCTATAACTTCAGGAACGAACCAACAATCGTAGCTCTCAAAAACTCCCTCGAATAATGAAGACTCTGTCGAACTATGAAGCGCCATTTTAGATAAGTGATCACATAATCCTCTGTTCTCATGATATCAGTCGGACAAACACATGGAACTATGTCTTGCTTATTGTCTAGATGTTGTTTCTAGATTTTCCGATTTGTTTGACGAAGAACTTCACTGAACACATCGGTTTAGTTCTAACCAGGCCTGGTACATGGGTCAACACAAAATCATCGAGGGGCCTAGATATCGCTTCTATTTCTAGAAGGAACAGATAAACTTCGACTGATATGCTTGTTCTACTACTTATTGAATTGTACACAAAGGCACATTTTATAACATCAAGTTACTGATGCGTTTACGTGCAATCAATGCACAACCAACTCATAGGTAACAACTCATATCTCTAGGTTTAAAGATTTATATGATGTTATCATCTCACGATCACTCGAGATAAATTCCATGAAGTGATACAAGTGAGCGTGGGTTTATACCAATACTCATAACTTATGAGTACTCATGAATGTTGCAGCAACCATTGCCATGTCTAAACACCTTTAAGGCATCTACAAACCCAATTCATGACAATCTTGATTCATACCTACTTCCGACGTATGATCGATTGTGGAGGTTTGAATAAATTAATTATTCTTGAAGTCAAAACATGCAAAACTGAAACAATAGTAAATAATTGACAATGATAGTAACACTTTACTCATAAATAAATCACAAATTTTATTCATCATCAAACGTCGATTACATTTTACAAGTTTCAGGAAAACTATCTAGTCTGTAAAACTAATATCGTCCCTCAGCCCGATGCGTCTCGCATGCTGAAAATGCTTAACCCTCGTCAGTCCCTTCGTAAGGGGATCTGCAGGATTCTCATCCGACGATATCCTCCTTGTCACAAGGAGTCCTTCTTCAATCTTGTGTCTTATGAAGTGATATTTTCTTTCAATGTGTCGGGATCTGCCATGATCTCTTGGTTCCTTGGCTAAGGTAACCGCACTATTGTTGTCACAGAAAATCTCTATAGGTTCCTTAATAGCTGGTACAACTCCAAGGTCTCCGATGAAGTTCTTTAGCCATATCGCCTCCTTCGCTGCTTCACTCACTGCTATATACTCTGATTCACAAGTCGAATCAGCCACCGTCTCCTGCTTGGAACTCTTCCAAGAAATTGCCCCTCCATTTAAGGTAAAGATCCAGCCCGACTGAGAGCGGAAATTATCCCTATCAGTCTGAAAACCAGCATCACTATACCCTAATATTCTCAAGTCATCACTGCCACCAAGGGTAAGGATCCAATCCTTAGTCCTCCGCAGGTACTTGAGAATGTTCTTTACCGCGGTCCAATGAGCCTTGCTAGGGTTCCCCTGATACGTGCTGACCATTCTCAAAGCAAATGCCACATCAGGACGGGTACAAGTCATAGCATACATGATCGAGCCAACTGCGGAAGCATATGGTAATTGGCTCATCTCAGCTATCTTTGCCTCTGTACTCGGACTCTGAGTCTTACTCAGTTTGGTATTGCTTTGGATCGGTAAATCTCCTTTCTTGGAATTCTCCATGTTGAACCTTTTCAACACCTTATCCAAGTAGATACTCTGACTAAGTCCAATTAGTCTTCTACTCCTTTCTCTTAATATCCTTATCCCTAGGATATAGGTAGCCTCCCCTAGGTCCTTCATAGCAAAGCACTTCCCAAGCCAGGACTTAACCTCCTGCAAGGTTGGGATGTCATTTCCTATGAGTAGTATGTCATCCACATATAGTACCAAGAAGCTAACTATACTCCCACTAGCTCTGACATACACGCAAGACTCATCTTCGCTTCTCAAGAAGCCAAACTCTTTTATCTTCTCATCAAAACAAAGATTCCAACTACGAGATGCTTGTTTTAATCCATAAATGGATTTCTCAAGCTTGCATACTCTATTAGGGTACTCTGCATTGACAAAACCCTCTGGCTGATTCATGTACACATCCTCAGCCAACTTTCCATTAAGGAAAGTGGTTTTGACATCCATTTGCCATATTTCATAATCATGAAATGCTGCAATGGCTAACATAACCCTAATAGACTTAATCTTTGCTACCGGCGAAAAGGTTTCATCATAATCAACACCTTGAGTTTGAGTAAAACCCTTCGCAACCAGTCGAGCCTTATAAGTATGCACTTTTCCTCCCATGTTTGTCTTCTTCTTGAAGATCCATTTGCACCCGACTGTTTTATGGCCTGGTACATTGTCAACCAAGTTCCAAACTTGATTGTCATACATGGACTGTATCTCGCTGTCCATAGCCTCCTTCCATTTAGCAGACTCCGGGCCTGCCATGGCTTCCTTAACACTGTTGGGTTCATCCAAATTTACTAGTGTACTATCACTAATAAACGTATCACCTTCCGTAGTAATATGAAACCCATAATAAAACGAAGGTGTGTTCCTAACCCGTGTGGAACGCCTCGGAGGTACAGACTCGTCAGCTGGATCAACAGGAGTTTCCTCCTCAGGTTGATTGCTAGTGTCTGAGGTTCCTTCACCAATTGATTCTTGAATTTCTTCAAGATCAATCTGCCTCCCACTGTCTCCTTGGCTTATAAATTCTTTCTCGCGAAAGATCCCTCTTCGTGCTACAAAGACCACATTCTCACTGGGTCTGTAGAAGAGGTAACCGAAGGATTTCTGTGGGTAGCCGATGAAAATACACCTTTCACTTCGGGGTTCATGCTTATCATGAGTTTCGCGCCTCACGTAGACTTTGCAACCCCAAATTTTGATGTGGTCCAAATTGGGAACCTTCCCAGTCCACATCTCATGAGGTGTTTTGGTAACCTTCTTTGTAGGGACTAGATTAAGGATATGGGCGGCAGTCTCTAAGGCATACCCCCAAAAAGAGATTGGTAACGAAACTCGACTCATCATAGAGCGAACCATGTCCAACAAGGTTCGATTACGCCTCTCAGCTACACCATTCAGTTGTGGTGTCCTGGGAGGAGTCAATTGTGAGACAATCCCACACTCCTTAAGGTAGTCAAGGAACTCGGTACTAAGATACTCACCACCTCGATCGGATCGAAGCATCTTAATGTTCCTGTCCAATTGATTTTCTACTTCCTGCTTGAATTCCTTAAACCTTTCAAAGGTTTCGGACTTATTTTTGATTAAGTAGACATACCCATATCTACTAAAATCATCAATAAAAGTCACATAATACCGATTAGCATCCCTTGTGGCGGTTTTGAATGGCCCACATACATCAGTATGTATTAGGTCCAACAAACCTTCACCCCTCTCACAAGTTCCAGTGAAGGGTGATTTTGTCATTTTTCCAAGTAGACAAGATTCACAACTATTATCTGATTTGAGGTCAAATGATTCCAAGACTCCACTCTTTTGGAGTTGGCCTATGCGTTTCTTGTTTACATGTCCAAGACGACAATGCCACAATGATGCTTTATTTAGGCTAGTAGAAGAATCAATATACAACACATTATTTCCTAAGTTGTCCACAATCGACACAGTTTCATACACACCATCACAAGGTAATGCTTTAAAATAAAACACATTATTAAAGAAAGCATTAATACCACCACATTCATTATCAAACGAAAAGGTAAAACCTTGTTTGTACAAAGCAAGAAAAGAAATAATATTCCTCGCCATTTCAGACGAGTACACACATTTATTCAAATCTAATTTTAACCCATTATTAAGCAACAAAGTATAAACTCCAATCATGGAAACAGGTGAAGCCTTCCTATTCCCCATGATTAAGTTTATCTTCCCGTGCTCCACATCCTCACTTCTTCTTAGGCCCTGCAAATCAGAACATATGTGAATACCACATCCTGTATCAAGCACCCAAGAGTTAGAATATGTTGAGTAATTAGACAATATAGTGTAAATACCTGCATAGGTGGGTTTCACTTTCCCATCCTTTAGATCCTGCAAGTACTTAGGGCAGTTTTGCTTCCAGTGTGCCTTTTCATGGCAATAAAAGCATTCAGCATCCTTGGGAATGGCAGAAGGAGTGACAGAACCGTTCTTAGTCTTTGATGAGGAGCCTTCAAGAGACTTTCCCTTGGTACCCTTCGAATGGTGCTTCCTCTTTTTCCCTTTTCCTTCCCCAATAGCTAAAACAGGGGTAGAAGTTGGAGTAGGAGTAGTAGAGGTAACAACCGCTTTACCCTTAAGACCGGTTTCAGCGGTCTTCAAGAGTCCTTGAAGCTTGCTGAGGGTAACTTCCTCCTTGTTCATATGATATGTCATTCGAAAATGATCATAACAAGAAGGCAAGGAGTGCAAAATGATGTCAATTGCCAACTCCTCGGGGATGTTAACATTCAGCTTCAGCAAACGGTCCACATACCTTTGCATCTTTTGCATGTGGCCCGTGATGGATTCACCATCCTTCATGCGGGTAGTTATTATGGAGGAGATTATTTCATACCGCTCCTGACGAGCACTCTGATGGTACTTTTCCATCAGGTCTTGGTGCATCTCAAAAGGGTAGAAATCTTCATACGACTTTTGGAGCTCGGCTGTCATCGTGGCCATCATGATACATGCCACCTTAGTAGCATCTCTCTCATGAGTCCTGAATTCAGCGATCTCCTTAGGAGTAGCAGTAGACTCATCAAGTTCTTTTAACTCCTTATCGAGGACATATTCCTTGTCCTCGTAACGAGTAACCATCCTGATGTTCCTAATCCAATCCATGAAGTTGGAACCATCAAAGATGACCCTCCCACAAAGATTCATGAGAGAGAAGGAACCAGTTGGGTTAGAGCCTGAAGCATTAGTGTTGGAAGACATCTGAAAGAAGAAAGTAAGTTTAGATTAGATATTTAGGAACCTTAATAAGACACCCAAATGTAATATTAAGGCTAGGATCCAATCACAATATATTACACTTAGAAGAGGGATGTCGTAATCTAAGTAATAATATATTTGAAAGGTAGGTGAATGACGATTCACCAATTTCCACCATGAAAACAAAATGATTTATTAGGTTTAATTGGATTTGAAATTCCTAGATTCTTTTGAGATTCATTGAACTTTTCAATGGCATGTTTCAATCTCGATTGTGCCCTTCAAGTTTTGTGACTGGGATGCCGAGGATCACAAAACAAGGTGTGAATAACCATGCTAATTCACTTGGTACTCTTAATATTATCACCTAATCAATGTGTCGGTTAACCACACACGCTCCATTGATCTATGACAAACCTTAAGTCACCCTTCGTGATCCTTACTAGTCCTAGTTAGTGTGCCGGTTAACCACACACGCTCCACCAACGACTTGGTAAGGTACAAAGTGTGAATTCCATGGACTAGCACCATGTTCACATTTTTCCTAAAATAACTAAGATTGGGAATTAAAAGAGTTTAGTTATTTTATAATATTCATTATACGTTTAATGAGGATTTAAAGTCATTGTTCTACCCGTTCGGCTAACGACCCTCCACCGATCAAGCAAGTGGTGGGTGAGAGTATACACCCATTAAGTCGCCATTTTATAGGCAACAACCTTATACCCACCTTATAGACCGGCTTCGTGAATGAGGCCTACTAACGGTAAAACAACTTATTCTTATACATATATATAATAATTAACCATTAATGTTATAAATAGTATAAGGGTTGAATTTTAACTATTAAAACTCTAAGGTTTGGAATTAAAGTTTATTAAAGTGTGTGAAACTTTACAAATTCCAAAACTTGAGGGCAAGTTTTGTAACTTTGCAAAACTCTTCATTTCATAACTTATGAATTAAAGGTTCATAAAAATGAAGACTCTTCATTTTCATGTAACTTATGTGTTTTAAGTGTGTGTTAAATGAAAGTGACCTTTGGTAATCCATAACTTGAGGACAAATTATGGACTCCATTAAAACACATAAATGATAAAGAATTAATCCTAAAAAATTCAGCAAATAATTCCTATCATTTTCTAAATTCATAAGAACATGAACATGATCATCAAAAATTCAAGAATTATATGAACACATAAAATCATGTAATTTTGATATATGCTATTGTAAATGGATTAGAACAACCATTACACCAACTAAAATAAGTTTTATAACACCAAAACAGTTTAGGGTAATGTTTCTAGTCCATTTCCAGCAGCAAAAGTCGAGAATCTGCACTCTTTCGATCCTACTCGTCGAGTGCATGAACTTACTCGCCGAGTAGGTTGAAGTTTGCCTTGGACTCGTCGAGCCCCCCCCCCCCCAATGGACTCGGCGAGTCCACCATGCTGACAGCAACGATTTCGACTTTTTTTCACTATTTTGCATCAAGTATCAAACAAGCAAGCCTAGGCTCTGATACCACTGTTGGGTTTTGAGCAATCTAACACTTCCTAAGTGTGCATGAAACCCTAATAAACCTTGGATCTATGTTTGTCTAAATACATGCAAAATAATAATTTTCCAAGGTTTATAACCTATCTAACATGGCATGGGGAACATTTCAACATAAAAGAGTTAGAAGAGATTACATACCTTTTGGTGAGTTTGGTTCTAAGGAGTTTGAGGGCCAAGCACCAATAGTGTGAATGCCTCAAATGGAATCACAAACACCACAAACTCTTGGAAAACTTTGAGAGAGTATACACCTTGTATAAAATCGGCCACACACATGCACACACACACTAGTTCACTAGTTTTCTCTTAGGCTCCATTTCATGCTCCATAAGCATGCTTATATAGTGTGCATGGTTAGGGTGAAACCCTAATAACCCATGTCTTTTCTTTTTCCAAGGATCCATGGGTTAAAAGCTCCATGGATCATCCATGGACTTCCACATAAGCCTAGCCCATTAGCAAATGAGTATTAGCCCACACTATATAAAACAAATAGCCCATAATTTAATTAGTATTCCTTTTAATCTCTTAATTAATTCATAATTAATTTAAGACTAAAACTAATTAAATAACGTAACTTCATATTAATATATTATAACTCATAATATATTAATAAACATATGTGTATAACTCTCATAAAATTATCCATAATAGTTTGGATGAGATGCAACCCAAATGGACCATGCCGGTCGGGTCAAGTATATACCAAATAAGTTATGGAGTTAGACACCTTATCCAACACTTGGGTCATGACATTTAAGGCATGCTTCGATATAGTGGATCATAATTATTAATGTATTCATGTATATGTAATGTAATGTTACTTTTTCTAGTATCGTTGTATATGTTCTCTTCCTAGTATAGTTGTATACGTTCTTCTCTAGTATAGTTGTATATGTTCTTCTCTAGTATAGTTGTATATGTTCTACTCTAGTATAGTTGTATATGTTCTTCTCTAGTATAGTTGTATATGTTCTCATAGTAGTAAGTATTGACTCATGAATGAACTGACTCGTAGTATGATATTGTGTTCTAGTAATAGTTCTAGTATCTTCCTAAACTACCCATATGGTAGTTTATTAGTAATCTAACCGGTACGTATGAACATGGAGGTATACCCTTGCTACCTAAGGGTATTGAATGAATTGGAAGAACCTTTATGACTATATATGTACACATGTTAAATAACTAATATTTAAACGACCTTCGGACGGATACCCGATATCCCACCAGACCACATCTCAAGCGCGAAAAGGAAATAAGGTGGATGTCCTTCCTAAGTCTTTTAAACATTACTCATATAAATATAAATATATAGGCATGCAATTTATAACATAGAAGCATAAATTAAGTTTTTCAAAACCTTTGAACATAATTATTATCTTAAGAAAAGATCGACTTGATGTCAATCTATAATACGGTTTGAAAGCATGGGTTTGATAAAACAGTTTAAAGTATAAAAGAACATTTGTTTGAAACATAATTGTAAATGAGTTTGAAATGAAGCGTACAGAGTAAAGTGTACAACTTAACAAGGAGTTTTAATCATATAAAATGTTTATGAAAATCATTTGAAGGAAAACTGTTTGGTAAAATGGCTAATGAGCAGCCAATCATTTGAATGCTGCTTACTAATCACATGTGATTGATATAGTAACTAGCATAATTCTACTTGTATCCCCCCCCACCTAAAACATTTAAAAACAGTTAAAACATTGATTAAGGGGTATGAACTCACCTACAGTAAGTGATTGGAATTGAACGGACTGTTTTCGTAAAGAAGGAACTGTCATAACTAGAAATTTTATGTCTTGTAATCACTATACTCAAGTAAATGTTGAAATCAAAAACTCAAAAGCATGTATTATGCTTACTCAATGGAAAACTAAACCCCAATTCACTACATCAAGCAATTGGAAAACCCTAGAAGTTCTTGTTAAGTCCATTTTGGACTAGAACTTCCTTATTGGATCTAAATGGACCAATAAGCTTCCAATTTGACTATTATGGGCTTAGAACCCTTAAATGGGCTCTAATTGGACCCACATCTATTTATTTCAACATTTTGGGCCATATTGGGCCTAGAATGAAATAAATTCAAAATTTTGAACCATGATTAACCTAAACTAGCTCAACAAAGTGTAAAAATCATATTATATTTTTTTAGGTTAAAACTCATCCAACTTAATATACACATGGGCTTGTGGGCATTAAAGCCCAAATTTTCCCTTTTTCCCTCCAAATTCTCGGCCCAAGGCCCAAGCCCAAGAAGAAATGAAGAGGGTTGACTTGTAAGTGACACCTCCTTATTATCTTTTGGATCTCCATGAAAATCCATTCCATGTATCCATGCACATCACTTCATGTCTATTTCTCCCTCTCTCTTCTTGTTTCGGCCGTGAGCAACACACACACACACAAACCTCACACAAACTCTCTCTAGATCACTCAAGACTTCTCTCTTCCTCTCCATCTAAAATCTCGAAATTTACTTGTGATTCAAGTGGATTCTTCAAGATTATCATCATCCTTTGGTAAGTTTTTCCATGTCTAAGCTTCAAAACTCCCCCCTCACATGAGATCTCTTAGTCTAAACAAGTTTCTTTGGTGATCATACTCCTAGAAAACTCCATAAACTCGAGATCTTCATCAAGGGGTGCTAGGGCCGAAAAATCACTTCATTTCTTCCATCCTCTCTTCAATAACCGAATCAACACCCAAGGTGAGCTTCATAACCCCTTGTTTTCGGTTTTTATAAGTTTTTGTGGGGGAGAATACAAGCAAAGGTGTAGATCCATCATTATGTGTATGTTTTGGTTGATTTCTATGCTTATATGTATGTTTTGTATGATTTTGATGCTAGATCTAGTTATGAATTGCTAAAAACCGAGATATATCTTATACTAGCATGAAATATATTACTACATACAAAGTATGCCAAGAAAAATAGCTAAGTGGCTTAACAATACATACTTTGGGCTAAAAACTCATTTTTTTTTACATAAATGTTAAAAATACAAAGTTAAAGGGCCCAAAAGGAAATATTTCGAAATCTGATGGGTGAGATGAGTCAAAACAGATTCCATAATGTGTTTTCTGAAAATATACCCTTTTGGAAGATCAAAAACATAAATTTCAAGCTTAATGGGCTAAAAATGCAATTTCGGCCCAATAGGGCCCATTATGCGAAATTTTCTGTTTTGGAGGGCCAAAACTGTGTTTTTCTATAAAACAGTGGACTATTAGTGTTACATGTACTTTTCAAAGGTTTAAAATGCTTTTCAAATTTAAAAAGGACCAAAGTTGCAAAAATTTTCCAAATTGGGCCAAAAATGTAAAAATTACGAAAAAAAGGGGTTATAACCGAGAAAACTGCAATTTCAAGGACTTAAGCAGTTTTCTATGAAAAATATGCTAGAAAATACTTATTTCAATAATTTTTGGTATTAAAATGTCAAGAAAATTGATTTAAGGACCAAACCGGAAAGTTTTTAAACAAAGGGGTGAAAAGGGTAAATTTTACAAACAAGGAGGGACTGAAAACAGAAAATTCTCAAGGCTAGTTCAATACATGCAATTTGACCAAATGATGGTACCACGCCTATCGACGAAATACAATACATTACAATACCAAAAGTCGTTGTCAAACGAATTGGTTCGGTCTCGAACCAATAAAAATCCGAAACTACTAACACGACGACACTATGACATTACGACATTACGATTCATAACTAATAACGATTGGGAACTCACTATACATGCGAGTGTGCACAGACGTCTACGCACCATCTTTGGGCCCCAAAAGTGTAAAATCTTGTTTGTTGAGCCTAGCTAGCCCAATGACCTGATCTTAAGGCCCGAAGACCTCTCTCTTACGAAGTGTTGGGTTTTACCGATCCGACATAACGTAAAAGGACTTTCAATGGCAAACATGTTGCTGGTCCCCAAGGGTCCTTCAGTGCTACTAGTAAAGTCTGTAACTCACGATTGCGGGTTGGGCTTCGGGCCCTTCGCAATTGCAATGGTCTTGAACGACGCGGGGAAATACCGAGGGTTTCGCACCTTCTCTTCTTCCCTCCGGTCGTGGGACTACACAAGTCCGGGAGGATTGAGTTGTGTGAAGAATTACGAGTGACGCCTAAGGGATCGCTTGTAAGGTTGCCGATTGGACGTTTTCATTAACGCACGTCACAACACTTCACCACCCACTGTATTCTCAATGCCTCCAAAGCTCAACGGTTTCCTCTAACGCAACGAAACAACGGTACACAAACTAAGTAAAGCAAAGTGATAGGAAAACGTCGGGTTTTCCTAGGGTTTTCAACAAGTACAATTATGAATTACCGGTCGAATTTCACAACTCTTACGCTTACATCTATAGAATTCAAACAAGCATACTCATGGATCATCACATATTTTTACACTATTCTATTTTTAGAAAATATCGGATTTTCTGATGGTTTTCAAACAATACATTGGATTTCAAACACTACTTATGAATTCACCAACATTTCATATGTTGACGTTTTCAAAATACTTGTATTCTCAGGTAACAGATAAGGTGAAGGATGATTTGTACTCTATGACGTTTTGCTGTGGTTTAAGTAGTGTCAAACAGTTATTTTTGAGAATGTAATGTTTTGAACAATGTAATGAATGTAAACTCTACCAGTTGTATCATTCCAAATGTTGGTGATGTATAATGTTATGTTTCATTTATATGCATTGTGATGGTATTCAATGAGTCACGATAGCCCTCGGACGTTTCCGCCGTCCGGTTCGGGGGTGTGACAGGAACGGACAAGTGCTTGGTGTCAAGTGAAGACTTTAGACACACACAATGATCCTAATTACATATGAAGGCATATGTATATAAATAATTAGTGATTAAAACACTAATTATACAAGTATAAACATTTTAATGCGAGGAAAACACTTTTGGTCAAGTGTTAGGAGGCAAATGGGTTGCAACAAAGGAGTGCAATGCCCCTAATGGAAGTTTATGGTCAAAAGACCATATATGTTGGAGTTTACGGCCCAGGGGAGTAAACTCCTAGCCGTAGACTCTCTATAATGTTCCTAAATGAAGCCTAGCATTAATACAACTCAAGTGGTGAATTACTTCAAGGCTTAAACAAGTGTTTGGGCTTCCTTTTAACTCCTTTGAGGAGTTTACGGCCCTGGGACCATATCCCTTGGAGATTACAGCCGTAATCTCCCTTGGGAGGATGTTTATGGTGTTTTCAAGTCCCTAAATTATCAAGGAATGCATTAAGGCAATTGTCCAAGGCTTTAGGAGGATTTATGGCACCATTTGGCACCATTTATTGGAGTTCACGGCCCTGGAACATCTTGGGCCATGAACACCTTTTTTCTTGGTGTTTTAATGGTGTTTACTAGCCGCAAACACACTAGGGTACTTGTCCTAATTTGTCTCTTGGCTTAAGGAAGGTTTTTAGGGCATTTTTGGCAAAAAAAAACATGGAGTTCTAAGGCTTTGAGGGACATTGAGACACTTTTGGCCCTTAAAATGGAGTTTACACTCCGCATGTTCTTGGGCGGTAAACTCCCAAATCTTGGGGTTTTGGTTCGATTTTGATGTTATTAAACATAATCTAAGCTATATAATACAACTAGATCGAAGTACTCACAATTTGGGATAAAAACCCGAAGATCCGTGAGAGAGAATTTTGACTTTTCTCTAAATGGAAATGTAACTAATGAACTATTTTGTTCAGATTTCTATATATAGTCCTGAGATTTTTAGCAGAAAATATTTTATTCCCGGAATGAACTCTAATGTCATAGAGTATTGGAATAACAGTGTTCCACAAAACCCTAGTGCATCCACTCTCCTGATATCTCCTTAAGTGTAAATCCTGAAAAACTGCAAAACTTATATCCGAAGTCTGGAATTTCACTGAAACTGTTCTACTTCTATTGGGTTCAAATGGTTTGTACGAAATGGAAATTTCGGGTTGTCACATCATCCCCCTGTTGAAGGGAATTTCATCCCAAAATTAGAATTTAAATAAGGAAGTAGGTATGAATGATCGAGTTGTGAGGAGGAAACTTCCTAATCGATTGGTTCTGGTGCTCCTAAGTGAAATTGAGTTCTCGGTTGGTATCCCAACGAACCTTCACTAACTGGAGACAGTGTTGCTTCATCCGTTTGACCTCTCGGTCGAGCATCACTACGGTTCTAATACGAAGACGAGGATCTCGACGAGTGGACTTACTAGATTCCTAACGGAAAGGCATGGTTTCACGATCGAGACGTGAAAAGTAGAATGTACGTTACTGAGTTCGCGGAGTAGGTATAGTGTGTGCAAGGTACAGGACCGATTCTGGTAAGAATCTCGGAGGTCCTATCTATCTTGGATTTAGCTTTCCATGCTTTATAAAGCATATTAAGTTGTTCCCAGAGTGAGGCTTCCTAAAGAACTTGGTGTCTCCCTTGGAATCTCCAAGGTTTCCTTTTCTTGTTTAACTTCCCAGTCAAGGGCCTTTCCTTGCTGGGTCAAGGTCGAAAGGGTTTCTGTAATTTGTGAGGGGTTTTGAATGAACTATGACAGTAGGTCAGTAAGACCTAGAATTTGGCGAATGTCTGTCGGCATCTTAGGTGTCGACAAATTTCTCAATAGTTTTGACAAATTGTAAGAGCACTCGAAATTTTCCACATCACTAACAGTGTGTCATAGAAATTTGACTCTTCAATTTCAAAACTCGTTCCTAGAGAACTTCGCGAAAAGTTCCTCTGAAGGAAATGTTTTCATGGTTTCCTTCTTACTACTAGGGTAGATAAGTAAGTCATTACATGGAGAAATGATGAACTGATCCCAGTAAGAAAGACGTACCCTACTTGTTTAGCTCATGAAAGCAATAGGCGTATTGGTCCTATCCGAAGGGTATCACTACGGACTAGAAGTGTCCGCATCGAGTTCAAAAGGTAGTATTTCATACTTCCTTCCCTCACACTCAAACTGGTGATATTCGGATCTCGGTCCAATCCTGAAAAGTACTTGTTCCTTACGTTAGCTCAACCGTTTCATCTATGTGAGGCAGAGACAACGATTTCTAATGGAAGATCTTGATGGAGTCCTCGATATCCGAGGTACATACAATGCGATCCGTCGATCTTTGGAAGCATATGACCTGGGTTCTCTAGGTTGAGAAGCCTAGTCTTCTAATTCTATTTATGTGTGGTTTGTTAAGTTGTTCGGACTGTTCTTGTGTCTCTGTAGGTGTTTAAGCTGTAGGGCGATCTGTTTAAAAGAGTCGTACTGGGTTCTAAGTTTGTTCACCTAACGATGTGTTTACTCGTAGACTTAGGCAGTTCTCCATCCTGAAGTTCATATTAGAATTCATACTTGGCTCACAATCATAATTTCGTGTATACGAGTCGTATATAATTAAGATTGAAAAGGTAGTCGAATAACTGATTCTTCTTTAAGCTCAAATCCCATCGAGTGAAAAGAAGTTAAAGTGGAATCATCAATTCTAAACCTGTAGAACCTTGATTATATATCACTCTTATGTATACATTCCTCAATGATGGATCAATCGTATGAATCCTTGGATTGAACTTGACGTACTGCACGAGTGGTACTTCGGTGTTATGATATCACGATTTCTCTAAAAAGACGTTCACTGATAAGGAGACGTACGTATGAAGCTGTTTTTGTGAGGATCTAAATTAATCGAGTCGTATGAAAATGTCGAAATCATACTGAAACTTAAAGACATTAGATTTGAACATAAGACATTTACAGACAAAACACAACCGTGCAACCATGAACAGAGTTACAGTACTTTAGACTTACGACAAGACCATTGTTGCGAATAAGGTATACTACAAAAGACAAGTATACGCAGCACGAGCATCCCTACACAGACATGATCTCGCAAAAGGTAAGACTCTAGTTGCACTAGTCCTGGATAGTTTATAAGTCTGTTACAACGAAATGCCTAAATTATATTAACGAGGGTTTTGGAGTAGGTTCTCCTGCAGCTGTGATCCTGAGAATCCTCCCATCTGTGCCAGATTTCTTTGTTATAGGACAATCTTTCTTGAAGTGCCCTATCTCACTACATTGGTGGCATGACTGGCTAGTACTTGCATTGATGACAGGATTGCGGTGTTTAGCCAGGGTTATGTGGACACGAGTGCGTTCCTCATTAGTCTTGTTTGTGTTGCCTAAGTTGATTTGTGTAAGGAAAGTTGTCACAGCAGCTGCTACTGCAGCTTGTAATGTAGCGGCGTTGATATGGAGGATAGGGGTTTCAGTGCTCGGCTGATCGTTTTTGGATGACGACATGATTCTATTTCTCGGAAAGAAAGTAATTTTGTGAGCGATTTTGGTTGACCCTAGGTGTACTGCGATTGCTCAAGGAAAGAGTAAGAGTATGTTCTCGAACATTTGACCTACATCCCTATGATGCAGTCCTAGTAATGGAATGGAAGTGAGTTTGTAGAATGGTCTTAAGACGTTTGTTGTTCAAGCCGAGGTATTGTGGGTTGGTGAATAACAAGATCCAACCACTGAAAGAGACTTGGAATGTCTCCGGAGCTAAATTACTATAGTCCAATGACTTGACTAAAGCATGAATTCAGATAGACTCCAATGAAAGTATGATAAAAGTACTTGAATGAAAAATGACACAGAAGTTAGCCGACTGTCAAAATCTTTGATATTCATGACGTAAAAGTTCGGGAAAATGACCTTGTAAAAGGTCTTACATCATATCCAGAGAAGATAGTTCTTGACAGTATAAAGACCTAACCAAAGTACTGACGGTACAAGATAATTTCATAGAAAATGCCACATTGGGCATAGATAGAAAACAATTCCTTTAATCAAGGAAAAATAAAGTAAAACATCTATTACTCGCGACAGTAATCCCTCTGGTGAACTCTTCGTTCAGACAGTTGACGTTCCATATCAAGTAGGTGTCCTTCGTATACCCTCTGTCGTACTCGGAGTTCTATGACTTCGGCTCGGGATTCAGCTAGTGCATGTAGCAGGGTTTCATGGTTTCTCTAAGATCTCTCACGAGCATCTTCTAGACGAATGGTGCGGAGGGTATGCATTCTCGCATTGGCGACAACTTCAGTGATCTGATGTAGGGTTGTCCTGCCTTGAATCTCATTTCGGGCCACTCTGCGGACCAGGATTAGCAGGCTTCTGTCTGCCGAGCCCCCATTGCTCATGTCATAAAATTTTCAGTCACCATCAAATGGAATGGGTTGATCTTGCCCTTGGCTCCATGTTTCCAAACATTCCACCCATGGAGGCGTCGGGCCATGAAAAGTCGGACGAGGGTTAGGAATTGGAACGGGAGCTGCCTGGTGTAGGTTCTCAACCTCGGGTTCGGAGTTACCATCATCTATGAGGTCTTCATCATGGTGATCATTCAAAGGAATCGTATGATCATTCTCTGGTTCTTCTCCAAACCATCCAACAATGAATTCGTTCGGAAGGTACTGGTTGCCGTGGGGATGGAGTCCAGCCATGTTATCTACGCGAGAATTGGGGTAAGAAAATAATTATTAGACGAACTATCTAGATAATTATTTAGAAATTCTTCATCAGTTACATCACTATTTGTGAAGTGCATACTAGTTATATGTAATCGAAATAGGATAGGCCTTCGAATAAGTGACCTTAACTCCATATTCACACAGAATAGGGGTAAAGTAAAAAATTTCACAAATTCTAAGCCTATTACATCCTAATTACATATAGCCTTAGTGTATCCACTTAGCAACTATCAACTTAGAAATGAAGAATCTGTTTTTAGTTCTCAAGTATAAAGTACTTATAGTAACACCAAATACTCCTATAGTATTTTAAGTTTAATGATATGTTCTACTGTTCTCATTGTGGTAGGGTTGGTAAGATTTTAGCATTGTTGAAACCATACAATTAAACTTAGGCACATGCTAGTCAACACTCGGATAATATAGTTGATCAGGCTATATCTTCCCATGTTTGACTATATGTCTCTAAGTCCACCTGTATTGTTCAACAATCGTAATTCTTTTGTATTGTCCTTGTGACACTGATTTTAGTATGAATGCAGACTAGTATACTTAAGTAAATATTTTAATATTTAAAGTATAGACTCTTTGTCAGAGTGTTTTAACCCCTTATGTATTTATAGTTAGTATATCTTTTATGGGTTGATATACTTAATTCACTATAAACAATGCTCTGATACCAATTTGTCACACCCCAAAACCAAGAACGGCAGAAACGTTCTGGGGCGGAGGACATCATGTACAGTATCACAACAATGAAAGTAGTAAACAAGCAACAACATCATCCATTGCATTAATAATATAATTTTGATACAGGTGTGTTCTGTCAAATTATAATAGACACTAAAGCATAAATCAAAATGAGAGATAAGTCTTGAGCGAGCTCCATCTTCTCTAAACCTTGCATCGGTACCTATCTATAGATGACCTGAGTATACAAGTAATTTTGAAAGCGAGTATCAGCATTGAAGCTGGTGAGATCATAAGTATTTTAGTGTCCTAATTTGTATGTAAGAAATTATAAGTTTATGAACTGTAAGTATGGAAAAATGTCACTGTAAGTATAAAAATGTTTGTAAAACAACTGTAAACGTTTGAAAAACCCTAGAAATCCCTATGATTCCTACTTTATATAAAGGTGTCTTCCAGTAAGACTTAACTGTTCTAAATGTTCGTTTCTTGTAAAAGTGTGTAATTTTCCCAAGTGTAACTATCATTATCAAAATATAGTTTTTACATTAAATATTTAAGTGAAATGATCACTAAATATATGAAAAGGGAAAATTAATGTAGTACTGTAGTGTTGTATTATAGGAACTACTGCTGTACTAACTACCTTAAAACGGATTTATATTAAGGTATTATGTGATTTATTATACCATACTATTGACTGGTAACAAAGGACATACGAATGGTCGTAGTTTGGCACCCACAGACCTGCAGGTCCGATTGTAGCTAGCAGCAAGGTGTAGGATAGTCAATCCAGTATAGATCTATACGCAAACTCACGCTCTCCCTCCAAGAGAATTATGGCTACAACTCGGGTCATGACATTTAAGGCATGCTCCGATACAGCGGATCACAATTGTTAACGTATTCATGTATATGTAATGTAATGTTACTTTTTCTAGTATCGTTGAATATGTTCTCTTCCTAGTATAGTTGTATATGTTCTTCTCTAGTATAGTTGTATATGTTCTTCTCTAGTATAGTTGTATATGTTCTACTCTAGTATAGTTGTATATGTTCTTCTCTAGTATAGTTGTATATGTTCTCATAGTAGTAAGTATTGACTCATGAATGAACTGACTCGTAGTATGATATTGTGTTCTAGTAATAGTTCTAGTATCTTCCTAAACTACCCATATGGTAGTTTATTAGTAATCTAACCGGTACGTATGAACATGGAGGTATACCCTTGCTACCTAAGGGTATTGAATGAATTGGAAGAACCTTTATGACTATATATGTACACATGTTAAATAACTAATATTTAAACGACCTTCGGACGGATACCCGATATCCCACCAGACCACATCTCAAGCGCGAAAAGGAAATAAGGTGGATGTCCTTCCTAAGTCTTTTAAACATTACTCATATAAATATATATATATATATATATATATATATATATATATATATATATATATATATATATATATATATATATATATATATATATATAGGAATGCAATTTATAACATAAAAGCATAAATTAAGTTTTGCAAAACCTTTGAACATAATTATTATCTTAAGAAAAGATTGACTTGATGTCAATCTATGATACGATTTGAAAGCATGGGTTTGATAAAACGGTTTAAAGTATAAAAGAACATTTGTTTGAAACATAATTGTAAATGAGTTTGAAATGAAGCGTACAGAGTAAAGTGTACAACTTAACAAGGAGTTTTAATCATATAAAATGTTTATGAAAATCATTTGAAGGAAAACTGTTTGGTAAAATGGCTAATGAGCAGCCAATCATTTGAATGTTGCTTACTAATCACATGTGATTGATATAGTAACTAGCATAATTCTACTTGTATCCCCCCCCCCCCCATAAAACATTTAAAAACAGTTAAAACATTGATTAAGGGGTATGAACTCACCTGCAGTAAGTGATTGGAATTGAACTGACTGTTTTCCTAAAGAAGGAACGGACAAGTGCTTGGTGTCAAGTGAAGACTTTAGACACACAAAATGATCCTAATTACATATGAAGGCCTATGTATAAAAATAATTAGTGATTAAAACACTAATTATACAAGTATAAGCATTTTAATGCGAGGAAAACGCTTTTGGTCAAGTGTTAGGAGGCAAATGGGTTGCAACAAAGGAGTACAATGCCCCTAATAGAAGTTTATGGTCAAAAGACGATATATGTTGGAGTTTACGGCCCAGGGGAGTAAACTCCTGGCCGTAAAGTCTCTATACTGTTCCTAAATGAAGCCTAGCATTAATACAACTCAAGTGGTGAATTTCTTCAAGGCTTAAACAAGTGTTTGGGCTTCCTTTTAACTCCTTTGAGGAGTTTACGGCCCTGGGACCATATCCCTTGGAGATTATGGCTGTAATCTCCCTTGGGAGGATGTTTATGGTGTTTTCAAGTCCCTAAATTATCAAGGAATGCATTAAGGAAATTGTCCAAGGCTTTAGGAGGATTCATGACACCATTTGGCACCATTTATTGGAGTTCACAGCCCTGGAACATCTTGGGCCATGAACACCTTTTTTCTTGGTGTTTGCTAGCCCCAAACACACTAGGGTACTTGTCATAATTTGTCTCTTGGCTTAAGGAAGGTTTTTAGGGCATTTTTGGCACAAAAACATGGAGTTCACGGCCCAAGAATCTCCTTGGCCGTGAACTCACTTTCACCCTTGATTCTTAATTGTTTTGTGGTCTAAAACATGTAATGCTAGTCCCTATGTTGAGTTCTAAGGCTTTGAGGGACATGGAGACACTTTTGGCCCTTAAAATGGAGTTTACTCTCCGCGTGTTCTTGGGCGGTAAACTCCCAAATCTTGGGGTTTTGGTCCGATTTTGATGTTATAAAACATAATCTAAGCTATATAATACAACTAGATCGAAGTACTCACAATTTGGGATAAAAACCCGAAGATCTGTAAGAGAGAATTTTGACTTTTCTCTAAATGGAAATGTAACTAATGAACTATTTTGTTCAGATTTCTATATATAGTCCTGAGATTTTTAGCAGAAAATATTTTATTACCGGAATGAACTCTAATGTCATAGAGTATTGGAATAATAGTGTTCCACAAAACCCTAGTGCATCCACTCTCCTGATATCTCCTTAAGTGTAAATCCTGAAAAACTGCAAAACTTATATCCGAAGTCTGGAATTTCACTGAAACTGTTCTACTTCTATTGGCTTCAAATGTTTTGTAAGGAATGGAAATTTCGGGTTGTCACATGAATGTTGCTTTCTTTGTGCATTGTGGGATTCTGAGTGATGGGAGTTATCCATTAGGTGGATACAACACGTCACATGTGATCAGGGTTGAATAATCTCAAAGTGTTGGATTTGGTCCTATTGCGCAGCTCTTGTTTGAGTCCAACTGTTGTAGGGACGAGTCTTTTACTTGAAGGATTATCTGAGCCTCGTCACATGTGATGGTATCCAGGTGATAGCTAATTGGCATGGTGGTTGTCGAGGCCAACACAAATAACAACCATAAATATTACACACTAAAATAGTGTATGGTGGTAAAGGGATCGAATCCACGGAGATTCAATCAATTTATGACTCTATGAAAAATTTCTTTGTAAAAATACTTGTAAAATGACAATAAAAATAAAATGGGGGGGGGGGGGTTTGGTGTTTTAAAATACTTGAAACAAACTAGAATTAACTATGATTTAAATAGAAAAATGCAACAAAAATAAGAGTTTGATGTAAAATCAATAAGGGAGAGATGGTTGACTTAAAGTTTCCTCTCTTTGACTTTTCATGAACATATCATTAGAATCCAATGGTGCAATACTTTGATTTAAATCCTTAATTTGGCTATAGTAATCCAAGGAGCTTGAGATTACCTAGACTTTTCTTAATTGTTGAAATGGCTAGAGAAGCTCATAACAATTTCCTTAGTCAAAGTCACTAATTCCAAATAGCATGTAATTAGTGAAAGTCAACTAGCATTAAGAACCAAAAAGTCACCAAATCCAAGAGGGGTCAAATGCTTTCACCACCATGTTGGAGGAAATGTTTTTATGATTGTGTGAAGCAAAAACAACACAAAAATCATTTGTTGCTTGCTAATTTGAGGATCCTCTACTTAATCAAGAAAATAGCCAACTAATCGCCACAAACACATTTAAACTCATGAACTAAAACATACAAGTAATGATAAGATGTTAAAACACAAAACATTCCCATAAAGATTCAATAACATGTTCATGGATTCTTCAACATTCAACAAAAGTTCAAAGGATTAACCAAAAGTCAACCAAGATTAGCTTAGCCAAGCATGGCTAAACCCAAAGAAACAAAGTTAGAGAAGATTGTACCAAACATTAAGCAAGAATCAAGAGGTAAAAATATGATGTTCTTCAAGAGTTCTTGGCCTTCAAAAGTCTTCAAAACTCCAGAGAGAATCTCCAAAAATCGGATGTCTAAGTCTTTAAAAGATGGGCACCAACCTTCCTCAAATAGCCTTCCAAATGGATTTCCGAAATTACCCCTGCAGAGCCTTGCGCGACCCGCGTGCTGTTGCGCGGTTGGGTTGTGCGGGTGGTCCCTGGATGAAGCATCTTTGAGGTTTTGGGCCTCCATAGCTTATCCCACTTGGCCGAGTTCGAGTCCAATCAGCTCCTAGCCCATTTTTCTTCAAGTTTTCTTCATTTTAAGCCCAATTTGACTTCTCCAAATCCTCCAAAGCTCATGAACTTGCCCGATTAATAATATACGCACGCTTGAATATTCCCCTGCATCTTGCAAATTTAAAGTTTATTTCTCTCCAAGCCTTCAAATAATCATCAAGATCACTCCATGCATCATCTCCACTACTCATCAAGCCCAAAATCCTTGACATCCTCTTATTCCAATTGCTTTCCATACGTCACGAACATTCCCGCTCCACTAGTCACCATGAAATTTGCAATAAAGCTCACAAAACTAGAAAGTACCCGAAATTGGCCATAAAATAACAAAAAGGAAAATATGCATGGAAATTATCTAAATTATGAATGAAATATGCTAAAATAAACTATAAAAAGAGGTAAACAAAACTAACTATCAAATCACCCCAAGCTTAAACCTTACTTGTCCTCAAGTAAGACAAGACTAAAATGAACTCGGGATGAACTATCCTAAGAAAATAAAAAGAATTGATAGAACCGTAGAACCTGATCCCCGTTAGTCAACATGGTCAGAATTGATCTTGCTATTACCTCACGAATTTTTCATCCGATGACAATGGAACCATAAACCACACCCAGGACAACTCCTTTAGGTGAGTAAGGAGGCATGAGCAGTCGCAGCCTCAATGGAACATGCATACAATGAAGAATATCTGTAGTAGGGAGAAAGCAGCTGGATGGGCTCGGGTGGAGCTCTTCTTTAAATGTGCACTCTGGTCTCACGTTTTCCGGTTTCTCTCATGTGTAACCAGGTTTTAATCGCTCGGGCACCATTGTAGGAATCAGCTCACTTGGTGTTGGCCCAAACCTCCCATAGTATCCAACTCGACAGTCTCCCTAACATCACCGATTTGCGAAAAACAACTCGATCTATATACAATAAAACATACCTAAATAAATGAATATCAAACGCTGGGTGACCAAAATGTTAGAGAATGTAGTTCCATAATTGAACCGGTCACCCTTCTCAGATTTCTGCAGCTGGGAATTTGTCTGCACACCATTTATTTTTATTTATTTATTTATTTATTTTTTATTTTTTATTTTTTTATTTATTTTTTATTTATTTATTTTTTTTGATAAGATGTTGCCATACTTGAAGGTAATGTAATAACAACCCTTTAACTCAACATTTGGTTCCTAAAGTGTGTAAGTGGAACCGAAAGAGTAGTAATATAATCCGAATGGTCTAAGCGAGAAAATGACCATGTATGGAGCATAAAGATATAATGTAAGCTCCTCTTCTAATTAGTTTTTTCAAAAACAAAGAAATTGTCCCCATGCGGACTAAAAGACTTCTCTAAAATCCTAAGAAAATCGCAAAAAGATATGGTGATGTAAAAAGACTGGATATGGATTCTACTCGGGGACAAGCACTAGTGCTTCATCCTAACGGTTCAAACATGATCAAGTGTGATCCTCTCGGTGGTAGTGACCGCAAGGCTAAGACATCCATTGCTATAGTATATCCTACAGTTATTAGTATTGTATGCATAATTCTTCATGAAAACTACCTGTCCATGATCACTTACCCCTTTAAGCTACCAGCATCTGATCCCAAGTATGAGGTCCCAGACTGCAGCTAATGGTCCCGGTTCGATGGGTGAGATAACAATAAGATCCTGGACCAATAATGATACAATAACTGTGAACCTATTCCATGGCATCCAGCGGGTGACAATAAGTAGACAACAAAAATGCATGAATGTTAATGCCTAAGCTAAATGTGATGCAAAAATATAAAAGGTGAAAAAGAAAAAAATAAAATCTTTTTGGATTTAAAAAAATGAATGAAAATTAGCTTAAAACTAAAATGTTATGCAACCTAATTAAAAATGCATGAAAAAATAAAAGGAAAATGAAATGCCCCAAAAAAAAATGGAAAAAATAAAAGGAAAATGAAATGCCCCACCCCAAGCTTAAGAACAAGCATTGTCCTCAATGCTTGAGGAAAGGGCGGAAAGGACCTAAATCGGGGGGTCGGGCGGTGGGAAATGCCCGTGGCGATAGTGGTAGTCCCACATATCCTGGACATGGCGGGAAGTGTGAGGGAAGGACTACTCCAATCGATCAACACGACTTGCCACACCTAGGATGGCTCTCGAATTCTCTTGCGTTTGGGCGTCGATGCGCTGCACCGTGGAGAACATTGTGGCAAATTGGTCAAAGAACGTGGGGGGGAAATATGGTGGGACTTCGTGTCCCTCCTACTGATGCGGTTGGTCAAAATGGTGTGGAGGGGCCTGGAATTGATCATTCGGAAACATCTGTTGCTGCATCGAGGGCTGGTCAAAATGGTCCTTGGCTTCGGGCATCTCGTCGTTCTCTTCGTCATCTTCTTCCTCTTGTTGCTCTGCGTCGTCACCCTCATCATCACCGAATTCTGGGAATACACCTGCTTGGGTCAACTGATTTGGAGGAAGCCAAGTGTCGGGGTCGCCTGTATCGAACGAAGAACCGATCCAACTTGGAAGGATGTAAACTGAGGCTTTGTTAGAGTCTAACCAACTGTACGTGCGGGTTCCCCGATCGAGCAACATCTCCATCCGGATGAGAGTGTCACAGTCTAGTAGGAAGTTCGGTGGGGTGTCGACAGGTATGTACTTGGGAGCCGGGAAGTCTAGGCCGACGGCTCGACCTATGATCGTGATAAGTCCCCCGATGAAGTATGGAGTCGCATTTGTCTAAAAATAAGCCTGAAAAACTGAGGGAGAGTGCACGCCTCATGCTTCGGAGGAAAAATAGCTCACATCTGTTGATTTGACCGGGCTCGAGACGCCCGAAGATACTCGTCGTAAGGACTCGGTGAGCAATTCGCCAGCAGGGGTGAACGATGTGCTTCGCTCGCTGTCGGCTTGGGTTGAAGGTTGCGAGATCGGAAATTTGCATCCAAAAGTTTGCATCCGGGTAACGCAGAAAATCTTGGTACTCTTGATTTTGGGGGCTGATGCGGAGTGGATTGTCTATACCCATTATAGAATCAAGCTCTTCATATGTGAGCCTATGATGCTCCCCTTTCAACTGGAATGTAAGGACTTTCGTGTCATCATCTCATACATATGTGCTAAGAAATTCTATTGTGGGTTCCTCGTAAGTTCTGTCACAAAGTCGAAGAAAACCACGCCAACCCAGTTTTAGGAACAAACTGTATACACCATCATGCACCCCAAGCTTTTTCATGGACTTTTTATGGTAGAATTTTGTCGGCCGGATTGTGCGACCCTGAAGATTGGAGCGATAGGTTTTGATCTCAACATTTGTAAGGGAAGGATCGCTTCCCTCTTCTCCTCTTTTTTTTCGTTTACCGGATGCTTTGCGTGATGGACCGGCGACATCCTTTTGCGGGTTAGGATCGATCGATGATCCATGTGTGTGTGTCTGAACCACGGTTTTGCCCATTTTCGAAACCTACAATATCAAAAACAACTTCACCAACATAATCCCTCACCTCACCACTCTCAAATCAATGCAACTATCTTTAGACCGAACACACAAAAAAAAATCCAAGAAATAATGACACCCAACTTCTGACAATGTAAAATGGTTTCAACAACACCACTCGGTTAATTTGATAATCCCAACAAAAATTCGGCAGCAATACGAGACAAAATGAGAAAATCCCAACCAAAGTTTAAACAGTTTTTGAACAAATTTCCAAGCAAATTAACCAATCTCAACCTTTCTCAAATCAATGTTTCCAAATAAAACGGGCAACAACGAACGATCTTAGGCAATTTCCAAAGCATAATTGGATGCAATTATCGAATTGAAACAATGAAATGTAATAAAAACCAAGGAAAGAGAATACCCGTATTATCCCAAAATTGAACTTGAACCCGGAATCCGCTACCGTGCACCCCAAGCTTTGGTTATTCGTGGGTGCCTAAATGCAAGACTTGTTCATTGAAGGAATATTTTCAACTTGATTTGTGTGAAAAATCCGGCGGCGGCTCGTGGTGGCTCAAAAATTATGGGAAAATTTTTGGTGAGATTTTGAGGTTTTGTTTGGTTAGATGTAAAGATCCCTGAAAAAGAAACACTTTGGTGGTGTCGGAATTGCGAGAGGTGGTAGGAGTTGGCCGGAAAATGGTCGGAAAGCGGCGAGTTGGGTGGTGGTGGCACCCCTAGACCCGGCGATGGATCGATGTAAACTTCAGGTGGGGTTTGTAGAGCACGGAAAATGGTGAAGAATGGTGGTGGTCTCGTCGTATTCCGACCGGTGGAACTCCGGGAAATCAAATTTTTGTGAAAAGTGGGTTTATGTGTTCTTGAGAGTTTGAGAGAGAATGGTGGGGTTTTTGATGGAATGAAATGAAGAAGAAGAGTTGCTGGAGGTTTTCAATCCATATTCAAGTGTGGTCAACACCCGGTCAATGTTGGTCAACTCATTAAACCACCTAGTCAACGAAAGTCAAAGCTGGTCAACAAAATATGGACTGGTCGTCAAAGCAGCACGCGGGTCGCGTAGAGGGGGCACACGGGTCGCACATATCATGCAGTTAGGTATCTGATTTTTGTCGCAAGTTGAAGACTGGCCGCGCACACTAGCCGCGCACCCGTGCGCGGGTCGCGCAGATCCCTGCTCCCGGAAATCAATTTTTCTCTGTTTTCTTTCGTTTCTTCACTAGTTCTTGATCCCAAATGCCCCAAACATCTAGAAACTTTTGATTTCTTCAAAAATGACTTCAAAAGACGCATCAAAACATTTTCAAAACTTCTTTATTCGAACGTAGAAACACGAAAGCATAAAGCTTTTCCAAAAATGCCTCTCTTTAACGTCTTAGGCAAGACGTCCTTCTAGCTTGGTTCAACACACCGGGACATCCAAGTGGATGACTTCAATAACACTTGCATTAAAACTTTCATAGAATGGCTTTAATCGGTGCCCGTTAACTTTGAAAATTTGTCCCGTTTCTTCACTTTGGATTTCCACCGCTCCATGGTCAAAAGTCTTTATTACAACAAATGGGCCAATCCACCTTGATCTTAATTTGCCCGGGAATAACTTCAACCGTGAATGGTAAAGTAAGACCCTATGTCCCGGTTCAAAATTCTTCCGGGTGATGGACTTGTCGTGGAAGAGCTTCGTTTTCTCCTTATAAATCCTTGCGTTTTCATAGGATTCGTTTCTCAATTCTTCTAGCTCTTGGAGTTGAAGTTTCCTATGCCTTCCAGCCTCGTCAATGTCGAAGTTGCATTTCTTGACCGCCCAAAATGCTCGTGCTCTAACTCGACGGGAAGATGACAAGATTTTCCAAAAACTAATCTGAAGGGCGACATTCCAATCAGGGTCTTATAAGCGGTCCGATATGCCCATAAGGCATCGTCAAGTCTCAAACTCCAATCCTTCTTTGTCGGATTCACCGTTTTCTCTAGAATAGACTTCACTTCACGATTCGATACCTCCGCTTGACCATTCGTTTGAGGGTGATAGGCAGTGGAGACACGATGAGTCACATGATACTTCTTCAATAGAGCCTCCATCATTTTGTTGCAAAAGTGCGTCCCTCTATCACTAATCAAAGCCCTAGGCACACCAAATCTCGCAAAAACATTAGACTTTAAAAACTCGATAACCGTTTTGGCATCGTCCGATCTTGTGGCTTTGGCTTCAACCCATTTAGAAACATAGTCAACCGCGAGTAAAATATAAACGTTTCCAAATGATACGGGAAATGGGCCCATAAAATCAATCCCCCATACGTCAAAAATTTCACAAACAAGGATTGGATTTTGGGGCATTTGGTTCTTTTGCGAAATGTTTCCCGTCCTTTAGCACCGCTCACAACTTTTGCAAAACATATTACAATCGCGTGACATGGTTGGCCAAAATAATCCACATTCAAGGACCTTTCTCAATGTCCGGCTAGGTCCGAAGTGTCCCCCACAAGCAAATTCATGACAGAATTGCAAAATGGATTGGTGCTCTTGTTGGCGCACACATCGCCTAATGATTTGATCGGGACAATGTTTCCACAAATAAGGTTCATCCCACACATAGTATTTTGCATCACTTTTCAACTTGTCTTTTTGAGCACGTGTGAATGTGTCGGGATACCTTTTTGTGACCAAAAAGTTAACGATATCGGCATACCAAGGAATAGATTGGGTAAGGGAAAAGAGATGTTCATCCGGAAACTCGTCCCGCAATGGGAGAGGAGTTTCATTTGAAGTGATCCGACTTAGATGATCGGCAACGAGGTTCTCGCATCCGCTCTTGTCCCGGATTTCCAAGTCAAATTCTTGTAATAGTAGGATCCACCGGATGAGTCTCGGCTTTGCATCTTTCTTCGTCATCAAGTACTTAAGAGCTGCGTGATCCGAATACACTATGACCTTGGTACCAAGTAGGTATTGTCTAAATTTCTCCAAGGTGAACACTATGGCCAATAGCTCCTTCTCCGTGGTAGAGTAGTTGCTTTGGGCATTGTCTAGTGTCCTTGATGCATAACAGATCACATGGGAGGCCCTCCCATTCTTTTGACCCAAAACGGCGCCTATCGCATAGTTGCTTGCATCACACATGATCTCAAAAGGGAGATCCCAATTTGGTGCTTGCATGATGGGAGCAGATGTAAGCAACTCTTTGAGCTTGTCAAAAGCTTCTTTGCACGCCTCATTGAACTCGAAATCGACCTCCTTTTGCAAAAGTTGGCACATTGGTCTTGTTATCTCTGAAAAATCCTTGATGAACCTTCGATAGAAACCTGCATGGCCCAAAAAAGAACGAACTTCCCGAACACAAGTCGGGTAAGGTAAGCTTTGAATAACATCAATTTTGGCCTTATCTACCTCAATTCCTTTTTTAGACACAATGTGACCCAAAATGAGACCTTGACTCACCATGAAATGACATTTCTCAAAATTCAAAACCAAGTTTGTTTCAATGCATCTTTTTAAAAATTTTGTGAGATTAGTCAAACATTCTTGAAAAGAGTTGCCATGTACCGTGAAATCATCCATAAAAACCTCAATTATGTTTTCAACATAACCCGAAAAGATACTAATCATACAACGTTGGAAAGTGGCCGGGGCGTTACACAATCCAAATGGCATTCTCCGGTATGCAAAAGTACCAAATGGGCATGTAAATGTTGTCTTTTCTTGGTCCTCTGGTGCCACCGGGATTTGGTGAAAACCAGAGTACCCGTCTAGACAACAATAATGGGATTTCCCAGCCAACCTTTCTAACATTTGGTCAATGAAAGGCAATGGGAAATGAACTTTTCGTGTGCTCGCATTGAGTTTGCGGTAGTCAATACATACTCTCCACCCGTTTTGCACACGGGTGGGGACCATCATACCTTTGTTGTTCTCGACCACCGTGATTCCCATCTTCTTTGGAACGACTTGCACCGGGCTCACCCACTTGCTATCCGAGATTAGATAGATCATCCCTGCATCAAGAAGCTTTAATATCTCTTTCTTCACAACTTCCATCATTGGTGGATTTAACCTTCTTTGCGCATCTCTACTTGGCTTGCATTCATCCTCCATTAAGATCTTGTGCATACAAGTGGAGGGGCTCAAACCCTTGATATCCGCAATCGTCCAAACCATGGCTTCTTTATGCTCCTTCAACCCCTTGAGGAGTTGCTCTTCTTCAAATTCGGTTAAATGAGTTGAGATGATAACTGGAAGGGTTTCATTCTTTCCCAAGTAGGCATACTTCAAGTGTTGAGGTAAGACCTTTAATTCCAATTCGGGTGGTTGAACAAGGGATGGAGACAATTTTGTATGAGTTGGGGACAATTCAATTTGCTTGACATCTAATCTTGTGGATTTTTTCATTTCCATTTTATTTACCAACTTCTCAACTTCCGGATCCAAGAATAAAGCTTTAATTGCTCGGCTAGCTTCCCACAATCGAATCCTTTGCTTAAGATCATCTCCAACATATCACCGTTAGATAACTCAAACAATTCTTGAGTGATTGGCTCAATAACATCAACAAATTACAAAGATGAAACATCACTAGGATATCTCATGGCATCATAAATATTAAAAATTATTGTTTCACCATCACACTCCATTGTCAAACTTCCCGCATAAACATCGATCTTTGTCCTAGCCGTCTTCAAAAACGGTCTCCCAAGCAAGATTAGAGCCGATTTGGAAGACACTTGCTCATCTAGATCAATCACATAGAAATTCACCGGGAAGACTAATTGGTTCACTTGCACTAGGACATCTTCTAAAACACCTCTAGGAAAGACACTTGATTTATCCACAAGAGAGATTATGACACCGGTTTCACTTAAGGGTCCGACATTTAACGATTCATACACTGAATAGGGCATGAAATTGATAGAAGCACCAAGATCAAGCATAGCACTACTAAAAGTGACATCTCCAATCTTGCAAGGAACCGTGAACATTCCGGGATCTTTGCATTTGGGTGGAAGTTTCCTTTGTAAAACCGCGGATGCGTTTTCATTCATCAAAATTTTCTCATTTCCCTTCAACTTCCTCTTGTTGGTACAAAGTTCTTTCAATAACTTTGCATATCTCGGGATTTGCTTGATTGCATCAAGTAGAGGGATGTTTACTTCCACCTTTCGGAAGGTGTCCAAAATCTCTTTCTCCTCCATATTCTTCTTTGAAGTTGCAAGTCGAGAGGGGAACGGTGGTTGAGTGGCTATTGGTGTTACTAGAGGGACAGTCTTCTTTGGAACTCCAGCTTGTGCATCATTCTTGATTATAGGTACTTCAACGGGAATAACTTCTATCTCTTCTTCTTCTTCCCTCGGCTTCTTCTTTGAACTACTTTCTCCGGCTTATTTACCACTTCTCAAGGTCACCACATTGACATTTGGGTTCTTTTCGGTTTGAGAAGGGAGTTTACCACGGGATTCCAACTTGCTTATGGATGTAACTATATCTCCCATTTGTGCTTCAAGGTTGGAGATACTAGTCCTTGTTTCTTTTTGGAATTGTTGGGTACTAGTGGCTAGAGATTTGACAATGTCTTCAACAGACATTCCGAAGCTACTTGGTTGAGATTGAGGAGGTTGTTGATGATGATGTGGAGGGTGCAGTTTGGGTTGATAGTGTGGTTGTTGATGTTGGTAATGAGGTTGTGGTGCTTGATAGGATGGTCTAACCAATGCATTTTGAGGCAATGGTCTTGGGTTGTAGCTCATGTTGGGATTTGGCTTCCAACTTGAATTATATGCATTTTGGTAACTGGATGGTTTGTTGTGGTAGTTTTGGAACTCTCCTGTGGCATTCACATGCTCCGCATCTTCTTGAAGGATGGGACACATATCCGTAGGATGTCCCATTGTTGCACATATTCCACAAACCATCACTTGTGGAGTTTGCCCCATGGCTAGCTTTTGGACAACGGAGGTTAGATCTTTGATTTGAGACTCGAGATTTGATGTTCCCACTTCATTGACTTTGTGTTGTGTGTCTCTTTTCATATCTTGGCGAGGGCCAAAATGTTGTGAATTCGCGGCTATGGTGTTGAAAAGTTGTCTTGTTTGCTGTGGGGTTTTACTAAAGACATCTCCACCACTTGAGGCATCAACTAGTCTTCTCTCCATTGGCAACAATGCCTCGTAGAAGTGTTGAATGAGGAGTTGTTCCGGGATTTGGTGTTGTGGGAAACTATAGCACAGGTTGTTGAACCTCTCCCAATAATCATGGAAAGTCTCATTTTGACCTTGGCGGATTCCACAAATCTCATTTCGAAGACTTGAGACTCTTGAGGCGGGATAAAACTTGTCAAGGAAAGCTCTTGCCATGTCGTTCCATGAGTTGATCGACCCTGGTGGAAGATAGAATAACCAATCTTTTGCTCTATCGGCCAATGAAAAGGGGAATGCTCTTAGCTTGATTTGGTCATCGGTTGACCCTTGTGGCTTCATGCTAGTGCAAATAATGTGGAACATCTTCAAATGCTTATGAGGGTCTTCATTCTCCAATCCATGGAAAGTCGGTAGGTGATGGACTAAACTTGACTTTAACTCCGAGCCTCCTTCCAAAACCGGGTAATTGATACCGGTTGGAGTTTGTGTAACATCGGTCTCCATCATTTGCCTCAAAGTTCTTTCGGGAACTTCTCCTCCGTCCGCCATTTCAATTGGTTCAATAATGGGTGGATTTTGTTGTAGGGGTGGTGTTTCGGGAATTTCTTGGCGAGGGTCGGGACTAGAATCGGGCTCTATGTCGCTTAATGAAGCGGTTTTGACCTCCGGATCCCCGTGAGGATTAGAAGTTCGACAACGTTCAATTCGCTTTTCCTTCGCCAAACGCCTTGCTTCTTTTTCGATTTCTGGATTGTAAATCAAGTCACCTGTACGCTGAGATCTGGGCATAGAGAAACGAATTGATTAAAAATAAACCAATCCCCGACAACGGCGCCAAAAATTTGGTGGTTGTTGAGGCCAACACAAATAATAACCCTAAATATTACACAGTAAAATAGTGTATAGTGGTAAAGGGATCGAATCCACGGAGATTGGTTCAATTTATGACTCTATGAAAAATCTCTTTGTAAAAATACTTGTAAAATGACAATAAAAATAAAATGGGGGGTTTTGGTGTTTTGAAATACTTGAAACAAACTAGAATTAACTATGATTTAAATAGACAAATGCAACAAAAATAAAAGTTTGATGTAAAATCAATAAGGGAGAGACGGTTGACTTAAAGTTTCCTCACTTTGACTTTTGATGAACATATCATTAGAATCCAATGGTGCAATACTTTGATTTAAATCCTTGATTTGGCTATAGTAATCCAAGGAGCTTGAGATTACCTAGACTTTTCTTAATTGTTGAAATGGCTAGAGAAGGTCATAACAATTTCCTTAGTCAAAGTCACTAATTCCAAATAGCATGTAATTAGTGAAAGTCAACTAGCATTAAGAACCAAAAAATCACCAAATCCAAGAGGGGTTAAATGCTTTCACCACCATGTTGGAGGAAATGTTTTTATGATTGTGTGAAGCAAAAACAACACAAAAATCATTTGTTGCTTGCTAATTTGAGGATCCTTTACTTAATCAAGAAATTAGCCAACTAATCACCACAAACACATTTAAACTCATGAACTAAAACATACAAGTAATGATAAGATGTTAAAACACAAAGCATTCCCATAAAGATTCAAGAACATGTTCATGGATTCTTCAACATTCAACAAAAGTTCAAAGGATTAACCAAAAGTTAACCAAGATTAGCTTACCCAAGCATGGCTAAACCCAAAGAAACAAAGTTAGGGAAAATTGTACCAATCATTAAGCAAGAATTAAGAGGTAAAAATATGATGTTCTTCAAGGGTTCTTGGCCTTCAAAAGTCTTCAAAACTCCCGAGAGAATCTCCAAAAATCAGATGTCTAAGTGTATGCAAAATATGGGCACCAACCTTCCTCAAATAGCTCAAAAGAAGAATTTCCGAAACTGCCTCTGCAGGAGGTTGCGCGACCCGCGTGCTGTTGCGCGGGTGGTCCCTGGATGTAGCATCTTTGAGGTTTTGGGCCTCCATAGCTTAGCCCACTTGGCCCATATCGAATCCAATCACCTCCTAGCCCATTTTCTTCAAGTTTTTCTTCATTTTAAGCCCAATTGACCTCTCCAAATCCTCCACAGCTCGTGAACTCGCCCGATTAATAATCTACGTACGCTTGAATATTCCCCCGCATCTTGCAAATTTAAAGTTTATTTCTCTCCAAGCCTTCAAATAATCATCAAGATCACTACATGCATCATCTCCACTACCCATCAAGCCCAACATCATTTTTGTCTACCAAATCTCATCACCTCCCATATGTCCCGAACACTCCCGCTCCGCTAGACCCGAAAACCTGCAATTATGCTCACAAGATTCGAAAGTACCCGAAATATTCATAACATAACAAAAAGGAAAATATGCATGGAAATTATCTAAATTATGAATGAAATATGCTAAAATAAACTATAAAAAGAAGTAAACAAAACTAACTATCAAATCACCCCAAGCTTAAACCTTACTTGTCCTCAAGTAAGACAAGACTAAAATGAACTCGGGATGAACTATACTAAGAAAATAAAAAGAATTGATAGAACCGTAGAACCTGATCCCCATTAGTCAACATGGTCATAATTGATCTTGCTATTACCTCACAAATTTTTCATCCGATGACAATGGAACCATCAACCACACCCAGGACAACTCCTTTAGGTGAGTAAGGAGGGATGAGCAGTCGCAGCCTCAATGGAACATGCATACAATGAAGAATATCTGTAGTAGGGAGAAAACAGTTGGATGGGCTCGGGTGGAGCTCTTTTTTAAGTGTACACTCTAATCTCACATTTGCCGGTTTCTCTCATGTGTAACTAGGTTTAATCGCTCGGGCACCGTTGTAGGAATCGATTCACTTGGTGTTGGCCCAAACCTCCCGTAGTATCCGACTTGACAGTCTCCCTAACATCACCAATTTGCGAAAAACAACTCGATCTATATACAATAAAACATACCTAAATAAATGAATTTCAAACGCCGAGTGACCAAAATGTTAGAAAATTTAGCTCAATAATTGAACCGGTCACCCTTCTCAGATTTCTGCACCTGGGAATTTGTCTGCACACCATTTATTTTTATTTATTTTTTTTTTATTTTTTTATTTTTTTATTTTTTTATTTTTTTTGATATGATGTTACCATACTTGAAGGTAATGTAATAACAACCCTTTGACTCAACATTTGGTTCCTAAAGTGTGTAAGTGGAACCGAAAGGGTAGTAATATAATCCGAATGGTCTAAGCGAGAAAATGACCATGTGTGGAGCATAAAGATATAATGTAAGCTCCTCTTCCAATTTTTTTTTTTTTTTAAATAACGAAATTGTTCACATGCAGACTAAAAGACTTCTTTAAAATCTTAAGAAAATCGTAAAAAGATATGGTGATGTAAAAAGACTGGATATGGATTCTACTCGGGGACAAGCACTAGTGCTTCATCCTAACGGTTCAAACATGATCAAGTGTGATCCTCTCGGCGGTAGTGACCGCAAGGCTAAGACATCCATTGCTATAGTATATCCTACAGTTATTAGTATTGTATGCATAATTCTTCAAAGAAACTACCTATCCATGATCACTTACCCCTTTAAGCTACCAGCATCTGATCCCAAGTATGAGGTCCCAGACTGCAGCTAATGGTCCCGGTTCGATGGGTGAGATAACAACAAGATCCTGGACCAATAATGATACAATAACTGTGAACCTATTCCATGGCATCCAGGGGGTGAGAATAAACAGACAACAAAAATGCATGAATGTTAATGCCTAAGCTAAATGTTATGCAAAAATATGAAAGGTGAAAAAGAAAAAAATAAAATCTTTTTGGATTTAAAAAAAAATGAATGAAAATTAGATTAAAACTAAAATGTTATGCAACCTAATTAAAAATGCATGAAAAAATAAAAGGAAAATGAAATGCCCCACCCCAAGCTTAAGAACAAGCATTGTCCTCAATGCTTAAGGTAAGGGCAAAAATGACCTAAATCGAAGGATTGGATGACGGGAGATGTCTGTGGCGGTGGTTTCGTGAAATTACGACCAGTAGAACTCCGACAATCTTGAATTTTCTGGCGAGGTGGGTGCTGGAAGTTTATATGAGAGGAATGGAGTGGGAGGTCAAGATGATTAAATGAAGAAGAAGGGAAGCTGAACATTTTAATATATGGGAAAAAAAGGGTCAATTTCGGTCAATGTTGGTCAAGAAAAGTCAAAAGGTCAACTCATTAAAACCTTTGGTCAACACCTGGTCAAATAATAGCCAAAAATAGCACAAATTGCCCAGCACAGTACGCGGGTCGCGCAGTGTAGCACGCGGGTTGCGCAGACCTTGCAGTTAAGTCTTGGGCCAATGTCGCATAGTCACACCTGGCCGCGCAACCCACCCGCGCAACAGCACGCAGGTCGCGCAACCCGCTGATCCTGATCTTCATTTTCGCTTCATTTTTCTTCATTTTTTCACCTGTTCTTACTTTGGAAGGCCCCAAACACCTAGAAACTCTTGATTTCTTCAAAAACAATTCTTTTGAATCCCAAAAGCATCTTCAAAACTCATTTATTCAAATTAAAAATACAAAAACACAATGCTTTCCAAAAATGCCATTCTTTAACGTCTTTGGCGAGACGCCTCCAAACTTCACTTTAACACTTTGGGGCGTCCAAATGGACGACATCTTGGACATTTGAATCAAAAACTTTATTGAATGGCTTCAATCGATGTCCATTAACCTTGTAAATTTTCCCCGTGTCGACATTTTTTAATTTCCACACCTCCATTGAGTCTCTTTTCTTGTATTTGACGTTCTTTTTACGGGAGAACCATACCGGACTCAAACCTTTGATAATAGCAATCATCCAACCATATTCTTTCTTGAACTTGTTCATTAAGGTGACCAACTCTTCCTTCTTTGACATGGTTTTTGAGTAGGTGACCGGTTGGGCGTCTTCTTGCTTGTGATACGTATCCTTTGAAGAGTCCGACAAATTTATCGCTTCCATCTCTTGTGGTTGGTCTACCAATGGAGTTAGTTTCTTAATGGTATTGGGCGGATCAACCTCTCTTTCATTAACCCCTATCACTTCCTCTATAGTTTCATTGTCAGCCTTTTCAATTTCTTCTTCTTCTTTGACAACCTCTTCCACTTCTACTTCTTCTTCCTCTTCTTCATATAACACTCTTGGGCCATCAAAAAATTTCTCATCATTCAAAGGAATGGAACATGCACTATGCGATGGGCTCTTTTCGGATGGTAATTTGTCTTGAGCTTCCATTAAACTAATTGATTGAGCAATTTGTGTTATTTGTTGCTCTAAGCTTTTGAGGCTAGCTTGGGTGTTTTCCTGAAAATTTTGGGTAGAATTAGCAATGCTTTTAACAATGTCCTCTAAGGACATGCTTGGCGTTTCAGTTTGTTGAGGAGGGTAAGGATAGGGTTCTTGGAACAGTGGAGTTGGTGGGTATTGGTTATTTCCCCAAGTTTGGTATGGGTTTTGGTATTGGTTATTTCCCCAAACTTGGTTGTTGTCGCACCATTGATCATGTTGAGGTTGATCATAAGTCGATTGGTTTGACAAATATTAGCTTCCCTTCTCTTGCACGTCTCCCCATTCTCCTTGTAAATATGAACACATGTCGGAATGATGTCCATTTTGGGCACAAAAATCGCAAAGAAGAGGTGTGGGCTGCACACTTTGGTCACTTTCAATCATCATAACTAACTGAGCTAGCTCAGAAAGTCGCTCTTCAGTGCAAGGAGTGTTCATCTCCGAACCATACTTCTTTTTTTTTTTTTAATTTCAGGATTTTAAATTTGAGTACCTGCACAATGAGATCTAGGCATAGAGAAACAAATTGATTAAAAATAAACCAATCCCCGGCAACGGCGCCAAAAATTTGGTGGTTGTCGAGGCCAACACAAATAATAACACTAAATATTACACACTAAAATAGTGTATAGTGGTAAAGGGATCGAATCCACGGAGATTGGTTCAATTTATGACTCTATGAAAAATCTCTTTGTAAAAATACTTGTAAAATGACAATAAAAATAAAATGGGGGGTTTTGGTGTTTTGAAATACTTGAAACAAACTAGAATTAACTATGATTTAAATAGACAAATGCAACAAAAATAAGAGTTTGATGTAAAATCAATAAGGGAGAGATGGTTGACTTAAAGTTTCCTCTCTTTGACTTTTGATGAACATATCATTAGAATCCAATGGTGCAATACTTTGATTTAAATCCTTAATTTGGCTATAGTAATCCAAGGAGCTTGAGATTACCTAGAATTTTCTTAATTGTTGAAATGGCTATAGAAGCTCATAACAATTTCCTTAGTCAAAGTCACTAATTCCAAATAGCATGTAATTAGTGAAAGTCAACTAGCATTAAGAACCAAAAAGTCACCAAATCCAAGAGGGGTCAAATGCTTTCACCACCATGTTGGAGGAAATGTTTTTATGATTGTGTGAAGCAAAAACAACACAAAAATCATTTGTTGCTTGCTAATTTGAGGATCCTTTACTTAATCAAGAAATTAGCCAACTAATCACCACAAACACATTTAAACTCATGAACTAAAACATACAAGTAATGATAAGATGTTAAAACACAAAACATTCCCATAAAGATTCAATAACATGTTCATGGATTCTTCAACATTCAACAAAAGTTCAAAGGATTAACCAAAAGTCAACCAAGATTAGCTTAGCCAAGCATGGCTAAACCCAAATAAACAAAGTTAGAGAATATTGTACCAAACATTAAGCAAGAATCAAGAGGTAAAAATATGATGTTCTTCAAGAGTTCTTGGCCTTGAAAATTCTTCAAAACTCCAGAGAAAATCCCCAAAAATCGGATGTCTAAGTCTTTAAAAGATGGGCACCAACCTTCCTCAAATAGCCTTCCAAATGGATTTCCGAAATTACCCCTGCAGAGCCTTGCGCGACCCGCGTGCTGTTGCGCGGGTGGGTTGCGCGGGTGGCCCCTGGATGTAGCATCTTTGAGGTTTTGGGCCTCCATAGCTTATCCCACTTGCAAATTTAAAGTTTATTTCTCTCCAAGCCTTCAAATAATCATCAAGATCACTCCATGCATCATCTCCACTACCCATCAAGCCCAAAATCCTTGACATCCTCTTATTCCAATTGCTTTCCATACGTCACGAACATTCCCGCTCCACTAGTCTCCATGAAATTTGCAATAAAGCTCACAAAACTAGAAAGTACCCGAAATTGGCCATAAAATAACAAAAAGGAAAATATGCATGGAAATTATCTAAATTATGAATGAAATATGCTAAAATAAACTATAAAAAGAAGTAAACAAAAGTAACTATCAAATCACCCCAAGCTTAAACCTTACTTGTCCTCAAGTAAGACAAGACTAAAATGAACTCGGGATGAACTATCCTAAGAAAATAAAAAGAATTGATAGAACCGTAGAACCTGATCCCCGTTAGTCAACATGGTCAGAATTGATCTTGCTATTACCTCACGAATTTTTCATCCGATGACAATGGAACCATAAACCACACCCAGGACAACTCCTTTAGGTGAGTAAGGAGGGATGAGCAGTCGCAGCCTCAATGGAACATGCATAAAATGAAGAATATCTGTAGTAGGGAGAAAGCAGCTGGATGGGCTCGGGTGGAGCTCTTTTTTAAGTGTACACTCTAATCTCACATTTGCCGGTTTCTCTCATGTGTAACTAGGTTTAATCGCTCGGGCACCGTTGTAGGAATCGATTCACTTGGTGTTGGTCCAAACCTCCCGTAGTATCCGACTCGACAGTCTCCCTAATATCACCAATTTGCGAAAAACAACTCGATCTATATACAATAAAACATACCTAAATAAATGAATTTCAAACGCCGGGTGACCAAAATGTTAGAAAATGTAGCTCTATAATTGAACCGGTCACCCTTCTCAGATTTCTGCAGCTGGGAATTTGTCTGCACACCATTTATTTTTATTTTTATTTTTTTATTTTTTATTTTTTTATTTTTTATTTTATTTTATTTTATTTTAATTTTTTGATAAGATGTTACCATACTTGAAGGTAATGTAATAACAACCCTTTGACTCAACATTTGGTTCCTAAAGTGTGTAAGTGGAACCGAAAGGGTAGTAATATAATCCGAATGGTCTAAGCGAGAAAATGACCATGTGTGGAGCATAAAGATATAATGTAAGCTCCTCTTCCAATTTTTTTTTTTAAATAACGAAATTGTTCACATGCGGACTAAAAGACTTCTCTAAAATCTTAAGAAAATCGCAAAAAGATATGGTGATGTAAAAAGACTGGATATGGATTCTACTCGGGGACAAGCACTAGTGCTTCATCCTAACGGTTCAAACATGATCAACTGTGATCCTCTCGGCGGTAGTGACCGCAAGGCTAAGACATCCATTGCTATAGTATATCCTACAGTCATTAGTATTGTATGCATAATTCTTCAAAGAAACTACCTGTCCATGATCACTTACCCCTTTAAGCTACCAGCATCTGATCCCAAGTATGAGGTCCCAGACTGCAGCTAATGGTCCCGGTTCGATGGGTGAGATAACAACAAGATCCTGGACCAATAATGATACAATAATTGTGAACCTATTCCATGGCATCCAGGGGTGAGAATAAACAGACAACAAAAATGCATGAATGTTAATGCCTAAGCTAAATGTTATGCAAAAATATAAAAGGTGAAAAAGAAAAAAATAAAATCTTTTTGGATTTAAAAAAAAATGAATGAAAATTAGCTTAAAACTAAAATGTTATGCAACCTAATTAAAAATGCATGAAAAAATAAAAGGAAAATGAAATGCCCCACCCCAAGCTTAAGAACAAGCATTGTCCTCAATGCTTAAGGTAAGGGCAAAAATGACCTAAATCGGAGGATTGGATGACGGGAGATGTCCGTGGCGGTGGTTTCGTGAAATTACGACCAGTAGAACTCCGACAATCTTGAATTTTCTGGCGAGGTGGGTGCTGGAAGTTTATATGAGAGGAATGGAGTGGGAGGTCAAGATGATTAAATGAAGAAGAAAGGAAGCTGAACATTTTAATATATGGGTAAAAATGGGTCAATTTCGGTCAATGTTGGTCAAGAAAAGTCAAAAGGTCAACTCATTAAAACCTTTGGTCAACATCTGGTCAAATAATAGCCAAAAATAGCCCAAATTGCCCAGCACAGTACGAGGGTCGCGTAGTGTAGCACGCGGGTTGCAGACCTTGCAGTTAAGTCTTGGGCCAATGTCGCTTAGTCACACCTGGCCGCGCAACAGCACGCAGGTCGCGCAACCCGCTAATCCTGATCTTCATTTTCGCTTCATTTTTCTTCGTTTTTTCACCCGTTCTTACTTTGGAAGGCCCCAAACACCTAGAAACTCTTGATTTCTTCAAAAACACCTTGATATCCGCAATCGTCCAACCCATGGCTTCTTTATGCTCCTTCAACTCCTTGAGGAGTTGCTCTTCTTCAAATTCGGTTAAATGAGTTGAGATGATAACTGGAAGGGTTTCATTCTTTCCCAAGTAGGCATACTTCAAGTGTTGAGGTAAGACCTTTAATTCCAATTCAGGTGGTTGAACAAGGGATGGAGACAATTTTGTATGAGTTGGGGACAATTCAATTTGCTTGACATCTAATCTTGTGGATTTTTTCATTTCCATTTTATTTACCAACTTCTCAACTTCCGGATCCAAAGAATAAAGCTTTAATTGCTCGGCTAGCTTCCCACAATAGAATCCTTTGCTTAAGATCATCTCCAACATATCACCGTTAGATAACTCAAACAATTCTTGAGTGATTGGCTCAACAACATCAACAAAGTACAAAGATGAAACATCACTAGGATATCTCATGGCATCATAAATATTAAAACTTATTGTTTCACCATCAAACTCCATTGTCAAACTTCCCGCATAAACATCGATCTTTGTCCTAGCCGTCTTCAAAATAGGTCTCCCAAGCAAGATTAGAGCCGATTTGGAAGACACTTGCTCATCTAGATCAATCACATAGAAATCCGCCGGGAAGACTAATTGGTTCACTTGCACTAGGACATCTTCTAAAACACCTCTAGGAAAGACACTTGATTTATCCACAAGAGAGATTATGACACCGGTTTCACTTAAGGGTCCGACATTTAATGATTCATACACTGAATAGGGCATGACATTGATAGAAGCACCAAGATCAAGCATAGCACTACTAAAAGTGACATCTCAAATATTGCAAGGAACCGTGAACATTCCGGGATCTTTGCATTTGGGTGGAAGTTTCCTTAGTAAAACCGCGGATGCGTTTTCATTCATCAAAACTTTCTCATTTCCCTTCAACTTCCTCTTGTTGGTACAAAGTTCTTTCAAGAACTTTGCATATCTCGGGATTTGCTTGATTGCATCAAGTAGAGGGATGTTTACTTCCACCTTTCGGAAGGTGTCCAAAATCTCTTTCTCCTCCATATTCTTCTTTGAAGTTGCAAGTCGAGAGGGGAACGGTGGTTGAGTGACTATTGGTGTTACTAGAGGGACAGTCTTCTTTGGAACTCCAGCTTGTGCATCATTCTTGATTATAGGTACTTCAACGGGAATAACTTCTATCTCTTCTTCTTCTTCCCTTGGCTTCTTCTTTGAACTACTTTCTCCGGCTTGTTTACCACTTCTCAAGGTCACCACATTGATATTTGGGTTCTTTTCGGTTTGAGAAAGGAGTTTACCACGGGATTCCAACTTGCTTATGGATGTAACTATATCTCCCATTTGTGCTTCAAGGTTGGAGATACTAGTCCTTGTTTCTTTTTGGAATTGTTGGGTACTAGTGGCTAGAGATTTGACAATGTCTTCAACAGACATTCCGAAGCTACTTGGTTGAGATTGAGGAGGTTGTTGATGATGATGTGGAGGGTGCGGTTTGGGTTGATAGTGTGGTTGTCGATGTTGGTAATGAGGTTGTGGTGCTTGATAGGATGGTCTAACCAATGCATTTTGAGGCAATGGTCTTGGGTTGTAGCTCATGTTGGGATTTGGCTTCCAACTTGAATTATATGCATTTTGGTAACCGGATGGTTTGTTGTGGTAGTTTTGGAACTCTCCTGTGGCATTCACATGCTCCGCATCTTCTTGAAGGATGGGACACATATCCGTAGGATGTCCCATTGTTGCACATATTCCACAAACCATCACTTGTGGAGTTTGCCCCATGGCTAGCTTTTGGACAACGGAGGTTAGATCTTTGATTTGAGACTCGAGATTTGATGTTCCCACTTCATTGACTTTGTGTTGTGTGTCTCTTTTCATATCTTGGCGAGGGCCAAAATGTTGTGAATTCGCGGCTATGGTGTTGAAAAGTTGTCTTGTTTGCTGTGGGGTTTTACTAAAGACATCTCCACCACTTGAGGCATCAACTAGTCTTCTCTCCATTGGCAACAATCCCTCGTAGAAGTGTTGAATGAGGAGTTGTTCCGGGATTTAGTGTTGTGGGCAACTATAGCACAGGTTGTTGAACCTCTCCCAATAATCATGGAAAGTCTCATTTTGACCTTGGCGGATTCCACAAATCTCATTTCGAAGACTTGAGACTCTTGAGGCGGGATAAAACTTGTCAAGGAAAGCTCTTGCCATGTCGTTCCATGAGTTGATCGACCCTGGTGGAAGATAGAATAACCAATCTTTTGCTCTATCGGCCAATGAAAAGGGGAATGCTCTTAGCTTGATTTGGTCATCGGTTGACCCTTGTGGCTTCATGCTAGTGCAAATAATGTGGAACATCTTCAAATGCTTATGAGGGTCTTCATTCTCCAATCCATGGAAAGTCGGTAGGTGATGGACTAAACTTGACTTTAACTCCGAGCCTCCTTCCAAAACCGGGTAATTGATACCGGTTGGAGTTTGTGTACCATCGGTCTCCATCATTTGCCTCAAAGTTCTTTCGGGAACTTCTCCTCCGTCCGCCATTTCAATTGGTTCAATAATGGGTGGATTTTGTTGTAGGGGTGGTGTTTCGGGAATTTCTTGGCGAGGGTCAGGACTAGAATCGGGCTCTATGTCGCTTAATGAAGCGGTTTTGACCTCCGGATCCCCGTGAGGATTAGAAGTTTGACCACGTTCAATTCGCTTTTCCTTCGCCAAACGCCTTGCTTCTTTTTCGATTTCTGGATTGTAAATCAAGTCACCTGTACGCTGAGATCTGGGCATAGAGAAACGAATTGATTAAAAATAAACCAATCCCCGACAACGGCGCCAAAAATTTGGTGGTTGTCGAGGCCAACACAAATAATAACCCTAAATATTACACACTAAAATAGTGTATAGTGGTAAAGGGATCGAATCCACGGAGATTGGTTCAATTTATGACTCTATGAAAAATCTCTTTGTAAAAATACTTGTAAAATGACAATAAAAATAAAATGGGGGGTTTTGGTGTTTTGAAATACTTGAAACAAACTAGAATTAACTACGATTTAAATAGACAAATGCAACAAAAATAAGAGTTTGATGTAAAATCAATAAGGGAGAGACGGTTGACTTAAAGTTTCCTCACTTTGACTTTTGATGAACATATCAGTAGAATCCAATGGTGCAATACTTTGATTTAAATCCTTAATTTGGCTATAGTAATCCAAGGAGCTTGAGATTACCTAGACTTTTCTTAATTGTTGAAATGGCTAGAGAAGGTCATAACAATTTCCTTAGTCAAAGTCACTAATTCCAAATAGTATGTAATTAGTGAAAGTCAACTAGCATTAAGAACCAAAAAATCACCAAATCCAAGAGGGGTTAAATGCTTTCACCACCATGTTGGAGGAAATGTTTTTATGATTGTGTGAAGCAAAAACAACACAAAAATCATTTGTTGCTTGCTAATTTGAGGATCCTTTACTTAATCAAGAAATTAGCCAACTAATCACCACAAACACATTTAAACTCATGAACTAAAACATACAAGTAATGATAAGATGTTAAAACACAAAACATTCCCATAAAGATTCAAGAACATGTTCATGGATTCTTCAACATTCAACAAAAGTTCAAAGGATTACCCAAAACTCAACCAAGATTAGCTTACCCAAGCATGGCTAAACCCAAAGAAACAAAGTTAGAGAAAATTGTACCAAACATTAAGCAAGAATCAAGAGGTAAAAATATGAGGTTCTTCAAGGGTTCTTGGCCTTCAAAAGTCTTCAAAACTCCCGAGAGAATCTCCAAAAATCAAATGTCTAAGTGTATGCAAAAGATGGGCGCCAACCTTCCTCAAATAGCTCAAAAGAAGAATTTCCGAAACTGCCCCTGCAGGAGGTTGCGCGACCCGCGTGCTGTTGCGCGGGTGGTCCCTGGATGTAGCATCTTTGAGGATTTGGGCCTCCATAGCTTAGCCCACTTGGCCCATATCGAATCCAATCACCTCCTAGCCCATTTTCTACAAGTTTTTCTTCATTTTAAGCCCAATTTGACCTCTCCAAATCCTCCACAGCTCGTGAACTCGCCCGATTAATAATCTACATACGCTTGAATATTCCCCCGCATCTTGCAAATTTAAAGTTTATTTCTCTCCAAGCCTTCAAATAATCATCAAGATCACTACATGCATCATCTCCACTACCCATCAAGCCCAACATCATTTTTGTCTACCAAATCTCATCGCCTCCCATACGTCCCGAACACTCCCGCTCCGCTAGACCCGAAAACCTGCAATTATGCTCACAAGATTCGAAAGTACCCGAAATAGTCATAACATAACAAAAAGGAAAATATACATGGAAATTATCTAAATTATGAATGAAATATGCTAAAATAAACTATAAAAAGAAGTAAACAAAACTAACTATCAAATCACCCCAAGCTTAAACCTTAGTTGTCCTCAAGTAAGATAAGACTAAAATGAACTCGGGAAGAACTATCCTAAGAAAATAAAAAGAATTGATAGAACCGTAGAACCTGATCCCCGTTAGTCAACATGGACATAATTGACCTTGCTATTACCTCACGAATTTTTCATCCGATGACAATGCAACCATAAACCACACCCAGGACAACTCCTTTAGGTGAGTAAGGAGGGATGAGCAGTCGCAGCCTCAATGGAACATGCATACAATGAAGAATATCTGTAGTAGGGAGAAAGCAGCTGGATGGGCTCGGGTGGAGCTCTTTTTTAAGTGTACACTCTGATCTCACATTTGCCGATTTCTCTCATGTGTAACTAGGTTTAATCGCTTGGGCACCGTTGTAGGAATCGATTCACTTGGTGTTGGTCCAAACCTCCCGTAGTATCCGACTCGACAGTCTCCCTAACATCACCAATTTGCGAAAAACAACTCGATCTATATACAATAAAACATACCTAAATAAATGAATTCCAAACGCCGGGTGACCAAAATGTTAGAAAATTTAGCTCAATAATTGAACCGATCACCCTTCTCAGATTTCTGCAGCTGGGAATTTGTCTGCACACCATTTATTTTTATTTATTTTTATTTTTATTTTTTTATTTTTTATTTTTTTTATTTTTTATTTTATTTTATTTTATTTTATTTTTTTGATAAGATGTTACCATACTTGAAGGTAATGTAATAACAACCCTTCGACTCAACATTTGGTTCCTAAAGTGTGTAAGTGGAACTGAAAGGGTAGTAATATAATCCGAATGGTCTAAGCCAGAAAATGACCATGTGTGGAGCATAAAGATATAATGTAAGCTCCTCTTCCAATTTTTTTTTTTTTTAAAATAACGAAATTGTTCACATGCGGACTAAAAGACGTCTCTAAATTCTTAAGAAAATCGCAAAAAGATATGGTGATGTAAAAAGACTGGATATGGATTCTACTCGGGGACAAGCACTAGTGCTTCATCCTAACGGTTCAAACATGATCAAGTGTGATCCTCTCGGCAGTAGTGACCGCAAGGCTAAGACATCCATTGCTATAGTATATCCTACAGTCATTAGTATTGTATGCATAATTCTTCATAAAAACTACTTGTCCATGATCACTTACCCCTTTAAGCTACCAGCATCTGATCCCAAGTATGAGGTCCCAGACTGCAGCTAATGGTCCCGGTTCGATGGGTGAGATAACAACAAGATCCTGGACCAATAATGATACAATAACTGTGAACCTATTCCATGGCATCCAGGGGGTGAGAATAAACAGACAACAAAAATGCATGAATGTTAATGCCTAAGCTAAATGTTATGCAAAAATATAAAAGGTGAAAAAGAAAAACATAAAATCTTTTTGGATTTAAAAAAAAATGAATGAAAATTAGCTTAAAACTAAAATGTTATGCAACCTAATTAAAAATGCATGAAAAAATAAAAGGAAAATGAAATGCCCCACCCCAAGCTTAAGAACAAGCATTGTCGTCAATGCTTAAGGTAAGGGCAAAAATGACCTAAATCGGAGGATTGGATGACGGGAGATGTCTGTGGCGGTGGTTTCGTGAAATTACGACCAGTAGAACTCCGACAATCTTGAATTTTCTGGCGAGGTGGGTGCTGGAAGTTTATATGAGAGGAATGGACTGGGAGGTCAAGATGATTAAATGAAGCAGAAGGGAAGCTGAACATTTTAATATATAGGCAAAAAAGGGTCAATTTCGGTCAATGTTGGTCAAGAAAAGTCAAAAGGTCAACTCATTAAAACCTGGTCAAATAATAGCCAAAAATAGCCCAAATTGCCCAGCACAGTGTGCGGGTCGCGCAGGGTAGCACGCGGGTCGCGCAGACCTTGCAGTTAAGTCTTGGGCCAATGTCGCTTAGTCACACCTGGCCGCGCAACCCACCCGCGCAACAGCACGCGGGTCGCGCAACCCGCTGATCCTGATCTTCATTTTCACTTCATTTTTCTTCGTTTTTTCACCCGTTCTTACTTTGGAAGGCCCCAAACACCTATAAACTCTTGATTTCTTCAAAAACAATTCTTTTGAATCCCAAAAGCATCTTCAAAACTCATTTATTCAAATTAAAAACACAAAAACACAATGCTTTCCAAAAATGCCATTCTTTAACGTCTTTGGCGAGACGCCTCCAAACTTCACTTTAACACTTTGGGGCGTCCAAATGGACGACATCTTGGACATTTGAATCAAAAACTTCATTGAATGGCTTCAATCGATGTCCATTAACCTTGTAAATTTTCCCTGTGTCGACTTTTTTTAATTTCCACACCTCCATTGAGACTCTTTTCTTGTATTTGACTTTCTTTTTAAGGGAGAACCATACCGGACTCAAACCTTTGATAATAGCAATCATCCAACCATATTCTTTCTTGTACTTGTTCATTAAGGTGACCAACTCTTCCTTCTTTGACATGGTTTTTGAGTAGGTGACCGGTTGGGCGTCTTCTTTCTTATGATATGTATCCTTTGAAGAGTCCGACAAATTTATCGCTTCCATCTCTTGTGGTTGGTCTACCAATGGAGTTAGTTTCTTAATGGTATTGGGCGACTCAACCTCTCTTTCATTAACCCCTATCACTTCCTCTATAGTTTCATTGTCAGCTTTTTCAATTTCTTCTTCTTCTTTGACAACCTCTTCCACTTCTACTTCTTCTTCCTCTTCTTCATATAACACTCTTGGGCCATCAAAAATTTTCTCATCATTCAAAGGAATGGAACATGCACTATGTGATGGGCTCTTTTCGGATGGTAATTTGTCTTGAGCTTCCATTAAACTAATTGATTGAGCAATTTGTGTTATTTGTTGCTCTAAGCTTTTGAGCCTAGCTTGGGTTGTTTCCTGAAAAATTTGGGTAGAAGTAGCAATGCTTTTAACAATGTCCTCTAAGGACATGCTTGGCATTTCAGTTTGTTGAGGACGGTAAGGATAGGGTTCTTGGAACAGTGGAGTTGGTGGGCATTGGTTATTTCCCCAAGTTTGGTATGGGTTTTGGTATTGGTTATTTCCCCAAACTTGGTTGTTGTCCCACCATTGATCATGTTGAGGTTGATCATAACTCGATTGGTTTGACAAATAGTAGCTTCCCTTCTCTTGCACGTCTCCCCATTCTCCTTTTTAAATATGAACACATGTCGGAATGATGTCCATTTTGGGCACAAAAATCGCAAAGAAGAGGTGTGGGCTGCACACTTTGGTCACTTTCAATCATCATAACTAACTGAGCTATCTCAGAAAGTCGCTCTTCGGTGCAAGGAGTGTTCATCTCCGAACCATACTTCTTTTTTTTTTTTTTTTAATTTCAGGATTTTAAATTTGAGTACCTGCACAATGAGATATAGGCATAGAGAAACAAATTGATTAAAAATAAACCAATCCCCGGCAACGGCGCCAAAAATTTGGTGGTTGTCGAGGCCAACACAAATAATAACCCTAAATATTACACACTAAAATAGTGTATATGTTGGGTTATGAGCATTCTAACACTCCTAAGTGTACATGCAACCCTAAATACCTTGGATCTATGTTTTCTCTATTATACATGCAAATATGAATATCCAAGGTATTATCCTAAACTAGCATACAAAACTATCAATATAACAAGATAGAATACATACCTCTTTGATGGAGCTTGTCTTCATGAAGCTTGAGTGCCTAGTGCCCCAAGTGTGACACCTCAAATGGTTCACAATCATCAAAACACTTAGAATAACTTAGAGAGAATTCTACACTTCATGAAAATCGGCTAGCCCTCTCTAGAATAATCTAGTGGCCGATTTTGTCAAGAATAAGATCTTTATATAGTGTTACAATTAGGGCAAACCCTAATTGTCATGACTTTCCATTTCCTTGGATCCATGGGTTCAAATACACCATGGAGCATCCAAGGAGCATCATATGGGTTTTGGCCCAACTAGATAATCCATGGAGCATTAGCCCACTATACAAGTATGGATGATTTACACAATCAACCCATATATTTAATTAGTCTTCTTTTGATCACTTAATTAATCCTAGATTAATTCTTGATCAATACTAATTAAATAATCTTATTATTCTTATTATTAATATACTAGAACTTATAATATATTAATAACCATAAGTGTCTTATTTCTCTCATTTAGTCTATCCAAGTGCATGATGGTATGCAACCCAAATGGACCATGCCGGGTCGGGTCAAGTCTTACCAATTATAGTTATGGACTTAGACATTAATCCAACAGTCTCCCACTTGGATAAGTCTAAAACTATTATTGCGTATGACTTCAGGAACCAACTGGCAATCGTAGCTCTCAAAAGCTTCTGTCGAACTCTGACCTTGTAGATGAACTCTGATCTTGTCAATGACTTGTCCATTAGATAAGGGATCATATATTCCTCCATTCTAGATATCATATGGACTAAGACATGGATTATAATCATTCTTTCTGTCCATTTGTTGTTTCCCGATTTCCGATTTATGATGACTGACTAATTGAACAAATCAAATCAGTCCTGGCCCAGCCGAGCACTTCCATTTGCCATCATCAAATCATCGAGGAGCCCACAGATATCGCTTTTATCCCAAAGGTAAAAGGAATGGATAAACTTTGATTCATATGGCTTGTTCTACTACTTGTTGAATCATACACAAAGACACGTTTTAGAACATCGAGTTACCAATGCGTTTTCGTGAAATCAATGTACTATCAACTCATAGTAACAACTCATATCTCTAGGTTTGAAGAATATAATATATTATCGTCTCATGATCACTCGTGATAAAATCCATGAAGTGATTCCAATGAGCGCGGGTTGAATCCAATACTCAGAACTTGTGAGCACTCATGAGTGTTTGTAGCCATTTGTCCAGTACCTTAGACCTCTACAAGCCAACCCATGACAGTCTTAATTCATATCTACTTCCAACATATGACCGACTGTGGATGGTTTGAATAACTTAGTCATTCCGGAAGAATAACCTAGTTTATTCGGGAAGTCAAAACATGCAAAGTGAAACACAATAATAATTGAATCCAATATGGTCTCAGAACTTATGAATATATAAATAAAACACTTTTTATTTATCACCATATGATTACACATTATTCATTGTATACTGTTTCAGCTATCAACTTTATTCTAGAATTTAAAACAATAGTTGTCCCATGCTCCAAGCATGTACACTATGTTTTCTAAACACTAGTCGTGCCATACACCAAGTATGCATACTATGTTTCTCTATGATCTTTACTTTGTGAACTAGATCAATTGAACATAACTTCAATGATTCTCTTTTCACACTCCCAAATCCTTACTGCAAATGCAAGAATTCCAAATTCATGCCATTTACTGAAATCTGTTAGATTCTAAACTTATATGCATTGATCGTCTTGTAACGATTATGAAAAAATTCACAAAGACTTGGAAAAAATCATTACAGAGTATTCCAAAGGAGATCAATTCCTTGGAAACATCCTTCTTGCTTTAAGTTTCCTTAATCTTACACAGATTGAAATCTCTGACTTTGAAACATTTCCAGATTCCATTTTGACTATCACTTCTGAACAAGAGTTTCCTCCTTACAGATTATGTCAATATGGTCCTTCCAGAATTATCACTATACTTCCAACTGTCCTTGAGCAACCAATCTTTAGTAAACCTTAGGTTGTCCTCGACAATTGTTTAATCCTTTTAGGCATATCCAGTTCTAAACCTTTTTCCCTTCTTAATGCCCCAGGCATTTGGAAACTTTTAGAAAGGATAAATATAGCACATGTAATCGATCCTATATCCGAAGCATATGGGACACGATTCATGATGTCTCACATAAAGACCAAACCAGTCTTTTGCTATAACATTTCCATTTCTATTTGCCAAGTTCTCATAATTCAGATTATGAAAAGGGATGCCGTAATCATAATCGAATTTTAGAACGCAAATAATGGACCCATATACAGAATTTCCTTATGTTGAGCCATTCCAACATGAAATTCATATATATCCTTGACTAAATGATTAAAACCTCACGATCTAAGCTTATAGATTTGAGATGAAGTATAATTTCCTCTCCCTTAATTATAGCAAAACAACTCTTTCCCAGTTGAAACTTTTGTTTTCTATAATTAACATTGCTAACTTGCAATACTTATCATAATTATCATGCTCCCACTAACATGATGATTATTAGCATAACACTTATGCTCCCACTAGCTTTGACATGTACTCAGAAATCAGCTGGACTTCTAGAAATCAATACTTTATTGACTTTCTTACCAAAGTTCAGATTTCTGATACTAGATTGTTTTGATAGAACTTTATCAAAATCATACACCTACCCTTAGATAGCACACTTGTGTGTCTAAACAATTATGAAGAGGGATGCCGTAATCATAATGGTTAGACCTTTTTGCCACTTCTCACAAGTCCAGGTTAGTGTGCCGGTAAACCACACACGCTCCACTAACGACTTTGAGAATGCAAATATCATAATTGCTATCTAACTAACATCTACTTAGTGAAAGTGTTTCCTCACCATCATTTTCATGAATCGGAGAGAAACCTTATGAGACTTAGATTTATATGGTGTATGAGTTCCTACCCATATGAATTGTCAAAACCATAGTCACAAGACAAGGATAATGACAAATCCAAACTCATATGGACTGAACTCAATCTTAATTTCTTGCCACCTGTCAGCTCAAGGGCCTACCATTGCTTCCAAGTTGTTGTGCAACCAATTGAGAACTCTAAGAACTCATATGCAAAGCCAACTTTGATTGGAATGGGCACAGAATATGTCAACATGATAGGCTATAAACCTTAAGTCGTGTGCTAGTGAAGAACTTTAGGTTTTATTCTTGATTAGTTCTTGAGACTTTCAAGACCTTTAAAACTCCCACTATCCTCTTGACCTATAAGACTTTCTTGTCAAATATTCAAGGGATAGTGTGGATTCTAACCAAGACAAACACTTCACACATTTGGCCTAAGTTGGTCTTTGTTTTATCCAAAACATCACAACTTACCAACTTCAAATGAACAAGAGTAGGACACTTTTACTCTTACATTTGACACGTGTTTTAAACCTTCTTAAAGACATGTCACTCAAATTATAATCTTGGAGTATGACTCTAAGACTTGTATTGGAACGAAGTATGACTCATCTTCTTGATTTAACCATTTCAACAATTCAAGATCCCTTCTTCTTAGTCATAAGAATGCACTAAGACTTCCTTAGAGAACTAATTTTGATATGGTTTCTTAATCATTAAGATGATCACAAAACTGATACTAAAGTACTCTCCCATCTTTTCAGATTTGAGAAACTTTTATCCTTCTACCTAATTTGATTCTTCTTATTCGCTCTGCCTTACATTGGAACCTTTTCCAATGTCTCAGAGTTACACTTACGCTTGTAAGTATAATCATATTTACTAAGCTTTAGTAAACTATGGTGAATAGCCTTATATCTTTTGTGGTGGACTTAATCAGTGCACAAGACTATGTACTCGATCCCTTAGTCCATTACTTGACTCACACATTCACGTGAACAAGTAATCAGTCTTAATTTTCCAATACTTGAAAGTTCTCATTCATCATGCTATAGAACTTGCATGATTCCAAGTTCCGGTCCAATTGAGACTTTGGATGATGAGAATCTTTCCTTATTTGGTAAATTTAGACATTACCACAAATGACTAAATCAATTTCATATTTCCACTCTTGCTATTAATGGAATCATATAAGCAACAATTTTTTTCCACAAATGCCATTGTAAGGATATTTTAAAATAAATAAAATCAAAATTTTTCTTTTATTTTAAAACTATGTGGAAAAACTTATCCTTACAATCCACATGAAAACCTTGTTGTTATCTATTCCTAAGCAACATTTCATAACTCCTAAGAAGTAGATCAAGAATCCGATTTTCAAACTACACGATAGAAATCCATCTATGCGATCAGATTTAGCATATTCTTTCTTTAAGTTCCTTTACTTTTCTTTGATTCTTAAAACATCACCATGTGACCCAGTCACATCATGTATCAAAAATCTCAGAATAGAAACTTAGCAGAGTTAGATAGTGGACTTTACCTGAAGTCGAGTCAAACTTATTGACTTTAACATCCTTAGGTAAATTTGGCAGCTTCGCAACTAATGACCCTTTCTTTGGCAATATAAACATATGGACCCTTTGATAATGGTACACGGAACTATCACAGACTTAGTTTTTCTCTTTACCATTTGTTCAACCGAGTTGACTATGGTCGATCCCTTTCCATTGGGAAGAGAATGCTTTTCTGGATTTCCTGTGTCACTATTGTCAATGCCCATCAAGTTTTAAGGAAGTTGATCTTAACAAATAGATAAGATCATTAAGGGTCTTGTCATAGTCTGTTTCATAGGTGTTCCAAAAGAACTCACTATGTGACATAGAAAGTAGTTAAACCTACAACTTTCTCAAGACTTTGACACCCAACTCTCCCGGCTTGTCAATATGTGACTACATCTCCAAGATGTGACCACACCTAGACCTTCACTTGCCAACAGGGTTTGAGTGACTTTGAACTTTGTGGGTTAGGAGAATAATTTGAGGAGGTGAAAGAAGTATGATATCCATGGGACATCATCTTCATTAGGAATGCTTGTTTCAAGAGATTTGGGAAGATCATAAATGTCTAAACCAGACATCTTTTGGGAGATATTCAAGATAGTTGATCTAAAGTCCTTAATATGACACCCAATATGAAATATTAAGGCTAGGACCCAACAGACTATTTTATAACTTAGAAGAGGTATGCCGTAATCCAAGCTATAAAACAATTTGAAGGTAGGTGAATTACGATTCACCAATTTCCACCAAGATAAACGAAATGTATTATTAGGTTTTTAATTGGTTTTGAAACTCCTAGATCTTTTTAGATTCATTGAACTGTTCAATGGCATGTTTCAATCTCGAGTGTGCCCTTCAGGTTTTGTGACTGGGATGCCAAGGATCACAAAACAAGGTGTGAAGTAACCATGCAAATTACTTGGTACCCTTAAGTGTTTACCCCTCAATCGATGTGCCGGTTAACCACACACGCTCCATCGATACTATGATAAACATTAAGTTACCCTTTGCCTACCTTGTTAAATACGAGTTAGTGTGCCAGTTAACCACACACGCTCCACTAACCGACTTAAACAAAGTGCAAAGTGTAATTTCATGGATTAGCACCTTATTCACATTTTCCTAAGTAACTAAGATTGGGTATTATTTAGAGTTTAGTTACTTAGTATTTATCATTAATACTTTTAATGAAGGGAGAATTATAGTCATGTCAAACCCGTTCGGCTAACGACCCTCCACCAATCAAGCAAGCGGTGGGTGAGAGTGGACACCCATTAAGTTGCCATTTTATAGGCAACAACCTTATACCCACCTTATAGACCGGCTTCGTGAATGAGGCGTACTAGCGGTAAGACCGACTTTACTCTTATACATATATATATTATTAACTTATAATATTATAAAGTATAAGGGTTGAATTTTAACTTTTAAAATTCTAAGGGCTAACTTGGAATTAAAGTATTCATAAGAGAAAACTTTACAAATTCCAAAACTTGAGGGCAAGTTTTGAAACTATTCAAAACTAATTAATTCCATAACTTATGTGTTTAAAGTAGTTTTAATCCAAAAAACTCTTCAAGTTCCATAACTTATGGAAGACTTTAAACTAATAAAAGAATTAACTTTTCTTTATTTTTATAACTTATGGAATTAATTAAGGTTACATTATTTTTTTATATATATATATTTTATTTAATGAAGAGACTCTTGGTCCTCCATAACTTGAGGACAAATTATGGAGTCATAACTCCAATTAATTAGAACTAGACTCTTCATTTTTGTAACCTTTGCCAATTTTATGAGTTTTATGAGACTTAAATGTGACTTTTCATATAACTTGAGGACAAGTTACAAAAACACATTTTAGAATCAACTCTTAGATTAATTTGGATTGAAAACAACTTTTTCACTCAACTTTTCTATTAATCTAAGCAACTCATAAGAACAAGATAATTCAAATCAAACTTTTTCATGTAATTAGTCTAACCTTTAAACTAATACAAAACATGAATCTATTGACAAGTATCTTTGAAATTGGATTAGCATGAACATTACCACAACAAAAACAAGTTTATAAGTTCAAAAAACAACTTAGGGTAATGTTCCTAGTCCATTTCTAGCCAAAACCTCGAAGATATGCTGTCTAGGGTCCAACTCGTCGCGTGAATGAACAAAACTCAGCGAGTTGGATGCATTTTGCCTTGGACTCGTCGAGTCCCTTCATGGACTCGGCGAGTCTGCTGGGTAGACACCAACAATTTCGATTTTTCAGCTTCTATTGCAGGTATAACAAGAAAACAAGCCTAGGCTCTGATACCACTGTTGGGTAATGAGCATTCTAACACTCCTAAGTGTACATGCAACCCTAAATACCTTGGATCTATGTTTTCTCTTATACATGCAAATATGAATATCCAAGGTATTATCCTAAACTAGCATACAAAACTATCAATATAACAAGATAGAATACATACCTCTTTGATGGAGCTTGTCTTCATGAAGCTTGAGTGCCTAGTGCCCCAAGTGTGACACCTCAAATGGTTCACAATCATCAAAACACTTAGAATAACTTAGAGAGAATTCTACACTTCATGAAAATCGGCTAGCCCTCTCTAGAATAATCTAGTGGCCGATTTTGTCAAGAATAAGATCTTTATATAGTGTTATAATTAGGGCAAACCCTAATTGTCATGACTTTCCATTTCCTTGGATCCATGGGTTCAAATACACCATGGAGCATCCAAGGAGCATCATATGGGTTTTGGCCCAACTACATAATCCATGGAGCATTAGCCCACTATACAAGTATGGATGATTTACACAATCAACCCATATATTTAATTAGTCTTCTTTTGATCACTTAATTAATCCTAGATTAATTCTTGATCAATACTAATTAAATAATCTTATTATTCTTATTATTAATATACTAGAACTTATAATATATTAATAACCATAAGTGTCTTATTTCTCACATTTATTCTATCCAAGTGCATGATGGTATGCAACCCAAATGCACCATGCCGGGTCGGGTCAAGTCTTACCAATTATAGTTATGGACTTAGACATTAATCCAACAGTATAGTGGTAAAGGGATCGAATCCACAGAGATTGGTTCAATTTATGACTTTATGAAAAATCTCTTTGTAAAAATACTTGTAAAATGACAATAAAAATAAAATGGGGGGTTCTGGTGTTTTGAAATACTTGAAACAAACTAGAATTAACTATGATTTAAATAGACAAATGCAACAAAAATAAGAGTTTGATGTAAATCAATAAGGGAGAGATGGTTGACTTAAAATTTCCTCTCTTTGACTTTTGATGAACATATCATTAGAATCCAATGGTGCAATACTTTGATTTAAATCCTTAATTTGGCTATAGTAATCCAAGGAGCTTGAGATTACCTAGACTTTTCTTAATTGTTGAAATGGCTAGAGAAGCTCATAACAATTTCCTTTGTCAAAGTCACTAATTCCAAATAGCATGTAATTAGTGAAAGTCGACTAGCATTAAGAACCAAAAAGTCACCAAATCCAAGAGGGGTCAAATGCTTTCACCACCATGTTGGAGGAAATGTTTTTATGATTGTGTGAAGCAAAAACAACACAAAAATCATTTGTTGCTTGCTAATTTGAGGATCCTTTACTTAATCAAGAAATTAGCCAACTAATCACCACAAACACATTTAAACTCATGAACTAAAACATACAAGTAATGATAAGATGTTAAAACACAAAACATTCCCATAAAGATTCAATAACATGTTCATGGATTCTTCAACATTCAAAAAAAGTTCAAAGGATTAACCAAAAGTCAACCAAGATTAGCTTAGCCAAGCATGGCTAAACCCAAAGAAACAAAGTTAGAGAAGATTGTACCAAACATTAAGCAAGAATCAAGAGGTAAAAATATGATGTTCTTCCAGAGTTCTTGGCCTTCAAAAGTCTTCAAAACTCCAGAGAGAATCTCAAAAAATCGGATGTCTAAGTCTTTAAAAGATGGGCACCAACCTTCCTCAAATAGCCTTCCAAATGGATTTCCGAAATTACCCCTGCAGAGCCTTGCGCGACCCGCGTGCTGTTACGCGGGTGGTCCCTGGATGTAGCATCTTTGAGGTTTTGGGCCTCCATAGCTTATCCCACTTGGCCGAGTTCGAGTCCAATCAGCTCCTAGCCCATTTTTCTTCAAGTTTTCTTCATTTTAAGCCCAATTTGACTTCTCCAAATCCTCCAAAGCTCATGAACTTGCCCGATTAATAATATACACACGCTTGAATATTCCCCAGCATCTTGCAAATTTAAAGTTTATTTCTCTCCAAGCCTTCAAATAATCATCAAGATCACTCCATGCATCATCTCCACTACCCATCAAGCCCAAAATCCTCGACATCCTCTTATTCCAATTGCTTTCCATACGTCACGAACATTCCCGCTCCACGAGTCTCCATGAAATTTGCAATAAAGCTCACAAAACTAGAAAGTACCCGAAATTGGCCATAAAATAACAAAAAGGAAAATATGCATGGAAATTATCTAAATTATGAATGAAATATGCTAAAATAAACTATAAAAAGAAGTAAACAAAACTAACTATCAAATCACCCCAAGCTTAAACCTTACTTGTCCTCAAGTAAGACAAGACTAAAATGAACTCGGGATGAACTATCCTAAGAAAATAAAAAGAATTGATAGAACCGTAGAACCTGATCCCCGTTAGTCAACATGGTCAGAATTGATCTTGCTATTACCTCATGAATTTTTCATCCGATGACAATGGAACCATAAACCACACCCAAGACAACTACTTTAGGTGAGTAAGGAAGGATGAGCAGTCGCAGCCTCAATGGAACACGCATACAATGAAGAATATCCATAGTAGGGAGAAAGCAGCTGGATGGGCTCGGGTGGAGCTCTTTTTTAAGTGTACACTCTGATCTCACATTTGCCGGTTTCTCTCATGTGTAACTAGGTTTAATCGATCGGGCACCGTTGTAGGAATCGATTCACTTGGTGTTGGCCCAAACCTCCCGTAGTATCCGACTCGACAGTCTCCCTAACATCACCAATTTGCGAAAAACAACTCGATCTATATACAATAAAACATACCTAAATAAATGAATTTCAAACGCCGGGTGACCAAAATGTTAGAAAATTTAGCTCAATAATTGAATCGGTCACCCTTCTCAGATTTCTGCAGCTGGGAATTTGTCTGCACACCATTTATTTTTATTTATTTTTATTTTTATTTATTTTTATTTTTTATTTTTTATTTTATTTTATTTTATTTTATTTTTTTGATAAGATGTTACCATACTTGAAGGTAATGTAATAACAACCCTTTGACTCAACATTTGGTTCCTAAAGTGTGTAAGTGGAACCGACAGGGTAGTAATATAATCCGAATGGTCTAAGCGAGAAAATGACCATGTGTGGAGCATAAAGATATAATGTAAGCTCCTTTTCCAATTTTTTTTTTTTTTTAAATAACGAAATTGTTCACATGCGCACTAAAAGACTTCTCTAAAATCTTAAGAAAATCGCAAAAAGATATGGTGATGTAAAAAGACTGGATATGGATTCTACTCGGGGACAAGCACTAGTGCTTCATCCTAACGGTTCAAACATGATCAAGTGTGATCCTCTCGGCGGTAGTGACCGCAAGGCTAAGACATACATTGCTATAGTATATCCTACAGTCATTAGTATTGTATGCATAATTCTTCAAAGAAACTACCTGTCCATGATCACTTACCCCTTTAAGCTACCAGCATCTGATCCCAAGTATGAGGTCCCAGACTGCATCTAATGGTCCCGGTTCGATGGGTGAGATAACAACAAGATCCTGGACCAATAATGATACAATAACTGTGAACCTATTCCATGGCATCCAGGGGTGAGAATAAACAGACAACAAAAATGCATGAATGTTAATGCCTAAGCTAAATGTTATGCAAAAATATAAAAGGTGAAAAAGAAAAAAATAAAATCTTTTTGGATTTAAAAAAAAATGAATGAAAATTAGCTTAAAACTAAAATGTTATGCAACCTAATTAAAAATGCATGAAAAAATAAAAGGAAAATGAAATGCCCCACCCCAAGCTTAAGAACAAGCATTGTCGTCAATGCTTAAGGTAAGGGCAAAAATGACCTAAATCGGAGGATTGGATGACGGGAGATGTCTATGGCGGTGGTTTCGTGAAATTACGACCAGTAGAACTCCGACAATCTTGAATTTTCTGGCGAGGTGGGTGCTGGAAGTTTATATGAGAGGAATGGAGTGGGAGGTCAACATGATTAAATGAAGAAGAAGGGAAGCTGAAAATTTTAATATATGGGTAAAAAAGGGTCAATTTCGGTCAATGTTGGTCAAGAAAAGTCAACAGGTCAACTCATTAAAACCTTTGGTCAACACCTGGTCAAATAATAGCCAAAAATAGCCCAAATTGCCCAGCACAGTGCGCGGGTCGCGCAGTGTAGCACGCGGGTCGCGCAGACCTTGCAGTTAAGTCTTGGGCCAATGTCGCTTAGTCACACCTGGCCGCACAACCCACCCGCGAAACAGCACGCGAGTCGCGCAACCCGCTGATCCTGATCTTCATTTTCGCTTCATTTTTCTTTGTTTTTTCACCCGTTCTTGCTTTGGAAGGCCCCAAACACCTAGAAACTCTTGATTTCTTCAAAAACAATTCTTTTCAATCCCAAAAGCATCTTCAAAACTCATTTATTCAAATTAAAAACACAAAAACACAATGCTTTCCAAAAATGCCATTCTTTAACGTCTTTGGCGAGACGCCTCCAAACTTCACTTTAACACTTTGGGGCGTCCAAATGGACGACATCTTGGACATTTGAATCAAAAACTTCATTGAATGGCTTCAATCGATGTCCATTAACCTTGTAAATTTTCCCCGTGTCAACATTTTTTAATTTCCACACCTCCATTGAGACTCTTTTCTTGTATTTGACTTTCTTTTTACGGGAGAACCATACCGGACTCAAACCTTTGATAATAGCAATCATCCAACCATATTCTTTCTTGTACTTGTTCATTAAGGTGACCAACTCTTTCTTCTTTGACATGGTTTTTGAGTAGGTGACCGGTTGGGCGTCTTCTTTCTTGTGATACATATCCTTTGAAGAGTCCGACAAATTTATCGCTTCCATCTCTTGTGGTTGGTCTACCAATGGAGTTAGTTTCTTAATGGTAGTGGGCGGCTCAACCTCTCTTTCATTAACCCCTATCACTTCCTCTATAGTTTCATTGTTAGCTTTTTCAATTCTTCTTCTTCTTTGACAACCTCTTCCACTTCTACTTCTTCTTCCTCTTCTTCATATAACACTCTTGGGCCATCAAAAATTTTCTCATCATTCAATGGAATGGAACATGCACTATGCGATGGGCTCTTTTCGGATGGTAATTTGTCTTGAGCTTCCATTAAACTAATTGATTGAGCAATTTGTGTTATTTGTTGCTCTAAGCTTTTGAGCCTAGCTTGGGTTGTTTCCTGAAAAATTTTGGTAGAAGTACCAATGCTTTTAACAATGTCCTCTAAGGACATGCTTGGCGTTTCAGTTTGTTGAGGAGGGTAAGGATAGGGTTCTTGGAACAGTGGAGTTGGTGGGTATTGGTTATTTCCCCAAGTTTGGTATGGGTTTTGGTATTGGGTATTTCCCCAAACTTGGTTGTTGTCCCACCATTGATCATGTTGAGGTTGATCATAACTCGATTGGTTTGACAAATAATAGCTTCCCTTCTCTTGCACGTCTCCCCATTCTCCTTGTAAATATGAACACATGTCGGAATGATGTCTATTTTGGGCACAAAAATCGCAAAGAAGAGGTGTGGGCTGTACACTTTGGTCACTTTCAATCATCATAACTAACTGAGCTAGCTCAGAAAGTCGCTCTTCGGTGCAAGGAGTGTTCATCTCCGAACCATATTTTTTTTTTTTTAATTTCAGGATTTTAAGTTTGAGTACCTGCACAATGAGATCTAGGCATAGGGAAACGAATTGATTAAAAATAAACCAATCCCCGGCAACGGCGCCAAAAATTTGGTGGTTGTCGAGGCCAACACAAATAATAACCCTAAATATTACACACTAAAATAGTGTATAGTGGTAAAGGGATCGAATCCACGGAGAATGGTTCAATTTATGACTCTATGAAAAATCTCTTTGTTAAAATACTTGTAAAATGACAATAAAAATAAAATGGGGGGTTTTGGTGTTTTGAAATACTTGAAACAAACTAGAATTAACTATGATTTAAATAGACAAATCCAACAAAAATAAGAGTTTGATGTAAAATCAATAAGGGAGAGATGGTTGACTTAAAGTTTCCTCTCTTTGACTTTTGATGAACATATCATTAGAATCCAATGGTGCAATACTTTGATTTAAATCCTTAATTTGGCTATAGTAATCCAAGGAGCTTGAGATTACCTAGACTTTTCTTAATTGTTGAAATGGCTAGAGAAGCTCATAACAATTTCCTTAGTCAAAGTCACTAATTCCAAATAGCATGTAATTAGTGAAAGTCAACTAGCATTAAGAACCAAAAAGTCACCAAATCCAAGAGGGGTCAAATGCTTTCACCACCATGTTGGAGGAAATGTTTTTATGATTGTGTGAAGCAAAAACAACACAAAAATCATTTGTTGCTTGCTAATTTGAGGATCCTTTACTTAATCAAGAAATTAGCCAACTAATCACCACAAACACATTTAGACTCATGAACTAAAACATACAAGTAATGATAAGATGTTAAAACACAAAACATTCCCATAAAGATTCAATAACATGTTCATGGATTCTTCAACATTCAAAAAAAGTTCAAAGGATTAACCAAAAGTCAACCAAGATTAGCTTAGCCAAGCATGGCTAAACCCAAAGAAACAAAGTTAGAGAAGATTGTACCAAACATTAAACAAGAATCAAGAGGTAAAAATATGATGTTCTTCGAGAGTTCTTGGCCTTCAAAAGTCTTCAAAACTCCAGAGAGAATCTCAAAAAATCGGATGTCTAAGTCTTTAAAAGATGGGCACCAACCTTCCTCAAATAGCCTTCTAAATGGATTTCCGAAATTACCCCTGCAGAGCCTTGCGCGACCCGCGTGCTGTTGCCCGGGTGGGTTGCACGTGTGGTCCCTGGATGTAGCATCTTTGAGGTTTTGGGCCTCCATAGCTTATCCCACTTGGCCGAGTTCGAGTCCAATCAGCTCCTAGCCCATTTTTCTTCAAGTTTTCTTCATTTTAAGCCCAATTTGACTTCTCCAAATCCTCCAAATCTCATGAACTTGCCCGATTAATAATATACGCACGCTTGAATATTCCCCTGCATCTTGCAAATTTAAATTTTATTTCTCTCCAAGCCTTCAAATAATCATCAAGATCACTCCATGCATCATCTCCACTACCCATCAAGCCCAAAATCCTCGACATCCTCTTATTCCAATTGCTTTCCATACGTCACGAACATTCCTGCTCCACTAGTCTCCATGAAATTTGCAATAAAGCTCACAAAACTAGAAAGTACCCGAAATTGGCCATAAAATAACAAAAAGGAAAATATGCATGGAAATTATCTAAATTATGAATGAAATATGCTAAAATAAACTATAAAAAGAAGTAAACAAAACTAACTATCATGGCATCACAAGGAGACCTTCAGCAGCTGAGGACTGGTTTGAGTTGAGTCAGAGGTTTCCCTAGGGTAAGCCTTGGATGAGTTAGTGCTGGGAGCAGTAGTAGTGGATGAGGGACCTGGTGGAGTCGAAGCAATTCTTGAGAAAAGTATGGATAGATGTGGAAGGTAGTATGGGCCCGTACTACTGAAAGCAAAGGATCCGTACTCGATTCGGGAAGGGCTGAGACAAGACCGGGAACCTAGTAGTGCGCGTGTTTGGTCTCGCATCATTGATGAGTATTCTGCTAGTGGTTGTGTTATATGTTTCAGCATGGTGACGTTGCGAGAGAGACCAGTGGGCGGATCAGGCGCTGGAGAGGGATCAGGCTCGGGTTCAGGGGCCGAGCAGCTCGAGGAGCGGATGAGGGAGTTGATATCAGCTGAGGTTACGCACAGTATTTTAGACCAGACTCCTGTGATCTTTGGCGCGGTCAAGGAGGGTATATTAGAGATTTTGGATGAAAGGCTGGGAGCCTTCCGTACTGAGATGATGTCATTGATGGGAGCGCGTGCTTTGGTATTTCGAGAGTTCAGGGCTTGCGGGGCACCAGATTATCATGGGGCTAGGGACCCCATCGCTAGCAGCAGATGGTTGGCTGATGTTGCCAACGCATTCCGTACGAGCCGGTGTCCCGAGGGGGACAAGGTCAGACTCGCTTCCTGTCTTCTGAAGGACAGAGCGAGGGATTGGTGGGAAGAGATTGATCATGGTTTGGGTGATGATGTCGTGTTGGACGCGATGACTTCGAGCGATTTCACGGCCAGGTTCAGGGCGGAGTTTTCGCCGATTATTGAGGTGCAGCAGTTGGCACGGGAGTTTCAGGATTTGACGCAGACCACTAAGACTGTGGCGGAGATCACCTCCAAGTTCAGGGAGAGGGCCCTTCTTGTACCGCAGTATGTCGCGGATGAGGAGATGAAGAAGGCTCGATACCATGAGACATTGAGGGATGACATCAGGGAGTTTGTGAGCAGATCCAGCTGTAAGACGCTGGAAGATATGATTTCTAGGGCCATGGAGAGGGAAATTGATTTGGAGCAGATCCGGAAGAGGAATCTGGATGAGGTTCAGGTATCCACGAGTTCGGGAAAAAGGACTAAGGGATCGGATTCGAGATCGAGGGATTATCAGGACCACAGCTGATGCGGGAAGTGTGGCAGGGCGCACGGGGGTGCGTGCAGGAGTGGTAGCGGTGGTGAGTCTGGCTGCTTCAAGTGCGCTCGGACTGGTCATTTTAGCATGGATTGTACTATTACCACCACTCAGGGATCCGACTTGATATGTTTTCACTGCAATCAGCAGGGCCACAAGAAGGCCCAGTGCCTCGGTTTGTTTTCAGCAGGACGGGTGATGGCACCTGCCCCTGCAACTTTGAGGATCACAGACGGCCATCAGGGTCGTGTAGAGGTGCCTGCGGTAGGAGGCAGGGCTTTTCAGATGGCTACCCTGGAGACGCGAGCAGCAGCGGACGTTGCAGGTATGCAATTTCCATTTTCAGTTCTTTTATTTGTGCATGATTATATTGTTATGGTTCTGCATCATTATTTGTATGAGTATTTTATTTTGTGCGGCTTGCTTGTGATCGAGTTATATGTCATCTGCATACCTTGGATATTCGAATGGTAGTTAAGGGATGTGCTCTATTGAAGAAGGTTACATAGGATGTAGTAACTGTAGCATGCTTGGGAGGGACTTGGTATGTCTCGCTAGATCGGAGTTGTATAGTGTTAGAAATGGACTGGTTAGAGCCCTAGCTATGGTAAGCTTGGGGTTCCTCGGCAGATTGATTATGGAATGGTAGCTAGGATTTCTTTAGAGTATTGAGCAACAAGGGGTAAACAGGATCGAAGTGGGGTAGAATCCCCCAAGTGTGCAAAGGTAGGAGCATGCAGACCCAGAATGAGTGTCCTACCTCCGAGAAGGAAAGAAGTAGTTCATCATTTGATGGATTGAGGATTTCAGGGTTGGGAGTTTGAGAAAACTCCCCATCAGCTAGTGCGTGTGATGGTAATGGTTAGTACGTCGTTGGGAATTCATGTTGTGGATCGCCCGTAAGACTCGAGGGAGTCGGAAAGAGGATCTTGAGAGCTAATGGTGCATGGGTGCCTTCGTACTAGTAGTGATGTAAGACTACGGGGCAGCCGTAGCATTCACTAGCAGTCAGTAATGGAAGTGTTGTAAGACTACGGGGCAGCCGTAGCATTCACTAGCAGTCAGTAATGGAGGTGTTATAAGACTACGGGGTAGCCGTAGCATTCACTAGCAGTCAGCAATGGATGGTGATGTAAGACTACGGGTAAGCCGTAGCATTCCTTAGTAGCTTCGTTAGTGAAGTTGGGGCGAGGCCCTTATCTCCTAGTAATCAGATAGGGATCAGGAATGGGTAGTGAAGGAGGATGATAGGGAGTCTGCCTATATAGCCCTAAAGAGGTGAGACCTTAGGAGAGGCCACTCCAGGATATAGTTGGGTGAGACCCGTGGGCGAGGCCCGTATGAGATTAGCAGTGTAGACGAGACCTGAGAGCAGGGTTGCTCAGTAGTATGGTTGGGTGAGACCCGTGGGCGAGGCCCGAGCAAGAGTGGGGACGAGAAGGATAGAGGCGGGTGGGACCCATGGACGAGACCCATGAGTTTTAGCAGCGTGGGTGGGACCTAGTAGGGACCTTAGTGTCAAGTTAGGGGTTTGGGGATCCCAGGTTAGTAGTGCCTGAATGGCAGTATAGATTGAGCAGTTATAGGTGGTCGAAGTTTCTTCGGAAGTCGTTGGGAGCAACTAGTGGTGGTGTTGGGGCTAGCTACCGGTGGGAGCCGGTAATCCATATATTGATAGGTTGGTAGGGACCAGGGTGGTCTCAGTTCATCCGGAAGGCAGACAAGGAATAGCAGAATTTTAAGTCAGTAGTACTGCGGGCAAGCAGTGTATGGTGGAATTCAGTTAGTCGAATCGAGGGGTGCTCGGCACCAAGTTTTGGCAGAGGGAGTGTCAGTAGTTACTAACGGTGATGACCCGTACTGGAAATAGTGGGGATGATGGCGTTGGTGAAGGATAGGACCTTCACAGTGACAGAGGAAATAATTGGTTATGGAGCTTTGCCTTGGGAAGGCAAGGAATTTGCGCAAGGAAAGAATGGGTGAACCCCTACATGTTCAGTGCAGTACTGGTTGAGTACCAGAAGGATTGTCGGTGAGTAAGTTGTGTTTCCAGGATGTTCAGGGTCAGGTTTGACCCAAGGGTTTTTATCCGCGAAGATTATGCTAGTCAGAATGACCGGGTGGAAGACCAGCAAAGGTAGGCAGCTGGTGTTGGGATAATTGGAGGGTTATGAAAGCAGATCGCAAGCGATGGGCCATAGCAAACTTCGAGGATGAAGTTTAGTTTAAGTGAGGAAGAGTTGTAACACCCAAAGTTTTGAAGGCCAAGAAAGAAAAGAAAATCCTAACTTTAAGGGGGGGGGGGGGACTCGGCGAGTCCAAGGAGGAACTCGGCGAGTCCAAGTGGGATCCGGGTCGAGGAGTAAGTGGAGACTCGGCGAGTCAGGTCTGTTCGAGGAAAACCCTAAATTCGGGACTTGGGGCCTATTTAAGCACCTCATTCTCTCCCCTAGGGGTTCCTTTACTGCCTCTTGAACCCAGAATGCCAAACCCTAGCCGCCATATCCATTAATTGAGCCAATTGTTGTCTTGAGGAGTGCATTAAAGCTTGGAGAAGGAAGAAGGATCTTGAAGGTGCAAGGAGGGGGCTATAGATCTGAGATTTGGGAAGATATTTCTGAACATCTGAAGGTATTAAGTTGTTTCCCCTTCCTTTAGATCTTTTTGGTTGTGAGTTTTGGGGCTTTTAGCCATGAGTTGTGATCCATTTGAGTTAGAAGTCAGATCTGGAGTTGCTACTTCAGATCTAAGTATATTTTGGTCTTGGAAAGCAAAAAGTTTCAGCCCTTGAGTTGATTATGGAGCCTCTTTGCCTTAAACCCTAGTTTATGGTGTATTTTACCTAGATCTCCTTCTCTACACATAAAGTTTCCAACTTTACGTGAGGAATAGGCTTGGGAAGGGTAGATCTACAGTTTGGAGTCCATGCATGACTCAAAAGTCCTCTGCATGTATGGAGATCTGAATGGACTCGGCGAGTCCTTTGAGTGGACTCGGAGAGTAGCATGAAGATTTGGAGGAACTCGACGAGTGGGATGAACAGCTCGTCGAGTCAGATGAAGTTGAGCAGGAACTCGGCGAGTTGGATGAACAACTCGACGAGTCTGTTGAAGGTTGTCTTGGACTCGGCGATTCTGTTCTTGGACTCGGCGAGTCAGTTCGCGAAACCCCAAACCGTTTGAGTTGAGACTCGAATCAGTGAGTCGAATGGAGACTCGGTGAGTTGGACAGGTCAGGACCCGGAAATCGGTAGACTCGGCGAGTCATGGACTGACTCGACGAGTCGAGTCGCGAATAGAAGGACTCTGAATATTTGAACTCGGGGAGTCAATAGGGTGACTCGGTGAGTAGGGTTGACCTGGAAGTTTGACTTTGACCAGGACTTTGATTTTGGCCAGAGTTGACTTGGTTGTCTTTTGGGGGTCAGTTAGACTCAGTGTTGCATTGAAATTGGTAGCTCGGGGAGCGACTGGAGCAGGAGTTCAAAGAGTTGTCAGGCAGCAGCTAGTGGGATAATCAGCAAGTTCAGCCAGTGCAGGTGAGTTTCCCTTTTGTGTGAATAGGTCTAAGGCCACAATGTCGGCCCATGTAGTTATGAGTAGAAGACCTAGGGTTAGCCCTAGGCACAGTATGCTAGTATGACATTCAGGACGAGGTCTAGTAGTAGCGGGCAGGTGCCCAAGGAATGGTTTATGTGGTAGTTTATACTTGTTGTCTGTGTGATGCTTGTATGTGCCTGGTAGGGAGGTGAGTGTGGGCGAGGTCCCATAACTCACCAATAGCAGAGTATGGATGGTGTTCCACATCTCATTAGCAGCGGATCAGGGGCGAGGCCCGAGTTAGGAAAAGAGTGAGTGTGGGTTGGGCCCGTACCTCACAATCAGTAAGAGTATGGACGGGGTTCCATGACACATCAGTAGCAAGGCAGGGGCGAGGCCCAGGATAGGCGAGGCCTTAGTACAGGATCAGTTGTATATGTTTAGCTTATGTTTTGCAGTATGATTATGTGCTATGATATGTTAGCGGGCGAGGCCCTGTGACAAGCGAGGCCTAAGTGAAACAGATCTGTATCCGAGCGGGATCGAAACCAGGCGGGGCCTGGAGCGGTGGGGTCATTGTATCGGGCGAGGCCCGAGGTAGCGGGCAAGGCCCGAGGTAGAGGGCAAGGCCCAAGATAGCGGGCGTGGCCCGGTATGTGCAGTATGTGGTTATGTGTGGTATGTGGTAGGGTGGGGAACTCACTAAGCTTCGTGCTTACGGTTTTCAGTTTTGGTTTCAGGTACTTTTGGTAGTGGAGGGAAGAGCTCGGGGTGATCGCATGGCACACACCATAGATTAGACAGCCTGGGAATGTTTACTCTGATAACGAACATGTATTTTGGAAACTAATACTCTTTTTATGTTTTGAAATGATGAATTTGCTTAAAGTAATGTTTTATTAAAAGAAATTTTTGTCTTGAATTTTGGGACGTTACAAAATCTATAAGGGGTAATTCTGGCCCTAGCTGCATTTCATGATTATGGAATATGGAAAATGGATCTCAAAACCGCTTTCCTTAATGGGAAGTTGGTTAAAGATGTTTACATGAGTCGGCCAGAGGGTTTTGTCAATGCAAAGTACGCTAATAGAGTGTGTAAGCTTGAGAAATCCATTTATGGATTGAAACAAACATCTCGCAGATGGAATCTTTGTTTCAATGAGAAAGTCAAAGAGTTTGGATTTTCGAGAAGCGAGGATGAGTCCTGTGTATATGTCAAAGCTAGTGGGAGTATATTTAGCTTTCTCGTATTTTATGTAGATGACATACTAGTCATAGGAAACAACATTCCAACCTTGTAGCAGGTTAAGTCCTGGCTTGGGAAGTGTTTCACTATGAAGGACCTCGTAGAAACTGCTTATATTCTAAGGATAAGGATATTAAGAAATAGGAGTAAAAGACTAATAGGACTTAGTCAAAGTACCTACTTGGACAAGGTGTTGAAATATTTCAGCATGGAGAACTCCAAGAAAGGAGAATTACCCATTTAGAGCAATACCAAACTGAGTAAGACTCAGAGTCTAAGTAAAGATTCCGAAATAGCAGAGATGAGTCGAATACCATATGCTTCCACCGTTGCCTTGATCATGTATGCTATGACTTGTACTCGCCCTGATGTGGCCTTTGCTTTGAACATGGTTAGTAGATATCAAGGGAATCCCGGTAAAGCTCATTGGACTTCGGTAAAGAACATTCTTAAGTACCTGCGGAGGACTAAGGATTGGGTTCTTACCCTCGGTGGGAGTGATGAATTGAGAGTGACATGGTATAGTGACGCCAAATTTTAGACCGACAGAGATAATTTCCGCTCTCAGTCAGGCTGGGTATTTACCTTGAATGGAGTAGCAATAACTTGGAATAGTTCCAAATAGGAGACTGTAGCTGATTTCACTTGAGAATCGGAATACATAGCAGCAAGTGAAGCGTCAAAGGAGGCAATATGGCTAAAGAACTTCATCGGAGACCTTGGAGTTGTACCAGCTGTAAAGGAGCCTATGGAGATTTTATGTGATAGTGAGAGTGTGGTCGCCTTACCCAAGGAACCAAGGGATCATAGCAGATCTAGGCACATCTACATAAAATATCACTTCATAAGACATCGGATAGAAGAAGGACTCCTCATAGTAAAGAGGGTATCGTCAGAGGAGAACCCAGCATATCCCACTATGAAGGGACTGAGTAGGGTTAAGCACTTGCAGCACAATAGGAGTATCAAGCTGAACGACGATATTCATTTTACTGATTAGATAGACATTTAGAAACTTATAATAGCTAAAATGTAATTGACATTTGATGCTTGAATAAAAGGAGTTTTATTTATATTTAAAGACACTATCTTGTGTCAATTGTTTACTATTGTTTCATTTTTGCATGTTTTGACTTCCAGAATAATAAGATTATTCAAACTATCCACATTCGATCATACTTTGGAAGTAGGTTATGAAAGTAGACTGTCATGAATGGGTTTTTGTAAGATTTTATAAGGTGTTGGACATAGCAAAATCTTGCTACAAACATTTATGAGTGCTCTTGAAATAAGATGTGAGTATTGGACTAAACCCACACTCACATGAATCACTTCATGGAATTTATCAAGAGTGATTTTGAGACGATAATATCGTATAGTCTTCAAACCAAGATATATGAGTTGTTGATTATGAGTTGGTTGTACATTGATAATACAAAACCGCATCAGTAACTTGATGTTATAAAACGTATTGTTAGGTATGATTTAATGAGTAGTTAGTGCAAGCATATAAGTCGAAGTTTATATGTTCCGTTTATCCTAAGAAGTATTAAAAGTGATATCTTGGGCCCCTCGATGATTTTGTTTTGACTTATGTGTCAGGACTCGATTGATGTGTTCAAATTAAGTTCTATGTCAAACAAATCAGAAATTAGGAAACAAATTGTTGTAAAATTAGTATGACTTTATTATATGTCTTTGTCCACATGATATCTTGAAGAACATAGGATTATATGATCCCTTATCTAATGGATGCATCAGAGTTCAACGACGGCTTTTGAGAGCTACGATTGTTAATCGGATTTTGAAGTTACATTGGTAGTGATAGTTATTAGACTTATCCCAGTAGGAGACTCTTGGATTAGGTGTCTAAGCCCATAACTATAACTAGTATGTACTTGACCCGATAGTAGCATGGTCCATTTTGGGTTGCATTCACCGAAGAAATTTTATAAGAAGGATATTTGAGAAAGAGGTTAGTTGTGGTTTATTAATAGATTATAAGTATATTATATTAATTGAGAAACCATATTATTTAATTAGTATTGATCAAGAATTAATTTAGTGATCGAAAATGACTAATAAAATTAATGGGGACTGATTATGTAAATCAGTGATACATATGCTTTAGGCTAATGATCCATGATTGATTTGTGTTGGGTTAACCTCATGTGAAAGTCCATGAAGTGTGAGTCCAAATAAGTTGTTGGATCATAAGCCTAAGTGTAAGAATTAGGGTTTACAAGTGACCCTTGAAATTCAACACTATATGTAACCCCAAGCCCTAAAAATTAGACACACTTACATTCCAAGAAGAGTATAGCCGATTTTAGGTGTCTCCTAAACCTCTCTCATAATCCTCTAATTGCTCTTGGTGTTTTGTGAACCATTTGAGGCATCACACTTGAGGTGCTAAGCTCTTTTAAGGACAAGTTCTACAAGCTACACCAAAAGGTAATCTTCTAACTAGTTTTTATGATTCGTATATCAATATTACATGCTAGTTAGGCTTCATGTTATGGAAAATGTATATTGCATGTACAATTAGAGAAAACTTAGATCCAAAGCATTAGGGTTGTATGTGCACCATAGGGATGTTAGAGTACATAAAACCCATCACCTCCCACCTCATCACGGCACCGACCTTGTCCAGATCGACTAGAATATCGTTATGGTTGACAAGGTTCCCCAAAAACTGCACCTTGCATAACCAGAACTCACACTTGGAGAACTTTTCATAAAGTCTCTCCCTCCTCAAAGTCTCTAATACTTTCCTAAAGCGCTCATCATGTAGCTCCTTGGCTTTGGAATAGACCAGGATATCATCAATGAATACAATCGTAGACCGATCCATCATTAGCTTGCATATGCGGTTCATGAGGTCCATGAATGCGGTTAGAGCATTGGTGAGGCCATAAGGCATATCCACGAACTCGTAATGATCATAACAAGTTTGCAAGGTCATCTTCTGTACATCCTTTTCCCTTAACCTCATCTGATGATAACCCGAATGCAAATCAATCTTGGAAAACCCAGATGGACCCCGAAACTGGTCAAACAAATCATCAATCCTTGGGAGTTAACAATGGTTCTTCACTGTTAACTTATTCATCTCTTGGTAATAAATACACATCTGATGAGACCCATCCTTCTTCTTCACAAACATGATTAGTGCTCCCTATGTCAAACTTCTCGGTCGAATGAACCCCTTGTCTAACTGCTCTTGAAGCTATGTAGACAACTCCTACACCTCTGGAGGAGCCAAACGATACGGTGCCTTGGCTATCGAAGCCGCACTTGGAACCAGGTCAATCCTAAACTCCGCCTGCCTCACTGGAGGTACCACAGGAAAATCCTCCAAGAACACATCCAGGTATTCCCTAATAACTAGCACATCATCTGCAGTTACCTTACCCTTCTCCCAGGTATCAATAATATAGGCAACAATATCTAGAATAACCTTGTTGCAGATAGCGTCTGGCCCTAACTGCCGAATATAGAATCGGCCCACGTTGTGCTCTTTCTCCCTAAACCACCAAATCTCCCCCGCTTGGGTTCTGAATACATACCAACTGATGCTCACAATCAATCACCTCTCCATTGGGGCTCACCCAGTCCATTCCTACAATAACTTTGTTGTTGCGCAAAGGAATGGCAACCAAATCAATCGGTTACTACTTGTTGAACATCTCAAGAACAAAACCCTTATGAACCCTCGATGCTCGTACAGATTGATCATCTACAATGTCAATATCTAAGGGGAAATCCAGTTCCCTCGGAGCTCCAATAAACCTCTTTCTAAACGCAAGCAATACAAAAGATCGGGTAGCCCCCAAATCAAACAATACCAATGCGGAGATATTGTTCAAAAGGAACAATCCAAAAATAAAACACACAAATATAAGCAGAGAAATCAACATAAATAAAGGGATAACGTGAAGATACATACCCATCACCACATCGGGTGTTGCGTGAGCCTCCTCGACCGTTAGCTGAAAAGTCTCACAAGCACATCCACCTTACCCTGATGGCCATCAATAATCCTTAGAGTCGCTAGAGCGGTTGCTACCACTAGCCCTGCTATTGTCGAGCTTGGAACATGGGCCTTCTTGTGGCCTCTCTGATTGCAATGGAAGTGAAAGACCCTCACTTTCATATTTCTGAAAGACCCAAACTTTCATACTTGACATTATAGTTACTCCAAAACATGCTACTTGCATATTCATAAAAACAATATTTTACATTGATAAAGAGATTACAAATGACTAGATACAAACCGACTATTACAAAGTGTTATATATTACACATCTACCCAGGATACTATACATTTTGTCACACCCCGAAAATCAAAGGCGGAAACATTTCCGGGGTGGACTACCATGTTGTGTATCAAATCCAATGTACATAGTAATCACAGTAAATAACCATTACATTACATATATATGAAACTTTACATTTGTTTCAAAAGTAAAGTTATACAAGATATACATATGCATCATATTAACAAAAGTTGAGACGAGTCTTCCACGTACTCCGTCTTCACCAAAAAGGTATCACCGGGTACCTGTCTAACTTGGACCTGAGAATACAAGCGGTTTGAAAATCAGCATAAAGCTGGTGAGTTCATAAGCGGTTTTGTTTTATGAAAATGTATCGATTTCCTTTAATTTCCGAAAAGACTTGTTATCCAAGAAAATCCCATATTTTCTTATGTGAAGTTGGTTTAGTTATCATTCATTACAAATTCGATTACGTGTTATGTTTTACCCCAGGAAAATCCCATATTTTCCTAATTGTAAGATCAATTGTATATCACAAAGTATAGTTTAACACACAAAACTATATAATGAAAATCTTGGGATCACTATCCCGAAAGAGATATAAGATAGTTTGACACATATGAAAGTACAGATTTAAGATCATGGGACTATCATCCCGGACTAGACACGAGATAAGTTGATGTATATATGGAAATAAAGATTAAAAACCATGGGATCACTATCCCAGATAAGATACAGATTTGGAAAACCATGGGATCACTATCCCGTATAAGATATAGATACAAAACCATGGGATCACTATCCCGTATAAGATATAGTTAAAGACCATGGGGAAAGACATCACGCACAAGTTATAGATACAAAACCATGGGATCACTATCCCGTATAAGATATAGTTATAAAACCATGGGATCACTATCCCGTATGAGATATAAATACAAAACCATGGGATCACTATCCCGTATAAGATATAAATTAGTTTGATAATACCATGGGATCACTATCCCGGAAGAGATCTAGAAACAAAACCATGGGATCACTATCCCGGACTAGATATAGTTTCTAAACCCAAACTGTGAATAAGCTAATATTAATACATGTTGTGAGTTGGGTAACCATACTAATACGACAACGTGGCCTCCTTGACGTTTGTCAGACGTCGAAACGATATCTAGAAATTTGTCACCCCAGGCGTGCCCGCCTAACTGTAGCTAGCAGTTAAGGTGTGGGATTGTCAGTCCCGAATAGATCTATTCACAAATTCCGCGCTCTCCCTCCAGGAGACTCTGGTTACACTTCCGGGGAGGATTTACTGATCATCCATAAAGGGTAGTGACTATCTCACAAACCAGTACTAAACTATTCACAGGGTTCTCATAGGATATCGACATACAGAAGATTATGAAACATAGTACAGTAAGTATAGATACATACAATGAAATTATCTGACAGTACATTCAAATGATACGGAGATAAACTGAATCAGACATAGTTTATCTAATAACTGGATATAGATATCGACATATGATAGAAAGAACAGCAAAGACCCCCAAATTATTCCCATAATAATTTGATTAGTTTGATTGTTTCCTTAACTAAAATTCTTTTAGTTGTAATTGATAAGTCATTCCTTATACTCAGCATAATACATAAGGAGTAAAAGAGTTTATAAGTTTGTCAGATATAATTTGAAACACATCAATGTTTTGAATTGAAAACAGTTGTAGTTTGCTTGTATTCCCCCCTGAAAACATTGAAAACAGTGAAAAAGCCGTAGGGGTATGAACTCACCGGACGAGATATGAGACGGTTTGGATGCTAAGAGTTGATCCGGAACTTGTAAACACACGAGGTTCCTAATTATAATGTAAAGATAAACATTTGTATCTAATTAGGACTTAGATTGATTGTTGGATAGGGACAATTTGCTTTAAGTCGCGATAACACTCCGATACAAGTGTTTGTAGGGACCCGGGTGGCGTTTAGGGACATGAATGATGCGAAGGACTTAGGAAATGAGTTGGGACTTCAAAGGAACACCCCCTTTAGGGAGTTTACGGCCAAAACACCCATTCCCCATGAGTTTACGACCGTAAACTCATGATGGGTGGTTTATGGTGCAATTTGGACTTCAAACACTTTGGGGAAAATTTCTAGACTTGGTTTAAGGACTTGAAATGATTTTAAAACATCAAATAGACACATTTTAGGGAGTTTACGGCCTAGCATGGTCTCGTGGCCGTAAACTCCTATAAATCCATGAAAAGTTGTGTTTTTGGATCCCAAACTAATCACATGTGATTGCTAAAATTGTACCAAAGCCTTATATGCATTTGTTTGAGGATTTGAAAGGATTTTTGGAGTTTACGGCCAATGAGACCCCTCTCATGGCGGTAAACTCTCTTAAAGAGCAATTCCATGTGTTTTAATGCTAAAAACTTGTTTATATGGACTTCTAAAATTCATTCCAAGGCTTTAGGGGTGGTTTAAGGCCATTTTGACATGTGTTTATGAGTTTACGGCCAAAGGCTATGTGCTTAGGCCGTAAACTCCAATATGAGGTGTGTTTGATGTGTTTAAGGCCTCCAAACCATTTTTAGATGATTCTAGGATTTACCACAAGGTCATTGGTTGAGTTTCAGGGCATTTGGACATGTTTTAGGGCACTTAATCCCCCTTTTAGAGGAGTTTACGGCCCAAGCACATACCTTGGCCGTAAACTCTTGTTTGTCCCCCAAAAATGATGTTTCATGTGTCCAAATGCTAAAACCAATGTTCTATAATTCATATCTAAGCCATACTAGTGATTTGGAAGGGTTTAAGGTCAAGAAAACCCCTTAAATATGATTTTACGGCCCAAGCTTGTGCCTTGGCCGTAAACTCCTTCAAGGTCTTCAAAATTCATGTTTTAAATGTTCTAAGCCCATATCTTGAAGTCCCTTAGCCATATCTAAAGTCCAAATGAGATTAGGAAGGAGTTTAAGGGCTTAAAACCCTTCAAATTGGTGTTTACGGCCTAGGCAGCCTCCTGGGCCGTAAACTCATATATGTTGTCCCATTTCATGATTAAATGTCGAATTTGGAAGCCAATTATGCTATAGATTAAGGTTAGGAAGGTACCTTAGGGATTTGAGGCCTTAAATTTGAGTTTTGGACCCTTAAACTTGGATTTAGGAGAGAGGTTAGAGAGAGAGTAGAGAGAGAAGGAAAAAGCTTCAAATGGATGCTAGAACACGTTTATATAGGTCTTAAAACTTGTACGCGGTGGAATTTTACCCGATACCGACGTTAAACGCGGCTTTTGGTCGTACCCGATTAAGTTTCCATCACCCGGCGGGGACATTTCTAAAACTTATGAAAATAATGATTTTGGGTTAATAACATAAGTTCCTGAGTGATTTAGACACTCATTAAAATAAAATAATCATATAAGTTTGAATAATTAACTCCAAGAAGAAAACGGAACGAATTTGATAACGGCAACCTTTCGGGTAGAACGGGTTTTGGCGACGAACAATTTCGGGTTGTTACACATTTATACATACATGATCCCTAAATACAAATGTAATATTACAACTATTCTAAACCTTCCGAAAATATATGACTATACTGGTTAATTATCTCCTGCAAATTTGTTAAACATTGAGAGGGTAAGCGGTGACGCTTAGTGAGTTCAATAATAGATACAATATAATGTTATACCATATATATACATAAATATGGCAGAAGCAAAGAGGAACAAGGAACAACAAAGGCATATGTGAAACATGTGACAAACATTCCATATCAACCGATGATTCGATTCAATGATATACAATCAATGAGACATAACAATTTCAATACTTGATATACACCAATAAAGCTTCAGCCCAAATGGCACAGAAGACATACAATTTCGAATTATCAGTTTGCTAGAATATACAAACTTTCAGCCCTACATAGCCCTATGCCAATACCAGAAGTTATACGAGTCATGCTCTACATGGCCAAAGGCACAAAGCGAATACCAGAAGTGATACGAGACATGCTCTACATGGACAGAGGCATAAATCTGATACCAAGATAATACGAGACATGCTCTACATAGCCAAAGGCTCAAAGCCAATCCTAGAAGTGATACGAGACATGCTCTACATGATCAATGATATAAAAATCATGATAACACAGGAAAGCGCATAGCACATATAACACATAACATAGAATTGTTCCTATATATTGAACTCACCTTGAATTAACCGGGGGTTACAATAATAAATTGGGCAGCACTTCGGCTCTAAATATGACTTTCTTTGTTGAAAACCGGGAGATTTATAGAAAATCAGGCTCTGCGAAGGTTGAGCATTAAACCGAAAAGATAAATTTATTGGGGTCTTCGGGCACTTCGGGGTGTGTTTCGGGTGCTAAAATTGATATCGGAGCTTCGGGGGATGTCAAAATAGTGAAAATATTGAAAAAGAGTTCAAAATTGCCAATTTCCTAAAAGTACCCAGGCAATCTCCCAGGCCTTCTATTTATAGGGGCGAGCTTGCGAGGGTCGGCCGAGAAGGAGGAGTCAGCGAAGGCAGGTGGCAGCTGCGGAGCGAGGCTAGGTGGCAGGTGCAAGCTTCGGACACGCGAAGGGCATGCGACGCTCTCGGGTTGGACAAGCGAAGCTCGGATACGATGAGTCACCACGACACGCGTCGGATGCTACTTCCGGATGAGTCACGACGTCGGACACAGGGTGCCGGCTAGGATCCGATGACCTGGCCGATCTTACCCATGCGAAATTCCTCGGAAATTGAACCAAAATCTTCCGAAATCCATAACTTTCGCATACGGGCTCCATTTTTAACGTTCTTTATATGCACGCGTAGGCGGGAATATATTCTACAACTTTCGTTAAGACTTCGTCGGCTAATTTTGATTTATTTTTAATATTATTATTTTTAACAGACTGGGACTGGTAAATCCATTAAAAATTCATAACTTCTTCAACCGACGTCCGTTTTCGTCAGAATTTTTACCGTTGTACTACTATTGACGAGACCTTCGATGCTCGTTTAGGTTGTGTCAGCTAAATATCGTTCGATCTTTATTTTGAGTTTTTAGCTGTCTACTGCTATTCCGAAACTTAGAAAAATCATAAATTCCTCATATGAAATCATATTTAAAAGTCCTTTATATGAAAGTTTATTATTTTAACGAGTTCTACACCTTTCATTTAGATCACTAAGGCTAAATAGTAGTTTGTCGGAAACTCACTTTTTACGTGACATAATGTTTGCCGGTTTTATTGCGGATCTTCGATTGGTCATAACTTCTTCGATATAACTCGGATTTCGACAAGGTTTTTGTTAGATTAGTGTCTAAGTCCATAACTATTTTGGTATGTACTTGACCCGATGGTGCATGGTCCTTTTGGGTTGCCTTCACCAAAGCAACTTGATTGGAGAAATAAATAAAGAGAGAGAGGTTATTATGATTTATTAATATGTTATAAGAATAATATATTAAAGGAGAAATCATATTTTCTTAATTAATATTGGTCAATAATTAATTAGGATTTAATTTTGTGATCAAGTGTAATTAATTAAACTAGAGGGGCTGAATTGTAATTATGTGATAGTTACAAAATATGGTAATGGTTACCCTAAATATGGGTTGAACGAATTCAAGGAGATAAGGATCCTTGAAATTGTCCAAAGGATAAAGGATAAGGGTTTTCAAGGCTTATCTTATGGTTGCTTTGTGGATAAGCAACTAGATAAGGATAATGACTGAAACCCTATCTCTACACCTATATAAAGACCCCAAGGCTCATGAATTCGTGTACTTCTTCCCAAGAGGATCTAAGGACGAATTCCAACCTCTCTCCTCTCTCTTTATACCTTCTCCATTTTCTCTTGGTGTTTGTAAGCCATTAGAGGAGTGACACTTGTGACTCTAAGCATTCCAAAGTCAATACAAGGAGATTTGGGATTGTTATTGCTACATAACAATCAAGGTAACATTATAAACTTATTCTTATGTTAATATGATTACTTGTATGCTAGAATTAGTGTTTATAGTCTTGGATTCAAAGCATGTACAATAGAGAAACCTAGATCCAAGCATTAGGGTTTGTATGAGCACATAGGATGTCTTATGACCAAAACCCATCAGTGGTATCAGAGCCTAGGATGGTTTCAATTGTATTGATGCATTGTATATCTAAAAAATTCGATTTTTGGTGTTCTAGAGGCTGGACTCGCCGAGTCCAGGGAGACTCGATGAGTTCGGGCTAGACTCGACGAGTCAACTCGTCAGATAATGCTTATCTCGGGATTTCTTGCTGTTTTTGCATATGGATAGTTACCTTATCATGTTAGATCAATATTAATCCGATTATATGATATATTTAACTACATTTTTTATCTAAATGAAGATATTTATCAGTTAATAAGATAATTGTTTCCTTATAAGATAATTGATTAATTATTTTGAGTAAATTGATAAATTATTTTGCAAGAAATCATTAAATAAATCAAATATGGATAATTATGTGATTAAATGTTAATTTAAAATTATTTGTTATTTAATCCTTGTTGTTATGAAAAGTTTTATATTTTTCCCTTTAGGTTTTATAGTTTAAATTTGAACCCAAAAGTTTTGTAGTTTTGAAATTTAAATAATTAAAACCTAAATGTTTTGAAAAAGGTTTCAAAACTTGCCCTTAAGTTTTGGAATTTAAAAGTTGATTAAAAGTTAATTAGGAATGTTAAATTCTAAAACCCTAGAAATGTTTTGAAAAGTTCAAATACACCCTTATGTTTTTATTAATTAATTAAGGTGAAACAACCCAAAAATACGACCCAAAAATTTCGTTTTTCGATATAATCAAAACCATAATCAGAGTGTCATATAATAAAACCATACGTGATGTATTCCAACATAATAGAAAACACTGTGCGGAAAACTGTATCATACTACGTCAAATCAAAACAAACTAAATCAATCCCAGGCTAAAAGCTAAAGCTGTGGTGTGTGCGATGCCGTCACCCCGAGCTCTTCCCTTTGCTTGCGGAAGTACCTGAAACCAAAACTGAAACTGTAAGCACGAAGCTTAGTGAGCTCCCCCAAACTACCACATACCATACAATAACATATAAACACATATTGGGCCTTGCCCACTGCATCGGGACGAAGCCCGGCAACTGCATCGGACCGAAGTCCGGAACTGACTGGGACCTTGTCCCCTGCATCGGACCAAAGTCCGGAACTATCTGCATCGGACCGAAGTCCGGAACTAACTGCATCGGACCGAAGTCCGGAACTAACTGCATCGGACCAAAGTCTGGAACCGACTGGGACCTTGTCCCCTGCATCGGACTGAAGTCCGGAACTAACTGACTGAGCATAGCGTAGCATAACATAACATCTAGCATGAACACATATACTACATACTACATCGGGCCGTAGCCCGGAACACATAATACATAACACATAAAACTTAGCACACAAATCCTGTCTAAGCCACGAAGGCATCAAACATACTAGCTACTGCATCGGATCAAAGTCCGGAAACTACTGCTAACTGAACGGGCCGGCATTGTGGCCTTAGACCCGTCCCTACTGGAAGGAAACTCACCTCGTAAACTGGCTGCTCAGTGTGTGGCTCTGGAATCTAACTGCTACTGCTCCTGTATCTCCCCGGCTACAAGTCCATAAACACACTCAATCAAATACTAAACACTGTGCTTGGGTAAAATGACTCTTTTACCCTTGGTCAAAATCACTCTCATTTGGATTGACTCGCCGAGTTGGGCCTCCCAACTCGCCGAGTCCTACTCACACTTTTCAATCCTACTCGCTGCTACTCGTCGAGTATGGCATCGACTCGACGAGTACCCTCTTGATCCAAGAACTCAGACAATCTTCATCTGACTCGCCGAGCCGTATGAACGTACTCGACGAGTTGTTCTTGATCTTAAGAAGATTGCCTTGGACTCGCCGAGTTGTATGAACAACTCGCTGAGTCCCTCCATTACTGAGTCTACCTTCAACTCGCAGAGTCCACTCTCTAACTCACTGGTTCCACTCAACACTGCAAAAATGAAGGAATCGGGGACTCGCGACTCAACTCGCCGAGTCGTTCTTCCCGACTCGCCGAGTTGCCACCATGCAACTGCTTTTCACCCGATTTTGCTTGAATCCAACACATACAAATGATAGATCTGAGTCCAATAAGCTGGTTTACCACGTAAAGTTTCCAACTTTACGTGTACAACCCATGAATAAGGGAAAATAAGGCTAAAAGATGCATAAAAGGGATAGATCTAGGGTTAATATGCAAAGTATCCTCATAAAGGCAATAGATCTGGACTATGGGACTTCTCAATGAATAGATCCAAGGTTATCTCGGCTTATTAGGGCGTTCATGAAAGCACAAGGCTTGGAACAAGCATCAACTAGTTCTTAGAAGAGTTCTAATGGAGGTTTAAAGCATAAAACAAGAGGGGAAATCCGAAAATACCTCAAATAACTCAGATTTTCCCTTAGATCTTGGCACTCCACCTCTTCTCCTTGCTCCTTTCTTCTTCTCCTTCTTCAAGCCTTCACAAAATCACACAAAATCACTTACAAACTCTCAAGGATGAACTAGGGTTTTCTCACAGCTTTAGAGGGTGAAGGAAGCGAGAATGGGGGCTATAAGGTGGCTTAAATAGTGGGCAACCCGGGTATTTAGGGTTTCACCCAGACGGACGGACTCGCCGAGTCACTAGCTAACACGTGCTCGAAGTCGCGACCCTACTCAGCGAGTCAGGCTATGAACTCGCCGAGTCCCTCTTGCAAAACTTTAAAAACAATTACTAATGAATTAACATACCGGGAACGGGTCGTTACAATTCTCCCCCACTTATCTCAGACTTCGACCTCGAAGTCTGCTACGGCTGGATCTGTAAATATCTTCGGGTAGTGCGTCCTCATCTCCTCCTCAGCCTCCCACGTCCATTCAGACCCCTTCCGGTGCTGCCACCGTAGCTTCACTAGCTGGATTACCTTATTCTTCAAGGTCTTGGTCTTCCGATCCAGAATCGCGACCGGCCTCTCAATATAATTCAGGCTGCTATCAACCTGAACATCCTCTAGGGGAACGACTGCTGACTCATCCACCAAACACTTCCTCAACTGCGACACGTGGAAGGTGTTGTGGATCTGACTAAGCTCCTCAGGAAGATCTAACTGATAAGCAACCCGACCCACCCAGGCCAAAACCCTGAAAGGACCAATAAATCTGGGGCCCAGCTTGCCCCTCTTCCGAAACCTGATGACACCTTTCCAAGGTGAGACTTTCAGAAGAACCATATCTCCCACCTGGAACTCCAAGTTCGAACGCCTCATGTCAGCGTAGCTCTTCTGCCGACTCTGCGCAGTCTGCAGCCTACTACGGACCTGCTGGATCAACTCAGTCGTCTTGAGCACCACTTCGGTGCTCCCAATGACTCGCTGACCGACCTCGCCCCAACAAATCGGGGTCCTACACTTCCTCCCATACAGCATCTCAAAAGGAGGTCGATCAATACTCGCATGATAACTGTTGTTATACGAGAATTCCGCTAACGGAAGATACGTATCCCAACTGCCCCCAAAATCTAGAACACATGCCCTAAGCATGTCCTCAAGAGTCTGAATCGTCCTTTCACTCTGCCCGTCAGTCTGAGGGTGGAAAGCGGTGCTGAAATGGAGACGAGTACCCATCTCGTCGTGGAACCGCTTCCAGAATCTGGACGTGAAATGAACATCTCGGTCTGACACCACCGATACTGGCACTCCATGACGTGCCACAATCTCTCGCACATAGATATCGGCTAACTTTTCCGCCGATATACTCTCCTGAATTGGAATAAAATGGGCACTCTTTGTCAACCGATCCACTACAACCCATATCGAATCCACTCCACGTGCGGTCCTGGGGAGTTTGGTGACAAAATCCATTGTGATATCCTCCCATTTCCACACGGGAATGTCTAACGGCTGCATCTTGCCGTGAGGTCTCTGGTGCTCCGCCTTGACCTTCCGGCAGGTCAAGCATCTCTCAACATACCAAGCGACGTCCCGCTTCATGCAGGGCCACCAATAATCAGGTCGAAGATCTCGATACATTTTTTTCGCCCCGGGGTGGATAGAAAACCGAGACTTATGAGCCTCGTCCATCAACACCTGCCGTACTCCACCCCAGTACGGTACCCACACCCTACCATGAAGCGTCAGCAAACCCCGACTATCATAATCAAACGAAGCTACTCGGCCCACTATTCTCTCACACTTCTGCCTCTCCTCCTTGAGACCCTCCATCTGAGCCTCCTTGATCCGTTCCAACAACGGAGTGATCACTGTCATCCTCATACACAGATCTCTGATAGGGGCCGCCGACACTTTGCAGCTTAGGGCGTCGGCCACCACGTTGGCCTTCCCTAGGTGATAAAGGATCTCACAATCATAATCCTTCAGCACGTCCAACCACCTCCTCTGCCTCATGTTCAGACTCGGCTGATCCATAAGATATCGCAAGCTCTTGTGATCCGTGTATATAGTACTATGGACCCCATAAAGGTAATGTCTCCAAATCTTGAGGGCAAACACAACTGCCCCCAGCTCCAAATCGTGGGTAGGATAATTAGCCTCGTGAGGCTTCAACTGTCTCGAGGCATAAGCTACCACATGGCCTCGCTGCATCAATACTGCTCCCATACCTGTGATCGAAGCATCACAATAGACTACGAAGTCCTCTACTCCCTCTGGCAAGGTAAGGATCGGAGCCTCGCACAATCTCTGTCTGAGAGTCTCGAACGCCGCCTGCTGCTCAGGCCCCCAATGAAATACCACTGACTTCTTGGTTAGTCGGGTGAGCGGCACTGCTATCTTGGAGAAGTCCTGAATAAATCTCCGATAATACCTTGCCAACCCTAGGAAGCTCCGAATCTCAGATGGAGACCTCGGGACCTCCCACTGCATCACGGCCTCTATCTTGGCCGGATCTACCAAAATACCCTTCTGGTTGATGAGATAACCAAGAAACTGCACCTCGCGCAACCAGAACTCACACTTGGAGAACTTCGCGAAAAGTCTCTCCCTCCTCAAAGTCTCCAACACCTCCCGCAGGTGCTCCTCGTGCTGCCCCTGTGTCTTGGAATATACCAAGATATCGTCTATGAATACTATCACTGACCGATCCAGCATCGGCCTGCACATGCGGTTCATGAGGTCCATGAACGCGGTTGGGGCATTGGTGAGCCCAAATGGCATCACCACGAACTCATAATGACCATACCGGGTCCTGAAAGCAGTCTTCTGTACATCCTCATCTCTAACCCTCATCTGATGATAACCGGAGCGTAGATCGATCTTGGAGAACCAAGACGCTCCCTGAAGCTGATCAAACAAGTCATCTATCCTCGGAAGTGGGTAACGGTTCTTCACCGTTACCTTGTTCAACTCCCGATAATCAATGCACATACGATGCGACCCATCCTTCTTCCTCACAAACAGGATCGGCGCTTCCCAAGGCGAACTGCTCGGCCGAATGAAACCCTTGTCTAACAGCTCTTGCAGCTGTGTAGACAACTCCTGCATCTCAGGGGGAGCTAGTCGATACGGTGCTTTGGCTATCGGAGCCGCACCAGGAATTAGGTCGATCCTGAACTCAACCTGTCTCTCAGGAGGTATCCCCGGCAATTCCTCGGGAAAAACATCCGGGTAGTCCCAAACAATAGGAACATCATCAATCATCGTCTTGCCCTTCTCCCGGGCATCCAAGATGTAAACTACAAAACCGGCGCAACCCTGCTGAACATAGCGCCTCGCCCTTGCGGCGGAACAAAAGATCGGTCCACGCTGTGGCCTCTCGCCCTGAATCACTATCTCTCCCCCACTGGGAGTGCGAACCCTCACTAGCTGAAGCTCACAATCAATCACCGCCCCATTGGGGCTTAGCCAATTCATACCCACAATAACTTTATTCCCTCGTAAGGGAATAGGAACCAGGTCCACTGAAAACTGCTCATCAAATATCTGAAGGGAACACCCTCTATGTACTCTGCCGACCCTCACGGTCCTATCATCTGCTATCTCAACCTCTAATGGACAATCCAGCTCCCCTGGAGCCCTGCTAAATCTCTTGCTAAGCGCAAGTGATACGAATGATCGGGTAGCCCCCGAATCGAACAATACCAAAGCAGAGATGCCGTTCACCGAGAACGACCCTAAATAAAACATATCATCAAGTAATATTCAAACGATAATGATAATTAAAAGGTGAAGGAAAGATACATACCCGTCACCACATCAGGAGTCGCTCGCGCCTCCTCTGCTGTCATCTGAAACGCCCTGCTCTTCGCCACTGGCGCATCAGATCGGCCCTGCCGGCCATCTGTAATCCTCAAGGTGGCAGGGGCAGGTGCAACCACCTTCCCTGCTGCAGCTAAACTGGGACACTGGGACTTTTTATGTCCCCTCTGATTGCACTGAAAGCAAATCAAATCTGATGCTGTAACCGTAGTAGTAGGGGCCGTACAATCCCTACTCAAATGCCCAGTCCGACCGCACTTGTAGCAGCCAGAACTCCCTGCCTTGCACGCCCCCTCGTGCAATCTCCCACACTTGCCACACCGACCGTGGCTCTGCTGACTCCTGGACCTGTGATCTGAAACCTTGGGCTTTTTGCCCACACTGCCTGAACCCGAAACCGCCTTCGGTTTCCTCTTCTTCTCCATCTCGAGATCAATCTCCCTCTCCCTAGCTCTAGCAATCATGTCGTCCAGCGTTTTACAACTGGACCGGCTCACAAACATGCAGATATCACTCCGCAACATCTCATGATAACGGGCCTTCTTCATCTCCTCATCGGCTGCATACTGAGGAACAAGAAGAGCCCTCTCCCTGAACTTGGCGGTGATCTCCGCCACTGTCTCTGTAGTCTGGGTAAGGTCCTGAAACTCCCTAGCTAACTGCTGCACCTCAATGACCGGTGCAAACTCCGCCCTGAACCTGGTAGAGAAATCAGCCCAGGTCATGGCATCCAATGCCGCATCATCCCCGATGGCATGTCCGACCTCCTCCCACCAATCTCGTGCCCTGTCCTTCAGAAGACAGGATGCCAATCTGACCTTGTCCCCCTCAGGACACCTGCTAGTGCGGAAAGCGTTGGCTACATCCGCCAACCATCTGGTACTCGCTATGCGGTCCCGCGCCCCATGATAGTCTGGAGCTCCGCATGCCCTGAACTCCCTGAACGTAAGTGTGCACGACCCCATCATGGCCGCCATCTCCGCACGGAAAACACCCAATCTCTCATCCATCAGCTCTAAAATACCCTCCTTGATCGAACCGAAGATCACAGGAGTCTGCTCCAGTATGATGCGGGTAACCTTAGAAGAAAGGAACTCTCTGGTCTACTCATCCATCTGCCCGACCTCCGGGCCTGATCCCGATCCTGATCCCCCTCCGGCATCTGAGCTGCCGACTGCTGGTCTCGGACGCAAAACTACCATTCTGAAACATATCATAACAACATCAGAACGCTGAAATATCTCAAGGGATCATGACACTGCTACTAACTTCCTGGTCTTGTCTTGGCCTTCCTTGATTCGAGTACGGATCCTCTGCTTTCAGTAGTACGGGCCCATACTACCTTCCACATCTATCCGTACTTTCCTCAAGAACTGCCTTGACTCCACCAAGTCACTTCTACTACTGCTATTCTCTGCTACTCTCATCCTAGGCTTGCCCTAGGGAAACCTCAGGCTCCACACGACTGGTCCTCAGCTGCTGAAGGTCTCTTCATAATGCCAATTAGCCACCACCTAAACACCATCACATGTGATGAGGATCAGATAATCCTTCAAGTAAAAGACTCGTCCCTATAACGGTTGGACTCAAACAAGAGCTGCGCAATAGGGCCAGTTCCAGTACTCTGGGATTATTCAAACCTGATCACATGTGGTGTGATGTGTTCACCTAATGGCTAACTCCCATTACTCAGAACCCCACCAAGCACGAAGCAAGCAGCATTCGGATAAGGGAAACAGACTCAGGCAAAACTATTCTCATAACAAGAAACTGCACTAGCAAAGGATGCTAAGCTCATACTATCAGGCATAACCTAAACAGGCTATCTTACTGCTGTCTACTCAGTACTAGCATGCAATACTCATAAAGCTGTAACACATAAGCATGCACATAAGGCATTCTCCTAGATCCTTAGTCCTATACTAGCATGTTGTTCTACTGAAACTGAAACTGAACAAATAACTTGTATGGGTAATTTGGGAGTACCTACTTGAACTCGGCTGACCGCATGCACACACCTCTATCTTGTTAAAAACTATTCTTTCTTTCTAAGTGCTTTCAAAATTCTCTTTGTAATACGTTTTTACTATTTTTAAAATAAAATCTTTTATTTCCCTTAGTTTGAGTTCAGATACACCCAGAAGTGTATCCGAATCCCTCAAACCACGGCTCTGATACCAACTTGAAACAACCCAAAAATACGACCCAAAAATTTTGTTTTTCGATATAATCAAAACCATAATCAGAGTGTCATATAATAAAACCATACGTGATGTATTCCAACATAATAGAAAACACTGTGCAGAAAACTGTATCATACTACGTCAAATCAAAACAAACTAAATCAATCCCAGGCTAAAAGCTAAAGCTGTGGTGTGTGCGATGCTGTCACCCCGAGCTCTTCCCTTTGCTTGCGGAAGTACCTGAAACCAAAACTGAAACTGTAAGCACGAAGCTTAGTGAGCTCCCCCAAACTACCACATACCGTACAATAACATATAAACACATATTGGGCCTTGCCCACTGCATCGGGACGAAGCCCGGCAACTGCATCGGACCGAAGTCCGGAACTAACTGGGACCTTGTCCCCTGCATCGGACCAAAGTCCGGAACTATCTGCATCGGACCGAAGTCCAGAACTAACTGCATCAGACCGAAGTCCGGAACTAACTGCATCGGACCGAAGTCCGGAACTAACTTCATCGGACCAAAGTCCGGAACCGACTGGGACCTTGTCCCCTGCATCGGACTGAAGTCCGGAACTAACTGACTGAGCATAGCGTAGCATAACATAACAACTAGCATGAACACATATACTGCATACTACATCGGGCCGTAGCCCGGAACACATAATACATAACACATAAAACTTAGCACACAAATCCTATCTGAGCCACGAAGGCATCAAACATACTAGCTACTGCATCGGATCAAAGTCCGGAAACTACTGCTAACTGAACGGGCCGACATTGTGGCCTTAGACCCGTCCCTACTGGAAGGAAACTCACCTCGTAAACTGGCTGCTGAGTGTGTGGCTCTGGAATCTAACTGTTGCTGCTCCTGTATCTCCCCGGCTACAAGTCCATAAACACACTCAATCAAATACTAAACACTGTGCTTGGGTAAAATGACTCTTTTACCCTTGGTCAAAATCACTCTCATTTGGGCTGACTCGCCGAGTTGGGCCTCCCAACTCGCCGAGTCCTACTCTCACTTTTCAATCCTACTCGCTGCTACTCGTCGAGTATGGCATCGACTCGACGAGTACCCTCTTGATCCAAGAACTCAGACAATCTTCATCTGACTCGCCGAGCCGTATGAACGTACTCGACGAGTTGTTCTTGATCTTAAGAAGATTGCCTTGGACTCGCCGAGTTGTATGAACAACTCGCTGAGTCCCTCCATTACTGAGTCTACCTTCAACTCGCAGAGTCCACTCTCTAACTCACTGGTTCCACTCAACACTGCAAAAATGAAGGAATCGGGGACTCGCGACTCAACTCGCCGAGTCGTTCTTCCCGACTCGCCGAGTTGCCGCCATGCAACTGCTTTTCACCCGATTTTGCTTGAATCCAACACATACAAATGATAGATCTGAGTCCAATAAGCTGGTTTACCACGTAAAGTTTCCAACTTTACGTGTACAACCCATGAATAAGGGAAAATAAGGCTAAAAGATGCATAAAAGGGATAGATCTAGGGTTAATATGCAAAGTATCCTCATAAAGGCAATAGATCTGGACTATGGGACTTCTCAATGAATAGATCCAAGGTTATCTCGGCTTATTAGGGCGTTCATGAAAGCACAAGGCTTGGAACAAGCATCAACTAGTTCTTAGAAGAGTTCTAATGGAGGTTTAAAGCATAAAACAAGAGGGGAAATCCGAAAATACCTCAAATAACTCAGATTTGCCCTTAGATCTTGGCACTCCACCTCTTCTCCTTGCTCCTTTCTTCTTCTCCTTCTTCAAGCCTTCACAAAATCACACAAAATCACTTACAAACTCTCAAGGATGAACTAGGGTTTTCTCACAGCTTTAGAGGGTGAAGGAAGCGAGAATGGGGGCTATAAGATGGCTTAAATAGTGGGCAACCCGGGGATTTAGGGTTTCACCCAGACGGACGGACTCGCCGAGTCCGGGATATGGACTCGCCGAGTCACTAGCTAACACGTGCTCGAAGTCGCGACCCTACTCGGCGAGTCAGGCTATGAACTCGCCGAGTCCCTCTTGCAAAACTTTAAAAACAATTACTAATGAATTAACATACCGGGAACGGGTCGTTACATAAGGAGTATATTAAAAATAGACTATACAAACCATCAGAACACGCATAAAAAATATCAAGGAGTCTCACACTCTACAAGCTTCCATGTTTCATCGCCGCTCTCATTGACTCGAGTACGGATCCTTTGCTTCCATTTGTACAGGCCCATACTACCTCCCATATCTATCCGTACTTTCCTCAAGGATCGCTTTGAATCCGCCAAGTCAATCTTATCCACACATACAATCCTTAACAAGACAAGACTCCCAACACTAAATCTCTTCCTAAGTTTTCCTAGGGTAATCACCACACCACTCTCCGCCATCAGCTGTAGAAGGAACTCCTACTAGCACCCTCTAACTAGCTTACGAATACAATTACATATCACCGACACCAGATAATTCTTCGAATGAAAGGTCTCACACTCAATGGTTGGAATCAAACAAGAGTTGCGTAATAGAGTTAAAACCTAACCTTATAAAATTATTTAATAATATGTAACTTACCATATCCTCTTACTGTTGGATAAGGTGTCTAAGTCCATAACTTATTTGGTATATACTTGACCCGACCGGCATGGTCCATTTGGGTTGCATCTCATCCAAACTATTATGGATAATTTTATGAGAGTTATACACATATGTTTATTAATATATTATGGGTTATAATATATTAATATGAAGTTACGTTATTTAATTAGTTTTAGTCGTAAATTAATTATGAATTAATTTAGAGATTAAAAGAAAGACTAATTAGATTATGGGCTATTTGTTTTATATAGTGTGGGCTAATACTCATTTGTTAATGGGCTAGGTTTATATGGAAGTCCATGGATGATCCATGGAGCTTTTAACCCATGGATCCTTGGAAAGGAAAAGACATGGGTTATTAGGGTTTCACCCTAACCATGCACACTATATAAGCATGCTTATGGAGCATGAAATGAAGCCTAAGAAAAAACTAGTGAACTAGTGTGTGTGTGCATGTGTGTGGCCGATTTTATACAAGGTGTATACTCTCTCAAAGTTTTCCAAGAGTTTCTGGTGTTTGTGATTCCATTTGAGGCATTCACACTATTGGTGCTTGGCCCTCAAACTCCTTAGAACCAAACTCACAAAAGGTATGTAATCTCTTCTAACTCTTTTATGTTGAAATGTTCCCCATGCCATGTTAGATAGGTTATAAACCTTGGAAAATTATTATTTTGCATGTATTTAGACAAACATAGATCCAAGGTTTATTAGGGTTGCATGCACACTTAGGAAGTGTTAGATTGCTCAAAACCCAACAGTGGTATCAGAGCCTAGGCTTGCTTGTTTAATACTTGATGCAAAATAGTGAAAAAAGTCGAAATCGTTGCTGTCTGCATGGTGGACTCGCCGAGTCCATTGGGGGGACTCGACGAGTCCAAGGCAAACTTCAACCTACTCGACGAGTCAGTTCATGCACTCGACGAGTAGGATCGAAAGAGTGCAGATTCTCGACTTTTGCTGCTGGAAATGGACTAGAAACATTACCCTAAATTGTTTTGGTGTTATAAAACTTATTTTAGTTGGTGTAATGGTTGTTCTAATCCATTTACAATAGCATATATCAAAATTCCATGATTTTATGTGTTCATATAATTCTTGAATTTTTGATGATCATGTTCATGTTCTTATGGCATCGACTCGACGAGTACCCTCTTGATCCAAGAACTCAGACAATCTTCATCCGACTCGCCGAGCCGTATGAACGTACTCGACGAGTTGTTCTTGATCTTAAGAAGATTGCCTTGGACTCGCCGAGTTGTATGAACAACTCGCCGAGTCCCTCCATTACTGAGTCTACCTTCAACTCGCAGAGTCCACTCTCTAACTCACTGGTTCCACTCAACACTGCAAAAATGAAGGAATCGGGGACTCGCGACTCAACTCGCCGAGTCGTTCTTCCCGACTCGCCGAGTTGCCGCCATGCAACTGCTTTTCACCCGATTTTGCTTGAATCCAACACATACAAATGATAGATCTGAGTCCAATAAGCTGGTTTACCACGTAAAGTTTCCAACTTTACGTGTACAACCCATGAATAAGGGAAAATAAGGCTAAAAGATGCATAAAAGGGATAGATCTAGGGTTAATATGCAAAGTATCCTCATAAAGGCAATAGATCTGGACTATGGGACTTCTCAATGAATAGATCCAAGGTTATCTCGGCTTATTAGGGCGTTCATGAAAGCACAAGGCTTGGAACAAGCATCAACTAGTTCTTAGAAGAGTTCTAATGGAGGTTTAAAGCATAAAACAAGAGGGGAAATCCGAAAATACCTCAAATAACTCAGATTTGCCCTTAGATCTTGGCACTCCACCTCTTCTCCTTGCTCCTTTCTTCTTCTCCTTCTTCAAGCCTTCACAAAATCACACAAAATCACTTACAAACTCTCAAGGATGAACTAGGGTTTTCTCACAGCTTTAGAGGGTGAAGGAAGCGAGAATGGGGGCTATAAGGTGGCTTAAATAGTGGGCAACCCAGGGATTTAGGGTTTCACCCAGACGGACGGACTCGCCGAGTCCGGGATATGGACTCGCCGAGTCACTAGCTAACACGTGCTCGAAGTCGCGAGCCTACTCGGCGAGTCAGGCTATGAACTCGCCGAGTCCCTCTTGCAAAACTTTAAAAACAATTACTAATGAATTAACATACCGGGAACGGGTCGTTACATAAGGAGTATAATTAAAAGAGATTTAATAAATCCATAAAAGTTTAGGTTAACCATTTAATTGAATTAAAAGTGTAATTGTTAAAGTTAACCACATAGTATTTTAAAAGTGTAAAATGCACCCTATACTATATATATAACATTAAAAATCTAACATTATATATATGTATGAGTAAAAGTCAGTCTTACCGTTAGTAGGCCTCATTCACGAAGCTAGTCTATAAGGGGTGTTTAAGGAAATTGCCTATAATATGGCGATTGAATGGGTATCCACTCTTACCCACCGCACTCTTGACTAGTGGAGGGTCGTTAGCCGAACGGGTAGGATAGGACGAAACTTTCCATTATAAGTATAATGAAATACAAAGTAACTAAATGTTTTTCTAATTCTCAATCTTAGTTACTTAGGCAAAAGTGAATTGATGCAATTCCATGAAATTACACTTTGTGCCCTTGCGAAGACGTTAGTGGAGCGTGTGTGGTTTACCGGCACACTAAATGGTTCTAAGCAAAGGTAGCAAAGGGTGACTTAATGTTTGTCATAGTTCGGTGGAGCGTGTGTGGTTTACAGGCACATCGAATAGGTGACTGTAACATGTGAGGGCACCGTGTAAGTTTGCATGGTTATTCACACCCGCTTTGTGATCCTCGGCATCCCAGTCACAAACTAGAGGGGCATATCGAGATTTAAACATGCCATTGAAAGTTCAATGAATCTCAAAGGATCTAGGAGTTTTCATAGATTTAAAACTTAAATTTCTTTTTCGTTTTTCATGGTGGGAATTAGTGAATCGTCATTCACTTACCTTCAAATATTCTGCAATTAGGGTTACGGCATCCCTCTCCCGAGTTGTAGAATATTGTGTTGGGTCCTAGACTTAGTATTTCATTTGGGTGATTTACTAAGGACTCAATCTATCAACTAACTTGAATTCGTTTTTTCTCCTGTTTTGTAGATGTCAAAGTTCGACAACTATGGTCTTCCCAAATCCCGTGGAACAAGAATTCCACATGAAGATGATATTCCACGATTCAATCGAGGAACAAGAAATCATGCTTCACTTCCTCTTCCTCCTCCAATTATTCTCCCTAACCCACAAGATTGTAAAATTGAAAGGTTCAATATTACTCAAGCCCTGTTGGCAAGTAAACATAAAGAAGGAAAGTCGGTGTGTGCTCACGTCTTAGGGATGAAGTCACACATTGATAGGTTAAGAATGATGGGATCCGTTGTCGGTGAAGAGATGGCTGTTGATTGGGTTCTTCAGTCACTTCCTAACTCGTATAGTGAGTTCGTAAGAGAGTACTATATGATGAACCACGACGTAACCCTTATTGATCTCACCTATATGCTTATTGCTGCTGAATCAGCAATGGTTTGGCGCAATAGAAAAGCAAAGTTGATTGGTGAATCTACCTTCAAGACCTCTATGGATATAGACAATGGCAATGAAAGACATGCAATGATCGAAAGGTTTGATCATAAGAGAAAGGCAATGTCTGAAGTAGTTCCATGTGTTGTTCCAAAAGAGTCAATTTGCTTTTACTGCCAAGAGAAGGGGCATTGGAGACGAAGTTGCCCTAATTACCTAAGAGATCTAAGAGATGGGAGAGTCAGAACGTATGGCTCTACTTTAGGTAAGAATCCACTATCTAACTCCATTAAGTTCCTATTCATTGATTCTTAATACATGATGTGATAAGATTGCATTTGAGTGTTTTTTGTAGGATCGGTGTAAAGAAAGGAAACTTAATAAGAGAGCAAGATGAATCTAATTACAAGAGATCGATCTCGATCGCATGGACTTGAAGATTAGATTTTGAGCTTAGATAGTTATGATAGAGTTGTTAGAAATTTTCCTTTTACATAGTTTTCAATAGATTTTGCATTGTAAGGACAAATGTTTTTCCGCTGCTTTTATAAATAAAATAAATTTTGACTTATTTATTTATTTGTTTACTTCCTTGCAATGCAATAGTTATGAAAATTGATGTTTGCATATTTCTACAATGAATGGACATGATTCTTAGTCATGTTATTTATGGAAATGTCGAGAATTTACCACATAGGGAGAGTTTCTCATCGCCCAAAGTTTCAATTGGACAGAAATTTGGAATCACGCAACTTGGTTGCATGATGAATGAGAAGTTTCATATTTGGAAATTAGACTAATTCGTTGACAAAGTGTCGAGTGAAGGACTAAGAGATCGAGTGCACAAAGTTGCGTATTGATCAAGTTCACCATAATAGTAACAAAGATATTCGTCATGATTTACTAAACGTTTAGTAAATATGATTATACTTACAAGATTAAGTGTAATTCTGAATTGATTAAAGGATTTAGATCAATAGTAGAACGAATAAGAAGAATCAAGTACGCAGAAAAATAAAAGTTTCTCCATTCTAAAAAGAAGGGAGAGTACCTTTTATGCTTTATGATAGGTCTTTATGATTAAGAACCATATCTTAATTGATCCTCTAAGTGAGTCTTAGTACAATTGCATGTCTAAGTAGAGGAATCAAGAATTGAAGAAATGGTTAAATCAAAAGTCAATCATAATTCGTTCCAATAACTAGTCTTAAAGTTAAGATTGTGACAATGAGTGAAAAGTATTAAAGGTTTATAACATTCATCAAATGTGGTAAGTTGTGATGTCTTGGATAAGACAAATACCAACTAGGACCAATTTATGAAGTGTTTTGATAAAAGCTACACTAACTCTTGAATATTTGGTTGTCAACAAATGTTTATTGACAAGAGAATCTTATATGTCAAGGAGTCAGTGGGAGTCTTAATGGTCTTCAAAGGTTTCAAGAACAAATCAAATAAACCTTATCGATCATCACTAGCACACGAGTTGAGGTTTACAACCTATCGTGATGACATTATTTTGTTTCTATGCCAATCCAATCGACTTAATTATGCATGAGAGTTCTATGAGTTCCCATTTTGAATGCATAAAAGGCAAGGAACCTTGATCAATGAAAGGTACATTGATAGGAAAAAGGTGAGATGCTTAACTACTTGGAAGACGTGGTGGGCAGCTGTTCTACCATAAGGCAAGAAATCAAGATTAAGAAAGTTCGGTCCATATGAGTTTGAATTTGTCGTAAACTTTGGTTTTAACAAATTCACATGGATAGAAACACGTACACCGTTTAAAATCTAAGTGTCATAAGATTTTCTCCTTCATGAAAATGATTGTGAGGAAATGTTTTCACTAAGAAAGATTTTAAGTAGATAGTGATTGTATAATTGCATTCTCGAAATCGATCATGGTTACGGTATCCATTTCCATAATTTGAATTGTGAGGTTTGGCAATTAGTCTTAAGTGTTAAGACACACATATGAACTATCTAAGGCAAAGGTGTATAAGTTCAACAAGCCTTGATAAAAGATTATCAAAGCACTAAGTATTAGAAACATGAACTTAAGAAAATTCAATAAGTATTGTCTTTCTGGAAGTTAAGATGTTTATGAATACATGTCGAAGCTAGTGGGAGCATAAGTGTTATGTTTTATCATGATAGTGGGAGCATAAAAGTTGTGATTGTATGATTGTTATGGAAAGTATTGCAAGTTGGCAATATTAATTATAGAAAACAAGAGTTATACCTTGCAAAGTCGTAAAGGTTGTATAGTTGTTTTGCTATAATTAAGGGAGAGAATATTATGCTTCATTTCAAATCTGAAGGCTTGGGTTGAGAAATGTTAATAAATTTAGTCAAAGGTACATAGTGTGTTCTTAAATTTTCGATTATGATTACAGAATTCCTTTTCACAATTCGAATTTTGAGAACATAGCAAATAAAACATTATGCATCGTGTCCCATACGCTTCGGGTAAAGGATCGATTGCAAGTGCTTTAATATTTGACCATTCTAAAATTTTCCAAATGTGTAGCGCATTTAGAGGGAAAAGGGACTACAATCAGTTTTGACTAAAATAATTAAACAACCATCAAAGGACAATCCAAAGTTCGACGAGGATTGGTTGCTTGTGAATAGTTGGAAGCATGGTATTGAATGGACCATATCGACCTTATTATGAATAGAAAAGATTCTATTAAGAATAAGTTGTTATATGGAAAATATGGAAGCGTGTCCATATTGGGAAGTAAATATTGAAAATCTATGACTAGATTAGAAACTTTTATGCAAAAGGATGTTCAAAGGAATGTACTTTGAGTGAGAGACATCATATCTAAGGAATTGTATTGTAATAGTATCCGTTAGAAGACTTTGTAATTTCATTGGCAATAGTCTTTGTGACTTTGGTTAGTGATATTACGAAAGAATCATTGCATAGAAAATTAGAATCTAGCATATTCGATAAGTGGCAAGAATTTGATATTCTTAAACTTATGGAAAAAGGATTTGGAGTTGTGAAATGAGAATGATTGGAAATGTGTTCAATGTGATCTATTTCACAAAGTAAGAACCATAGGTAAACATTGTGTGCATGCCAGGAGCATGGGACAAGTGTAATAATTCAAGTAAGAAGTTGATTACCCGAAACGACAAATAATGAGTAATCGATATGGTGATAAATAAAAGGTGTTTTATTTATGCTCAAAGGGTTGAGGCCATATGGGATTAGTATTATTCTTGTGTTTCACTTTGCATGTTTTGACTTCCAGAATAATTGAGTTTATTAAGAATAATCGAATTATTCGAACGGGCCACAGTCGTTCATATGTTGGAAGTATATATGAATGAAGACTGTCGTGAATTGGTGTGTGGATTGTCTAGAAGAGTATTAGACATAAGCAAATGTTTGCTGCAACGTTCATGAGTGCTTATGAATATGAATTTGAGCATTGGATTAAACCCACGCTCACTTGGATCACTCCATGAATTATATCACGAGTGATTGGTGAGACGATAACATCTTATATTCTTGAAACCGAGATGTGTGAGTTGTATCTTGCAAATCGGTTGCACATTGATAATATGTAAACGCACTAGTAACTTGGTGTTATAAAACATATTGTTGTGTGTGATTCGGTGAGTGAGTGCAAGCAAGCATTGTATCAAAGTTTATCCATTCCTTTTATCCAAAGAAGGATAAAAGCGATATCTTTGGGCCCCTCGATGGTTTAGTGATGACAAACGTAAATGCTCGGCCAGGCTAGGGCTAGTTTGATTTGTTCAATTAGTCAGTCGTCATAAATCGAAAATCGAGATATAGTACAAAGAGAATGATTAGAAATCATGTCTCATACGATATCTAGAATGGAGGAATATATGATCCCTTATCTAAGGACACGCGTATCTGATAGGATCAGAGTTGACAGCGGCTTTGGAAAGCTACGATTGCAGATCAGGATCTGAAGTCATACGCAGAATAGTTATTAGACTTATCCAAGTGGGAGACTGTTGGATTAGTGTCTAAGTCCATAACTATTTTGGTATGTACTTGACTCGATGGTGCATGGTCCTTTTGGGTTGCCTTCACCAAAGCAACTTGATTGGAGAAATAAATAAAGAGAGAGAGGTTATTATGATTTATTAATATGTTATAAGAATAATATATTAAAGGAGAAATCATATTTGCTTAATTAATATTGGTCAATAATTAATTAGGAATTAATTTTGTGATCAAGTGTAATTAATTAAACTAGAGGGGCTGAATTGTAATTATGTGATAGTTACAAAATATGGTAATGGTTATCCTAAATATGGTTTGAACGAATTCAAGGAGATAAGGATCCTTGAAATCGTCCAAAGGATAAAGGATAAGGGTTTTCAAGGCTTATCTTATGGTTGCTTTGTGGATAAGCAACTAGATAAGGATAATGACTGAAACCCTATCTCTACACCTATATAAAGACCCCAAGGCTCATGAATTCGTGTACTTCTTCCCAAGAGGATCTAAGGACGAATTCCAACCTCTCTCCTCTCTCTTTATACCTTCTCCATTTGCTCTTGGTGTTTGTAAGCCATTAGAGGAGTGACATTTGTGACTCTAAGCATTCCAAAGTCAATACAAGGAGATTTGGGATTGTTATTGCTACATAACAATCAAGGTAACATTATAAACTTATTCTTATGTTAATATGATTACTTGTATGCTAGAATTAGGGTTTATAGTCTTGGATTCAAAGCATGTACAATAGAGAAACCTAGATCCAAGCATTAGGGTTTGTATGAGCAAATAGGATGTCTTATGACCAAAACCCATCAGTTTTCGCCTATACTTTTCTAACGAGATTCTTTACAACTTTAAATAATAAAATTTTACTTATTTCAAATTTTATAGTTTCGCTAAATTTCACTATTTGGAATTTAATTGGAATCTCATAAGACTTCCAATACTTTCTGAATGATTCTAAGCATAGTTTTACTTCATTTCTAGTAACCATCTGTTAGAACTCAACATTCAAATTCATATAATATTTCATAATATTATTCGCTTTTATAATTTACAATACACGATAACTGAACGTTTATGTTACAAGAAGCAAATTAGATCAGATATTGGGGTGGTGGTGATAGTAGTAGCAGTGCAATGCCCGCTAATATGACCCATCCAGCTGCACTTGAAGCAGTTAGAACCACCCACCCTACAAGCCCCATTGTGCGTCTTGCCACACTTACCACAACAGCTCCGGCCCCATTGGCCTCTCGATATCGAATCAAATACCTTGAGCCTTTTTACCGAACCCCCTGAAACCTAAGACCGATCTGACTTCCTCTTCCTCTCCATCACTAGATAAACCTCCCTTTCTCTGGCTCTAGCAATCATATCCTCTAGTGTCTTGCAACTGGATTCGCTCACGAACTACCGGATATCGCTCCTTACCATCTCATGGTATCTTGCCTTCTTCATCTCCTCATTCGCCACATACTGTGCAACCAACAACGCCCTATCGCGGAACATAGTGGTGATCTTAGCCACTGTCTCAGTAGTCTGGCGAAGGTCCTGAAACTCCCTCGCCAACTATTGCACCTCAGTCATTGGTGTAAACCCATCTCTAAACCTCGACACAAAATCATCCCATGTGATCGAATCAACTGTTGCATCACCCACGAAGTGCCAACCTCCTCCTATCAATCTCGTGCCTTGTCCTTCAAAACACAGGAAGCAAATCTGACCTTTTCCCCATCGGGACAACTGCTAGTGTAGAAGATGTTAATGACATCCACTAACCATCATCTGCTCGCTATCGGGTCCTTCTCCCCTAAGTAAACCAGAGCTCCACATGCTTGGAACTCCCTAAATTTCAATGTGCAAGCTCCCATCAATGCCACCATCTCAAACCAAAAAGCGCTCAAACGCTCATCCAAAATATCCAAAATGCCCTCCTTGACTGTACCAAAGATCCCAGGAATTTGCTCAACTATGTTGCGGGTAATCTCAGACAAAATGAACTCCCGTATCTGATCATCCAACTTCCCGGCTCCAGATCCCGAGCTTGAACCCTCACCAGTACCAGAACCATTAACTGGTCTACCTTGGAGAGTCACCATATTAAAAATAGACTATACAAACCATCAGAACACGCATAAAAAATATCAAGGAGTCTCACACTCTACAAGCTTCCATGTTTCATCGCCGCTCTCATTGACTCGAGTACGGATCCTTTGCTTCCATTTGTACAGGCCCATACTACCTCCCATATCTATCCGTACTTTCCTCAAGGATCGCTTTGAATCCGCCAAGTCAATCTTATCCACACATACAATCCTTAACAAGACAAGACTCCCAACACTAAATCTCTTCCTAAGTTTTCCTAGGGTAATCACCACACCACTCTCCGCCATCAGCTGTAGAAGGAACTCCTACTAGCACCCTCTAACTAGCTTACGAATACAATTACATATCACCGACACCAGATAATTCTTCGAATGAAAGGTCTCACACTCAATGGTTGGAATCAAACAAGAGTTGCGTAATAGAGTTAAAACCTAACCTTATAAAATTATTTAATAATATGTAACTTACCATATCCTCTTACTGTTGGATAAGGTGTCTAAGTCCATAACTTATTTGGTATATACTTGACCCGACCGGCATGGTCCATTTGGGTTGCATCTCATCCAAACTATTATGGATAATTTTATGAGAGTTATACACATATGTTTATTAATATATTATGGGTTATAATATATTAATATGAAGTTACGTTATTTAATTAGTTTTAGTCTTAAATTAATTATGAATTAATTTAGAGATTAAAAGAAAGACTAATTAGATTATGGGCTATTTGTTTTATATAGTGTGGGCTAATACTCATTTGTTAATGGGCTAGGTTTATATGGAAGTCCATGGATGATCCATGGAGCTTTTAACCCATGGATCCTTGGAAAGGAAAAGACATGGGTTATTAGGGTTTCACCCTAACCATGCACACTATATAAGCATGCTTATGGAGCATGAAATGAAGCCTAAGAAAAAACTAGTGAACTAGTGTGTGTGTGCATGTGTGTGGCCGATTTTATACAAGGTGTATACTCTCTCAAAGTTTTCCAAGAGTTTCTGGTGTTTGTGATTCCATTTGAGGCATTCACACTATTGGTGCTTGGCCCTCAAACTCCTTAGAACCAAACTCACAAAAGGTATGTAATCTCTTCTAACTCTTTTATGTTGAAATGTTCCCCATGCCATGTTAGATAGGTTATAAACCTTGGAAAATTATTATTTTGCATGTATTTAGACAAACATAGATCCAAGGTTTATTAGGGTTGCATGCACACTTAGGAAGTGTTAGATTGCTCAAAACCCAACAGTGGTATCAGAGCCTAGGCTTGCTTGTTTAATACTTGATGCAAAATAGTGAAAAAAGTCGAAATCGTTGCTGTCTGCATGGTGGACTCGCCGAGTCCATTGGGGGGACTCGACGAGTCCAAGGCAAACTTCAACCTACTCGACGAGTCAGTTCATGCACTCGACGAGTAGGATCGAAAGAGTGCAGATTCTCGACTTTTGCTGCTGGAAATGGACTAGAAACATTACCCTAAATTGTTTTGGTGTTATAAAACTTATTTTAGTTGGTGTAATGGTTGTTCTAATCCATTTACAATAGCATATATCAAAATTCCATGATTTTATGTGTTCATATAATCCTTGAATTTTTGATGATCATGTTCATGTTCTTATGAATTTAGAAAATGATAGGAATTATTTGTTGAATTGTTTAGAATTAATTCTTGATCATTTATGTGTTTTAATGGAGTCCATAATTTGTCCTCAAGTTATGGATTTCCAAAGGTCACTCTTATTTAACACACACTTAAAACACATAAGTTACATGAAAATGAAGAGTCTTCATTTTTATGAACCTTTAATTCATAAGTTATGAAATGAAGAGTTTTGCAAAGTTACAAAACTTGCCCTCAAGTTTTGGAATTTGTAAAGTTTCACACACTTTAATAAACTTTAATTCCAAACCTTAGAGTTTTAATAGTTAAAATTCAACCCTTATACTATTTATAACATTAACAGTTAATTATTATATATATGTATAAGAAAAAGTCGTTTTACCGTTAGTAGGCCTCATTCACGAAGCCGGTCTATAAGGTGGGTATAAGGTTGTTGCCTATAAAATGGCGACTTAATGGGTGTATACTCTCACCCACCGCTTGCTTGATCGGTGGAGGGTCGTTAGCCGAACGGGTAGAACAATGACTTTAAATCCTCATTAAAAGTATAATGAATATTATAAAATAACTAAACTCTTTTAATTCCCAATCTTAGTTATTTTAGGAAAATGTGAACATGGTGCTAGTCCATGGAATTCACACTTTGTACCTTACCAAGTCGTTGGTGGAGCGTGTGTGGTTAACCAGCACACTCACTAGGACTAGTAAGGATCACGAAGGGTGACTTAATGTTTGTCATAGATCAATGGAGCGTGTGTGGTTAACCGGGACATTGATTAGGTGATAATATTAAGAGTACCAAATGAATTAGCATGGTTATTCACACCTTGTTTTGTGATCCTCGACATCCCAGTCACAAAACTTGAAGGGCACAATCGAGATTGAAACATGCCATTGAAAAGTTCAATGAATCTCAAAAGAATCTAGGAATTTCAAATCCAATTAAACGTAATAAATCATTTCGTTTTCATGGTGGAAATTGGTGAATCGTCATTCACCTACCTTTCAAATATATTATTACTTAGATTACGGCATCCCTCTTCTAAGTGTAATATATTGTGATTGGATCCTAGCCTTAATATTACATTTGGGTGTCTTATTAAGGATCCCACATATATCTAATCTAAACTTACTCTCTTTTCAGATGTCTTCCAACACTAATGCTTCAGGCTCTAACCCAACTGGTTCTTTCTCTCTCATGAATCTTTGTGGGAGGGTCATCTTTGATGGTTCCAACTTCATGGATTGGATTAGGAACATCAGGATGGTTACTTGTTACGAGGACAAGGAATATGTCCTCGATAAGGAGTTAAAAGAACTTGATGAGTCTACTGCTACTCCTGAGGAGATCGCTGAATTCAGGACTCATGAGAGAGATGCTACTAAGGTGGCATGTATCATGATGGCCACGATGACAGCCGAGCTCCAAAAGTCGTATGAAGATTTCTACCCTTTTGAGATGCACCAAGACCTAATGGAAAGGTACCATCAGAGTGCTCGTCAGGAGCGGTATGAAATAATCTCATCCATAATAACTACCCGCATGAAGGACGGTGAATCCGTCACGGGCCACATGCAAAAGATGCAAAGGTATGTGGACCGTTTGCTGAAGCTGAATGTTAACATCCCCGAGGAGTTGGCAATTGAAATCATTTTGCACTCCTTGCCTTCTTGTTATGATCATTTTCGAATGACATATCATATGAACAAGGAGGAAGTTACCCTCAGCAAGCTTCAAGGACTCTTGAAGACCGCTGAAACTGGTCTTAAGGGTAAAGCGGTTGTTACCTCTACTACTCCTACTCCAACATCTACCCCTGTTTTAGCTATTGGGCAAGGCAAAGGGAAAAAGAGGAAGCACCCTTCGAAGGGTACCAAGGGAAAGTCTCTTGAAGGCTCCTCATCAAAGACCAAGAGCGGTTCTGCCACTCCTTCTGCCATTCCCAAGGATGCTGAATGCTTTTATTGCCATGAAAAGGCACACTGGAAGCGAAACTGCCCTAAGTACTTGCACGATCTAAAGGATGGGAAAGTGGAACCCACCCATGCAGGTATTTACACTATATTGTCTAATTACTCAACATATTCTAACTCTTGGGTGCTTGATACAGGATGTGGTATTCACATATGTTCTGATTTGCAGGGCCTAAGAAGAAGTGAGGATGTGGAGCACGGGAAGATAAACTTAATCATGGGGAATAGGAAGGCTTCACCTGTTTCCAAGATTGGAGTTTATACTCTGTTGCTTAATAATGGGTTAAAATTAGATTTGAATAAATGTGTGTACTCGTCTGAAATGGCGAGGAATATTATTTCTTTTCATGCTTTGTACAAACAAGGTTTTACCTTTTCGTTTGATAATGAATGTGGTGGTATTAATGCTTTCTTTAATAATGTGTTTTATTTTAAATCATTACCTTGTGATGGTGTGTATGAAACTGTGTCGATTGTAGACAACTTAGGAAATAATGTGTTGTATATTGATTCTTCTACTAGCCTAGATAAAGCATCATTGTGGCATTGTCGTCTTGGACATGTAAACAAGAAACGCATAGGCCAACTCCAAAAGAGTGGAGTCTTGGAATCATTTGACCTTAAATCGGATGATAGTTGTGAATCTTGTCTACTTGGAAAAATGACAAAATCGCCCTTCACTGGAACTTGTGAGAGGGGTGAAGGTTTGTTGGACCTAATACATACTGATGTATGTGGGCCATTCAAAACCGCCACAAGGGATGCTAATCGGTATTATGTGACTTTTATTGATGATTTTAGTAGATATGGGTATGTCTACCTAATCAAACATAATTCCGAAACCTTTGAAAGGTTTAAGGAATTCAAACAGGAAGTAGAAAATCAATTGGGCAGGAACATTAAGATGCTTCGATCCGATCTAGGTGGTGAGTATCTTAGCACCGAGTTCCTTGACTATCTTAAGGAGTGTGGGATTGTCTCGAAATTGACTCCTCCCAGGACACCACAGCTGAATGGTGTAGCTGAGAGGCGTAATCGAACCTTGTTGGACATGGTTTGCTCTATGATGAGTCGAGTTTCGTTACCAATCTCTTTTTGGGGGTATGCCTTAGAGACTGCCGCCCATATCCTTAATCTAGTCCCTACAAAGAAGGTTACCAAAACACCTCATGAGATGTGGACTGGGAAGGTTCCCAATTTGGACCACATCAAAATTTGGGGTTGTGAAGCTTTCGTGAGGCGTGAAACTCATGATAAGCTTGAACCCCGAAGTGAAAGGTGTATTTTCATCGGCTACCCACAGAAATCCTTCGGTTACCTCTTCTACAGACCCAGTGAGAATGTGGTCTTTGTAGCACGAAGAGGGATCTTTCGCGAGAAAGAATTTATAAGCCAAGGAGACAGTGGGAGGCAGATTGATCTTGAAGAAATTCAAGAATCAATTGGTGAAGGAACCTCAGACACTAGCAATCAACCTGAGGAGGAAACTCCTGTTGATCCAGCTGACGAGTCTGTACCTTCGAGGCGTTCCACACGGGTTAGGAACACACCTTCGTTTTATTATGGCTTTCATATTACTACGGAAGGTGATACGTTTATTAGTGATAGTACACTGGTAAATTTGGATGAACCCAGCAGTGTTAAGGAAGCCATGGCAGGCCCGAAGTCTACTAAATGGAAGGAGGCTATGGACAGCGAGATACAGTCCATGTATGACAATCAAGTTTGGAACTTGGTTGACCATGTACCAGGCCGTAAAACAGTCGGGTGCAAATGGATCTTCAAGAAGAAGACAGACATGGAAGGAAAAGTGCATACTTATAAGGCTCGACTGGTTGCGAAGGGTTTTACTCAAACTCAAGGTATTGATTATGATGAAACCTTCTCGCCGGTAGTGAAGATTAAGTCTATTAGGGTTATGTTAGCCATTGCAGCATTTCATGATTATGAAATATGGCAAATGGATGTCAAAACCGCTTTCCTTAATGGAAAGTTGGCTGAGGATGTGTACATGAATCAGCCAGAGGGTTTTGTCAGTGCAGAGTACCCTAATAGAGTATGCAAGCTTGAGAAATCCATTTATGGATTAAAACAAGCATCTCGTAGCTGGAATCTTTGTTTTGATGAGAAGGTAAAAGAGTTTGGCTTCTCGAGAAGCGAAGATGAGTCTTGCGTGTATGTCAGAGCTAGTGGGAGTATAGTTAGCTTCTTGGTACTGTATGTGGATGACATACTACTCATAGGAAATGACATCCCAACCTTGCAGGAGGTTAAGTCCTGCCTTAGGAAGTGCTTTGCTATGAAGGACCTAGGGTAGGCTACCTATATCCTAGGGATAAGGATATTAAGAGAAAGGAGTAGAAGACTAATTGGACTTAGTCAGAGTATCTATTTGGACAAGGTGTTGAAAAGGTTCAACATGGAGAATTCCAAGAAAGGAGATTTACCGATCCAAAGCAATACCAAACTAAGTAAGACTCAGAGTCCGAGTACAGAGGCAGAGATAGCTGAGATGAGCCAATTACCATATGCTTCCGCAGTTGGCTTGATCATGTATGCTATGACTTGTACCCGTCCTGATGTGGCATTTGCTTTGAGCATGGTCAGCAGGTATCAGGGGAACCCTGGCAAGGCTCATTGGACCGCGGTAAAGAACATTCTCAAGTACCTACGGAGGACTAAGGATTGGATCCTTACCCTTGGTGGCTATGATGACTTGAAAGTATTAGGGTATATTGATGCTGGTTTTCAAACTGATAGGGATAATTTCCGCTCTCAGTCGGGCTGGATCTTTACCTTAAATGGAGGGGCAATTTCTTGGAAGAGTTCCAAGCAGGAGACGGTGGCTGATTCGACTTGTGAATCAGAGTATATAGCAGCGAGTGAAGCAGCGAAGGAGGCGATATGGCTAAAGAACTTCATCGGAGACCTTGGAGTTGTACCAGTTATTAAGGAACCTATAGAGATTTTCTGTGACAACAATAGTGCGGTTACCTTAGCCAAGGAACCAAGAGATCATGGCAGATCCCGACACATTGACAGAAAATATCACTTCATAAGACACAAGATTGAAGAAGGACTCCTTGTGACAAGGAGGATATCGTCGGATGAGAATCCTGCAGATCCCCTTACGAAGGGACTAACTAGGATTAAGCATTTTCAGCATGCGAGACACATCGGGCTGAGGGATGATATTAGTTTTACAGATTAGATAGTTTTTCTGAAACTTGTAAAATGTAATCGACGTTTTATGATGAATAAAATTTGTGATTTATTTATAAGTAAAGTGTTACTATCATTGTCAATTATTTACTATTGTTTCAGTTTTGCATGTTTTGACTTCCAAAATAATTAATTTATTCAAACCTCCACAATCGATCATACGTCGGAAGTAGGTATGAATCAAGATTGTCATGAATTGGGTTTGTAGATGCCTTAAAGGTGTTTAGACATGGCAATGGTTGCTGCAACATTCATGAGTACTCATAAGTTACGAGTATTGGTATAAACCCACGCTCACTTGTATCACTTCATGGAATTTATCTCGAGTGATCGTGAGACGATAACATCATATAAATCTTTAAACCTAGAGATATGAGTTGTTACCTATGAGTTGGTTGTGCATTGATTGCACGTAAACGCATCAGTAACTTGATGTTATAAAACGTGCCTTTGTGTACAATTCAATAAGTAGTAGAACAAGCATATCAGTCGAAGTTTATCTGTTCCTTCTAGAAATAGAAGCGATATCTGGGCCCCTCGATGATTTTTGTGTTGACCCATGTACCAGGCCTGGTCAAAACTAAACCGATGTGTTCAGTGAAGTTCTTCGTCAAACAAATCGGAAAATCGAGAAACAACTGCTAGACAAAAAGCAAGACATAGTTCCATGTGTTTGTCCGGCTGATATCATGAGAACAGAGGATTATGTGATCACTTATCTAAAATGGCGCTTCATAGTTCGACAGAGTCTTCATTGTTCGAGGGAGTTTTCGAGAGCTACGATTGCTGGTTGGTTCCTGAAGTTATAGGCAAATATAGTTATTAGACTTATCCAAGTGGGAGTCTGTTGGATAAGGTGTCTAAGTCCATAACTTATTTGGTATATACTTGACCCAACCGGCATGGTCCATTTGGGTTGCATCTCATCCAAACTATTATGGATAATTTTATGAGAGTTATACACATATGTTTATTAATATATTATGGGTTATAATATATTAATATGAAGTTACGTTATTTAATTAGTTTTAGTCTTAAATTAATTATGAATTAATTTAGAGATTAAAAGAAAGACTAATTAGATTATGGGCTATTTGTTTTATATAGTGTGGGCTAATACTCATTTGTTAATGGGCTAGGCTTATATGGAAGTCCATGGATGATCCATGGAGCTTTTAACCCATGGATCCTTGGAAAGGAAAAGACATGGGTTATTAGGGTTTCACCCTAACCATGCACACTATATAAGCATGCTTATGGAGCATGAAATGAAGCCTAAGAAAAAACTAGTGAACTAGTGTGTGTGTGTGTGCATGTGTGTGGCTGATTTTATACAAGGTGTATACTCTCTCAAAGTTTTCCAAGAGTTTGTGGTGTTTGTGATTCCATTTGAGGCATTCACACTATTGGTGCTTGGCCCTCAAACTCCTTAGAACCAAACTCACAAAAGGTATGTAATCTCTTCTAACTCTTTTATGTTGAAATGTTCCCCATGCCATGTTAGATAGGTTATAAACCTTGGAAAATTATTATTTTGCATGTATTTAGACAAACATAGATCCAAGGTTTATTAGGGTTGCATGCACACTTAGGAAGTGTTAGATTGCTCAAAACCCAACACTTACTAGTTAGTTGAAACTAATAAGAACCTCTAAAAAGCACAAATCAAGCAACATTCGAGCATTTAGTAATAGGAATCAAGCATAACCCTAACAGACCATCCTATCACTGACTAATCAGTACTAGCATGCAAGTCTACAAGCTCATAAATTAGGCATATAAAGGCATCTCTCCTAGCATTCTATCATGCAAATCCAAAGCAGATCCTTAGTCCTAATTAGCATGCGATTCACAATTTCACAAATCAAAGCATATCATGAAACATGTATGGGTATTTTGGGAAAACTTACTTGAGCTCGGTCGATTGCATGCACCACACCCTTTTTCTTTTATTAGAAAACCCCTTTTTATAAAACGTTTCTTTTTGAAAAATTCTACTAAACCCTCAGTTTGAGTCCAAACACACCCGAGGGTATGTCCGAATCCCTCAAACTAAGGCTCTGATAGCAACTTGTAAAGTCCCAAAAATTAAGACTAATTTGTTTTTTGGTTTTTAAATTAATAAAACCAGTATCAAAACAACATCATAGAAACCATGGTGAATCAGAGTTTATTAATAACATCCAAGTACATCAGAGTAACATAAAAGTGCGGAACGATATGGTTTGTGCACTGCAATCATCTCGAGCTCTTCCCCTTCGAATCAGAAGTACCTGAAACATAAACTGAAAACCGTAAGCACAAAGCTTAGTGAGTTCCCCAAAATATCATATATGATAGTCATCAGGCCCCGCCCGGTAAATATATGAACACATATCACATGCAAGAGTCACGTAGACAACTAGCATCCTAAACATAACAAACCATGAGCTGACATTAGTGCCTTCAACCTGCTAAACATAGTGAGAAAACTCACCTCTAGCTGCTGAATCTCTCAAATGAATCTTGGTCTGCTGGCCCGGAAAATCCCTAAGCTAACATCATCAAATAATATCCAATTAATAATTGGATCTTGACCCATAATCAAGAATCTAAGCTAATTGTCCAATATTTAGGGTAAAAGACCATTTTACCCTTTTTCTTAGTTGGCCCAAAACTAAGGTCCAACCCATTTGCTCAAAAGTCCCAAATTCCTAAATGGCAACCTAATGCCCAATAAGGCCCAACTTCCAAATTAGGCCCAAAATCATCATGGGCCTAATCCTAAGAAAGTATATAGTCTATCCATGGCCCAAAGTCAGAAATCTAATGGCCCAACAAGACTCAAACCCTAAAAGTGTAACGACCCAAAATTTAAGACCAAAAATTTCTTTAATAAATCATTACTTAAAGTAACATCATCATTCCAAAACATAATATGAGTATAAGTTTTCAAAACATATGTTCGTTATCAGAGTAAACATCCCCAGGCTGTCTGATCTATGGTGTGTGCCATGCGATCACCCCGAGCTCTTCCCTCCGCTACCGGAAATACCTGAAACCAAAACTGAAAACCGTAAGCAGGAAGCTTAGTGAGTTCCCCACCCTACCTCATACCATGCATAACCACATACTGCACATACTGGGCCTCGCCCCTTACCACGGGCCTCGCCCGTTGCAACGGCCCCGCCGCTCCAGGCCCCGCCTGGCTTCGAGCCCCGCTCGGATACAGATCTGTTTTACTTAGGCCTCGCCCGTCAACAAATAATAACACATAAACATTCATAACACATAACTAACACATGCAACTGGTTCTGTCCTAAGGCCTCGCCCATGTCCTGCTACTGAGGAGTCATTGAACCCCATCCATGCTCCTAATGGTAGTGAGGTACGGGCCTAGCCCACTCTCACTCCTGTTCTAATTCGGGCCTCGCCCCTAATCTGCTACTAGTGAGATATGGAACCCCATCCACACTCTGCTATTGGTGAGATACGGGACCTCGCCCACACTCACCTCCCTACCAGGTACATACATGTATCACACAGACAACAAGTATAAACTATCATATATAAACAATTCCTTGGGCGCCCGCCCGCTATTACTGGACCTCGTACTGCAAACAATGCTAGCATACTGTGCCTAGGGCTAACCCCCAGGTCTTCTACTCATAACTACATGGGCCGGCATTGTGGCCTTAGACCCATTCACACAAAGGGAAACTCACCTGAACTGGCTAAACTTGCTGATGATCTCACTAGCTGCTTCCCGACAACTTCACGGAACTCCTGCTCCCCGAACTACCAATATCAATGCAACACTGAGTCTAACTGACCCCCGAAAGACAATAAGTCCACCCTGGTCCAAAGTCAAAGTCCTGGTCAAAGTCAACCTTCCAGGTCAACCCTACTCGCCGAGTCACCCTACTGACTCGCCGAGTTCAAAATGATTAGATTCTTTTCATTCGCGACTCGACTCGCCGAGTCAGTCCATGACTCGCCGAGTCTACCGATTTCTGAGTCCAGACCTGATCAACTCACTGAGTCTCCACCCGACTCACTGATTCGAGTCACAACTCGAAGGGTTTGGGGTTTTGCGACCTGACTCGCCGAGTCCAAGAACAGACTCGCCGAGTCCAAGGCAATCTTCATACGACTCGACGAGTTGTTCATCCCACTCGTCGAGTTTCTCCAAAACTTCATGCTACTCGCCGAGTCCACTCAAAGGACTCGTCGAGTCCCTTCAGATCTCCTTACATGCAGAGGATTTTTGAGTCATGCATGGACTCCAAACTATAGATCCACCCTTCCCAAGCCTATTCCACACGTAAAGTTGCAAACTTTACGTGTAGAGAAGGAGATCTAGGCAAGATACGCCATTAACTAGGGTGTAAGGCCAAGGGACTTCAAAATCGACTCAATGGCTGATACTTTATGCTCCTCCAGGCCCTAAAACACTTGAATCTAAAGTAGCAACTCCAGATCCGGCTTCTAACCCAAAATAATAACATTATGGCAAAAGAGCCCCAACAACCACACATAGATCTAGGTGCAAAAGAGTCCAGGAACTAGTTTATTACCTCCAAGTGCTCAGAATGAACTCACAATCCCAGATCTATAGCTCCTTCTTGCTCCTCCAAGTTCCTTCTTCCTTTTCCAAGCTTAAATGCACCTTCCAAGGCTCAACTAGGAGATATGACGGCTAGGGTTTGATATCCAGGGCTAAAGAGGCAGTAAGGAACCCTAGGAAGAAGATTAAGACATTTATATAGGCCCCAAGTCCCGAATTTAGGGTTTTCCACGCACAGACCAGACTCGCCGAGTCACCTTGACCGACTCGCCGAGTCGGTCGCTTACACCTCGACCCGGATCCCGCTCGGACTCGCCGAGTCCCTCCTTGGACTCGCCGAGTCGGCCCTTTAATTAGGGCTTTTCTTTCCTTTCATGGCTTTTGAAACTTTGGGTGTTACAACTCTCCCCCACTTAAACTAAACTTCGCCCTCGAAGTTTACTATACTCTACTGTCGGCGATCAACCTCCAAAGCCCCACCATCCATTCTAGCACCAGCTGCCTAACTTTGCTGGCCTTCCGTTCAGTCATTCAGACCAATATCAATCCTTACAGATAATAATCTCGGGTCCATCCCAAGCCTGAACATCCTATAACACAACTTACTCAACCGACAATCCTTTGGTAATTTCCAAATACCGCACTGACCCCGTAGGGTTCACCCTTTCTTTCCTTACGCGCTTTCCTTGCCTCCCCAAGGCAATGCTCCATAACCATCTATCCCTTCTGCTGCGGTGAAGACCCTTTCCTCACCAATTTATTACTCCCGTCACCCCCAGTACGGGTGATCGTTGCCAGTAACCACTGGGCATTCTTCCTACTATCATTCGGTGCCGAGCACCCCACGATCGACTAACTGAATCCCACCATCCTCTGCATCCCCGCACTGCTACTGACTAGAAATCCTGCTATTCTTATCTGGCTTCCGAATGAACTGAGACCATCCTGGTCCCTACCAACCTATCAATATCTGAATTACCGACTCTCACCGATTACTGACCCAGCACAACCACTAGTCGCTCCCAGCGACATTCGAAGATACTTCCGCCACATATACTACTTAATCTATTCCACCATGCTAGCACTACAATTTCCTGGGATCCCCGATCCCCTTGTCTAGACGCTAAGATCCTACCAGGTCCTACCTGTGCTGCTAAAACTCACGGGCCTCACCCACGGGTCTCACCCAACCGTACTACTGAGCCACTCGGCTCTCAGGTCTCACCTATACTGCTATCCTCATACGGGCCCCGCCCACGGGTCTCACCCGACTGTATCCTGGAGAGGCCTCTTCCAAGGTCTCATCCCTCCATGACTATGTAGGTAACTCCATACCATTCTCATCCACTTTCCATTCCCGATCCCTATCTGAATGTTAGGAGATAAGGGCCTCGCCCCGACTCCGCCAACGAGCTACTACAAAATGCTACGACTGCCCCGTAGTCTTACATCACTTTCCACCACTGACTGCTGACACGAAAACATCTACTGCTACTTGACCTCAAGATCCCCATTTCGACTCACACGAGCTCTACATGTGGCCCTATAACCTGAATCCGAACCACATACCCACCATTACCCTTCACACGCACGCGCTGATGGGAAGTTCTCAAACTCCCAACCCTGAACTTTTAAATGCTGAACTACCCCTTTTCCTTATCCGAAATCATATACCCGATCTGGATTCGCGTGTCCTTACCCTTATACACTCGGAGGATTCTCCCCCACTAAGATCCTGCTCATACCTCGATGATCGGTGAGAAGAAATCCCATTCCTTGCTACCATAATCAATCCGCTGAGGAATCCCAAGCTTACCATAGCTAAGGATCCAACCTGTCCATTTTAAAACTTATACGGCTCCGAACTAGCGAGACATACCGAGTCCCTCCAAGGCATGCTACGGATACTGCACTCAAAGTAACCTTCTTCGATACAACTCATCCCTTAATCACTAACCAATAACCAAGGTATGCAAATGGCATATAACTCGATCCCAATGAACCCGCTCGAAAATAAAATTCTCAACCGCTAATGATGCAGAACCATACCAATATAATCATGCACAAAATAAAAGAACTGAAAACGGAAGTCGCATACCTACAATGTCCGGCGATGCTTGCATCTCCAAAGTAGCCATCTGAAAAGCCCTGCCTCCTACCGCAGGCGCCTCCGCACGGCCCTGACGGCCGTCTGTGATCCTCAAAGTTGCAGGAGCGGGTGCCATCACCCGTCCTGCTGAAACAAACTAGGGCACTGGGCCTTCTTGTGGCCCCGCTGATTGCAATGAAAACATATCACGTCTGATCCCTGGGTGATGGTAGCAGTACAATCTCTGCTAAAATGACCCGTCCGACCGCACCTGAAACAGCCAGACTCACCGCCACTACCACTCCTGCACGCGCCCCCGTGCGTCCTGCCACACCTTCCGCATCGACTGCGGTCCTGATAATCCCTCGACCTCGAATCCGTTCCCTTGGGCCTTTTTCCTGAACTCGCGGCTACCTGAACCTCATCCGGCTTCCTCTTCCGGATCTGCTCCAAATCAATTTCCCTCTCCCTGGCCCGAGAAATCATATCCTCCAGGGTCTTACATCCGGACCTACTCACGAACTCCCTGATGTCATCCCTCAGCATCTCATGATACCGTGCCTTCTTCATCTCCTCATCCGCAACATACTGCGGAACAAGAAGGGCTCTCTCCCTGAACTTGGCGGTGATCTCCGCCACAGTCTCAGTAGTCTGCGTCAAATCCTGAAACTCCCGGGCCAACTGCTGCACCTCAATAATCGGCGAAAACTCCGCTCTAAACCTCGCTGAGAAATCACTCCAAGTCATCGCGTCCAACGCGGCATCATCCCCCAAAGCGTGACCAATCTCCTCCCACCAATCCCTCGCTCTGTCCTTCAGAAGACATGAAGCGAGTCTGACCTTGTCCTCCTCAGGACACCGGCTCGTACGGAATGCATTGGCAACATCAGCCAACCACCTGCTGCTAGCGATGGGGTCCCTAGCCCCATGATAATCTGGTGCCCCGCAGGCCCTGAACTCCCGGAATGTCAAGGTACGCGCTCCCAACAAAGCCATCATCTCAGTACGGAAGGCTCCCAGCCTCTCATCCAAAATCTCCAATATACCCTCCTTGACCGTGCCAAAGATCACAGGAGTCTGAGCTAGAATACTGCGCGTAACCTCCTCTGATATCAACTCCCTCATCCGCTCCTCGAGCTGCTCGGCCCCTAAACCCGAGCCTAATCCCTCTCCGGCGCCTGATCCGCCCGCTGGTCCCTCTTGCAATGTCACCATACTGAAACATACAACATAACCACTATCAGAATACTCCTCACTGCTGCGAGACCAAACATACTCACTACCAGGTTCCCGGTCTTGTCTCGGCCTTCCCTGAATCGAGTACGGATCCTCTGCTTTCAGTAGTACGGGCCCATACTACCTTCCACATCTATCCGTACTTTCCTCAGGAACTGCTTTGACTCCACCAGGTCCCTTTTTCTACTACTACTGCTCCCAGCACTACCTCATCCTAGGCTTACCCTAGGGAAACCTTTGACTCAACGCAACCAGTCCTCAGCTGCTGAAGGCCTCCTCGCAATGCCAATTAGCCATCACCTGGATACCATCACATGTGACGAGGCTCAGATAATCCTTCAAGTAAAAGACTCGTTCCTACAACGGTTGGACTCAAACAAGAGCTGCGCAATAGGACCAAATCCAACACTCTGAGATTATTCAACCCTGATTACATGTGACGTGACGTATCCACCTAATGGCTAACTCCCATCACTTAGAATCCCATAGTGCACAAAGCAAGCAGCATTCAGACAAGGGAAAATCTAACCATGACATACTCAAGCAATCATATCCACATAGCAGGAATCTGAACTAGCATGCAACACAACTCATAACTCAGGCATAACCTAATCAGGTTATCCTACTACTGACTATTCGGCACTATCATGCAGATCAAAAGCACATATAACAGGAACATAAGGCATCCTCCCTAGATCCTTAGTCCTAATCTAGCATGTTGCTCTATTAACTGATAATCAAAATATAAACTTGTATGGGTATTTTGGGGTACTTACTTGAGCTCGGTTGATTGCATGCACCACACCTCTTTTCTCTTTTCAAGTTCTTTTCTTTCTGAATTCTTTTTACTTTTATAAAGCCGTTTTCTTTCTCAGAACTCTCTTTACAAAACTATCTTTTCGCTTTTGAAAACTTTTTATCCGACCCCTCAGTTTGAGTTCAGGCACACCCGAGAGTATGCCCGAATCCCTCAAACCAAGGCTCTGATACCAACTTGTAACAACCCAAAATTTAAGACCAAAAATTTCTTTAATAAATCATTACTTAAAGTAACATCATCATTCCAAAACATAATATGAGTATAAGTTTTCAAAACATATGTTCGTTATCAGAGTAAACATCCCCAGGCTGTCTGATCTATGGTGTGTGCCATGCGATCACCCCGAGCTCTTCCCTCCGCTACCAGAAATACCTGAAACCAAAACTGAAAACCGTAAGCACGAAGCTTAGTGAGTTCCCCACCCTACCTCATACCATGCATAACCACATACTGCACATACTGGGCCACGCCCCCTATCTTGGGCCTCGCCCCTTACCACGGGCCTCGCCCGTTGCAACGGCCCCGCCGCTCCAGGCCCCGCCTGGCTTCGAGCCCCGCTCGGATACAGATCTGTTTTACTTAGGCCTCGCCTGTCACAGGGCCTCGCCCGTCAACAAATAATAACACATAAACATTCATAACACATAACTAACACATGCAACTGGTTCTGTCCTAAGGCCTCGCCTTTCCTGGGCCTCGCCCATGTCCTGCTACTGAGGAGTCATGGAACCCCATCCATGCTCCTAATGGTAGTGAGGTACGGGCCTAGCCCACTCTCACTCCTGTTCTAATTCGGGCCTCGCCCCTAATCTACTACTAGTGAGATATGGAACCCCATCCACACTCTGCTATTGGTGAGATACGGGACCTCGCCCACACTCACCTCCCTACCAGGTACATACATGTATCACACAGACAACAAGTATAAACTATCATATATAAACAATTCCTTGGGCGCCCGCCCGCTATTACTGGACCTCGTACTGCAAACAATGCTAGCATACTGTGCCTAGGGCTAACCCCCAGGTCTTCTACTCATAACTACATGGGCCGGCATTGTGGCCTTAGACCCATTCACACAAAGGGAAACTCACCTGAACTGGCTGAACTTGCTGATGATCTCACTAGCTGCTTCCCGACAACTTCACGGAACTCCTGCTCCCCGAACTACCAATATCAATGCAACACTGAGTCTAACTGACCCCCGAAAGACAATCAAGTCCACCCTGGTCCAAAGTCAAAGTCCTGGTCAAAGTCAACCTTCCAGGTCAACCCTACTCGTCGAGTCACCCTACTGACTCGCCGAGTTCAAAATGATTAGATTCCTTTCATTCGCGACTCGACTCGCCGAGTCAGTCCATGACTCGCCGAGTCTACCGATTTCTGAGTCCAGACCTGATCAACTCACTGAGTCTCCACCCGACTCACTGATTCGAGTCACAACTCGAAGGGTTTGGGGTTTTGCGACCTGACTCGCCGAGTCCAAGGCAATCTTCATACGACTCGACGAGTTATTCATCCCACTCGTCGAGTTTCTCCAAAACTTCATGCTACTCGCCGAGTCCACTCAAAGGACTCGTCGAGTCCCTTCAGATCTCCTTACATGCAGAGGATTTTTGAGTCATGCATGGACTCCAAACTATAGATCCACCCTTCCCAAGCCTATTCCACACGTAAAGTTGCAAACTTTACGTGTAGAGAAGGAGATCTAGGCAAGATACGCCAGTAACTAGGGTGTAAGGCCAAGGGACTTCAAAATCGACTCAATGGCTGATACTTTATGCTCCTCCAGGCCCTAAAACACTTGAATCTAAAGTAGCAACTCCAGATCCGGCTTCTAACCCAAAATAATAACATTATGGCAAAAGAGCCCCAACAACCACACATAGATCTAGGTGCAAAAGAGTCCAGGAACTAGTTTATTACCTCTAAGTGCTCAGAATGAACTCACAATCCCAGATCTATAGCTCCTTCTTGCTCCTCCAAGTTCCTTCTTCCTTTTCCAAGCTTAAATGCACCTTCCAAGGCTCAACTAGGAGATATGACGGCTAGAGTTTGATATCCAAGGCTAAAGAGGCAGTAAGGAACCCTAGGAAGAAGATTAAGACATTTATATAGGCCCCAAGTCCCGAATTTAGGGTTTTCCACGCACAGACCAGACTCGCCGAGTCACCTTGACCGACTCGCCGAGTCGGTCGCTTACACCTCGACCCGGATCCCGCTCGGACTCGCCGAGTCCCTCCTTGGACTCGCCGAGTCGGCGCTTTAATTAGGGCTTTTCTTTCCTTTCATGGCTTTTGAAACTTTGGGTGTTACAAAAAGCCTAAAATAGGACCCCAAACCCAAGGAAGTCAACTCAAAAGTCAATATGTTAAGCACGCGGGACGTACCCAACTCGTATGCTTAGTGTACTTCTTCAACTGGATACGCCCAACGTACTCCCCATATTACCAAAGCAACCCATTAAGCGCTTAATCGGTTAAGCCAACATGCTAAACTCTCATATCTGATTCTAAATGGCGACTTGATACGTAAAGTTGACAGCTTTACACCCATACATAACTTAATGGGGCCCAACACTAAAAAAGAAGCATAATAAGACACTTAACACTTGCATGGACCAATATCTTACATAAAGTTTGCATTTTTATGGACAAAGGACCTCAAATGAGCAAAGATCTAGCATTCATAGCTTCTGGACTAGACCATAACTTCATATATGACTTAAAAGACCAAAAAATGCATAAATAACGCAATAAAATGTATCTAGGATAAGGGACCATCAAGATGAGAGCTTTTACCCCAAAATGCTTGCCAAGGTGAAGATAACTCTGGATCTACAAGCTCAAGCTACTACGAAGCAACCTCTAAGTGATCCTCTTCTTCTTTTTCACCACAAAACACCAGCAAACTCACTTTCAAGCTCAAATCCCACCAAATACACTTAGGGTTTCGATATAAGGGCATAGGGTAATGGAAGCAAATCAATAGAATGTCCAAAGGTGGTATAAGTTGCTTAAATAGGACACAAACCCTAAAAATTAGGGTTTGCCCAAACCTTCTGTACGCCGAGTGTACGTTTGTGAACCCGCGATCAATCGGAAAGCTAGTACGCCCTGCGTACTAGCTACAGACCAAAATGAAATGAACTTAGCATTAAGGGTTAAAAAGGAAACATATCATAACTTTAATGTTACATAAGATGTGTAAAACGGTTTGTGGGTTGCATTTTTGTATTGATGCATGGCCACAATAAACTGAGCGATATCGTCTTTGTGTATATTGTTTATAACAAAGTTGTAAATTCCATCGAATTCGCAACATTTTACCCTCGTATCGTGCCACTTTGAACATATTTCATCAATATTTCGGCTTTGACAACCCATTAAGCTATAAAAATGCTTTGAACTTTTCGCTAAAAATCTCAAGAGATCTGACTATCTCCATCTTCCGAAAATGACACCCATACTTATGCTAAATTCTCTTTTTCCTCTTCCGACGAATTCAGCCTTTTGGGAGCCATGGTTTTTGAAAGATCAAAGCAACACAAATGGTGTGAATGTGAATAAAATGCAAGAATAATTATGTAAAATATAAGAAGGTTTGTATTGATATTTATAGGTAAATAGTACGCAATTTTTTTTTTTTAAAATGTCCAAACTATCCCTTACATGGTCAAGGAAGAATCAAAAGAGTAAATAAGTTTCATTGGCCGTTTTATGTCTTGGCTTCACGAATCACTACGACGAGGCATCAGGAATCCGGAATGATATACATGGTTGTGGTTGGTGGCCATCTAAACCACGACAACTATCTTCATACCCATTGTGGATGGCCTAAATGACAAGATTTTGAAAAGGTACGACAAAAATGAGATATGTGAAATCACTTTTAGTGGGCAAGTATGACACAACATAATTTAAGTGGGTGTTTGGTTTAACTTCTTAAAGGCTAAAAGTTTTTTTTTTGGAAAAGTTACAAAAAAATCAGAATTTTCTGATTTTTCTAAAAAATTGATTTTCCTTATATAAAAACTTCAAAAATAACTTTTTAAAACTAGTGTAGCAAATTTTTTTTTTTCCTTTTTTTACAAAAAAAAAGATTTTCGCTGTGAAAACACCCATAAATACTAGATGTAGATCGCACACCAAGACTTGTGCCCCTCGTCCAAGGTTGCCACGCCCCAACCAGAACCCTCTAAAGTCTAACCTAACATTACACCCCAGTACCTGCTGACCTATTATCGCACTATATATTGCCATCGTCGTTGAAATGTAACACACGATAACAAGAAGGCTTAGAGGCTAAAACTGAATCACTATATCGTCGTTCATTGCATCTAATCTGTGTCTACGAAGTTACTGAATTTACTCTGGAACAGGCTACAGCGGTGGTTAAGTAGCAGCAATGTCAGATGCTTCCACCGCTGGTACGAACAGGGCTCCTTAAGCAAGACTAAACCGTAGGTGAGCTGGCAATGGTATCTTCTAAGCAGACTTTATGGCATTTGACTTGATTTGTCATCCCTTCGTATTCGGTATGTGGATTAATAGTTACCAAGTTGGGGGCCACCAAGTGTTTGATTAAATTCCCCTGAGAGCATTGATAGCAAAACTGCTGGGATGTTGCTACGAAAGTTGAGATATGGGAACTCAAAAGCTCTTTATGCCATTCAAGGCATGTTCTCCATCAGTAATCTTAACGCCCAGATTACAAGATATTCTTGTCGCAGCATGGCATTTCATCAATCAGCTAACAAGGCATTGGAAGTTGTGCCTGGAAATATCTATCCATGGCAATCTTTTTCAACCATAGCCAGCACAATCCTGGTCCAAGCTAGAGACCCTGCTAAGCTAAGTGAGGAGATACAAAATGCACTCGATGAACATAAACTTAATGAAGCTTGGAACTTACACGAACAACACATGAACATGGAAGGGTTTCCCAGAAAATCTGTTGTCAACAAGCTTCTCACAACTTCTTCCCAAAGTCTACAACTTCAATACCTCGAAAGGGCATATCATTTAGTAGAAAAAGCCATTGAAGAACACAAACAGAATTTGCTAGAAAAAACAACTCTCATATATCTATCACTATGTCTTGCAAAAGCCAGTCTACCTGTTCATGCAGCAACTGTTTTAAGAAAGCTAGTAGAAACCCAACAGTTTCCTCCAGTCACTGCTTGGTCTGCTATATTAGCACACATGTCACTAACTCCATCTGGTGCTTATCTGGCAGCTGAATTGGTTCTTGAGATTGGTTTTCTGTTTCAAGATGGAAGAGTGGACCCACGTAAAAAGATCAATGAAGAACTCATTGCAATGAAGCCGAATACAACTGCTGTAAACATTGCTTTAGGGGGTTGTCTTTTGTTTGGGACAAATAGAAAAGCAGAGCAGCTTTTGGATATGATACCTCGAATTGGTGTGAAAACTGATGTCATCATGTTGATCATGATGGGGCATGTATATGAACAGAATGGACGAAAAGAAGAGCTTAAAAAACTTAAAAGATACATTGATGAAGCCCATGATTTGAGTAATGTTCAGTTTAGAGAGTTTTATAATTGCTTGCTTTCTTGCCATTTGAAATTTGGGGATTTAGAATCTGCTTCTCAGATGGTTCTTGAAATGCTTAAGAAGGCAAAGAAAGCTCAAGATTCTCTTGGTGTTGCTACTTTTAGATTTGAAGCCAAGAAAATGGACAAATGTCCTCAAATAGAGTCTCAAGAGAGTTTGACTTTGACTCCTGAAAAGACAATGATACCCCAGACTTTGGATTATGAAGATTTTTGTGGTGATAGAAAGTTTCTAAAACTTGAAGAAGAAGCTAAAGAACTACTTAACATTTCAGTAATGAAGTTTCAGAACAAAAAGCAACTGATCACAACCAAACATGGCATTCTCCAACCAACAGACACAGTTTTTGTGAAACTAGTCAAAGGTTTCTTGGAAGCTAACAAGGTAAAAGATTTAGTTCAATTTCTAATCAAGGTAGAGAAAGAGGATTCCCCAGTTTATCTTGATTCTTCTCCTTTGATTCAAGTTGTGAATTCATGCATTTCTCTTGGATGGTTAGATCACGCACATGACCTGCTCGATGAAATGCGCCTGAGTGGTTTCAAAACCGGATCTTCTGTTTATTCATCTCTTTTAGAAGCATACTGTAAAGAAAACAAAACACAAGAAGTAAAATCACTCCTTAGAGATGCACGTAAAGGTGGCTTCCAGCTAGATGCTAGTTGCTACAAAGCACTGATTGAATCCCATGTGATTGATGAAGACACTCAAGGAGCTTTAAATCTGTTTAAAGAAATGAAAGAAGCTAAACTAGACAACACTAGTCAACATAGTCAACAAGAATTTGATATGTTAGTTCAAGGATGTGGAGGGAGTGGAGAAGCTAAACTAATGGCAAAGCTTCTACAAGAAATCAAAGAAGGACAAAAAGTTGATTGTGGTGTTCATGATTGGAACAATGTGATTCATTTCTTTTGTAGGAAGAAGATGATGCAAGATGCTGAAAAGGCTCTGAAAAAGATGAGGAGTTTAGGGTATACACCAAATGCTCAAACTTTTCATTCTTTAGTGACTGGATATGCTGCTGTTGGAGGGAAGTATACTGAGGTGACTGAACTTTGGGGTGAAATGAAGGTTCTTGGATTATATCATGGCATGAAGTTTGATCAAGAGCTTTTGGATTCTGTTCTTTATACTTTTGTAAGAGGTGGATTTTTTATTCGGGCTAATGAAGTTGTTGAGATGATGGAAAAAGGGAAAATGTTTGTGGATAAATATAAGTATCGAATGCTTTTTATGAAGTATCATAAAACGTTTTGTAAAGGGAAGACTCCTAAGTTTCAGACAGAGTCTCAGATAAGTAGGAGGGAGGCTGCGTTGACTTTCAAGAAATGGATTGGATTGTTTTGACTTTTTGACTTTTATTCCATCAGTCATCAAATTATCTCAAGTAAGTTTCTTCTGTCCTTTTATGTCTTTTCCCCTTTATTAAAAAAATGGAACATTGTTGCATAAATTGGTAAAAGTAAGTGGAACATTTATATAAAATTCTTTGCTAAGTCTACAGTGGAGTGTTTCTAATAGCAAGGTACAATAAAATACAAGTATAAAAATGTTGGAAAAGTATTAAAAGGAAAATTCTATGGGGCATTAATAAATCTATCATAAATCATTGTCAAACCCCGGGTAATTGTACCAAAAGAGGGTCTATATTCAGGGTCTTCATCCCATGAGAGTTGAATCAGTTGAATTAAATCTTCAATGTTATCTTCATGCTCTGGAAGTGCTGGCCTTATCTTGCCCTCCCCAACTTGTAATGCAATCTGTTCCTCATCAAACACAAATGCACACCAACTGTTTGTTAAAAGTCCTAAATGAAGAAATAATTAACTTGTGGTGATATGGTAGTGTGTTTTAGTTAAGTACCTTGGAGGGACCATAGTCTGTCTCTATGTATGGGTAATTGCCGGTTAGAAGCTCGTTGAGTATGATTCCGAAACTGAAAACATCACATTTTTCATCGTATGGCTCACTTCGAATCACCTCTGGGGCCATGTATACATATGTCCCTAAAGAAAACAAAATATAAGTCTCCCTTTGAACTATGTTTGACGTGCATTGGACCTGCTACTGCGACCGATGCCAATGGGACAAAAAAAATGCAAAATTTTGTCCTACCCAAAAAGGTGAGACATGGATACACTCTCGATTTCTCATTTGTGCAAATGACGAAAATGCCCTTCTCATCCTCATTATCGAAAATAGCATTAGAAAGGTTGTCTGGTCCGGTCTTGTATTTTATGACAAATGCAGCCTACGGCTGCATTTGTTACACGAGACAGGGCTAGACAAGCTTTCTAAGGCTATTCTTGATGATGAGGATGAGGAAGGCATTTTCGTCTTTTTGCACAAACGGGAAATCGAACGCGAATCCATGTCCCACCTTTTTGGGTGGGACAAAAATTTGCATTTTTTTTTGTCTCATTGGCATCGGTCACAGTCCTAGTCCAATGCACATTAAACGCAGTATAAGACCATTATGTCCTATCTTGTTACCAAAGGAAGAAAGATGGAAGTCTAACCCGTTTCACCCGTAAACGCTTTTTCTTCATCCGACAAGAATCGTGCATGCCCAAAATCCGCAACTCTCACATGAAACGCATCATCCATAAATATATTACTTGGTTTTAAATCCCTATGTATAATCATAGGCTTATGCTCATGTAAATACTGCATCCCTTGAGCAATCTCTAGTGCCTTGGCTAATCTCTCTTCAAAAGGAGGAAGTGGGGTGACTCGTTCTTTCCTCCTCTTACCCGGACCATGTAGCCAATCCTTCAAAGTCATGTTCATGAATTCTGTAACCACCCACCCATGGTTCGGTGGGTCAAGACACGCACCCATTAGCCTGAGTACGTATGTGTGTCGTTGTCTTGATAGGGTTTCCACCTCTTGAGCAAAGAAGCTAACGCCACAATCGTTTAATCTGAAAAAATCAGGAAATATGCATTTCACTGCGACTTCTAGGCCTCTCCATGTTGCTTTGTATATTTCCGCCGTGCTCCCTTGAGCTACTTTCTTGTGTAATTCAATCTTACACCATGCAAAAACAATAAAATCAATCTCATAATATTATATTTGTTTTTTCTAATGTATTACTATAATAATATGTGTTTGTTACACTGAACATGACTAGAGTCTACTAAACAAACTTTACAGGGTATTTCCAATCATGATGAGGTTATTTATGTCTTTTATACAAGCGAGAGGTCAAGAAGGACACACTTTTACACCGTTTTGGATGGGACAAAAAAATTTCAATCTTTGTCTTAATAATAAAAGTTTTACAGACTTGTTTAGACGAAGATTGCAAAAATTGTTATGACGTAGATAGACAAAGATTGGAATTTTTGTATCATTGATAAGCGAAGAAGCTTTCTAGAGTATTTTCAATGACGAGGAGGGTATTTATGTCTTTTTACACAAATCATGGGTTGATGTATGTACCTCATGTGGATCAATGTACCATCCGTTGAGCTTGGCTTGCTCGATGAGAGCTAAAAGATTGGTATTTTGTTGGACATTTGGTGGTGTTCGAGGATTTGTAGAAGCTTGAACAATGGCAGATGAGGAAGTAGGAGACGATTCTTGAGGGTTATCTTTTTTGTTAATAATATGGTTTAAGAATCCGTTGTCTTGTGCTACTTGTAGACAGTATTTTAGGTAATCTTGTGTTCTTTCCAGCCTTATCTTGTACATAGACTTTAATTCTTTCTCTTTCTTCACTTCTTTGTGTAGCTCTTCCACCTTTAAAATAATTTCACAACCCCAAAACCAGAATCACCAAAATTGTAAAGTAAAACCAATTTTTTTCTTTTTACTTTCTTTTAATAATTTTCTTAGAAAAACGATACGGATTGGTATATCTACGACAACCATAAGATATTGATTATTATACACGACTAGACAAAGATATAACAATTGTAATATATTTGGTATGGAATGGAATGATAAATGCAAGAATGTCAATGATGCAAAAATTAAAACTTTTTTTTTCCACATAAAAGGTGGAAAACAGTTGGACAGGGACTCACTTTCGTTTTCTCATTTGTAAAAAATTATAAAAAAAAAGACATAAATGCCCTCTTCCCATCATTGAAAATAGCATTTGACCGTCGTATCCTATCCTCTACACATTTACCTTTAACGAGCATCAACACAACATTGTTAATGATGTTGCATTTGTTACACCTTTTTGAGCGGGACAAAAAACCTTACAACTTTAGTCTCATTGATATCAGTTTCAGTCTCAGTCTAATGCATACCAAACACAGTACAACGTATTCTATTCTGCCCTGACGTGCATAAGAAACAGGGGAAAAGGGTGTACCTGAAGTTCGAGTCTAGAGTTAGATTGACGAGGTGGTGAAGAAGCAATGGTAGGTTTTGTCATGCAATCACCAAATGCACCACAAAATTTTGTTCGAGAACTTCTGGTTTTCAAGGCGGCAATAGTGGCGGTGTTTGGTTGCCCGGGGGAGGACATGTTGGCGGTAAGTGGGATGCTCTTGGGTGGTTGTCGGCTCATGAGGGGTGATTTTGGTTGAAATGCAAACAGGGGTAATAAGGTGGTGATTTTATGTGAAGATTTGGACAAAAGAGGTGCTTTCAGTAAGCCAGCAATGGGCGGAGGTTGTAATGAAAGGGGGTTTTGTTTTTAGCATTAACATTTCTGCCAATCCTATGTGAGTTTCTCCGCATGGTAGAGCCGGAGTTTGTGATCTTCATTTCGTTTTGACTTCTATTGCATTGGAAAACTACCACATCCATTTCCCAAAAAAAAAAAAAAAAAAAAAAATCGATACAATGAAATTGAATTATTCAAGCTCTCCAATAAAAGAATTTCTATGGATACAGTTTGTAACTTTCCAACATTTTTGTTATTGTGAATATAAGATACTGATTTTTTTTTACTTATTAAATTTATGGCTGAAAATAGTGCTTATAATTTTCATAAAAATTAGTGAATCAAATGTAAATGGGTTTATATGTTAATAAAAGTTAAAATAGCGTAATCCTCCTATCTTTTTTTTTTTTTTTTTTAAATAAAAGTTTATTCACTTCTAAATTTTGTAAGCGTATTTGAATGTATAAATACATAAAGAATACTAATCCACATGTTATTATACATAAAAACCAGCTTTATTTTCATACCCTTTTTTGTTTGCATCTATTAATTAGAAGTGTTAGTATACATGATAAATACTCGATATATATATATATATATATATATATATATATATATATATATATATATATATATATATATATATATATATATATATATATATAGAGAGAGAGAGAGAGAGAGAGAGAGAGAGAGAGAGATTCAACCTGAGTCATACATTCCTCGTTTGCCGCTCTAACGCTTCAGTGTACCGACAACAACAATGTATGCATAATCATAAATGATTATACATATATGTATGTTCACTGGCTTAGTAATCATATATGATTATGACAGTTGGTAGTAGAAAAGATGGTGGTGACACAGGTATCGTAGTATAAGAGATAGAGGTGACAGTGGTGGGATCAGTTGGTGTCAGAGGTGGTGGTACTAGTGGTAGCGGTGGTGGTTGTGGTGGTGGGGATGGTGGTGGAGGAGAAAGGAACGGACGACGCTATATAATTATCATACATACTTATAAAACTAGCATTTTTTCTTGAATCTCATGCATTTGAAACCCCCATTCTTTTTTCCTTTCACCACATTCATTTAAAACTCCCATGACTTTTCAATTTCTTTATAATAACAATTATAATTTAGTAATTAGGTTAAATAAATATCAAATCTAAAGTGTATTCATATATAAACTAAATTTCAATATTAAAATAATATCTTTAATTTTATTTATAAAATTATGTTTTTTAACTTTTAACATATTATACTTAATTTATTAGTTTTAATATATTATTGGATGTAAACCATTATCATTTTAAAGGTATAATTTTTGAATAATTTGTATAAAATACTTAAATTATTAATTAAAATATAACATTATAGGCTCAACTTAAATATAATTTTTATTTAAGTTAAACAACCCAAAGATTATTTTATAAATAGTTAAAAGCGATAAATTGTAGTGTCTTTCTAATAATGATTGTAAGTTGGTTAATAAGGTAAAATAAATATCAAACCTAAAGTGTAATCATAAATAGACTAAATTTCAATTTTAAAATAATATATTTACTTCTATTTAGAAAGTTATTTCTTAAAATTTTAACATATTGTACTTAATTTATTAGATTTAAAATGTTGTTGCATGTAAACCATTATCAGTTTGAAGCTATAATTTTTGAACAGTTTAGACAAAATACTTAAATTGTTAACTTAAATATAACATTACAGTGTCAACTTAAATATAAATTTCAGTTCCACTAAAAAAACCAAATAATATTTTATAAATAGTTAAAAGTTATAAATTATAGTGAGAAATACAAAAACTAAATTGTAATATCGGTTAACTAAAATATTCCCTAAATATATTTATATAATTGTTAAAAAATTTCAAATAAGTAGCTTAAAATAACTTATAATAACAATAGTTAAAAATAACTTTATATAAATGATTATATTGTTACCTTTAAAATCAAAAAATAATGTTTGATGTTTTAAATAATTATAATGATAGAAATTAAAACATTAAGCAAATAAATTTTAAAAAATTAGTTAAAAATAACAACTATAAATAATATTAAACCATATATAATATTTAATTTTATTGATGTGTAACTCGCGAGTAGAAGTCATTCAAACGGTTGAGATTATGACGTTATAATAGATTTATATATTATCATATAATTCAAAATAATCAATATATTATATCAAATTAATATACGAATTATTATATCAAATTTAACAACAACGTTATTGTTATATTTTAAAAAATATATATTTGTAAAGACTTCAACTATATAGGTGTTTCTGCACATTACAATGTCAACTCAAATATAAATTTCAGTTCCATTTAAAAAAACTAAAGAATATTTTGTAAATAGTTAAAAGTGGTAAAAGCAAAAACAAAATTGTAATCTCAATTTAACTAAAATATTTTTTAAATATATTTTTATAATCGTTAAAAGTTTTCAAATAAGTAGCTTAAAATAACTTATAATAACAATAGTTGAAACAACTCTATATAAATGATTATATTGTTAGCTTTAAAATAATAAAAAAAAAAAAACAATGTTTGATGTTTTAAATAATTATAATGATAGAAATTAAAACATTAAGCAAATAAATTTTAAAAAATTAATTAACAGTAAAAACAACTATAAATAACATCAAATCATATATTATATTTAATTTTATTCATGTGTAACTTACAGGTAAAAATCATTCAAACGATTGAGATTATGAAATTATAATAAATGTATATATTATCATATAATTCACAATAACAATATATTATATCAATTTAGTATATACATATTATTATATCAAATTTAATAACAACGTTATTGTTATATTTAAAAAAATCATATAGTTGTAAAGACTTCAACTATATAGGTGTTTCTGCGCGTTGCACATGCATTTGCCTTGTTTATGATTATAATATACATGCCGTGCCGGTACGCTGGAGAGTTAGAGCGACAGACTTGAAATATGTGACTGAGGTTGATTATCAAGATCTCTATTTTATTTTTAATGTCAACAGAATCTATATATATATATATATATATATATATATATATATATATATATATAGTTAGGTTATAATATGGATGATATTTATTGTGTGGTCGTAGGGATAATGTTGAACCAATAGATTAAAAGAATGAATGATTATGATTTGAGGGTGTATGATAATACAGTGGAATAATATGTACCATATAATCATACAAAATTCATTATAATGGTATTTTAGTTAATTAAACAAGATTTTAAAAAGGAAAATTGTGGATTTCAATGATAATTAATTATCTTCATATTGAAAATTAGTTTTTGATAATTAATTCAATTTCGAAATTTTAATAATAACCAAATTTATTCTTTCATAATGACATTCTGTTAGGATGACATTTTATGAGAATGCAATCCATAAACTAATAAAGGGTCTTAAACATTAAAAGTTTGAGGTTTTGTCTAGTAAGAACGAATATAAGATCATTTCTTCAATCATTCTTCATTGAATAACATAACATTTAAATGTTAAAAATATTAATGTAAAGTATATTCTTGTGGAATCTGTTTACACTTTTACAAAAATGGAGTAAAAATACAATTAGAAACTGAAATACATCAAAAGAATAAAAAATCCTAAAAAAGAATTTTGAAAGTCTTGTAAAAGTCTTCGTCTCCTTGTAATGACTTCATATTCTATGAGAATCCGGAATGCACTTGATCTTCTAACAAAATCCAAAATGCGTTTGATCTTCTTTTTGAATCCAAAATGAATTTGAGAGGATTCATTTTTATAAGGTCACTTGATCAAACCATAGAAAAAGTTCACATCACCTAATCTAAAGAGTGAATTTATATGAATACGAAGACATTTTGACAAAATGTATTTATACCAAGACATGCTGACAGAATACACTATAAAATAAAAACATTCTGACATAATACAAGTGTCCTTCCATAACTTTAGAAAATATGCAAAATATTAAACAAAAGCTTTTAAATTTTAGAATATACTGTTGCAAAAATCTTAGGCAATCCATGGGCATGGAACCCCGAAATAGCCAATCAACAATCATTTAATCAGGTCGAAAAATTCTTGCCGGTATTTTCAAACAAATCTGGGGTTGAAAAACGTAACATTTTTGATAACCCGAGAGATTGAAAGACATACATTAACATTTTCTTCGCTGAATTGCTCAATAGAGAAGAATGTTGAAATGAGAGTTGCATTTAGTAGCGCCGACGCCTCATCCAAATGAGACTTGGAAAGCGAGATAGGGCCTAACTATAGAATATTTAACATATGGGCATACGAAAAATTATTATTTTAATAAAATAATTAAATTATTAAACCAACAACATTATTTTGTAGATATAATCAAACTAGTAAAAAAATAGCAAATATAATGGTTAATGGAAGATGATAATCGTCATTTTAAAAACAAAACCTTCTTTATGTTTGCATTTAAGGGAAGAGAAAAATTGGCGATTACAAAAAATCATCTTAATGTTTGTATCTACTTTATTCTATTTCTATCATTTTCAATAACATTTTTCTTGAAGGCAATGGTAACACCAAAAGAGCTTACCGGAACCCATTCAAGCCTAAATACCCCCTGAGTTTCATAACCATCACCACATAAATCATCAATTTTGATAGTCACAAGATAAAGCCGTCACAAAGATCGATAATCAAAAAGATTCATAAAAATTTATAAACTTAAATAAAATAATTTAGCACGGTAATGAAATTAAAATTTAATCAAAAAAAATTTGGAAAAAAAACAATACCTAATGGTATTAGGAGATCACAAGATTGAAGAATGGTCGCATCAGGTGGTGATTGTGATTGAGTAACTCGGACTTCGGATTCCTTGATGAAGATGACTAGCGAGATGAGTGAGTAGAAACGAGTACGAGTAGAAAAGGCGTACAACTATGGCAATTCAAAAATCCGGTGACGGTGGTGCGAACGTAAAGTTATGAGGAACGGTTGTCAAGCTTCAAGAATAACGCACGATGTTTGTGATCGAGTATTTTAAAGGATATAAAAAAAAAGTAAAAGTTGGAATTTTTTAATTTGAATTTAATTGGTTTCCATAAAAAAAATAGTATTATAATTATAGATTGTATTTAATATATATACAATATTACTAATTTACCCTTATTTGATTATTTAATAATTTATTTTGTCTTGAATTTTGATTAGTTCCTACAACCACACATTAAATGTTCATTTACATATGGACCTACCTCTCTTTTTTTTTTTTCTCTCTCTCTCTCTCTCTCTCTATATATATATATATATATATATATATATATATATATATATATATATATATATATATATATATATATATATATATATATATATATATATATAATACCTGTGCGCTACGGCGGCAACGGTTAGTTTTTAGTTTTTTTAGCAGGTAATTTTCATGTGGTGATTATTTTCTTTTCTTGTCAGCTAGTTTGTTTAAGCTTTTTGACAAACTGTTTGTGTTGTATAATTCCTTTTGGCATTTTGCGAAGTGAGACAAATATGTTGAAATAAAACTCTAAATAACTTGGATCAGTTGTCCCTTGATATTTATTTCAATATTTTTGAAATATACATATAAGTTATTAAATAAATCTAATTATAATTAAAAATAAATATATTTAAGAATTCATAAAATGTAAAATACTTTTTAGATGGATTTTGATTACATTAATAGTTTTAAGTCCTCTTTGCTAATTCTTTTTTTTTTTTACAAAAAAAAAAAAAAATCTAGCTATCCTTTAAAAAAACTATCGAATTTCTTCTTAACATATATTTTGAATAACAAGTGTAACTTGAAAGCCAACGATATCTCAACATAATTTCATTGATTACACCATATATTTTGAATGACAATGTATCAAGTGTAACTTGAAAGCCTATGAATTTCAAATCTTTTCATAAGATTTTCTTAATTCTTTCTTTTGGATGTTGCTACACACACCATTAAATAGGTTGAATTTTTTAGTCATTAAAAATGAGTTGCATTTTTTATTTAATACTATAATAAAATTGTTTTAGTTTTTTGTTAATAAATTTAAGGATTTTTGTTAATATATTAAAACATAATCGTTTTTGTTTATAGTCATTAAAGATGAATTAATGAGTTACAATTTTCATAATATATTTTGAAAGATAATTTTATAATAACCAATTAAATATCCATATCTAAAAATATATTTTTAATAAAAAGTCTTGGATCATATGATATTTTGTAAATATTTTATGTTTATATCCATGACGTCTAATGAAGCGGGTGATATTATCTTTAATCTTTATTCATAACGTCTAATGAAATATCGTAAGGGGTTATATCTAGTCACATAACTCGGTTATAGGAATCACTATAAGTATTAATTGGATTATTTATCTAGAAACTATGGATTTAGTTTTTCTTTTTATCAAACATTTTTAAACATGGTTTTTAAATACAAAAGAAACACTTTTTAGATTTTTTTTAAAGTATCATTACTGTGGTTAGCAGAAAACTTGTAACTCTCACCAACCTTTGTGTTGACTCTCAAACTACATGTATTCTCAAGAGTCCCTGAAGACGTCCTAACTAACCCCGCCGAAGAGGAAGACACTTCAGAGGATGAAGAGGAAGACCTGTCAGAAGATGAAGATGGAGACGATCCAGAGGAGGTCACAAAGTCTGAGGATGAGGGTATACTTGAGGACATACCTAATGTGTTGAACGATGCTGGTCCAGTAAAGGGAGAGGATGGCCTCACTGATGAGGAGCCTATCTCTATTTGTCAGAATTAGAAATTTCAGGTCAAAACCAAGTCCAAGGGTCTTGTATATGCAAGTGTTTTAGCTATGATACAACTATGATATATAATTGAAGTTCATACTTTCCCTAAGCCCTAGTGATTATTACAAACCAAATAAGGATCACTTAATATAGACATAAGGGCTTATGTTTATGTTTCAACCTTGAATGCTCGAACTATAAGGCTAACATACTAGAGTTTCTTATACATTAAGACCATGAACCTCTTCCTAGGAGCCATCCGAGATCGTAAACCCCCATTTGGGCCATGCTTGGCCGTAAACACATTAAATAGACCAAGACTTGGCCGTAAACTCCTTGGTGGACCACTATTTGGCCGTAAACTCCTTAGAGGACCCCCTTTGAGCGTAAACACCATGGTAAACCCACATATGGGGCATAAACTCAAAGAGTAAATCCATTTTAGGTGTAAACACTTTTATATTCAAAGGTGTTTACGGATTATGAGTTGTCTTTTTCCACTTTCCCATGCAAATCTCAGTAATACATGTATTAACCATCAATAACAAAGCTTTATCCATTATTAATCCAAGAAAATATCAAATCATCTCCTTATCCCTTATAATGAACGTAAACCCCACTACCCATTTCACCAAACCCACTTTCACTTACTGAGAAGTCTATGAACACTCTCAAAGAATTCAAGCCAAGTTCCAGGAGTCTTATTTCTTCACAAACTCTTCTAAATTCTTGTAAGTATTCCGTGCCTAGCTAGAGATTTTACACATTACTTTGTTGAATTTCTTCCCAATCATACATAAATTTATGTGTTAAGAACCTTAGGCGAGTGTATCAAAGTCTCCAGGAAATTCATCAAACACTCCAAGTGTTCTAGGCTCCAAATTTTCACCTCATCACTTCCACTACACCCTTTCTCTACCCAAGGTGAGCTTCATACCCCTCTTGTTTTTCGAGTTTTACTACATTTTTGGAGGAGAATACAAGCTAGTTTTGTGATTAATCTTAGTATTATGCATGTATGTGTGTATTTTTTCATAATAGGTTGTGATTATGCCATGAAAACATGTTAAAAACTCACAAAAATATGATATATCTTCCAAGTCTTGTTGATATTTGTAAACTAACTACTTCAAGTAACTTTACATAATGTTGAAAAGTTTAAACATGGTAAAATTGCTAGAAAAACAAAGAAAGAATGCAAAAGGGCCATATTTGACAGTAAAGATAAACAAAATGGGCTTTTAGTGCCATTTTGGGTTTTAGTGGGCTAACTTGACAACTCACGGTTATTTGGGGCCTAAAGTGTAAATTTCCGTAAAAATGGGTCTTATTTCAAAACCCACGGTTTAGTGGGCCAAAAGTATCATTTTACACAAATAAATGGGCTTTAATTGGAAATTCATAGATTTATGGGCTAAAAATGTCATTTCTGATAAAATGGACCTTTATTTGTTAAATCACGGTTTTATGAGGTCAAAAATGTCATTTTTACAAAGAATGATCCTTGGTTGAAATTTTCGGCTTTAATGGGCCAAAAGTATCAATTTTGACAAAAAGTGGACCTTATTGTAAATTTTGGTTTTTGTTAGGCCAAAATGGTTATTTTTAATAAAAGTGTGCCTCTTATGTCATTTTGGTAATAATTGAGCTAAAACAAGCATTTTGATAACAAACGGACTATTTACGACATTTTTATTCTAATTTGGCCTTAAATGCCCATCTGCTTTCTTATTGGGCCTATACGACACATTCTAGATTAATCAGATCGAAATCAACAAATATTTGACATTCTGACCTGAATAAATATATTTTTATCACTGATGCTTTGTAGTCAAAACACATACTCGAAACATTATCTAAGGTGTTAAACAATGAGATACACTATTCACGTAGATTTACTTAAGGCTCTTATATGACATGCCTTCATTCGTATCAACCCAGCGTACACAGTAAGCCATGTTGTAGTTATAACCAGAGTCTCCTGGAGGGAGAGCGAGAATTCCATACGGGGTTGACACCCCTGCACCTGATGTTGTTCGCTACAGCTAGACGGGCCAGTCTAGGGTGACAAATGTCTTACCTAACCGACGCCTGGAGAACGTCACGACAGACATATCAGTTATATCAGGTATGGTTATAGTGACTCACATAGAGAATAACAAACAAATAAATTTATGGAACGCATATACTATACTCATGATACATTGCACAAACTATACATTTACTTCATTACTTGAGATCTTAGGGTTTTAAGACCACTTCACTTTTACAAACAGAAAATATCTGATTTTCTAGGAAACACTCTTTTTTTTACACTACCAAACAAGAACACGCATGCTTTAATACAAGATTTGAAACAAAACTTTCAAACCATTTTTACGGAAATATCAGATTTTTGGTGTTTACAAAATGGTGCAAAATTTTTCATACAAACATGCTTATGAACTCACCAATATTATATATGTTGACATATTTTTCAAAATAACTTGTATTCTCAGGGATTCCTCAAGCAGGTCGATCGTCAAGAAAATGTGGACTTTTGTTGTATCTTTGTTTCCACCATACATTTAATTTTTAGGATGTAATTTGTGAACCAACACTTTGATGTAAACTATGATGGTTGTTATATTTCATGTACGATGACGATGTTGTCTTTGATTCATTTATATACACTGTGATGATATTACAAGATGAAGTGATTTGCCCCCAGATGTTTCCGTCGTTCCAGTTCAGGGGTGTGACACTATTCCATTACCATCTCCACATAGGTCGTGTTATCAACCATACCGCTGTCACTACAAGATTCCCATGTTGATGAGGACTCTGAGGATGAGTATTCCTCAAGTGTCTCACCTAGACACTTTCTCTTACTTTTCTCGATCCATTAGTGGTTAGAAAAGGAATCTGACCCCTTGAGTCAGCTTAGCTCACCGATATGCTCAGCACGAGGAGGATTACTGATGATCCTCCACAATTTGAGAGAGGTGAGTCTTCTCAGGCTTTGCCACGTGCACCATCTGGGGGTAACCCTAAGGACGGTCCGATTCCTCACCTGATGACTCAAGACGGCAAACCGAGTCCAATCTCTAGAAAAGTTTGTTAGAACTTCAGGCGTTAACTCTAGGGCGATTAAGTGGCAAGTCAAAAGCTCGAAGAGGAGGAGAAGAATTATTCAAAAGCATCCAAACACTTTACAACCGCATGGGTGCTAGTCGCACCGAGGCGAGTGCTATAAGTGACCATATCAGGGCCCTAGACTATCAGATTAAGATTATGGAGAGTCGGATGAATGCAACCGGGCACAAAGTGACGATTGATAAACGTGAAACTGAAATAAAACTTTATAATTGCAATTCATCAATTGACATGTGAAACTTGAAATAGAGATAAGTAAAAATCCGATAATTCAAATTACATGAACGAAAATTGAGTAACAACACGCACCAAGAAGAACATATTCAAAACTTTCGATATGTAAAATTACAAGTAAAGATATGCTAACCTTGTAATTTCTATTTTGATGATTACTACGAAATCGAATGGAAATTATTACTAAGAAATCGAATATCCAATGCTGATTTTCAAACATATTTGGTTGTAATTTTGATGTTGTTGTCGCTGGTTTCTTGCGAATTAGGATAAAATTGATAGCAGGTCACTGATTGATAAATGAAATTACGCTACCAAACTCCCCTAAGGGATCAATCTGTGGATGATAAAGATGACCTAATCGAATCTCATTTATGATAAAGATGACCAAATTGAATCCCTGGTGAAGGAGTATCAACTTCCATTATCTAGGAGTAGCACGACAACATCCAAAATTTTGTTATACTTCTTGAACAAATCTGAGGGGTAGCACGAGCTAACCCTGACTACTAGATAGTTCCACCCGACACATTATTAATATACATCATCAAGGAAAGTGACAGATTACACAATACCCCTTGTACTTGTACTTATCTGAAAACCCACCACCACCACCACTACCATTACCCACCACTGTCGTCGCCGCCACCGCCACCACCACTGCCAACACCACCACCACTACCGCCAACCACCACCACCGCCTTCGTGGTCACCGCCACCACCATCACCAACGTCGCCGTCGCCACCCACCACCAACCATCACTTCCTCAATCACCCACTACCACTACCAACACCACAACCACCATTACCGCTACCACTACCATTACCACCATCGCTTTCACCACCACCATCACCGCCACCGCAACCACTACCACTATCAACACCGTCACCTCTATCACTACACCCAACACCACCGCCACCACCACCACTACCACTAATAACACTACCACCACCACCACCACTACCATCACCCATCACCACTATTACCACTGCCACCACCACTGACGCCGTCACTACCATCACTCACGGCTACCACCAACGCTGCTATTACCACCGTTGCTACCACCACTGCTGTCACCATCTCTGTCACCACCGACACCATCACCATCGTCGTCACCGCCACCGCCACCATCACTACCGCTGTCGCCACCACAATCAACGCCAATGCCACCATCACCACCACCATCACCGGCACCCACCATCTTTACCTCCACCGTCCCCACCACCACTGCCAAAATTTTACCGTTTTTATAATTTATATAATGTATCTTTACATATAAGTTAGAAAACAAGGTAAAATTAAACAAAAAATGCAAAAAAATGTAATTCTACCATTTTATATAAATTTTAATTCTATTTCCTGCGAACAAAACATAATTTAGAATTAATTCAAGTTTTATTTCCAAACAATATATGAAATTCGGGATCGGGATTCAAAAGAATGGTTGGGACAACAAACATCCATCTCGTCCGTACTTTGGATAAGCCCTTATGCTATCCCCATGATCAGATTCGCCAATATCTTGGTCATCTGACCAAGGAGCATCACGTTGGCTTTGAAGTAGCTTATACACCACCGTAGTATGCATGTCTTATAAAGTTGTCTTCATTTCTGCTAGGGATGTGGATTGGAAAGATTTTACGTATACTTTACTTGTTGGGTTCGGCTCTCAGTTTCAAATCTTGAACCATAATTGATCGGGATTACACGACCTACAATTCATTTCCTTAACCCCGAAATAGCAACTTGATTCAAATTGTATTCCAATTCCCACGTATTCTTTTTCCAATTTCAATTTTAAATTCCTTCACAAACATTCACCCGTACCGCAACGTTTAATTCTTTGACTTTGCTATCTACGTTTAATTCTTTGACTTCATTTTGGAATCCGATTTTCTTTTTTCGTTTGCTTCCGTCTTTTGGGAATCTTCTTATTCTCGATTCCATCTCAGCTAGGTCGTCGCTCCTTCCCTTCCCTGTTTCGTCGTCTACGTTCCGATCGACTCAGCCTACTGTTCCTCTGGATGTGCGACTCCTATTTTCGGTATTTTGCCTGTCGCCTGTCGGTATCTGTTTTTTGTTTGTGATTCTTTTAGGTGTTTCCGTCTGTTACAGACAGTTTTCCATTTATGTTTATCAACGCGATTGTACCCCCGACGAGATCCGATCGGCGTACCGAAAGCTCGCCCTCCAGCATCACCGTGACAAACTCGTCAAGTCCGGCGTCTGTGAATCCGAAGCGACCGCCTCTTTTCTGGAGCTTATCAACGCAAACGAAGTTCTCTCCGACGCGAAAGAGCATGCATGGTATGATTCTCATCGTTCTCAAATCATGTTCTCCAGTTCAAATTCTAATAATTCATCCCCGCAATCGTCCCTGATCTCTTTGGATTCTTCTCCAATTCTGTTTTCTCTGGCTATTCCGATAGAGAAAACAAGTATGATGAGGGGGTTGCAAGTGATAAAGATGAGTTTGTATCATCTGATGAGGTCCATGAAGAGGTTGACAACCTCAAGAACCGGTTTGTAGGTGACTATGAAAAATAAAGATTACGATCAAGAAAGTGAACTGACTGAGGATGAAGAAAATGTTGATGTTGATAATGGTGGAAAAGGAAGGAAGCCAATGGCTTCTTTTAAGAAAGCTTATATTGAGGTTTGATGGAGTATAATAATAAGAATAGTAGAAGAAAGAGAGGAAATCAGAAAGAAAAAGATAGCACAGAAGAAGAAGAAAAAGAGCACCAAAATAATGGTAATGATTGATTAGTCATCACCATTATCATCATCATCATCATCATCATTCAGAAAATGTGGACAAAGATGGTAAATATGATAATATCCCTTCTCAAACTATTAATGTTTCAAAACAAGCTCCAGCAAAAACGGTTGCCAATAAAAAGGAGAAAAGTGCCAAATCAAAAAATGCATCTAAAGGAAGAAAAGAGAAGGTGTGGTGTCACTCTAGACCATGTTACTTACAAAAAAAATAGTGAAAGATAATTTATTTTTGTTATTTTTTTAAGGTTTAAACACATTTTTTTACAACCACGGACTCTTTATGAGTTTTTCAACAAATGTTTCAAATAATTTTTACCACTTTATGCAATAATTATAAACTTGAATCTTCAGTGATAAATTGAAATGGGATTTGCATAATTCATGTTCAACACCATTTTGTTGTATAAATTGGTAAAATGATGAAACGTAGTTGCATAAATATGTATTTTACTACTATTCTAAACATTGTTTTTTTACCCCAGAGAACGTCAAAAAGTTTTAGCCTTGCATGCAACACTTGTGGAGAAGATTTTGAAACAAGGTATTTACACCATTTCCCCTTCAAGTTTTGGCCCTTGGCATATATTTATGGTGTCATGTTTTTTTTATGCTTACGTTTGTATATTTTAGCTCTTAATGGGTTAAGGTTCTTTTTGTATAACATTTTTATTATGCACGTGTAATGTTTATGAAAATATATATATATATATATATATATATATATATATATATATATATATATATATATATATATATATATATATATTAAACATGATTTTGTTTTATTCAATAGAACTGTTGTTTCAATAACTAATAACTTATGTTCGATTAACTAATTTTGTTTATATATGTAAGTTTTTTACTTTAAGGTTTGTAGTATTGGAGAAGATCTATAAATATAGGTTTTATAAAAAAATTATTAAAATATAATTATAGCAAACCTAAGAGGTCACCGGATGACCCAATCATTGGGGATGTATCATCTATTTGGATTGTTTGATCACCACATCTACATCTTTAATGCCCAAAAATAACCTTAAAATTTGAGTCAAAGTAACCTGCCATTACAAGACCTTAACCATTTATATTTCATTCTGAATGTAGGAAGCCTTACCTCTCCGTTGGCTGTTAAAGCAAAGTGGTAAAGTATTCTTTTATGAAAGGTATGGAAAGATCACACAGCAAGAAATCATCCACTTATTTATTTAATTATTTATTTTTGTTGTTGTTGTTTTAAATGCACTGGTTTTTTGGTTTTTTCTTTTTTTTTTTTAAAAAAAAAAAAAAAAAAAAAAAACTGTTTTGGACAAAGCCCGGAATTATCTACTAGTTCTATTTATTTACATTTTAAAATTACTCAAGTAGACTTTATCTATAATTTGAGGATTTGAATTTTTTTTGAGATTTTTGGTATTATTAATAGATCAATTGTGACAATATATATATATATATATATATATATATATATATATATATATATATATATATATATATATATATATATATATATATATATATATATATATATATATATATATTTGTCAAGTAGTTTTACAAGTACAATAATCATAAAAACTTTTTAAAGAATTAGTTTTAAAATTTTATAACAACAAAAATTGTTCAAAATTAACATTAATTTAAAACTTATATCACTTTAAAAATTTACTACCAAGAAAAACCGTTAAAATTGACATTAATTTAAGAATTATATTGTAAAGGCTACTATAATTTCAAAAGACGAGTACACAACTTTATTCTTGAATCATGTCGTATACATGATTCTTTACATTAAATCGAACATAATAAATGATATTCCAAAATACAACAATCTATAGTTTTAAGCTTTAAAAATCTAGGTGCATTGGAAGCCAGATGGGGACTTCTTTTCACAATAGTTAAGCAACACACTCAATGAGACAGGAACGTTGAGGTTGATTCCTAAGACATTAGCTTTAATTGCAGTGCAAAGACAAACTGCAGCATCAAGATCTGCAAGGCCAGAAAGGAGGGAACAACATGGTGTCTCTGATGGGTTTCCGATGACTATAGGGAGAAGGTTGTTGAGCAAGTTAGCACACACACCCAATTTGAGAATGTCTTTCGGGCAAGTGGCTTTAGGAGGGGTTGAAGGTGTCGGTGAAGGTGTTGGAGGTGTTGAAGGTTCTATAGGTGTTGGAGGTTTTGAAGGAGTTGGAGGCGAAATGCAATGGCCCCCCGGTGATGGTGGAGATGCTGTGGGAGGTGATGTTGGAGGTGATGGTGGAGATGCTGTGGGAGGTGATGTGGGAGGTGATGTTGTGGGAGGTGATGTTGGAGATGATGTGGGAGGTGATGTTGTGGGAGGTGATGTTGGAGATGATGGTGGAGATGCTGTGGGAGGTGATGTTGTGGGAGGTGATGTTGGAGATGATGGTGGAGATGATGTGGGAGGTGATGTTGTGGGAGGTGATGTTGGAGATGATGGTGGAGATGCTGTGGGAGGTGATGTTGTGGGAGGTGATGTTGGAGATGATGGTGGAGATGCTGTGGGAGGTGATGCAGGAGGAGATGTTGTGGGAGGTAATGTTGGAGATGATGTGGGAGGTGATGTTGTGGGAGGTGATGTTGGAGATGATGGTGGAGATGCTGTGGGAGGTGATGTAGGAGGAGATGTTGTGGGAGGTAATGTTGGAGATGATGTGGGAGGTGATGTTGTGGGAGGTGATGTTGGAGATGATGTGGGAGGTGGGCAAACTTCTGGTGATGGTGGAGGTGATGTTGGAGGTGGGCAAACTTTTGGTGGTGTTGGAGGTTTTGGTGGAGGTTGGCAGTCTTTTGGGGTATTAGTGGAGGATACGAGAGTGAAGAAAAGAAGATTGAAGGTAAGGAGAAAGGCTATGGTTGCCAAAGCTCTTGAAGCCATTTTTAATGCTTTAGCTTGTTATAGTTGGAAAGTGTTGTAGTATGTTTCGTGTAAAGATATGCAAATCACATACGGTATTTATAGATGGAAATCGCCATCTCTTGCCACTAGCTTCGTCACTATTTGATAATTAGCTTAATATGTTTATTCCAATTTATTCCTTTAAAATAATAAAAATAGTTTGAACGAAAATGACAGCAATATGAAGTTTTTAAAATTCAATTCGGATGTTAAGAAGAACAGTGTTCCATGGAAGTGTCATGAAGTTTGGCCGTGTTATGAAGTACGTACAAAACCAAATCATTGTCAAACAAGACAGAAAGTTATTACTAATTTCTGAAATCACTATATTATATTTTTGTCAACGAATAATTATTGGACAACATGTTTGAAAAACTATATAACATGTAACAGGGAGCCATGATTTTAAATTAAGGATGCCGTACATCAAACTAATTAAGCTGTACATTCCTATTTAATAATATTGTCTTTTTTTTTTTTTTTTTTTTTTTTTTTTTTTCTCTCTTTTTATTAATGTACTGGTAACTACATGGTCTGACTTTAAGTTTCTTGTGTGAATTTATTTAAATTGGTCTTTTAAATTTATAAACCCAATAGAAATATAAAACCTTATTCATCTCACAAGATTTAGAAGTTTTTTAATATCTTATAAGGCAACTAAATAACCACTTTTTTAATAAATGTTAGTGTTATATATATGGTGTTACCGAAATGCAATCTTTTTTGGGGATCCTAAGCATAAAGAAGAGAATATTGTTGACAGTATTGTAACCTTTTCTATTAGTTGGTTGTGCCATAGAAATAACAAGGCTAATATGATTTGGCCGAAATGGCTTCTAAATTCCTTAATGCCTTAATATGTTGTATCTTTTGCTAGCACCTAGCTAGTTTCTTTTCTATCTATATGTTTTTTTGCCATTAAAAAAAGGATATCTACAGTGAACTCTCAATATTTTGGGAAAATTTTCAAAAATTTTATATTTTTTTTAATAAAAAAGCGGAATAAACCGGATAAACCTAACAATTCAATCATCTTCATCCAATAATCCTCATTAATGTCTATGTTGACTGGACATGGTGAGGTGGATGTGAGTCAGTAAAGAGAGTCAAATATAAAGCTCATACGCATGCATAAGAGTTTCACTCAGTTGTGCCCTAAAATTAAACCAGGCAGAAATCGAAGCAGGAGGAGGATCCACAAATGTCGTCTTCATCTTTAGTAGGAAGCAAATGATCAAATTATAGAGGGATGAATCGTCTAAGAAACACGTGATATTGTGGTGATCTTGTTGGAAGATGAACGTCATGGACTCCATTAAACCCAGGAAGAAGGTTCATAGGCTGCCCAAATTACCAGGATGCACTCAAAGACTACAAATACTTTCAATGGGTGGATTCTCCTCTACCAAACCAGTGGTATGCAAATCTCTTACTAGAATTTCACAATAATGGTAATTTGGAGAACAATGCAATATTCGGGGAGTTTGGACAACAACAAGTTGAGGGGAACTTATTTGGAGGATTGTTAAACAACCAGTAGCACAACAACCCGTGGAAGGAGTGATCATTCATCAACTTAATGGAAATGAAGGTGGCAGATGGAAATCATTGTTTTATGTGTTTATTGTTTCTTTTTTGTTTGTTTTGGTGATGTTGAAGGATTGGTATGATAGACAGAAGATGGACGGGAACTAGTGTTTTGGTTGTGTTTGTTTGGCTAATATTAATGTGTTTGGGTTATGTATGTTAGGGTACTACCAATGTCTTTTGGAATATGTATTATGTTGTGTCCCATTATTTAATGAAATGACTTAACAAGTTTATGTTTATGTAGGACTTATAAGTGTTTCCAGTGTAATCATGAATGAATGGAATCAATTAACAATGAATAGAATCAATTAACAATGAATGGAATCAGTCATAGATGGAATGCTTAATGAATGGAATCAATAAACAATGGAAGTAGTAATGAATTAAATAAATAAAAAATGTAATCAGTAATGAATGGAATCATTTGTGACAGGAATCATTTGTGATCACCAGAATCAAGTATGGTTGGAATCAAACATGGTTGAGATTCCATTTAACTAAACAATGTAATCATGATTAAAGCACTGGAATGAAATCAACAACATACACATATACAATATAATCATGAATGAATGGAATCAATTAATAATGAATAGAGTCAATTAACAATGAATGGAATCAGTCATAAATGGAATGCTTAATGAATGGAATCAATAAACAAAGGAAGCAATAATGAATTGAATGAATAAATAATGGAATCAGTAATGACCGAAATCATCTGTGACCGGAATCAAGTATGGTTGGAATCAAACATGGTTGAAATTCCATTTAACTAAATAATGTAATCATGATTAAAGCACTGGAATGAAATTAACAACATACATATATACAATATAATCATTTTAAAGAAAGATAAACCATTTTTATCATAGAACATGTAATATTATTCAAAGCCAAATGTTTGAATGGCTAGTTGTGTAAATGCCCAAAACCATAAACAAAAGGGGTTATTAACAAAAGGAGCTATCTATAGTTGCCCAAAGCTAAAAGTTTTTTTTTACATGTTCTTAACAAAAGCATGGGTTAGAAACATCCTAATCTAAGCTAAGTGGGTTGGATGAACTCATCCCCTTCCCATTTTTGACAACCACCACTTTCTTCAATTGTATTTCTGTTATCCTCTTAGAAGGCTTCCTCATTCTTATTTTTGGCCTCCTCCTTCCATTGTCCTCTTGATGCATATCCTCCTACTCCATCCCCTCTATACCCATGTCATCTTCATTGATTCCATCCTGAGCCATCCCATGTATACTCATTCCATCTACATTGATTCCATCCTCATTCATGTCCTCTTGATCTATGCCCTCCTGTGTCACACCCCCAAACCAAGGATGGCGGAAACGTCCGGGGGTGGAGGACTTCATGTACAGTATCACAACAACGAATATAATAGTGCTCAAAGTAAATACAACCACCATATACGTAATTGAAAAAGTTACACCAAAGTATATGTTTACATGTTTCAAAAGCAATTACATTATGATGACAAAAATAAATTGTTGACGGTTTAACGTCCCATCCTCAAAGCGATGAAGTTTTCCTGTTTCACTGATTTCCTGAGAATACAAGTAGTTTTAAAAGTGTCAACAATTAAGTTGGTGAGTTCATAAGAGTTTTGTTTGAAGGAGAAACCGTTTTCCTTGTAAAATCGATATGGTTTGATTTCCAGAAAATCCAATATTTTCTTAGTTAAATGTGAATAGAAATATTCCTTTATGATGCATTAATGAACCCTAGAATGACCTGTAGAGTTCCTCTATAATCGTCCAGCGTATATAAGTTATATAAGGTTTAAATGAGATAAAACGTTGAATATAATGGGTCCGCCCTAGGTCCACAACCAAACAAGGAACAGGAGATGAGGCAGGCATCACTAATTCTAGGCCAATCGAGACAAAATTCTTATAAGACTCAAACATGTACGCTCAGCGATTATAGTTGAAGTCTAACAGTTCTAGATGCAATGTAGTTTTAATATCATAATAACTAACTTAAGTGAACCTGGTACTTTGTATCGGTACCCCCTTTCTGTATAGAGACCCGACACTTTGTATTTGTACCCCTTTTTGTATAGAGACCCGGCACTTTGTATTTGTACCCCTTTTTGTGTAGAGACCCGGCACTTTGTATTTTTACCCCTTTTTGTATAGAGACCCAGCACTTTGTATTTGAACCCCCCCCCCCCCCCCCCTTTTTTTTTTTTGTATAAGTACGTTATGTAAATGATCATAAACTATACCTATTATAGTTTATTAAAATGTTTGAAATGTATATGTACCCTAACTATACCTATTATAGTTTAGTATATTTCTTTGTGGTGTTTAAGAACCCCATTCTATGGAAGTCAAATGTATAGTACAATATAGCTATGTTTAACTTGTTTTGTCTTGTACTAATGATTATGATGGAGGATTCTTATAAATTCAGTAAGTAATTTCCTATTATATAAATATATCATAACAAGAAATACATGTAATGCATGAAGTTATCAAAGTTTTAACACTTTGCTCAACATGTTACAAAGTGTTTTGATAGATAGAAGCTGTTAATTAATTCTTAGTCTTTCAGCACTGTTTTAGAAAAATCATAGAAAAATCATACGAAGTCGAAAACTAAATCCATAAATTCTGAGAGTTCGAAACATGTGTCTAGTTTACTCATAATTTTTATCACGATTTTTAATGACCTCCAACTTGGGTGAAAAAGTCCATAATCACAGACTGGTCCGGATTGCTGTTTGAAATGATAGGCAGTTTTGTAAAAATCACCATAAATTGTAGAAAAATCGTATGGAGATGTGCAAGTAGTCATTTTAAAGATAAAAACTTGAACTATTTGCACCTTGTACAGTTTTGAAAACAAAAATGTTTAAGATGCCCAAAACAGTCCGTGAATGGAGTTGAACTTTTCTGATGAAGGCTGTTAGAAAAATTTAGTTATGTTCTTGGTGTTTTAACTTATATTCCCCCCCCCCCCCCCTTGAAAACTTGAGAAAACATGAAAATGTAGGGGTACGAACTCACCTTGAGTGATTTCAGTAGATAAGTGTTGAAGAAGAGAAGTGTTCAACCCAAGAACACTTGAAGAATCACTTGAAGATTCGAAGCTCTAACGCTAATATGATGGAGTTTGTGTAAGATATTCATGATTTGAGTAGAATGAAGTGAAATAATCATAAGGAGGATGAATTATACTTACTGAGAGTGGAAGAACACTTGAAAATCAGCCTTGAATCTCGAAATTGGAGTGGGAAAAGTTTGAGAGAAAAGTGGTGTTTGATACTTGGTGAAATGAGGGCAAATGAGAGAAAATGAGGAGAGAGGATGTTTGTTCCAGCTCTAAAAACGTGGGAATGAGTGTAAGGGACATTGAAGTGACCTAGGTAAGGTGGGGAGGTGTGGTTAGTCAAAGAGTGGGTGTGGGGTGGTTGCTTGTGACTTTGGATAAGGCAAAGTCAACACTCCACCTTTAATAATTCACCCATTTGATTTTTATTATTTAGATAATGATTTTCATCAAAATATGTTTAAATTATGAATATTTAGAGTTTATTATGTTAAAATATAATTTCTGGAGAAAATCCCGCTTTAAAATCACGAAAAACGGGCTTAAAATGTTAAAAATATAAAAAATGGGCTAAAAGTGACAAATTTCCGAATTCTGGCCAAGGTTCGGTCTTCTGATGCTGAACCGAGAGAGAGAGAGAGACAGAAACCGAGAGGGGAGAAGAGAGAGGGAAAGAACCGAGAGGGGAGAAGAGAGAACAGAGGGGCGCGAGTAGAGACCGAGAGTAGGGAAGAGACAGAGAGGCGGGTAGAGACAAAGCGAGAAGCGAGCGACAGAGACAGAGCGAGAGAAGGGAACAGATGAGGCGACAGAGAACCGAGGCTCGGTCCTCGCGTGCATTTAGCCAACAGAGGCTCGGTCCTCGCGTGCTTTAGCCAACAGAGGCTCGGTCCTCGCGTGCTTTAGCCAACAGAGGCTCGGTCCTCGCATGCCACAGCCAACACGGGCTCGGTCCTCGCCTAAGAAGCCTCTCTTCTTGGTTTCGGTTCCTAAAGCCTATTTTTCTCGTTTTCGCCCCGTTTTAAGCCGTTTTTGACCCGGTTAAGGGTAGGAATGACCCGAATGATTCCAAAAAGTTACGGGAAACTTTTGAGAGAGATTTGGGAGAGATTTCTCACACTTGGAGAGATTTGGGAGAGATTTGACATTCTTGGAGAGATTTCTCATACACAGAGATATTTGCAAGAGTTTTCACATACTTGGAGAGATTTGGGAGAGATTTGACATTCTTGGAGAGATTTCTCATACAGAGAGATATTTGGGAGAGATTTCACATACTTGGAGAGATTTGGAATAGATTTGACACTCTTGGAGAGATTTCTCATACAAAGAGATATTTGAGAGAGATTTTACATACTTAGAGGGATTTGGGAGAGATTTGACATCCTTGGAGAGATTTCTAATACAGAGAGATATTTGAGAGAGATTTCGCATACTTGGAGAGATTTGGGAGAGGTTTGACATAGAGAGAGATAGAGTGAAAACAATTGAGAGAGGTTCCATGTGGGATAGTTGTGAGTGTCCGGCATCATAATGCATGGTTCGTAAACCCTGTTAAGCCTTATTTAAGGATCTTACACACTCCCGATGAGTATGCAACATTGTTTTATCGGCTTGGGCCGCCACGTACCACAGTTTTTAGGTTAAAGAGATCTAGTTGTACGTACTTTTCGATTTATGATTTCTTACCAGAATAGCGAGTTGTTTAGTAAATACTGAACGTAAGTCCAAGTACACAAGGGTTAGTTGAGCTGACCGGTTTGACTTATTGACTTTATTTGACTTTGAATTGACCAGAATTTGACGGTTGTCACATCATCCCCCCGTTAAAGGGAATTTTGTCCCGAAATTTGCACTTCGAATGGGGATCCAGGAATTTAGAGGAAAGATGGGGATAACTTTTCGTAGTACAAGAATTTGATTATGGTGAGGAATAACTCACCCGATGTCACATGATTATTACTATGCATGCTTTAATCGATGCTAGATTTAACATATAAAGAAATTCGGAATTCAAATGTCGATGTTAGAAACACGTACTGATATTTGCGGGCAGTTCCGGGGTGGTTTCTCCCTCGGTGATTGCAATCACCCTTCCACCACCACCATCATCTCTTGTCCTTGGGCATTCCCTTTTAAAGTGTCCCGTTTCTCCACACTCGTAACAGGTTGGGCTTACTCCAAAGCCAGGTACCTGGTTGATGGGTCGTGCTGGTGCCTTACAGAAACGAGCAGTGTGCCCCTCTCTGTCGCAGTTTTTGCAATGCATCTTTCGGCAAGCCCCAATGTGATGGAAGTTACACTTGTTGCATTTCGGAAGTGTTCCAGCGTATGGTTTCATGGGAGTCGGCGTGGTGAGGGTTGTGGCAGCATGAACAGCAAAGATCTGTTGCTTCTTAGTGAGGCCTTGGGCTGATTGGTCCTTCTTGTTGTCCAACAACTTTCTTTCGCTGTTCCTTCCTCTTGCTTGGGTAAGGGTGGTTGTTTTAGTGTCATGGTTGGCATGATGGTCAATGAGTTGTTGTGCTAACTCCTTGGCGCTGTCGAAGGTAGTTGGTCTTGAGGCCAGCACGCTATCTTGAATTTCGGGGGACAATCCCCATAGGTATCGCTCCAACTTTTTGTCTTCCGGGGTGACCATAGCGGGACAAAGGAGTGCTAGATCACAAAATCGGTTGGTGTAAGTTGTAAGGTTGGAGCCTGCCATTATGAGATTCCATAGTTCTTGCTCCAGCTTTTGCACTTCACCTCTTGGGCAATATTCCTTCAGCATCATCTTCTTTAAGTCCTCCCAACTTAACGAGTTAGCCACTGCAAGCGTAAGCGACTTAACTCTACCGTTCCACCAAGTGAGAGCTCTTCCGATGAAGGTGAATGTCGCGTACTTGACTTTGCTCGCTTCGGGGCAAGCACAAATCTCAAAGATTGCTTCGGTCCTCTCGAACCATTGAATTAGTGCGAGGACACCCCCACTTCCATCGAAGGAATCGGGTTTGCCATTTGTGAAGTCCTTGTAAGTGCATTCCCTTGTACGTCCTGCACTATCCCCGTGGTTAGGGTTTGTGGCTCGAGATCCAGCACCACCAGTGCTATTTGTGCCAATTTGTGACATTGCAGCTACCACGGCTGCTGTTACTGTAGCTTGGAACATTTCGGGATCAAACTGGGGAGGTGGCGTCGGAGGTGGTGGCGCTGTGCTGCCCGAAGGTCTGGGTCTTTTCCTTGGCGGCATCGTTCTGTCATGAGTTTGCAAAAAGAAAAATGATCAGATGGTAAGTTTCTACTAGTAAAGACAAGTCAGTTGTTATAGAATTAGATTTTTCCTGCATTATTCTTTGATTTAAGAATTTCTTATATATATTTCATAAAGGAAGTCCATATGAATGAACTTCATGAGTTAGTAGGTTTTGCGGTCTCTCTTAGATTTTCCACGAGTGTGCTCAAGGCGATTGGTGCGGATCGTATGTATTCTTGTATTTGCATCAACCTCTGCGATACAATGGAGAGTTGTTCTATCCTGAATCTCGTTTCGGGCAACTCTACGGACCGGGATTGGAAAAAATTTCTATCTGCTGAGCTTCCTTCGTTTATGTTGTAGAAGCTTCGTTATCTATTAAACGACGTATGTTGGTCTTGTTCTTCGCTCCAGGTTTCCAAGCACTCTACCCAAGGAGGCGTCGGGCCTTGAAAAGCCGGTCGAGGGTTGGGATTCGGAACAAGAGTCATCGGGGTTAAGTTCTCCACTTCAGGGTCGGAGTCAGAACCATCAGCATAGCCTTCAGCTTGGTGACCATCTACAGGGGTTGGGTAATCATTCTCTGGCTCCTCTCCGAGCCATTTGGTATTGTCGTGGTTAGGGTAGTACGGGTCATCGTGTGGATGGAATCCATCCATGATATCTTCGCGAGAAATGGGGATATAAGAAATAACTAAGCAAACGTACTAATTAGCTAATTATATGATGATCTTTATCAGGTACTTCAACAAATTGTTTAGTGCATACTAGTTATATGTATTCGGGACAGGATAGACCTTCGAATAAACGACCCTAACTCTAAATCCCCAATCCAACGAGAACAGGAAGTAGAGCAAAGATCCACAGATTCTAAGTCTATGACGTCCTGGATACATAAAATTTTAATGTATCCACTAAGCAACTATTGACCTATTGATGAAGATCTATTTAGTTCTCACATATGTAATTATAATAATGCCAAAATACCCCTATGGTATTTCATTGTGGTAGTGTTGGTAAGTTTTTAGACTTGTTGCCACATCACAACCATTCTTGGGCATATGCTAATCACTCCTCGGACCAGCATAGTTGATCAGGCTATGCCACTCCCAAGACTGACCATACATCCCCAGGCTTACCTGTGATATCCAACAATCATTACTTTTGTTTTGTCCTAAAATGATGCTGACCTTAGTATGTATGCATGCGTGTATACTTTTAACAAAAACTATTTATTCCTAAAGGTATAGTGGTTTTGAAATCTTAAAATCAGAGACCTTAGTCCCAATGCATTTATAGTTTGTATATCTTATGTGGTTCGACATACTTAGCTCACTATAAACAATGCTCTGATACCAATCTGTCACACCCCAAACCAAGGATGGCGGAAACGTCCGGGGGTGGAGGACTTCATGTACAGTATCACAACAACGAATATAATAGTGCTCAAAGTAAATACAACCACCATATATGTAATTGAAAAAGTTACACCAAAGTATATGTTTACATGTTTCAAAAGCACTTACATTATGATGACAAAAATAAATTGTTGACGGTTTAACGTCCCATCCTCAAAGCGATGAAGTTTTCCTGTTTCATTGATTTCCTGAGAATACAAGTAGTTTTAAAAGTGTCAACAATTAAGTTGGTGAGTTCATAAGAGTTTTGTTTGAAGGAGAAACCGTTTTCCTTGTAAAATCGATATGGTTTGATTTCCAGAAAATCCAATATTTTCTTAGTTAAATGTGAATAGAAATATTCCTTTATGATGCATTAATGAACCCTAGAATGACCCGTAGAGTTCCTCTATAATCGTCCAGCGTATATAAGTTATATAAGGTTTAAATGAGATAAAACGTTGAATATAATGGGTCCGCCCTAGGTCCACAACCAAACAAGGAACAGGAGATGAGGCAGGCATCACTAATTCTAGGCCAATCGAGACAAAATTCTTATAAGACTCAAACATGTACGCTCAGCGATTATAGTTGAAGTCTAACAGTTCTAGATGCAATGTAGTTTTAATATCATAATAACTAACTTAAGTGAACCTGGTACTTTGTATCGGTACCCCCTTTCTGTATAGAGACCCGACACTTTGTATTTGTACCCCTTTTTGTATAGAGACCCGGCACTTTGTATTTGTACCCCTTTTTGTGTAGAGACCCGGCACTTTGTATTTTTACCCCTTTTTGTATAGAGACCCAACACTTTGTATTTGAACCCCCCCCCCCCCCCCCCCTTTTTTTTATATAAGTACGTTATGCAAATGATCATAAACTATACCTATTATAGTTTATTAAAATGTTTGAAATGTATATGTACCCTAACTATACCTATTATAGTTTAGTATATTTCTTTGTGGTGTTTAAGAACCCCATTCTATGGAAGTCAAATGTATAGTACAATATAGCTATGTTTAACTTGTTTTGTCTTGTACTAATGATTATGATGGAGGATTCTTATAAATTCAGTAAGTAATTTCCTATTATATAAATATATCATAACAAGAAATACATGTAATGCATGAAGTTATCAAAGTTTTAACACTTTGCTCAACATGTTACAAAGTGTTTTGATAGATAGAAGCTGTTAATTAATTCTTAGTCTTTCAGCACTGTTTTAGAAAAATCATAGAAAAATCATACGAAGTCGAAAACTAAATCCGTAAATTCTGAGAGTTCGAAAAATGTGTCTAGTTTACTAATAATGTTTATCACGATTTTTAATGACCTCCAACTTGGGTGAAAAAGTCCATAATCACAGACTGGTCCGGATTGCTGTTTGAAATGATAGGCAATTTTGTCAAAATCACCATAAATTGTAGAAAAATCGTATGGAGATGTGCAAGTAGTCATTTTAAAGCTAAAAACTTAAACTATTTTCACCTTGTACAGTTTTGAAAACAAAAATGTTTAAGATGCCCAAAACAGTCCGTGAATGGAGTTGAACTTTTCTGATGAAGGCTGTTAGAAAAATTTAGTTATGTTCTTGGTGTTTTAACTTGTATTCCCCCCCCCCCCCCCCACTGAAAACTTGATAAAACATGAAAATGTAGGGGTACGAACTCACCTCGAGTGATTTCAGTAGACAAGTGTTGAAGAAGAGAAGTGTTCAACCCAAGAACACTTGAAGAATCACTTGAAGATTCGAAGCTCTAACGCTAATATGATGGAGTTTGTGTAAGATATTCATGATTTGAGTAGAATGAAGTGAAATAATCATAAGAAGGATGAATTATACTTACTGAGAGTGGAAGAACACTTGAAAATCAGCCTTGAATCTCGAAATTGGAGTGGGAAAAGTTTGAGAGAAAAGTGGTGTTTGATACTTGGTGAAATGAGGGCAAATGAGAGAAAATGAGGAGAGAGGATGTTTGTTCCAGCTCTAAAAACGTGGGAATGAGTGTAAGGGACATTGAAGTGACCTAGGTAAGGTGGGGAGGTGTGGTTAGTCAAAGAGTGGGTGTGGGGTGGTTGCTTGTGACTTTGGATAAGGCAAAGTCAACACTCCACCTTTAATAATTCACCCATTTGATTTTTATTATTTAGATAATGATTTTCATCAAAATATGTTTAAATTATGAATATTTAGAGTTTATTATGTTAAAATATAATTTCTGGAGAAAATCCCGCTTTAAAATCACGAAAAACGGGCTTAAAATGTTAAAAATATCAAAAATGGGCTAAAAGTGACAAATTTCCGAATTCTGGCCAAGGTTCGGTCTTCTGATGCTGAACCGAGAGAGAGAGAGAGAGACAGAAACCGAGAGGGGAGAAGAGAGAGGGAAAGAACCGAGAGGGGAGAAGAGAGAACAGAGGGGCGCGAGTAGAGACCGAGAGTAGGGAAGAGACAGAGAGGCGGGTAGAGACAGAGCGAGAAGCGAGCGACAGAGACAGAGCGAGAGAAGGGAACAAATGAGGCGACAGAGAACCGAGGCTCGGTCCTCGCGTGCATTTAGCCAACAGAGGCTCGGTCCTCGCGTGCTTTAGCCAACAGAGACTCGGTCCTCGCGTGCTTTAGCAAACAGAGGCTCGGTCCTCGCATGCCACAGCCAACACGGGCTCGGTCCTCGCCTAAGAAGCCTTTTTTCTTGGTTTCGGTTCCTAAAGCCTATTTTTCTCGTTTTCGCCCCGTTTTAAGCCGTTTTTGACCCGGTTAAGGGTAGGAATGACCCGAATGATTCCAAAAAGTTACGGGAAACTTTTGAGAGAGATTTGGGAGAGATTTTCTCACACTTGGAGAGATTTGGGAGAGATTTGACATTCTTGGAGAGATTTCTCATACACAGAGATATTTGCGAGAGTTTTCACATACTTGGAGAGATTTGGGAGAGATTTGACGTTCTTGGAGAGATTTCTCATACAGAGAGATATTTGGGAGAGATTTCACATACTTGGAGAGATTTGGAATAGATTTGACACTCTTGGAGAGATTTCTCATACAAAGAGATATTTTAGAGAGATTTTACATACTTAGAGGGATTTGGGAGAGATTTGACATCATTGGAGAGATTTCTAATACAGAGAGATATTTGAGAGAGATTTCGCATACTTGGAGAGATTTGGGAGAGGTTTGACATAGAGAGAGATAGAGTGAAAACGATTGAGAGAGGTTCCATGTGGGATAGTTGTGAGTGTCCGGCATCGCAATGCATGGTTTGTAAACCCTGTTAAGCCTTATTTAAGGATCTTACACACTCCCGATGAGTATGCAACATTGTTTTATCGGCTTGGGCCGCCACGTACCACAGTTTTTAGGTTAAAGAGATCTAGTTGTACGTACTTTTCGATTTATGATTTCTTACCAGAATAGCGAGTTGTTTAGTAAATACTGAACGTAAGTCCAAGTACACAAGGGTTAGTTGAGCTGACCGGTTTGACTTATTGACTTTATTTGACTTTGAATTGACCAGAATTTGACGGTTGTCACATCATCCCCCCGTTAAAGGGAATTTCGTCCCGAAATTTGCACTTCGAATGGGGATCCAGGAATTTAGAGGAAAGATGGGGATAACTTTTCGTAGTACAAGAATTTGATTATGGTGAGGAATAACTCGCCCGATGTCACATGATTATTACTATGCATGCTTTAATCGATGCTAGATTTAACATATAAAGAAATTCGGAATTCAAATGTCAATGTTAGAAACACGTACTGATATTTGCGGGCAGTTCCAGGGTGGTTTCTCCCTTGGTGATTGCAAGCACCCTTCCACCACCACCAGCATCTCTTGTCCTTAGGCATTCCCTTTTAAAGTGTCCCGTTTCTCCACACTCGTAACAGGTTGGGCTTACTCCGAAGCCAGGTACCTGGTTGATGGGTCGTGCTGGTGCCTTACAGAAATGAGCAGTGTGCCCCTCTCTGTCGCAGTTTTTGCAATGCATCTTTCGGTAAGCCCCAGTGTGATGGAAGTTACACTTGTTGCATTTCGGAAGTGTTCCAGCGTATGGTTTCATGGGAGTCGGCGTGGTGAGGGTTGTGGCAGCATGAACAGCAAAGATCTGTTGCTTCTTAGCGAGGCCTTGGGCTGATTGGTCCTTCTTGTTGTCCAACAACTTTCTTTCACTGTTCCCTCCTCTTGCTTGGGTAAGGGTGGTTGTTTTAGTGTCATGGTTGGCATGATGGTCAATGAGTTATTGTGCTAACTCCTTGGCGCTGTCGAAGGTAGTTGGTCTTGAGGCAAGCACGCTATCTTGAATTTCGGGGGACAATCCCCAGAGGTATCGCTCCAACTTTTTGTCTTCCGGGGTGACCATAGCGGGACAAAGGAGTGCTAGATCACAAAATCGGTTGGTGTAAGTTGTAAGGTTGGAGCCTGCCATTCTGAGATTCCATAGTTCTTGCTCCAGCTTTTGCACTTCACCTCTTGGGTAATATTCCTTCAGCATCATCTTCTTTAAGTCCTCCCAACTTAACGAGTTAGCCACTGCAAGCGTAAGCGACTTAACTCTACCGTTCCACCAAGTGAGAGCTCTTCCGATGAAGGTGAATGTCGCGTACTTGACTTTGCTCGCTTCGGGGCAAGCACAAATCTCAAAGATTGCTTCGGTCCTCTCGAACCATTGAATTAGTGCGAGGACACCCCCACTTCCATCGAAGGAATCGGGTTTGCCATTTGTGAAGTCCTTGTAAGTGCATTCCCTTGTGCGTCCTGCACTATCCCCGTGGTTAGGGTTTGTGGCTCCAGATCCAGCACCACCAGTGCTATTTGTGCCAATTTGTGACATTGCAGCTACCACGGCTGCTGTTACTGCAGCTTGGAACATTTCGGGATCAAACTGGGGAGGTGGCGTCGGAGGTGGTGGCGCTGTGCTGCCCGAAGGTCTGGGTCTTTTCCTTGGCGGCATCGTTCTGTCATGAGTTTGCAAAAAGAAAAATGATCAGATGGTAAGTTTCTACTAGTAAAGACAAGTCAGTTGTTATAGAATTAGATTTTTCCTGCATTATTCTTTGATTTAAGAATTTCTTATATATATATTTCATAAAGGAAGTCCATATGAATGAACTTCATGAGTTAGTAGGTTTTGCGGTCTCTCTTAGATTTTCCACGAGTGTGCTCAAGGCGATTGGTGCGGATCGTATGTATTCTTGTATTTGCATCAACCTCTGCGATACTATGGAGAGTTGTTCTATCCTGAATCTCGTTTCGGGCAACTCTACGGATCGGGATTGGAAAAAATTTCTATCTGCTGAGCTTCCTTCGTTTGTGTTGTAGAAGCTTCATTCTCTATTAAACGACGTATGTTGGTCTTGTTCTTCGCTCCAGGTTTCCAAGCACTCTACCCAAGGAGGCGTCGGGCCTTGAAAAGCCGGTCGAGGGTTGGGATTCGGAACAAGAGTCATCGGGGTTAAGTTCTCCACTTCAGGGTCGGAGTCAGAACCATTAGCATAGCCTTCAGCTTGGTGACCATCTACAGGGGTTGGGTAATCATTCTCTGGCTCCTCTCCGAGCCATTTGGTATTGTCGTGGTTAGTGTAGTACGGGTCGTCGTGTGGATGGAATCCAGCCATGATATCTTCGCGAGAAATGGGGATATAAGAAATAACTAAGAAAACGTACTAATTAGCTAATTATATGATGATCTTTATCAGGTACTTCAACAAATTGTTTAGTGCATACTAGTTATATGTATTCGGGACAGGATAGACCTTCGAATAAACGACCCTAACTCTAAATCCCCAATCCAACGAGAACAGGAAGTAGAGCAAAGATCCACAGATTCTAAGTCTATGACGTCCTGGATACATAAAATTTTAATGTATCCACTAAGCAACTATTGACCTATTGATGAAGATCTATTTAGTTCTCACATATGTAATTATAATAATGCCAAAATACCCCTATGGTATTTCATTGTGGTAGTGTTGGTAAGTTTTTAGACTTGTTGCCACATCACAACCATTCTTGGGCATATGCTAATCACTCCTCGGACCAGCATAGTTGATCAGGCTATGCCACTCCCAAGAATGACCATACATCCCCAGGCTTACCTGTGATATCCAACAATCATTACTTTTGTTTTGTCCTAAAATGATGCTGACCTTAGTATGTATGCATGCGTGTATACTTTTAACAAAAACTATTTATTCCTAAAGGTATAGTGGTTTTGAAATCTTAAAATCAGAGACCTTAGTCCCAATGCATTTATAGTTTGTATATCTTATGTGGTTCGACATACTTAGCTCACTATAAACAATGCTCTGATACCAATCTGTCACACCCCAAACCAAGGATGGCGGAAACGTCCGGGGGTGGAGGACTTCATGTACAGTATCACAACAACGAATATAATAGTGCTCAAAGTAAATACAACCACCATATACGTAATTGAAAAAGTTACACCAAAGTATATGTTTACATGTTTCAAAAGCAATTACATTATGATGACAAAAATAAATTGTTGACGGTTTAACGTTCCATCCTCAAAGCGATGAAGTTTTCCTGTTTCACTGATTTCCTGAGAATACAAGTAGTTTTAAAAGTGTCAACAATTAAGTTGGTGAGTTCATAAGAGTTTTGTTTGAAGGAGAAACCGTTTTCCTTGTAAAATCGATATGGTTTGATTTCCAAAAAATCCAATATTTTCTTAGTTAAATGTGAATAGAAATATTCCTTTATGATGCATTAATGAACCCTAGAATGACCCGTAGAGTTCCTCTATAATCGTCCAGCGTATATAAGTTATATAAGGTTTAAATGAGATAAAACGTTGAATATAATGGGTCCGCCCTAGGTCCACAACCAAACAAGGAACAGGAGATGAGGCAGGCATCACTAATTCTAGGCCAATCGAGACAAAATTCTTATAAGACTCAAACATGTACGCTCAGCGATTATAGTTGAAGTCTAACAGTTCTAGATGCAATGTAGTTTTAATATCATAATAACTAACTTAAGTGAACCTGGTACTTTGTATCGGTACCCCCTTTCTGTATAGAGACCCGACACTTTGTATTTGTACCCCTTTTTGTATAGAGACCCGGCACTTTGTATTTGTACCCCTTTTTGTGTAGAGACCCGACACTTTGTATTTTTACCCCTTTTTGTATAGAGACCCAGCACTTTGTATTTGAACCCCCCCTTTTTTTTTTTTGTATAAGTACGTTATGTAAATGATCATAAACTATACCTATTATAGTTTATTAAAATGTTTGAAATGTATATGTACCCTAACTATACCTATTATAGTTTAGTATATTTCTTTGTGGTGTTTAAGAACCCCATTCTATGGAAGTCAAATGTATAGTACAATATAGCTATGTTTAACTTGTTTTGTCTTGTACTAATGATTATGATGGAGGATTCTTATAAATTCAGTAAGTAATTTCCTATTATATAAATATATCATAACAAGAAATACATGTAATGCATGAAGTTATCAAAGTTTTAACACTTTGCTCAACATGTTACAAAGTGTTTTGATAGATAGAAGCTGTTAATTAATTCTTAGTCTTTCAGCACTGTTTTAGAAAAATCATACGAAGTCGAAAACTAAATCCGTAAATTCTAAGAGTTCGAAAAATGTGTCTAGTTTACTAATAATTTTTATCACGATTTTTAATGACCTCCAACTTGGGTGAAAAAGTCCATAATCACAGACTGGTCCGGATTGCTGTTTGAAATGATAGGCAGTTTTGTACAAATCACCATAAATTGTAGAAAAATCGTATGGAGATGTGCAAGTAGTCATTTTAAAGCTAAAAACTTAAACTATTTTCACCTTGTACAGTTTTGAAAACAAAAATGTTTAAGATGCCCAAAACAGTCCGTGAATGGAGTTGAACTTTTCTGATGAAGGCTGTTAGAAAAATTTAGTTATGTTCTTGGTGTTTTAACTTGTATTCCCCCCCTGAAAACTTGAGAAAACATGAAAATGTAGGGGTACGAACTCAACTTGAGTGATTTCAGTAGATAAGTGTTGAAGAAGAGAAGTGTTCAACCCAAGAACACTTGAAGAATCACTTGAAGATTCGAAGCTCTAACGCTAATATGATGGAGTTTGTGTAAGATATTCATGATTTGAGTAGAATGAAGTGAAATAATCATAAGGAGGATGAATTATACTTACTGAGAGTGGAAGAACACTTGAAAATCAGCCTTGAATCTCGAAATTGGAGTGGGAAAAGTTTGAGAGAAAAGTGGTGTTTGATACTTGGTGAAATGAGGGCAAATGAGAGAAAATGAGGAGAGAGGATGTTTTTTCCAGCTCTAAAAACGTGGGAATGAGTGTAAGGGACATTGAAGTGACCTAGGTAAGGTGGGGAGGTGTGGTTAGTCAAAGAGTGGGTGTGTGGTGGTTGCTTGTGACTTTGGATAAGGCAAAGTCAACACTCCACCTTTAATAATTCACCCATTTGATTTTTATTATTTAGATAATGATTTTCATCAAAATATGTTTAAATTATGAATATTTAGAGTTTATTATGTTAAAATATAATTTCTGGAGAAAATCCCGCTTTAAAATCACGAAAAACGGGCTTAAAATGTTAAAAATATCAAAAATGGGCTAAAAGTGACAAATTTCCGAATTCTGGCCAAGGTTCGGTCTTCTGATGCTGAACCGAGAGAGAGAGAGATAGAAACCAAGAGGGGAGAAGAGAGAGGGAAAGAACCGAGAGGGGAGAAGAGAGAACAGAGGGGCGCGAGTAGAGACCGAGAGTAGGGAAGAGACAGAGAGGCGGGTAGAGACAGAGCGAGAAGCGAGCGACAGAGACAGAGCGAGAGAAGGGAACAGATGAGGCGACAGAGAACTGAGGCTCAGTCCTCGCGTGCATTTAGCCAACAGAGGCCCGGTCCTCGCGTGCTTTAGCCAACAGAGGCTCGGTCCTCGCGTGCTTTAGCCAACAGAGGCTCGGTCCTCGCATGCCACAGCCAACACGGGCTCGGTCCTCGCCTAAGAAGCCTCTCTTCTTGGTTTCGGTTCCTAAAGCCTATTTTTCTCGTTTTCGCCCCGTTTTAAGCCGTTTTTGACCCGGTTAAGGGTAGGAATGACCCGTTTTAAGCCGTTTTTCTCGTTTTCGCCCCGTTGGTAAAGTTAGTAACTTCCCACAAATTACTTCCATTTACTAGAAGTATGTTAGACTGGTATGTAGCCATATAGTTACTCTTGCTTAACCAAGTGCTAATGAATTCATTTGGATCTTGTTTAGTGTGTAAAATTGATACCTGTGCATGCACACAAGGTATCCCTGATATCTTTTATAGTCTGCAGCTGCAGTAATGGTGTACCAAGTTAACTCCATAACTCTGAAAGCCATCCCTAATTTCATATGTACTAACACCACTTGGCACTGCACACCAAGTCCTACAAATATAAACACTTAGGTTAGTATAAATACTCAATTAAAAACCTATATTTATATATGAAATACAATTTATACCTTATATCCTCACCAAATTCCTCCATCTTCAGAAGTGCTGCTTCACACACATCACCATCCCATTTATTTGCTTCCTCTTTTAAGTTGTGGAACCTTTCCATCATGTAAAGTCTTATTTCTTCAAGCATAGCCAAGAGAGTCTTATTTCTAGCATCTACAATGATTGCGTTAAAACACTTTGCAATCCCATTCTCTACAACCTCACATACCAAACCACCACTAAAATATGCCATGCACCATGAATGAGGGTCTCTAGCCATAAGATGATCATAAGCACCTTCACTTAAAGTCTTTATCCTTTCCATGTTTATCTTGAAATCCCATTTTGTTGTGGATTTTGCAGCTTTGCAAAACATGTTTCTGAATTGTATCCCACTATACACTTTCCTAAAATTTGCATAAATATGCCTAGAACATTGTCTGTGCTCTACATGGGGTAGAATTTCCTTTGTTGCTTCAATAAGACCCTACTACATGAACAAGTATATTAGTAAATACTATTAGCAAGTAGAATATATGGTATGTAAATAAAGGAACCTATCATTACCTTGTGTTGATCACTAATGACACATAATCCCCTACCAACATCCATTGAAAGATCTTCAATAACTAGTTCCAAGAACCATTTCCAATTAAGCTTGTTTTCAACCTCAACAATAACCCATGCTATAGGGTTAATTTAATTATTTGCATATCTTCCAATTGCAGTTAGTAGCTCACCCTTGCATTGTCCCTTTAAAAAACAGCCATCCAACCCTATAACTCTACGACACCATATTTGCCATCCCTCTTTGATTGATTTAAAACACACATACATTCTATGAAAAGTTGTAGTCTGATCAGGGTTTAGGTTAACAAAAATCCTAACTATGCTACCTGGATTGGACCCCATCAGTTCATGTTCATAATCCCACACTCTTGCATAATGGTCACTCAATTTGCCATGAATTAAGGACAATGCCCTACACCTTGATCTATAACACTTTGACCGTGAGACGTTACAATGATATTTACTTTGAATCATTGCCTGCATTTCCTTTCATTTTAACTTTGATTTCCTTACTAGTTCTTTCACAAATTGCTCTGCTAACCAAGTTGGATTCATAAGACTTGAACTACTAAAACTCCTAACACATGTATGCCTGTCATTAATCTTTTTCACATCGAATGATTTCTCAATACTCATCCATGAAGCACAAACCCTAAAAGGGCATTTTTCTGGATCAGTTGCACAAACAGCCACTAGTCTAACACTATCACACTTCTTGAAACAAATTTTATAAACCTTATGGATGGAATAATTTGTTAAACATAATTTCAGTTGATGTCTGGACCCATACCTTTCTCCGAGAATTGGTTTCATAACATTCCATTTGACCTTCAGATCATGGATGGAATATTCGGTTTGATCTACATCACTATCTTCTTCACTAGATTCTTAAGTATCTTTCACATCATCTACTTTACCATAACCGTTGGACTCCACTCGTGCATGCTCTCCTTCACCTCCTAGTGGTTCGTCATCACTCTCTTCACACAAAATGTTAAGAAACTCATCTCTGCATCTTGAAACTGGATTTCTTTTGAAAAATTATCAAGTTAAACGTCGATGGTGTTTGACTCAAATACTTCATCCATCGACAAAATCTTTGGAGGAACACAGTGGATGAATCCAAGGATTGTGGGGAATAAAGAGGCGAGAATAAAGTGGTTTTCTTTAAAGGAAAACCCTAAATAAATGAAGTCAATGTACAATCACCATTAAGATGCCACATATACATTTGTAACCGGTTAAATGAGGCTTACCGGATGAATGGGATTAAATTCTTAGGTTTATTCGGTTTATTTGGGGGGTTTTGTATTCATAAAAAAAAATTAGGAATTTTTTAAAACTTTTTCCAAAATATTGAGAATTTACTGTAGATATGCCTTAAAAAAATACTCATAAACTCTTTACGTTAAATAATTAATTGCAAAAATAAAATTTAAAAATGGAAATACAGTTACGATATTAGGATCATATGTACATCAAATTCTTATCTATATTTCTTTTTGTTAGATACTAGTACAAAAATACCATTTAATGATACACATTGCGTGTCATAAAAGCCACAGATAACACGCAAATGTGTGTCAAGGAAGGCCCTGTGATAAAGTAAGACGACACGTTTTTGCGTGTTGTAAACTTATGACGTGCATTTACGACACACATTGTGTGTCAAGGAAGACCCTTTCATAAATGAATACAACTCACATTTGTGTGTTGTAACCTTACGACATGCATATATGACATACAATGCGTATCATTGAAGCCCTTGTCATAAAAAAAAGATGACACACACTTTTACGTGTCATAAATTTTAATGTTTTTTTAAATACATTATAGATTTACTAGTTTTTAAATTAAATGACAATTAATGTCTTATCATAAACCATAAAATACATATATCATAAAAAATCTATTTCATACAATAAATGCAGTCATTACATTGTGTAAATAGACAAATATACCCATTTAGTTTAAAAGCAATATCGTTAGCAACCATCTTTACATATCTCAAACATTCTAATTTCTAAATTCTTGCAGTTTCTTCAGGTCTCGTGAAGTCTTACCCAATAATTTTCCTTTGTATATCCAACAACAATGTAAGAAACTATTAACAAAGCGTAATGGCCAGATCAAGCAATAGGTCTCTAGTTCTCCTCATGATGTCTTTAGATTAAGAGTAGAAACAATCTTTTCCTACAACCAAAGAAACTCTCTAATGTTTGTTACAATCATTCAAAAAATAGCAATGTTCTTTCCTTTATCTTTTTGCATCCTACGGTCATTAATTACAATATTATAAATGGGTATGTTTTCCACAACATGATCCCTTAATAAAAAAATTTGAAAGTAGGATACAGTAATAAAAAATGAAAGTACACTGCTATTTTTTTAACATTACAAAAATTTTCAAGTCAAGTTATCAGTCACATGTTGAATAAGCATTAGTTTTTGATAATAATAGGATATATAATTATTTCCTTTTATAACGCCCTAAATTTCAAACAAAAATTTTCAATTAAAACATTAAGCGTTTATCCAAATCACAACTATAAGATCTTAAAACATTTATCAAAGTATCATTTAAATGTTATCATGTGTACAAGCCCCCATTGATTCGATGTAATCGAGTCGTACCCCTCCTGTCATATAAGAAAACCTGAAACGTGTAAACCACAAATCATAAGCACAAAGCTTAGTAAGTTCCCTAAAATACCATATACAACACAACATAAATAAACAACTATAGGTTATTAGCAACCCTGAGACTATCAGCAGTCCCAGTTGACAAATAACATGCCATGTGGGTTATCAGCATCCCTAGAGACTATTAGCAGCCATAGAAGGCAACAACATGCTTGGTGGGTTATCACCAACCCTGGAGACTACCCGAAGTCTTAGTACATAGTAACTCATATCAAAGTAACAATAAGCGAGACCCAGCTAGTAAGCGCACACACACACACACAAACACACACACATATATATATATATATATATATATATATATATATATATATATATTACTACACGGGCTCATACAAACATGTAAGAGTCGCAAAGAGATCTAGCATCTACATACACAATTTAGCGAGTCGGCATTGGTTCCTTCGACTCACAAGCACATGGAGGAGACGCACCTCAAACTGCTAAAACAACCAGAAAAATGTTCGGACTGCTGATAATGGAAACCTCCGAACTAATTATAATCAAATAATATCCAAATTACAAATCATGTCATAAACCATAACTGGGCCCTACCTAAAGATACCCAAATGCTTAAAATGGTCCTAAATCCTAAATGGTGCCTAAAGCCCATTATGGGACGAAATCCAAGAAGGCCCAAGGCCTATCAATGACCCAAATTAAGAAAGACTAGTGGCCCAAAACCGTAATAGTCCAATTCCCATAACTATGCCCTTTAAGGGTAAAAAGACCATTTTGCCCCTTCTATGGTCCAAAACCCTAAATCTTGACCAAAAGTCAAGAGTCAGCAAAAGTAAACTGCCCAACGCATACGTTGGGCATACTATCCCCCTATGCGTGGTGTACTCAAAGGATCAATTGGGTCGGGGTCAGGCCTAGCTTGGTTGGGCGTAGCCAGAAGTATGCGGGGCGTACACCGTCTGATCCTAAAAACCACTTCAAAATTTCTTAATCGTTAAGACATGCACTCCAATCATATATCTGACCTCTATAAAATTCAAACTTAATCCATACTCAACACCACCAAACTCTTGCATGGCTGAAAAGGGACCATCAAGCAACCATTTTTATGAATTTAAGTACACTAATACATCTAAACTGACAACCAAAATACTCTAGAGTAACCCATACCGAAAAAGGTCCAAGCTTTGGGAAAAAAGCTTATGAAAACCCATTTAAGAGATCTAGAAAGAAAGATATCAAATTATAAACTTTATACCTTCAAAAGATACACAAAGTGAAGGGTTTTGAGCATTCTAACACTCCTAAGGTGTACATGCAACCCCAAATACCTCGGATCTATGTTTTCTCTATTATACATGCAAACTTGATCTATCCAAGGTATTACCCTAAATAGCATATAAAACTTTGATAGTTGGGTGATAAAACAAGTTAGATGAAATACCTTTTGTTGTAGTTGGAAGCCTTGGACCTTTAAGAACTTAGTCCCCCAAGTGTTGCACCTCAAATGGAATCACACAACACCACTAACAATGGAGGAACTTGAGAGGAGGTCACTTGCACTTCATAAAATTGGCTAGCCCTCTTGTGTTTCCACTAGTTCCAATTTCATGATCTAGAAGGGTTCTTATATAGTGTGGCAAACTAGGGTTACACCATGTAAACTGTGACAACCCTATATTTTCCAAAAGCAGTGTAACACTCAAAAGACAAATACAACGAAATTAACCTAAAAAATAAAACTGTTTAAATATCTAAGTTGGGATGCATCAAATATTAGATATCGTGCCAAGGTTTCCAAAAACATAAAGAACGTTCAAAACCGGGTTATATTGAAGAAATTATAACCACTCATACATTTACGACACACCGTTAAAACGCTATTTAACGTAAAAAGTGAAATTTCAATAAAATGCATTTTAGCCTTAAGTATCTAAACAAAAGTTGTAGATTTCGTTAAGTGGTGAGCGTGCATAAAAAGATCGCCCAAAATGGACTTCGTATGAAGAAGTTACGAATTTTCAAAGTTTCGTAAACGTAGTAGAGAGATAAAAACTTAAATTAAAGATTGAATGATATTTAGCTAATGCAACCTAAACGAGAGTTGAAGATCTCCACAATAGGAGTGAAATGATAAAAAACAAATGAAAACTAACGTCGAATAAAGAAACTATGAATTTTTAATGGGCTTTAGCAGTCCCGGCCTATTAAAAATATATCATAAAAAATAAATCAAAACTAGCTGACGGAGTCTAAATGAAAGTTGTAGAGCATAATCTCACCTACGCGTGGATATAAAGAACGTGAAAAACGGAGCCCGTACGCGAAAGTTACGGAATTTAGAAGACGGAAGTCAGGATTACGCCCCGCGTAATATAGGGGTACGCCCTGCGTACTCAGGGGCAGAGTCGAGTCCCATCGGCTTCAACTCTACGCCTAGATAGATCGGAGTCGTAAGCCATGACGCGAAGTTACGCCCCGCGTAACGCGTACTACTAGCGTACTCCGGTGGTACGCCCCGCATACGCGATCCTCCAGCCCTATAAATAGAGGGTTTGAGCTTCGGGTTTTTGCACACTTTCTCAAAACTCCCAATCACCCTCTCATACTTTCAAGCACCAGAAGCTGTCCCGACGCCCTCGGTTTCCGCACCCGAGCCCCGACGAAGGTTCTACGCTACCGAGATCCCCGAAGAGGTCGAAGACGCAGCTTTCCACGGTTGAAGTTCTGCTCGACTCTAGTCCCACTCTCTTCAAACCAAACAAGTGAGTTCATACCCCTACCTTTCAAATCTTTTTATATTTTAGGGGGGAAATACAAGTACAACACAAGTAAAAGTATCGTTTTATAAACATAAAAGTAACATCTATCTTATTGATTATCGATACCACAACTTACTTTACATATAAAGGGCTAGTATATCATCAAGTTATTTTCACCAAATGGAACATACTTTCTGAAAAACTATAATGAGTATAGTTAGAAAGTTATTCATACATTGTTACGTATGCAACTTGAAAAATGAAATACTTTCAAACAAAATGAAGTAAAGTCTTTCTTATTGTAAATCTATTTATACTAAGTGATGTGAGATATTCAAACTTCAACGTACTCTTATGTATGCATTTCAAGACCTGTATTATATACCATAATCTCTTGGGGGGAGAGCATGATACTTGTGTATAGATCTATACGGGATTGACAACCCCGCACCTAAGCTGTTTGCTACAGTTAGGCCGGCAGGTCTGGGGTGACAAATATCATAACACTACAACACCTGAAGAATGTTGTTACAGGCAGTCAGTGTCAATAGCGTGGTTATAAAACTCACATAAAAGTATAAAAACAAGTTTGATTTATGAGATTCATATATGCATTTAGTTTTCTACATTAATTTGAGCACAAAGTTTATCTTTATCATTCAAGTACGAAAAATACTAACACACTTCAACTCTAGGATCTTTTCAAACTATTTATAGAAAATATTGGATTTTCTGAAAAACTTCGTTCATCGATTTGCTACCAAAAGGACATACTTTTTCATACAAAACACTTATGAACTCACCAACTTAATTGTTGACACTTTTTCGAAACCACTTGTATTTCTCAGGGAATCAGTAATACAGGTAACCACCAGCTTTTGAAGAAGGAACGCTAAGGACATTTATTATAAAACATATACATCATCATATTGTAATACTCTTTTGGAAATATATATAACGCAACAATATACATTTTTATTATATATGTGATGGTTGTGTTACTTTCTTTACAATATTCAATTGTTATGATACTACGTGAAGTCATCCACCCTCGAATGTTTCCGCTATTCTGGTTTGGGGGTGTGACATAAACCCTAATTACTTTCCATATCCCTCATGATCCATGGGTTAAAACCTCCATGGAGTATCCATGGGTTACCACATGAGTTTAGCCCAACATAAAGAACTATGGATCATAAGCCCACTTTATAAGAATGAATGATTTACCAAATCAACCCCTTATATTTAATTAGTCTCTTTTGATCACAAAATTAATTCTTGATCAATACTAATTAAATAATATGATTTCATATTAATATATTAGAACTTATAATATATTAATAAACCATAAATAACCTCTTCTCATTTATCCATCCTTCAGATTGTTCCGGTGCCATGCAACCCAAATGGACCATGCTACTCTCGGGTCAAATACATACCAATAATAGTTATGAGCTTAGACACCTAATCCAACAGTCTCCCACTTGGATAAGTCTAATAACTATTATTGCAAGCATGACTCCAACCCGACTAGCAATCGTAGCTCTTAAAAGCCACTGTCGAACATTGACTTAGTCAATGACGCGTCCATTAGATAAGGGATCATATATTCCTCCATTCTAGATATCATATAGACTAAGACATGGATTATAATCATTCTCTCTGTCCATCTGTTGTTTCCCGATTTACGGTTTATGACGACTGACTAATTGAACAAATCAAATTAGTCCAGGCCTAGTGTCATCACTAAATCATTGAGGGGCCCATAAATATCGCTTTTATCCACATGGGGTAAAAGGAACGGATAAACTTCGACCCAAATGCTAGCTTGTACTTACTCATCAAATTACACACAACGATATGTTTTATAACATTCAAGTTACTAGTGCATTTACACATGTCAATGTGCAACCGAATCGCAACTACAACTCATACGCCTCCATTTGAAGAATATAAGATATTATCGTCTCACGATCACTCGTGATAAAATCCATGAAGTGATTCAACTGAGCGAGGGTTGACTCCAATACTCGAATCTAATTCCAGGAGTACTCATGAACATTGCAGCCTCTTTTTCCTAGACAAACAACAGACCCATTCATGACAGTCTTGCCTCAATACCTACTTCCAAAGTATGATCGACTGTAGATAGTTTGAATAACCTAGTTATTCGGGAAGTCAAAACATGCAAAGCGAAACACAATAATAATACTAATCCTATATGGTCCCAAAAATTTTAAGCCATATTGATTATTCATCATTCATTGTATAATGTTTTGATTAATCAACTTAATACTTGAATTAAAACAATAGTTATGCCATGCTCCACGCTTGCACACTATGTTTGTCTAAACGATAGTTATGCCATGCACCAAGCATGCTCAATATGTTTGTGTATGGTCCTTAATTTGTGAAATAGATCAATTGAAAAACATTTCAATGATGCTCATTTCAAAATTCCAAATCCTTATTACAAGTGTAAGAATTCCAAATTCTTGTTACTGCTAGAAAGTGTTAGATTCTAAACTATCATGCAATGATTCTTTTGTAATGTCTAGGTGACAAAAGTCACAGAGACTTGACCAATGATATTACAAAACATTCCTTTGGAGATTGTTACAAGACAATTCCATGGAAATGAAGTCTCAAATTCAAAGTACATTCCTTTGAACTTCCTTCTTGCATAAAAGTTTCTAACTTTCTCATATATGATTCAACTCCCAATATGGAAACATTCCATATTTGCCATACGACAACTCATTATTAATAGACTCCTGTCTATTCATAATAATGTCAATATGGTCCTTTCATTACTATACTTCCAACTGTCCTTAAGAGACCAATCTTTGGCGAACCTTAGATTGTCCTTAACAGTTGTTTAACCACTTTAGTCATATCCAGTTCTATTCCCTTTTCCCTCTTAATGCCCTAGGCATTTGGAAAATTTAGAACACGAGAATATTATAGCATATGCGATCGATCCTATACCCGAAGCATATGGGATACGATTCATAATGTCTAACATAAAGACATGATACTTAATCAGTCTTTTGCTACAATATTTCTGTTTAACATGTTCTCAAAATTTTGATTATGAAGTGGGATGCCGTAATCATAATCAAATTTTGAGTTCGCAATTAACATTTCCATATATAGAATTTCCTTTTGTTGAACCATTCCAACATAACATTCATATATATTTGATTAAAATTGATTAAAATCTCAATCTAAGTTTTTAGATTTGAAATGAAGTATGAATTCCTCTCCCTTAATTATAGCAAAATAAATTTTCAAACCCTGCATCCTTGCAAATTGAAACTTTTGTTTTCTATAATTAACATTGCTAACTTGCAACATTCACCATAATTGATTATGCTCCCACTAGCATGACAATTACATCCTTATTAGCATAACACTTATGCTCCCACTAGCTTTGACATGTACTCAGAAATTAGCTGGACTTCTAGAAATCAACACTTTGTTGACTTTCTTACCAAAGTTCAGATTTCTGATATGAGAGGCTTTGATAAGGCTTTATCTAGGTGTCTCAAACTTATATACCTTTCCTTCGATAGCTCACATGTGTGTCTAAACAATTTTACAACTTACAACAATAAGTCTCAAATGTTTAGACCTTTTGCCATTTCTCACAATTCGAATTAGGAAAATGGATGCCGTATGTGACAACCCGAAATTTCCATTTTGAACAACCCATATCAAGACAATAGAGCTTAGAACAGTTTCAGGGAAATTCCAGACTTCGGGTATAAGTTTGGCAGTTTTTTAGGATTTACACTTAAGGAGATATCGGGAGAGTGGTTGCACTAGGGTTTTGTGCAACTCTGTTATTCCAAAACTCTATTATATTAGAGATCATTTCAGGAATAAAAATATTTTCTGCCAAAAATATCTCAGGACTATAAATAGAATTCTGAACCAAATTCATTTATTATTCGCATTTCCAACTAGAGAAAAGCCATTTTCTCTCTCACAGAGTAACTGTTTCTAGTAGTGTTAGAAAGCTTTAAATGTGTTCATAACATAGATTACATAGCTAAATCATTGGATTTAGGAGTTTACTCCCCAAGGTGTTCTTGGGCGGTAAACTCCCGAAACAAAGCCGAGACTGACCCTTGTGTTATGCTACTGCCTTAGAGTCATTTATAAGTGTATTAGGGACGTTAAAACAAGCTAGAAACACCCAAGTTTGAGAGTTTACGGCCCAAGAATATCTTAGGTCGTGAACTCCCATTTCAAACTCAAAATGGTGCTTTTAAGGCACCTAAAGCCTTAGAACTTTTACCTAGACTTGTCCCCAATAAATCAAGAGCCTTAAACACATAAGAATCACATTTGAAAGTGAGTTTACGGCAATGACATGGTTCATGGGTCGTAAACTCATTTAAGGGGCACCAAAGTGTGTCAACGGTCTTCATATGCTTGGAATAAAATTCTAGAACCAATACCACTTGTGCATGAGGCTTGAAAACAACAAAAACAACATTCCAAGGGAGTTTACAACCGTAAACTCCAAGGGAAATGGCCTAGGGGACATAAACTCTCCTAGGGAGTGTTTCTAGACCTTAAACCCTTCCAAGGACTTAGCCACCAAGTTGGAATAATTCTAGGAATCATTAGGGACTTCAAAACACACCAAACCCCCATGATTGGGAGTTTATGGCCATAAACTCAAGAGTTTACAACCGTAAACTCCATGTGTGATGGTATATGGGGAGTAAACTCATATATGGGGTCCTTTGGAACCCTAAACACAAGTACCTTGTCCCTCAATAGCTTAGATGCAATCCTTAGGGCTTAAAACACTTATATAAAGTGTTTATTGTGTCTAGGATGTCTTAACATTATCAATTAGTGATTTAAGACTGATTGAATGCATATATGTGTGATTATATGTTCATTAGGATTGTAGTGTGTGTATAAGTCCTCACTTGACACCTAACAATCCTACACCGTCCGGTTCATCGGAATCACCATCTACAGGTGAGTTCATACCCCTAATCAATGTTTTAAAGGATTTTAAATGCTTTAAAGGGGGGAATACAAGTAGAAACAAACATGTTATTAAATCATTGATATGTATTTTATAACTATGTTTGTCATTCAACAGATTTCACATACTACAAAATGTGATGCATGAAATGGTTTTAAATCTTAAAAATACGTTGTTATCAAATGTTTTACTTTTTGAAATGTTTATTAAAATGACATCAAGTCATTCTTAATTATTGTTCAAAACTCCTAGGTATCTTGCAAAACCATTATTTTACCTTATTGGATCAAACTATACTTATGCGCATATGTTCATATATATGTTAGAGATTATAGTTTTCAACCTTCATTTAGTTTCCAATACTCTTGGGTAGCAAGAGTGCATAAACCTACGTAAACAACCAATTACCTTTCAGTTTACTATCATAGGGATAGTTAGAGGATATCAAACATTATTACTACTACAAGGAAGCACACAAGAGTCAATTCATTCATGAGTCTATACCAATACCTTACATGATACTTGAGTACACTTACTTAGGATTACATGATACATGAATATGTTTACATATACTTGCCTGCTACATGAACACACTTACATGAATACCATACAGGAACACTATTACATATGTGCATTATCCTGTATTCACTTACTTGGATACTTGTACTTAGGACTACGAGGATGATTTGTTAGTACTTACTGTGTAAATTATCTTTCCTATCTCAGTTCAATGGGATAGCTCGGCGGGACTTACCATTCCGAACCCCACTGATTAGCACCAGTGGTTGATAACCATCTACGGAGGTCTAAGGTTACTACTTATATTAGGTAGATCGATGGGGACTAACTCTTCCACCCACTTGCTGCTGCTACATAGGATAATTGGACTATCTTCGGATGTTCATTAGGTTATACTTTTCACTTATTGTAATGTTGTGTTACTCCTAGTACCCAGCAATGACACTTGCATTAATACTTGTTCTGTACAATCTTCGGATGTTCATTAGGTTACATATTTCGCTTAACGCGATGTTGTGTTAGTCCTAGTACCCAGTGATAACACTTACATGATTATGCTTTTTCCTGTTTACTTTATTTTGTGATATATTCACATAAACGATGAGTTAGACTAAGCACTGTTAGTACTAGTCAATAGAAAGGAAAAACTATCATTTTACTTGCAAAACATTCGGGTCTTGGTAGAAGACTACATTGTCATAAACAAAACATTCGGGTCTTGGAAGAAGACTACATTGTCATAAACAAAACATTCGGGTCTTGGTAGAAGACTACATTGTCATAAACAAAACATTCTGGTCTTGGTAAAAGACTACATTGTCATAAACAAAACATTCGGGTCTTGGTAGAAGACTACATTATCATAAACAAAACATTCGGGTCTTGGTATAAGACTACATCTCAAACTGATAGAAAATAAGGGATTTTCTAGGGTTTTTCATACTTACATCAACATTTTCATTAAAGGTTTACATGGCCTTCATAATAGATTTTCATAAGCCAGACAATGACACCTTAATTACTTATGAATTCACCAGCTTTAAAGCTGATACTCACTTTCAAAATAACTTGTATTCTCAGGTCATCAGTTAGACAGGTGAGATGGCCAGGTTATCGAGAAGATGGAGCACATACAAGACTCGCCTTATTTTGATTATTCATTTTATTGTTGTACATTAAGAAAGAACACACATGTATTAAAACTCTACTTATAATGCAATGGATGATGTTGTTGCTTGTTTATTATATTACACTATTGTGATACTGTACATAACGTCCTCCACCCCTGAACGTTTCCGCCGTTTGTGGTTTTGGGGTGTGGCAGATTGGTATCAGAGCATTGTTTATAGTGAATTAAGTATATCAACCCATAAAAGACATACTAACTATAAATGCATGGGATTAAAACACTCTGTCTAAAGAGTTTATACTTTTAAATAATAAAACATTTAACAAAGTATACGTGCCTGCATTCATACTAAAATCAGTGTCACAATGACAAGAACAAAAGTGTTACGATTGTTGAATATCACAGGTAAGCTCGGGGATGTATGTTCAGCCTTGGGAGTGGCATAGCCTGATCAACTATGCTGTTCCAAAGAGTGATTAGCACATGCCCAAGAATGGTTGTGATATGGCAACAAGTCTAAAAACTTACCAACATTACCACAATGAGAACATTATAACAGAACCTAAGTCTAAAATACCATAAGGGTATTTTGTGTTACTATAAGTACTTTATACTTGAGAACTAAAATGGAATCTTCATTCCTAAGTTGATAATTGCTAAGTGGATATGCTAAAGTTATATGTAACTAGGATGTTATAGACTTTGAATCGGTGAAATTTTTGCTTTACCCCTATTCCTTGTGAATTTGGAGTTGAGGTCACTTATTCGAAGGCCTATCCTATGTTGATTACATATAACTGGTATGCACTTTACAAGTAGTGATGGAACTAATGAAGATTTCCTAAATAATTATCTAGATAGTTCGTCTAATAATTATTTTCTTACCTCAATTCTCGCATAGATAACATAGCTGGATTCCATCCCCACGACAACCTGTTCCTTCCAAACGAAGTGATTGCTGGATGTTTTGGAGAAGAACCAGATGATGATCATCCAATCCCTCTGAATGATCACCATGCTAACGACCTTTCAGACGATGCCATCTCCGAACCCGAGGTTGAGAACCTACCCCAGGCAGCTCCCTTTCCGATTCCTAACCCTCATCTGGCTTTTCATGGCCCGACGCCGGAGTGGGTGGAATGTTTGGAAACATGGAGCCAAGGACAAGATCAGCCCATGCCATTTAATGGTGACCGAAACTTCTATGACCTGAGCAATGGGGGCTCAGCAGACAGAATCATACCAATTATGATCCGAAGAGTTTCCCGAAATGAAATTCAGGGCAGGACAGCCCTACAACGTATTGCAGAAGTTGATACAAATGGAGGAATGCATATGCTTCGCACCAGTCGCCTTGAACATGCTCGTGAGAGGTCTGAGAGAGACCATGAAACCCTGCTGCAAGCACTAGCTGAATCACGAGCCGAAGTTATAGAACTTCAAGTACGCCAGAGAGTGTACGAAAGACACCTACTTGATGTGGAACGCCAACTGGCTGAACTGAGAGTTCACCAGAGGGATGACCGTCGCTAGTAGTAGATAATTTACCTTACATTCCTTGCTTGAAAGGAATCGTGTTCCTATCTATGCCCGATGTGGCATTTTCTATGAAACTATCTTGTACTGTAAGTACTTTGGTTAGGTCTTTATACTGTCAGGAACTATCTCCTCTGGATATGATGTAAGACTTTTTTTTACAAGGTCATTTTCCCGAACTTGTACGTCATGAATACCAAAGATATTGACAGTCGGCTAACTCCTGTGTCATCCTTTATTCAAATACTCTCATCATACTTTCATTAGAGTCTATCTGAAACATGCTTTAGTCAAGTCATTGGACTACAACAATTTAACTCCGAAGACATCTCCAAGTCTCTTTTAATGGTTGGATCACGTTATTAGCCAACCAGCGATACCTCGGCTAGGACGACAAACGTATTGAGACCATTGCATGAACTCACTTCTGATCTTTGCTAGGACTGCATCATAGGGATGTAGGTCAAACCTTCATGAACATACTTCCATTCCATACTAGGACTGCATCATAGGGATGTAGGTCGAACCTTAGAGAACATACTTCTATTCTTTACATGAGCGATCGAGCTACATCTAGATTCCAACATTGTCGCTCACAAATTCATTTTTTTCGGTGTAACAGAATCATGAATCCTAAGAAAAACGATCAGCCCATCAACCCAACACCAACTCTTCAGATTGATGCAGCTACCTTTCAAGCTGCAGTCTTGGCTGTCGTGTCAGCTATTCTGACCCATCTGAACGCTAACAATGCAAGTGTTAGCGGTTTTGTTAACAACCATTTCAATCCAAACAACAACCAAGCACCACAACGACCAACAAACTACCACGGTACACCGAGTGCCGAGGCCAAGAGTAACAGCCAGAAGTTTTGGGCCAAAAGGAAGAACAAGTCGCTTCGAAGGGCGAACAGGAAACAACCACCAGTAACAACCTTCACAGCGACGACATCAGCACCTCCAACTACCATCCCTTCGGGCGTCCCAATTGCCCCCAAACCAGCCAAACTTTATGCTGGAATTCTCCCAAAATGCATTAAATGCAGTTTTCACCACTATGGACCTTGTAAGGAGATGCAATGCTCACACTGCAACAAGAAGGGGCATACAGCCCATTTCTGCAGGATGCCAATAGCTCAGGACGTTCAAGTGCCAAACACCAGTGTGAACCAGGTTTGCTACGGTTGTGGCAAAGTAGGTCACTACAAATGGCTGGCACAGACGAAAGTCTACTACCAACCACCGCCGCAGGAGAGTCTACTCCGGACCCATGTTAATGTAATTTAGGCGTTTCGTTGTAACAGATTTATGAACCATCCCAAAACTAGTGCAACTAGAGTCTTATCTTTTGCGGGATCCTGTCGATATAGGGATGCTCGTGCTGCGTATACTTGTCTTTTGTAGTATATCTGATTCGCAGCAATAGTCTTGTAGCAAATCTAAAGCACTGTAACTCTAAACATGGTTGCATGGTTGTTTTTGTTTGTAAACGTTTTATGCTCAAATTTAATGTCTTTAAGTTTCTTTATGATTCTGACATTATCATACGACTCGATTCGATCCTCGTAATACCAGCTTCATAAGTACATCTCTTTCTCAGTAAACGTCTTTTAGCGAAGGCGTCATATCAGAACACCAAAGTACTCATGACAGGAGTACCTTATAGTTCTTTTCCTTTCCGAAGGAATCCCTACATTATAGCGCGTGCAGTACGTCAAGTTCAATTCCAGGATTCATATGGTTGATCTATCACTGAAGAATGTATGCATGAGAGTGATATATAATTAATGCTCTACAGGTTTATAATTGATGATTCCACTTTAATTTCTTTTCCCTTGATGGGATGTGAGATTAAGGAAGAATCAGTTATTCAACTACCTTTTCAGTCTTAATTATATACGACTCGTATACACGAAATTGTGATCATTGAATCACGTATGAATTGTAAAATGAACTTCAGGACGGAGACTGTCCAGGAGTTCGAGTAATTGCATTGGCATAGGATTGAACTTAGAACCCAGTATGACTCTTGTAACCAGATTGCCTTCAGTCTAAACACCTACGGAAGATACAAGAACAGTCCGGACAACACCACGAACTACTCAATAATAGAATTAGAAGGCCAGGCTTCTCACCCTTGAGAGCTCCGATCTTATTCTTACCAGAAGTAGATGGAGTGCATCATATGTACCTCGACGACCGGAGACTTCATTTAGACTTCCTTTAGAAACCGTTATCTCTGCCTCGCCTAGAAGAGCTAATTGAGCAACCACAGGGAAAGTGTTACTTTCAGAAATGGACCTGAGATCCGAATATCACCACTTCAAGTGTTAGGGAAGGATGTCCTAAAGACTACCCTCCAAACTCGATACGGACACTTCGAGTCCGTAGTGATACCCCTCGGATAGGACCAATACGCCCATAGTATTCTTGAGCTATATGAGTGGAGTACGCCTTTCTTACTGGGATCAATTCGTCATTTCTCCATATAATGACTACTTATCTACCCTCCTAGTAAGAAAGAACCCATAGAAACATTACCCTCGGAGATACTCTTCATAAATTTCTCTGAACAAGAGTTTTGGAATTTAGAGACAAATTTCCTGAGACACACTATTAGTGTTGTGGAAATTCTTGAGTACTCTACCAAATTATCCGAAACCGTTGGGAATTTGTCGGTACCGTAGTCACCGACGGAAAATTCGCCAAATCCTAGGTCTTACAGACCTACTATCATAGTCCATTCAGAACTCCCCACAAACTTCAGGAACCCTTTTCGACTTTGACCCAGCAAGGGATGGCCCTTGACTGGGAAGTTAAGAGAGAGAAAGAACATTTGGAATTCTTAGTGAGGGACCAAATTCCTTAGGAAACCTCGCTCTAGAAACGGCTTAATACGCTTCGTAAAGCGTGGAAAGCTGAAATCCAATGTAGTTAGGACCTCCGAGATTCTTACCGGAATCGGTCCGACATTTCACAAAGTATACCTACTCCGCGAACTCAGTAATGTACATTTTCCCCTTCGTGTGTCAAACTTGAAACAATATCCTTCCATTAGGACTTTCGTAATCCCTCTCGACGAGATCGAGATTTATGAGATCCTTGCCTTCGTATTAGAACCGTAGTAACCCTCTACCGAGAGGTCAAGCGGACAAGGCAACACCATCGCCCGTTAGTGAAGGTTCGTTGGGATACCAACCGAGAACCCGATTTCACTTAGGAGTGCGAGAACCAATCGATTAGGAAGTTCACATAACGACTCGATCATTCGTACATACTTACTTGCTTAAATTTTAATTTCGGGACAAAATTCCCTTTAATAGGGGGATGATGTGACAACCCGAAATTTCCATTTTGAACAACCCATATCAAGACAATAGAGCTTAGAACAGTTTCAGGGAAATTCCAGACTTCGGGTATAAGTTTGGTAGTTTTTCAGGATTTACACTTAAGGAGATATCAGGAGAGTGGTTGCACTAGGGTTTTGTGCAACACTGTTATTCTAACACTCTATTATATTAGAGATCATTTCAGGAATAAAAATATTTTCTGCCAAAAATATCTTAGGACTATAAATAGAATTCTCAACCAAATTCATTTATTATTCGCATTTCCAACTAGAGAAAAGACATTTTCTCTCTCACGGATCTTCGGGTATTTTTACCAACACGTGAGTAACTCTTTCTAGTAGTGTTAGAAAGCTTTAAATGTGTTCATACCATAGATTACATAGCTAAATCATTGGATTTAGGAGTTTACTCCCCAAGGTGTTCTTGGGCGGTAAACTCCCGAAACAACGCCGAGACCGACCCTTGTGTTATGCTACTACCTTAGAGTCATTTATAAGTGTATTAGGGACATTAAAACAAGCTAGAAACACCCAAGTTTGAGAGTTTACGTCCGAAGAATATCTCAGGCCGTGAACTCCCATTTCAAACTCAAAATGGTGCTTTTAAGGCACCTAAAGCCTTAGAACTTTTACCTAGACTTGTCCCCAATAAATCAAGAGCCTTAAACAAATAAGAATCACATTTCAAAGTGAGTTTACGGCCATGACATGGTTCATGGGCCATAAACTCATTTAAGGGGCACCAAAGTGTGTCAATGGTCTTCATATGCTTGGAATAAAAGTCTAGAACCAATACCACTTGTACATGAGGCTTGAAAACAACAAAAACAACATTCCAAGGGAGTTTACAACCGTAAACTCCAAGGGAAATGGCCTAGGGGCCGTAAACTCCCCTAGGGAGTGTTTCTAGACCTTAAACCCTTCCAAGGACTTAGCCACCAAGTTGGAATAATTCTAGGAATCATTAGGGACTTCAAAACACACCAAACCCCCATGATTGGGAGTTTACGGCCATAAACTCAAGAGTTTACAACCGTAAACTCCATGTGTGATTGTATATGGGGACTAAACTCATATATGAGGTCCTTTGGAACCCTAAACACAAGTACCTTGTCCCTCAATAGCTTAGATGCAATCCTTAGGGCTTAAAACACTTATATAAAGTGTTTATTGTGTCTAGGATGTCTTAACATTATCAATTAGTGATTTAAGACTAATTGAATGCATATATGTGTGATTATATGTTCATTAGGATCGTAGTGTGTGTACAAGTCCTCACTTGACACCTTACAATCCTACACCGTCCGGTTCATCCGAATCACCATCTACAGGTGAGTTCATACCCCTAATCAATGTTTTAAAGGATTTTAAATGCTTTAAAGGGGGGAATACAAGTAGAAACAAACATGTTATTAAATCATTGATATGTATTTTATAACTATGTTTGTCATTCAACAAATTTCACATACTACAAAATGTGATGCATGAAATGGTTTGAAATCTTAAAAATACGTTGTTATCAAATGTTTTAATTTTTGAAATGTTTATTAAAATGACATCAAGTCATTCTTAATTATTGTTCAAAACTCCTAGGTATCTTGAAAAACCATTATTTTACCTTATTGGATCAAACTATACTTATGTGCATATGTTCATATATATTTTAGAGATTATCATTTTCACCCTTCATTTAGTTTCCAATACTCTTGGGTAGCAAGAGTGCATAAACCTACATAAACAACCAATTACCTTTCAGTTTACTATCATAGGGATAGTTAGAAGATATCAAACATTATTACTACTACAAGGAATCACACAAGAGTCAGTTCATTCATGAGTCTATACCAATACCTTACATGATACTTGAGTACACTTACTTAGGATTACATGATACATGAATATGTTTACATATACTTGCCTGCTACATGAACACACTTACATGAATACCATACAGGAACACTGTTACATAGGTGCATTATCCTGTATTCACTTATGTGACAACTGCCAATTCAGGTCATCTTCGGAGTCATGCATCTTTATAAAAACCATTCATGCACAAGATGCCATGACCTAGTAGTATAAATTAGGTCAAAAATCTTGCATAAACTAGGATCCAACTAAGATCTAGGACTAATATACTTGATACTTATAATTCTAGTAAGTTGCTTAGCTACAATAGGAAATACCAATACTATAATTAGAATAAAGCTTCAAGCTTTGTTATAATTGAAATAGGGTATAAAACCCTAAAAATAAATTAAAACATTCTTATTATACTTCAACATGTTGATGAACATCAAACAATATTCCAAAAACCCTAAAGAGCCAAAAATCCAAACTTATGTATTATAAAGCTTAAAAACTTTATAAAATTTGGCTATAAACTTTCTAATATCAAATTTTTATTAATCAAATTATGAATTATAATCAATGAAATAGAAATTAAATTATCAAGTATTAATCATAATTTATTTGTTGAAAACAAGATTTTTAAATAAATCAAATTTGCTTAATAAGCACTTTTATAAAAATTAATGTCTTTATATAAATAATGGAGTTAAATTTTATAAAATTTGAATTAGGAGAGAGGAGGCCTAACCCACTCAAGAACCGGCCATCCCCTCTCCCCATGCACTCTCTCTTCCCCAAAACTCAATGATTAAACTTATTCCCTCACTCCACCTCTTCTTTCTTCACTCTCTCACACTTCACTCTCTTCACACACTTCGCTCTCTTCCTCTCTCTCTCTAACTCACGAAATCCTCTCATTCCTCTGCAAAATTTCGAGATTTTGAAGACTTTGAAGTGTTCTTACTTCTCTCAAGGTCAAAACCAAGGTAAACAACAACATCTTCTTCCATAGTTTCATGGTTAAACTTCTTTTTCTTCTTAGTTTACTCTACTTTTCAGATTCTATGCCTTTACATGGCTAGAAATCTTTATTCTTCCCTTGTGGTTTGTAGATTCTCACCATAACACAATGCATGTGTTTGAGATGGTGAAAATCCAAGATCAAACCCATGCAAGGAGTGAAAAAGTTGCACATATGATCATGTGACATCAAAACCGAATATTTCATCTTCTTCTCCATTTCTTTTGTGTTCTTGCATGACCAAAAGCATTTAAACCATTTCTAGTACATCTTGGATGCTCATTCACTCCATCAATGTGTTAGAAATAAGATCTTACCAAAGGCATGCATGATGTTCTTGTTAAAATACCCTAATAATGCGCAAAAACAAACATGCAATCTGCCAGATTACTTTGTTCGACTTTGAACGGCCATAACTCGGTCATTTCTTAACCAAATCATGATATTATTTTTGTATTGGAAAGTTACACGGGTTAACTTTCAAACCCAACTGGTCTCACTGTAAAATATTAAATATCCAATTTTTGGCAATTTTTACAAAATGGTTGCGCATACAGCTCTTTTTCTGTGATCACTATTTTTGTCTTGCATGATCAATGGCCTTAAACCCAACCATAAATCCGAGGAAAAATACCTAAGAAACTTAACATATCTAGTGAATGATGGCTGAAATTTCGTGGCTTAAAACCGCACTAAATAGACTATACAAATTCATGAACTTCAGCCACATCTACATTTCATGCATCATTGCATGTAACCTTTCTTACTTTGTTTAGATTCATTACCCTCATTTCTCTTTTGAATACAATTTTAACATTTTTCCTTTTGAAAGCCCTCACATGCATGAGATAATCTGGAAAATTTCAAGAGCTTTTATTATTTCCTTGATTTATTAAAATTATTGCTAAAACCAAGGGCATAAATCACATAAAATACTTGCAGAGGTCAATAAGTCCTGAATAAATTCACGGAAGATCCTTATGGTGAATAATGACCGTCACCAAATTTCATCAATTTTTATTACTGTTTAATATGATTTCCGATTTTCTTTTGTTTAGGGCATAATAAATCACAAAACCGGTTTAGAGAATGTGAAAATTGTATCTAACAATTTTCGCATACCTTACCTATGAATGGTGACTCCAGAAAATAATTTCAAGATTTTTCATCATGTCTTACTATTTTTCCCATTGTTTGGTAATTATAATGGTCTAAAAATGGGAAAAATAGTTCTGATTATCCAAAATTCATGAAATATTACTAGGATATCATATTGTACAGTAGGAGGTTACATAAAAATTTTGAGGATTTTTCTCTATTGTAAACTATTTTTCTCTTATTTTCTAAAGTTAATTGCACTAAAATGCACTTAAATACACATAAATACCCAAAACCAGTTTATACATTATGAAAACCACTTTTGATATTTTTCCCAGGTTATTTATACTATAAATGATGTTACAAAAATTTATAGTGATTTATTTTAACTGTTTAATATTATTTTTTTAATTAATGACTATTTAAAGGAATAAAACAAGGAAAAATAGAAATACCCACTGAAAAATATCTTTTACATTTTTCCCAGCCTAGTTATGTATAATAACAACTAAATAAAAAGTTTGGGCAATTTTGGAAACTGTTTTCTATTTATTTTAATTTTTATTGGAATAAATGCACATAAATCATAAAATATAATTAAACAGCTTGGAAATCCATTTTTATATTTTTCTCAGCTTAGTATTGTGTAATAACAGTTAAATAAAAAGTTTGAGAATTTTTATCCCTCGAACACTATTTTTCGTGAATTTATGTTGTTATAGAGACTTAAAATTTGGAAAATTAACCTTCCAAAGTTGTAATTAATCGCACGACTTGTAAAATTTCAATATTTCAGAAAAAGTGTAACAAATTGATATAAAATCCAATTCTAAAACATAAATTGGCATTTCCCTATATGTAGAGTTTAGTATATTAGCATTAGATATCGACATGGAAACTCACTAGTGTGTGTTTGATGTCATAGGATCCCGGTAGTAAGACGTTGGTGCATCACAAAGTACCGCTTGTGCCTACACGAAACATCATGAGTATTCACGTACTCCCCTATTTTCGGTTTTTATGTTTTGGGGTGGAAAAGCATGTCCAGAAAACTATTGTTTGCATGATGTATTTAAATTGTTTATTATCAAACATGATTGCTATTGTATTGCTATGTTTGTTTATGTATGTTTATGCAACATGGAACATGAGAACTTATCGTACTAAGGTCCTTCCCTTATCTCTAACCATTAACTCTTTGAGCCAATGGTCATTATGGATAGCGCTATTAAGAATTGACATCTCCTCACTCGCCCGAATCGCTGGAGTGCATGATACCATATTCATCTATGGAACGATAAGCATAGATCTCGATAGGGCTTCAGTCATAGGTTTGGTTGAGACTCATTGTTTGCTCATACACATACAAACTCGTTTCTCGTTATAGCAATAAACTTGTATTCATTAATAGCAATCAACTTTGTTACTCATTAAAGCAATGTACTTGTATTTACGAAAAGCCTTATTCATGCTCGATTTGATAAACTTGTGATCTCACCAACTATTTTCATAGTTGACGCTTGTTTTACATGCTTTTTCAGGAAATAATTAGTAAGTGGATGTAGAGATTCATTATCATAGAGCATGCTGCATCGTGTTGAAGCTATTATGAAGTTATATTTTGATCAATGTAGTTTTGGAAAAACTTGTATTTGTTTCTTTTAAGCTATGGGTTGTAAACTTTTAAATACTGCTATGGTGATGTATCTTTATCTTTTGCAATGAAACCGTTATCGCTGTCATACCTTGCGTTTCCGCTTTAGCGGGGTGTGACAACTTACCTGGATACTTGTACTTAGGACTACGAGGATGATTTGTTAGTACTTCCTGTGTAAATTATCTTTCCTATCTCGGTTCAATGGGATAGCTCGGCGGGACTTACCATTCCGAACCCCACTGATTAGCACCAGTGGTCGATGACCATCTACGGAGGTCTAAGGTTACTAATTATATTAGGTAGATCGATGGGGACTAACCCTTCCACCCACCTGTTGCTGCTACAGAGGACAATTAGACTATCTTTGGATGTTCATTAGGTTATACTTTTCGCTTATTGCGATGTTGTGTTACTCCTAGTACCCAGCGATGACACTTACATTAATACTTGTTCTGGATAATCTTCGGATGTTCATTAGGTTACATATTTCGCTTAACGCGATGTTGTGTTAGTCCTAGTACCCAGTGATAACACTTACATGATTATGCTTTTTCCTGTTTACTTTATTTTGTGATATATTCACATAAACGATGAGTTAGACTAAGCACTGTTAGTACTAGTCAATAGAAAGGAAAAACTATCATTTTACTTGCAAACATTCGGGTCTTGGTAGAAGACTACATTGTCATAAACAAAACATTCGGGTCTTGGTAGAAAACTACATTGTCATAAACAAAACATTCGGGTCTTGGGAGAAGACTACATTGTCATAAACAAAACATTCGGGTCTTGGTAGAAGACAACATCTCAAACTGATAGAAAATAAGGGATTTTCTAGGGTTTTTCATACTTACATCAACATTTTCATTAAAGGTTTACATGGCCTTCATAATAGATTTTCATAAGCCACACAATGACACCTTAATTACTTATGAATTCACCAGCTTTAAAGCTGATATTCGCTTTCAAAATAACTTGTATTCTCAGGTCATCCGTTAGACAGGTGAGATGGCCAGGTTATCGAGAAGATGGAGCACAGACAAGACTCGCCTTATTTTGATTATTCATTTTATTGTTGTACATTAAGAAAGAAAACACATGTATTAAAACTCTACTTATAATGCAATGGATGATGTTGTTGCTTGTTTATTATATTGCACTGTTGTGATACTGTACATGACATCCTCCACCCCTGAATGTTTCCGCCGTTCGTGGTTGTGGGGTGTGACACCGTAATCATAATCGAATTTGAGAATGCAAATATCACAATTGCTATCTCCTTAAAATCTACTCAGTGAGAGCATTTCCTCACAATCATTTTCATGAATCGGAGAGGAACCTTATGACACTTAGATTTTATGGTGTATGTGTTCCTATCCATGTGAATTTGTCATAACCATAATCACAAGACAAGGTTAGTGACAAATCCAAACTCATATGTACTGAACTTGTTCAATCTTAATTTCTTGCCACCTGGCAGCACAAGGGCCTATCATTGCTCCCAAGTAGTTATGCAAAGAACTGAGAACTCATAGAACTCACATATATAATCAACTTTAACTGGAATGGGCACAGAAATAAGAATATCTCAACACGATAGGCTATAAATGTCAAGTCGTGTGCTAGTGATAAATAATAGGTTTATTCTTGATCAGTTCTTGAAACTTGTCAAGATCTTTAAGACTCCTACTGCCATCTTGACATATATGATTCTCTTGTCATGAGCCATTCCTTGACAAATCAAATACTCAAGAGTTAGTGCGGATTCTTATCAAGACAAACCCTTCACACAATTGGTCTTAGTTGGTCTTTGTTTTATCCATAATCATGACAACTTACCAATTTCAAATGTACAAGAGTAGAAAACTATTACTCTACATCTGAAAAGTGTTTTAAACCTTTCTTAAGATTATGTCACTCAAGGTTACAATCTTGGAGTATGACTCTAAGACTTGGTTTGGGAAAGAAGTATGACTCATCTTCTTGATTTAACCATTTAAACAATTCACGATTCCTCTTCTTATCCATACAAATACACTAAGATGTCTTTAGAGGATCAATTGTGATATGGTTTTCCATAACCATTAAGATGATCTTAAAACATGATACTAAAGTACCCTCCCATCTTTTCAGATTGGAGAAACTTTTATCTTTCTGCCTAATTTGATTCTTCTCATTCATTCTACCATACATTGAACCCTTTTCAATGTTTTAGAATCATACTTAAACTTGTAAGCATAACCATGTTTACCAAACTTTAGTAAATCATGAAGAATTGTCTTATTGTTCTTTGTGGTGGACCTGAACAGCACACACCCATTGTACATGATCCCCTAGTCCTTCACTTGACTCACATATACATGTGAACAAGGAATTAGTCTGAATTTTCCAAAGATGAAAATTCTCATTCATCATACAATTCAAGTTGCATGACTCTAAGTTTCTATCGAACTGAAACTTGGGTGATGAGAATCTTTCCTTACTTGGAAAATTTTGACATTAACACAAACGAAAAAACTAAATTCATATTTCTAACATAGACATAAACAAACATCAATTTTCACAAATACCATTGCAAGGAGAAATAAAAAATAAAACAAAATTTTATTTATTTATAAAAAATGCAGAAAAACTTTTCCTTACAATGCAATTACAAATGAAAACTATATTACTGCATATTTCTAAGTAATCTATCACAACTCTTAAGCAACAACTCAAAAATCCGAGCATCGAACCTTAAGATTGAAATCCATCTTCGCGACCAGATTCACATACTCTTTCTTTAAGCTTCCTTCTCTTTGCTTCGATTATACAAAACATCAATATGCGACATGGTCACATCATGCATTAAGAATCAACAATTAGGAACTTAATAGAGTTGGATAGTAGACTTACCTGAAGCAGAGTCAAACTTTTCGACTCTACCTTTTCTTAGATCTTTCAGGTAGTCAGGGAAGCTTCACAACCAGTGCTCCCACTACAAGAAAACGCGTTTTTGCTATAGAAGGAATTCATTGCGAAAAGCTAAAATTCCATTGCAAAAGACTAATAGCGACGAAATTTGCAACGACCTATTTTCGTCCCTAAAAAGGCCATAGTGAGGGTTTGTAACGAAAAAGATAATCCCGTTACAAATGTGACAACGGAATGAAATCCGTGGTAGGTGGTATTCCATCGTGTATTTCGTAGTAGGATTCCATCACACAATCCGTGGTAGTTATTCCATCACAAATTCCGTGGTGGTAATTCCCTAGCAAAGTCCGTGGGGGTGATTCTCTCGCAAATTCCGTGGGGGTGATTCCCTAGCAAATTTTGTGGTGATGAATCTATAGCAAATTCCATGGTGGTGATTCCCTAGTAAATTCCGTGGTGGTAATTCCTTAGTAAATTCCATGGTGGTCATTCCCTAGTAAATTTTGTGGTGGTGATTCCGTAAAAAATTCCGTCGTGCTGAATCCTTAGCTAATTCAGTTTGATGATTTCCTAGCAAATTCCGTTTGATGACTTGCTAGCAAATTCCGTCGTCATGAATCCCTAGCAATTTTAATGGTGTATATTATATACCAGATTCTATATGGACCAATGGATAATTGATTTATAAATTATATCCAAATAATTTTGTAGTAATATATGAAAAAGAAAAATAAAACAAAAAAATAATAACCATTATATCATAAAATAATAAAATAATCATTTATTAAATGGAAACAAGAAAGTTGCTACTCTAAAATACATAATCTGCAATAAACATATATTAACCTACTACTCTTGTTGTTTTGTAAACCCATTCATAAGATCCAATGTCGTTTGAAGTTGTTTTTCAAGATGCCTGACCCTTTCTTTGTTTTCCTCTTGTTGGGCGTTCATCATTTCTTTAAGCTCTTCGTTTTGTTGTTTTTGTTTAGCAACCAGCTCCCTCATTTCTTCTATTTCATCATTTTTTACGAAATGTAAGCTACATCCGTTTTACCATTCCTATTGGGAATTGTCTTTGCAAAAGAGCCTAATCCACAAAGTGTTCTTTTTTATCATGATCACCAACAACAGCATAAAATAGCTTGTCCTCCTCAAATTCAACACCTTCAGCTTACAACTCTTCCTATTTTTCTATATAGGCCGCCTACAAAATAAAAATATTATAACTTAAAAGATATCAAATTTAGGAATGATATTATGGAGTAGCCACAATATAAAATTTTAAACTGAAATGAATATTACATGAATTTGTCTATCTTTTACATTTGTGAAAGTGACTCCATCGTGATTCTTCTTGTGTGTATACAGAAACAATTCACTATGGGGTGGCTCATGCCCTTATTTCCTCTTCTACATAAATACCATATAAAATGTCAAATATACAAATAAACATATACAAACTTTGATATGATGTACCATTTAAAAAATTACCAAATCAGAAGCTATCTTCAAATGACTTGCGGATCCAGCGTTATGTGTAGGTTTTGCTACTCCATTAGCCACATTGTTACACCTATTTTTCTTGTTCTGCTCAGATTTTAGCTTGTATTCTTCTGTATTCCAATTTAATTGCTAGGATTTCCAGACTTCCTGTGGAATATGAGCTAGTTTAAAGCCATGTTTGTTTCTTTTTGGGCTCCTCATGTTGAAGAGATATTGACCATAACTTTCTGCCGCTTTCCTTGCCCAAGCTTGCCTCACCACCGAGTCTATTGTTTCATCCCAACAATATTTTTTCTACACATTAACATTATAAACATAAGCTTAAGTGTAAATGTTTAACAAACAAAAATTTATCACATATAGTTAATTACCTGAAACTCCTCCCAATATAAGTCGCGCATTTCTTTGCTTACTTTTGCCCAAGAGTACCCTTCTGGATCTACTCTTTGTTTAAAAGACTGACTAATAAAGTGTGCACAAGGGCCTGGTGGCATTAGCCTGCAAGTAATCATGTGATGTGTTAAGTTATGAATTGATATGTACGTGTAAACCAAAATTTTATACATAGAAAAAGTTGTAATTAAGATTTGATTGGTAACTCACATTTTTTTTTCCAAACATGAAGAGTTAAACGTCCATCTAGTCCACAATCTTCAGAGGAATTGTTTTCACCTTATACACTTTCCACTACAGATCCATTCATGGTAGGTTGTGTAGGTGATGGGGTAGATTCTGGGATAGGTGTTTTTGATGGGGTATATTTTGGGGTAGTTGTTGGGATAGATGTATATGTTGAGGATGTGGTAGTTCCTTTACTTAAGGAGGGTGTGGTAGTTACTGTAGTTGGGGAGGATGGTAGTGTAGATGCAAGTTTTGAGGTTGTGGTAGTAGATATAGGTGTTGATGATGTGGTAGTGGGTGTTGGTGTTGAGGATGGTTTAGATGATTTAGGTGCTTAAGTTTTGGTTATTGATGTAAGTGTTGAGGATTGTATTGTTCCAGTTTTTAAAAATTTAGATGTATTTTCTAAGGACGATGTGGATGGTGTAAGTGATGCTGAGGTAGTGGTAGTCATGGTTGATGTTAATGATATAGGTTTGTTGGTAGATGTTATAGGTGTTTTGGATGTGGTTGTTGGTATTGGGAAGTCGATTTCTTCATCTTGTAATTGTCTGTTGTTAATGAATTTTGCAGCTGAAATCCTGTTGCGTTTCATAACCTGTGGTGCAATGAATTTAGTTGGCTTCACACCGGATGCTCCTTTTGCTTTCGAGTTTGACATCTTTCTTGCTTAAAAATTACCAAAAAATTATAGCCAATACCAATGTATTAAAGATGATAAACTACTGATGAGAAGAGAGAAACAGACAATAAAAATAAATTATATATGAAGGCATTGCTACGCATGCGAAGTATTGAATACAATCAAAACCAATCTACTTCTAATTTTAGATGATAATATACATGAAGATGATCAGAGAACAATAAACGATCATCACTATAACAGTAAATTGAATAAAAATTAATTTTAGATGAGTGACAACCTATATCGCCAAAGTCAGTGCACAAACGTATAATGAACAAAGATTTTGTTCAATTAGCTGCCGGAGATGATGATTATAGAAAATATAAACCCTATTTCTAAATACTAAACTTACCCTAATATGCAGCCTAAACGTGTGTAAGTTGGAGGGAAACGAATTGCAAAATATTTTGAACCTCCGCTAATCAAAAATTCGAACAGTGCTAATTACTGCTAAATATTTAGTAATTCAAATTTATTAAATTAGTTCCAGATTTATAGATAGGGTATATACATCTAGCTAACAACAAGAAAGAACATACAATAACGAGTTGTTCATAGTATAAGTTTAATTTAAAATTACAAACGAAGATTAAGCATTAATAAACTATTCATCTTTATGCTTTTATGATTAAACCAATATTTATATACAAACGACATACGGGTCATGTCAATATATATGGTAGTTGCTTATTGGTCATTGGTCAATATGGTAGTTCCTTATGGTGTTCATGGATGACATATGGGTCATTGGTCAACATGGTAGTTGCTTATGGTGTCCATGGATGACATTGATGGGGTTTTGAGCATTCTAACACTTCCTAAGTGTACATGCAACCCTAATAACCTTGGATCTATGTTTGTCTAATTATCATGAAAAGTTGTTTTCCAATGTTATGAACCTATCTAGCATACATGGGGTACAATTTTCTTTGTATAAAAGATAGAACTACATACCTTGTTGTTGAAAGTGTTTCTTGAAACCTTGTGAGCTTAGCACCTCAACTGTGATGCCTCAAATGCTTCACACAACACCAAATGCAAAGAATAAACTTGAGAGAATACCCTAAGACATGTAAAATAGGCCAAACCCTCTTATTTCTTAGTGTAGCCCATTTTGGGGAGAAACACATTGCTTATATAATGTGTTGCATTAGGTAAACCCTAATGTAACATGACTCTTCATTTCTTGATCCATGGGTTAACTCCATGGAGCATCCTATGGGTGGAACCCAACTTGACAATCCATGGAGCCTCTTAGCCCACTATATAAGATATGGAAGATTTACATAATCTACCCATATATCTAATTAGTTATCTTTTGATCACTTAATTAATTCTTGATCAAAACTAACTAATAATATTATTAATATATTAGAACTTATAATATATTAATAAACCATATGTGTTATTTCTCTCATTTAGTTTATCCAATTGCATGGTGCCATGCAACCCAAATGGACCATGCTGGGTCGGGTTAAGTATTTACCAGAAATAGTTATGGACTTAGACACTTTATCTAATAGTCTCCCACTTGGATAAGTCTAATAACTATAACTGCAATACTTTAGGAACCGATCGACAATCGTATCTCTTTCAAGGTCTCTCGGAACTGAGAGGATGTTGATACGCAATTTAAGATAAGTGATCATATAATCCTCTGTTCTACATATCAGTCGGACAATTACATGGAACAATGTCTTACTTATTGTCCAGCAGTTTGTTTCCCGATTTCCGATTTATTTGACAAAGAACTTAATTGAACACATCAACTTAGTTCTGACCAGTCCCGGTACATAGATCAAAACAAAATCATCAAGGGGCCCAGATATCAGCTTCTAATCCAAGAAGGAACAGATAAACTTCGACACATATGTGTGTTCTACCACTCATTGAATTACACACAAAAGCATGTTTTATAACACCGAGTTACCAATGCGTTTTCGTACAATCAATGCATAACCAACTCGTAAGTAACAAATCATATCTCTAGGTTTGAAGACTTATATGAGATTACCGTCTCACGATCACTCGAGATAAAATTCCATGAAGTGATTCCAGTGAGCGTGGGTTGATTCCAATACTCAGAACTTATGAGCACTCATGAAGTGTTGTCTTATATCCTGACACCTACAACCAACTTCATGACAATATTACTTCATATCTACTTCCAACATATGACTGACTGTGGAAAGTTTGAATAATATGTGAAACCACAACATACTATTCTGGAAGTCAAAACATGCAAAAAGAAATTATAGTAAACGATTGACAAAAGATAGTAACACTCTACTCATAAATAAACACAACTTTATTCATCATCAAATGTCAATTACACTTTACAAATTTCATAATTTATCTAACTACTAAAACTTATATCATCCTTCAGCCCTATGCTCCGAGCATGCTGGAGATGCTTAACCCTACTAAGTCCCTTCGTGAGGGGATCTGCTGGGTTCTCATCCGATGATACCCTCTTAGCCATGAGGATTCCTTCTTCTATGCGATGTCTGATAAAATGATATTTTCTATTGATGTGTATGGATCTCCCGTGATCCCTTGGTTTATTGGCTAAGGCAACAACACTTTCACTATCACAGAAAATTTCCATGGGCTCCTTTATAGCAGGTACAACTCCAAGGTCTCCAATGAAGTTTTTCAGCCATATTGCCTCATTTGCTGCCTTGCTTGCTGCTATATACTCTGATTCACAAGTGGAATCAGCCACTGTCTCTTGCTTGGAACTCTTCCAAGTGATTGCTCCTCCGTTTAGGGTAAAGACCCAGCCCGACTGAGAGCGGAAATTATCCTTATCAGTCTGGAAGCCAGCATCACTATACCCTACAACTCTCAAGTCATCACTTCCGCCGAGGGTAAGGACCCAGTCCTTAGTCCTCCGTAGGTACTTGAGGATATTCTTTACCGCACTTCAGTGTGCCTTGCCAGGATTCCCCTAATACCTGCTAACCATGCTCAAGGAAAAGGCTACATCAGGTCGAGTACAAGTCATAACATACATGATCGAACCTACTGCCGAAGCATAAGGCACTCGACTCATTTCTGCTATCTCAGCCTCAGTACTAGGGCTTTGTGTCTTTCTCAATCTTGCGTTACTCTGGATGGGTAACTCTCCTTTCTTGGAGTTATGCATGCTGATCTCTTCAACACCTTGTCGAAGTAGGTACTTTGACTAAGTCCAATTAGTCTTTTACTCTAGTTTCTCAAAATCCTTATCCCTAGAATATAGGAAGCTTCTCCTAGGTCTTTCATAGAAGAACACTTCCCAAGCCAGGACTTAACTTCCTGCAGAGTTGGGATGTCATTTCCTATGAGTAGTATGTCATCCACATACAATACCAAAAAGCTAACTATACTCCCAATAGCCTTGACATACACACAAGATTCATCTTCACTCCTAGAAAAGCCAAATTCCTTGAGTTTCTCATCAAAGCAAAGATTCCATCTGCGAGGTGCTTGCTTTAATCCATAAATGGATTTCTCAAGCTTACACACTCTATTAGGGTACTCGTTGCTAACAAAACCTTCTGGCTGAATCATGTAAACATCTTTAGTCAACTTTCCATTAAGGAAAGCAGTTTTGACATCCATTTGCCATATTTCATAGTCATGAAATGCAACTATGGCTAACATAACCCTAATAGACTTAATCTTGGCTACTGGAGAAAAAGTCTCATCATAATCAACTCCAGGAGTTTGAGAGAAGCCCTTTGAAGATCCATTTGTACCCTACAATCTTACGACCTGGTACATTCTCAACCAAGTTCCAAACTTGATTGTCATACACGGATTGTATCTCGCTATCCATAGCCTCTTTCTATTTAGCAGACTCAGGGCCTGCCATGGCTTCCGTGTAGCTGCTAGGTTCACCTAGACCTACTAGTGTCTCATCACTAATAACTGTCTCACCTTCCGTAGTAATATGGAAACCATAGAAATGCTCAGGTGTATTCTTAACTCTCGTGGAACGCCTCAGATGTACAGACTCGTCAATTGTCTCAACAGGAGTTTCCTCCTCAATTTGAGGGCTAGGGTTTGAAGTTCCTTCACCACTTGACTCTTGAATTTCTTCAAGGTCAATTTGCCTCCCACTGTCGCCTTGGCTCATAAACTCTCTCTCTCTCTCTCTCTCTCAAGACTCCTATTCTTCCTACAAAGACCACATTATCACTAGGTCTGTAGAAGAGGTAACCAAAGGATCTTTATGGGTAGCCGATGAAAATACACCTCTCGCTTCGGGGTTCTAGCTTATCATGAGACTCGTGCCTCAAAAAAGCTTGGCAACCCCAAATCTTGATGTGGTCTAATTTGGTTACTTTACCAGTCCACATCTCGTGAGGAGTTTTGGCAACTTTCTTTGTAGGGACTAGATTAAGAATATGGGCGGCAGTCTCTAAGGCATACCCCCAGAATGAGATTGATAATGAAGCTCGACTCATAATGGAACGAACCATATCTAACAAGGTTCGATTACGCCTCTCAGCCACACCATTCAACTGCGGTGTCCTACGAGGTGTCAATTGTGAGACAATCCCACATTCCCTAAGATAGTCGAGGAACTCTAAACCAAGATACTCACCACCTCGATCGGATCGAAGCATCTTAATGTTCCTGCCCAATTGATTCTCGACTTCTTGTTTAAATTCCTTAAACCTTTCGAAAGTCTCTGACTTATGATTGATTAAGTAGACATATCCATATCTACTATAATCATCAGTAAAGTCAAATAATAACAATTAGCATCCCTTGTGGCATGTTTGAATGGTCCACACACATCTGCATGCACAAGATCCAACAAACCTTCACCCCTATCACAAGAATCTATGAAGGGTGACTTTGTCATTTTTCCAAGTAAGCATGATTCCCAACTATCATCAGACTTTAGGTCAAATGACTCCAAGACTCCATCCTTTTGGAGTTGGCCTATGCGTTTCTTGCTTATATGTCCAAGACGACAATGCCATAATGATGCTTTATCCAAGTTATTATTATTAACAGAATCAATACACAATACATTATTTCCTAAGTTATCAACCATAGATATAGTTTCATACACGGCATCACAAGGTACTGCTTTAAAATAAAGAACATTATTAAAGAAAGCATTAATCAAACCAACTTCATTATCAAATGAAAAGGTGAAACCTTGTTTATACAATGCATGAAAGGAAATAAAATTTCTTACCATTTCTGGCGAATAACAACATTTATTCAAATCTAAACTAAACCCAGTACTTAGCGATAAAGTATAAATTCCAATCTTGGTGACAGGTGAAGCTTTCCTGTTTCCCATGATCAAGTTTATTCTTCCTTGCTCCACATTCTCACTTCTTCTTAGTCCCTGCAAATCAGAATAGATACGAATACCAAATCCAATATCAAGGACCCATGAGTTAGAATGGGGTGAGTTATTAGATAAGATAGTGTAAATACCTGCATGGTTGGGTTTAACTTTCCCATCCTTCACATCTTGCTGGTACTTTGGGCAGTTCCGCTTCCAATGTGCCTTTTCATGGCAATAGAAGCATTCAGCCTCTTTTGGGTCAGAAGGAGTGACGAGACCTTTCTTGGTTCCACTTGAAGAAGAGCCATCAAGGGTCCTAGCCTTGGTACCCTTTGAAGAACTCTTTCTCTTCTTCCCTCGTCCATTCCTGATTGCCAAGACAGGGGCGGAGTTGATTGGAGTAAGAGTAGTAACAACTGCCTTACCCTTAAGACCACTTTCGACAGTCTTTAAGAGTCCTTGAAGTTTGCTGAGAGTGACCTCTTCCTTGTTCATGTGGTATGTCATGCGGAATTGATCATAACATGACGGTAAGGAGTGCAAAATGATATCTATTGCTAGCTCCTCGGGGAAGTTCACATTAAGCTTCAGCAAGCGGTCCGCAAATCTTTTCATTTTTTGCATGTGGCCCGTGATGGGTTCCCCATCCTTCATTCAGGTTGTTATCATGGAGGAGATGATTTCATACCTCTCTTGTCGTGCACTTTGATGGTATATTTCCATCAAATCTTGGTGCATTTCAAAAGGGTAGTAGTCCTCGTAGGACTTTTGGAGGTCGGCTGTCATAGTGGCCATCATGATGCATGCCACCTTGGTGGCATCCCTTTCATGTGCCCTAAAGTCAGCGATCTCTTGAGGAGTAGCAACTGTCTCATCAATCTCCTTAAGCTCCTTATCGAGGACATATTCTTTGTCCTCGTAGCGAGTAATCATTCGGATGTTTCTGATCCATTCATTAAAGTTGGATCCATCAAAAGTGACTTTACCACACAAGTTCATTAGAGAAAAGGAGCCATTAGGATTAGAGCCAGAAGTAGCAGTGTTTGCAAACATCTGAAAAGAAGAAAAGTTTAGTTTAGAAATAGAGATAGTCCTTAATAAAACACCCAAATGTAGTATTAAGGCTAGCACCCAATCACAATATATTATACTTAGAAGAGGTATGCCGTAATCTAAGTAATAACATATTTGAAAGGTAGGTGAATGACGATTCACCAATTTCCACCAAAGCCGAAATATTAAAAATATTTAATTTGGTTCTTAGAAACTCCTAGATTCTTTTGAGATTCAATGAACTTTTCAAAGGCATGTTTCAATCTCGGGTGTGCCCTCCAGGTTTTGTGACAGGGATGCTGAGGATCACAAAACGAGGTGTGAAGTAACCATGCAAATTACTTGGCACCCTTAATGTATTACCTGTCAATCGATGTGTCGGTTATCCACACACGCTCCATCGATACTATGATAAACATTAAGTCACACTTTACCTACCTTGTTAAGTCCAAGTTAGTGTGCCGACTAACCACACACGCTCCACTAACGACTTAGACAAAGTGTAAAGTGTAATTTCATGGATTAGCACCTTATTCACATTTTTCCTAAAGTAACTAAGATTGGGAATTTAATAAAACATTTAGTTACTTTATAATATTCATCATACTTTTAATGAGAATTTATAAGTCCTTGTCTTACCCGTTCGGCTAACGATCCTCCACCAGTCAAGCAAGCGGTGGGTGAGAGTGGACACCCATTAAGTTGCCATTTTATAGGCAACAACCTTATACCCACCTTATAGACTGGCTTCGTGAATGAGACGTACTAGCGGTAAGACGACTTTGATATATATATATATATATATATATATATATATATATATAATTATTAAATTATAATATTATAAGTATAAGGGTTGAATTTTAACTTTTAAAATTCTAAGGGTTGGAACTAAAGTTTTAATCAAGACTTTACTTGTTCCAAAACTTGAGGGCAAGTTTTGTAAACTTTCAAAACTTTTCATTTCTTGTAACTTATGAGTTAATTAGAGTATTAAAAATGAAGACTCTTCATTTTTATAACCCATGTGTTCTTTTAATGGTTTTAAAACAAAGTGACTTTTGGTTTTACATAACTTGAGGACAAGTTATGGACTCCATTAAAACACATAATGATCATGAATCAATCTACCACATAGGTTACAAACAATTCCTATGATCATATAAACATCATAAGATCAAGAACATGAATATGAACACTTTCATGAATAAAAAATTACACTTAAAACTTTGTATTTTTTGATAATTGTCATTGTAAATGGATTAGCATAAACATTACTCCATCTAAAACATGTTTTCATGTACCAAAACAATTTAGGGTAATGTTTCTAGTCCATTTCCAGCAACTAAAATCAAAATTCTGAACGCAGCAGCCTCTACTCGTCGAGTGCAAGTACAGACTCGACGAGTAGCTTGCATTTGTGCATGGACTCGTCCAATCCCCCCATGGACTCGGCGAGTTCATACGAGCAGAAAACAGAAAATCGATTTTTTCAAGCAGTTTGCACAAATAATCAACAAACAAGCCTAGGCTCTGATACCACTGATGGGGTTTTGAGCATTCTAACACTTCCTAAGTGTACATGTTACCCTAATAACCTTGGATCTATGTTTGTCTAATTATGAACCTATCTAGCATACATGGGGTACAATTTTCTTTGTATAAAAGATAGAACTACATACCTTGTTGTTGAAAGTGTTCCTTGAAACCTTTTGAGCCTAGCACCTCAAGTGTGATGCCTCAAATTCTTCACACAACACCAAATGCAAAGAATAAACTTGAGAGAATACTCTAACACATGCAAAATCGGCCAAGCCCTCTTATTTCTTAGTGTAGCCCATTTTGGGGAGAAACACATTGCTTATATAGTGTGTTGCATTAGGTAAACCCTAATGTAACATGACTCTTCATTTCTTGATCCATGGGTTAACTCCATGGAGCATCCTATGGGTGGAACCCAACTTGACAATCCATGGAGCCTCTTAGCCCACTATATAAGATATGGAAAATTTACATAATCTACCCATATATCTAATTAGTTATCTTTTGATCACTTAATTAATTCTAAATTAATTCTTCATCAAAACTAATTAAATAATATTATTAATATATTAGAGCTTATAATATATTAATAAACCATATGTGTTATTTTTCTCATTTAGTTTATCCAATTCCATGGTGCCATGCAACCCAAATGGAGCATGTCGGGTCGGGTCAGGTATTTACCAGAAATAGTTATGGACTTAGACACCTTATCCAACAGACATATGGGTCATTGGTCAACATGGTAGTCCCTTATGGTGTCCATTGAGGATATATGGGCCATTGGTCAACATGGTAGTTGCTTATGGTGTCCATGGATGACATATAGGTCATTGGTCAAAATGGTAGTTCCTTATGGTGTCCATGGATGACATATGGATCATTGGTCAACATGGTAGTTGCTTATGGTGTCCATGGATGACATATGTGTTATTGGTTAACATGGTAGTTCCTTATGGTGTCCATGGATGAGATATGGATGACATATGGGTCATTGGTCAACATGGTAGTTCCTTATAGTGTCCATGGATGACATATGGGTCACTGGTCAACATGGTAGTTCCTTATGGTGTCCAAGGATGACATATGGGTCATTGGTCAACATGGTAGTTCCTTATGGTGTCCATGCATGAGATATGTATGACATATGGGTCATTGGTCAACATGGTAGTTCCTCATGGTGTCCATGGATAACATATGGGTCATTGGTTAACATGGCAGTTGCTTACGGTGTTCATGGATGACATGTGGGTCATTGGTTAACATGGTAGTTCCGTATGGTGTCCATGGATGACATATGGGTTATTGGTCAACATGGTAGTTGCTTATGGTGTCCATGGATGACATATGTGTCATTGGTCAACATGGTAGTTCCTTATAGTGTCCATGTATGAGATATGGATGACATTTGGGTCATTGGTCAACATGGTAGTTCCTTATGGTGTCTATGGATGACATATGGGTCATTGGTCAACATGGTTGTTGCTTATGATGCCCATGGATGGCATATGGGTTATTGGTTAACATGGTAGTTCCTTATGGTGCTTATGGATGAGATATGGATGACATATGGGTCATTGGTCAACATGGTAGTTCCTTATGGTGTCGATGGATGACATATGGGTCATTGGTCAACATGGTAGTTCCTTATGGTGTCCATTGATGACATATGGGTCATTGGTCAACATGGTAGATCCTTTTGGTGTCCATGGACGAGATATGGATGACATATGGGCCATTGGTCAACATAGTAGTTCCTTATAGTGTCCATGGATGACATATGGGTCATTGGTCAACATGGTAGTTGCTTATGGTGTCCACGGATGAGATATGGATGACATATGGGTCATTGGTCAACATGGTAGTTGCTTCTGGTGTCCATGGATGACATATGGGAGTCAATATTAATGAATATAATATTAAGGTTTTACAATTAGAAGAAACGAAAGTTAATTTAGTTTAGCTCGCAAACGCGTCTCACTTCCCACCCGAAGTCACAGGTTCGAATCCTACTTATGTCAATAATTTTATTTAAATTCGGCTCTATAAATTTAATCAATAATTTTATTTAAATTCATCTTTTTAATTTTAATCTGTTAATTTATTTACAAAAATGCCCATTGGTATTTACAAAAATACTCTAACCATTTACGTAGTAATCTTCGTTAGTTAAAGGGAAATTATGTCAATTCACAGTATACACAATTAGGCACCATAATTTGTAATTAGAGTCAGGCCGTCGATTTAGTTTATTGGAAATTGATCATCTAAATTCCATTCCCAACAGTCAAAATTCTGGCACGTTGATCAATAAACCCTAAAATCGTTGTTGTTCTACAATTTGAATTACACTCGTCACAGTTCAACATAATGGCAACGAGTTGTTCATCAGAAAGAATGCAAACAAGACAACAAGGAACATGAATCACTGTTTTGCCATTGCATTTGATCGAAAAAATAGTAACTACGGTTGGAGGAAATTAACCAATCGATGCTTTTAAGTGCTAGTTAGTGTAAGTATGATGTGGATTACTTATATTATACTTATATACATATTTAATTTAGTGGTTAATAGATTAACTTTGTTGATTTGTGTGAATTATAGTTGTAAGATCTTTAGGGATTCTGTAATATCAGACGCAATATATAAAATCATAGACACAAATCGACTAAGGTTTCATCCATTAAGTATTCAACAATATGAAGTCATAAGCAAATGCAGAAAGTTGAACAACCTACACATACTTTTCAACAATGGAATGGTACTCTTTTTTAAACAATCAGATAATTGCGAATTCAATTAGTTTTCTATATTTGTATTTTTAAAATTGTATGATTACTTATTGTATGTAAGGCGAAGTATTTTACGACAGGGGAAGAAATATTAGGGAAACAGTTGCTTCAAGCTGCAACCGATTAGGGGCAGTTGCATGCAATATTCATTCTGGGAATGATGTTGATGGCCAAAGGAATTGAAAGGAAGCAAGAAGCTCTGATCATGTTAAATAATGCCTACGTTAATACTAGAAGAAGTTGGAATCTAAGGCATACATGTTACAAGGTTCAAAACCACTTGGTAAGGAGATCAAAGCAGATAAAATTCCATGGCTTACATAGAAGTTGTGCAAAGCATCCTTTTGTGAGCAGTTATGTAACAACTTTTATGAATCAATACAGTTGGTTGTTGAATAGTGAAATTTGTTCATGGGATGCATGTTTTGTGAAGTTTTCTAGGATGCTTGACATTATTTTTGAGTAGTTATATATATGATAGTTGTTTGATTCATACAATTTGTGATGCATATTGTATGTGTATTTTGGTGTAATGGGAATATATACTTTTAACTTTATTAAATGTGAATATATATATATATATATATATATATATATATATATATATATATATATATATATATGTTAGTTTTAATATGTATGTTAGTTTTGTCTTTTCCATTTTACTAACCAAAAGTTCATTGTGACCTATTTGGTTAGATTTCAAGGGCACTTTGGTGTATTTGCAATCTCTAAAGTGAAGGCAACATTTTTGTTATGGAAATAAAAAACATTGCTTAATCTAGTCGTTATTAAGAAAAATGTTATATATATAGATTTTATATTTTAAGTAGATCTATATCTATATTTATTATGAATGTTATTTAAATTTATAGTAATTACCCGTATACTACATGGGTTTTAACCTGTTATTGAATAATATCGACCCAAAAATATGACCTAGTATCCATCCAACACATTGAAATCAAGGGTTGTCGAAGGTTCCCTAATCGATACACACTCTGTTTGAATATGTCTTCAACAAGTGTCGATCTTAATTAAACCATTCTACTAATATTCTAAGCCATTATCCAATTATAAAAGTTATTCAACCATTCAAATTAGAAAACTTTGAAGATTTGTTCAGCATTCGGTCATTCGCTTTGTGAAATGAGTTTTTGTTAAGGTACCTTTGTGATGTTTGTATGGTAACTATATATTTAATTCAAATATCATATATGAATTCAAATCTACATTAATGAACATAGAATTAATATTGTGTTATTTAAATTTATACTTTACAGATTTAAGAGAATGAACAATCCAAGTAGAAAGTGGATGTATGAACGAAAAGATAGTACTAGTTGTATATCGCTTGTTTTCGTACAAGGAGTGAAAATTTATAGATTTTGCTACTAGTCAACATAGGTTCATGGACGAAGATAAAATCAAACGCCCGTGCATAAAATGTCATAACATACCATATACAGAAGTTGATACTGTTAAGCATCATTTGTATAAGTTTGGTTTTGTTGAGGAATATTGGTGTTGGGATAAACATGAGGAAAAATCAATTGATGATGACAATATGTTTTTAGGGGTGGATGATTCAAACACAAATTTTAGTGAAGGTGCATGTTCTTATAGAGATATGGTCATAGATGCAATGGCTCCTGATTTAAATAATAGTGATCCTGAAGAAGAGCCAAATGCACTAGATAAAAAATCCTTTGATATGCTAGATGCAACCAATAACGAATTGTGGCATGGATGTAGAAAAGTGACACAACTATCTATTGTAACTAGACTATTGAATATAAAATCAGAGTAACGCATACCTGAGCAAAGTTATGATGCTATCTGCCAGTTGATAAATGATGTGTTACCAGAGGAGAATAATATGGTAGGTAGTTTATACGAGTGAAAAAAGTTAATACAAGCACTAGGTTTGCCTTTGGAGATGATTGACTGCTCCAGATCTGGATGTATGACATATTGGAGGCAAGACAAAGATCTTTATCGGTGCAAATTTTGCAATGCAGATAGGTACAAATGGTTAAAAAATTTGGCCAAATGTTCTCGCGTATCCTTCAGGAAAATGCATTACTTTCCTTTGACTCCAAGGTTGAAGAGACTGTATGCTTCACAAGCCACAACTTCTTCCATGCGATGACACTCCGGGAATCATAGACATGATGCTGGAGTAATGTGTCATCCATCTGATTCAGAAGCTTGGAAGCACTTTGACAAAAGTCATCCTTCATTTGTAGCACACAAAGTACATAACGTAAGATTAGGCCTAAGTACATATGGGTTTGCACCACATGGAGCATTTGGAAAACAATATTCATCTTGGCCTATTATTATAACACCTTATAATTTTCCACCTTCTATGTGCATGAAATAGCCTTATATATTTTTAATTGCACTTGTGCTAGGTCCGTCAAACCCTAACCATAAAATAAATGTATTTTTGCAACAAGTTGTTGCAGAGTTGGAGCAATTATGGGAAGAAGGCGTAGTAACATATGATATATCTTTAAAACAAAATTTCCATCTAAGAGTAGCTTTGATTTGGACAATAAACGATTTTCCAGCATATGCAATATTGTCCGGATGGTGTACATCAGGTAAGCTAGCATGTCCACATTGTGGGAAACATACACAAGCATTCAGACTAAAGAATGGTAATAAGATGTCATGGTTTGACTGCCATAGAAGATTTCTACATGTAAATCACCCATATAGAAAGGATTAAAATAAGTTCAAGAAGAATCGTGAAGTGATAGAAGGTCCTCCTCCAAGTAAGAACGGTGAACAAACTTTAAGGGAGATTGAACAATTAGGTTTGGTAAAAGTGACTGAACTAAATGCTGATGATGTAAACAAAAGATGTGGCAATCATGGTTGGAAAAGGAAAAGCATATTTTGGGATTTACCACATTGGAAAGGAAACCTCATTAGACATAATTTTGATGTTATTCATATTGTTAAAAATGTATTTGAAAACTTTTTTTACACTGTAATGTATGTTAAAGGAAAGACGAAGGACAATGTAGCAGCCAGAAGAGATCTGAAGCTCTATTGTAGGAAGAGAAAGGAGTCGAAGATAATGAAAGAGCATACTACACTCTGGACTAGAATCAAGAGAAATCCATATGCTAGTGGGAAACCAAAGGACCCACAGTTAGGAAAATGCATATCCTTCAGGAAAATGCATTACTTTCCTTTGACTCCAAGGTTGAAGAGACTGTATGCTTCACAAGCCACAACTTCTTCCATGCGATGACACTCCGGGAATCATAGACATGAGGCTGGAGTAATGTGTCATCCATCTGATTCAGAAGCTTGGAAGCACTTTGACAAAAGTCATCCTTCATTTGTAGCACACAAAGTACATAACGTAAGATTAGGCCTAAGTACATATGGCAATTCAGGGCAACATAACGTAAGTCATCCTTCAGTTAGAACAGATAAATAATCACTTTAATGTTCTACCTACTAACAAAACAAACTAGGGTCTGCTATACACCATAATTTCACAATCTAGCAATTCAGGGCAACATATCCAGAAGTCATGATATACCATAACATGAACATGATGATAAGTTGTAATGATCATTTACCTCCAATTATACAATTTTAACCTTTGAAGCATTCCCACCCATTAACGATAAACATGAACATTCAACGATCGAGGATGCACTGGTAACTACCCAACAATCCAATCTTCTATTGAACTAACCCATGCGAAACTATACATACCAAATTCTGAAGTTGATTGACAAACCCATGAGAAACTACACATATCCATAGCAACAATATATACCCTGAGCAGACAAATTCTTTAACAACCGACACTCAACCTGAGTAACATAACCTCCTCTTGACCAGTTCATCGACATCCCTGAAAGTGAGCACTGGCTACAAAGGGCTCCCTGACCAACAACTTCCTGCTGTGAAGACAAATCAAGCATTCTTGAGCATATACAACAAATGTTAACTTGTGTCACACCCCATAACCAAGAACGGCAGAAATGTTCAGGGGTGGAGGACGTCATGTACAGTATCATAATAGTGTAAAGTAGTAAACAAGCAGCAACATCATCCATTGCATGAAAAGTAAAGTTTTAATACACATGTGTTCTTTCATAGTAATAAGACACCAAAAATAAGTAATCAAAATAAAAGACAAGTCTTGACTGTGCTCCGTCTTCTCAAAACCTGGTCATCGTACCTGTCTACGGGTGACCTGAGAATACAAGTTATTTTGAAAGCGAGTAGATCAGCATAAAGCTAGTGAAACATTTGATATAAGTGTGAAAACCCTAGAAAATCCCATATTTCCTACTAGTATAAAAGTAGTCTTCTACCAAGACCCGACTGTTTTGAAGTTTGCATTTCTGTGCAAAAGAATGTTTTTCCCATGTATGACTATTATTATAAATATATAGTCTACCTCATAGTTTATGTGAATGTGTCACAAAATAACAGTAATAGGGAAAATATATTTATTGAAGTATTATCCTTTGGTACTAGGATAAATACTGCGTGGAAACTCGCCGAAAATGTATTAACCGTAGACATCCGTCGATGTGCATTTTCCCTACTGTAGCTAACAGTCTTGGGCGTAGAATGGTTAGTCCCGAACGTATATAATACTATCTACTCATATGATATGTAATAGTATCTCATCATATAGTATCTATGTAACAATATCCATGTAAGTATAACCCTATTAGTGTATCCCTTCATGTAACATTTAGTATATACTCATGAATGAACTGACTCTGGTGTAATTCCTTGTAATAGGAATAGTGTTTTGTATCCCTAAACTATCCCTATAATAGTTTACTGGAATGTAATATATATGTCCAAGAAGGTTTATTCACCCATGCTATTCAAGAGTGTGGGAACTGAATGAAGGATGAAAGCTCTCATATCAATACATATATACATGAACATAAGTGTATAGATATGGTTTTGATCAATAAGTTGAAAGAGAGTTTGTAAAACATTTAAGAGTTTTGAACAATAAATAACAATGACTTGATGTCATTTTATAAAACATTTCAAAAGTAATTCATTTGATAATAAAGTACATCAAGATTGAAAACCGTTACGTGTATCACATTTTGAAGTATGTGAATCAGTCGGTTGAAAGCACAGATATAAATCACATGTGATTGATACTATAACATACTATTTTCTACTTGTATTCCCCCCCCCATTAAAGCATTTAAAATCATTTAAAAGATTGATTAAGGGGTATGAACATACCTGTAGTGAGTGGTATGGATGAACTGATGGAACAGGATTGCTAGGTGTCAAGTCAAGTCTTGAACATACACAAGGATCCTAGTTAACATATAATATCACATATATGTATCCAATTAGTCTTTATACAACTAATCAACAAAGTTAAGACGTCCTAGACATGCTAAACACCTTATATAAGTGTTATAAGTCCCAAGGATTGCACCTAAGTGTTGTAGGACATTGCTATTGAGTTTAGGGTTCAAAGGAAACCCCTACTATGAGTTTACGGTTTTGTGACCATCAGTCAATGATTTTATGGTCGTAAACTCATGAGTTTACGGTTGTAAACTCATGCTCCCTTGAACACGAGTTGTTTTGAAGATCTACAAGTCCTTAAGCATTTCCACTTGAAGTATAAGCCTATGGAAGGGATCAGGGCACCATTTCACTCCTAAATGGAGTTTACGGTCCTTGGACCATTTCCCTTTGGGTTTATGGTCGTAAACCCCTATTGTTTATGGTCTTTTGATGTTTTCAAGCCCTTAACTCATCAAGGAATTGATCTATGTAAGTTTCCAAGGCTTAGGAGGGACTAGTGCACACTTTGATACCCTTTATGGGGTTTACGGTTCAAGAATATCTTGAACTGTAAACACCTTTGGTCCTTGGTTTCTTGGGTGTTTTCATGATGTATAGAAGTGTAACAAGCCTTAAGATACTCTAGGATAAAAGTACTTACAAGATAGAGGCTTGAAAAAGGTGCTAAAAGTCCAAGAACACTAGTGTGTGTTCTTGGTGAAACTTGAAGATCTAACCTTTTGGAATGATTTCACGGATGGAAGTGTGTTAGATCGCTAGATTATGTAGTATATCAACTTATCAAGGCTAGAAACACTTACAACTTGAAGATCTAGAAGGAAAAGTCGAAGATACTTGAGAGAGAATTGGGCTTTGGTCTTGAAAGGTGGAAAAAGTGGTAAAAATGACCAAGTGTAACTTATATACCCCCTCCCATAGGGTTTACAGCCGTAAACACCCTTGTTTAGGCCGTAAACTCCAAATTCTTGGGGTTTTGGAATGTTATTATTGCACAATAAACCCTAAGGCATCATCTCTCCTGAAATCTCCCGAAGTACTAACATAAAAAGACTCAAACTTAAACCAAAAAGCTTGAAAGTTAGCAGAAACTGTTCTGACTTCTAATAATTTGAAATTTTGTACAGAATAGAAATATTGCCCCCTTTAGAAAGAATTTTGTCCCGAAATTAGAGTTTAAGCAAATAAGTAGATACAAATAACTAAGTAAAAAGAAGAGGATATTTCAGTTTCATTTGATCCTCTCGTTCCCAAGTGAATTCAGGTCCTCACTTGGCGTTCCAGTGAACCTTCACTATCGGGATACGACTTTGCTTTGTTTGCTTGACCTCTCGGTCCATGATCTCTACTGGTTCTTCCATAAAGTTGTGGCTCTTGTTGATCTCGATCTCGTCAAGTGGGATAACAAGAGTCTCGTCGGACAGACACTTTTTCAAGTTCGAGACGTGGAAGGTAGAATGTACATTACTAAGTTCGTGTGGTAGGTTATGTTTGTAAGCTACTGGGCCGATTCTTGCGAGAATCTCGAAAGGCCCTATGTACCTTGGATTTAGCTTTCCACGCTTTCTGAAGCATATCAAGCCCTTCCAGGGTGAGACCTTCAGTAGAATGTGGTCGCCTACCTGGAATTCCAACGGTTTCCTTCGCTTATCAGTGTAGCTTTTCTGTCAGTCTCTGGAGGCTTTCAATTATTCACGAATTTGAACAATCTTCTCTTTCATTTCACAAATGATCTCCAGACCCGTGAGAGTGCTTTCAGGAACTCGTCCTATAGCTAACTGTGTATCACCCACCTCAGCCCAACACAGAGGGGATCTGCACTTTCGGCCATAGAGGGCCTCAAATGGAGCTGCTTTTATGCTCATGTGATAACTGTTGTTGTAGGAAAATTCGACAAGGAGTAAGTGAGTATCCCATGATTTCCCAAAGTCGATCACACAGGCATGCAACATATCTTCCAAGGTTTGGATAGTTCTCTCACTTTGTCCGTCAGTTTGTGGATGGTAGGTTGTACTCATGTCCAGCCTAGTTCCTAGGGAATTTTGTAGCGACTGCCAGAACCTTGAAGTGAATCTACTATCTATGTCCGAGATAATGGATATGGGAACACCGTGCAGTCGTACAATCTCCCTAATGTAGGTTCTCGTAAGTTTCTCCATCTTGTCGGTTTCTTTGATGGGTAGGAAGTATGCGGACTTGGTCAATCTGTCGACGATGACCCATATGGTATCAATTCCACCCGTTGTCTTGGGCAACTTGGTTGTGAAGTACATAGTGATCCACTCCCACTTCTATTCCTATATCTCTGGTTGTTTTAGAAGACCGGAGGGTTTCTGGTATTCGACCTTTACCTTGGTGCAAGTAAGGCATTTACTTACGAAGGTAGCAATATCTGCTTTCATGATAGGCCACCAGTATAGCATTTTAAGATCCAGATACATCTTATATGAACCTGGGTCGACGGAATAACGGGTGTTGTGTGCCTCGGTCATGACCAAGTCTCGGAAGCCACCGTGTTTCGGTGTCCAGATCCGATGCATGAGGTATAAGGCTCCGCCACCCTTGACTTCCAAATTCTTATCCATCCCTCTTAGGGTTTCACTTGCCACATTTTCAGGTTTCAAAGCGTCGAGCTGAGCTTCCTTAATTTACGTGGACAAGTGTGAATGGATAGTTAGAGTCAAAGATTTGACTCTACGACCAGAGTATTCTTTCCGACTTAGGGCGTCAGCTACTACGTTGGCTTTACCCGGGTGATAACGAATTTCACATTCGTAATCACTGAGTAGCTCGACCCACGGTCATTGTCTCATGTTGTGCTCTTTCTGGTCGAATATATGTTGTAGACTTTTGTGGTCTGTAAAGATCGTGCTTTTTGTACCATACAGGTAGTGTCTCCAGATCTTCAGAGCAAACACAACTGCTCCTAGCTCAAGATCGTGGGTGGTGTAGTTAACCTTATGTGTCTTCAGCTGTCTCGAGGCATAGGCGATGACTTTACCTCGGGGAGGGATAGTATTGGTGCGGTGCACAAGGCTCGTTTGAGAATTTGGAATGCTCTCTCCTGCTTCTCTTCCCAGTCAAAGGCCACGCCTTTCTGGGTCAGTGTTGTAAGAGGTTTCGCTATGCGGGAGAAGTTCTGAATGAACCTGTGATACTAGCCAATGAGACCTAGAAATTGATGAATTTCTGTAGGTGTCTTCGGTGCTGACCAGTTCTCAATGGCCTTGATTTTGGAGGGGCCCACGTGTATTCCCTCTTTGCTAACCACGTGGCCCAAGAATTCGACTCTTTGAATCCAAAATTTGCACTTAGAGAACTTCGCATAGAGCTTCTCCGATCGTAATGTTTTTAAGACTCTTCGGAGGTGTCGACTATGTTCCTCCTTACTTCAAGAGTAGATGAGTATGTCATCGATGAAAACGATGACAAGCTGATCCAAGTAGGGACGACACACCCTATTCATTAAATCCATGAATACTGCGGGCGCGTTTGTTAATCTGAACGGCATCACTACGAACTCGTAGTGTCCATAACAAGTCCGGAAGGCTGTCATGGGAACATCCTCCTCTAACACTCATAGCTGGTGATATCCGGATTGTAGATCTATCTTCGAGAAGTAGTTGGCTCCTTGAAGTTGATCAGATAAATCGTCAATGCGGGGTAAGGGATAACGATTCTTTATGGAAAGTTTTTTGAGTTCCCTGTAGTCGATGCGCATACGAAACGATCCGTCTTTCTTCTTGACAAACAAGATCAGTCCTCCCCATGGTGAGAAGCTCGGCCTAATGAATCACTTCTTGAGAAGTTTGTTAAGCTGACTGGAAAGTTCTTGCATCTCTGCCGGTGCTAGACGGTAAGGAGATTTGGCTACAGGAGTAGCCCCTGGCACTAAGTCGATTCTGAACTCGACTTGGCGTTGAGGTGGTAATCCTGGGAGTTCTTCTGGAAAGATGTCGGGAAAGTCGCATACCCCTGGGATGTTCTGAATGTCTTTTACTTCTGGGCTTGGATGAATGAATTGATGCGAAAGCTCGTACTAGGTTTGTCGCCTTGGATAACTAGGGTTTCGTTGTTAGGGAAGTTAAGATGAACTGCTCTTTCAAAGCACATGATGTCGGCGTGAAGAAGACTCAACCAATCCATGCCAATAATGACGTTGAAACTTTTAATTGGGACTGGCATGAGGTCTATCTTGAAAATATGGCCATCTAAAGTTAGAGTACAACCTACATATATGCAGTTAGTACTTTCCATTTTCCTGTTTGGTATTTCTACCGTGAATGATTCATCTAATGCATGTGGTTTTTGTTTAAGTAGGTGTGCATATTTATGGCTTACGAAACTTTTCTCTGCTCCACTGTTGAAAAGTATGCAAGCATATGCATTATCGAGGAGGAATGTACCAGTAACTATAGTAGGATCAGCTACGGCTTCCTCGTGGCCTATGGCCAGAACTCTTCCCACTCCGCCAGTCATCCCTACCTTAGGGCAGTTCCTCTTGTAGTGGCCTACCTCGCCACAACCGTAGCAAGCTTGGCACACACCGACGTTAGGAACTTGGGCAGTCGACCTTGCTGGAGTTTTGCAGAAATGGGCAGTATGCCCCTTTCTATTGCAGTTAGCGCGCTGCATCTCCCGACAAGGTTCATGGTGATGGAAGGTGCATTTGTTGCACCTCAGAAGATTTCCAGCATAAGCTTTTGCTGGAAAGGGGTTGGTAGGGACAATAGGGGTTACCGTGGCAGCATTGATTGCCACTAGTTGTTGTCTCTTTCAGGATTTTTGAAAAGCCCCACTTTTCCTCTTGTGCCACTCCTTTTTCTTGTTGTTGTGGTTGTTTCCCTTTTGTGGATCGGGTGTAGGGATTGTTGGGTTCAGGTGTTTTCCATGATCTATAAGAGATTGTGCCAGCTCTTTGGCACTGTCAAAAGTAACAAGCCTGGACACTAACACACTTGACTGGATCTGGGGCGACAGTCCCCAATTATATATCTCTATTTTCTTGCTCTCAAGAGCAACCATGTCAGGGCATAGAATTTCCAGATCTCAGAATCTATTAGTATATGTTGATATGTCGGAACCAACCATTTCAAGACCCCAGAGTTCCTGCTCGAGTTTTTGAATTTCACCTCAAGGACAGTACTCTCTCATCAGCATGGCCTTCAAATTTTCCCAGCTGATCGAATTTTCCACTAAAAGAATCAGAGATTTAATGTGGCTGTTCCACCAAGTTAAAGCCTTGTCAGAAATGGTACAAGTAGCAAACTTGACTTTATTGCCCTCCGGGCAGGCGCAGATTTCAAAGACTGCTTCTGTCTTTTCAATCCATTGCCTTAGCATCATAACCCCACCAGTTCCATTGAATTTTCGGGGTTTGGCATTCGTAAAATTCTTGTAGGTTCATTCCTGACGATGCCCATGGCTCTCGCCATGGTTGGAATGAGGTGCACCTGTTCCCGATCCACTAGGGACAGGAGTATTGATGTGTGACACGGCAGCCGCTACGACCGCCATGAAAGCCGCTTGGAACATAGCAGCGTCGAACTGAGGAGGTGGTTGAGGTGGTGGAGGAGGTGTTGGTATCGCTATTTTGTTAACATTGTTATGCCTTGTACTTCTGCGAGGAGGCATCTTTTAACTATAAGTTTAGAAAGATGAAGATATTGATAAGAATTTAATAGGAAAGTTGATGAAAATGACTCATGGAATAACTCTTCATAACCCAACAGTACTACTGAATGTAGATTTAGAACTAACAGATGATAGCATTTGGATAATAATTCCACCGAGATTAGGTATCGTTCAATATTACTGGAATTACAGATGTAGCAAGTTCGGGAAAGATGACCAACAGAAGGAGGCCTTACATTAACCTAAATGGGAAAATTTTTGACAGGACTACAACCTAACCAAGACCTAACAGGTCTAAGATTTACAAAGATAGGAAATTAGACCAGAGTTTTTCATAACTAGGTTATATCCAAAAGAGAAGTCGATGAGATTCTATCGGCGACGAGAACTACTAGCATGAGTTCTTGATCGCGACAGCAAGCGTTCTATGTCCCTCAAACGCCTGTCAGATCTTACTTGTTGAGCTCGAAGTTCCCTGACTTCAGCTTGGGTTCCAGCAAGTTCTCTCTGCAGAGCTGTATTGAAGACTAGAGTCCTTTCATGAGCAGACTCTAATTGGCGAATGCGGACTGTGTTTATGCTAGAGTTGGCGTCAATCTCCACGACTCGGTCGATAGTTGCTCGACCTTGTACGTCATTACAGGAAATCCTATGAACCATGATGGGTAAGACTCTATCAGCTGAACCTCCCTCAGTGAGGTGGTAGAAGCTTCTGTCTCCGTTGTAGGGGATGGGTTGACCCTGTTCCTGGCTCCATCTATTCAAGTTTGTGGCCCATAGAGGTGTGGGTCCTTAAAATGCTGGGCGAGGGTTCAGGTTTAGGTTTTAAGCAGATGGAGGTAGGTTGTTGACTTCAGGCTCCGAGTCAGAACTATCAGCAAAGCCTTCTGTCTGGTGATCATCCAAAGGGATTGGATGATCATCTTCTGGTTCTTCCTCTAGCCATCCAGCATTGTCTTGGTTTGGGAAGTACGTGTCACCGTGGGGATGGAATCCAGCCATGATATCTACGCGAGAAAAGGGATGTAAGAAGTAATTAGTAGACGAACTAACTAAGATAATTATAAGATGATCTTTATCAGTTACTTCAATACTTGTTTAGTGCATACTAGTTATATGTATTTAGAATAGGATAGACCTTCTAATAGGTGACTCTAACTCTAAGCCCCCAACCAAACAAGGACAAGACATAAAGCAAAGATTCACAAATTCTAAGTCTATGACATCCTAGTACATATAACCTTTTTGTACCACTAAACAACTATTGACATACTAATAAAATCTATTTAGTTCTCAGCTAAGTAATTACAGTAACACTAAATACCCATATGGTATTTCATTGTAGTAGTGTTGGTAAGTTTTTAGACTTGTTGCCACATCACAGCCATTCTTGGGCATATGCTAATCACTCCTCGGACCAGCATAGTTGATCAGGCTATCCCACTCCCAGGACTGACCATACATCCCCGAGCTTACTTGTGATATTCAACAATCGTAATACTTTAGTTCTTTTCATTGTGATTTTAGTATGAATACAGGCATGTATACTTTATTAAATATTTTATTATTTAAAAGTATAAACTCTTGGTCAGAGTAATTTATTCCCATTGTATTTATACTCTGTGTATCTTTTATGGGTTTATACACTCAATTCACTATAAACAAAGCTCTGATACCAATCTGTCACACCCCAAAACAAAGAACGGCGGAAACGTTCAAGGGTGGAGGACGTCATGTACAGTATCATAATTGTGTAAAGTAGTAAACAAGCAACAACATCATCCTTTGCATTAAAAGTAAAGTTTTAATACACATGTGTTCTTTCATAGTAATAAGACACCAAAAATAAGTAATCAAAATAAAAGACGAGTCTTGACTGTGCTCCGTCTTCTCAAAACCTGGTCATCGTACCTGTCTACGAGTGACCTGAGAATACAAGTTATTTTGAAAGCGAGTAGATCAACACAAAGCTAGTGAATTCATAAGTATTTTAGTGTCATTGATTTGGAAATTTGTTATGAAAAACATGCAATTGTTTATGAAACATTTGATATAAGTGTGAAAACCCTAGAAAATCCCATATTTCCTACTAGTATAAAAGTAGTCTTCTACCAAGACCCGACTGTTTTGAAGTTTGCATTTCTGTGCAAAAGAATGTTTTTCCCATGTATGACTATTATTATAAATATATAGTCTACCTCATAGTTTATGTGAATGTGTCACAAAATAACAGTAATAGGGAAAATATATTCATTGAAGTATTATCCTTTGGTACTACGATAAACACTGCGTGGAAACTCGCCGAAAATGTATTAACCGTAGACATCCGTCGATATGCATTTTCCCTACTGTAGCTAACAGTCTTGGGCATAGAATGGTTAGTCCCGAACGTATATAATACTATCTACTCATATGATATGTAATAGTATCTCATCATATAGTATCTATGTAACAATATCCATGTAAGTATAACCCTGTTAGTGTATCCATGTAAGTGTATCCCTTCATATAACATTTAGTATATACTCATGAATGAACTGACTCTGGTGTAATTCCTTGTAATAGGAATAGTGTTTTGTATCCCTAAACTATCCCTATAATAGTTTACTGGAATGTAATATATATGTCCAAGAAGGTTTATACACCCCTGCTATTCAAGAGTGTGGGAACTGAATGAAGGATGAAAGCTCTCATATCAATACATATATACATGAACATAAGTGTATAGATATGGTTTTGATCAATAAGTTGAAAGAGAGTTTGTAAAACATTTAAGAGTTTTGAACAATAAATAACAATGACTTGATGTCATTTTATAAAACATTTCAAAAGTAATTCATTTGATAACAAAGTACATCAAGACTGAAAACCCTTACGTATATCACATTTTGAAGTGTGGGAATCAGTCAATTAAAAACATAGATATAAATCACATGTGATTGATATTATAACATACTATTTTGTACCTGTATTCCCCCATTAAAGCATTTAAGATCATTTAAAAGATTGATTAAGGGGTATGAACTTACCTGTAGTGAGTGGTATGGATGAACTGATGAAACAGGATTGCTAGGTGTCAAGTCAAGTCTTGAACATACACAAGGATCCTAGTTAACATATAATATCACATATATGTATCCAATTAGTCTTTATACAACTAATCAACAAAGTTAAGACGTCCTAGGACATGCTAAACACCTTATATAAGTGTTATAAGTCCCAAGGATTGCACCTAAGTGTTGTAGGACATTGCTATTGAGTTTAGAGTTCAAAGGAAACCCTTACTATGACTTTACGGTTTTGTGACCATCACTCAATGAGTTTACGGTCGTAAACTCATGAGTTTACGGTCGTAAATTCATGCTCTCTTGACCACGAGTTGTTTTGAAGATCTACAAGTCCTTAGAAGCATTTCCACTTGAAGTATAAGCCTATGGAAGGGATTAGGGCACCATTTTCACTACTAAATGGAATTTATGGTCCTTGGACAATTTCCCTTTGGGTTTATAGTCTTAAACCTGTATGGTTTATGGTCATTTGATGTTTTCAAGCCCTTAACTCATCAAGTATTAGTTCTATGCAAGTTTGCAAGGATTAGGAGGGACTAGGTCACACTTTAGCATCCTTTATAGGGTTTACGGTTCAAGAACATCTTGAACCGTAAACACCTTTGATCCTTGGTTTATTAGGTGTTTTCTTGATGTATGGAAGTTTAACAAGCCTTAAGATACTCTAGGATAGAAGTACTTACAAGATAGAGGCTTGAAAAGGTGCTAAAAGTCGAAGAGCACTAGTGTGAGTTCTTGGTGTTCTTGGTGAAACTTGAAGATCTAACCTTTTGGAATGATTTCATGGATGGAAGTGTGTTAGATCACTATATTAAGTAGTATATTAACTTATCAAGGCTAGAAACACTTACAAGTTGAAGATCTAGAAGGAAAAGTCGAAGATAATTGAGAGAGAATTGAGCTTTGTTCTTGAAAGGTGGAAAAAGTTTAAAAATGACTAAGTGTCACTTATATACCCCCTCCCTTAGGGTTTATGCCGTAAACACCTTTGTTTAGGCCATAAACTCCAACTTCTTGGGGTTTTGGGATGTTATTGTTGCACAATAAACCCTATGGCATCCTCTCTCCTGAAATCTCCCGAAGTACTAACTTAAAAAGACTCAAACTTAAACCAAAAAGCTTGAAAGTTAGCAGAAACTGTTCTGACTTCTATTGATGTGAAATGTTGTACAAAATAGAAATTTCGGGTTGTTACAACTTGCTTTGAACCTCATATTGACCGCATCTTGAACCAAAGCCTCACATAACCGAACCGCAGATCCTTATAATCTGTTTTTCTGAAACTGTGAACTCAACATATCGATGATCTTTCAAGTAACATGTTTAGTTCTCCCCCACTTGGGTTCGAACTATCACTAAGTAACGTTGCAGAAAAACCACACTTCAAACCGACTCAGCCAGATACATACCATCGCTGACTCTTGGAATGTATATCCCAACATAAGATAATCTCCCAGATAAGGAGATAATTACTCAAAGACATTATGAATCTCAGATGGAGACCTTGATAACTTTCCAGTCATAATCGCCTCTATCATCAAGAATCTCATGCAAATGTACAAGAAAAAACTCTGATAGTCCTTGCATAGCATCGATTTTCCATCTAAGAATAGTTGGACTACCACACACTTCACCTATGAATCTCTGACTTTCACTCCATCGCGAGACACAATAATAAAAACATGAGGCATCATCCTCATAGTCGAGATATAACATAGCCAGCAAAAGTTATCGTTCCCGATTCACTTATCCTGTTCACATGGAACAAGCTACAAGAACACACTATAACTAAACTCAAGGAAAGCACACCCATGGTCCTCATCATGTACAGTCTCCACAAAAATGACTCTTTTTCCACACATGAAATTTTCTTGAAGCGATCAAACCATACGAATCCTCTCATGTTTTTCCACCTTTTTCACGGATACTGCAACCATTGGTTTCCCCCACTGGGTCGTCCTCCAATCTCTGAAATCATATGCTCGTTCTCTCTTTTTCCCAACACAGAAAACAGGAAGAACAAAATTGTCTTCATAAAAATTACATCATAAGCCATTGGCAGATCACTCAACCTCAAGGGTGCAATCCTCAAGTTTCTCATCCCAATCGTTCCCTTCTTGAGTCTCGTGACTCCGACTGTCACTCCCTCAGGTAAGGCCCCTAAGACCTTGCAGTTAACTACTCATCCAGGTCTGCACCATTGAACCCCAACTGACATGGCCACTAAGGCCCAAACAATCACCTGAACCGTCCTCTTCCCAGTCAGCCATAACCAAAAAGATGATCATACCCAAAATACTGCAATCGATTCATGGTGCCAAACCATGTTCCTACCCTCAACCACCTCCTTAGAATTTTGTTGGACTTTCCTTGATTCGAGTACGAATATTGTGCTTCTAGTAGTACGGGCCCAATAATACCTTCCAGACATATTCATACTTTCCTCATAATCATCTTGAATCCTCTAAGTCACTCATTCATAATGATATCTTCCATAATCTGCTAAACAGTGCACCAATTGTACTAAAGCGCTTCCTAGGCTCTCTTAGGATTACCACCTTACCCTGTCATCAACTGCTGAAGGACCTCTACTTATGTCAGTTGACTACTTCACAAATACAATTACAAGCAACAAAGCTTAGATAATCCTTTGACTAAAAGACCTAAACTTACAATGGTTAGACTCATACAAGAGTCGTACAGCAATGAAAAGTCAACCACTCTAAGAATATTTAACCTTCACTTCATGTAACTTAACATATTCATGTGGTAGTTAACTTACATCAATATGAGTCCTACAAAGCACAACGCAAGCAACATTCGAGCATCCAGAACTAAAAGCATCACATAAACAGGCAGTCCTACCTCAGAAGCTCCTGAAGATCTCTAGTCACTAGCATGTATCACTACCAGCTCACACAAAATGCATAAAGGCGTTTCTCCTAATCAGTCATCCTACTTTGCAACACTGAGCAGATCCTTAGCCCTAATCTTGCATGCAATTATCATATACTCACATCAAACATCAATCATAAACACGTATAGGTATTTTGGGAATTAAATACTTGATCTCGGCTAATTGCAAGCATCACGCCCCCTTTTATTTTATAAACCGTTTTAGAAAACATTTTATTTTTGAAAGTTTTACCACTTCCTCAGCTTGAGTTAAGGCACACCTAACAGTATCACTGAATCCCTCAAACAAAGGCTCTAATACCAACTTGTAACGCCCCAACTTTCAACCCAAAATTTTCAATTAAAACATTAAATTTTTATCCAAATCACAACTACAAGATCTTAAAACATTTGTCCGAGTATCATTTAAAATTTATCATGTGCACAAGTCCCCCATTGATGTGATGCAATCGAGCCGTGCCCTTCCTTTGATAGAAGAAAACTTGAAACATGTTAACCAGAAATCGTAAGCACAAAGCTTAATGAGTTTCCCAAAATACCACATATAGCATATCATAAATAAACAACTTTGGGATATCAACAACCCGGGGGACTATCAGCAGTCCCAGTGGGTGAACAGAACGCCCTGTGGATTATCAGCAACCCTATGGACTATCACCCGCTCCAGAGGGAAAACAGCATGCCCGATGGGTTATCAGCAACCCTGGAGACCACCCGAAGTCTCAGTACACAGTAGCACATATCACAACAACATCAAGCGAGACCTAGTTACTTAAAACACATACACACATACACACACACACACACACACACACACATATATATATATATATATATATATATATATATATATATATATATATATATAGATAGATATTACCACACGGGATCATACAATCATGCAAGAGTCACAAAGACAACTAGCATCCTACATATATAATTTAATAAGCCATCATTGGTGCCTTCGACTCATAAGAAGAGGGAGGAGACTCACCTCAAACTGCTAAAAAAACCAGATAAATGCTCGGATGGCTAATTTAGGAAACCTCCACACTAAATATTGTATGATAATATCCTAATTACAAATAAGGTCATAAACAATAATCGGTCCCTGCCCAAAGACAGCCAAAAGCCTAAAATGGCCCTAATTCCTAAATGGTTCCCAAAGCCCATTACAGGCCTAAATCCAAGAAGGCCCAAGGACTATAAATGAACCAAAGTCAGAAAGACTAGTGTCCCAAAACCCTAATAGTCTAAATCCCACAACTATCCCCCTTAAGTGCAAAAATACCAATTTCCCCTTCCATGGTCTAAAGCCTAATTCTTGACCACAAGTCAAGAGTCAACAAAAGTCAATTGCCCAACGCGTATGTTGGGCATACTTTCCCTTACGCGTGGCGTACTTGAAGGATTAGGTGGTTCGGGGCCAGGCCTAGCCACGCTGGGCATAGGCAGAAGTATGCGGTGCATACGTCATCTGATCCCAAAAATTACTCAAAAAATTCTTAATCGTTAAGAAATGCAATCCAATCATAGATCTGACCTTCATAAAAACATCTTAATCCATAAAGTCCATAACTTTAAGCCTTCTCATGGTTGACAAGAGCTTAAAACTTAAAATTCTAACTTAATCCATACTCAAAAGCACCAAACTCTTACATGGCTGAAAAGGGACCATCAAGCAACCATTTTTATGAATGTAAGTAGTCTAATACATCTAAAAGGACAACACCAATACTCTGGAGTAACCCAGACTCACAAAGGTCCAAGCTTTGTGACCAAAAACTCATAAAAATCCATTTAAGAGATCTTGAAAGAAACACATCAAGGTATAAACTTTATACCTTCAAAAGGTGCACAAAGTGAGGTAGTTTCTAGATCCATAAGCTTGCAAGCGACACCACCTTCTTTAATAGTCTTCTTCTTCTACAAGAGCTCCAAGATCACTAACAAGTTTCAAAATCTCCACACACAAGGCTTAGGCTCAAGAATAGGTTTTAGAAGGAGTGGACACTGATAAGAAATGTCCAACGGAGGGATAAGGTAGATTAAATAGGGAGAAAACCCCTAAATTTAGGGTTTTAGGTGCTGAGATAGTACATCCCACGTACCAGATGTACACCCCACGTACTAGCATGCATCTCGCATTCTAGATCTCTCACAAGTACGATGTGTGTACCTCACGTACACCCAACGTACTGGCTGGAGTGCAAATCTTTTAACAACAACGGACCAATAGTGCAAACTTTAATTAGGCCAAGGACCAAAATAGAAATCCCTGGAAATCCAGTTGTTACACCTTTCATGTATTCTTTCAAGTCCTTTAGATATCTTAACCCAATAATTTAGGTTCTCATTGCATTTTAATGATTGATACACTACCATTGAAACCTGATAAGCCATCATCAATAATCTCATCTAGACCACCATGAGAGGTGGTAAATATTGGAAGTGCACATGTCATGGAATCCACCACTATAAGCCCAAAAGCTTCATAAAAAGCAGGCTGATATATAATTCCATAGAAACAACAAATATATTATTAAACTAAAAGGAAAAATGCATGAAATAGTATTGTACTTTCTAATTTTCTCCTTATTACACTGTCTTTCTTCCTTATCACAACATTTTATTGGCAAGTTATTCTTTATATATGAGATTGGTGCTTCTTTGGTTGATCATGTTGATGACGTTTGAGAGCCCATGATGGTGAATAGTAAGGCTGATAATAGTATCCATAATTTATCTTTGTACTAGCTTCAATACATTCTTTGTAAAATATTCCAACACGATGATCACCTCCCACGTTTAGTATCTACATGACAATGTCAATGTCAATGTGAATGCTTACGTTTAAAGTTGATAGAAGTGACAGTTATGCTCAAACATATATCCTGGATAGGCAGACACACGACCTTGCAGCTCAAGGCATCGGCCACCACATTTTCCTTCCCAAGGTGGTACAGGATTTCGCAATCGTAATCCTTTACCACATCTAACCATCTCCGTTGCCGCATATTTAGGTTCAGCTGGGCAATCAAATACCTCAAACTCTTATGTTCAGTGTAGATCCTACACCAAACCCCATACATATAATGTCTCAAGATCTTGATGAAAAACAACACGGCCCCAACTCCAAGTCATGTGTGGGGTAGTTTTCCTCATAAGGCTTCAACTGCCTCGAAGCATAAGCAATTACTTAACCCCTCTACATAAGAACAACTCCCAAACCCAAAATAAAGGAATCGCATTAAACCAAAAAATCATCCAAACCCTCAGGGAGCATGAGAATCGGGGCCTCACACAATCTCTGGCTCATAATCTCAAAAGCCAACTATTGATCAGGCCCCTACTGAAAGGTCACATTCTTCTTTTTCAAACAGGTCAAAGGCAAAACAATCTTGGAGAAATCCTGGATAAATCTCCGATAATACCCTACGAGACCTAAGAAACTCCAAATCTCAGATACGGTCCTCGGAACCTCCTATCGCATCACAACATCTATCTTGGCTGGGTCAACTAAAATACCCTTCTGATTGGCGATACATCCCAGAAACTGCACCTCATGCAACCAGAACTCAAATTTGGAGAATTTGGCATAAAGCCTCTCCCTCCTCAGTGTCTCCATTACCTCTCATTAATGTTGCTCGTGCTACTCCTTGGTCTTGGAGTAGACCAGAATATCATCAATGAATACAATCACATATTGATCTAACACCGGCCTGCAAACCCGGTTCATGAGATCCATGGATGTTGTTGGTGCATTGGTAAGCCCGAATGGCATCACCACGAACTTGTACTGACCATAACAAGTCATGAAGGTTGTCTTCTACACATCCTCATCTCCGAACCTCATCTGATGGTACCCTGATCATAAATCAATCTTGGAAAACCAAGATGCACCCCAAAGCTAATCAAAAAAATCATCAATCCTTATTTTTTGTGTACATCCAGGGGCCATGAAGATGTATAGGGATCTGAGGTTTAGCTATTGGTGGCCCTGTATGAAGAGGGAGATAGCTTGGTTTGTTGAGCAGTGCTTGGCCGACCAAAAGGTCAAGGATAAGCATCACAGACCCAACAGCAAGATGAAGCCTATAACTATGACATCCCCTAATTTCTCGGCTAGAAAATACCGATTTAATTTAGGCTTTTTAAAATAAAATCAGAGAAATCTTTTTAAAAGATGTTGCGGAATTGGTCCCCAAACAAAATATGATAAAAGTTTATCAAAACCTTCTTTAAGAAATGTATAGTTTCATTTCATATCAAAACCTCGGGATGTCATGTTCCGATATAGATCAAAAGCATAAACAAGACATTATAAGCCTTTTAACCGTTATTTACAACTACAGGCCTATAATCCAAAAATCTCTCATCGTACTCCAACTATGCTCGAGGTCCACTACCTGTAATCATAAAACTGAGTGGGTCAGGCTTGGGAGCCTGGTGAGCATATATGGTTTTCAACCCACAATAATAATATACTTATTAAGTTCACCAATCAACAATAACCCTGATTACCCATTCCCGTTGTCCTCACTTTACGTCCCTAAACACCTATCATAAGGGACCTAGCCTAAGGGTTTCCTCAGCCATACATATCCTTAAGGCAACCATGAGGGGGATGAAGTACGCCAATGAACATTTAATTCATCAACACTTACAAGTTGTGAACCTGCTAGTGTTCCACTGGACTATCTAGAAAGTCTGTGGTCGTCATCTATACTTCGCTAGATGACAACAACAACAACAACAACAACAACATCGAGGCCTCTCACCATTTTAACACACATCAACTCTTTCATCTACCCATGTTCTACCCAACATATTTTGTAGATAAAAAGCATATACAGTTTAAAACTTGTATAAAACATCAATTCAACGGTCACCTCGAATAAACAATTAGCATATTTACACATAACACGTATTTCAAGGTAAATACTTTATATCTATGTGTAAATTGAAAGTAACTACACACTCACTTATTTTGGTGAAAATCAGGCAGCAATTCGTTTCCTAAAATGATCGTTCCTAATAAAACCGGGAGTTTTATTGAGAAACCGGGCTCTGCGAAAGGTCGGGCTTCAAAACTGAAAAGATAAATTTTCCGGACTTCTCGGGAACTTCGTAGGGTATTTTGGGATTTACAATCGATACCGGGGCTTTGGAGGATTCTAAGATGAAGAAAATATGAAGAGAGGGGCTAAAAATGGCAAAATTCCAAAAGTACCCGGGAGCCTTCGCAGGTACCCTTCTATTTATAGGGTTCGAAGTTCTGATCCAAGGGCTGAGAAGTCTCCTGATCCGACGGCTAAGAGGCTTCGCAGGGCGTGGCTCGCACATGGCTCGCACATGCGAGGGCTCGCTGGCGGCTTCTAAGTCGACCGCAGCTTACTGGCGCACCTGCGAGGCTTGAAGCTAGGCTATGCGAGGCTCGGACACACGCGGCAGCAGGGCAAAGCTTCGGCTGGGGAGCTGGCTGCTTCGGATTGGGCCACCTCCTCGGTCAAATCAGAAGAGGACACGTGGCTTCGCATGACTCAAGAGGCTCGGTGACTCAGCAGCCTGGTGACTCAGCAGGACACGTGTCACATTCTAAGCGAGGGTGACGTGGCAAAGTGTGACTATGCGAAATTTCTCGGTTTTCGCGCCAAAACTTCTAAAATCCATAACTTTCGCATACGAGCTCCATTTTTTATGTTCTTTATATGCGCGCACAGCTAAAATTACGATCTACAACTTCCGTTTAGACTTCATCGGTTAATTTTGTAACAACCTGAAATTTGTTCGTCGCCAAAACCCGTTCTACCCGGAAAGTCGCCGTTATCGGATTCGTTCCGTTTTCTCTTTGGAATTAATTGTATAAACTTATATGTTTATTTTATCCTAATGAGTGTCCAAATCACTCAGGAACTTATGTTATTAGCCCAAAAACATTTATTTCATGAGTTTTTAAAATGTTCCCGTCGGGTGATGGAAACTCAATCGGGTGCGACCAAAAGCCGTGTTTAGCGTCGGTATCGGGTAGAATTCCACCGCGTGCAAATTTTAGGAACTATATAAACGTGTTTCAGCTTTCATTTGAAGCTTTTCCTTCTCTCACTACTCTCTCTCTAACCTCTCTCCTAAATCCAAGTTTAAGGGTCCAAAACTCAAATTTAAGGCTTCAAATCTTTAAGGTACATTCCTTGGCTTGTATTGTAACCTTCTTAGCCTTCAAATCCGAATTCAAAACATAATTTGTGACCACATACATGAGTTTACAGCCATGGAGCATTCATGGGCCGTAAACTCACAATAAGTGGGTTTTTGAGCCCTTAAACCCCTCCTTGACAAGTTTGGGACTTAGATAAGGCTAAATGGCTTCAAGATATGGACTCTAAACATGTAAAACATAATTTTTATGATGTTTGAAGCAGTTTACGGCCAATGATCATTCTTGGGCCGTAAACTCATATAATTAGGGTTTTCATGCCCTTAAGCCCTTCCAAATCACTTCTATGGCTTAGATATGAATTATAGGACCTTGGTTTTAGTATTTGGACACTTAAAACATGAATTTTGGGGGATTTAGATGAGTTTATGGCCAAGGTGAGTGCTTGGGCTGTAAACTCCCCAAAACTTGGCATAAACTCAATTCTAAGGTGTTAGAAAGCCATCCAACACCACCAAAAGCCTTGGAATAAATCAAGGGACCAACCAAAAATAGTTTGAGGGCCTTAAACACACTAATTGAGAGATTTCTATGAGTTTACGGCCAAGGCATGTGCTTGGGCCGTAAACTCCATGATTCATGGTGTTAGAATGCAAACTAAACACCCCTAAGGCCCTTAGATGAATTTTAGAAGTCCTTCTATGCAAGTTTTAGGCCTTAAAACACCTTGGAGTACCATATATTAGAGTTTACGGCCATGAAGGGGGTTTCATGGGCCGTAAACTCCATAAACACCCCAAAAATCCCTGGCAAACTCATGATAGGCCTTGGATAAATTCTACCAATCACATGTGATTTGTTCTAGCACCATTTAACATCATTTTCTTGGAAAAATAGGGGTTTACGGCCTTGGAGCCATGCTAGGCCGTAAACTCCCATAAAGGGGGTCTATTTGATGTTTTGTAATCATTCCAAGTCCTTAAACCAAGTTTAGAAATTATCCCTTAAGTGTTGGAAGTCCAAATTGCACCATAAACTACCCATCATGATTTTACGACCGTAAACTCATGGGGATGGGTGTTTTGGCCATAAACTCCCATAAGAGGGTGTTCCTTTGATGCCCCAACTCATTTCCCAAGTCCCTTGTATCATTCATGTCCCTAAACGCCACCCGAGTCCCACCAAACACTTGTATCGGAGTGTTATCGCGACCTGAAGCAATTGTCCCTATACAACAATCAATCTAAGTCCTAATTAGATACAAATGTGTATCTTTACATCATAATTAGGAACCTCGTGTGTTTACAAGTTCCGGATCAACTCTTAGCATCCAAACCGTCTCATACCTCGTCCGGTGAGTTCATACCCCTACGGCTTTTTCACTGTTTTCAATGTTTTCAGGGGGGGGGGGGAATACAAGCAAACTGTAACTGTTTTCCAATCACAACATTAATGTGTTTCAAACAATATCTGACAAACCTATAAACTCTTTTACTCCTTATGTATTATGCTAAGCATAAGGAATGACTATTCGATTTCAACTAAATGGATTTTAGTTTAGGAAACAATCAAACTAATCAAATTATTATGGGAATAATTTGGGGGTCTTTACTGTTCTTTCTATCGTATACTGATATCTATACCAAATTATCTCCGTATCATTTGAATGTATTGTCAGACAATTTCATGTATGTATCTATACTTTACTGTACTATGTTTCATAATCTTCTGTATATCGATATCTTATAAGAACCCTGTGAATAGTTTAGTACTAGTTTGTAAGATAGTCACTACCCTTTATGGATGATCAGTAAATCTTCCCCGGAAGTGTAACCAGAGTCTCCTGGAGGGAGAGCGCGGAATTTGTGAATAGATCTATTCGGGACTGACAATCCCACACCTTAACTGCTAGCTACAGTTAAGCGGGCACGCCTAGGGTGACAAATTTCTGGATATCGTTCGACGTCTGACAAACGTCAAGGAGGTCACGTTGTCGTATTAGTATGGTTACCCGACTCACAATATGTATTAATACCAGCTTATTCACAGTTTGGTTCAGAAACTATATCTCGTTCGGGATAGTGATCCCATGGTTTTGCATCTATATTTTATATCTCTTTTGGGATTGTGATCCCATGATATTGTTTCTAGATCTCTTTCGGGATAGTGATCCCATGGTATTATCAAACTATTTTATATCTATGTCCTATACGGGATAGTGATCCCATGGTTTATATCTAAATCTCTTTCAGGATAGTGATCCCATGGTATTAACCAAACTATTTTGTATCTAGTTTGGGATAGTGATCCCATGGTTTTATACTTATAACTTGTACGGGATGTCTTTCCCCATGGTCTTTAACTATATCTTATACGGGATAGTGATCCCATGGTTTTGTATCTATAACTTATACGGGATAGTGATCCCATGGTTTTCTAAATCTATATCTTATACGGGATAATGATCCCAAGGTTTTGTATCTATATCTTATACGGGATAGTGATCCCATGGTTTTCCAAATCTGTATCTTATTCGGGATAGTGATCCCATGGTTTCAATCTATATTTACATATATACATCAACTTATCTTGTGTTTAGTCCGGGATGATAGTCCCATGATATTAAACATGTACTTTCAGATGTGTCAAACTATCTTATATGTCTTTCGGGATAGTAATCCCAAGATTTTCATTATATAGTTTTAGGTGTTAAACTATACTTTGTGTTATACAACCTATCTTACAATTAGGAAAATATGGGATTTTCTTGGGGAAAAATACAATACATAATCGAATTGGTAACCAATGATAACTTAACCAACTTCACATAAGAAAATATGAGATTTTCTTGGATAACAAACTTTTTCGGAAACTAAAGGAAACCGATACATTTTCATAAAACAAAACCGCTTATGAACTCACCAGCTTTATGCTGATTTTCAAACCGCTTGTATTCTCAGGTCCAAGTTAGACAGGTACCCGGTGATCTCTTTTGATGAAGACGGAGTGCGTGGAAGACTCGCCTCAACTTTTGTTAATATGATGCATATGTATATCTTGTATAACTTTACTTTTGAAACAAATGTAAACTTTCATATATATGTAATGTAATGTTTGTTTACTGTGATTACTATGTACATTGGATTTGATACACAACGTGGTAGTCAACCCCGGAGACGTTTCCGCCTTTGGTTTTCGGGGTGTGACAAATTTTGATTTTAAATTTTATATTATTATTTTTAACAAACCGGGACAGGAAATTCGTTAAAAACTCATAACTTCTTCATCCGACGTTCGTTTTCTTCATACTTTTTACCATTGTGCTCCTAATGATGAGACCCTGAATTCTCATTTACGTTGTGTCAGCTAAAAATCCCTCGATCTAAAATTCGAGTTTTTTACTGTCTACTGCTACGTTAAAACTTCGAAAAATCATAACTTCTTCATACGAAGTCAAATTTGGGCGTTCTTTTTATCGAATTTCTCGGTTTAACGAATACTACGACTTTCATTTAGATTACTAAAGCTAAAAAGTAGTTTATCAAAAACTCACTTTTTACGATATCCAGCACCGTGCCGGTTTTGTCGCGAAACTTCGACAGGTCATAACTTCTTCGTTATAACTCGGATTTTGGTATTCTTTATATCCCCAAAATCCTTGTTTCGACCACTACAACTTTATGTAAAGATATCGGGCTTATCTCACACTTTAATTTTGATGCTTATGTTTATTCTTAATTAATTAAGCCCTAATAATTAAGCATAAAACACATAATTCACATAATATTCACATAATTCCTTTTCATTTCTTCAATATTAGTTACAAAGGTTAACCTAGACTATCAACTCAATATAAATGCCTAGGCTAGAAACACGAGTGTTACAATTCTCTCCCCCCTAGGATGATTCCGTTCCCGGAATCACATATAACCAAACAACTACGGGTAGCGACTCATCATGTCACTCTCCGTTTACCAAGTGATATTTGGTCCATTTTTATGTTTCCAACGCACCAGCACTAAACCGACCATCTTGCGTTGCAACTTCATAGTCTTACGGTCAACGATTGCCTCAGGTTCTTTGATCAACCTCTTGTTTTCATCCAGCCTTAACTCAGAAATCGGAATTATGTCGGGCACATCTCCCGTGAACTTTCTCAAGTAACACACATGAAAGGTGTTATGAATAACCTCCAATTCTTCCGGTAACTCTAGCTTGTAAGCTTGATTCCCGATCTTCTGAAGAACTTTGAACGGTCCAATAAACCTTGGACTCAACTTTCCTCGTTTCCCAAATCTTATAAGTCCCTTCCACAGCGAGACATTAAGTAAAACCGACTCTCCAACTTAAAAGGTTATCGGCTGTCTTTTCTTGTCAGCATAACTCTTTTGTCGATCTTGAGCAACTAACATCCTTTCCCTTATCACTTTCAACTTTTCGGCAGTCTGATGGACTACTTCAGGTCCCATAAACTGCTTTTCCCCAGCTTCCAGCCAACATGATGGCGTTCGACACTTTTCCCCATACAAAGTGTGATAAGGTGCCATCTTAATACTTGAGTGGAAACTATTATTATAGGAGAATTCTACTAGAGGTAAGTGTTCATCCCAATTACCTTGGAATTCTAGGGTACATGCTCTCAGCATATCCTCCAATGTTTGAATCGTTCGTTCGCTCTGACCATCGGTTTGCGAATGGTAAGTTGTACTCAAACACAACTTAGTACCCAATTCCTCTTGTAGACTCCTCCAAAACCTTGAGGAAAAACGGCTATCACGATCGGACACAATCGTTAACAGAACACCGTGAAGCCTCACAATTTCCTTCATGTAAGAATTCGCAAGTTTATCCATAGACCATTTCTCTTTGGCCGCTATGAAATGTGCACTCTTAGTGAAGCGATCAACGACCACCCAAATCATGTCGTGACCGTTCCTTGTTCTGGGTAGTTTAGTCACAAAATCCATGGTGATGTCTTCCCATTTACCCATGGGTACGGGTAAAGGTTCTAATGTCCCATACGGTTTCTAATGTTGTGCCTTAACCCTAGCACAAATTACACACTCAGCCACATACTTAGCAACATCGAACTTCATCGTCGGCCACAAATAATAGGGTTTTAGGTCCCTATACATTTTCGTACTGCCGAGATGAATCGAGTACATGGTCTTGTGAACTTCTTCTATCAGAAGATCTCTTATTCCGCCCATCTTAGGTACCCAAATTCTATCTTGAAATACCTTCACCCCTTGGTTTTTTGTACCGAACACTAACGTTTTGCCCAAAAGTTTTTCCTTTCGTTCATTTTTCTCTAAAGCTTCCTCTTGAGCTTTCTTTATACTTTCCATAATTGTCGAGACAACTTCAATTCTCAACGCTCTTGGCCTTTTCTTTTCAAGGTTTACCTTCCGACTGAGAGCATCAGAAACCACATTTTCTTTACCAAGGTGGTAAAGTATTTCACAATCGTAGTCCTTGAGTAACTCTAGCCAGCATCATTGCCTCATGTTCAATTCCTTCTGTTTAAAGAGATATTGGAGACTCTTATGATCAGTGAAAAGTTTACACTTTGTGCCATAAAGATAATGCCTCCATATCTTCAAGGCAAATACTACCGCTGCCAACTCCAGATCATGAGTGGGGTAGTTCTTTTCATGTTCCTTCAATTTCCTCGATGCATACGCGATCACTTTATCCCTTTGGGTCAGAACACAACCTAACCCAACTCCAGATGCATCGCTATAAACTGCAAAGTCATCAACTCCTTCAGGCAACGAAAGAATCGGTACTTCACACAATCTCTTCTTCAACTTCTCTAAGGCTTCCTTATGCTTCTCATTCTAAGCATAAGGAGCTCCTTTGTGGGTCAAAGCTGTTAATGGAGTAGCAATCGAAGAAAAGCCTTGGATAAACCTTCGATAATATCCAGCTAATCCTAAAAAGCTTCGAATCTCCGTAGGACTTTTTGGTTGTTCCCACTTCATTACAGCTTCAATCTTTTCTGGGTCAACCATTATTCCTTCTTGGTTAACCACATGACCTAAAAATTGGACTTCTTGAATCCAAAATTCACACTTGGAGAACTTTGCATACAACTTCTCCTTTTTCAGGACTTTTAGCACTTCACGCAGATGCTTTTCATGCTCCTGCTTGCTTTTCGAATAAATCAAGATATCGTCTATGAACACTATCATGGATTTATCTAGGAATAGTTTACAAACCCTATTCATCAAATCCATGAAAGCTGCTGGGGCATTGGTTAGTCCGAACGACATAACCAAAAATTCATAGTGTCCATATCTTATTCTAAAAGCAGTCTTTTCGATATCCTGCTCTCTCACCTTTAGTTGATGGTATCTCGACCTAAGATCGATCTTCGAGAAATAGCTCGAACCCTGCAATTGGTCGAACAAGTCATCGATCCTTGGTAACGGGTACTTGTTCTTTATCGTCACTTTGTTCAGCTCTCCGTAATCGATGCACATTCTCATACTTCCGTCTTTCTTCTTTACAACTAACACAGGGGCTCCCCATGGTGATGAACTAGGTCGAATGAAACCTTTGTCCAATAACTCCTGAAATTGTGTCATAAGTTCTTTCATTTCGGTTGGTGCTAATTGATAAGGCGATTTTGCTATCGGCGTCGTTCCTGGTAACAAGTCGATACGAAATTCTACTTGTCGATCAGGGGGCAATCCGGGAAGATCTTCGGGAAAGACTTCCGGATACTCACACACCACCGGAATATTCTTTACCTCCTTCTTTTCCATCTTAGCATCGATCACGAACGCTAGATATGATGTACATCCCTTGGCCAAACACTTTCTGGCTTTCATTAAGGAAATTATTCCAGAGTTTACTCTGCCTTTGTCTCCGTACACCATAAACGACTCTTTCCCTGGCGGGTTTACTTTTACTATCTTCTTTCTACAATGTATTTCTGCATCGTTGGCGCTAAGCCAATCCATTCCTAAAACTATGTCGAATCCATTTAACTCGATATGCAATAATTCCTCTTGGAACTTATTCCCATCCAAGTCAATGAGGATGTTTTTCATACGATGGCTAACAGGTACAAACTTGCCACTAACAATCTCGACTATTATAGCATTAACTAGCATATCTACAGGCAAAGCTAGCTTTCTACCAAATTCATGTGATATAAAGGAGTAGTTGGCTCCATAATCAAACAAAATTTGGGCAGGCAATTCGTTTTCGAGAAAGGTACCTGAAGCAACATCGGCTTCTTCTTCCGCAGCTTCGACTGTCATCTGAAAGGCTCTCGCCTTCGGCTTTGGTGGTAGATTGGGTTTTGTTGCATCCTTCTTCTTCAGGCATTCCCTCAAAATATGCCCTTCTTCGTTGCACCCAAAACATACGTTCTTATTGAAGGTGCATTCATTGGCATAATGCCCTAGCTTTCCACATTTGTAACAAGTGACTTCCACGCTGCACTTCCCAGCATGTTTCTTCTTACACTTGTCACACCACTTGGCTTCGCTTCCTCCTCCAAAATTTATCGAACTAGTCTTCATGAACTTGTTCTTTTTATTGGAACCTGAAGTTCCTTCAAACTTTCTCTTTTCGCCAACTTCAACCTTGTTGGCAGCTCTCCCTTTTATCATATCTTCAACAGACTTGGCAGCCCAGATAGCTGCCTCCAAAGTAAGTGCCTGATGTACTGGCACCGCGTACTCCCATGGAAGTCCCTTTGCGTACCTATCTATGTTTGCCAACTCATCTGGGACAATACACAAAGCAAACTCCATTTTTTCTGTGAAGTTATTCGTATATTCGTCAACGGTCATACTCCCCTTCTGCAACGTTAGAAGTTGGTTTTCTAACTCAAGTACGTTTTGGTCCGAGTAGTACTTGCGCTTGAAGTGCACTAAGAACTCTTCCTAAGTTAATTGTAGTGGCACATTAGGGCTTAGGGTTTTCCCCAAAGTGCTCCACCAACAAGCAGCACTACCCCTGAACTGACGTACTGCAAACGTAGTTTGTAACTTGCCTTGGCAATCACAAGTCATGAAAGCCAACTCCATTTTCGAGATCCAGTCCATTACTCCGACAGGATCTTCTTTTCCATTGAAGTTCGATGGCTTGCAAGTCATTAAGTCCTTATACTTGCACCCATTTCTCTCCATTCTACCCCCGTGGTTATTCCTCCCAACCACAAGCGGTTCACTATGACCAACCAATTTGTTGTTGTTCCCTTCTTCAGATCGATCGTCATTTAGTTCACGTTGTTCAACATGAACTGAAGGTTCATCCTTGTTTTTCAGCAACATTTGCCTCAATTCCTCCCTCTGTTCAGCTAACATGCTCTGAATCATGGTTCGTACTCCAGCCATGGTGATGGGTTCGGGTGCAGCTCCTACTATAGGCACCCGTTCCACCACTTGAGGTTGAGGTTGTTGGTTTCTGTTTGCATTTCCAGCTCCACTCCGAGTTCTTGCCATTTCAATCTATATACCGAATAAGGCGAATTTAGGTCTTTATCCTTGTTAGACATGTCAATTCCCTTATCACTCTGAAAATTTTATATGTTAATTCTAATCTCGTAATCATACGCTTAGAATCCTACACAGATAAAGTTTCCAGATCCGGTCGGCAACAGACCATAGATTCGTACAAACAATGGCACACATGGCAAACACATAGCATTTAGCACATAAGGGCATTTTAGGCATCTTCCATAAAATAAACTAGTGCTTGTGTCTAAAATATAGTAGACACTCATCTCACAATCATCACTTAGCATTCTAAGTTCAAGTCTAGAAATTCTACAATTTCTTAGTTCGCTTAAACTAATGCGCTGATACCAACTGTGACATCCCCTAATTTCTCGGCCAGAAAAGACCGATTTAATTTATGCTTTTTAAAATAAAATCAGAGAAATCTTTTTAAAAGATGTTGCGGACTTGGTCCCCAAACAAAATATGATAAAAGTTTATCAAAACCTTCTTTAAGAAATGTATAGTTTCATTTCATATCAAAACCTCGGGATGTCATGTTCCGATACAGATCAAAAGCATAAACAAGACATTATAAGCCTTTTAACCGTTATTTACAACAACTGGCCTATAATCCAAAAATCTCTCATCGTCCTCCAACTATGCTCGGGGTCCACTACCTGTAATCATAAAACTGAGTGGGTCAGGCTTGGTAGCCTGGTGAGCATATAGGGTTTTCAACCCACAATAATAATATACTTATTAAGTTCACCAATCAACAATAACCCTGATTACCCATTCCCGTTGTCCTCACTTTACGTCCCTAAACACCTATCATAAGGGACCTAGCCTAAGGAATATCATCGGGATGGACACTACTGCTAAGGGGTTTCCTCAGCCATACATATCCTTAAGGCAACCATGAGGGGGATGAAGTACGCCAATGAACATTTAATTCATCAACACCTACAAGTTGCGAACCTGCTAGTGTTCCACTGGACTACCTAGAAAGTCCATGGTTGTCATCTATACTTCGCTAGATGACTACAACAACAACAACAACAACAACAACATCGAAGTCTCTCACCATTTTAACACACATCAACTATTTCATCTACCCATGTTCTACCCAACATATTTTGTAGATAAAAAGCATATACAGTTTAAAACTTGTATAAAACATCAATTCAACGGTCACCTCGAATAAACAATTAGCATATTTACACATAACACGTATTTCAAGGTAAATACTTCATATCTATGTGTAAATTGAAAGTAACTACACACTCACTTATTTTGGTGAAAATCGGCCAGAAATTCGTTTCCTAAAATGATCGTTCCTAATAAAACTGGGAGTTTTATTGAGAAACCGGGCTCTGCGAAAGGTCGGGCTTCGAAACCGAAAAGATAAATTTTCCAGACTTCTCGGGCACTTCGTAGGGTATTCCGGGATTTACAATCGATACCAGGGCTTTGGGGGATTCTAAGATGAAGAAAATATGAAGAGAGGGGCTAAAAATGGCTAAATTCCAAAAGTACCCGGGAGCCTTCGCAGGTACCCTTCTATTTATAGTGTCCGAAGTTCTGATCTAAGGGCTGAGAAGTCCCCTGATCCGACAGCTAAGAGGCTTCGCAGGGGGTGGCTCGCACATGGCTCGCACATGCGAGGGCTGACTAGAGGCTTCTAAGTGGACCGCGGCTTACTGGCGCACCTGCGAGGCTCGGAGCTAGGCTATGCAAGGCTCGGACACACGCAGCAGCAGGGCGAAGCTTCGACTGGGGAGCTGGCTGCTTCGGATTGGGCCTCCTCCTCGGTCAAATCAGCAGCCTCGGTGACTCAGCAGTCTAATGACTCAGCAGCTTGGTGACTCAGCAGGACATGTGTCACATTCTAAGCGAGGGTGACGTGGCAAAGTGTGACTATGCGAAATTTCTCGGTTTTCGCGCCAAAACTTCTAAAATCCATAACTTTCGCATACGAGCTCCGTTTTTGATGTTCTTTATATGCACACGTAGCTAAAATTACGATCTACAACTTCCGTTTAGACTTCGTCAGCTAATTTTAACTTTAAATTTTATATTATTATTTCTAACAGACCGGGACAAGAAATCCGTTAAAAATTCATAACTTCTTTATCCGACGTCCGTTTTCGTCAGACTTTTTACCATTGTGCTCCTAATGACGAGACCTTCAATTCTCATTTAGTTTGTGTCGGCAAAAAATCGCTCAATCTAAAATTCGAGTTTTTAGATGTCTACTGCTACGCTGAAACTTCGAAAAATCATAACTTCTTCATACGAAGTCAGATTTGGACGTTCTTTTTATCGAATTTCTCGGTTTAACGAATACTACGACTTTCGTTTAGATTACTAAGGCTAAAAAGTAGTTTATCAAAAACTCACTATTTACAACATTCAGCACCGTGCCGGTTTTGTCTCGAAACTTCGAGACGTCGTAACTTCTACGTTATAACTCAGATTTTGGTATTCTTTATATCCCCGAAATCCTTGTTTCGACCACTACAACCGGGATTATCTCACACTTTAATTTTGACGCTTATTTTTATTCTGAATTAATTAAGCCCTAATAATTAAGCATAAAACAAATAATTCACATAATATTCACATAATTCCTTTTCATTTCTTCAAAATGAGTTATAAAGGTTAACCTAGACTATCAACTCAATATAAATACCTGGGCTAGAAAAAAGAGTGTTACAATAACTATTCCCATGTGGAAGTGGGAAGTGATTACCATGTATTTCATTACAAAATTGCCAAGGACGGAACGGGGTGTTGATTCTATTTGGGTCGTTGTTGATAGATTGACCAAGAGTACGATTTTCATACCGATTACCGAGAGCGTATCCACAGAAAAGTTAGCTGACATATATGTTTGGGAGGTGGTAGTTCGGCACGGGGTTCTAGTTTCGGTGGTTTCGGACTAGGACATTAGTTTGACCTCCAGGTTTTGGAGGAGGTTCCATGAGGAGTTGGGAAATCAGTTGCATTTTAGTACAACATACCACCCTCAAACTAATGGCTAGAGCGAGTGGGAAATTCAGACACTCGAGGATATGCTCTGAGCTTGTGTGTTGGATTTTTAGGGAAGTTGGGATACTTGCCTTCCACCAGCCGAGTTCTCCTAAAAAAATTATGATGTCAGTATTAACCGACCGTCATTTGAGATGGTTTATGGAATAAGGTGCAGCAACTCGGTTTGCTGGGGGAGGTCGGGCATTTTAGTCATGGGGAGTACAAAAGTTATACTCAAGACTACATATTTGATTCAGAGTGCAATAGGTTGCAAGTCATGCAAAGCCGACGTAATAGGAGTTGATTAAGCAGGTGTGCAATAGGTTTCGTTCTCCTTCCAAGCCGATGTGGGATCAGGTGCAACCTACCTTCACCCCCATTATAGGGTTTGATGTCCCTATCGAACACATTGACCCGTGACCTAACTCTGATACCATTTGTAATATCCCCCTCCAACACGTATCTCAATATTGTCCGCTTTTGGCTCCCAGCACGAAACTTCCTAGGGGGTTGTCCATCCCTAAATTGCTCTCGCTCGGTTACGCTAAACTGTATAGTTCTTATGGGATCTGTTGCCCGCACAACTTTAAAACACATTGTGACAAGGAAGGTATCCACACCCCTTAGAAGGAAATGTGCTTAAGCAGTTGGGTTGAGGGTGCAAGTCAGCTGTAAGTCGAAGGCATGGAGGCTCGAGAGGAGAGCTTGGGTTAAGGTGGTAGGCCAACAAAACTTGGTATTCCGGAACGGATAGACTGAAGGCCTGTGAGGCAGTCCAGTCAGGATGAAGGCCCGAAGCGGCTGTTATGCATGCTTGTATGTTTATTATATAAGGGTATTTTAGGGAAAAACTCACTAATCTGTGTGCTTACCCAGTTGTTTGTTGTTTCAGGTATCATCGGTCATCATGGGACGGCGAAGGCATGACTGTACACATTCATCAACAACAATAAAGATTCCATGTTTTGATATTACTCCGATTAATATATTTGGAATAAATGGTTTTCTCGATAATCGAGTTATAACTGGGAAGATTTACTTAAAGAAAACAAAAATTTTTGGTTGTTAAAATGGGAGTTACAAGTTGGTATTAGAGCCCCGGTTTGAGCGAATTGGAGGAACACTTGTGTGAATCCTATCTCAAACTAGGATTTGAAAGTTTTTGCAAAAGGTTTTTGATAAATAATTTATAATAAAATAGTTGGGTTAAGGGCATGGACTCGGTCTCTTTTCATGTTTTTGTTTGATTGTTATCTTAGGATCGGGAACGTGGACTTTGATTTGAATTTGGTTTTACATGAAGATGCAATTTGTACATTCATCTAGAGTCAGAATAGGAGAGTGGTTCCCAAAATATGCATACTTGTTATATGTGATGAGTTCTTAATTTTGTTGATATGATGTTTATGATAGACCAACATGCTAGTGATAGTCTAGGGATCTTCAGGAATTGCATGATAGAATTTCTAGATGTATGATGCCTGATAGCCTATGAGTTCCTCTTATATTTAATTGACTTCATTACTATACTTGCTTAGTTTGTGCATCATAGTCATACATACCTAAGATTTTATAGCCTAAGAATGTTTAGGTTTGTCCTATTTCTTTTTCCTTGTTTGGTTGTGGGAATAGGGTAGAATCAAGTATTCAACTGTCTATAAGATCCAGTGTTATGTATCATTGGCATACATGCGTGCTACAGGGTTGATGGAAGTTTCATGGGTGAGTATATGCATGAGTAGCAGGACAGATATGGAGTGTGTATCCACATACCAGAGGGTGGGTATAGGATGTATGTGTATCCTAGTTGTGGTATTTGTGGTAGGCGGTTGTAATATGGGTAAGTGTGGAAGGTAGTATGGGCTCATACTGTTGAAAACACAGGACCCGTATGCATAGCAAGGAAGTCACAAACCCCGAGGAATCGAGTATAATCTCGTGATTATAGCAATACGTAACGTGGAATTATGATATATTTTAGTTTATTTTCATTATGGTGTTTATGAGAGGATCTGGTTTTGGGTCTAGAGCGAGTGGATAGGATAGGCTAGGGTTGACTGATGATCAAATTTTGGAGATCATCGCCATTGAGGTGGTTGTTGCTATTCGGAGGTCTATGTCGGAGATGTTTGGGTCTATCAAGACCGACATGATTGAGCTTTTTGGTTTTCAGTACGCTGCTCTTTCGGATGCTATTATTGTTGTAGCCACTGTGGTGGTTTCTACGACAGAGATTTGAGGGCAGAAATCTTTCCAGTACCGAGACATCGACAATACAAAGTCCCAGAGTTTGATGGGGTCGGGGACCTAATTGTAGTTATATGATGGATGTCTGATGTGGAGGGTTGTTTCTTCACATGCTCTTTCCCTGTTGAACAGAATGTTAAGTGCGCTTGAACCTTCTTAGGTTGGAAGCGAAGGATTGGTGGAGATTGGTGAGTAGTTCTTAAACTTCAGAACAGAGACTTGCTATTACCTGACAGTAGTTCTCGGAGATGTTTTGTGAGAGGTATGTTCCCTTGGTGGAGAGGGAGACGTTGGTTCGGGAGTATTTTGATTTGAGGCATAATACAAATATGGTGACATAGATCACCAAGACAATTATGGAGAGGGCTCTACTCTGCCCTAAGTTTGTTGCCTCTGAGTAGGCTCGGATGACTTGGTCCTTAAGTATGCTCAACATGGATATTCTACAGTTTGTGTCCAACTAGCGATATAGTACCCTCACTGAGCTTCAGGATGCCATGAGGAGAAGAGAGATTGAGATAGAGACCCATGCAAGGGAGTATCATCAGGCTCCGGTTCAATCCCAACTTACAACAAAGCGGTTCAAGTTCGTCAGTCGGAGTTCGGGATCAGCTGAAGGGAGTTTGTAACACCTTTTTATTTATTAAATAAATAAATAAAATAATGAATGAATAGTATCCCTAAATTAAATAATTATATAGCAAGGTATTGGTTTCCAGGAGCCAAATGCTACAATGTTAGAAGTCGCTGGTTAAAGTGTAAAGTACCAGATTAGATTCGTAAATATCTATGAAGGCAGGAACTAACAATGTTAACATGGCTGAAGTTTGAGCATTGGACCTTAATTGAAAATAAATTGTCAGACAAGGGGTGGTTTTGTAAATTATGGATTAGTTTTGTAAAGATTTTAGAAGATAGGGGCTGTTTAGTAAATCCGGACTTATTATGAAAGAAATTTATGGTTTAGGGTTTAAATGGTAAATATTGGCCTTGCTTTGAAAGAAAATGTGAAGGGAGGGACTATTATTGTCAATATGGAAAACATTTAGATGGAGCGGGTATTTAAGGGTTCAAAACCCTAACCCTAGGATCGGGAAGTCAACCAGCAACACCACCTTGTATCCCCTTCTTGAACTCCGGCGCCACACCACCCCTACATCACCATTATTCCTCTGCCACCACTCTAGCGCCACCATAATTTATAGTCAACGCACGGGATACGAAGACCGAGAACCACCAGTCGTGTATTACTGCTGCTGCCATCACTCGGTTGCCGGACATCGCATGTAGCTGGGAAGGAACCAAGATGACCAACGAACCGCTGCCTCCTTCCTGTAGCGGCGCAATCCCGATATCCTCCTTCTCTTATGTCCTTACTCTGTTGTTAACGTTGCGGTTAATCGTGGCTGTCGTCGCCATTCGTGCTGTTGCCATCGTTGGATGTTATGTTGCTATGGCTGCCATCGCTTTGAGCCACCAGGTGGGTGACTAAACCATTGAACGGATTTGTTGCTGTTGCATGGTCGTGAGCAACTGGAAACCATTGGGAGTAAGAAGGAAACTCATCGCAGCCACCTGCTGCCTCCATGTGGCACATGTTGCAGCCTTATGCCACCGCCGGCCACCACAAGGTGATTGTGTATGTATGTGTTTAGCCTAGTGTGCGTGTGTGAGTGTGTGCGGTTTGGTTATTTCATAGTAATTTTGTATTAATTGGAATAGTGAAGAAAATCTGTTACCATCACCGTTAGGTGGTGGATGCCGCCATCGGCTGCCGTGTTGGGTGGCAGTGTGCTTGCCTCGTTGAATTCGATTCGTTTAGGGTGCTTGAAACCCTAATGGGCCTTGTAAGCCCTAATGGACACTAATTGACCCAATAAAACCCTAATGGGCTTAATGATATTCTAATGGGCCTAATAGGCCCAATAAAGCCCTAATTGACCTAAAAACCCAACAAATTGATAAATGGGCTAGTATTTGGGTTGGAAACCCTAATTAGGGTTTGGAGAACACTACTACCAATAAAACCCTAACTTGGGGAATTAACCGGGACACATGAGAATTATTTAATAACTTGAGATATTATAAATTAATTATTGGCAAAGATTAACCCTAATCATCATTTTATGTGAAACCCTAATTTCACTTGGGTTTATTGTTGGGCCTCTCTATTGGGCCTTGATGATTGGGTTATTAATGGGCCATCCAAAGTCAAGCAATTGGACTAGAATAATTTAACGGGCTGAGGGTACGGCCCGTGTAAGGGGTTTGGGACCAATTTGGAAAATTAGGCCATAGATGGGCCTTAATGATTATATGATGTTGGGCCTTAGAATAAGACCATGTAAAGGCTTGGGCCTAATTTGGAAAATTGGGCCATATGTTGGGCTTTGATTCCTAATTGACTTTTGGCCTATGGATTGGGCATTGGGCTTCAATAACCCAAGCTTGGGGTAATGTAGTAATTATCCAAAGAATGAACTTAATGTTATGTGTTGGGACCCAATTATTAATTGGGTGATGTTTTGATATTGACAGATCGGGATTCTGTCATCTAGCAGCTGGGGTTGTGTCTTCGGGACTTCAGTAGTATGAGGTGAGTTGCCTTCCAGTAGCGGTGTGTCTACGGCCACAATGACGACCCACTAGTAGGAGTTGTATGTTAGATGATTGTCTTTGTGATATTCATCTAGGTTTGCTGCTACCTGTTATGTTTTATGTGCTAGCATGATATGATGTTATGTGATAGTAGTAGTAGTAGGGGATGAAATAGTCCCTGGTTACCGATCGATTAGTACCCAGCTATGCTAGACATATTATGATATATGTGATATGATATTATGTGGTAGTAGTAAGGTGTGAAATAGTCCCCAGTTGTCAGTCGAGAGGACCAAAGGGGTAGGCCAACACCCAGATATGCTAGGCAAGGTCACCAGTCGAGAGGACTGAAGGGGTAGGTCGGGCACCCAGATATGCCTGGAAGTACATATGTCTGATGATTGTATGGTATGTGGTATGATGGGGGAACTCACTAAGCTTCGTGGTTACGGTTTACAGTTTTGGTTTCAGGTACTCGTTTTCAAAGGAAAGGTGCCGGCTTGATCGCAATACATCACACTATGTTTTCCGCACATGAGATCTTTGGGATTACACTCTGATATGGTTTTATCATAATATGTTTTGATTTTTGACACTTTGGTTTTGACATGAGATATTAATATGAATGTTTTTATACTGTTGGTTTTATATAATAACTTTATTAAAACAAAATTTTTGGTCTTGAATTGTGGATGTTTCAAGTTGGTATTAGAGCCTTGGTTTGAGGGATTCGGGCATACTCCCGGGTGTGTCTGAACTCAAACCAAGGACTTGGTATGAAAATTTTCAAAAGTAAAACTCTTTTATAAAAGGAATTTGAAAAGAGAAAAGAACTTTGAAAAGAACAAGGTGTGTGATGCGTGCAATCAGCCGAGCTTAAGTAAGTTTTCCACAATATACCCATAAATGTTATGATATGTTATGTTATGATATGATTATGAGAACTGCATGCTATATTAGGGCTAAGGATCTAGGAAGGATGCCTTATATGCCTATTGTATGTGCTTGTAGACTTGCATGCTAGTACTGATCAGTCGGTGATAGGATAACCTGTTTAGGTTATGCCTAATTGTATGAGCCTTTGAATTGCATGTACAGATTCCTGATTAGAGGATAGAAAGGTTTGATTGGAATATGATGGTTAGATTTTCCATTGTCTGAATGTTGTTTGCTTTGTGCTTTGTGGGACTCTTAGTGATGTGAGTTAGCTACTAAGTGAATATGCTAAGTCACATGGGACACAGGCCGGATAATCTCAGAGTGATGGACTTGAACCTATTGCGTAGCTCTTGTCCAAGTCCAAGCGTTCTAGGGATGGGTCTCTTACTTGAAGGATTATCTAATCTTTTTTGCATGTGGCTATATTCATAGGGTAGCTAGTTGACATTACTGGGAATCTTTCAGCAGCTGAGGATTGGGTATGTTCGGGAACCTAGGATAGCCTAGGATAGGTTTCAGTGGGTTAGTAGTGAGGTTCAATGAGACTCGGTTGTACTAGCTTGAGGAAGTGACGTGGAGGATTCAGGAGGATTGCTGAGGAAAGTATGGGTAGGTGTGGAAGGTAGTATTGGGTCCCTACTACTAAAGCACATGATCCATACTCGAATCGGTGAGAGTCTTAGAGAATTTGAGAAGCTTCGGGGAGAAGTTTGTGACCCAGTTTGGGGCAGAGGATGTTCAAGTTGTTGCAGCTTATCCTTGGGAAAGTGAGCTAATGAGCATGATAGGGTGTCAGACCTTGAAGGACATGATTTCCAAGAGGTTGCATTTACGAGATCAATTTAGTGCACTTTGAGAAGAGAGGTTTGTGTTGGGTGCTATAGTAGAGGGTCCTGGGAAGAGAACCCATGACTTCTGATCATTGGGTGAAAGGCCAGCAAGGACGGAGTTAGTGAAGCATGTATGAGAAAGTGTACAAGGGAGTTTGTGACTCCAAGGGCTTAGGCCACTACAGGCGTGGCAGGTTTGGTCATGTCAGCAGAAGGTGATCAGTATTCCTCTAGATGTTGCGGGTATGTCATCTTCTATTGCCCCTAGATGGACGTTAAGAATCCGTAACGCTTTGGAAATGTGTGTGAGTTGGATAAGTCAGATCTCGAGTCGGTTCTCTAATAGTTTTTGGGGTTATCAAGGATCATATATGCCATCTTGCATGTCGAAAGGTCCTTGATGAACCAAGAGAGGGAAGTATTTTGTGAAGTGGGATCTGCGTGTACCGTTATCATTCCGGATCTTTATCAGGATCTGTGTAGGAGTATTTAGAAGATACTCGGTAAGGGTTAGAGCGATAGTTCTTTAGTGAATTCAGTGTTCAGTGGTTCTATCATGATTCAGATATGGTCGTCGGCTGTCTACGGAAGAACTTTGGAGTTCAAGGAACCACCGCTGACAGGAAGGTATTGGTAGTAGGAAGATTATAGTGTCAGAGGCAGGCTTCAGATGCATAAGTGGTTGGTCGTTGGATTTCAAGAGAATTGTATTTTCACATGGGCTGTATTTGGTTAATGTTCAGTGGTGCTGCAAGATTGGAAGTGGGAACGAGGACTCGTCAGCCAGAGTGAAGATTAGAGCCTCTAGTTGTTAGTATGGGAGGTGGATTGAGGTGTCATACTGGACTAGATTTCAAGATTACTCTTCACGATTTCTGAGGATGAACGGTCTTAAGGTTTGGTTGGTAGATGATCGTTAGCATTGGTAAGCACAGGTTGTCATCAGTAGGATACTAGAAAGCGAGAAGGATTGGGAATCCTTCAATTCTCGTGTACAGTGAAGACTTAGTCGAATCTAAGTGGGGGAGAGACTTTTTGTAAAGTTCCCCAAATGTGAGTTCTGGTTGCGCGAGGTGCAATCTCTTGGGCACCGTGTCAACCAGAAGGGTATTCTGGTCGATCCAGCCAAGATAGAGGTCGTGATGCAGTGGGAGATTCTGAGGTATCGAGTTGAGATTCGGAGTTTCCTAGGTCTAGTGGGTTATTACTGGAGATTTACATGAGACTTCTCTGAGATTGCGGTTCCTTTGACCCGATTAACCAAGAAGTTAGTGGCTTTTCGTTGGGGGCCTGAGCAATAGTCAACCTTCGAGACTCTCAGATAGTAGGTTTCGGGAACCGGTTTAGAGCTCCAGTTAGGATTCAAGTAGTTGTGAGTTAGGTCGAGTGCGTGTTCGACCGGTATGGGAAGTGTTGTAAGAGTACAGGGGGGTATTCGTAGCATTCACTAGCGATCAGATAGTATGGAAAGTGTTGTAAGACTGCGGGGGTAGCCGTAACATTCACTAGCGATCAGATAGTATGGAAAGTGTTATAAGTCTATGGGTGTAGTCGTAGCATTCACAAGGGTTAGCAGATAGTCTTAGAGTGTTGTAAGTCTGCAAGTGTAGTCGTAGCACTCGCTAGGTCGCTAGGTTGGTAGATGGCATTAGCGTGTTGTTGGAACGCGAAAGGAACAGTAGCACCACCAGTCGGGTGTAGCAGTGAGGATACAGAAATCCACGGATTAGATTTCAGAATTTCCCAGAAGGATTAGATCAGGTTGAGCCAGTGATAAGACTGTAGGGGTGCCACTACATTTATGGGATTAGGGAAGAAATGGACCATATAATATTACTTGCGATATAAGGCTACCATCGGTTAGGTAGCAATCACGTTTAGCCTGTAATTGGTGATGTCAGGATTCAATGCATGGACCCGATCGGTTGGATCGGAAGGTTGTTAGAGCCACAACGGCATGATAACTAGTGGCAACTAGTTCCGGAGATGGACTTCGTTTAGAAGTCGTGTGAGGCGACTAAGTGGGAGTCCTTTGGCTCCATAATCGGGCTGGAACCCGGTATTTCAGATGACTGACAGATGAATTGAGGCCAGGAAAGTCTCGATAGAATTTGGGATGCAACTAGGTAGTAGCATACTGCTTCAGGAAGTGCAGTGTTCAAGTACTTTCAGCGCTTTGGGAAAGTGTTAGTCATGTGCTTTGGGTTGCAATTATGGACGGAATAACGGATTGCTTGGGTTATGCTATGTCAATTACAACGAGATTATCTAAGCCTTAGCCGAGTATAAGCAACCTGCAAAGATATATAGGCATGTGGTTTTAGTTCTCTCGTGGGAGCCTCAAATCATCAGAAGTAGAGTAGTTGGTTGAAGGATAAACAGACTAGATTCAACGATGATGGTTCGGTATGAGTGGTCTGGCAGGGATTCAGAGCATCTCGAGACACCAGATTTCAGATCAAATGAATGTGATCTTGTGTCGAGAGATTCATTCATCAACGGATTTTAGGGCTTTATGTAGATTGGACACAGCTACCCTAGGAAGGCTAGGGTGTACCGAGGATGGTGACCATATTACTTGAGTGGTTTGGTGCATAAGAAATGGTAAGAAATGATTTCGAGGACAAAATATAATTTAAGTGGGGGAGAGTTGTAACACCCGTTTATTTATTAAATAAATAAATAAAACAATGAACGAATAGTAGCCCTAAAATAAATAATTATATAGCAAGGTGTTGGTTTCCGGAAGCCAAAGGCTACAATGTTAGAAGTCAGGGGTTAAAGTGTAAAGTTTCAGATTAGATTGGTAAATATCTATGAAGGCAGGGACTAAAAATGGTAACATGGATGAAGTTTAAGCATTGGACCTTAATTGAAAAGAATTTGTCAAACAAGGGGTGGTTTTGTAAATTCTGGATTAGTTTAGTAAAGATTTTAGAAGATAGGGGTTATTTAGTAAATTTGGACTCATTATGAAAGAAATTTATGGATTCAGGGTTTAAATGGTAAATATTGGCCTTGCTTTGAAAGAAAATGTGAAGGGAGGGATTGTTATTGTCAATATGGCAAACATTTAGATGGACCAGGTATTTAAGGGTTCAAAACCCTAACCCTAGGACCGGGAAGTCAGCCGCTAACACCACCTTGTATCCCCACCTTTAACTCCGGCGTCGCGCCACTCTTTGATCACCATTCTTCCTCTGCCACCACTCTAGTGCCACCATCATTTCCAGTCGACACACGGGATAGGAAGACCGAGAACCACCAATCGTGTATTACCGCTGCCGCCATCACTCGGTTGCCGGATATCGCGTGTAGTTGGGAAGGAACCAAGATGACCGGCGAACCGCTGCCTCCATCTTGTAGCGGCACAACCCGATATCCTCCTTCTCTTGTATCCTTACCGCTGTCGACTTGTTGCTGGTAGACTCGATGTCGCGGTTAACCGCGGCTGTCGTCGCCATTCGTGTTGCTGGCACCGTTGGACGTTATATTGCTATGGCTGCCATCGCCAAGAGCCACCAGGTGGGTGGCTAAACCTTTGAATGGATTTGTTGCTGTTGCATGGTCGTAAGCAACCATACACCTTTGGTAGCAGGAAGGAAACTCATCGCCATGTGCCACCTGTTGCCGCCTTACACCACCATCGACCACCACAAGGTGGTTGTGTGTATGTGTTTAGCCTAGTTTGTGTGTGTGCGGTTTGGTTATTTCATTGTAATTTGATAGTAATTGGAATAGTGAAGAAAAACTATCACCACCACCGTTAGGTGGTTGCTGCCGCCACCGGCCGCCGTGTCGAGTAGCGATGTGCTTACCTCGTTGAGTTCGATTCGTTTAGGGTGCTTGAAACCCTAATGGGCCTTGTAAGCCCTAATGGACACTAATTGACCCAATAAAACCCTAATAGGATTAATGATATTCTAGTGGGCCTAATAGGCCCAATAAAGCCCTAATTGACCTAAAACCCAACAAATTGATAAATGGGCTAGTATTTGGGTTGGAAACCCTAACTAGGTTTTGGAAACCCTAATGCCAATAAAACCCTAATTTGGGGAATTAACCGGGACACACAGGAATTATTTAATAACTTGAGATATAAAATATTAATCATTGGAAAAGATTAACCCTAATCATCATTTTATGTGAAACCCTAATTTCACTTGGCTTTATTGTTGGGCCTCTCTATTGGGTCTGGATGATTGGGTTATTAATGGGCCATCCAAAGTCAAGCAATTGGACTAAAATAATTTAATGGGCCTAGGGTAAGGCCCATGTAAGGGGTTTGGGCCTAATTTGGAAAATTGGGCCATAGATGGGCCATAGTTTGGGCCTTAATGGTTATATGATGTTGGGCCTTAGAATAAGACCATGTAAAGGCTTGGGCCCAATTTGGAAAATTGGGCCATATGTTGGGCTTTGATTCTCATTTGACTTTGGGCCTATGGATTGGGCATTGGGCTTGAATAAGCCAAGCTTGGGGTAATGTAGTAATTATCAAAAGAATGAACTTATGGTTATGTGTTGGGACCCATTTATTAATTGGGTGATGTTTTGATATTGACAGATCGGGATTTTGTTATCCAGCAGCTTGGGTTGTGTCTTTAGGACTTCAGCAATGTGAGTTGAGTTACCTTCCAGTAGCGGTGGGTCTACGAACATAATGCTGGCCCAGTAGTAGGAGTTGTATGTTAGATGATTGTCTTTGTGATATTCATCTAGGTTTGCTGCTACCTGTTATGTTTTATGCGCTAGCATGATATGATGTTATGTGATAGTGGTAGTAGTAGGGGTGAAATAGTCCATGGTTACCGGTCGATAAGACCAAAGGGGTAGATTAGTACCCAACTATGCTAGACTGATTATGATATATGTGATATGATATTATGTGGTAGTACTAAGGGGTGAAATAGTCCCCAGTTGCCGGTCGAGAGGACCGAAGGGGTAGGCCAACACCCAGATATGCTAGGCAAGGTCATCGGTCGAGAGGACCGAAGGGGTAGGTCGGGTACCCAAATATGCCTGGAAGTACGTACGTCTGATGATTGTATGGTATGTGGTATGATGGGGGAACTCACTAAGCTTCATGGTTACGGTGTAGAGTTTTGGTTTCAGGTACTCGTTTTCAAAGGAAAGGAGTCGGCTTGATCGCAGCGCATCACACTATGTTTTCCGCACATGAGATCATTGAGATTACACTCTGATATGGTTTTATGATAATATGTTTTGATTATTGACACTTTGGTTTTGACATGATATATTAATATGAATGTTTTTATACTGTTGATTTTATATAATAACTTAATTAAAACGAAATTTTTGCTCTTGAATTTTGGGATGTTACAGCGGTGCATATATTTTGTATGTCATAGATGTGGTGAGGAGGTCCATTTTGGTAGAGATTGCAGGCAAAGTGTGCGATTTTGTTTCCATTACATCCAGGTATTCCACATCAGAGCTCGTTGTCCTTTTCTTATTTTTGGTGAAGTGTTGGATTCCTCACCCCTAGCTTGGCAGTTACCTGACGGTCGTCATGGGACGGTCGGAGTCCTGAAGACAAAGATTTGAGTTAACAGTTCTTCTATTTAGCAATTGCTGCGATATTGGTATTTATTTGTAATTCTTTTTTATGTTGGGAAGTTCGGTTGTAATCTTAGATGATCAATTGAATGAAATTTCCTTGTTTGTTCTGTTTTAATTGAATTATTATTATTAATGGATTAATTATCTTGTCTTCTATTATATGTGTGATGGCATTTGTGAATGTTGTGTAGGTTTAGACTATCCTCTGCATGTGGATATTAATGGTTGGGATCAAGTAGTAGTGAACCAAAGGAGTGTGAAGTTGTCAAATTCATATATATTTTAAGTGGGGGAGAGTCGAACCTTGTATCAGGATGACCTTGTGCGAAGGTTCGATTCTCAGTTAGATTTCTCCAAGTTGAAGACTTCCACGTAGCTGCTGAATCTTTCGATTACACATCAAGATCATCGTCAACTATTGGATTTCCCTTCAAGACGTATTAGTTTTAGTTGTGGCTTCATATTTAGGGTGTGCTTGTGCTTTAGACTCTAGGGTGTTAGGAGCCCAGGTTAGGGATGCAATGAGGGCTTTATTATGTTTTCTTGTTTGATAGGGGCTTGGAGGTCTGAGTCACGACCCAAAGACCAAGTAGGATCAGTTAAATTTTGTAGGCCCGATTGTCTTTTTCGGTTAGTGGACCAAGGTTAATCCTGAGTTTTGTCAGTAGATAACTAAGCAGGGTTGTCAAAGCCAAGTAGGAGCATGGTCTAGATTGGTATGCAACCAGTTGGTTCACGTCGCGATGGTACACTTATGTGCGAATTAGCATGACGACGTTTGGCCGAGGAGGTTTCGAGCCAATCAAATCTGTATGTTTCCAGTTATTTTGGTTGATGTGAGGGGTTGCATCATGAAGTGGAATCGAGTGCAGATTTCGAGGACAAAATCTAATTCAAGTGGAGAAGAATTGTAACATCCTGTTTCCCGACAATTTTTATTTTAGGTCAGTACGCCGGAATTCGACTGTGTAAAAGCTTTGGGCCTTAACGAAGTAAATATTAGACCTTGTGTAAGGAGGTAATGATGGTTGAGTGATCTAACCCTTGAATTGTGTTTTCAGTCGAAGGATAAAAAGAGAAAAGTCATAGGCCGGGTTCTTGCATGAAAAATGGATTTTTGTTCGAGAATTTTTTTAGTCCAAGATATTTAGATAATATTGTAGAGCTCTTCAACACCTTTCTGTGGATGTAAAGAACGTTGAAAATGGAGTTAGAATGAAGAAGTTATGACCGTTTGAAGTTATGATGATTTTTGGGTTAGCCGTGTACACTGGGCGTACATGGAGTACACTTGGCATACTAGGGCATCCCTAGTACACTATGTGTACCAAGAGTATGTTGGGCGTACGCAATCAGTGCCCAACCCTATTTTCATGGGTTGAACCCTAGTTAAGCTCCTTAACTTCCCCAAACCCACTCAATTCTAAGCCTCCACCTCTCCATCACCCTCTCTTTGGACACTAGTTTGAGACTTGTGAGCAAAAAGAAGGTTTTTTTTAAGTGCTTTAGAGTGTTCTTGGTGCACCTTGGAGAAGAAGGAACTCATTGAAGAAGTGTTAGTTGCATTGGAGGTTGTAGATCCAGACCTTGTTCACCTTGATCTTTCTTGTGGAGGTATAAAGTTTGAATCTTGATGATGAAATTGTTATATCTAGCCAATTTTGGGTGTTATGAGCTTTTGGTCACTTTAAGTGCATAAATTTTAGAACTTGGAAGTTTGTGACCTTATTATGGATAAGTTGGAACCTTTATCCATCTAAACATCATATTGATTCAGATATGATGGTTGGAGACTTGGACTTAATGGATTAAGTTGAAAAAGATGCACTTTTGGTCCTTTATGACTTAAAGACTAGATCTTGTTTTTTAGGACCATTCGAATGGATAAAGTTGGAAACTTTATCCATTATGAAGCTATTAGAAACCATATAGCCATGGAAAGTCATAAAGTTGGAAACTTTATGACATAAGACAAAGTTTTAGGACTAGATCTGAGTTTGGGTGAAAAGTCCTTAATTGATTAAGTGCTTAACGGAAAGGATGGAACCAAGTCGAGTATGTTGGGTGTAATTCTCGTAAGCTAAACGTACTAACCCATCCTATGTACGCGGAGCATAAGTTGAATATGTAGGGCATGCTCAACCAACCTTGGACTTTGATTTTTGTTGACTCCATTGACCGTTGAATTTTGACCAAGTTTAACTTTAGGTCAAACTTGAGGGTTTTGATTAGTGATTAAGATTTTATATGGTTATGATGTTAGTAGATCCGCGGGAGCAATCAGTGTAGCAGGAAGCGTATCACAGTGTTCTCGGGTTTCTTCATTTCAGGTGAGTTTCGCCTCACTGTACCCGTGGGTCGCAGGCACCAATGTCGGCCTACTAATTTTCGTTATCTGTTAGTAGAGGGATGCCTTAGGGACTATATTGTAACGCCCGTAGATCCGGGCTAGTCAATTTAGAGATAATAGGGGTCGAAAACAACTTTTCGACAATTTAGAGATACTCTTAACCAAGTTGTAGAATATGTCTCAAGGGTTCCATACATATAAAGAACGCCGAAATCCGAGTTATAACGAAGAAGTTATGGCTCGTCGAAGTTTTTCGGCAAAACCGACACGACACCGGGAGACGTAAAAAGTGAATTTAAGATAGAGGACTTTTTAGCCTTAGGGATCTAAATGTAAGTTTTAGAATACATCTCCACCTACGCGTGGATATAAAGAACGTCAAAAACGGAGTTCGTATGCAAAAGTTATGGCATTTCGAAGATTTAGCTTTTAAAAACCCTAAACTAGCTAATTCACGACGTGAGTTTTATGACAATCATTACATTCTGTCATAATTTGGAATCTAGAAGCTGCGAGAGGATAAGATCCAATTCACGACGTGAATTTTATGACACTCACGACGTGAGGAGTAGTTCTGTCATAAATCGGAATTTAGAAGATGCGAGAGGATAAGATCCAAAATCCACGACGTGAGTTTTATGACTCTCACGACGTGAGGAGTCACATGGCCACCTTTCGAAGCTAGGGACGCAAATGGCAAGTCTACGGAGTGAATCATGAGACTCACGACGTGAGTTTTATGACACTCATGACGTGAGTGTCATAAAAACTTACTATAAATAGCAAGATCGACCCATTCACTTCCTTACACCATTTCTCACTTCTCTCTCTAACTTATTTCTCTCTCTAGCTCTCCTAAACCCCCCTAAACCCTAAGTAAACCCCTAGCTCCCGGAGTCCCGAGAAAAAGAGTCTTTCGGTTTCGAAACGCTGTTCCAGCAAAGCCCGGTTTTCTTGAAAATCTGCTGTTTTATCGAAGGAAAATTGTTTTGAGAGTATCGAAGCGCCGTCCCAGTGCTGAGTCACCACCTACTCAAGTGAGTGCATAGTTACTTTCATCTTACACATAGATACGAAGTATTTTATATAAATTACGTGCTATGTGTGCATATTATCTGAGTACTTGCTGTCTATGCTAGATGAATGATTTTATACATGTTTTAAATGATTTAAACTGTATATGTATTTTATATCTACGATAATGTTGGGGTAAAACATGGGTAGATGTAATAGATGGAATATGAATTGGATGATGAGTTGAGAGGTGTTATAGACCACGAGGTGGGGGTGAGAGGTGGACGATGTGAGAAGCCTTTCCCAAATAATGGCCCCATCATTCAGCAGAGTGTGGATGACAACCACAGACTATTCTAGACAGTCCATTGGAACGCTAGCAGGCTCGCAATCTATAGGTGTTGTGAACGATGTGTTCACCCGGTGTACTCTAAACCCTAGCGTCCATGCAGACTTGGTGCCTAAACCTTGGTGATCATGCAGACTTGATGCCTAAACCTTGGTGATCATGCAAACTTGATACCTAAACCTTGGTGATCATGCAGACTTGATGCCTAAACCTTGGCGACTATGCAGACTTAGTGCCCGTTGTGTAAACTGTGGCAACGATGGACTTCGTGTCGATTCTTTATGATGATCCTTAGGAATGAATTAATGAGGAATAGCTGATTCTTAGGGTAGATCCTTAAGACTAAAGATGATAATGGGGATGGGTAATTGGGTTGATTGTTTGATTGTTTAAACATAATAATTATATTATTCTGGGTTGAAAACCCTATGTACTCACTAGGTTTCCCAACCTGACCCACTTAGTTTACTTATATCACAGCTGACGATGTGAAGTTACATTACACTGACAGATTAAGGAGATATAGATCACTAGTATAAATGAATGTAAGTTCTGTTTATGCTTATGTTTCTATATTGACGGATGACATCCCAAATGTTTTGAAATGAATAAAAATACATTTCTTCGGAAATGCTTTGATAATGAAATTATCATGTTTTTCTGGGAACAAATTCCGCAACGTTTTAATTAAAAGAGATACTCTGATTTTTTTTATATAAAGCATAAACAATAATCGGTCTTTTCTGGCCGTGAAAATGGGGATGTCACACATATATATTGTTATGTAGGATAGACTGAGGACTCTTGATCTAGGCTCTTTTACCTGTTCCTTGTTTGGTTGAGGTTCTAGAGTAGGATCACCTGTCCAGGTGTCTATCTCACCTCTGAGTATATATGGTCATGTAATCCTTGGACTGTTGATATTTAGTATGTTGCTATGTTGTAGTGATCTTTTAAATCTATATCTTGGTATCGAGTATGTTGTTATGTTGGGTGATCTGTTAGATATATGTCCTGGTATCGAGTATGTTCCTTTGTTATAGTGATCTATAGAACTGTATCTTATATGTACTTCCTGGTTATCATCTAGTAGAGTACCCTAGGGACTGTCTATGGTCATGTAGGATAGCATGAGAACTCTTAATCTAGGCTTTCTTGCATGTTCGTTGTTTGGTTGTGGCTCTAGAGTAGGATCATTTGTCCGTATGGCTATCTCAGCTCTAGTTACTTATGGTTATACATTTCATGGAGGTTAGCTGGTAGAGGGACTATATGCTATGAGAGGACTAGTAGGCGGTCGTGAGCTGTATGTGGACATATGGCAGTGGTCGGTTGAGGCGGTCCTTCTTTTTGTTGTGGGACAAGATACTTGATGTGGGTCGACTGTAAGCCAAAGGCAAGTAGTCTTGGAAGGTGCGGTTGGGTTGAGGCGCTAGGCCAACAAACCCTAGTATTCTGGCCCAAATAGATTGAAGGCATGCGAGGCGACTTAGTCACACCAAAGGCCCGAAGACCGGCCATTATGCATGCTTGTACGTTTATCGTATGGGGGTCTTTTGGTGGAAACTCACTAGGATTTGTGGTTACCTAGTAGTTTATGTTTTAGGTATCATCGGTCATCATGGGAATATGAAGGTGTGACTGTACACATTCATAAAAAACAATAAAGATTCCACGTTTTAATATTACTCTGATTTTCGTAAATGTATTAATAAATGGTTTTTTTCCATAACGGAGTTATAAGTAGGAAGATTTACTGAAATAAAACGAAAATTCCTGGTTGTGAAAATGGGACGTTATAGATGAGTGGTTGGCAAATTTCAATTTATTTCATTTTCTCATGGCATCAATCACATATTGCGTGCGTATAAACAATTACTGATATATATATATATATATATATATATATATATATATATATATATATATATATGTTGTACACACACAAAGTCAAATGAAAAGGAATTGCTTGCCTCAACATTATAATTGAAAAGGAAAGATGAGTTTATACGATCATATAAACACCCTCGGGCATCTACTTTCTGATACGAGATTAGTTCACCCATATACTCTCCAAGATAACCATCTTTGCAAACAGAGTTCTAAGGATGGAAATTTCAAACAAGTCATTAAATTTTTTATTGGACCAAAACTTTACATATTATATTTATATAAAGGCAACATGAATGCTTAGATTTCTTACCTTTAGAAATACATCCCAACCAGCAACATCAAATTTACCCAATAGAATTTGAACACAATAAGTTTAGTATCATGAAACATGAATGGTTATTTATAGAAGCAAAAACATAGGATAGAGAGTTCAGCCTTTGTTGTTGCCTTAGAAGGATCCTCATGTTACCACACCGACCTTCTTCTCTTCTAGGGGTTGGGGGCTCACCGAATGACCCATCGTCATAACTACAATAGTGGGGACATTAATTACACTCAACTATTTTAAATGAATATTAAGGATTAATTCACAAAAAGATAAAAATGGTTGCATTCACGTGCAACAACATAGCATAGGCATTCCCACCTTCTGCATCGACTCTTTGTACAAAGGCATCCCCTAAACAGATTTTTGTAGTTTTTGAGCACCTAAAAGATCATTTATTAGTCTTAGATAATTCTAAGCAAAAGAAACACATGTAAGATGATTTGTGCACACTTTGGTTTAGTTATGCAAATGTGTACTTTAAAATTTTAACCATTATAACAATGAAATTTATATCATGATGATAAGGCATAAGTTAACATGTTTTTATCCAATATCATTGCCCATGTAGGATATAAACAAGTAATATACTATAGAGGTGGACAAAAGTTTAGAATTCATGTATACTCAATTGTCCAAAAAAAATATTTTACTTAAATATTTGATATGAACAATTTTTTATGAAAAATTTTCAATTATTTTCTACATGTACATCCTACTTGGAAATGACACTTATGTTCCTGGAATTTCTTGGTATGTATTGGTGATGATAAAATATGCATTGCTCATGGCTAGAAAGTCAACAATAAATTAACAATTGATATTTCTCATCAAATTTCTTCCAATACAAGTTTGAATCTAGGTATTTTGGTTTTTCAGCATTATTTGACAACTTGAAGTTTTTGTTTTTAAGTTTCTGACCTGAGTTACTGCCATTTTGTAAGACAAAAAAGAGGCCAAAAGGTTTCCATTACTATTATTTCAAATTATAATATCAACACTAACATGTAATTCAACATAAATCTCGCTTATTGCATCCTATGATCAATCAAACACATTATTTATTATTAAAACAACATAATGGATTATGAGAATTTAGTTTTGTAAATATTTTACCTCTGCAAATTTCTCCAGCTAAGGCCATACATCAAATCATGAGATCCACTTTTTAAGAATCCCTTTCAATGTCCAGAAAGGAACACACAATATATGAGTGTGTTTAGTTCCACTAACTCTCTCCAATCACTGGTTGCATGAAATACCTTTCGCATCATATATCAACAGAGTCACCTTAAATAATTTAAAATAACACAATATTAAAAAAAAATGCAAAATGCTGTTAAAAAGGAGTAGAAATAAAAGTTCAGTACAACAATGAGTTTACTTTCATACTTATTGTACTTACAATCAAAATAGTGGTTTTGATATCTAGTCCTTGATGCTTTAATTTAAGGAGAATCTCATTCTCCAAGACACAGACTTGGTCTAGTATGTATATATACTATTTTTGTTTGAAACAAAAGGATAATCATCTACCTTGACCATAGAAGATTGAAGTCTAGACATGCTATGTATCATGTCATTCAACATCATTAGAATCTTGGAATTGAAACTGCGACATGTCCCTGGATTAAATTCAGAAGGAGAAGTATTTGATTTGAGTCTTAACCAATTCCTTCTTATTTAACAATATTAGTGTAGATTTTATGATTAAAATGAGCTTGTTTTAAAAAGTTCTTGTAGGTTTCCCAGACAATCCTTAGGTGACCCCTAGCAACCATGACCTGCATGTCTCCTTTGAAATCACTTGACTCATCCTTATTTTCAAATCACTATTCTTCGCCACAACAATTGGCTTCTTCACCTCCTCCTAAATACATACAAACATAGTTAGTACAACAACATTTTATGTCATTTAAATTGATAATTTATTGAAGAGATTATCACAAGGAAAAAATTACATGGATAAATAGTAAGTAAACATAACCACGTTGACATTTTTAGTCATAATGATCTGGCAAGATGACATGTTGCAAGTAATCAACAATTGGTGTCATCCAGTTGGGCTGTGCCGGTGACAAGGTATGCACATGGTGTTCCTCTATGCTCTTTTCATTGACTACTTCGACTAGGGCCTTCTATTATCGCTTCATGGTATTTGCTTGATGGTGAAGCTCTTGAGCGGTTTTACTAGCCTTTGGACAACTCTCACATATTTCTCCATTCGCTTATCCCTTGTTTCAAATTCTTTGCTGACTTGGTTGGCTTCTAGTCTTGAATTTGTTAGGGTTGTTGTCTTGTCTAGTCCCATATTCCATGCTACCTGTAGGCCGGCTAGCAGGGCTTCATACTCAGCCATGTTGTTGAAGTTGTGAAAGTCAAAGCGAAATGAATAGGTAACTTCTTCTCCATCTGGGCTAGTTAGTATTAGAATGACTCCCGATCTCTCTTTACTAGATGCTCCGTCTGTATACAAGGTCGAGCTTTGGCTATCTTCTTGCTCGGGTGCGTCATTTTAGTCTTCTCCCTTGACGAGTGGCTTTATTTCGTCAAATATCTCGAGTAGGAAACCCGCTAGCGCTTGGCCATTGATACTTGTATGTGGGTGGTAGCTGGTATTGTGGTCTCCCAATTCAATTGCCCATTTTTTCAAATGCACTGATGTCTCTGGCTTGAAAAGCACCTGCTTGATCTGGCAACTAGTTAATACCTCTATTTGGTGTGGCTGAATGTATCATCTTAGGCGTTGTGTTGCATAGATGAAGTTTAACATCAGCTTCTCCAGGATGGGGTAGTTTACCTACGGGCCTTGTAAGGCCTGGCTGACGAAGATAACCGACAATTCTATTCCTTCCCTTTCCACCACCAATACAGATGAGTTTTTTTCATTCGAGGCTGATAAGTACACTTGCAATGTTTTGCCTTGGACAGGGCTAGACAGTTTTGGCAGCTCATGCGAAGCTTCTTTTAATTGTTGGAGTGTTGCCTCTGCTGCTGGTGTCCATTGGAAATTGCTTTTCTCGATGTACCATTTGAGCATTTAGAAGAGTGGCATGGCTTTTTCTGTTGATTTGGAGATGAATCAATTTAGGGCATTAGGCTTTACATTTAAAGCTTGGGCATCTCTTAAGGTGTGCTGGGATGGTACCTTCATCAATTCATCCACCTTGATAGGGCTCGGTTAGATCCCTTCTTGGGTGACGTAGTGTAGGTCCCTAAAATGCCTGTGTATCAATCAGATCCGTTTGATGGTGCGGAATCCCAATCAAACGGATGATGTCATATAAAATAGAAGAGAAGAAGAAGAAGAATATGATGAATCTATGTATGAATTGATTAGAATGAAGATCCGGATACAAAAGATTCACACACACAAAACTTCGCTCTAGTTTCTCTCTTGGTCGTACACTCCTTGTGTTTCATCAATCTCTACTCCTCACCCTAACACCTATATATATATACAAGGGAATATGGGCTTGGTGAACATGGTCCGTAAATGGGTTTACGGCCGTAAACCTGTTTACGACCGTAAACACAACCGTAAACATGTATACGACCGTAAACACCAAGTTGTTTACGGTCCAAAACACAAAAATACATTTTTCTAGAAAAGCAATGTATAAACCATATTTTGACCCAACAATCTCCCCCTTGGTTTATATCTTTCTTTTCTCAAATTACCCAATAAGCTCCCCCTAAAAAGTAGTTGGCTCTTCTTGTCAATCTTCAATGGGAGCTTGGCTTCAGCCTTAATCTTCGATTTCTTCACAGCATTAGGATGAACATATGAATCTTCCATGAATGACTTCTTCTTGATCCCTTGAGCTTTTCATCAGATTTTGACATTGAACACACATTGGGTGAGGAGGCTTGATGTACTGATTCTTGAAAGATAGCGCTTTCAACTTGAGAATCTTCAGATAGAACATCATAGAGAACAAATCTTCTGAATCACTTCAGCAAGTTCATAGATAGCAGCTGACTGATTGAGGAGGCTTCAATGCAATCCATCACATAATCTTCAATTTCTGCTTCACCTTGCTTCTGGGGTTGAAGGATTGAATGTTGAAAGAATAATATTCATTTCTTGCTCCTTCGAATGAGAATTCTTCGATGCTCATGGACGAAACCTTGGCTAAGAAATCTTCGACACAGTCTCCATGAGTCTTATCTATACCTGAAATCACTTTTCAAGACAAAACAAAATTAAAAGAAAACTTAACACACAAATTAAAACAAAAACAAAAATATTTTTGGACTTTTCATATTTTCTAAAAAGAAATAAAACAGAAATAACACTATTTTATTTTATTTTATTTTTTTAAATATTTTTGGACATTTAATATTTAAATTAGAAGAACACTATGAACAAAATTAACAAAAACAAAAATACTAGCTAACTTTAAGAGTGATTTGGGATCAAAGTTGTTGGACAGTCTTATTCCACTTGTCGGTACCTGTATCTTCATGTCTATGTCTGATCGATCGTCGGTATTGTGGTCCACTTAAGCATGAAACATTTGTGACTAAATTTGTACACTTTACCAATGACATGACACACACACACACACACACACATATATATATATATATATATATATATATAATTTTTATTATCATTATCAGCCCTAATTCTTAAATAAAATTTTCTTATGACCATTTAACTGACTACAACCAGGGATATTGTTGTCCACCTAAATTGAGCAGCGAGATCTATAGACAAACTGTATGTGTTCAATTTTAACTATACTAGAACGTGTTTCCTGCTTCCTGGCATGCCCCAGCCATCAAGGACTTCCAGAATACTCCTTACGCCGAGTGAGTAGACAATTATTAAGAGAGAAGATAGATTTAGAATGCATATGTTGTACATCTAGGTCGGATCTCTTCCAATCATGAAAAGGATTAAACATATGAGTAACTGAAGTTTTTAGAGGGATTAAGAAGAGAACGTTGCATATACTGTGTACCAGGTCGGATTTTGAGTCACGCAGAGGAGACAGTATATGGCTAACAGATGGAAAGAATTGCATAGATAGAAGATGCAGAGAGATAGAATTGCATACGCTACAGTCCAGGTCAGATCTTTCGATCACGCAAAGGAGGCAACATATGTCTAACAGATAAAAAGAAAGAAAATAACCTTTTACAAACCTAGTTTATCGGAATTCCCCAGTAACCCCATCCAACCAGAATTAAGGACAGAGTCCACACATCAATGAAACGTGAATCCACAGTTCTAGATACGGGTTCTTTAGTGTAACCAGTAGATTCCCATGTATATCTCCCTGATCAACCTATTCGAGCATCGTATTGTTAGGCTAAATGAATCTATCTAGGTCAAGAATTTTCAAGTCTCTAGATTCCATAAGTTCATCTATGCCTAGTCAAGTCCATTTTAATCTTTCGTGCCTACCAGCGCATCGAACACAGAGCCTAGACAATTCAGATTCAGTCCCTTACACAGATTCAGATTGCCTATTATCACATGATTATATCACTTCCCAAAACATCTCCTGCAAGCACATTCCATTAACACCATATATTGATTTTCTGATTTTATAATGCTTTTGGATTTATTTTTTTTAATTTTCTAATCTTTGTTTTGTTTTTTTATTTCTCCCCCTAAATTTGTGAATAGGAGAGAAACGAAAGTAAATGCGCAAATTTAAACTATTCTAAAATAAAAATTAGTCTTTAAAGCGAATCAACTTAAGAAAAACTCAGGAGTATAGAGAAGAAAATTCAAACCGTAAGTCACCGATTGAATTTGCATCCAGAAGGTCTGAGAACAGCACGTGTAATCTCAGAACAGATCCAAAAATTCTTCACATCGTTAAGCATTAACCCCATGAGTGATCCTTCCTTTCTTCCCTTCCCGCAAAGGACACATACTCTCAAATAATGTTCTGAGTGTTGTACAGTTAAGAGATGTCCCCAATCATATGCCAGGAGCAGCCACTACCAACAAACAAAAGTCTGATGATATACCTCCATAGCTGCACCGACATAAAGCGGGATTAGTTGGTCTTTGGAACCCAGTCCATTTTGAAACTGGGTTGACCTTTGTCATCAATGCACGATACTCTCTCCCATGACATATATTGCTTATCACAAACAAAAGATGTAGAAATATTAGAATCATTAATTGATTTGGGAGATTAAACCTTTGGTACGCATTTGTAGTCGGGTTTAACCCATTTCTTGTTCGATCCGATAGGTGCCTCGACACTTGATTTGGAACTTGAAGCCGATCTTCGAGATGACTTTGACTTAGCCGATCTTTGTTTCACTGGAGCATCTCTTGGATTTGGCTTCTTGGCAGACATTTCCTTCTTTCCATTGGGATTAGGGTGCAAACGAGCCGAGCCGATCCTGGCCAGGCTCGGCTCGGGCTCGTTTAAGTTATATAAGGTTCAAGCTCGAGCTCGGCTCGATTCAAGCTTTCTTGTATTGAGCTCGGCTCAAGCTCATAAAGAATTATCCAAGCTCAACTTGGGCTCGAGCTCGACTCGTTTTTTATCTGATGTGCCTAAATAAGCTTTAAGCTCGGCTCGAGCTCGTTAAGAAGCTCGTTTACTAATACCCTAAATCTGTAATTCCTCTAATATATTTTTATTTTAATATATACAAATAATAATAAATTATATTATGTAAAGGCTCGTTAAGGCTCGTGAGCCTAATCGAGCTTAATGACATAGGCTCGAGCTCGAGCTCGTTTAATAAACGATCTTAATATTAAGCCCGAGCTTGGCTCGGGCTTGTTTAAAATCGATTTCGAGTCGAGTTTTTAATTATCCGATCCTGAGTAGCTCGCGAGTAGCTTGGCTCATTTGCACCCCTAATTGGGATTTGGATTCCAGGCCTTGTGGGTTTGATTCTTGGCCTTCTACATGTTCCAGTCACCATTGTCTGAACGTGACCTGGAAGGGTGTCTTTTGAAGTATCTCCCACTTGGAGCGTTTTTCCATCCTTGTGCGTTGTACGGAACGTATGCGCGATTTGGACATTTTCGGGCAATGTGTCCAGGTGTTCCACAGTGAAAACAAGTCTTTTTCTTCACTGCGAAGTTATTTCTTCCTACCCCTGGTGGCGTATACTTCCATTGTCACTTATTTTTCCCACAAGCACACTTGCGACAGGCACTCTGTTGCACTGGAATTGGAGGCCTGTATTTCTCAATAGCAGGTTTGTTAGGAATAACAGAATTCGAAGCAACAGATTCTGAGTTCAAGGAGATGTTGGATTGCTTAATGGTTTTCTCCTTGTTCTCATCTTCTACTACTTTACCTTCACATGAAGTAGAAGCATTAGTATCTTCAACATTAATAACTCCTCCTGACACAAATCCAGCTGGTTTGCCATAAACCATAAATGGTTCATTGGCAATCTCCTCTTTAGTCAAAGAGTGATACTGATATGCGTAAATTTGAAAGGAGGAGGTACATTATCGTATCCTAAACCTTTTTGTTGGTTTTTTTTGAACTGCAGGCAATGGTTAATCATATTGGAACTACCTCGCTTGATACATCAAACTTTTTAAAATCAAAATTGGTAGTTTCAAATTTCCCTTTTAATGTATCAAGCTCAGTAAGTAACTCAACATTTTGTCTCTTGATATAGTCATAGTTTTCACATTTATTACTGTAGTCTTCCTGACGTTTCCTAAAGTCCTTGGTTTTTGCTTCTAATTCAGCCTTCAGGGGTTTATGTCCTTTCCTGAGTTGATATCCTTCATATCTTAGGTCCTCAACTTCTCTTTTTAATAAATCAATTTGTTCACGAAGAATTTTAATCGTATCTTCACAAGATTGAGAGCATGAAACTTCATTGGCCGAAGTGTTTTTAGAACTCATTGTTTTTCTACACTTCAAAGCATCAAGTTCTTCAATTACATCAGCAAGACTAAGATGATTGAGATCTTTTGTCGTCTTGATGATAGCCACGTTCATATCCCACGATTTCGGAAGTGAATTTAGCAGCTTTTTGTTTATCTCGGACTTAGTCAAGAAGATCCCAGCTATATTCATCTCAGTAGTGACTGTGGTAAATCGCTGCAACTGAGTTTCGAGGGTTTCTCTAAGGATATAATCGAAAATGTTGAAATTTTGTCTTAACATATCTTGACGACTCTCTTTCATGTTTTCAACTCCCTCGTAGACCTTAAAATCATTTAAAAAGAAAAACTAGAAGCCAAAATCAAACTTAAAAGTCAAACCGAAATGTTAAATTTGAAAATTTAAAAGTTAAACGAAAAAGTCAAAGTTTAAAGTCAAAGGTCAAACTTGGAAGTCAAAGTCAAAATTTAAGGTCAAAAGTTAAAAAATAAAAGTCAAAAAATAAAATTTATTAATTTTAATTTAATTAATTTTTTATTTATTATTATTATTATTATTATTATTATTATTATTATTATTATTATTATTGGATGAAAAATGAATTTAAAATTAAAAGAAATTGAGATTTGGGGTTAAAAGTGTAAAAATGCGAAATTTAGGTGCGAAAGCGAACCATTTTCAAATAAATCTGGGAGGAAAAGAACATCCAACAGGTTGGATCAGATGGAATAGGCGCTGAGTTATGAGTTGAAGGTTACGAGTTCGATTCCTGGGAACTCCAAAATCGCTTTCTCTTTTTAATATGAAGCTGCGATGCGAGGATGTCACATGCGAGGTTGGTGCAAGGTGGGAGGCCGTAATTGTTGTTGAGCCGCAAACTCCGGACCGTGAACTCCGAAACCCAAGCCGCCGGCCGCAAACTCCGCTACACCCTCACAGATTTCGACCAAAAACATCGATTTTTCGACTTTGAAGCTCCAAAACTTAATCAAAAACCTTTTTTTTATGAAAAACACGAAGAACAAACCCCCCTTATTTTTCAGAGATCTATCCAAAAATGCAAAAATATTTCAAAAATCAGATCAAATAATGCTCCAAATATGACAAAATTGACTGATACAACCAAGCTCTGATACCAATTGTAAGTCCCTAAAATGCCTGTGTATCGATCATATTCATTTGATGGTGCGGAATCCCTATCAAACGGATGATGTCAGATAAAATAAAAGAGAAGAAGAAGAAGAATATGATGAATCTATGTAGGAATTGATTAGAATGAAGATCCGGATACAAAAGATTCACACACACAAAACTTCTCTCTAGTTTCTCTCTTGGCCGTACACTCCTTGTGTTTCATCAATCTCTACTCCTCACCCTATCACCTATATATATACAAGGGCATATGGGCTTGGTGAACATGGTCCGTAAATGGGTTTACAGCCGTAAACACAGCCGTAAACACATATACGGCCGTAAACACCAAGTTGTTTACGGTCCAAGACACAAAAATACATTTTTCTAGAAAAGCAAAATATAAACCATATTTTGACCCAACACGTAGTACCCTAGGAATTGTCCTTCCTCTACTCCAATGGTCTACTTACCTGGGTTTAATTTCATTATGACCTTCTCTAGGGTCCTGAGTGTCTCTTCCACATCTTCCAACAGTCTTCCGTCGTCTGTTCTTTTTATGACCATGTCATCTACATATACTTTGATGTTCCTACCAATCTGCTTTGCAAAGAGTGAGTCGACAAGTGTAACGCCTGTGTTTCCGGGCTTGCCATTTTTAGCAATTTAATGGTCTAGGTTAACCTTTGTAACCCGTTTTGAAATAATAAGATTGTATTATTTGAGTATTATGTGTTTTGTGCTTAAAAACTTAATTATGTGGTTTGATTAATTAAGAATAAAAATAAGCGTCAAAATTTAAGTGTAAAATAAACTTGATATCTTTAGATAATGTTGTAGTAGTTGAAACAAGGTTTCCGAAGATATAAAGAATGCCGAAATCCGAGTTATAACGAGGAAGTTATGACCTGTCGAAGTTTCGCGACAGAACCGGCAACGCTGAATAACGTAAAAAGTGAAATTTACGTTAAAGCGATATTTAGCCTTAGTGATCTAAACGAGAATCGAAGATCTCGTTGTTAGTATCAAAGCGATAAAAAGTTAGGCGAGAACGAACGTCGGACGAAGAAGTTATGAATTTATAACGAAATTTTCTGTCCCGGCCTATTAAAAATAAATAATAAAAAATAAAGTCAAAATTAGCCGACGGAGTCTAAACGAAAGTTGTAGAGCGTAGTCTCACCTTTCTGTAGATATAAAGAACATCAAAAACGGAGTTCGTATGAAGAAGATATGAATTTCCGAAGTTTATTAATTAATTTGAATTTATTTTTAATTGAAAATTCGGAAGCATTATCCGAAGACGAGTCACAGCTCTGATCCGAGGTACGCGCCGCGTACTCGAGTACGCCCCGTGTACAGCCAAAGTGTCGATGCTTTGGATGATGCATGCGATGACGCATTTCGGAGGCAGTACGCGCTGCGTACTGCAGTACGCCCCGCGTAAATGAGGCTCCCAGCCTCCTATAAATAGGATGCGAGGGCAGCCAGCCAAATTGCTAATTTCCTCTCGTTTTTGTGCCGAAGCTCTACGATTTTACCCCCGAAGCCATCCCGAAGCCCCGGTAATATTCCCGAGTCCCGAAGCGAGTCCCGAGATCCCGAAGATCCCGAGAAGTGCGGTTTCCGAGCCGAAGCTCTGCCCGCGAGAAGTTTGATTTTTGTGGAGATCTTCCAGATCTGCGGAGGATTACTACTTTTGCGAGTCGTAGTGTTGTCCGATCATCTTCCGATCAAGTGAGTGTATACTACCTTTCATAAACGCAATAATAATACAACTATGGTTTGAGTGTATTAGGTTTATCGTCGTTTATACGTGCGAAGGCGTTGTTAATTTCTCCTAACGTATAACTATAAAGTATTTTATACGAGATACGTGTTATGTGTATATTTTGTTGTTATGTGTGTGAATGTATATTCACTTTCTTCTATCTTACAGATATGATTATTTCTATATGAAATACGTGTTATGTGTGTGTGCCTCATCTGTTATATGGAAAATGTATTGATCAAGCATGCTATACAGGTTTTGAAAATATGTATAAAAATGTATGTTTTTATCTACTAATATGTTGGGTAGAACATGGGTAGATAGTTGGTGTGTAATAAACAGATGAGAGGCCTCGATGTTGTTGTTGTTGACCTAGTTATTCAGCGGAGTATGGATAACAACCACAGACTCCTTCTAGACAGTCTTGTGGAACGCTAGCAGGTTCATAACCTGTAGGTGTTGTGAACGATGTGTTCACCGGTGTACTCTATCCCCCTCATGGTTGCCTTAGGATATCTATTGTTGAGGAAACCCCTTGGCTGTAATGTCCGTCCCGATGAAAATCCTAGATTAGGTCCCTTGAGATAGATGTTGTTTTAGGGACGTAAAGTGAGGATAACGGTAATGGGTAATCGGGATAGTGATTGGTTGGTGAAATTAAATATAATTTATTTATTGTGGGTTGAAAACCCTATATGCTCACCAGGCTCCCAAGCCTGACCCACTCAGTTTTATTTGTATTACAGGAAGTGGCGCAAGGGCGTGAGATGGATGAACCATCAAGTTGTTTTGTTTACAAGTCTGTATATGTTTATATTTGTTATATGACTTGTAATGTATTCGTTTATGCTTATTGGCCTGTATCGGAACATGACACCCCGAGTTTTGATTATAATGAAAATACATTTCTTTTATGAAATGCTTTGGTAAACATCGTTTTATCATGTTTTGTTTTTGGGAACAAATTCCGCAACTCTTTCAAATCAAAAGGATTTACTCTGAAAATATTTAAAAGCATAAATGAAAATCGGTCTTTTCTGGCCGAGATTTTGGGGATGTCACAGTTGGTATCAGAGTATTAGTTTAAGCGAACTAGGAATTTGTAGGATTTCTAAACTTAAACTTAGAATGCTAAGTGGAATTTAAGATGTGTGTCTGTTGGATTTTAGACACAAGCACTAGTTTCTTTTAGGAACGTTGCCTAAAATGCTTTTATGTGCTAAATGTTATACGTTGCCATATATGATATTACTTGTTCGGATCTACGGTTTGTTGCCAACCGGATCTGAAGGTTTATGTGTTTAGGATTCTAAGCGTATGTATACGATATTAGAACTAGCATGTAATCATTTCGGAGTGATAAGGATGATTTGAAATCTATCATGATCGAAGATCTAAATTTCACCTTATTCGGTGTGTAGATCAAAAATGGTGAGAACAAGGAGTGGCATTGGAAACGCGGATGAAAACAGGAATCAACCGCCAGTGATTGAGCAAATACCTGTTGTAGCAGCAGCACCAGAACAGATCACCATGGCTGGAGTGCAAGCCATGATTCGGGCTATGTTAGCCGAACAAAGGGAGGAGATGCGACAAATGTTGCATAACAATAGGGACGAACCTATCATACCTATTGAGGAACCTGAATTGATTCCCGAGCAGTCGGAGGAAGGGAACAATAGTCGCATTTTGAGTCAAGTTGGGACTCAAGAAGAATGAAGGAACAATCCGGAAAGGAGAAACAACAACGATGGGCGAATGTACAAGAATTTCTTGGGCGCCAAACCGCCAAGTCTTTCTGGGAGCCCAAAGCCTGTTGAAATAATGGATTGGATCTCCGAAATGGAGATGGTATTTGAAAGTTGCGACTGTAGCAACAAACAAAAGACTGTATTTGCAGTCAGACAACTGAAGACTGGAGTATTAAGTTGGTGGAAGTTGTTGGCAGATACTATGCCACAAGGGAAAGCCCTGAAAATGTCATGGGAAGAGTTTTTGGAACAATTAAGGGTGCAATATTGTTCAGAGATAGATCTGATTGATCTTAACAATGAGTTCCAAAACTTGAAGAAGGGGAGGATGAGCGTAGACGACTACGCTATGGCATTCACTGAGAAAATGAAATTATTTCTGTACCTAGTGCCAACGGAACTCTCCAAGATTGAGAGGTTTTCTAATGGACTGCCTGGCGACTTTGGCCCGACAGTCAAGATGGCAACTACTCTGAAAACGGCTGTACGTGCAGCTAAGAATGTGGAGGCCCAGCAGAAAGAGAAGGGTCTGGAAAAGGGTAGAAGTTGGCGAAAAGAGGAAGTTCGATGGAACTTCAGGGTCCAATAAGAAAAACAAGTTCTCGAAGTCTGGTTCGAGTGGAAGTGGGGGCGAAGTGAAATGGTGCGACAAATGTAAGAAGAAGCATCATGGAAAGTGTGAGGTAGTGACCACATGCTACAAGTGTGGAAAGCCAGGTCACTATGCCAATGAATGTACCCTCACTAAGAAAGTTTGTTATGGTTGTGGTGAGGAGGGACACATGTCGAGGGACTACCCAAAGAAGAAGGAGGCAGTTAGACCCAACATTCCACCAAAGCCAAAGGCGAGAGCATTCCAGATGACACTGGAAGCTGCTAAAGATGAAGCTGATGTCGCTTCAGGTACCTTTCTCGTAAACAAATTGCCTGCCCAAATTTTATTTGATTCTGGAGCCAACTACTCCTTTATATCGCATGAATTTGGTAGAAAACTAGCCTTGCCTGTTGATAGACTAGATAATGCTTTATTAGTCGAAGTTGCTAGTGGCAAGTTTGTACCTATTAGCCATCGTATGAAAAACATCTTAATCGACCTTAATGGGAATAAGTTCCACGAGGAATTATTGCCTATCGAACTTAATGGTTTCGACATCGTGTTGGGAATGGATTGGCTTAGTGCCAATGATGCCGAGATATTATGCAAGAAGAAGATAGTGAAGGTAAACCCACCAGGGAAGGAATCCTTTATGGTGTATGGGGACAAACGCCGAGTGAATTCTGGAATCATTTCCCTAATGAAAGCCAGAAAATGTTTGACCAAAGGACGTACATCATATTTAGCATTCGTGATTTATGCTAAGAAGGAAAAGAAGGTGATGCAGAGTATTCCAGTGGTGTGTGATTATCCGGAAGTATTTGTTGGATAAGGTGTCTAAGTCCATAACAATTTCTGGTATGTACTTGACCCGACCCGGCATGGTCCATTTGGGTTGCATGGCACCGTGCAATTGGATATAACACTTGGAGATTATTAATATATTATAAGTTCTAATATATTAATAATATTATTTGATTAGTTTGATCAAGAATTAATTTAGAATTAATTATGTGATCAAAAGATAACTAATTAAATATATGGGTTGATTATGTAAATCATCCATATCTTGTATAGTGGGCTAAGAGGCTCCATGGATTATCAAGTTGGATTCCACCCATAGGATGCTCCATGGATGCTCCATGGGAGTTACAAAACCATGGGTCATGGAAATGAAGAGTCATGAAACATTAGGGTTTAACCCTAGATGTGTCAACACTATATAAGAAACATGTTCTCCACCTAAAATCGGCTACACTAAGAAACAAGAGGGCTTGGCCGATTTTTGAGAAGTGTGTGTTCTCTCATAAGTTCTTCCAAGAGCATTTGGTGTTGTGTGAAGCATTTGAGGCATCACACTTGGGGTGCTAGGCTCACAAGGTTTCAAGGAACACAAACAACAACAAGGTAAGTTATTCTATCTATACTTTAAGTTAAAATTGTTCCCTATGTATGCTAGATAGGAATATAACCTTGGAATTCAACTTTGCATGATAATTAGACAAACATAGATCCAAGGTTATTAGGGTTGCATGTACACTTAGGAAGTGTTAGAATGCTGAAAACCCATCAGTGGTATCAGAGCCGAGGCTTGTTTGCTTTTTATTTGTGCTTAAAAGTTGAAAAAAAAAAGTCAAAAATCCTGATGTCTACGAATGGACTCGTCGAGTCCATAAGAGGGACTCATCGAGTTCACGTGTATCTTCAACCAACTCGGTGAGTAAGTTCATGCACTTGGCGAGTAGGGTCGACTGGTTGCAGAATTTCGACTTTAGTTGCTGGAAATGAATTAGAAACATTACCCTAAACTTTTTGGTACTTGAAAAACTTGTTTTGGGTGGTGTAATGTCTTTGCTAATTCATTTACAACAACTAGTTATCAAAATTACAAAGTTTTAAGTGTAATTTAGATTTATGAATGTGTTCATATTCATGTTCTTGTTCTTATGATGTTTTAGATGATCATAGGAATTATTTGTAACCTATGTGGTAGATTAATTCTTGATCATAATGTGTTTTAATGGAGTCCATAACTTGTCCTCAAGTTATGGAAAACCAAGAGTCACACTTGAATTAAAACCATTAAAGGAACACAAGAGTTAGAAAAATGAAGAGTCTTCATTTTATTACTCTATTAAACTCATAAGTTACAAGAAATGAAAAGTTTTGAAAGTTACAAAACTTGCCCTCAAGTTTTGGAACAAATAAAGTTAAGTTAAAACTTTAGTTCCAACCCCTAGAATTTTAAAAGTTAAAATTCAACCCTTATACTTATATTATGATGATTTAATAATTATATATATATGTATAAGAACAAAGTCGTCTTACCGCTAGTACGCCTCATTCATGAAGCCGGTCTATAAGGTGGGTATAAGGTTGTTGCCTATAAAATGGTGACTTAATGGGTGTCTACTATCGTTAGCCGAACGGGTAAGACAAGGACTTATAAATTCTCATTCAATGTATGATGAATATAATAAAGTAACTAAATGTTTTATTAAATTCCCAATCTTAGTTACTTTAGGAAAATGTGAATAAGGTGCTAATCCATGAAATTACACTTTACACTTTGTCTAAGTCATTGGTGGAGCGTGTGTGGTTAACCGACACACTAACTTGGACTTAACAAGGTAGGTAAAGGGTGACTTAAGGTTTATTATAGTATCGGTGGAGCGTGTGTGGTTTACCGGCACATCGATTGAGTGATAAACTTTAAGGGTACCAAGTGATTTGCATGGTTACTTCACACCTCGTTTTGTGATCCTCGGTATCCCAGTCACAAAACTTGGAGGGCACCCTCGAGATTGAAACATGCCTTTGAAAAGTTCATTGAATCTCAAAGAATCTAGGAATTTCTAAAAACCAATAAAACCTAATGTCTAATATTTCAGTTTTCGTGGTGGAAATTGGTGAATCGTCATTCACCTACCTTTCAAATATGATATAGCTTAGATTACGGCATACCTCTTCTAAGTTATATTATATTGTGATTGGATCCTAGCCTTAATATTACATTTTGGTGTTTTATTAAGGACTCTCTTAAATCTATACTAAACTTGTTCTCCTCTTTCAGATGTCTTCAAATAATGCTTCTGGCTCGAATCCTAATGGCTCCTTTACTCTTATGAGTCTGTGTGGGAAAGTCACCTTTGATGGATCCAACTTCAATGAATGGATCAGAAACATCAGGATGATTACCCGCTATGAGGACAAAGAATATGTCCTTGACAAGGAGCTTAAGGAAATTGATGAGTCCACTACAACTCCCCAGGAGATCGCTGACTTTCATACTCATGAAAGAGATGCAACCAAGGTGGCTTGCATCATGTTGGCCACAATAACAGCAGAACTCCAAAAGTCCTATGAGGATTTCTACCCTTATGAAATGCACCAAGATTTGATGGAAAGATACCTTCAAAGTGCACGACAAGAGAGGTACGAAATCATCTGCTCCATGATAACAACCATGATGAAGGACGAATATTCCGTCACGAGCCACATGCAGAAAATGCAAAGGTATGTGGATCGTTTGCTGAAGCTTAATGTGAACTTCCCTGAGGAGCTTGCAATAGATATCATTTTGCACTCCTTACCATCGTGCTATGATCAATTCCGCATGACATATCACATGAACAAGGAAGAGGTCACCCTCAGCAAACTTCAGGGACTCCTCAAGACCGCACAAACAGGTCTGAAGGGGAAGTCGGTTGCTATCACTCCTACTCCAAACTCAACTCCGGTTTTGGCAATCGGGAAAAGTCGAGGGAGGAAGAGAAAGAGATCTTCGAAGGGTACCAAGGCTCGGACCCTTGATGGCTCTTCTTCAAGTGGAACCAAGAAAGGTTTCATTACTCCTTCTTCTGACCCAAAAGAGGCTGAATGCTTCTATTGCCATGAAAAAGCTCATTGGAAGCGGAACTGCCCAAAGTACCAGCAGGATGTGAAGGATGGGAAAGTCAAACCCAACCATGCAGGTATTTACATTATCATTTCTAATAACTCACCCCATTCTAAATCTTGGGTCCTTGATACCGGTTGTGGTATTCATATTTGTTGTGACTTGCAGGGACTAAGAAGAAGTGAGAATGTGCAGCAAGGAAGAATAAACTTGATCATGGGGAATAGGAAAGCTTCACCTGTCACCAAGATTGGAGTTTATACTTTATCGCTAAGTAGTGGGTTTAGTTTAGATTTGAATAAGTGTTGTTACTCGCCAGGAATGGCAAGAAATATTATTTCCTTTCATGCTTTGTACAAACAAGGGTTTACCTTTTCGTTTAATAATGAAGTTGGTTCTATTGATGCTTTCTTTAATAATGTTCTTTATTTTAAAGCATTACCTTGTGATGGTGTGTATGAAGCTGTGTCTGTTGTAGATAACTTAGGAAATAATGTTTTGTGTATTGATTCTACTAATAATAATAACTTGGATAAAGCATCATTATGGCATTGTCGTCTTGGACATATAAGCAAGAAACGCATAGGACAACTCTAAAAGGCTGGAGTCTTGGAAAAATGACAAAGTCACCCTTCACAGGCTCGTGTGAAAGGGGTGAAGGTTTGTTGGAACTTATACACACGGATGTGTGTGGGCCATTCAAACATGCCACAAGGGATGCTAATCGTTATTATTTGACTTTTACTGATGATTACAGTAGATATGTATATGTCTACTTAATCAAGCATAAGTCAGAGACTTTCGAGAAGTTTAAGGAATTTAAACAGGAAGTCGAGAATCAATTGGGCAGGAACATTAAGATTCTTCGATCCGATTGGGGTGGTGAGTATCTTAGTTAAGAGTTCCTCGACTATCCAAGGGAATGTGGGATTGTCTCACAATTGACACCTCCCAGGACACCACAGTTGAATGGTGTGGCTGAGAGGCGTAATCGAACCTTGTTGGACATGGTTCGTTCCATGATGAGTCGAGCTTCGCTACCAATCTCATTCTGGGGGTATGCCTTAGAGACTGCCGCCCATATCCTTAATCTAGTCCCTACAAAGAAAGTTGCCAAAACTCCTCACGAGATGTGGACTGGTAAAGTACCTAAACTAGAACACATCAAGATTTGGGGTTGCGAGGCTTTCGTGAGATGCGAGACTCATGATAAGCTCGAACCATGAAGCGAGAGGTGTATTTTCATAGGCTACCCACAGCAATCCTTTGGTTACCTCTTCTACAGACCTAGTGACAATGTGGTCTTTGTAGCAAGAAGAGGAGTCTTTCGAGAAAGAGAGTTTATAAGCTAAGGAGACAATGGGAGGCAAATTGATCTTGAAGAAATTCAAGAGTCAAGTGGTGATGGAACTTCAAAATCTAGCCCTCAACTTGAGGAGGAAACTCCTGTTGAGCCAATTGACGAATCTGTACCTCTGAGGTGTTTCACGAGAGTTAGGAGTGCACCTGAGCATTACTATGGATTCCATATTACTGCAGAAGGTGAGACACTTATTAGTGATGGGACACTAGTAAGTCAAGATGACCCTAACAGCTACGAGGAAGCCATGGCAGGCCCCGAGTCTGCTAAATGGAAAGAGGCTATGGATAGCGAGATACAATCCATGTGTGACAATCAAGTTTGGAACTTGGTTGAGAATGTACCAGGTCAAAAGACTGTAGGGTGCAAATGGGTCTTCAAGAAGAAGACCGACATGGATGGTAAAGTACACACTTATAAGGCTAGACTGGTTGCAAAGGGCTTCTCTCAAATTCCTGGAGTGGATTATGATGAGACCTTTTCTCCGGTAGCCAAGATTAAGTCTATTCGGGTTCTGTTAGCCATAGCCGCATTTCATGACTATGAAATTTGGCAAATGGATGTCAAAACCGCTTTCCTTAATAGAAAGTTGGCTGAAGATGTTTACATGAGTCAGCCAGAGGGTTTTGTCAGCAACGAGTACCCTAATAGAGTGTGTAAGCTTGAGAAGTCCATTTATGGATTAAAGCAAGCACCTCGCAGATGGAATCTTTGCTTTGATGAAAAGGTCAAGGAATTTGGCTTTTCTAGGAGTGAAGATGAATCTTGTGTGTATGTCAAGGCTAGTGGGAGTATAGTTAGCTTTTTGCTATTGTATGTGGATGACATACTACTCATAGGAAACGACATTCCAACCCTGCAGGAAGTAAAGTCCTGGCTTGGAAAGTGTTTCGCTAGGAAGGACCTTGGTGAAGCTGCCTATATTTTAGGGATAAGGATCTTGAGAGATCGGAGTAAAAGACTAATTGGACTTGGTCAAAGTACCTACTTGGATAAGGTGCTGAAGAGATTCAGCATGCAGGACTCCAAGAAAGGAGAATTGCCCATCCAGAGTAACGCCAAACTGAGTAAGACACAAAGCCCTAGCACTGAGGCTGAGATAGCACAAATGAGTCGAATACCTTATGCTTCGGTTGTAGGATCGATCATGTATGCTATGATGTGTACCCGACCTGATGTAGCTTTTGCCCTGAGCATGGTTAGCAGGTTTCAGGGGAACCCTGGCAAGGCACACTGGACTGCGGTAAAGAATATTCTCAAGTACCTATGAAGGACTAAGGACTGGGTCCTTACCCTCGGTGGGAGTGATGACTTGAGAGTTGTAGGGTATAGTGATGCTAGCATCCAGACTGATAGGGATAATTTCCGCTCTCAGTCGGGCTGGGTCTTTACCCTAAATGGAGGAGTAATTTCTTGGAAGAGTTCCAAGCAAGAGACAGTGGCAGATTCTACTTGTGAATCAGAGTATATTGCAGCTAGCGAGGCGGCAAAGGAGGCGTTATGGCTGAGGAACTTCATTGGAGACCTTGGAGTTGTACCAGCTATTAAAGAGCCAATGGAAATTTTCTGTGATAGTGAAAGTGCTGTTGCCTTAGCCAAGGAACCAAGGGATCACGGGAGATCCAGACACATCGACAGAAAATACCATTTCATCAGACATCGGATCGAAGAAGGACTCCTCGTGGCAAAGAGGGTATCATCAGATGAGAATCCGGCAGATCCCCTCATGAAGGGACTGACTCGGGTTAAGCATCTCCAGCATGCTCGGAGCATAGGGCTGAAGGATGATATTAGATTTAGTAGTTAGATAACCTCGAAATTTGTAAAGTGTAATTGACATCTGATGATGAATAAAAGTGTTTTATTTATGAGTAAAGTGTTGCTATCTCTTGTCGATCGTTTACTATATTTCTTTTGCATGTTTTGACTTCCAAAATAATTTTTGTTTGGTATAACATATTATTCAAACCTCCACAGTCGGTCATATGTCGGAAGTAGGTATGAATCAAGACTGTCATGTTTGGTTGTAAAGGTCTTGGACAAGGCTACAGCAATCATGAGTGCTCATAAGTTCTGAGCATTGGACTCAACCCACGCTCACTGGAATCACTTCATGGAATTCTATCTCGAGTGATCGTGAGACGGTAATATCGTTCTGAGCATTGTTACTTACAAGTTGGTTATGCATTGATTGTACGAAAAACGCATTGGTAACTCGATGTTATAAATCGTCCTCTTGTGTGTAATTCAATGAGTGGTAGAACAAACAAATGAGTCGAAGTTTATCTGTTCCTTCTTGGATTAGAAGCTGATATCTGGGCCCCTCGATGATTTTGTTTTGACCTATGTAGCGGGCCCGGTCAGAACTAAGTTGATGTGTTCAATTAAGTTCTTTGTCGAACAAATCGGAAATCGGGAAACAAACTGTTGGACAATAAGTAAGACATTGTTCCGCGTATTTGTCCGACTGATATCTAGAACAGAGGATTATATGATCACTTATCTTAAATGGCGTACCATCATCTTCTCAGTTCTGAGAAACCTTGTAAAGAGCTACGATTGCCGATCGGTTCCTGAAGTCATACTTGCAGTAATAGTTATTAGACTTATCCAAGTGGGAGACTGTTGGATAAGGTGTCTAAGTCCATAACTATTTCGGGTATGTACTTGACCCGACCCGGCATGGTCCATTTGGGTTGCATGGCACCGTGCAATTGGATAGACTAAATGAGAGAAATAACACTTGGAGATTATTAATATATTATAAGTTCTAATATATTAATAATATTATTTAATTAGTTTGATCAAGAATTAATTTAGAATTAATTATGTGATCAAAAGATAACTAATTAAATATATGGGTTGATTATGTAAATCATCCATATCTTGTATAGTGGGCTAAGAGGCTCCATGGATTATCAAGTTGGGTTCCACCCATAGGATGCTCCATGGATGCTCCATGGGAGTTACAAACCCATGGGTCATGGAAATGAAGAGTCATGACACATTAGGGTTTAACCCTAGATGTGTCAACACTATATAAGAAATATGTTCTCCACCTAAAATCGGCTACACTAAGAAACAAGAGGGCTTGGCCGATTTTTGAGAAGTGTGTGTTCTCTCATAAGTTCTTCCAAGAGCATTTGGTGTTGTGTGAAGCATTTGAGGCATCACACTTGGGGTGCTAGGCTCACAAGGTTTCAAGGAACACAAACAACAACAAGGTAAGTTATTCTATCTATACTTTAAGTTAAAATTGTTCCCCATGTATGCTAGATAGGAATATAACCTTGGAATTCAACTTTGCATGATAATTAGACAAACATAGATCCAAGGTTATTAGGGTTGCATGTACACTTAGGAAGTGTTAGAATGCTCAAAACCCATCAGTATTTCCCGAAGATCTTCCTGGATTACCACCTGATAGACAAGTAGAGTTCAGAATAGACTTGTTACCAGGAACCACGCCAATAGCAAAAGCACCTTATCGATTAGCACCGACGGAGATGAAGGAGCTGATGATGCAACTTCAGGAATTGTTGGACAAAGGTTTTATTAGACCTAGTTCATCACCCTGGGGAGCTCCGGTGTTATTCGTGAAGAAGAAAGATGGAAGTATGAGAATGTGCATTGATTACAGAGAGCTGAACAAGGCAACAATAAAGAATAGATATTCGTTGCCGAGGATTGATGACCTATTCGATTAGCTACAAGGTTCAAGTTATTTCTCAAAGATCGACTTGAGGTCAGGATATCATCAGCTAAAAGTGAGAGAGCAGGATATAGAGAAGACTGCGTTCAGAACTAGATATGGACACTACGAGTTCTTGGTTATGTCGTTTGGACTAACCAATGCTCCGGCAGCATTCATGGATTTAATGAATAGGGTTTGCTATCCGTTCCCTTATAAATCTGTGATAGTGTTCATAGACGACATTCTGATTTACTCAAAAGGCCAGGAGGAGCATGGCAGACACTTGCGAGAAGTGTTAGAAGTCTTGAAGAATGAGAAGTTGTATGCTAAGTTCTCCGAATGTGATTTTTGGATTCGTGAAGTCCAATTCTTGGGTCACGTGGTCAACCAAGAAGGGATAATGGTTGATCCAGCGAAGATCGAAGCTGTGATGAAGTGGGAACAATCGAAAAGTCCCACGGAGATTCGAAGCTTTTTGGGATTAGCCGGATATTACCGAAGGTTTATCCAAGGCTTTTCTTCGATTGCTACTCCATTGACAGCTTTGACCCACAAAGGAGCTACTTATGCTTGGAGTGATAGGCATAAAGAAGCATTCGAGAAGCTAAAGAAGAAGCTATGCGAGGCACCGATACTTTCTCTACCCGATGGAGTCAAAGACTTCGCTGTTTATAGCGATGCGTTTGGGGTTGGATTGGGTTGTGTTTTGACCCAAAGAGAAAAGGTGATAGCATATGCGTCCCGACAACTAAAAGAGCATGAAAAGAACTACCCGACTCATGATTTGGAGTTGGCAGCGGTAGTTTTCGCTCTGAAGATATGGAGGCATTACCTCTATGGCACGAAGTGCAAACTTTTCACTGATCATAAGAGTCTCCAATACCTCTTTAATAAGAAGGAATTAAATATGAGGCAACGACGCTGGCTAGAGTTACTCAAGGACTACGACTGTGAGATACTTTACCACCCCGGTAAGGCTAATGTTGTTGCTGATGCTCCCAGTCGGAAAGTCAATCTTGAAAGGAAAAGGCCAAGAGAGTTGAGAATTGAAGTTGTCTCGACCATTGTGGAAAGTATAAAGAAAGCTCAAGAGGAAGCTTCTGAGAAAAATGACCGAAAGGAGGAACGTTTGGGTAAAACGTTGGTGTTTGGTACAAACGGTCATGGACTGAAGGTATTCCAAGATCGTATTTGGGTACCAAAGTCAGGAGGAATCAGAGATCTTCTGATGGAAGAAGCTCACAAGACCATGTATTCGATTCATCCCGGTAGCACTAAAATATATAGGGACCTGAAACCCTACTACTGGTGGCCGACGATGAAGCTTGATGTTGCAAAGTATGTGGCTGAGTGTGTGACTTGTGCGAGAGTCAAGACAGAACATCAGAAACCGTATGGGAGTTTAGAACCATTGCCTATGCCTATGGGTAAGTGGGAAGACATTGCTATGGATTTTGTCACTAAACTGTCCGGAACAAAGAATGGTCACGACATGATTTGGGTGGCCGTTGATCGATTCACTAAGAGTGCGCATTTCATAGCCGCCAGGGAGAAATGGTCTATGGAAAAGCTTGCGAATTCTTATGTGAAGGAAATTGTGAGACTTTACGGTGTTCCGCTAACAATTGTGTCGGATCGTGATAGTCGTTTCACCTCACGATTTTGGAAAAGTCTACAAGAGGAATTAGGTACCAAGTTGTGTTTAAGTACAGCTTACCATCCGCAGACTGATGGTCAGAGTGAAAGAACGATACAAACACTTGAAGATATGCTAAGAGCATGTACCTTGGAATTCCTAGGTAACTGGGATGAACATTTACCGTTGGTAGAATTTTCCTATAACAATAGTTTTCACTCGAGCATTAAGATGGCACCTTACCAAGTTTGTATGGACAAAAGTGTCGTACGCCGTCTTGTTGGCTTGAGGCTGGGGAAAAGCAGTTTATGGGACCGGAGATGGTTCATCAAACTGCTGAAAAGTTGAAAATAATTAGGGAAAGAATGTTAGCAGCTCAAGATCGTCAAAAGAGTTATGCTGACAAAAAGCGAAGACCGATGACTTTTGAAGTTGGGGATTCGGTTTTGCTTAAAGTCTCGCCGTTGAAGGGACTTATAAGATTTAGAAAAAGGGGAAAGTTGAGTCCAAGGTTTACTGGACCGTTTAAAGTTCTTCAGATGATTGGGAACGAAGCTTCCAAGCTCGAATTACCCGAAGAACTGAATGGAATTCACAACACATTTCATGTGTGTTATTTGAGAAAGTTCACGGGAGAAGTTCCCGATATGATTCCACTTTCGGAGTTGAGAATCAATGAGAACAAAAGGTTGATTGAAGAACCAGAGGCAATTGTTGACCGAAAGACTAAGAAGTTGCGACGCAAGATGGTCGAGTTAGTGCTTATCCGATGGAAACACACGAACGGGCCGAATCTCACCTGGGAGACGGAGAGTGACATGTTGAGTCGCTATCCGCATTTGTTTGTTGATGTGTGATTCCGGGGACGGAATCATTCTAAGGTGGAGAGAATTGTAACGCCTGTGTTTCCGGGCTTGCCATTTTTAGAAATGTAATGGTCTAGGTTAACCTTTGTAACCCGTTTTGAAATAATAAGATTGTATTATTTGAGTATTATGTGTTTTGTGCTTAATTGCTTAATTATGTGGTTTGATTAATTAAGAATAAAAAAAGCGTCAAAATTTAAGTGTAAAATAAACTTGATATCTTTAGATAATGTTGTAGTAGTTGAAACAAGGTTTCCGAAGATATAAAGAATGCCGAAATCCGAGTTATAACGAGGAAGTTATGACATGTCGAAGTTTCGCGACAGAACCGGCAACGCTGAATAACGTAAAAAGTGAAATTTACGTTAAAGCGATATTTAGCCTTAGTGATCTAAACGAGAATCGAAGATCTCGTTGTTAGTATCAAAGCGATAAAAAGTTAGGCGAGAACGAACGTCGGACGAAGAAGTTATGAATTTATAACGAAATTTTCTATCCCGGCCTATTAAAAATAAATAATAAAAAATAAAGTCAAAATTAGCCGAGGGAGTCTAAACGAAAGTTGTAGAGCGTAGTCTCACCTTTCCGTAGATATAAAGAACGTCGAAAACGGAGTTCATATGAAGAAGATATGAATTTCCGAAGTTTATTAATTAATTTGTATTTATTTTTAATTGAAAATTCGGAAGCATTATCCGAAGATGAGTCACAGCTCTGATCCGAGGTACGCGCCGCGTACTCGAGTACGCCCCACGTACAGCCAAAGTGTCGACACTTCGGATGACGCATGCGATGACACATTTCGGAGGCAGCACGCGCTGCGTACTGCCGTACGCCCCGCGTAAATGAGGCTCCCAACCTCCTATAAATAGGATGCGAGGGCAGCCGGCCAAATTGCTAATTTCCTCTCGTTTTTGTGCCGAAGCTCCGTGTTTTTACCCCCGAAGCCATCCCGAAGCCCAGGTAATATTCCTGAGTCCCGAAGCGAGTCCCGAGATCCCGAAGATCCCGAGAAGTGCGGTTTCCGAGCCGAAGCTCTGCCCGCGAGAAGTTTGATTTTTGTGGAGATCTTCCAGATCTGCGGAGGATTACTACTTTTGCGAGTCGTAGTGCTGTCCGATCATCTTCCGATCAAGTGAGTGTATACTACCTTTCATAAACGCAATAATAATACAACTATGGTTTGAGTGTATTAAGTTTATCGTCGTTTATACGTGCGAAGGCGTTGTTACTTTCTCCTAACGTATAACTATAAAGTATTTTATACGAGATACGTGTTATGTGTATATTTTGTTGTTATGTGTGTGAATGTATATTCACTTTCTTCTATCTTACAGATATGATTATTTCTATATGAAATACGTGTTATGTGTGTGTGCCTCGTCTGTTATATGGAAAATGTATTGATCAAGCATGCTATACAGGTTTTGAAAATATGTATAAAAATGTATGTTTTTATCTACTAATATGTTGGGTAGAACATGGGTAGATAGTTGGTGTGTAATAAACAGATGAGAGGCCTTGATGTTGTTGTTGTTGACCTAGTTATTCAGCGGAGTATGGATAACGACCACAGACTCCTTATAGACAGTCTCGTGGAACGCTAGCAGGTTTATAACCTGTAGGTGTTGTGAACGATGTGTTCACCAGTGTACTCTATCCCCCTCATGGTTGCCTTAGGATATCTATTGTTGAGGAAACCCCTTGGCTGTAATGTCCGTCCCGATGAAAATCCTAGATTAGGTCCCTTGAGATAGATGTTGTTTTAGGGACGTAAAGTGAGGATAACGGTAATGGGTAATCGGGATAGTGATTGGTTGGTGAAATTAAATATAATTTATTTATTGTGGGTTGAAAACCCTATATGCTCACCAGGCTCCCAAGCCTGACCCACTCAGTTTTATTTGTATTACAGGAAGTGGCGCAAGGGCGTGAGATGGATGAACCATCAAGTTGTTTTGTTTACAAGTCTGTATATGTTTATATTTGTTATATGACTTGTAATGTATTCGTTTATGCTTATTGGTCTGTATCGGAACATGACACCCCGAGTTTTGATTATAATGAAAATACATTTCTTTTATGAAATGCTTTGGTAAACATCGTTTTATCATGTTTTGTATTTGGGAACAAATTCCGCAACTCTTTCAAATCAAAAGGATTTACTCTGAAAATATTTAAAAGCATAAATGAAAATCGGTCTTTTCTGGCCGAGATTTTGGGGATGTCACAGTTGGTATCAGAGTATTAGTTTAAGCGAACTAGGAATTTGTAGGATTTCTAAACTTAAACTTAGAATGCTAAGTGGAATTTAAGATGTGTGTCTGTTGGATTTTAGACACAAGCACTAGTTTCTTTTAGGAACGTTGCCTAAAATGCTTTTATGTGCTAAATGTTATATGTTGCCATATATGATATTACTTGTTCGGATCTACGGTTTGTTGCCAACCGGATCTGAAGGTTTATGTGTTTAGGATTCTAAGCGTATGTATACGATATTAAAACTAGCATGTAATCGTTTCGGAGTGATAAGGATGATTTGAAATCTATCATGATCGAAGATCTAAATTTCACCTTATTCGGTGTGTAGATCAAAAATGGTGAGAACAAGGAGTGGCGTTGGAAACGCGGATGAAAACAGGAATCAACCGCCAGTGATTGAGCAAATACCTGTTGTAGCAGCAGCACCAGAACAGATCACCATGGCTGGAGTGCAAGCCATGATTCGGGCTATGTTAGCCGAACAAAGGGAGGAGATGTGACAAATGTTGCATAACAATAGGGACGAACCTATCATACCTATTGAGGAACCTGAATTGATTCCCGAGCAGTCGGAGGAAGGGAACAATAGTCGCATTTTGAGTCAAGTTGGGACTCAAGAAGAACGAAGGAACAATCCGGAAAGGAGAAACAACAACGATGGGCGAATGTACAAGAATTTCTTGGGCGCCAAACCGCCAAGTCTTTCTGGGAGCCCAAAGCCTGTTGAAATAATGGATTGGATCTCCGAAATGGAGATTGTATTTGAAAGTTGCGACTGTAGCAACAAACAAAAGACTGTATTTGCAGTCAGACAACTGAAGACTGGAGTATTAAGTTGGTGGAAGTTGTTGGCAGATACTATGCCACAAGGGAAAGCCCTGAAAATGTCATGGGAAGAGTTTTTGGAACAATTAAGGGTGCAATATTGTTCAGAGATAGATCTGATTGATCTTAACAATGAGTTCCAAAACTTGAAGAAGGGGAGGATGAGCGTAGACGACTACGCTATGGCATTCACTGAGAAAATGAAATTATTTCCGTACCTAGTGCCAACGGAACTCTCCAAGATTGAGAGGTTTTCTAATGGACTGCCTGGCGACTTTGGCCCGACAGTCAAGATGGCAACTACTCTGAAAACGGCTGTACGTGCAGCTAAGAATGTGGAGGCCCAGCAGAAAGAGAAGGGTCTGGAAAGGGTAGAAGTTGGCGAAAAGAGGAAGTTTGATGGAACTTCAGGGTCCAATAAGAAAAACAAGTTCTCGAAGTCTGGTTCGAGTGGAAGTGGGGGCGAAGTGAAATGGTGAGACAAATGTAAGAAGAAGCATCATGGAAAGTGTGAGGTAGTGACCACATGCTACAAGTGTGGAAAGTCAGGTCACTATGCCAATGAATGTACCCTCACTAAGAAAGTTTGTTATGGTTGTGGTGAGGAGGGACACATGTCGAGGGACTGCCCAAAGAAGAAGGAGGCAGTTAGACCCAACATTCCACCAAAGCCAAAGGCGAGAGCATTCCAGATGACACTGGAAGCTGCTAAAGATGAAGCTGATGTCGCTTCAGGTACCTTTCTCGTAAACAAATTGCCTGCCCAAATTTTATTTGATTCTGGAGCCAACTACTCCTTTATATCGCATGAATTTGGTAGAAAACTAGCCTTGCCTGTTGATAGACTAGATAATGCTTTATTAGTCGAAGTTGCTAGTGGCAAGTTTGTACCTATTAGCAATCGTATGAAAAACATCTTAATCGACCTTAATGGGAATAAGTTCCACGAGGAATTATTGCCTATCGAACTTAATGGTTTCGACATCGTGTTGGGAATGGATTGGCTTAGTGCCAATGATGCCGAGATATTATGCAAGAAGAAGATAGTGAAGGTAAACCCACCAGGGAAGGAATCATTTATGGTGTATGGGGACAAACGCCGAGTGAATTCTGGAATCATTTCCCTAATGAAAGCCAGAAAATGTTTGACCAAAGGATGTACATCATATTTAGCATTCGTGATTGATGCTAAGAAGGAAAAGAAGGTGATGCAGAGTATTCCAGTGGTGTGTGATTATCCGGAAGTATTTCCCGAAGATCTTCCTGGATTACCACCTGATAGACAAGTAGAGTTCAGAATAGACTTGTTACCAGGAACCACGCCAATAGCAAAAGCACCTTATCGATTAGCACCGATGGAGATGAAGGAGCTGATGATGCAACTTCAAGAATTGTTGGACAAAGGTTTTATTAGACCTAGTTCATCACCCTGGGGAGCTCCGGTGTTATTCGTGAAGAAGAAAGATGGAAGTATGAGAATGTGCATTGATTACAGAGAGCTGAATAAGGCAACAATAAAGAATAGATATCCGTTGCCGAGGATTGATGACCTATTCGATCAGCTACAAGGTTCAAGTTATTTCTCAAAGATCGACTTGAGGTCAGAATATCATCAGCTAAAAGTGAGAGAGCAGGATATAGATAAGACTGCGTTCAGAACTAGATATGGACACTACGAGTTCTTGGTTATCTCGTTTGGACTAACCAATGCTCCGGCAGCATTCATGGATTTAATGAATAGGGTTTGCAATCCGTTCCTTGATAAATCTGTGATAGTGTTCATAGATGACATTCTGATTTACTCGAAAGGCCAGGAGGAGCATGGTAGACACTTGCGAGAAGTGTTAGAAGTCTTGAAGAAGGAGAAGTTGTATGCTAAGTTCTCCAAATGTGATTTTTGGATTCGTGAAGTCCAATTCTTGGGTCACGTGGTCAACCAAGAAGGGATAATGGTTGATCCAACGAAGATCGAAGCTGTGATGAAGTGGGAACAACCGAAAAGTCCCACGGAGATTCGAAGCTTTTTGGGATTAGTCGGATATTACCGAAGGTTTATCCAAGGCTTTTCTTCGATTGCTACTCCATTGACAGCTTTGACCCACAAAGGAGCAACTTATGCTTGGAGTGATAGGCATAAAGAAGCATTCGAGAAGCTAAAGAAGAAGCTATGCGAGGCACCGATACTTTCTCTACCCGATGGAGTTCAAGACTTCGCTGTTTATAGCGATGCGTCTGGGGTTGGATTGGGTTGTGTTTTGACCCAAAGAGAAAAGGTGATAGCATATGCATCTCGACAACTAAAAGAGCATGAAAAGAACTACCCGACTCATGATTTGGAGTTGGCAGCGGTAGTTTTCGCTCTGAAGATATGGAGGCATTACCTCTATGGCACGAAGTGCAAACTTTTCACTGATCATAAGAGTCTCCAATACCTATTTAATAAAAAGGAATTAAATATGAGGCAACGACGCTGGCTAGAGTTACTCAAGGACTACGACTGTGAGATACTTTACCACCCCGGTAAGGCTAATGTTGTTGCTGATGCTCTCAGTCGGAAAGTCAATCTTGAAAGGAAAAGGCCAAGAGCGTTGAGAATTGAAGTTGTCTCGACCATTGTGGAAAGTATAAAGAAAGCTCAAGAGGAAGCTTCTGAGAAAAATGACCGAAAGGAGGAACGTTTGGGTAAAACGTTGGTGTTTGGTACAAACGGTCATGGACTGAAGGTATTCCAAGATCATATTTGGGTACCTAAGTCAGGAGGAATCAGAGATCTTATGATGGAAGAAGCTCACAAGACCATGTATTCGATTCATCCCGGTAGCAGTAAAATGTATAGGGACCTGAAACCCTACTACTGGTGGCCGACGATGAAGCTTGATGTTGCAAAGTATGTGGCCGAGTGTGTGACTTGTGCGAGAGTCAAGACACAACATCAGAAACCGTATGGGAGTTTAGAACCATTGCATGTGCCTATGGGTAAGTGGGAAGACATTGCTATGGATTTTGTCACTAAACTGCCCAGAACAAAGAATGGTCACGACATGATTTGGGTGGTCGTTGATCGATTCACTAAGAGTGCGCATTTCATAGCCGCCAGGGAGAAATGGTCTATAGAAAAGCTTTCGAATTCTTATGTGAAGGAAATTGTGAGACTTCACGGTGTTCCGCTAACAATTGTGTCGGATCGTGATAGGCGTTTCACCTCACGATTTTGGAAAAGTCTACAAGAGGAATTAGGTACCAAGTTGTGTTTAAGTACAACTTACCATCCGCAGACTGATGGTCAGAGTGAAAGAACGATACAAACACTTGAAGATATGCTAAGAGCATGTACCTTGGAATTCCTAGGTAACTGGGATGAACATTTACCATTGGTAGAATTTTCCTATAACAATAGTTTTCACTCGAGCATTAAGATGGCACCTTACCAAGTTTGTATGGACAAAAGTGTCGTACGCCGTCTTGTTGGCTTGAGGCTGGGGAAAAGCAGTTTATGGGACCGGAGATGGTTCATCAAACTGCTGAAAAGTTGAAAATAATTAGGGAAAGAATGTTAGCAGCTCAAGATCGTCAAAAGAGTTATGCTGACAAAAAGCGAAGACCGATGACTTTTGAAGTTGGGGATTCGGTTTTGCTTAAAGTCTCGCCGTTGAAGGGACTTATAAGATTTAGAAAAAGGGGAAGGTTGAGTCCAAGGTTTACTGGACCGTTTAAAGTTCTTCAGATGATTGGGAACCAAGCTTACAAGCTCGAATTACCCGAAGAACTGAATGGAATTCACAACACATTTCATGTGTGTTATTTGAGAAAGTTCACGGGAGAAGTTCCCGATATGATTCCACTTTCGGAGTTGAGAATCAATGAGAACAAAAGGTTGATTGAAGAACCAGAGGCAATTGTTGACCGAAAGACTAAGAAGTTGCGACGCAAGATGGTCGAGTTAGTGCTTATCCGATGGAAACACACGAACGGGCCGAATCTCACCTGGGAGACGGAGAGTGACATGTTGAGTCGCTATCCGCATTTGTTTGTTGATGTGTGATTCCGGGGACGGAATCATTCTAAGGTGGAGAGAATTGTAACGCCTGTGTTTCCGGGCTTGCCATTTTTAGAAATGTAATGGTCTAGGTTAACCTTTGTAACCCGTTTTGAAATAATAAGATTGTATTATTTGAGTATTATGTGTTTTGTGCTTAATTGCTTAATTATGTGGTTTGATTAATTAAGAATAAAAATAAGCATCAAAATTTAAGTGTAAAATAAACTTGATATCTTTAGATAATGTTGTAGTAGTTGAAACAAGGTTTCCGAAGATATAAAGAATGCCGAAATCCGAGTTATAACGAGGAAGTTATGACCTGTCGAAGTTTCGCGACAGAACCGGCAACGCTGAATAACGTAAAAAGTGAAATTTACGTTAAAGCGATATTTAGCCTTAGTGATCTAAACGAGAATCGAAGATCTCGTTGTTAGTATCAAAGCGATAAAAAGTTAGACGAGAACGGACGTGGGACGAAGAAGTTATGAATTTATAACGAAATTTTCTGTCCTGGCCTATTAAAAACTAAATAATAAAAAATAAATTCAAAATTAGCCGACGGAGTCTAAACGAAAGTTGTAGAGCGTAGTCTCACCTTTCCGTAGATATAAAGAACGTCAAAACGGAGTTCGTATGAAGAAGATATGAATTTCCGAAGTTTATTAATTAATTTGTATTTATTTTTAATTGAAAATTCGGAAGCATTATCCGAAGACGAGTCACAGCTCTGATCCGAGGTACGCGCCGCGTACTCGAGTACGCCCCACGTACAGCCAAAGTGTCGACACTTCGGATGACGCATTTCGGAGGCAGTACGCACTGCATACTGCAGTACGCCCCGCGTAAATGAGGCTCCCAACCTCCTATAAATAGGATGCGAGGGAAGCCGGCCAAATTGCTAATTTCCTCTCGTTTTTGTGCTGAAGCTCCGTGTTTTTACCCCCGAAGCCATCCCGAAGCCCAGGTAATATTCCCGAGTCCCGAAGCGAGTCCCGAGATCCCGAAGATCTCGAGAAGTGCGGTTTCCGAGCCGAAGCTCTGCCCGCGAGAAGTTTGATTTTTGTGGAGATCTTCCAGATCTGCGGAGGATTACTACTTTTGCGAGTCGTAGTGCTGTCCGATCATCTTCCGATCAAGTGAGTGTATACTACCTTTCATAAACGCAATAATAATACAACTATGGTTTGAGTGTATTAAGTTTATCGTCGTTTATACGTGCGAAGGCGTTGTTACTTTCTCCTAACGTATAACTATAAAGTATTTTATACGAGATACGTGTTATGTGTATATTTTGTTGTTATGTGTGTGAATGTATATTCACTTTCTTCTATCTTACAGATATGATTATTTCTATATGAAATACGTGTTATGTGTGTGTGCCTCGTCTGTTATATGGAAAATGTATTGATCAAGCATGCTATACAGGTTTTGAAAATATGTATAAAAATGTATGTTTTTATCTACTAATATGTTGGGTAGAACATGGGTAGATAGTTGGTGTGTAATAAACAGATGAGAGGCCTTGATGTTGTTGTTGTTGACCTAGATATTCAGCGGAGTATGGATAACGACCACAGACTCCTTATAGACAGTCTCGTGGAACGCTAGCAGGTTTATAACCTGTAGGTGTTGTGAACGATGTGTTCACCGGTGTACTATATCCCCCTCATGGTTGCCTTAGGATATCTATTGTTGAGGAAACCCCTTGGCTGTAATGTCCGTCCCGATGAAAATCTTAGATTAGGTCCCTTGAGATCGATGTTGTTTTAGGGACGTAAAGTGAGGATAACGGTAATGGGTAATCGGGATAGTGATTGGTTGGTGAAATTAAATATAATTTATTTATTGTGGGTTGAAAACCCTATATGCTCACCAGGCTCCCAAGCCTGACCCACTCAGTTTTATTTGTATTACAGGAAGTGGCGCAAGGGCGTGAGATGGATGAACCATCAAGTTGTTTTGTTTACAAGTCTGTATATGTTTATATTTGTTATATTACTTGTAATGTATTCGTTTATGCTTATTGGTCTGTATCGGAACATGACACCCCGAGTTTTGATTATAATGAAAATACATTTCTTTTATGAAATGCTTTGGTAAACATCGTTTTATCATGTTTTGTTTTTGGGAACAAATTCCGCAACTCTTTCAAATCAAAAGGATTTACTCTGAAAATATTTAAAAGCATAAATGAAAATCGCTCTTTTTTGGCCGAGATTTTGGGGATGTCACAACAAGCCGCAGATATGTTACCTCTATGTTCATTAGGCTGAACGACATTTTTTAGTAGCAGAATGCACCATGGTCTGTGTAGAAGGTGGTCTTCTCCTCGTCCTCCTTGCTCATCAAGATTTGGTGGTACCCCTTGTATGCGTCTAGAAAACATTTCACTTTTAACCGATGCATTAAGTCCACCTTTTTGTCAATTTCCAGTAGGGGATAGCAGTGTTTGGGGTAGGCTCTATTTAGATCATAATAGTCAATACACATGCGCCACGTGCCATCGTGCTTCTTGACCATAACCGAGTTTGCGATCTATGTTGGTAAAATTGCTTCGTGAAGTATCCCTGCCATGGTCAACTTGGCTACCTCGACATTGATCACTTTGTTCATGCGTTCTCCTTGGACACACTTCTTCTATTTTACCCCCTCAATCCTTGGCTTTATCATTAATTTATTTTCTATGACCTCTATGTTTACCCCCCACCATGTCCGTGGGTGTCCATGCAAAAACATGATTGTATTCCTTTAATAGGTCAACCAACTCCTGTCTTATTGTCGGAGGGAGGTTGACCCATATGTTGACTGGTTGGTCTGGGTGCTCTCTATTGATGATCACCCTTCCAGTGGAAAACTCTGATCATCGCTTTTAGGCCTCTTTTGTGATTTCCTTCGGCTGCATGATCTCATAGGATCAGAATTCTTTTGGTGGTGGGTCAGGATTTTCCCGGGTCCTTTTGTCTTTCAAAATTTCACTTCCGTGTATGGTGGACCGGATTGCTCCGAATTTGAATAGACTTGTTCATCCTAATATAATGTTGTGTTGTGCTGGGTGTCGTATAACAATGAAGTCGATGTGATTCGTTTTCCGTCTCTCCTTGTCATGGCTGGTTAGTTTGAATGGTAAGTGGATTGTACCTAGGGGCCACAAGTTGTGCTTGGTAAATCATGCCAATTGTCCCGTTGCGGGATTAAGGCCCTCCTTCCATCTGTCCTGAAGGAGGCAGAAACAGTGTCCGTAGATGATGTTCACTAAGCTGCAGTGTCCACATACACATGATGGATGATGGTATTTGTTATGGATCTTTGGATTATAAAGTGGTTGCCCCCTGCCATCCTGTGGGGTGTGGGTCTGTCATCGAGAAAGTTAGCCCTTGCATGGATCTTGTGATGTCATCTATTCCGTTGTCGTCCCCTGGCCTTCCTCTCTTTGCCCGTATTGTCAAGATTTCCTAGGGACGGTCGCTCGCTTTCATGCCGTCTATGGCATTCTCGGTGTCGAATTTAGCACAGAGGCTCCATACGATCTCTATCAAGTTCCCTTTTAAATATTTCTCCTTAATTTCTCGTTTTAGCACCAAGTACTTGTTGGTATCATGAGTCCTGCTTTTATGGTATTCGTAATAGCTTCCTTTCACCCCTTTCCCTCCTGTCTATTGGCAAAAATAGACATTGACGACAACATAGATGTATGGTCTTCATTCACTTCTTTCGTCTCTTGGGAATGGCCTGAAGTGCCCATGTGGGCGCCTCATGCGTCCAAAATGTCTACTTCCTCTTTGGCTCTCTTGATGGTATGTAGGTTGGTGATGTTGTTTTGTGGTTGGGGTGTCATGGCATTGAGCTATGCTTGCTCTGCTACCTCTCCTTCCTCTTACCTTAGCTAGCATTCTACTTTCTCTTTCAACTCCACTTGCGTTTGGGGTTTCTTTCCCATACGTTTATGAGACATGGGTCCGAGAAGAAGGCCCTACGTGATAGCTCCCGCTATTATCCCATCATCGTGTCGTGGAACCTCCAAGGTGGCGTTGGTGAATCTCGCAAAGTATTCTCTCACCATCTCCCCCTCTTTTTGTTTACAGCCAATGATGGAGTGTGAGTCTCCCTTATAATTTCATAGTTGCATGAAGTTCGTCAAGAAGAGATACTTCAGCTGGCCAAAGTTGTAGATGCTTCCTGGGCGGAGTGTCTTAAACCACGTTCCTATTTTTTCATCTAACATTGTTGGAAAATACGTGCACCAGAACCGCTCGTATAGCTTTAGTAAGGTCATAGTCCACTCGTATGTATCGATATGGCTATCCGGGTCTGTAGTCCCATTTTAGGTTTTGAGGTGTGATAACTTTGCAGTATTTGGCATTTCGTAGTCTAGGAGCTCTTTTACGAAAGGGGATGTCACATTACTACATAAGTAGTCTTGGTTTGTGATCTGAAGGATGTGATTGGGGTGAAACTATTGGATGGTGAGGTATTGTTGGCACCAACATGTTGTGTACTGAGAGATGTGTTGGAGTTGGGCCATAGAAGCTTTGAGGTTGGAATAGGAAGGTAAGTGGCTGATTTGTTGCAAACGGCTGGCTCGTTGTTAACAATTGGTTTGTCATGAATAGATAGTTTGTTCAGATTAGTTGATTTGTTGTGAAGAGTGGAAGTTGTTATAATGGCATAGAGAGTGGTGTGGTTGTTGTGAACAAGGTTGCACGAAGGGCGGTGGTTTGTTCTTCGGCAGTTTGGATCACCAGCAGAGGTGATGTTTGCGCGAAGGCGAATGTTCCACCAATAGTTTGTACTACCTTCGGCGTCATGCTGCTGAGAATCGACATTGCTTGATGGTTATTTATTTGAGAACTTTGTTGTGGTATAGTGGCAAAGGGTATCGATTATTCCATTGTTGGCCTCCAAAGTTCACTTATCGAGGTGCTAATCATCATTGGGCCATTGGACTGCAACATATTGGTCACAACCGTTGTCGGTTGGTGTGACGCGATAATGGGAGTGATGTCTGGTTCTAATGGCATCATGGATCTGATTGGGCTTCTCGGTATTTCTCTAGCTTTGTCGGTGTTTTCAGTTGTCATCTTTGATGTTGATGATGTTTGGTTTTTGGTTATTGTTTGTCATACATCGGGCGACACTAAATGATGCAACCTGGTCCTCCGGTAGTCTGAAACAGTGGCTCTGCCCACTGTAAGGTGGTATTGATTGCTCTTGGAAGACATGTGACGTAACAACAAGGGGAAGCTGTCATCCGTTCTCTGGGAGGGGATCCTAGGAAAAATCTTCGATGGTCAAGTCAGTGATTGAACTCAGAGTGTTGGGTTCGAGCTAGAGAGAATGACTTATAGTTCAAGGTGGCAGAGGAGGCATTTTATAATAAGACCCTCTGTGAGTCTGTACAAAGGGCAAGGTCTTCGGATCCGAAAGGATCTGATGCCTTGATTGGCTAATCGTGCTCCTCATTGTGCCAAAGCTATCGATTTGTTCAGGTAGTAATGCTCCGAGCATACCCCTTGTCGTTGAGGTCTGAGCCTTCCACACAGGCATCTGGCTCTAGAGGGACGCCTGCAAGCTTGAGACTTCGTCAGGGCGGCTGTGTTGGGAGTAGCTCTACCTAGCAGCCTGCCTTGAAGCACCTTTGACGCGACTGAGCACCACTTCTAACCCGTGCTAGGGGGTACATTATTAGATACACACTTAATACACAATTTAACTATATAATAATTTAGTAAAATGTTTTTCTCGACAAACAAGCCATATGAATATATTTTTATTTTAAATTGCATAAACTATTTTCATTATCTTTTAATGAAAAATAATAAAACAAAATAAATATAAAGTAATTTGTAAAAATATTTAATATATTATAAAAAAATAATTACAAAATAAACTAAAAGTATAAATAAAATTGATGTTATTCGTAAAATCATTGCTAGTTTTACCCCCTAAATACTAATCTAATCAATTAGGGTTTCATGAAATCAAATTATCTTAATTTTCATATTTAATTTTACATGTTGTACCACTTAGACCGTAAGGTGCACAACATACCGCATATTGCGGTAAAGTGTGGTATGCGGTACACACAATATTGACCCCCTCATCATTTGTGTGGTATGAATACCGCATGTTAGAGTTATACCGCATAAAAAATTGACTGTTTGCAATTTGTAATTGTTGGCAACAACTAATTTTTTCAAACACTATAAGCCACTTTAAATATATTATCTTCTTCAAAAAATTTCACACAATTTTCCTTTTCATATTTCAAACATTTCCAATATAAAAATGAATCCAAACAACCCTCAATTTACCGTTCGTAGGAAGTCGCGTGCAAATTTTCATCCGATTGAGCCATCGGTTTACTGACCACAAATGGATTCTTCTTCGATTTCGCCACGACCCCAAACCTAGCCTCAACATTTTTTTATGAACAAACATCATAATATTTTATGCGATGCAACCTCTTAGCCTAATCACATTTCAAAATCCCCCTTCCCTGAATATGTTTGGTCAACGGAAGTAGAATTTGTCTGGGAAACTCAACCCGATCCTGAACCGGTAGACGAGCCTGAATCCAAAACTGTTTGGGGAACCCAACCTGAACCATCCAACACTAAAAAACGTGGAAAAGGAAAAACAATGGTTCAAAAAGAGAAGATGGCATCTCAACAATGGCAACCGGATGAGGAGATTGTTTTAGCGCACTCATGGGTCGATTTTTCAAAGGATTCGAAAAGGAAATGTACAAAAAGATTAACATTTTTGGCGATGTTGTAACACCCAGTTCTAGATTGCTTCATTGTTGGGGGTTGCGGGCCAGTCGTCAGTAGTCACGAGGCTTAGGGATGCGGGAAAGGAAGGATTTCGCCCATTTCGGATATAGTTGCCATGATATAAGGGTCCAAGTATTTGATTGTGTCTTCGAAAGCCAAGGGTGTAATCGTAATATGACATCCCAGACTTTTATGGATTTTGGATTTAATTTCAGTTGCCTTTCAGGTTAAATAAAGTTGATAGAATCGTAGGGCTTCTAGTTAGCTTTCTGTGGATATGAAGAACATCAAAATTGGAGTTATAACAAAGAAGTTATGGCCATTTTTGGGAAAAAAACATTGTATGCATGGCGTACCAGGTAGGAACGCATGACGTTCAAAAGGAAAATGGACGCAGGTGAAGATGGGAATGCCATGCATTCCCTAAAGGAACGCATTGTGTTCGTATGGGCAGACAAAACCCTAAATTTCAGGTCTTGAACACTATTTAAACACCTTAACTCACCTCTAACCCTCATTTCCTTCAGCCTCCATCTTATCTAACCCTAAGAACGAAACGCTAAGTCTCTTGCATGCATTTTGAGCTTACCTTGAGCAGTTTGGTGTTATTTGGGTGATTTGAAGAAGAACGCCGGTGTTTAGAGAAGAAGCAAGAGATTGAGGAGAGCTTATAGATCCAGAGGTTTTACATCATTTCTAGAATGGATATTTATTGTTCAAATTCGTTTCTGGAATTAGGGTTGCCACCCATGAAGATATTTGAGTCCCTTAGGTAGGAAAGTTGCCATCTTTAAGGTCCTAATGGGTTCATGCAAGAGTTATGGCCTTATTTATGGAAGTTGATTGCTATTTCTTAAGATTGGGACTTTCGGGGTCATGAAAAGTCACAAAGTTTGTGACTTTAAGGTTCTAGAGGTCCTAAATAGCTTGGATCTATGTCTGGGTAGCATGAATTAAGCATTAAGTGCTTAATGGTCAGTTTTTGGAATGCAGACATAAACGCCCTGCATAGGGCTCAGGAACTATAATGACCCTAAAATCAAGGGTAAAAATTTCATTTTTAAAATAGCTAAGCATTGATACCATTTATTTCAAATATTTCAAATCATCATTAAGTAAAATATTTATCAGAGTTTATCCCAAAATCATTCAATGCGGAAATCATAGGTGTGTGCACTGCAATCAATCCGAGCCCTTCTTTTCCAAATCGATGATACCTGAAACCATAAACAAAACTGTAAGCACGAAGCTTAGTGAGTTCCCCAGAGCATACCCCACACAATCCACATAACCATATAATCCATATCAGCTATAACAGCTACATAAATAGTAACAATCGCATAAGCATGCATATACACATATAAAGATGCCATGGAAACCCTCCAAGGTCTTATTCACATACTCACATAAAGTATATCAACTACACCAGCCATGCATATAAACAAATATGGAAGCCTTGGAAACCCTCCAAGGTCTTACATCGGGTGCCCTAGAAACCCTCCAGAGTCTTTGCCCACTGCCATGGGAACCCTCACATGGTCTTCACTAACTATCAATCAAACCATACATACCAACATATAAGTTAATCATGCAAACACATAAGGATGCCATGGAAACCCTCCACGGTCTTACACTGGGTGCCATGGGAACCCCCACATAGTCGTAGCCCAATGCCATGGGAACCCCCACATGGTCTTAACTAAGGATGCCATGGAAACCCTCTAAGGTCTCACACCCTAGTGCCTCGGGAACACCCCCCCCCCCCATGGTCTTTACGTAGGATGCCATGGAAACCCTCCATGCTCTTACACCTAAGTGCCTCAGGAAACCCCCGAGGTCTTCCATGCAAGTATCACAGAGGCCACTAGCATATCATGTACAACATAATCAATTAGCATACCACATACTCACTAGCATACTCCCTATCACATAACCAGCTAACATGCCATATAATACAACTTCATCTAATGTATCACATATCATAAAATGGGCCGGCATTGGTTCCTTACACCCAATGGTATGTTGAGGCGGCTCACCTGGCACTGCTGAAGTCCTGCGGATGAACTTCCAGCTGCTGGTTGACAGATTCCCGAACTACCAATATCAAACAATACTCAACTAATAATTGAGTTCCAATGCATAACCACAACTCCATACCTAACTCAGCTTTATTCAGTCCAAGGGCCAATCCAAAGTCCTAAAAGTCAAACCATGGACCAAAGCCCAACATATGGCCCAATTTTCCAAATTGGGCCATCCTTTACATGGTCTCATTCAAAGGCCCAACCATTTAGTCTTGTCCAAACATTTAGCATTTCTAATGGCCCAATATCTCATAATCATAAAGGCCCAATTATATTTTCCAAATTGGGCCCAAACCTTCACATAGGCCTTACCCTAAAGCCTATTAAACTATTATAGTTCATATGATTATTCTTGGATTGCCCATCAATATCCCAATCACCAAAACCCAAAAGAAAGGCCCAACTCAAGGTCCAAGTGAAATTAGGGTTTCACATAAAATGACAATTAGGGTAAAGTGTTTCTTACATAACCTGTAAAGGACTTAATCCATTTGGACCAATATTTCCTTAGGTTAATTGCAGATGATTATTAATTTAATATTTTAGGTTTATTAAATAATTCCTGTACACGTCCTGATCAACCCCAAAATAAGGGTTTCATGACATTATGGTTTTCAGAACCTAATTAGGGTTTCCAACCCAATACTAGCCCATTAAGCCCAAAACTAAGTCCTTAGATCAATTAGGGCTTCATTAGGCCCACTTTGGTCTCATAAGGCGGGCACCGCCCACTACTACCTCGGGTAGTGGTGGTCGACTGCGGCTCACGGCGGAGGCCACCACCTCATGGTGGTGATTACAAGTCTATTTTTATTATTTTCGCATCGGTTACAGTATTACAAAGAAAATCCGAATAACACACACGCTAATACAAACACACATACACAACCACCCTAGTAGTGCTTGGCGGTAGCACATGGTGGCAGCCACTACCTCACGGTGCTGATGGTTATGTTCTTGGGCCAACACAACATCAAAAGCAACCCAACAACAATCCAAATGCACCCAAAAGCCCACAAACACCCGAGATGGTGGCTAGCAGTAGCGAAACGGCGGCAACAGGCGGTGGTGATGATTTTTCTTTGTTTTTCCTGTCTAAGAATATCCATACACATTAAACTCATGAACTAGGCCCACACACACACGAAATCATGCACACAACCACCTCCTCATGGTGGCTGGTGGCGGCAGAAAAGAACGTTATGGAGGCAGCTACCAATTCCAATGGTGGTGGTGGGTCTTCCAGCCATTAATTTCGTAAACAACTCCAAGGCCAAAATAAACAACATATATGTGAACACATAAAGGTATGGCCACCTCCTAGGTACCTGACGTCACCGAAATGACGAGATCAGTGACCAAAAGAAATACCGGCGGCAACAATGGTGTCTACAACGTCAACATAAGGAGGGACGACAGGGAGAAGAGAGAGAGATAAAGGTGGGTTGCAGTTTACCTTACCGATGGCTTCCCAGCCATTCTCGACACCCACTCAATGAACATAACATGATTCCCCGGTCCTCGACGGTTCTTCGGTTACCCACGACATCTCCTGCAGCAGGCTTCGTGAGGGCAACGTTCGACGGTACTGTAGCAGTGGCGACGAAGCTTGTGTTGCAAGTGGCGGCTGGAAGACGAGGCTAAGGTTAGGGTTAGATGTGTTTAAAGAAAAACAGGAGGGAAGGGAATGAAGGGTTTAAGTTCCATGTTCCTTTCAAACTTATGCTCGTTTAACACATTTAGTCCCTCCCATGAGATCTTTTCAAATTCAAGGCTACAATTTACAATACAACCCCCAACATTCAAGATTCATAACAATTTAAGTCCCAGAAGTTACCATATAGCCCCTCCATGACAAATCCTTTTCAAAATAAGTCCCAAAATTGTACTCTAACCCCCGAATAATCTAATTTATAACATTTGGCTCCCCAAACCCACTCCACATTAAATAATATGGATTTAGGGCGACTATTCGTTCATCAATTTTGTCTATTTACTTATTTAATAAACTGGATGTTACAGGAACGCACTGCGTTCCCATTGAGACTCGCAACAAATATTGCAATGGAATGCCCATCGTTCCCCAATGGAAAGACCTGCGTTCGTAAGTCAGTGGGCATTTTTTTGGGCCATTTCCTTGGACTAGTTGATTATGGGCCTTAATGGACTATTCTGTTAGATTGTTAATGGACTATATTATATGTTGGGCTTGAGGGAAGGCCCATTTGAGAAGTTGGGCTCAATTTAGCAAATTGGGCCATTGTTGCGCAACTAGTGGGATTAGGTAGTCTATCTAGTATTGGACCTTTCATGATATAGTTTTGGGCTTTAGACATGGACCAAATTAGATTAGGGGTATATTAGTCATTTTACCCTAAGGAGGATTATTGGTTTTTGGACTAAGTGATATTTTTGTATTGATAGCTCAAAGAGTTGTTAGGACAATAGCTAAGGATTTCTTGCAGTGGAGTTCATCAGCGTGACGTGAGTTACCTTCCAGTAGAAGTGGGTCTAAGGCCTCAATGTTCGCCCACTATTAGGAGATGTTTGTTAGATGATTCTATTTGCAATAATTGTCTGGTATGCCACTATCTGTTATGTTTATATGTTAGTAAGATATGTTACTATGTGGTAGTGGTAGGGGTGAAATAGTCACCGGTTACTGGTTGAAAGATATCGAAGGCAGTTACCAGTTGAAAGATACCGAATGGGAGGCCAGCTCCCAGATATACTAGGCAGTATGTGATTCATGTGTTTTTGCAAGGATATTATGTCGCAGTTGTAGGAGTGAAATAGTCCCCGGATACCGGTTGAAAGATACTGAAGGGGAGGCCAGCTTCCGGTTACCGGTTGAAAGATACTAAAGAGGAGTCTACCTTCCAGTTATGCTAGTCAGATACCAGTTGAAAGATACCAAGGGATAGGAATTATGTGTATATGGTGTGCGGTATAATGGGGGAACTCACTAAGCTTCATGCTTACGGTTTTTTGTTTTGGTTTCAGGTACTTCGTTTTCAAAGGAATGGAGTCGGCTCGATCGCAACACATCACACTATGTTTCCCGCATATGAGATCTTTAGGGTTACACTCTGATATTGTTTTATGATAACATGTTTAGATTATTGACACTTTGGTTTTGACATGGGATGATCTTATGGATATTTTTATACTGTTGTTTTTATGAATTATTAAACTAAAAATGAAATTTTTGGCCTTAAATTATTGGATGTTACAAGTTGGTATTAGAGCCTTGGTTTGAGGGATTTGGGCACACTCTCGAGTGTGTCTGGACTCAAACTGAGGACTTTGTATGAAAATTTTCACAAGAAAATCATTTTATAAAAGGAGTTTTGAAAAGAGAAAAGAACTTTGAAAAGAACAAGTGTGTGATTCGTGCAATCGGCCGAGCTCAAGTAAGTTTTCCCCAAGATACCCATACACGTTATGTTACGATATGATATGATTATGAGAATTGCATGCTAGATTAGGTCTAAGGATCTAGGAATGATGCCTTATATGCCTATTGTATGTGCTTGTAGACCTACATGCTAGGACTGATCAGTCAGTGATAACATGGCCTGTTTAGGTTTTATGAGCTTTAGAATCTCATGCCAATACAGACTCCTGATTAGAGGATAGAATGGTTTGATTGGTTACGTTGGTTAGATTTTTCCATTGTCTGAATGCTGCTTGCTTTGTGCTTCATGGGACTAGTGATGTGAGCTAGCTACTAAGTGAATACGCTAAGTCACATGGGAAACATGCCAGATAATCTCAAAGTAATGGACGTGAACCTATTGTCCACCTGTCATATGAGTCTAACTGTTCTAGGATTGAAACTTTTACTCGAAGGATTATTAGATCTCTGTTGCATGTGGCTATATTCATAAGGTAGCTATTTAAAATTATTGTGAATCCTTCAGAAGTTGAGGACTAGGTGGGTTCGAGAACCCAAAGAAAGCCTAGGATAGGATTATTGTTGGGATTGGTATAAGGGACTTGGTGGAGTCGAGGCAATCTTTGAGGAAAGTACGGATAGATGTGGAAGGTAGTAGGGCCCATACTACTGAAAGCAGAGGAGTCGTACTCGATTTGAGGAAGGCTGAGATAAGAACATGGAGCTTGTAGTGTTTGAGATCCCTCGATATGTGACGAGTATTCAGGTTGTTCTTATGGTATTTTCTCAGCATGGCGATGCTACGTGAGATACCAGTTGGCAGTTCGGTTGCCAGTGAGGGATGTGGCTCATGCTCTAGAGTCGGTCAGCTTGGTAATCGGATAAGAGAGTTTAATTCAACTGAGATTATGCACAACATCATTAACCAGACTCCTGTGATCTTCAGTTTGGTCAAGGAGGGGATTTTGGAACTTTTGGAAAGTCACCTGGAGCCCAATGAAATTGGATCCCTAGAAACCTTCAGGAAGGAGGATCCTATTGTTAGCCCTTGTCATTTGGGATCAGAAGGGGGTTATGCACCTTGTCTTCAGGAGAGTCTACCACATGATTGGATCACTAAGGAGGTTTGGTGAGCCTTACGAAAGGAGTTACCTGACATTATTGGGTGTGTCACTAATAGGTTGATCGCTAAATTACAGGGTCAAACCGCGACTGATCTGGCAATCGATGGCGTGGTCGAGGTAACTCGGGAGCAGGAGATTTGTTTAGATTAGAGCATTTCATCGAGATATCTATGATTCGTTTGAAAGCTAAATTCGTAATTTGAACTATTTGATAAACACAGTTATTGATATTAGAACATACATAATGAAAACGATTTAACTGAAATGTAACAGCCCGGAATTTCAGGTATTGCTTTAAAGCTATTTTTGGGGCATTTTTGGAAGGGACTCGGCGAGTTGGAGCCAGACTCGCCGAGTAGGACCACAGACTGGGTCGCGGGTTCGCGACTGGACTCGACGAGTCCATTATGGACTCGGCGAGTCTACGCTGTTCAGCAGAAACCCTAGCCGTTTCGTTTTGGATCGTATATAACGCCCCATATGCCGTCATTGTCTGTCTTTTAGCCGATTAAGAAGAACCCTAAGCGTCTGTGGACATCTAGAGCAAGATTTGAGGCTATTGGCATTTTGAAGAGATTGTTGGGCAAGAAGGAGAGGAGTTTTGGCTAAAGGAACAACAAGGGATTAGAGTTCTGAAGTTTGGGGACACAGAGAGTACGTTTTTCAGGTAATAATTCGGATCATTCCTGTTATTTTGATGTGTACACGGATTTAGGGTTTATGAAACCCATTTGGTGATTAGATGGATTATTATGTTGTTACCCAAACGTTTATACCCCAGTAATAGGATGTTTAGAGGTGCAGAAAGTCCCATGATTGTGTATTTCGGGACCATACGTATTTCAGGAAGCAGTTGATCGACTGCATGGCATGGACTCGCCGAGTCCAATGAACAGACTCGGTGAGTAGCTTAAAGATTCACTGGGACTCGCCGAGTTGTTCTTCAGACTCGGCGAGTGGAGTCGGGGTGGCCCCGCGATTCTTCCACGTGGATCTCGTCGAGCCAAGGCGGATACTCGACGAGTAGAAAGGGAACATCAGGGAAAGTTAGAGAGGACGTCTCGACTCGTCGAGTCACCTTTGCACTCGACGAGTCCGGTCCAGTTGACCGTTGGCCAGAGTTGACCTGCATATAATTTCTTAGGGTCAGTTGTCTTGAATGATAAGAGTATTAATAAGGGTATATGGTATTATAGGGAGTCTGCAGATCGGCGGATCGATTGCGAGAGATTTCAAGAGTTGATAGTTTTCATTACCACGAGGTGAGTCTTCTCACTATACTGTACCCGGAAGGGTTTGACTGTGTGACCGGAAGGTCGGATATGATTTGTGTTATACGTGCTATAAATGGTAAGGTATTTGCTATGTGTGTTATGTGTGTTATACGGGCCGGAAGGCAATATGTTATGTGACTGAAAGGCCGGATATGATATATGATATATGTGCTATATATGTTAAGATTAATGTATAAATTGCTGTGTATGTTTATGGGCCGGAAGGCAATATGTTATGGGCCGGAAGGCAATATGTTATGGGCCGGAAGGCAATATGTTATGGGCCGGAAGGCATTATGTTATGGGCCGGAAGGCAATATGTTATGGGCCGGAAGGCGATTATCTCAAGGACTGGAACGGCGTATATGCGTAAGTAGTATACTGGGGAACTCACTAAGCATTTATGCTTACAAGTTGTTATGTATGTGTTTCAGGTACTAGCGAGGACCGCGGGAAGGCGCCGGCACGATGCATACACACTGCTGCTATTTGAGATCTTGGGGATTTTTATATATGTATTTGATATGAAACATGGAATAAATACTATTGGTTGAATGAAATCACTTTATTTTAAAATGAAAAATTTAATTGAAAATTTTGCGTTGTTACAATTGGTATCAGAGCCTTGGTTTGAGGGATTCGGGTGTAACTGAACTCAAACCGAGGATTTGAGGAAAAATCTTTTAAAAATAATAAAGACATAAAATTTTATAAATGGTAAAGTGGTAAACAAGAACGGAGCAGTGTGTACGATCAGCCAGCGCCCGAACGGTAAAGATCCCCAGAATACCTTACAATGTTATGTTATGCACAGAATTATGAATTGTTATGCATGCTAGAAGACTAGGTATTCATGATAGGACTAGAATAGCCTGTTTTGTGATGCCTTACTCTAGGGAGTTTGTTTATATGAGATATTCGACAGCGTGCAGGTAGATAGTGCATACTAGAGGTAGAGTACTCACTATTTGGGGTTTGGGGAGGAAGACTTGGGACGAATACTGACACGGTGTGGTCGGTAGTATTGGGCCCATACTACCGAAGACACCGGGTCGGTGGAAGACCCAAGTAAGAATCCCTGGATATCGGAGACTGAGTAGGGTTGCGTTATCGAGTACAATTGTACTTGATGGAGTCTCTGATAATTTTATGTTGTATTTTAGAGACATCATGGTTACCACACGTCATGGGGCGAGTTCGAGCAGTGTGAGCGACGAGGATATTCGTCAGATGATTCAGGAGGAGGTAGCTGCAGCGATCCGGGCTGAGATCCCGGAGATGTTTGGGTCTATTAAGACCACACTGATGGAGACGTTTGAGGAGCGGTACGCCGCACTGACTGAGGCTGCAGCTGCTGCCACTACCGCAGCTGTGGCCACTGCCAGGCCGCAAGGGGGCGATTCGTTGCTGTTCCGGGAATTCAGCAACATGAAACCCCCTGAGTTCGATGGGACGCAGGATCCGATTGCTGCGATGAGGTGGATCGCCGACATTGAGGGGTGCTTCTACACTTGCTCATGCCCGGAGCACCTGAGGGTACGGTTCGCCCTGAACCAGCTCCGTCTGGGAGCGAAGGATTGGTGGAAGTTCGTGACGGCGAACTTCACTCTGGCGGAGATTACGGCGGTGACATGGGAGAGGTTTACTGAGATGTTCAGGGATGAGTACGTTCCCCCAGTGGAGAGGGAACGATTGATTCAGGAGTTCTTGACCCTGAAGCAGGGTACTGATTCCGTTGCGGTGGTCACACGGAAGTTTCACAAGAGGGCGATGTTCTGCCCAGAGCTGGTGTCTACAGAACAGTCACGGATGAGCCGGTATTTAGGCGTTTTGAGGAGGGATATCCGGGAGTTTGTGTCAAACTCCACCTATCGTACTTTCACTGAGCTTCAGGCGAACGCCAGGAAGCGCGAGATCGAGTTGGAGACTCAGGCCAGGGAGGAGGCCGAGTCTCGGCAGGTGGACCGACGACCGGCTCAGTCTCAGCCGGCAGCCAAGCGGATCAAGTCCGCTGATTCGAGGATGGGAGGTCAGAAGGGCCGCACTTGCGGGAAGTGCGGCAAAAGTCATGAGGGGGTGTGTCGAGCTGGTGGTTGCTACAAGTGTGGCAAGGAAGGACACATTGCCAGGGATTGCCCTAAGGGGTTCATGGTTTGCTTTCACTGCAACCAGACAGGCCATCGGAAGGCCGAGTGCCCACAGCTTCGTCAGGGATCTACACCTACTACCAGGACTACTGAAACCTGACCGGCGAAGGTCGAGGCCTCGAGGGCTCGCGGGAGAGCCTTTCAGCTGACTACGGAGGAGGTCCGCGCTGCGCCCGATGTTGTAGCAGGTATGCTGTAATTCGCGTATTTACCTTAAAGTTGAAATGTTATGCTTATGTTAATGTATGTGTAGGTACTTTTCTTGTGAACTCTATGCCTGCTCTAGTGTTATTTGATTCGGGTGCGAGTAGATCCTTTGTATCTTTAGCTTTTAGTTAGCATATCAGCATTAGTCGTGAGCCGTTAAGTCGGCCTCTGAGCGTTTCTATAGCGGCCGAGAGGGTGGTTTGTGCCACGGAGGTTCTTCGGGGATGCGTACTAGAGATTTTCGGGGTAGCGTTTCCGATTGACTTAATTCCTATTGCGATGGCGGATGTCTGTGTCATCGTGGGCATGGACTGGTTGAGCCGATTCAGCACTGTCATCGACTGTGAGCGCCAGCTGGTGACTATACGAGACCCTAGTGGGGGAGTTCTTACGGTATACGACGAGGGTACCCGTTCGGGATCAGCTTTTTGTTCGGCCGCTAGGGCGAGGCAATGCCTATAGCAAGGATGTAGAGGTTTTGTGGCGTGTGTGATGGATACGCGGGAGGCTTCCGAGAGACCGAGGACAGTGGAGGAGGTTCCAGTGGTGCGCGAGTTTCCAGATGTTTTTCCTGAGGAGTTGCCGGGAGTACCTCCTGCGAGGCAAGTAGAGTTTGGTATCGATCTGATTCCGGGGGCTGCGCCTATTGCGAAGGTGCCTTATCGTCTTGCACCTCCAGAGATGCAAGAGTTGTCCTCGCAACTCCAGGAGTTGCTGGGGAAGGGATTTATTCGGCCGAGTAGCTCGCCGTGGGGAGCACCGATTCTGTTCGTCAAGAAGAAGGATGGTTCACACCGGATGTGCATTGATTACCGGGAGTTGAACAAGGTGACGGTCAAGAACCGCTATCCGTTACCTAGGATCGATGATCTATTCGATCAGTTTCAAGGGGCATCTTGGTTTTCCAAGATCGATTTGAGATCAGGGTACCATCAGGTAAGAGTGCGGGATGAGGACGTCCAGAAGACAGCATTCAAGACGCGGTATGGGAATTACGAGTTCGTGGTGATGCCTTTCGGGCTCACCAATGCCCCGGCAGTATTCATGGACATCATGAACAGGGTATGCCGACCGATGCTGGATCGGTCTGTGATTGTATTTATCGACGACATCCTAGTGTATTCGCGAACTAGAGAGCAACATGAGGGACATTTGAGGGAGGTCCTTGAGGTATTGAGGTCGGAGAAGCTATATGCAAAATTCTCCAAATGTGACTTTTGGTTGCGGGAGGTCCAATTTCTTGGACATGTTGTTAATCAGGCAGGGATATTGGTCGATCCGGCCAAGGTGGAAGCAGTGATGAGTTGGGAGGCACCGGAATCACCTTCCGAGATCAGGAGTTTCCTTGGATTGGTGGGGTACTATCGGAAGTTTATTAGGGACTTCTCCAAGATCGCGGTACCGCTCACCAGATTGACCCGGAAGGGTGTTACATTCTCATGGGGACCCGAGCAACAGACTTCCTTCGAGACACTACGTCAGAGACTGTGCGAAGCCCCGGTATTAGCCCTCCCGGAGGGGATGGAGGATTTTGTCGTATATTGCGATGCATCGATTTCAGGATTGGTGCAGTGTTGATGCAGAGAGGCCATGTGATAGCTTATGCATCGAGGCAATTAAAGCCTCACGAGGCGATATATCCCACGCATGATTTAGAGTTGGGGGCAGTAGTGTTCGCTCGCAAGATTTGGCGTCACTACCTGTACGGGGTTCGTTGTACTATATACACGGATCATAAGAGTTTGAAGTATTTGATGGATCAACCCAACCTAAATATGCGTCAGAGGAGATGGTTGGACGTGGTTAAGGATTATGACTGTGAGATCCTATACCACCCAGGCAAGGCTAACGTGGTAGCCGATGCATTGAGTCGTAGGGCGGAGAGCACTCCATTGTGAGACGTATGTCTGAGATTGACGGTGATGTCTCCATTATTAGATGCTATTCGTGGGGCACAGGCCGAGGTTGTGAGATCCGAGATGCAGAAGAAAGAGCGGGTCGTTGGGTTAATTTCGGAGTTCGTTAAGGATGGACGAGGACTTCTGACGTTTCAGGGTCGGATTTGGGTACCATTCGTGGGCGGTACGCATGCTACTTTGATGGAGGAGGCTCATAGATCGAAATTCTCGATCCATCCCGGTGCTACGAAGATGTATTTGGACTTGAGGAAGGAATATTGGTGGCCTTGTATGAAGAGAGACGTCGCATGGTTCGTTGAGAGGTGTTTGACCTGCCGTAGGGTTAAAGCCGAGCACCAGAGACCGCATGGTAAGTTGCAGCCCTTGGAGATTCCTGAGTGGAAATGGGAGCAGATTACTATGGATTTCATCACCAAATTGCCGAGAACTACTAGGGGAGTCGATGCAATTTGGGTGATTGTGGATAGATTGACGAAGAGTGCACACTTCCTTGCCATTAGCGAGAGTTCATCAGCGGAGAAGTTGGCGGAGTTATACGTGAGAGAGGTAGTATCTCGGCATGGAGTGCCGATCTCGATTGTTTCAGACCGTGATGTACGCTTCACTTCCAGGTTCTGGAAGAAATTCCATGAGGAGCTGGGTACTAAACTGCATTTTAGTACCGCATACCATCCCCAGACAGACGGTCAGAGCGAGCGGACGATTCAGACATTGGAAGACATGCTTAGAGCGTGTGTGCTAGACTTCGGGGGTAGCTGGGATGCGCATTTACCCTTGGCTGAATTTTCCTACAATAACAGCCATCATTCGAGCCGCAATAGATCGTTAGTATGTAACTTTAATTCCCCTTTCTGTAATGGGATTATGGTGTAACTTCTCTTGATCAGTAATTATATCTACTTTGGAATATCTCTGGGTTTTGAGTAAGTGTATCTATGGGTTTATTTCTCTGCTTATATTCAGATTATATCCTCAAGAAATGTCGTATGCCAATTGCTTACTATAAATTATAAGTAATTAGCGAAAGGTCATTCCCTTTTGCTAGTTCGGGGTGTTAAGTGCCCTCTCGGTTCGTAGTAGAGATCGGTCAGGGATATTAGGTAGCAAGTTTGGGGTTAGCTTCAACAGGGCCAGTCCCCCTGTATCAATGGGGCATTGTGGTTTCATCGTTTGTTATGGTATGATCGGTGGTAGCCTATGGAAGAACTTCTGAGTTCTAGCATCACTGGCACTAGGAGAGGAGCGGTAGAAGAAGGATATGAGTGTTAGACGCATAAGTGTTTGGTCATTGGATGTTTAAAGAGAATTGTATTTTCGCATGTGTTGTGCTCGGTTAGATTTCAGTGGTGCTATGAGAATGAAAGTGGAAGGGAAGATTCGCCAGCCAGGGTAAAGATTGAGGCGTCCATTTGCCAGCATGGGAGGTGGATTAAGGTATCAGACCGGATCAGATTTCAAGAGTACTCTTCAAGATTTCAGAGGATGAGTGAGTTTAGGGTTGACTGGTAAGTGATCACTAGCATTGGCAAGCATAGGATGTCATCAGTGGATTATTAGAAAGTAATAAGGATTATGAATCCTTCAATTCTCACGTTTCGTAAAGACTTAGTAGAATTTAAGTAGGGGAGAATCGATAAGTTAACCAAGAGCAGAAATGGGTGTGAAACAAGGATGAGTTTCGCATCCCCGCTAGGGAGAAAGATGGTCAGTGGCAGTCTAGTTTGAGGATTGTGTGAGTTGGGAGTTCGAAACACATCCCAACATTTTTTCCACATTTTCCATTGGCATCGGATAGCCAACTTCGGGAAGCAGGTTAGAGGTCCATTTAGGACTTGATTTCAATTGAGTGATAGGTCGAGTGCATGTTCTACATAGGATGGACATAGATGGATTAGTGGTAGAACCAAGGTTGGCAGATAGTGCGAGAGTGTTATAAGCCTGCGGGTGTAGCCGTATCATTCACGAGATTCGTAGATAGTGCGAGAGTGTTGTAAGCCTGCGGGGGTAGTCGTAGCATTCACAAGATTGGAAGATAGTGTGAGAGTGTTGTAAGCCTACGGGTGTAGCCGTAGCATTCACGAGAATGGCAGATAGTACGAGGGTGTTGTAAGCCTGCGAGTGTAGTTGTAGCATTCAAGAGGTTGGCCAATAGTGATAGAAGTGTTGTAAGTTTGCATGTGTGGACGTAGCAATCACAAGGTTGTTAGATAGTGATAGAAGTGTTGTAAGTCTGTGCGTGTAGCCGTAGCATTCACAATGTTGGAAAATAGTGTTAGAAGTGTTGTAAGTCTGCGGGGGTAGCCATAGCATTCAAAAAGTTGTTGGATAGCGTTAGAGTGTTGTAAGCTTCTGGGAGTAGTCGTAGCTTTCACTAGGTTAGTAGATAGTATGAGAGTGATTTAGATCACGAGATGAAACTTGGCACCCATTAGTTCTGGTGCAGCAATTAAGACATGGCAAATCCACGGATTAGTTTACAAATTTTCCCGAATGAATTAGGCCTGGTAGATCCAGTGGCTAGACCTTAAGAACACCATTGCAATCATGGGAGCAAGGAAGAGATGGACCGTATAAGGTCGTTTGTGATATAAGGCTATTTTTAATCATGTAGCATTCACTTTTAGCCTGGATTTGGTGATGATAGGATTTGACGTATGGACCCGATCGGTTGCATCAGGAGGTAGTTAGAGCCATAGTGACAAGATAACCAATGGCAACTATTGACAGATGAGGATTTCCTTTGAAAGTCGCTTAGGGCGACTGTAGAGGAGCCTTTGGCTCACTAACCAGGTGGGAACTCGATATTTCAAAGGACTATTAGATAAACTAAGACCGAGAAGGTCTCTGTGAATTTTAGATAGTAACTAGGAGACAACATACTGTTTCAGGCAGTTCAGTGCTTTAAACAGCTTCGGTGTCTCAAGTGGTAATGGTGTTATAAATGTCATGAACGGATGAATCTTCTACCTAAAGTATTATCTAAACCTTATGTCAAGTATGATAATTCTGCAGTAGGGTTATGGTTAGGGAATTTGTTTTCAAAGGTTGCATAAAAGTCATCGGAGTCGGAACTTTTGTGGTTGATCAGTTTTTCACTGAGGTTTGAGCATGGTAACTGTTGAATCATAAAAAGTGACCCTCTTGAACTTCAGCTACCGCAGCCTCCAACATGCCACGGTAGTCAAGCCGCTTCATCAGCAATCATCCACCACAGTCTCTTCCTACCGAAGTCTTTATCTAGATTACTTTTACTTTTTCTTTTATGTTATAGACTCTATTGTCCAGTATGCCTTGCATAGCTACTCTTAGAGTTGTAATCTAGTGATTTCAGTGAGTCTCTATAAATAGAGCTCATTCTCATGTAATGAAGATCAGTATCGCATCTAATTCTAATTCACATCTCAGAAGTTATCTTTGTATCTTTCTTATTCTCTCTTATTACTCTCATAGTCAATCACAATCTCTCTTTGAAGCAAGTCTTTTGTGACTTAATCACTAAGTTTGATCTCACTTATTAACTTGGCTTGAATGCATTCCTCGTTATGAATCAGCTTACGTCTATACTTGATATAACAACTGTTGTCATTTACATTACTTTACTTTTCTGCAACTAACACTCTAAAATCTAACTCTAAATATTATTGTTGAGCTTTTAGATCCTTCGAGATTAACTGTTCCGCAATATACTTGTTCTAACGTTTGTTCAAGTGTGTCTCAAAGTTTTTCTCTCAACAATTGGTATCAGAGCCATAGTGGTTGCGTTTTGAAAATTGGAACTCTGATTTTTCGAAAAGCCTTCTATAACACTGAAGTTCATTTCTAAAACAAAAAATGACACAATCGTTATCACTGAATGTTTTCAGAAGTGTCGGTGGGTCTAATCGAGCCCAATACTGGTTGCAAATGAATATCATCACTGGTCACAAAGAATGGAAAGATACTTAAGGAGACTTGGTAGAGATGTATGGTGATCCGTAGAAGAAGGACCACATGTCCCAATCCTTACACCAGTCCAAACTGACGGAGCCACAACAAGGCTAGGAGGAGGTCAACCGGCTTTGAACCGTCCCACCAAGGATGATCTCGATAAGATGGAAAATGATGTTGTTGCTTTTTATGAAATCTCCTGTGGAGTTGCTCCTGACAACTTCGATATTATCATTAATTGCAAATCACCAAAAGAGATCTGGGATGTTCTCAAGAATCTGTACGAAGGCTCAGAGCAAGCTCAAGACAAGAAGCTCACAACTGCACTCAATGAGTTCAACAACTTCAAAGCTCACACTGGTGAAAGCTTGGAAGACTCCTTCAAAAGATTCAACGTGATTGTCATAAAACTATCCAATGTCGGCACCGTCCACAGTAATCATGAAACAAATCTTCAGTTCCTTAATGGCTTGGGAAGACATTTGACTACGGCCAAAATGATTGTCACACCCCGAAAACCGAAGGCGGAAACGTCTCCGGGGTGGACTACCAAGTTGAGTATCAAATCCAATGTACATAGTAAGCAAAGTAAACAACCATTACATTACATATCAAAGTTTACATTTGTTCAAAAGTAAAGTTGTACATTCGTAATACATAGTATATATGAACAAAAGTAGAGACGAGTCTTCTGTACGCTCCGTCTTCTCCAAAAGATTTGCTAGGTACCTGTCTAATGTGGACCTGAGAATACAAGCAGTTTGAAAATCAGCATAAAGCTGGTGAGTTCATAAGATGTTTGTTTTGTGAAAATGTACGAGTTTCCTTTTGTTTATCGAAAAGTCGTTATCCAAGAAAATCCCATATTTTCTTAAAAGAAAAAGTTAATTGATTATTAGGTTACACGATTCTGGTTATGTTTAACTATGAACCTAGGAAAGTCCCATACTTTCCTAATTGTACATTACTAATTGTGAAATATGCAATGTTATTCGGTCTACTACTCTTTCTAGTTATATAAGTGTTACCCAGGAAAGCCCCATGCTTTCCTGCATGTTGGTTTCTAATGTGAAAGATGTTAAAGATGTAAAAGATATACAAGTGATTAGGTAATGTTTTGTTTTCTCCAAGAAAACCCCATGTTTCCCTGACTGTGCGTGTGTGTGTCTTTACTGCTTACGGTGATATTCAGTATTCTTCTTCTTAAACATATTCGTGTACTTATTCGCCCTCGTATTCGTATTCGTTAATGTATTCGTTTCTCTATTCTTACTCCTATTAATTTTCGTATTCGCATTCGTATTCGTAGTCGTATTCGTATTCGTATTCGTAGTCGCATTCCTATCCTTAATCCTGCTCCTAATACTATTCGTATTCGTATTCGTATTCGTATTCGCAGTTGTATTCGTATTCGTATTCATAGTCGCAATCCTATCCCTAATCATACTCCTAATACTATTCGCAGTCGTATTCGTATTCGTATTCGTATTCGTAGTCGTATTCGTATTCGTATTCGCTCTGTTCCTAATTATAGTTTCGTTAACCATTATGTTCCTACTTATAGATGTGTTATTCGTTCTGTTTCTAGTTATAGCTTCGTATTCATTTTCGTTTTCGTAATAAGTTATCATTGGAAATTAGTAAGTTATTCGTAGTTTATAAAACATAGTTTAGATTAGAGCATTTCATCGAGATATCTATGATTCGTTTGAAAGCTAAATTTGTAATTCGAACTATTTGATAAACACAGTTATTGATATTAGAACATACATAATGAAAACGATTTAACTGAAATGTAACAGCCCGGAATTTCAGGTATTGCTTTAAAGCTATTTTTGGGGCATTTTTGGAAGGGACTCGGCGAGTTGGAGCCAGACTCGCCGAGTAGGACCACAGACTGGGTCGCGGGTTCGCGACTGGACTCGACGAGTCCATTATGGACTCGGCGAGTCTACGCTGTTCAGCAGAAACCCTAGCCGTTTCGTTTTGGATCGTATATAACGCCCCATATGCCGTCATTGTCTGTCTTTTAGCCGATTGAGAAGAACCCTAAGCGTCTGTGGACATCTAGAGCAAGATTTGAGGCTATTGGCATTTTGAAGAGATTGTTGGGCAAGAAGGAGAGGAGTTTTGGCTAAAGGAACAGCAAGGGATTAGAGTTCTGAAGTTTGGGGACACAGAGAGTACGTTTTTCAGGTAATAATTCGGATCATTCCTGTTATTTTGATGTGTACACGAATTTAGGGTTTATGAAACCCATTTGGTGATTAGATGGATTATTATGTTGTTACCCAAACGTTTATACCCCAGTAATAGGATGTTTAGAGGTGCAGAAAGTCCCATGATTGTGTATTTCGGGACCATACGTATTTCAGGAAGCAGTTGATCGACTGCATGGCATGGACTCGCCGAGTCCAATGAACAGACTCGACGAGTAGCTTGAAGATTCACCGGGACTCGCCGAGTTGTTCTTCAGACTCGGCGAGTGGAGTCGGGGTGGCCCCGCGATTCTTCCACGTGGATCTCGTCGAGCCAAGGCGGATACTCGACGAGTAGAAAGGGAACATCATGGAAAGTTGGAGAGGACGTCTCGACTCGTCGAGTCACCTTTGCACTCGACGAGTCCGGTCCAGTTGACCGTTGGCCAGAGTTGACCTGCATATAATTTCTTAGGGTCAGTTGCCTTGAATGATAAGAGTATTAATAAGGGTATATGGTATTATAGGGAGTCTGCAGATCGGCAGATCGAGTGCGAGAGATTTCAAGAGTTGATAGTTTTCATTACCACGAGGTGAGTCTTCTCACTATACTGTACCCGGAAGGGTTTGACTGTGTGACCGGAAGGTCGGATATGATTTGTGTTATACGTGCTATAAATGGTAAGGTATTTGCTATGTGTGTTATGTGTGTTATACGGGCCGGAAGGCAATATGTTATGTGACTGAAAGGCCGGATATGAAATATGATATATGTGCTATATATGTTAAGATTAATGTATAAATTGCTGTGTATGTTTATGGGCCGGAAGGCAATATGTTATGGGCCGGAAGGCAATATGTTATGGGCCGGAAGGCAATATGTTATGGGCCAGAAGGCATTATGTTATGGGCCGGAAGGCAATATGTTATGGGCCGGAAGGCGATTATCTCAAGGACTGGAACGGCGTATATGCGTAAGTAGTATACTGGGGAACTCACTAAGCATTTATGCTTACAAGTTGTTATGTATGTGTTTCAGGTACTAGCGAGGACCGCGGGAAGGCGTCGGCACGATGCATACACACTGCTGCTATTTGAGATCTTGGGGATTTTTATATATGTATTTGATATGAAACATGGAATAAATACTATTGGTTGAATGAAATCACTTTATTTTAAAATGAAAAATTTAATTGAAAATTTTGCGTTGTTACAATTGGTATCAGAGCCTTGGTTTGAGGGATTCGGGTGTACCTTCGGGTGTAACTGAACTCAAACCGAGGATTTGAGGAAAAATCTTTTAAAAATAATAAAGACATAAAATTTTATAAATGGTAAAGTGGTAAACAAGAACGGAGCAGTGTGTACGATCAGCCAGCGCCCGAACGGTAAAGATCCCCAGAATACCTTACAATGTTATGTTATGCACAGAATTATGAATTGTTATGCATGCTAGAAGACTAGGTATTCATGATAGGACTAGAATGGCCTGTTTTGTGATGCCTTAGTCTAGGGAGTTTGTTTATATGAGATATTCGACAGCGTGCAGGTAGATAGTGCATACTAGAGGTAGAGTACTCACTATTTAGGGTTTGGGGAGGAAGACTTGGGACGAATACTGACACGGTGTGGTCGGTAGTATTGGGCCCATACTACCGAAGACACTGGGTCGGTGGAAGACCCAAGTAAGAATCCCTGGATATCGGAGACTGAGTAGGGTTGCGTTATCGAGTGCAATTGTACTTGATGGAGTCTCTGATAATTTTATGTTGTATTTTAGAGACATCATGGTTACCACACGTCATGGGGCGAGTTCGAGCAGTGTGAGCGACGAGGATATTCGTCAGCGATCCGGGCTGAGATCCCTGAGATGTTTGGGTCTATTAAGACCACACTGATGGAGACGTTTGAGGAGCGGTACGCCGCACTGACTGAGGCTGCAGCTGCTGCCGCTACCACAGCTGTGGCCACTGCCAGGCCGCAAGGGGGCGATTCGTTGCTGTTCCGGGAATTCAGCAACACGAAACCCCCTGAGTTCGATGGGACGCACGATCCGATTGCTGCGATGAGGTGGATCGCCGACATTGAGGGGTGCTTCTACACTTGCTCATGCCCGGAGCACCTGAGGGTACGGTTCGCCCTGAACCAGCTCCGTCTGGGAGCGAAGGATTGGTGGAAGTTCGTGACGGCGAACTTCACTCTGACGGAGATTACGGCGGTGACATGGGAGAGGTTTACTGAGATGTTCAGGGACGAGTACGTTCCCCCAGTGGAGAGGGAACGATTGATTTAGGAGTTCTTGACCCTTAAGCAGGGTACTGATTCCGTTGCGGTGGTCACACGGAAGTTTCACGAGAGGGCGATGTTCTGCCCAGAGCTGGCGTCTACAGAACAGTCACGAATGAGCCGGTATTTAGGCGTTTTGAGGAGGGATATCCGGGAGTTTGTGTCAAACTCCACCTATCGTACTTTCACTGAGCTTCAGGCGAACGCCAGGAAGCGCGAGATCGAGTTGGAGACTCAGGCCAGGGAGGAGGCCGAGTCTCGGCAGGTGGACCGACGACCGGCTCAGTCTCAGCCGGCAGCCAAGCGGATCAAGTCCGCTGATTCGAGGATGGGAGGTCAGAAGGGCCGCACTTGCGGGAAGTGCGGCAAAAGTCATGAGGGGGTGTGTCGAGCTGGTGGTTGCTACAAGTGTGGCAAGGAAGGACACATTGCCAGGGATTTCCCTAAGGGGTTCATGGTTTGCTTTCACTGCATCCAGACAGGCCATCGGAAGGCCGAGTGCCCACAGCTTCGTCAGGGATCTACACCTACTACCAGGACTACTGAAACCCGACCGGCGAAGGTCGAGGCCCCGAGGGCTCGCGGGAGAGCCTTTCAGCTGACTGCGGAGGAGGTCTGCGCTGCGCCCGATGTTGTAGCAGGTATGTTGTAATTCGCGTATTTACCTTAAAGTTGAAATGTTATGCTTATGTTAATGTATGTGTAGGTACTTTTCTTGTGAACTCTATGCCTGCTCTAGTGTTATTTGATTCGGGTGCGAGTAGATCCTTTGTATCTTTAGCTTTTAGTTAGCATATCAGCATTAGTCGTGAGCCGTTAAGTCGGCCTCTGAGCGTTTCTATAGCGGCCGAGAGGGTGGTTTGTGCCACGGAGGTTCTTCGGGGATGCGTACTAGAGATTTTCGGGGTAGCGTTTCCGATTGACTTAATTCCTATTGCGATGGCGGATGTCTGTGTCATCGTGGGCATGGACTGGTTGAGCCGATTCAGCGCTGTCATCGACTGTGAGCGCCAACTGGTGACTATACGAGACCCTAGTGGGGGAGTTCTTACGGTATACGACGAGGGTACCCGTTCGGGATCAGCTTTTTGTTCGGCCGCTAGGGCGAGGCAATGCCTACAGCAAGGATGTAGAGGTTTTGTGGCGTATGTGATGGATACGCGGGAGGCTTCCGAGAGACCGAGGACAGTGGAGGAGGTTCCAGTGGTGCGCGAGTTTCCAGATGTTTTTCCTGAGGAGTTGCCGGGAGTACCTCCTGCGAGGCAAGTAGAGTTTGGTATCGATCTGATTCCGGGGGCTGCGCCTATTGCGAAGGTGCCTTATCGTCTTGCACCTCCAGAGATGCAAGAGTTGTCCTCGCAACTCCAGGAGTTGCTGGGGAAGGGATTTATTCGGCCGAGTAGCTCGCCGTGGGGAGCACCGATTCTGTTCGTCAAGAAGAAGGATGGTTCACACCGGATGTGCATTGATTACTGGGAGTTAAACAAGGTGACGGTCAAGAACCGCTATCCGTTACCTAGGATCGATGATCTATTCGATCAGTTGCAAGGGGCATCTTGGTTTTCCAAGATCGATTTGAGATCAGGGTACCATCAGGTAAGAGTGCGGGATGAGGACGTCCAGAAGACAGCATTCAGGACGCGGTATGGGAATTACGAGTTCGTGGTGATGCCTTTCGGGCTCACCAATGCCCCGGCAGTATTCATGGACATCATGAACAGGGTATGCCGACCGATGCTGGATCGGTCTGTGATTGTATTTATCGACGACATCCTAGTGTATTCGCGAACTAGAGAGCAACATGAGGGACATTTGAGGGAGGTCCTTGAGGTATTGAGGTCGGAGAAGCTATATGCAAAATTCTCCAAATGTGACTTTTGGTTGCGGGAGGTCAAATTTCTTGGACATGTTGTTAATCAGGCAGGGATATTGGTCGATCCGGCCAAGGTGGAAGCAGTGATGAGTTGGGAGGCACCGAAATCACCTTCCGAGATCAGGAGTTTCCTTGGATTGGTGGGGTACTATCGGAGGTTTATTAGGGACTTCTCCAAGATCGCGGTACCGCTCACCAGATTGACCCGGAAGGGTGTTACATTCTCATGGGGACCCGAGCAACAGACTTCCTTCGAGACACTACGTCAGAGACTGTGCGATGCCCCGGTATTAGCCCTCCCGGAGGGGATGGAGGATTTTGTCGTATATTGCGATGCATCGATTTCGGGACTGGGTGCAGTGTTGATGCAGAGAGGCCATGTGATAGCTTATGCATCGAGGCAATTAAAGCCTCACGAGGCGAGATATCCCACGCATGACTTAGAGTTGGGGGCAGTAGTGTTCGCTCTCAAGATTTGGCATCACTACCTGTACGGGGTTCGTTGTACTATATACACGGATCATAAGAGTTTGAAGTATTTGATGGATCAACCCAACCTAAATATGTGTCATAGGAGATGGTTGGACGTGGTTAAGGATTATGACTGTGAGATCCTATACCACCCAGGCAAGGCTAACGTGGTAGCCGATGCATTGAGTCGTAGGGCGGAGAGCACTCCATTGTGAGACGTATGTCTGAGATTGACGGTGATGTCTCCATTATTAGATGCTATTCGTGGGGCACAGGCCAAGGTTGTGAGATCCGAGATGCAGAAGAAAGAGCGGGTCGTTGGGTTAATTTCGGAGTTCGTTAAGGATGGACGAGGACTTCTGACGTTTCAGGGTCGGATTTGGGTACCATTCGTGGGCGGTACGCGTGCTACTTTGATGGAGGAGGCTCATAGATCGAAATTCTCGATCCATCCCGGTGCTACGAAGATGTATTTGGACTTGAGGAAGGAATATTGGTGGCCTTGTATGAAGAGAGACGTCGCATGGTTCGTTGAGAGGTGTTTGACCTGCCGTAGGGTTAAAGCCGAGCACCAGAGACCGCATGGTAAGTTGCAGCCCTTGGAGATTCCTGAGTGGAAATGGGAGCAGATTACTATGGATTTCATCACCAAATTGCCGAGAACTACTAGGGGAGTCGATGCAATTTGGGTGATTGTGGATAGATTGACGAAGAGTGCACACTTCCTTGCCATTAGCGAGAGTTCATCAGCGGAGAAGTTGGCGGAGTTATACGTGAGAGAGGTAGTATCTCGGCATGGAGTGCCGATCTCGATTGTTTCAGACCGTGATGTACGCTTCACTTCCAGGTTCTGGAAGAAATTCCATGAGGAGCTGGGTACTAAACTGCATTTTAGTACCGCATACCATCCCCAGACAGACGGTCAGAGCGAGCGGACGATTCAGACATTGGAAGACATGCTTAGAGCGTGTGTGCTAGACTTCGGGGGTAGCTGGGATGCGCATTTACCCTTGGCTGAATTTTCCTACAATAACAGCCATCATTCGAGCCGCAATAGATCGCTAGTATGTAACTTTAATTCCCCTTTCTGTAATGGGATTATGGTGTAACTTCTCTTGATCAGTAATTATATCTACTTTGGAATATCTCTGGGTTTTGAGTAAGTGTATCTATGGGTTTATTTCTCTGCTTATATTCAGATTATATCCTCAAGAAATGTCGTATGCCAATTGCTTACTATAAATTATAAGTAATTAGCGAAAGGTCATTCCCTTTTGCTAGTTCGGGGTGTTAAGTGCCCTCTCGGTTCGTAGTAGAGATCGGTCAGGGATATTAGGTAGCAAGTTTGGGGTTAGCTTCAACAGGGCCAGTCCCCCTGTATCAATGGGGCATTGTGGTTTCATCGTTTGTTATGGTATGATCGGTGGTAGCCTATGGAAGAACTTCTGAGTTCTAGCATCACTGGCACTAGGAGAGGAGCGGTAGAAGAAGGATATGAGTGTTAGACGCATAAGTGTTTGGTCATTGGATGTTTAAAGAGAATTGTATTTTCGCATGTGTTGTGCTCGGTTAGATTTCAGTGGTGCTATGAGAATGAAAGTGGAAGGGAAGATTCGCCAGCCAGGGTAAAGATTGAGGCGTCCATTTGCCAGCATGGGAGGTGGATTAAGGTATCAGACCGGATCAGATTTCAAGAGTACTCTTCAAGATTTCAGAGGATGAGTGATTTTAGGGTTGACTGGTAAGTGATCACTAGCATTGGAAAGCATAGGATGTCATCAGTGGATTATTAGAAAGTAATAAGGATTACGAATCCTTCAATTCTCACGTTTCGTAAAGACTTAGTAGAATTTAAGTAGGGGAGAATCGATAAGTTAACCAAGAGCAGAAATGGGTGTGAAACAAGGATGAGTTTCGCATCCCCGCTAGGGAGAAAGATGGTCAGTGGCAGTCTAGTTTGAGGATTGTGTGAGTTGGGAGTTCGAAACACATCCCAACATTTTTTCCACATTTTCCATTGGCATCGGATAGCCAACTTCGGGAAGCAGGTTAGAGGTCCATTTAGGACTTGATTTCAATTGAGTGATAGGTCGAGTGCATGTTCTACATAGGATGGACATAGATGGATTAGTGGTAGAACCAAGGTTGGCAGATAGTGCGAGAGTGTTATAAGCCTGCGGGTGTAGCCGTATCATTCACGAGATTCGTAGATAGTGCGAGAGTGTTGTAAGCCTGCGGGGGTAGTCGTAGCATTCACAAGATTGGAAGATAGTGTGAGAGTGTTGTAAGCCTACGGGTGTAGCCGTAGCATTCACGAGAATGGCAGATAGTACGAGGGTGTTGTAAGCCTGCGAGTGTAGTTGTAGCATTCAAGAGGTTGGCCAATAGTGATAGAAGTGTTGTAAGTTTGCATGTGTGGACGTAGCAATCACAAGGTTGTTAGATAGTGATAGAAGTGTTCTAAGTCTGTGCGTGTAGCCGTAGCATTCACAATGTTGGAAAATAGTGTTAGAAGTGTTGTAAGTCTACGGGGGTAGCCATAGCATTCAAAAAGTTGTTGGATAGCGTTAGAGTGTTGTAAGCTTCCGGGAGTAGTCGTAGCTTTCACTAGGTTAGTAGATAGTATGAGAGTGATTTAGATCACGAGATGAAACTTGGCACCCATTAGTTCTGGTGCAGCAATTAAGACATGGCAAATCCACGGATTAGTTTACAAATTTTCCCAAATGAATTAGGCCTGGTAGATCCAGTGGCTAGACCTTAAGAACACCATTGCAATCATGGGAGCAAGGAAGAGATGGACCGTATAAGGTCGTTTGTGATATAAGGCTATTTTTAATCATGTAGCATTCACTTTTAGCCTGGATTTGGTGATGACAGGATTTGACGTATGGACCCGATCGGTTGCATCAGGAGGTAGTTAGAGCCATAGTGACAAGATAACCAATGGCAACTATTGACAGATGAGGATTTCCTTTGAAAGTCGCTTAGGGCGACTGTAGAGGAGCCTTTGGCTCAATAACCAGGTGGGAACTCGATATTTCAAAGGACTATTAGATAAACTAAGACCGAGAAGGTCTCTGTGAATTTTAGATAGTAACTAGGAGACAACATACTGTTTCAGGCAGTTCAGTGCTTTAAACAGCTTCGGTGTCTCAAGTGGTAATGGTGTTATAAATGTCATGAATGGATGAATCTTCTACCTAAAGTATTATCTAAACCTTATGTCAAGTATGATAATTCTGCAGTAGGGTTATGGTTAGGGAATTTGTTTTCAAAGGTTGCATAAAAGTCATCGGAGTCGGAACTTCTGTGGTTGATCAGTTTTTCACTGAGGTTTGAGCATGGTAACTGTTGAATCATAAAAAGTGACCCTCTTGAACTTCAGCTACCGCAACCTCCAACATGCCACGGTAGTCAAGCCGCTTCATCAGCAATCATCCACCACAGTCTCTTCCTACCGAAGTCTTTATCTAGATTACTTTTACTTTTTCTTTTCTGTTATAGACTCTATTGTCCAGTATGCCTTGCATAGCTACTCTTAGAGTTGTAATCTAGTGATTTCAGTGAGTCTCTATAAATAGAGCTCATTCTCATGTAATGAAGATCAGTATCGCATCTAATTCTAATTCACATCTCAGAAGTTATCTTTGTATCTTTCTTATTCTCTCTTATTACTCTCATAGTCAATCACAATCACTCTTTGAAGCAAGTCTTTTGTGACTTAATCACTAAGTTTGATCTCACTTATTAACTTGGCTTGAATGCATTCCTCGTTATGAATCAGCTTACGTGTATACTTGATATAACAACTGTTGTCATTTACATTACTTTACTTTTCTGCAACTAACACTCTAAAATCTAACTCTAAATATTATTGTTGAGCTTTTAGATCCTTCGAGATTAACTGTTCCGCAATATACTTGTTCTAACGTTTGTTCAAGTGTGTCTCAAAGTTTTTCTCTCAACAATTGGTATCAGAGCCATAGTGGTTGCGTTTTGAAAATTGGAACTCTGATTTTTCGAAAAGCCTTCTATAACACTGAAGTTCATTTCTAAAAATAAAAATGACACAATCGTTATCACTGAATGTTTTCAAAAGTGTCGGTGGGTCTAATCGAGCCCAATACTGGTTGCAAATGAATATCATCACTGGTCACAAAGAATGGAAAGATACTTAAGGAGACTTGGTAGAGATGTATGGTGATCCGTAGAAGAAGGAACACATGTCCCAATCCTTACACCAGTCCAAACTGATGGAGCCACAACAAGGCTAGGAGGAGGTCAACCGGCTTTGAACCGTCCCACCAAGGATGATCTCGATAAGATGGAAAATGATGTTGTTGCTTTTTATGAAATCTCCTGTGGAGTTGCTCCTGACAACTTCGATATTATCATTAATTGCAAATCACCAAAAGAGATCTGGGATGTTCTCAAGAATCTGTACGAAGGCTCAGAGCAAGCTCAAGACAAGAAGCTCACAACTGCACTCAATTAGTTCAACAACTTCAAAGCTCACACTGGTGAAAGCTTGGAAGACTCCTTCAAAAGATTCAACGTGATTGTCATAAAACTATCCAATGTCGGCACCGTCCACAGTAATCATGAAACAAATCTTCATTTCCTTAATGGCTTGGGAAGACATTTGACTACGACCAAAATGATTGTCACACCCCGAAAACCGAAGGCGGAAATGTCTCCGGGGTGGACTACCAAGTTGAGTATCTAATCCAATGTACATAGTAAGCAAAGTAAACAACCATTACATTACATATCAAAGTTTACATTTGTTCAAAAGTAAAGTTGTACATTCGTAATACATAGTATATATGAACAAAAGTAGAGACGAGTCTTCTGTACGCTCCGTCTTCTCCAAAAGATTTGCTAGGTACCTGTCTAATGTGGACCTGAGAATACAAGCAGTTTGAAAATCAGCATAAAGCTGGTGAGTTCATAAGATGTTTGTTTTGTGAAAATGTACGAGTTTCCTTTTGTTTATCGAAAAGTCGTTATCCAAGAAAATCCCATATTTTCTTAAAAGAAAAAGTTAATTGATTATTAGGTTACACGATTCTGGTTATGTTTAACTATGAACCTAGGAAAGTCCCATACTTTCCTAATTGTACATTACTAATTGTGAAATATGCAATGTTATTCGGTCTACTACTCTTTCTAGTTATATAAGTGTTACCCAGGAAAGCCCCATGCTTTCCTGCATGTTGGTTTCTAATGTGAAAGATGTTAAAGATGTAAAAGATATACAAGTGATTAGGTAATGTTTTGTTTTCTCCAAGAAAACCCCATGTTTCCCTGACTGTGCGTGTGTGTGTCTTTACTGCTTACGGTGATATTTAGTATTCTTCTTCTTAAACATATTCGTGTACTTATTCGCCCTCGTATTCGTATTCGTTAATGTATTCGTTTCTCTATTCTTACTCCTATTAATTTTCGTATTCGCATTTGTATTCGTAGTCGTATTCGTATTCGTATTCGTAGTCGCATTCCTATCCTTAATCCTACTCCTAATACTATTCGTATTCGTATTCGTATTCGTATTCGTATTCGCAGTTGTATTCGTATTCGTATTCGTAGTCGCAATCCTATCCCTAATCGTACTCCTAATACTATTCGCAGTCGTATTCGTATTCGTATTCGTATTCGCAGTCGTATTCGTATTCGTATTTGTTCTATTCCTAATTATAGTTTCGTTAACCATTCTGTTCCTACTTATAGATGTGTTATTCGTTCTGTTTCTAGTTATAGCTTCGTATTCATTTTCGTTTTCATAATTAGTTATCATTGGAAATTAGTTAGTTATTCGTAGTTTATAAAACATAGTTTAGATTAGAGCATTTCATCGAGATATCTATGATTCGTTTGAAAGCTAAATTCGTAATTCGAACTATTTGATAAACACAGTTATTGATATTAGAACATACATAATGAAAACGATTTAACTGAAATGTAACAGCCCGGAATTTCAGGTATTGCTTTAAAGCTATTTTTGGGGCATTTTTGGAAGGGACTCGGCGAGTTGGAGCCAGACTCGCCGAGTAGGACCACAGACTGGGTCGCGGGTTTGCGACTGGACTCGACGAGTCCATTATGGACTCGGCGAGTCTATGCTATTCAGCAGAAACCCTAGCCGTTTCGTTTTGGATCGTATATAACGCCCCATATGCCGTCATTGTCTGTCTTTTAGCCGATTGAGAAGAACCCTAAGCGTCTGTGGACATCTAGAGCAAGATTTGAGGCTATTGGCATTTTGAAGAGATTGTTGGGCAAGAAGGAGAGGAGTTTTGGCTAAAGGAACAGCAAGGGATTAGAGTTCTGAAGTTTGGGGACACAGAGAGTACGTTTTTCAGGTAATAATTCGGATCATTCCTATTATTTTGATGTGTACACGGATTTAGGGTTTATGAAACCCATTTGGTGATTAGATGGATTATTATGTTGTTACCCAAACGTTTATACCCCAGTAATAGGATGTTTAGAGGTGCAGAAAGTCCCATGATTGTGTATTTCGGGACCATACGTATTTCAGGAAGCAGTTGATCGACTGCATGGCATGGACTCGCCGAGTCCAATGAACCGACTCGGCGAGTAGCTTGAAGATTCATTGGGACTCGCCGAGTTGTTCTTCAGACTCGGCGAGTGGAGTCGGGGTGGCCCCGCGATTCTTCCACGTGGATCTCGTCGAGCCAAGGCGGATACTCGACAAGTAGAAAGGGAACATCAGGGAAAGTTGGAGAGGACGTCTCGACTCGTCGAGTCACCTTTGCACTCGACGAGTCCGGTCCAGTTGACCGTTGGCCAGAGTTGACCTGCATATAATTTCTTAGGGTCAGTTGTCTTGAATGATAAGAGTATTAATAAGGGTATATGGTATTATAGGGAGTCTGCAGATCGGCGGATCGAGTGCGAGAGATTTCAAAAGTTGATAGTTTTCATTACCACGAGGTGAGTCTTCTCACTATACTGTACCCGGAAGGGTTTGACTGTGTGACCGAAAGGTCGGATATGATTTGTGTTATACGTGCTATAAATGGTAAGGTATTTGCTATGTGTGTTATGTGTGTTATACGGGCTGGAAGGCAATATGTTATGTGACTGAAAGGCCGGATATGATATATGATATATGTGCTATATATGTTAAGATTAATGTATAAATTGCTGTGTATGTTTATGGGCCGGAAGGCAATATGTTATGGGCTGGAAGGCAATATGTTATGGGCCGGAAGGCAATATGTTATGGGCCGGAAGGCATTATGTTATGGGCCGGAAGGCAATATGTTATGGGCTGGAAGGCGATTATCTCAAGGCCTGGAAAGGCGTATATGCGTAAGTAGTATACTGGGGAACTCACTAAGCATTTATGCTTACAAGTTGTTATGTATGTGTTTCAGGTACTAGCGAGGACCGTGGGAAGGTGCCGGCACGATGCATACACACTGCTGCTATTTGAGATCTTGGGGATTTTTATATATGTATTTGATATGAAACATGGAATAAATACTATTGGTTGAATGAAATCACTTTATTTTAAAATGAAAAATTTAATTGAAAATTTTGCATTGTTACATGAAAACAATAAGTTCGAGTACAAGTTTTCCTTGTACTTTTGCTCGTATTCCCCCCTGAACACAAAACAGTTGAAAAAGGGTAGGGGTATGAACTCACCGGATGAGAAATGTGGCGAATTCGGATGCTAAGTGTTGGTCCGGCATTCGTAAACACGCGAGGTTCCTAATTATGATGTAAAGATACACATTTGTATCTAATTAGGATTTAGATTGATTGTTTGATAAGGACCATTACTTGTAATCACGGAAAACACTCCATTACGAGTGTTTGGAGGGACCCGGGTGGCGTTTAGGGACGGGAATTAAAGCGAGGGACTTGGGACTTGAGTTTACTCCCCATGAATAAACTTATACAAGAGTTTTTGGTTTAAAACACCCATTCCCCATGAGTTTACGGCCGTAAATTCATGGTGGGTGGTTTATGGTGCAAATTTGGGTCATAAGTGGATATGGACACTTGGAAATGCTTGGATTAATTTTTCTTCAGGCTTAGATTGAATTAAAAACATCATTTATAATACATAAGGGAGTTTACGGCCTAGGCATGGGGTCTTTGGCCGTAAACTCTCAAATCTCCAAGATTTAGTGTTTTTAAGGTGTTAAAATCAATCACATGTGATTCTAAAAATTCCCACAAGCCTAGAAATGAGTTTAAGGCACCATTTGACACCTTATTATGAGTTTAAGGCCATGAGACATGTTCTATGACCGTAAACTCTCAAATGTGGGGTTTTGATGTTTGTAACGCCTTAAAACTATTTTTGGTTGGTCCTTTGATTTATTCCAAGGCTTTTGGTGGTGTTGGATGGCTTTCAAACACCCTAGATTTGGATTTGCACCATGTTTCATGGAGTTTACGGTCCAAGCACAAGCCTTGGCCGTAAACTCATGTTAGTCCCCCAAAAATTGTGTTTCAAGTGTCCAAATGCAAAGATCTATGTTCTATAATTCATAACTAAGACAAAGGAGTGGTTCGGAAGGGTTTAAGGGCATGAAAACCCTAGATATATGAGTTTACGGCCCAAGAATGATCCTTGGCCGTAAACTCCTTCAAATGACTCAAAATCCAAGTTTAAAAATGTTATAAGTCCAATTCATAAAGCCATCTAGCCATATCTAAGGTCCAATTGTGCTTAGGCAGGGTTTTTGAGCTCCAAAACCCATGATATGTGAGTTTACGGCCTAGGATGGTTCCATGGCCGTAAACTCATGATTATGGTCATATTTCATGCTTTGAACTCGAATTTGAAGGCTAGGAATGTTACATAACAAGCTAAGGGAAGTACCTCAAAGATTTGGAGCTTAAAATTGATGATTTGGACCTTCAAACTTGGATTTAGGAGAGAGGTTAGAGAGAGAGTAGAGAGAGAAGGAAAAAGCTTAAAATGAAAGGTTTAACATGTTTATATAGTTCCCAAAACTTGGACGCGGTGGAATTCTACCCGATACCGGCATTAAACGGGGCTTTAGGTCACACCCGATTAAGTTACCGTCACCCGGCGGGAATGTTTCTAACTTTTTTTTGAAATGAATACTTTTGGGTTAATTTTATGAGTTCCAATGGATTTGAACACTCAATAAATTATAATAAACGTATAAATTTAATTAATTAACCCAAAGCGAGAACGAAACGGATCGACTAACGGCGAAATTTCACGGGTAGAACAAGTTTTCGACGATGGAAAACTTCGGGTTGTTACATTATCCCCCCGTTAGAGGGAATTTCGTCCCGAAATTCAAAGATTTGGTCTCAAATTGTAAGTTGAAAAGAGAATCGTGGATGAGTTTACTGTTTCGGATCTTCACGCTTCCACGTGGAATCGAGTCTCCACCAGACGTTCCAGTGAACCCTCACTATCGGGAAGCGTCTAGGTTTCGTTGGGTAGATATTTCTAAAAGACCGAGACGTGACGTACCAAAGGAATGTTTCTAAGTTTCGAGGTTAACCGAAGTTTGTAGGTTACGGAATCAATCCTAATGAGGATTTCAAAAAGTTCTATGTTTATGGAGAGATTCGAATGAATAGATAACAGTTTATCTTTCTAGGTTAGAGTTGAAAAAGAACTGCAAGCAAAATGATCGTCGAAAAGGAATATACCTGGGGCAACTGTGGGATCGGTGGATGTCTCACCTTGTCCTATAGCTAGGAATCTTCCAGAGTTGCCAGCTGTTGTTGCATTGGGGCAGTTTTTCTTATAATGCCCGACCTTTCCGCAACCATAACAGACCTGATTAATGCCCGCTCCGGGAGCTTGATTTGTTGGTGTTCTACAATTACGTGCAAGGTGACCCTCTTGGCCACAATTTTTGCAAAGTTTTATACGACAGGGACCGGGGATATAGTGGTGGTAACTGCACTGGTTACACCACGGGAGAACACCGGCATATCCGGTAACAGGTGCTTGAGCTGAGGAACCGATGACGGGTACAACAGCAGGGTTAGTGGCAGCATGGACTGTCACCATTTGTTGTCTCTTCGAGTACTCCTGGGAAGGCTGATATTTATCCCCCGCCTCCCAGTACTTTCTTTTCTCACCACTTCTTTTTGTCGGCTCAGGAATGGTGGTTGCTTCTTCTACGTCCTCACTATGGTCAATCAAGATTTGCGCTAGGCATTTGGCGCTGTCGTATGTATCCGGCCTCGCAGCTAAGACGTTCCCTTTGGTTGGCTGGGTTAATCCCCAGATAAACCTCTCAATCTTTTTACTTTCAGGGGTAACCATCCCTGGACAAAGAAGTGCTAAGTCATCAAATCTGGATGTGTAGGCAGCGATATCGGAACCTTTCATCTTCAGATTCCAAAGTTCATTTTCCAGCTTCTGGATTTCACCCCGAGGGCAATACTCAGCGTGTAGAAGTTCCTTCATAACTTCCCAACCCATAGCATTGGCTACAGGTAGAGTTAGAGATTTGACTCGGCTGTTCCACCAAGTCAGGGCTTTGTTGGTGAGAGTGCAAGTGGCAAACTTCACTTTGTCGGATTCTGAACAAGCACAGATCTCGAAGATAGATTCGATTCTTTCCAACCATCTAGTTAGAGAAATGACACCTCTTGTGCCATTGAAGAATGTAGCTTTCGCATGCATAAAGTCTTTATAGGAACACTCCTTTCGGTGTCCCTGGCTATTTTCCTGGTTTTGAGGTTGGGGACCACCTCCCGAACTACCGGGGTTAGTTTGCGACATGGCTGCTGAAAATGCAGCAGTTAAAACTGACTGAAGGGTTGCCAGGTCGATTTGAAGAGAAGGTGGTGTTTGAGGAGGGTTGTTGTTGTTCTGCGAGCTGGGTCTCTTTCTTGGAGGCATCTTGATCTAATAAGATCAAGAAGAGAGGATGATAAGTCCTCTGAATTGAATCAAGAGATATGATACAAAGGATATCTCTTTATGGCATACATAGAATTCTATCAAGCGATAAAGCAGGAAGGGTTTATCAAACAGATAAATTATCGCTAAAGAAATGATTAAGGAGTAACGCTAGGATGAGGAATTCTATAACGTATTTGGCTCGAGAAATACTCTCATAGTATTTCATGATTCGCTGCAGCGACGGCTCATTGTTTGGGTATTGGGTAAGTCTTAGGCATGCTGCGTACCACAGTCACTCCCAAGCACATGTTGGTCGTGTCTTGCATGAATATAGTTGGCCAGGCTATATTGATACTAGACACGACTACATAACTTCCCAGGTTTAACCGCAGTGTACAACACCCATTTACTTATGTTTTGTTCTACTTGTAGTTACGGATTTTCGACTATCGGGTATACTTATATACTTTTGAAAATACTTATATTTGAGGTATACTTTTAGTTCAGAGCATTTAGGCCCTTTAGTGTTTATAGGTTTATACCATGTAAGGTTTGGTATACTCCATTCACTATAAACAAGGGCTCTGATACCAATCTGTCACACCCCGAAAACCGAAGGCGGAAACGTCTCCGGGGTGGACTACCAAGTTGAGTATCAAATCCAATGTACATAGTAAGCAAAGTAAACAACCATTACATTACATATCAAAGTTTACATTTGTTCAAAAGTAAAGTTGTACATTCGTAATACATAGTATATATGAACAAAAGTAGAGACGAGTCTTCTGTACGCTCCGTCTTCTCCAAAAGATTTGCTAGGTACCTGTCTAATGTGGACCTGAGAATACAAGCAATTTGAAAATCAGCATAAAGCTGGTGAGTTCATAAGATGTTTGTTTTGTGAAAATGTACGAGTTTCCTTTTGTTTATCGAAAAGTCATTATCCAAGAAAATCCCATATTTTCTTAAAAGAAAAAGTTAATTGATTATTAGGTTACACGATTCTGGTTATGTTTAACTATGAACCTAGGAAAGTCCCATACTTTCCTAATTGTACATTACTACTTGCGAAATATGTAATGTTATTCGGTCTACTACTCTTTCTAGTTATATAAGTGTTACCCAGGAAAGCACCATGCTTTCCTGCATGTTGGTTTCTAATGTGAAAGATGTTAAAGATGTAAAAGATATACAAGTGATTAGGTAATGTTTTGTTTTCTCCAGGAAAACCCCATGTTTCCCTGACTGTGCGTGTGTGTGTCTTTACTGGTTACGGTGATATTCAGTATTCTTCTTCTTAAACATATTTGTGTACTTATTCGCCCACGTATTCGTATTCGTTAATGTATTCGTTTCTCTATTCTTACTCCTATTAATTTTCGTATTCGCATTCGTATTCGTATTCGTATTCGTATTCGTATTCGTAGTCGCATTCCTATCCTTAATCCTACTCCTAATACTATTCGTATTCGTATTCGTATTCGTATTCGTATTCGCAGTTGTATTCGTATTTGTATTCGTAGTCGCAATCCTATCCCTAATCCTACTCCTAATACTATTCGCAGTCGTATTCGTATTCGTATTCGCTGTCGTATTCGTATTCGTATTCGTTCTGTTCCTAATTATAGTTTCATTAACCATTCTCTTCCTAGTTATAGATGTGTTATTCATTCTGTTTCTAGTTATAGCTTCGTATTCGTTTTCGTTTTCGTAATTAGTTATCATTGGAAATTAGTAAGTTATTCGTAGTTTATAAAACATAGTTTAGATTAGAGCATTTCATCGAGATATCTATGATTCGTTTGAAAGCTAAATTCGTAATTCGAACTATTTGATAAACACAGTTATTGATACTAGAACATACAGAATGAAAACAATTTAAATGAAAACAATAAGTTCGAGTACAAGTTTTCCTTGTACTTTTGCTTGTATTCCCCCCCCCCCCCCTGAAAACAGTGAAAATAGTTGAAAAAGGGTAGGGGTATGAACTCACCAGACGAGAAATGTGGCGAATTCGGATGCTAAGTGTTGGTCCGGGATTCGTAAACATGCGAGGTTCCTAATTATGATGTAAAGATACACATTTGTATCTAATTAGGATTTAGATTGATTGTTTGATAAGGACCATTACTTGTAATCACGGAAAACACTCCATTACGAGTGTTTGGAGGGACCCGGGTGGCGTTTAGGGACGGGAATTGAAGCGAGGGACTTGGGACATGAGTTTACTCCCCATGAATAAACTTATACAAGAGTTTTTGGTCTAAAACACCCATTCCCCATGAGTTTACGGCCGTAAACTCATGGTGGGTGGTTTATGGTGCAAATTTGGGTCATAAGTGAGTTTACGGCCTAGGCATGGGGTCTTTGGCCGTAAACTCTCAAATCTCCAAGATTTAGTGTTTTTAAGGTGTTAAAATCAATCACATGTGATTCTAAAAATTCCCACAAGCCTAGAAATGAGTTTAAGGCACCATTTGACACCTTATTATAAGTTTACGGCCATGAGACATGTTCTATGGCCGTAAACTCTCAAATGTGGGGTTTTGATGTTTGTAAAGCCTTAAAACTATTTTTGGTTGGTCCTTTGATTTATTCCAAGGATTTTGGTGGTGTTGGATGGCTTTCAAACACCCTAGATTTGGATTTGCACCATGTTTCATGGAGTTTACGGCCCAAGCACAAGCCTTGGCCGTAAACTCATGTTAGTCCCCCGAAAATTGTGTTTCAAGTGTCCAAATGCAAATATCTATGTTCTATAATTCATAACTAAGACAAAGGTGTGGTATGGAAGGGTTTAAGGGCATGAAAACCCTAGATATATGAGTTTACGGCCCAAGAATGATCTTTGGCCGTAAACTCCTTCAAATGACTCAAAATCCAAGTTTAAAAATGTTATAAGTCAAATTCATAAAGCCATCTAGCCATATCTAAGGTCCAATTGTGCTTAGGAAGGGTTTTTGAGCTCCAAAACCCATGATATATGAGTTTATGGCCTAGGATGGTTCCATGGCCATAAACTCATGATTATGGTCATATTTCATGCTTTGAACTCGAATTTGAAGGCTAGGAATGTTACATAACAAGCTAAGGGAAGTACCTCAAAGATTTGGAGCTTAAAATTGATGATTTGGACCTTTAAACTTGGATTTAGGAGAGAGGTTAGAGAGAGAGCAGAGAGAGAAGGAAAAAGCTTCAAATGAAAGGTTTAACACGTTTATATAGTTCCCAAAACTTGGACGCGGTGGAATTCTACCCGATACCGGCATTAAACGGGGCTTTAGGTCGCACCCGATTAAGTTACCGTCACCCGACGGGAATGTTTCTAACTTTTTTTTGAAATGAATACTTTTGGGTTAATTTTATGAGTTCCAATGGCTTTGAACACTCAATAAATTATAATAAACGTATAAATTTAATTAATTAACCCAAAGCGAGAACGAAACGGATCGACTAACGGCGAAATTTCACGGGTAGAACAAGTTTTCGACGATGGAAAACTTCGGGTTATTACAATGATAGTCCAAGGTGACCGAAGGATTCATTCCTTGTCACTCTACAAACTCTATGGGGAACTTCAAGCACAGGAATCCACCATACTCAAAGACTATGCTAATTATGGTGGACCTCTTGCTCTCATAGCACAAATCTCACATACTTAATCCTATCCTTCCTTGTGTGACGCCTCATCGCAGTCATATGAAGCTGATTCAGAATACGATGATGAAGAAGAATTTCAAAAGGCAATCGCTCTTGTCAGCAAACAATTCAATCGACTACCACCTCACTACTTTCGAAAAAATCAACAATTCAACAAACCACCTTTCAACCGTAACCTCAACCCACAAACAAATCACTCACATTTCCCTAAAATTTCTCATCCACCACCACAATCTCACAATGCTCAGCCAAAGGAAGCACCGCAATCAACTCCAATCTCTAACTCCGGTACTCCCACAGATGACACGACTGATGTTGTAGCTTGTCACAAATGCAACAAAGAAAATCATTTTGCAAGAGACTGTAAGGCCAACATAGTTAAAGACAGAGCATTCTACCTTAGAATGGCTCAAGAGATGGAAGAAAAGGAGAAAGCAAGGGCATACGTAGCCCATGTCAAAAGAAACTATCAAGTCTGGTCATCCAGAGATGAAGATGAAGCCATCAGCAGTGTAAATGGCAAAGGGAAAATCTGCATGTTGGCGACTGCGGATGATGATGGGTCTACAAAGATGGACAAAAGCTACTGCTACATGGCTAAGGATGGAACTCTTAACATCGTTGAATAGGTAAAACTCATGATCCAAACTCTAAATTATAGCATGCATGATTGTCAACCTTACATAGATAATATTAATGACACATGTGTTGCCGTCCTTACAGAATATAACAAAGCCTTAGATGAGAAGAACATTGCGTCCCAGGAGATGTTCCATGTGAGAGGATGACTGGACAACAAAAGACTCAAAATGGCTATGTTAGAAAGAGATTTAGAGTTAGAAAAAGATGCTAGAATGTTGAGTGAAACCCAATTAGAGATAGCTTTGAATCAGAGAGATTTAGCTCAAACTGAAATTGTACGTTTAAATCTTTTAATCGAAAAATTGTTCAATGAAAGTGAAGTTATTGAAAATTTGGTAAATAATGGAACTGTTGACAACACATGAAACTGGGGTTGGTCGAATGGATATCCTACCGCAATGGATTCCTCACCCCGGTTCAAGAAAGATAGACTATATGTCCCACCAAACCGAGAATTTCATTTTCCAGTCAATTGCAAGACTTTTCCCGAAGATATCCAAACTCACTTCGGTAGACTGCACAATCTAAGAAACAATTGTGTCATTGAGGAAATTGTGCCTGAGGCTTCGGGTCACACAAGTGATCAAATTCCTTTCATTGGCACTACTTTCTCAAATTCTCAAAACTCATCCATAGTTGATGAAGAAATTCTCATTGAGGATACCGAAGTCTCTAAAGACTTTCCATCTCTATCCTCAAACCGCAGTGTCCCTCACTGTAGTCATAAGTCCCACATAAGTTCCACTGAAGTACCTACTAAGACTTACTCTGCGGTAGTCAAGTCATCCTTACCATAGTCTTCGAACAAAAATTCTGCATCCCTTCAAGCAATTCATCATGAACTACCCATAGATAACTTTGAAGTGGGTCAATGTTCTCGAATCCCAGAATCCTCATGCTCAGATGACTCTAGCCCATGTTTTCACAAAATTTCAAAGGATTCTAGGAAACTGCAGTTGAATAACAGAGACTGCGGTTTACCAAAATCCTTAGCTAAAAAGGCTTTCAAAGAAAAAATTCGCTCTCGAGGGACAAATACACAAATGTTTTCGAAAAACAAAAGGCATGTCCTGCTTGTGAATGCGGTAAGTAGTCCAAAGCAAGTCACCCCATGGAGATTGACTCTTCTATATTTGAACGACTTGAGCTTCTGCAAATTGATCTCTATGGTCCATCAACCGTAGCCAATCTCCATCATAAAAAGTATATACTGGTTATAGTTGATGACTTCACTCAATTCATGGGTTTTCTTCCTCAGACTCAAATCCAAAACACCGCAGATTCTCATCAACTTCATCAAAGAAATAGAACTTCAGATTAAGCTGCTAGTAAGACGCATCCACAGCGATCATGGAACAGAATTCTCTAATCATCCTCTCAACAACTTCTTGGTGTCAAAAGGTATCTCTCATAACTTTTCAGCTTCTTATACACCTCAACAAAATGGTCTAGTAGAGAGAAGGAACTGTACTCTAGTCGAGGTAGCCAGATCCATGCTCAACTTCACAAATCTTCCTCTTTACTTCTGGGTTGAAGTTGTAGCAACCGCATGCTTTGTTCAAAACTGAAGCATTGTATGCAAACGTCTCAATAAGACATCATATGAGGGCCTCAACAACTGCAAACCAAATGTTCGCTTCTTTCATATCTTTGGGTGTAGATGTTTTGTGATCAGCAACAGAGATCAGCTTAACAAATTTGCACCAAAGTCTGATGAAGGCATCTTTCTTCGCTACTCTACGAATAAGGTTGCTTATTGGGTTTTCAGCAGACATATGAGGCTAATCATTGAAAGTTTCAATGTGAAGTTCGATGACTCTTACATCCGCAACACCCCTCCATCTACTAAAACCACCACAATCATGGAAAGTGACATTCCTGCTTCTTCAAGTCCTCTCAATCTGGTTGAAGTCAATTATGATGATCTTTTCGACCCTTTTGAAACGGCAAAACTATCCGAACTCCTTGTGTCACCGGCTGCTCAACAACAATACACTGATGTCTCTGGTCCATCTCTATCCGAAGTAGCATCTCTCAATACTTTCACCTCTCCAGTTGAGGGGAAAGCTCTACTCCGGATCAAACAACAACCATCGAGGTTTCAGTACTTGATGATGCTCAAGTTCCTATCGTCAGAAAATCATTACCATCAAACGTATCTTCAGATTTGGATGATGAACTCATAGAGAACATTGACACTAGAACCGATTGAAGGATCATTACTCCCCCATTAGCAGTTCAGGGGGAACCTTCTTAGGTTCCGAAGGAACTCCCATCAGCAATCCAGGGGGAACCTCTCCAAACTACTCAATAAAATGTCATTCTTGCTCCAACAAGCCAAGATGATTCTGCAGGATGTTCTCAAGTCCAGGGGGAACTGCCATCTCCAACCGAAGAAACTTCTGATATTGAGGACATTCCTTCTACCACAGCTGTTGATCATCTGATGCCTCATCTACATGTATGGATGAAGGATCACCCACCAGGTCAAATTATTGGCAACCCATCCGCAGGTATCCAAACTCGATCTTCCAAGGATTTATCTGATCATTGTCACTATGCAGCATTTATGTCCGCAGTCGTTCCACGATCAATCAAAGAAGCATTATTGGAAACTAATTGGATTTCTGAAATGCAAGAAGAACTGGAAGAATTCAAAGGGAACAATGTGTGGCAACTTGTTCCCATACCTCAAGGCCATACTATTGTTGGAACAAGATGGGTGTTCAAGAACAAGTTAGATGAATCTTGTGCGGTTATCAGAAATAAGGCAAGATTGGTTGCTAACGGGTATAGTCAACTGGAAGGTGTTGACTACGATGAAACATAAGCTCCGGTGGCAAGAATGGAAGCCATCCGAATCTTTTTAGCATATGCTCTCCAAAAAACATCAAGGTACACCAAATTGATGTTAAGAGTGCTTTTCTCAATGGGGAATTGAAAGAAGAGGTTTACCTTCAACAACCTCCCGACTTTGAAAGTACTGAATTCCCTGACCACTGCTACAAGCTTCAAAAGGCATTCTACGGTCTGAAGAAAGCCCCCAGAGCTTGGTATGAGACTCTTTCTGAATTCCTAGTCTCTTCAGGCTACAAAAGAGGAGTGATTGATCCCACACTATTTAGAAAAGAAAACGGTGTCCACCTTATGCTTGTACAAATATACGTAGATGATATCATCTTCAGATCGACTGATCAAGGAATGGTGGATGAATTTGCTAAGCTCATGACAAATAAATTTCAAATGAGCATGAATAGAGAGATTATTTTCTTTCTAGGTCTTCAAGTCAAACAAATTCAGCAAGGAATATTCATTCATCAAGAGAAATACACCACTAAACTATTGAAGAAATACTCTATGGACAACTGCTCCTTGGCTAAGGTCTCTATGGCCTTCGGATATAAGATCTCTTCTTATCCTTCTGGAGAATATGTGGATCACAAGACTTATAGAGGTATCATTGGCTCTCTAATGTACCTCACCGCAAGCCGACCAGACATTGTCTTTGCAATTGGTGTATGTGCAAGGTATCAGGTTGACCCAAAAGTGTCACATATGACCGCAGCCAAACAAATTCTCCGGTACCCGAAAGGAAGCAAATCTCTTGGTCTATGGTACCCCGCAGGCAATGACTTCAGTCTGCAAGCTTTTACCGATGCGGATCATGTCGGATGCAAACTTGATCGGAAAAGTACATCTGGTTGATGTCAATTTTTGGGAGGTAGACTCGTCAGCTGGTCCTCAAGAAAACAAAGTTGTGTTTCATTATCTACCGCATAAGCTGAATATGTGGCAGCAGCCAACTGTTGTGCCCTAGTCCTATGGATGAAAACACAACTGTTAGATTACGGATACAAAATGTTGTGGATACCAATCTACTGTGATTCTGAAAGTGCTATAGCGATCTCTCATAATCCTATTCAGCACACCAAGACGAAACATATTGAACTACGGTATCACTTCATCAAAGACCACATTCTAAAAGGTAATATTGAACTCATCTTTGTCCCTACTCATGAAGAGGTTCCTGATGTATTTACAAAAGCACTTGACTCTACCAAACTCAATGCGTTCTTACAAATGTTAGGAATGAAGAATCTCGACCCTCAATTCTTCTTGAATTGATAGGTACCGCAGACCTTCTTGGTCTCCATTGTGGTCCTAACTGAAAGTTATTGATAATAGATGGTTTTGGAACATCCTGTGTACCGCAGTCTATATACCGCAACCATATATTGCTTCTATCTTTCATGGGTCTTTCTTGCTTGTTATTACTAACTTTTATACAAGTGCTCTTCTCAGTTTCTCCCACTACAGTCATCCGCAATGCCAAAGAAGCCATCCGCAATGATGTATCCATCCGCAGTCACATTAATTGATTTTCAGATGATTCATTCTTATGAAAAACAAAAAAAAAAACATAGTGTGATATTTAATGATCCTTCGTTAAATAAAAACGTTCCTTTCAGAAACTGTGAAATTCTTTTCTTCCAAAACCTTGTGCCATACCTATTTTAGGTATGATAACAAAATAAAGACTTTCCATATCAAATCCATTTATTATGTCTTTTCCTATTACCCCAAACCATCACATCCATTATGAATTCCCCTTTATCCAACGGTTTAATCTCACCCCCACCACACGTTCTCAATACGTGATACAAATCTGACATTTCATTAAATGCAGAGTCCCTTTTCTGGTTAATCCCAAATTCAGACTTTATCCCTTTTTTGTCAATATGTGGTTGAGATTAAAGATGCTAATTTAAAAGATAAACCCAAACGTTTTTACCCAATTTCACTACGGTCAAAGGTTTTTATCCCTCTTTTGTCAATATGTGGAATTCCAAAAGTAGTCGAGATCTGACGAGGGTTGGACCAATTCTTATAAAGAATCTTGGATGGTCCTAAGATCTTGGAAAAATAGAGCTTTTTAGTACTTAGAACATAAAGTAATTCTATGGTGAGATCATCACTGGCGTGATCGCCATTTTGAAGTTCCAAGAGTTGTCTTTTACTGAGGACGTAGTTCCCGGGTTGGTCCTTAGAAGGCTCGGGTTAACTTCGGATTTGTGTTCCCTACTGATTGGCCTTTGGAGGCTTTCTGGATCATCGGATGTATTGGCTATGCACTGGCATGTATTGGTTATGGTACATCTACCTTGATTTAGTGCAAAATGGACCTGCACTTCTGACTCTCGAGGTGTTTCTATCTAAAACTCTCAAAGTCAGTGAGATAGGGTTTTACCAGACGATGTTTAGAATGTTTTAAATTTTCATCATCGTCTAATTGATGCTTTCACAATATGATTCCTAACTGGAAAGAATCATTCTCTTACTCGCTTTGCTATTTCAGGGATAACAGTCTCTAATCAGGGCTAACTTAGCCCGTTGAGAGTTTCTGAAGTGTTGGGCTATTTAAGGAGGTGGTTCTATTATATCTTTAGAGATAGTATTCTTTGGAACATCGAGTAGCCCAACGAATCTCTACGATATGCCCTATTCTCCAAGGTGTCGACTCATTCTAGTTTTTGTAGAAAGCATGTGCTTTTGTATAGCCCATCGACTAACACCTAGACTAGTGTTGAGTCTATAATCTCTTTGGGATCTAGGTTATAAGGCTTAACGCAACATAAAATTTTACTTTATTCGAGTATTCTCGGTTGCAAAGGTTATCCTGCGGTTCTCGGCATTTCTAGTGTTCACTTCAGAGAATGCAGTCTATCGTCTACAGGGCGACGGTGACTTCTTTCTCGCATGAGGAAGATGGTGTATCCTAGGCACTACTCGTCTGTAACTGGATAGACGAAGTGCCTGAGTAGTGCGAGTATCCCTTGCAACTACTCTTCCGGTGGTTCTGAGTTTCCTCCATCTAGATTAAATCTAAAGAGTATAGGGTTCCGTTACTCGGAACTTCTAATTTCCTAATCCACTCTTCTCAGAGTTTAACCTGTCACAACTTCTAGGTTTTTGGGATCTCTATTGAGGTTCTTAATTCGTGGGATTAAGCCTGAATGGATGGTCGTAGCTAATGTTCTTGACTCTTACAACTTGAGTTACTTTTCTAACTGAGGGTGTTAGCTACTATGTTGGCTTAACCGGGATGACAACAAATTTCAGGTTTGTGGTCATTTTAGTAGCTCAACCTGTAGTGGTTGCTCTTGACTCCAGTTCCTATTTTATGGGATAGAATGAAGGGTTTTACTATAAGGTTCGTGGGAGATCTCATACTTGGCTTAATCACTAATACTTGGTGTATGCAAGCCGTATATAATTGACCCATACCTTCCAACCCCGCCTCTTCCATCCGCAGTCATAAACCTGAAGGTACTACAATCCCTTCCTCTACAACACTCTCCAATGTCTCTCATTCCCAAAGACGTAAACACAAAGTTTCTTCCCTCCATGGCACCCGCAACACAAAGAAATCTGGAACTCCTAAAAAGGATGCTTCCAAACCCTCCAAACCTTCAAAGAAAAGAAAAGCACCACCCACAATCACAACTGTGGAACTGAGTCATCATGAATCCAGCAGTGATTCAGATGAGGCTAACCAACCTATATCAATCCTTAAGAAATGCAAAACTGATTCATCTAGCCAAATGCATGACCTGACTGATACCTCAGCCTCTCCACAGGCTCCGGTAGTCCTTGGGATGCCTGCACATCCATTCGAAACCACTATCTTCTTTCTTTCAGACTCAGACAGTGAGTCTGATTCACAACAACGAGGAGACTCCCCCTCCCCCCCCCCCCCCAGTTCAATTCCAAGAGGATAATACTGGTTCTTGCCCTAATGTCTCCAAGGCTTCCTGACTGCATGTTTTTTCACCTGAGGAGTTGAACTCCATCGTATGGAACGTCACTCAAACACTTCAAACACATTCCCAACCGCAAGGCACTTCTTCCGCCCATGCCAGAACTGATCGAGGCCAAACTTGACCATGGGTCAAGGAGACCAAGGAAGCTTAGGAAATCCTACTATGCTTTCATTAGAAAAAGGTGGTTTAGGCACGGTAATCAAAAATGTGCTAGGATCCATGAAACCAAGGGACACCTTGGTACGATTTTTAGGAATTGATGGTGAAAATTCTGATGATTCATTGAGCCAGTAACCAACCCTCCAATGAGGCTGAAGCTCTGAAGTATGCTGCTTATCGAAGGGCGTTCCAAGCACGCAAGGATCAAAAAATCAAACAACAGAAGCTGAAGGAACAATAAATACAAGCAGTGGCTAAGTATTAGGAAGATGCCATTAACAATGCCAATATCGTAGCCACCATCCTCAAAGTTCAAGACTGGATGTCTGCAATGGTCGAAACCTTTCAGAAAACTCAGGAAGCCACTCCAGATCAACATGTCTCCAAAGCTCCTCCCTCTCCCACTGCTAAAGTTTCACAAGATGACGAAGCCCTCAAAGATCAATTCCAAGAGGTGTATACCAAAGTTGATGGCCTTCGTCAATGGCTTGAGGAGGCTCCAGGTCTGAACTCCTTGTCACACCCCAAAACCGGAACGGCGGAAACGTTCTAGGGTGGATGACGTCATGTCAAGTATCACAACAAATGTAGTATAGTAATCAAAGTACAACAACCATTGCATTAATAGTAATAAGTTTACATAGCTTACATTACATAGCAATATCAAAGTAAATACAGAACATAACATAGATGCAACTTGGTTCTAGGCTGACTTCGCAAACGCTCCCAGGAGGTACCTATCTATCGATGACCATAGAATACAAGTTATTTTGAAAGCGAGTATCAGCATTTTTATAATGATGGTGAGTTCATAAGTATTTAATGACATTAGTATAAATACACATTTTTATTCAAAATAACTTCATGAAAGATAGTAGTTTAGAATATACGGAGTATTAGAGTTCTTTCCAGAAAATCCTATATTTTCTAAATAAAAGCAGTCTTCTACCAAGGCCCAGTTGTTTTTATATTTAATGAGTAATTTCCCCAAAAGTGCTATCATTGTAAAAATATAGTTTTTACTTTAAAGGAGTTGTGAGGAAAGCCTCAAGTAAAGACACTCTAATGCATGAAAACACCTTGTTTCAAGTGCTAGGAGTGTTAAGGGTTGCATCTAAGGAGAGTATAGTCCCACTTTGGAGTTTACTCCTCAAATGGTAATACCTAGGAGTGTTTATGGTTTTGGAACCATATCCCCCATGAGTTTACGGCTGTAAACTCATGGGTGGGGTCTATTCGTGTGCTTTAAGGCTTCATGATTCACAAGGAAAGGTTCTAGGTTAGATTCAAGGGCTATGGAAGTGATTAAGGCTCAAAATGGACACTTTAGGGAGTTTATGGTCGTAAACACATGAGTTTACGGCTGTGACTCATGTTTGTCCAGTTTTCATGTGCTTTGGTGGTTCTAGGCTATGCATGCAAGGTTCTAGTCACTTATACAAGCATTAGAAGGTGTTAAGGGCACTTAAACCCCCTTATAAGGTGTTTACGATTTTGGGAGACCTCCCCAAATTGTAAAATCATCTTTTTCCCTTCATTTCATGTTCTTGGGGTCCTTGGTTCATGCAAGTAAGGTTTTACTCCATTACACAACCATTAGAAGGCATTAAGGGCATCTAAACACCTTTTGGAGGTGTTTACGGTTTTGGGATGGCCTCCCCAAACCGTAAACACATATGATCATGGGGATAAGATGATTTTCGAGTGTTAAACTCATCAAGGAAGGGATCTATGCTAGTTGTCAAGGCTTAGGATGAACCAATGCACACTTTGGCACCCATTTAAAGGTTTACGGTCCAAGAACACTTTGGAACATAAACACCTTGTTCTTGGTGTTTCTTGGATGATTTCAAGTGTAAACAAGTTCCCATTAAGCACACAAGAAGCTAGGGTAAGTGTACTTACGTTCAAGGAGCTTGGATGATCGTTTTTGGCAGATTTGACGGGATGAATTTATGATAGTTGAGAGAGAATACTTGGGTGTTCTTGAGGTGGATGTTGGAAAAATGAGAGAAAATGACTAAGTTTCATATTTATACTCCCGGGGTTTGCAGTCAAAAAGTCCAAGTTTACTTCCATAAACTCCAAATTTTTGGAGTTTCGTGACTTACGTGATATACGACAAACTCTAAAGTATACTTCCATATTATTTAATCGTTTGACGAATAATTTTTAAAATATTCAAACGGGATTAAATCCGGCCATAAATATTTGAGATAAATTTGGCTAATTTTTTTTTAAATGCTTAATTGTGGAGACAAAACAATTGGAAACTTGAGGTTGTCACATCATCCCCCTGTTAGAGGGAATTTCGTCCCAAAATTAGAGTTTAGGCAAGGAAGTAGGCATGAACAATCGAGGAAAAAGATGAGGGTACTTCCTATTCGGTTGGTCCTCGTGCTCCTAAGTGAACTACGGTATTCCCTTGGTGTTCCAGCGAACCTTCACTAACGGGAAGCGGATTCGTTTCGTTTGCTTGGCCTCTTGGTCCATGATTTCTACAGGTTCTTTTACGAAGTTGGGGTTCTCAATGATTTCTATCTCGACGAGTGGGATTATAAGGGTCATGTCGGACAAGCACTTTGTCCATATTGGGGACACGAATAGATTAGGGTGGAATCTGTGGAATTCCAAAAGTAGTCGAGGTCTGATGAGGGTTGGACCAATTCTTATAAAGAATCTCGGATGGTCCTAACCTCTCGAAAAGATAGAGCTTTTCAGTACTTAGAACATAAAGTACTTCTATGGTGAGATCATCACTGGCGTGATCGCCATTTTGAAGTTCCAAGAGTTGTCTTTTACTGAGGACATAGTTCCCGGGTTGGTCCTTAGAAGGCTCGGGTTAACTTCGGATTTGTGTTCCCTACTGATTGGCTTTTGGAGGCTTTCTAGATCATCGGATGTATTGGCTACACACTGGCATCTATTGGTTACGGGACATCTACCTTGATTTAGTGAAAAATGGACCTGCACTTCTGACTCTCGAGGTGTTTCTATCTGAAACTCTCAAAGTCAGTGAGATAAGGTTTTACCAGACGATGTTTAGAATGTTTTAAATTTTCATCATTGTCTAATTGATGCTTTCACAGTATGATTCCTAACTAGAAATAATCATTCTCTTACTCGCTTTGCTGTTTCAGGGATAGCAGTCTTTAATCAGGTCTAACTTAGCCCGTTGAGATTTTCTGAAGTGTTGGGCTATTTCAAGAGGTGGTTCTACTATCTCTTTAGGGATAATAGCAATCTGTCACACCCCAAAACCGGAACAGCGGAAACGTTCTGGGGTGGATGACGTCATGTCAAGTATCACAACATATGTAGTATAGTAATCAAAGTACAACAACCATTGCATAAATAGTAATAATTTTACATAGGTTACATTACATAGCAATATCAAAGTAAATACAGAACATAACATAGATGCATCTTGGTTCTAGGCTGACTTCGCAAACGCTCCCGGGATGTACCTATCTATCGATGACCTGAGAATACAAGTTATTTTGAAAGCGAGTATCAGCATTTTTATAATGTTAGTGAGTTCATAAGTATTTAATGACATTACTATAAATACACATTTTTATTCAAAATAACTTCATGAAAGATAGCAGTTTAGAATCTACGGAGTATTAAAGTTCTTTCCAGAAAATCCTATATTTTCTAAAAAAAAGCAGTCTTCTACCAAGACCCACTTGTTCTATATTTAAGGAGTAATTTCCCCAAAAGTACTATCATTCTAAAAATATAGTTTATACTTTAAAGGAGTTGTAAGGAAAGCCTCAAGTAAAAATAATAAGGGAAAATCATATCTTTCCTCAGCAGAAACATTGCTGGGTAAAAGTAAATAAAACCTAGACTCCAGGCGGAACGCCTCGCAAAGCTTAAAAGTAAATAAATCGTAGACTTCAAGCGAGACGCCTTGCAAAGTCAAAAATAAGTGAAACATAGACTCTTGGAGGGTATCGAATGATCAATACGCCTGGCTCAGTCTAAAACAAGGAAGCACAGACTCCAGACAGTATCAAATGAACGACACAACTAGCAAAGTCTAATACAGGAAAACACAGACCCCAGACAGTATCAAATGAATGATACAGTCAGCAAGGTCTAAAACAAGGAAACATATACTCCAGGAGTGTATAGAATGAACGATACGTCTGGCTCAGTATAAATAAAAGAATGAATGTGAACTCCTATGTAACCATGTTGATTGACGATTGAATCCTTGATGACCCTCCAGGTCATGCGATGTATAGTGACATCTATCACCCATTGGGCCTTACTAACATGGACTGTAGCTAGCAGTCATGGTATGGAAGTGTCTGTCTCGCATAGATCTATACACATGATGCCCGCTCTCCCTCCAGGAGACTCTGGTTACACGTCGATGGTGCTTGGAAGCGGCGTATCGGGAAAAAGAACGTCACATTATATTTAAAGTAGTATAGTAATAGTATAGACTCACGAATGAATTGGCTCTTGTGGACTTCTTCATACTAGAAAGAGTAATCAGAATCTCCTAACTCTTCCTATAATAGTTACTAATGTTTTAGGTATATGAATGATGAATGGAAGGATGCCTTTGCTACTCAAAGGAAATGAACTGGTTGATGGAAACCTTTATGTGTATATATGTATACATGATATATTACTAATAATTGAACGACCTTCGGACGGGTAACCGATACCCTAGAACCACATCCAAACAAGGAAAAGGAGGTAGGGTGAGCTAGCCTTCCTAAGTCCTTTCAATATTACTTATATAACTATTCATATACATGCATGCATTTTACAATGTAAAAGCATAAAAGAAAGTTCGGTAAAAACCTTTCGAAAACTTTTGAATAAGAACTTATGACTTGATGTCAGTTTATAAAACAAGCTTTTAAAACCTTTGGAAAACTTTTGATAATCTAAAAGAGTAATTCACACTTTAAAATAATATTTGAAAACGAGATTGAAAAACCTTCAGCTTGATAAAGCAGTTTGACAAGCAAAATCTATTTTGCTATACAGTTATTAATTACATGTGATTGATCTAATAACTGTATAGTTCAACTTGTATTCCCCCCATAAAAGCAGTTAAAATCATTTAAAAGGTTAATTCAGGGGTATGAACTCACTTGTCGTGCCAATTGAGGTCTTGAACACACACCTGGTTCCTATTTAGCAAGTAATGATACATTTAAGTATCCAATTAGTCATTAAATAACTAATTAAGCAAGTAAAGACCCTCTAATCCAAGAAAACACCTTGTTTCAACTGCTAGGAGTGTTAAGGGTTGCATCTAAGGAAAGTATAGTCCCACTTTGGAGTTTACTCCTCAAATGGGAATACCTAGGAGTGTTTACGGTTTTGGAACCATATCCCCCATGAGTTTACGGCCGTAAACTCATGGGTGGGGTGTATTTGTGTGGTTTAAGGCTTCATGCTTCACAAGGAAAGGTTCTAGGGTAGATTCAAGGGCTATGGAAGTGATTAAGGCTCAAAATGGACACTTTAGGGAGTTTGTGGTTTCTGAACCACTCCTTGGGGAGTTTACGGTTGTAAACACATGAGTTTACGGTCGTAACTCATGTTTGTCTGTTTTTCATTTGCTTTGGTGGTTCTAGGCTACGCATGCAAGGTTCTAGTCACTTATACAAGCATTGGAAGGTGTTAAGGGCACTTAAACCCCCTTAGAATGTGTTTACGGTTTTGGGAGACCTTCCCAAACTGTAAAATCATCTTTTTCCCTTCATTTCATGTTCTTGGGGTCCTTAGTTCATGCAAGTAAGGTTCTACTCCATTACACAACCATTAGAAGGCATTAGGAGAATCTAAACGCCTTTTGGAGGTGTTTACGGTTTTGGGATGGCCTCCCTAAATTGTAAACACATATGATCATGGGGATAAGATGACTTTTGAGTGTTAAACTCATCAAGGAAGGGATCTATGCAAGTTGTCAAGTCTTAAGATGAACCAATGCACACTTTGGCACCCATTTAAGGGTTTACAGTCCAAGAACACCTTGGAACGTAAACACCTTGTTCTTGGTGTTTCTTGGATGATTTCAAGTGTAAACAAGTTCCCATTAAGCACACAAGAAGCTAAGGTAAGTGTACTTACGTTCTAGGAGCTTGGATGATTGTTTTTGGCAGATTTGACAAGATGAATTTATGATAGTTGAGAGAGAATACTTGGGTGTTCTTGAGGTGGAAGTTGGAAAAATAAGAGAAAATGAGTAAGTGTCATATTTATACTCCCGAGGTTTTCGGTCAAAAATTCTGAGTTTACTTCAGTAAACTCCAAATTTTTGGAGTTTCGTGACTTACGTGATATACGGCAAACTCTAAAGTATACTTCCGTATTATTTAATCATTTGATGAATATTATTTAAAATATTCAAACGGGATTACTTTTACTTTGTCTTTTCTGTTATACATGCCACCGCAGTCAACCCGCTTCATCAGCAATCATCAACCGCAGTCTCTTCCTACCGAAGTCTTTATCTAGATTACTTTTACTTTGTCTTTTCTCTTATACACTCTATTATCCAGTATGCCTTGCGTGGCTACTCTTAGAGTTCTAATCTAGTTATTTCAATGAATCTCTATAAATAGAGCTCATTCTCATGTAATGAAGATTAGTATCGCATCTAATTCTAATTCACATCTCAGAAGTTATCTTTCTATCTTTCTTATTCTCTCTTCTTACTCTCATAATCAATCACAATCTCTCTTCGGAGCAAGTCTTTTGTAACTTAATCACTAAGTTTGATCTCACTTATTAACTTGGCTTGAATGCATTCCTCGTTATGAATTAGCTTATGTGTATAGTTGATATAACAATTGTTGTCATTTACATTCATTTACTTTTCCGCAACTAAGACTCTAACATCTAACTCTAAATATTATTGTTGAGCTTTCAGATCCTTCGATATTAACTATTCTATAATATACTTGTTCTAACGTTTGTTAAAGTGTGTCTCAAAGTTTTTCTCTCAACAGTAACATTGCAGTGTAGGCGGTCGGTCAGGGAGGCGGACCATTATGGAATTCAGAATTTGGGGAGGCAGAAGTTGTTTACGGAAGCTAGGAGTTTGTTTCTTCGAGGTGGAAGTTCGATACGATTTTGGTTGACTTGAGAAGGTTGTTCTATGAGCAGGATCATCGGTTGCGTTCCACGGATCAGTAGTTTTGGATATGAGTATTGGTAAGGAACGATTTGAGGACGAAGTCTAATTTAAGTGGGGGAGAGTTGTAACACCCGGTTCTAGATTGCTTCGATGCTGGGGGCTGCGGGCCAATCATATGCAGTCACGAGGATTAGGACTGCGGGAAAGGAAGGAATTCGTTCATATCAGAGATAATTTCCATGGTATAAGCGGTCCAAGTATTTGATCGTGTCTTCGGAATCCAAGGGTGTAATTGTAATTTGACATCCCCGCCTTTTAAGGATATTAGATTTAAGTTCGGTTGGATTTCAATCTAAACAAAGTTACTAGAAGTATAGGGCCTGTCGTTAGCTTTACGTGGATATAACTAACGTCAAAATCGGAGTTATAACGAAGAAGTTATGGCCATTTGAAGTTAGAAGGGTTTTGGGCGAAAACCGAGTATCCATGGTGTACCACGTAGGAACGCACGACGTTCAAAAGGAAAATGGATGCGGGTGCAGATGGCAACGCCCTGTGTTCCCCAAGGGAAAGCGTTGTGTTCGTTTGGGAATATTAAACCCTAAATTTTGAGTCTTGAACACTATTTAAACACCTTAACTCACCTACAACCCTCATTTCCTTCAGCCTCCATCCTATCTAACCCTAAGAACGAAATTGTAAGCCTCTTGCATGCATTTTGACATTACCTTGAGCAATTTGGTGTTATTTGGGTGATTTTAAGAAGAAGGTGTTTAGAGAAGAAGCAAGAGATTGAGGAGAGCTTGTAGATCCAAAGGTTTTACATCATTTCTAGCCTATTGAAGGTATAAAGTTCTTATCTTGGTGATTCTACATCATAGATCTAAGTTCTCATGGATATTGACCCTTTTTGGTTTCAAGAATGGATTTTAATGGTTCAAATCCATTTCTGGACTTAGGGTTGCAACCCATGAAGCTATTTGAGTCCCTTACGTAGTAAAGTTGCCATCTTTAAGGTCCTAATGGGTTCATGCAAGAGTTCTGGCCATCTTTACGGAAGTTTATTTCTATTTCTTAAGATTAGGATTTTTGGGGACATGCAAAGTCACCAAGTTTGTGACTTTATGGTTCTAGAGGTCCTAAATAGCTTGGATCTATGTCTAGGTAGCATGGCTTAAGCATTAAGTGCTTAATGGTCTGTTTTTGGAATCCGGACTCGTACGCACTGCGTAGGGCTCGGGAACGCACTGCATTCCCGTTGAGACTCATGACAAGGATTGCAAAGGAATGACCAATGTACCCCAATGGAATGCCCTGCGTTATAAGTCAGTGAGCTTTTTTTGGGCCATTTCCTTGGACTACTTGATTATGGGCCTTAATGGACTATTCTGTTGGACTGTTAATGGATTATATTATATGTTGGGCTTGAGAGAAGGCACATTTGAGAACTTGGGCTTAATTTAGCAAATTGGGCCACTAGTGGGCTTGGGAAGTCTACCTAGTATTGGGCCTTTCATGATATAGTTTTGGGTTTTAGACATGGACCAAATTAGATCAGGGGTAGAATGGTCATTTTAACCTAAGGAGGATTATTGGTTTTTGGACTAAGTGATATGTTGGTATCAATAGCTCGAAGAGTTGTCAGGACAATAGCTAAGGATTTCTTGTAGTGGAGTTCATCAGCATCACGTGAGTTAGCTTGTATTAGAAGTGGGTCTAAGGCAACAGTGCCGACCCACTAGTAGGAGATGTTTGTTAGATGATTGTCTTTGTGATAACCGTTTGTTATTCCACTATCTGTTATGTTTATGTGTTAGTATGAAATGTTACTATGTGGTAGTGGTAGGGAGTGAAATAATCCCCGGTTACCAGTTGAAAGATATCGAAGGCAGTTACCGGTTGAAAGATATCGAAGGGGAGGCCAGCTCCCAGATATACTAGGCAGTATGTGATTTATGTGTTTTTTCTAGGATATGATGTGTTAGTGGTAGGGATGAAATAGTCCCTGGATACCAGTTGAAAGATACCGAATGTGAGGCCAGCTCCCGGTTACCGGTTGAAAGATACCGAAGGGGAGGCCAGCTCCCTATTACCGGTTGAAAGATACCGAATGGGAGTCCAGCTTCCAGTTATGCCAGTAAGATACTGGTTGAAATATACCAAGGGATAGGCATCATGTGTATATGGTACGTGGTATGATGGGGGAACTCAGTAAGCTTCGTGCTTACAGTTTCAATTTTGGTTTCAGGTACTTCATTTTCACAAGAATGGAGTCAGCTCGATCCAAACACGCATCACACTATGTTTTCTGCATGTGAGATCTTATGGATTACACTTTGATATTGTTTTATGATAACATGTTTAGATTATTGAAACTTTGGTTTTGACATGGGATGTTCTTATGGTTGTTTTTACACTGTTGGTTTTATGAATTATTAAACTAAAAATGAAATTTTTGTTCTTAAAGTTTGGGTTGTTACAAATACGTACTGGATCTTTTTCTTATGGTGATGGGTCGAGGAAAGTACCACACTAAAGATTAGACTACGAACAAGTTTCGCGAGATGAACAACTATGTCACCAAATTTAACGTCATTGAAAACAATTTCCTAACTCAATGGAAAAATGGTGAAAGCAATGAACAAATTTTAGAGACAATGCTTAAATATTTATTGATGACAATGATAGGAAGCCGTTCAAGTTAATCAATATTTGGAGGTTTTTATCCAAGTCCCTGAAATGGATAAAAGAGTTTGGTAGTGAAGAAGGTGGTTAGAAAAGAACCAAAGTTTTTGAGACAAGTTACACAACTTCATCGGATGCACATTTTGGGGTTCATTTGAAAAAAATGGATGAGCTCGAGCTTGAAGAGGCACGTCGACCGATGGGTCATGTTTGTAACGCTTGGTTCGGGTGTCATCTATTTTTCAAAATTTTAGGGTTTTGCACTAGGACTTGGCAAGTTGGAGAGCCCCAACTTTGATCCAACATCTACTCTGTTTTGCCAACCATCTTGAGGTATAAAGTTGCTACCTTGACCTTTGTTAGCTTAGATCTCATTTTATGAAAGTATATAGTCATTTTTGGTGCATAATGGTGTCATTCTCAGATTTAAACTTGTTATGAGGATATGGTTATAGATCTAGACACCTCTAGGCCTCCATGGACATAAAGTTACTCACTTTATCTAGTCTTAGCCCTTCTCCATGCCCTAAACCATGTTTGAAACTTAGTTTTAGTGTTTTAGCCTCTTGAGGCCTTGTATGTACGTAAAGTTTGCAACTTTACGTGGTATTGCAGCCCTATGGGACTGGATATGTAGTTTGGGACCATGGATTTAACAGGAAGGACTGAATATGCTAAGACAGGGGAAAACTCGACAAGTTGCCCTGGAAACTCGATGAGTTGGATCGGTTTTTCTCGTTTTCGGTATGCATAGTGAAATTGGCGAGTTGATAAGATAACTAGGCAAGTTGGTTAGGGTTTTTCCCCAATTTCTGAACACTGAAGGAGTTCGATGAGATTCTAGATGCACTCAACGAGTTGGATCAACATGGACTGTTAACCTTGACTATTGACTTTGACTTTGACCATGGTTGACCAAGTTTGACTTTGAGGGTACTTTTGGGATTTTTACAAAGTCAATCTCCTGATGAATGTAGGAAGTTGATTTGGAGCTACGCGTTGGGACTTATCTTATTAGTTCAACATTCTTGAGAGGTAAGTCTCCTCAACATACCAATGGGTCTAAGGCACCAAGGCTAGCCCATTATTTGTTATGTGATATGTTGGTTGGTTATAGGATATGTGGTATGCTAGTTATTTTTGATACTTGCATGAAAGACCTTAAGGGGTTCCCGAGGCATTTCTGTGTAAGACCTTGGAGGGTTTCCAAGCCATCCTTAGTAAAGACCTCAGCTGGTTCCCGAGGCACTTGTGTGTAAGACCTTGGTGGGTTTCCAGGGCGTCCATAGGTTAAGACCTCGGGGGGTTCCCGAGGCACCTGGAGTAAGACCCTGGAGGGTTTCCAGGGCATCCTTGGGCTAAGCCTCAAGGGGTTCCTGAGGCACCGGGAGTAAGACCCTAGAAGGTTTCCAGGGCATCCCTATATGTTGTATGCCTTGCTTATGTGGTTTATGTAGCTTATATAGCTAATATGGATTATATGATTATGTGGATTGTGTGGGGTATGCTCTGGGGAAATCATTAAGCATTAGCTTATAGTTTGTTGATTTGTTTTAGGTACTTCTGAGCCTAAGGGCAAGGGCAAGGCTTGATGGCGCGACGTGCATTCTCCGACATTTTATATGGGACCCTAATATATTGTAAATAAAATGTTGATGTTATGAATTTTAAAAAGAACTGTCATTGAGATTTCATATTTAATAGATTTGTTTTGGTTATTTAAAAATGAAAATTTTATTTGGAAATTTGGGGTCATTACAAGTTGGTATCAGAGCCTTGGTTTGAGGGATTCGGGTACACTCTCGGGTGTGTCGGGACTCAAACTAAGGAAATGGTAAAATTGTTTTCAAAAATCAAAAGTTAAAAACTTCTTAAAATGAAAAAGGGGAGAGTGCAATGCGTGTGATCAGCCAAGCTCAAGTAAGTGGTTCCCCAATATGTTAGCCATGTTATACTGATATTTGGATTATGATAGTCGGATGGATTTTGCTATGTGTATGCTTTAAAAATTGTATAAGGTTAGGATCTTATAGCCTTAGGATGAATGATTTAGCCTTATTTCCTATCCCTTGCATGGTTGTGGTCTTAGGGTAGAGTCTGTTATTCGAAAGTCTATTTGGTCTTGTTTTGTGTATAATTTACATGCATAAGGCAACCTGTTATGTTTGATTTGAGTTCTAGTTTGATGGGATTGAGCAAATCTTAGGATAGCCTAGGATTTGAAGTATGAAGTAGCCCATGAGATATGTTTTGTTCTAGGATGAATTAGAGTTATCAGGTAGAGCTTTGGGGAAGGTACTGGTAGATGTGGAAGGTAGTATTGGGCCTGTACTACTGAAAGCACAGGACATGTACCCGAACTAATGTTAGATCTAGAAGCTGTAAGGAGAACCGGTGTGGGAGGATCCCCTTTTTTATTATCTTGATCATTATGTCGTATCAGGATGGTGGTGACAACATTTCGAGCAGGGGGATCAAGATCCGGATCTGGGTCGGGTAAGGGTACCGAGCCCATTGACTAGAGGCTGCACGAGCTTATTGCAGTGGAGGTTACGAGGGGCATCCTTGACGCTACCCCAGTGATTTTTAGGACAGTCAAGGAAAGGATGATGGAGATCATGGAGGAGCCGCTCAGGTCATTCAGAGCCGAGATTGTTGTGGGCCAGGTCGGGGCCCAAACTCCCTTGTTTCAGGAGGTCAAGGCGTGCGGGGCGTCGGAGTTCTTCGGGGTCAGGGACCCCATAGTTAGCCGACACTGGGTGGCAGACATGGAGAACACCCAACGCACAAGATTTTTCCCCGATGCGGAAAAGGTGGGGGTTTTCCTCATGTATGTTAAGGGACCGAGCCAGGGATTGGTGGGTGGAGATGACTAGCCAGGTGGGAGCAACCGGTGTGGCTAAGATGACATGGGCAGAGTTTGTCAGATGCTTTGATCTAGAATTTTCACCACCTATTGAGGTGAAACGGTTAGTAAGGGAGTTCCAGGAGCTCTAGCATACCACCAAGACTGTGGCGGAGATCACCACCAAGTTTTGGGAACGAGCACTATTGATCCTACAGTATGCTACAGATGAGGAAATGAGGAGGGCGAGGTATCATTCCGTGCTGAGGGATGATATCCGTGAGTTCGTGAGCTTTACAGGGTGCAAAACCCTAAATGAGATGGTGAAGAAGGCCCATGAGGGGGAGATGGAGTTGGAGTTTCGCACCAAGCGGAAACTAGATCAGGCTCAGACAATCATAGGTCAGGCTAAAAAGCCTAAGACCTCGAAGTCTTATGGTAGGGGACAGCAGGGTTGTGGACGGTGTACCAAATGTGGGAGATCACATGGTGGAGTGTGCCGGGTGACAAGCACAGTATGTTATACTTGTGGTCAGCCAGGCCACGTGAGCAGGGACTGCCCCAAGAAAAGCTTGATTTGTTTCCACTGCAAATAAACCAGCCATAAGCGGGCCAACTGTCCAAGGTTGTAGGGAGGTGGAGGAGCAGTGGCGGCACTTGCGCCTGCTACAATGAGGATCACCGATGGCCTCCCTACTAAGGCGGATGCTCATGCGGTGAAGAGTCGCGCATTTCAAGTGACTACCGAGGAGGCTCGGGCAGCACCAGACATCGTGGCTGGTACATATTTCAGTTTTCCTTCTTGATATTGATTTGTATTGCTTATGTGTATATATGTGTGCTCCTGAATAGGGACCTTTTTGGTCAACGGTATATCAGCTCATGTTCTTTTCGATTTGGGAGCTACCTGATTGTTCATATCTCTTGCACTTAGCAAGAAGTTCAGGGAAGCTCCGGGGACTCTGGATTCCTTGCTTGAGGTTGAGATTGCAGATGACCGCACTGTGAGTGCTACGAGGGTATATCGATATTGTGTCCTGAATGTATTTGGGGAGAGGTTTCGGGTTGATCTGGTATCGATACCGTTGCAAGGGCTGAAGGTGATTGTCACGATGGACTGGTTGGGGGCCAATGGGGCCATGGTAGATTGCGAGCGCCAACTGGTGAGAGTTCGAACCCTAATTGGGGGAGAACTAGTTATTCATGGGGAAAGGGCCTCACAGGGGCTAACCCTCTATTCAGATGCGAGCGCTAGGAGACTTCTCTATCAGGTTGTTTGGGATTTTTAGCATACATCACAGATACGAGGGTTGAGCCCACGATAGATTTGGGAAGTGTACCGGTTGTATGATATTTTTGGGATATCTTTCCCAATGAGTTGTTAGGGGTGTCTCGAGAGAGGCAAGTGGAATTTCGCATTGATTTGGTGTCGGGTGCTGCTCCGATGGCCAAGGCACCGTACCAGCTAGCTCCGCCCGAGATGCAGGAGCTGTCTACGCAACTTTAGGAGCTGCTAGACCGAGGTTTTATTCGTTCGAGCAGTTCCCCGTGGGGAGCACCGATCCTGTTCGTGAAGAAGAAGGACGGGTCACACAAGATGTGCATTGATTATTAGGAGCTGAACAAGCTAATGGTGAAAAACCATTATCCTCTCCTGAGGATTGATGATTTGTTCGATCAACTGCCGGGTGTATCTTGGTTTTCCAAGATTGATCTTTGGTTGGGGTACCATTAGATAAGGATTAGGGATGAGGATATATCAAAGACAGCTTACAGGACGCGGTACGGTCACTTTGAGTTTGTAGTGATGTCATTCGGGCTCACCAATTCCCCAACAACATTCATGGATCTCATGAACAGGCTGTGTAGGCCGATGTTGAATCGGTTAGTGATCATGTTTATCGATGATATCTTGGTCTATTCTAAGACCACGGAACAACATGAGCAGCCTCTGAAGGAGGTATTAGAGACACTGAGGACAGAAAGGCTTTATGCCAAGTTCTCAAAGTGTGATTTATGGTTGAGAGAGGTGCAGTTTTTGGGGCACATCATAAACCAAGAGGGTATTTTGGTTGATCCATCCAAGATTGAGGCAGTGATTCGATGGGAAGTACTGAAGAATGTAACTGAGATTTGTAGCTTCTTGGGTCTAGCAGGGTACTATCGGAGATGCATCCATGATTTCTCCAATATCGTCGTACCTTTAACTCGTTTAACCAAGAAGAATGTGACATTTTGGTAGGGTCCAGACCAACAGTTGTCTTTCGAGACCTTGAGGCAGAGGCTATGTGAGGCTCCGGTCTTATCACTACCTGATGGGTTGGATGATTTGGTGGTGTATTATGATGCGTCTATCACAGGCTTAGGCGATGTTTTGATGCAGAAAGGGCATGTGATAACGTACGCCTTGAGCTAGCTGAAGCCTCATGAGGCGAACTACCCCACTCACGACTTGGAATTGGGGACAGTGGTGTATGCCCTCAATATCTGGATACATTACTTGTATTGAGTTCGATGCACCATATTTATTGACCACAAAAGTTTGAAGTATTTGATGAATCAAAAGAACCTGAACATACGACAGAGGAGGTGGTTACATGTACTGAAGGATTATGATTGTGAAATCTTATACCACCCAGGGAAGGCCAATGTGGTGGCCGATGCTTTGAGTAGCAAGGCGGAAAGTGCTCGGTTTAGGGATGTTTGTTTGAGGATGACAGTGATCTCTCCAGTTTTGGATATGATCAAAGAGGCTTAGGTGGAGGGTTATTTGTGATTGATTAATATATTATAAAAATTTTGGTTGCGTTCATCAGAAAAATTTGATAGGATGGATATTTGAGAAAGAGGTTATTTGTGATTTATTAATATATTATAAGAATAATATATTAATTGAGAAATCATATTATTTAATTGGTATTGATCAAGAATTAATTTGGAATTAATTTAGTGATCAAAAGAGACTAATTAAATTTGTAGGGACTGATTAAGTAAATTAGTGATATTTATAGTTTGGGCTAATGATCCATGTTGATTAAGAATGGAGAAAATCTTTGTAAGAGTCCATGAAGAGTTAGTCCATAAGGCTAATAAGTTATTGGATTAAAATCCCAAGTGAATTATGTTTACAAGTTGAAACCCTAGGAATTCTAAATTATAAATAAAGCCCCTAACTTGCTAAAATTGGTGCTAAGACTCTTAAGGTTAAACTCTAGCCGTTTTTGAGCTTTCTAACCTCTCTCTCATCATCTTCCACTTGTTCATGGTGTTTTTGACTTGTTTGAGGCATCACACTTGAGGTGCTAAGCTCTTAAAGGCCAAGTTCTTCAAGCTAGAATAAAGAGGTAACCTTCCAACTAGTTTTTATGTTGTATATCTTCATTTGTATGGTAGTTATAGGTTTCATGCTTTGGATGATTTTGTTGCATGTATAATTAGAGAAAACTTAGATCCAAGGCATTAGGGTTGTATGTGCACCATGGGATGTTAGAGTACACAAAACCCAACAGTGGTATCAGAGTCATGGGTGTTTCTATTATATTGATGCAATTGTGTTAATTTACAAAGCTGAAAATTTTCAATTTTTGCTGTCTGATTGCTAGACTCGACGAGTCCGATGAGTGGACTCGCCGACATGGATCATCTGGGGATGAACTCGTCGAGTCCATGCCCTGACTCGACGAGTTGGAAAGTCTGTTGACAAAATTTTTCGAGTTTTTGGCATGTTTTGTATTAGGATCATTGCCACAAATTGTTTTGGTTCATAAAATTTTATTTTGTTGATATGGTAATGATTATTCCCATCCAATAACATGATGATTGCCAATTTTTTAAGATAATTATTTGATTTTGTGAAAAACTAATTATTTGTAAAATTTGAATCATTTTGCTACAAGATTTGAATTAGATCAATTTAGTAAAAGATAAAACGATATGATTATTTTATTAGTTTAAAGTTTGATCTAAATGTTTCTTGAAGAGTTTCATAACTTGTCCTCAAGTTGTGGAACTTGAAAAGTCTCATTCTTGAAACAAATTAACTCCTTAAGTTATGGAATTCAAGAGTCTTGCAAGGTTACAAAACTTTCCATCAAGTTTAAGAATCTAAAAGGTTTTGAAGAGTTTCAAAACTTGCCCTCAATTTTTGGAGTTTAAAATTTGATTAAATGTTGTAATTGTGAAATATTAAATTCTAAACCTTTTGGCTTCATAACTTAAATTTAGACTTAAAAGTTTAATTATGGCTTTGTTGATAATTAATTAAAAGAGTATTAATAAATCCATAATTATATAGTTTGAGTTTAATTAAATTAAAAGTCTAGTTTAATTAATAGATTAAATCACCTAGTATTTTAAATGTATAAAATACACCCATATACTATATAACATTAAAAGTCAAATATATTATATATGTAAAAGTTCAAAAATTCAGTCTTACCGTTAGCAGACCTCATTCACATAGCTAGTCTATAAGGGGTGTTTAAGGAAGCGGCCTGTAAAATGACCACCATTGGGTATGCATTCTTACCCACCGTACCCTTGACCAGTGGAGGATCGTTAGCTAAACGGGTTTGACAAGACATCTAAATCCTCATTAAAAGTAGGGAACTCTCCGAAAAAGTCCCAATATTTTACCCTGATTTACGAAAAAATCTCAAACTAAAATTTGTTTATGAAAAAGTCCTGATTACCGGTAAAAATGACGATTTGGCCCTATTTTCCCGGTTTACCAGTTTCATTACTTAACCGGTTTTAATAAAGTCCCATTATTTTACCATAATTTACGACTAAGTCCCAAATTATGGTAAAATAATAGGACTCCAATGATAATTATGGTAAAATAATGGGACTTTAATGTTTCAGGGTAAGTAATGAAACCAGTAAACTGAGAAAATAGGTTCAAATCGTCATTTTTACCGGTTTTTGGGACTTTTTCATAAACCAATTTTAGTTTGGGACTTTTTCGTAAATTAAGGTAAAATATTGGGACTTTTCCGGAGATTTCCCTTAAAAGTATAATGAAATATAAAGTAACTAAACGTTTTATAAATTCTCAATCTTAATTACTTTAAGAAAAATGTGAATTTGGTGCTAATCCATGAAATTGCACATTGCACCTTATTAGTTAGTTAGTGGAGCGTGTTTGGTTAACTGGACCACTAATATAGACTAATGAAGGATGGTACTGGGTTTCTCACAAATTATCATTGATCAATGGAGCGTCTGTGGTTAACCGGCACATTGATTAGGTGGTTAATGACATCGAGAGTACCAAGCTAATTTGCATGGTTATTCACACGTTGTTTGTGATCCTCGGTATCCAAGTCACAAAGTTGGAGGGCATAATCGAGATTAATCATGCCATTGAAAAGTTCAATGAATCTCAAAAGAATCTTGGAATTTCAATTATTTTAAAACCTAATATTCATTTTCGTTTTTCATGGTGGAAATTGGTAAATCGTCATGTACCCACCTTCAAATATTTTGCAATTGGATTACGGCATCCCTCTTCTGAATTGCAGAATTTTGTGTTGGGTCCTAGCCTTAATATTCCATTTTGGGTGTTATATTAAGGACTTAAATCAACTAACTTGAATTTCTCCCTTTTTAAATGTCTAGTTCTGACAACTATGGTCTACCTTATCCTTTTGGAAAAGGCTTTCCTTATAAATATGATATTCCACAAGATGATTGAGGTGAAAGATTAATCCATTCTTCATGTTGTAATGGAACTTCTCTTCCTCCATCTCCTCCAATAGTTCTCCCCGACCCACATGTTCGTTGAGTTGAAAAGTTCAAGAAAACTCAAACCCTATTGGCAAGAAAACAAGGAGATGGAACTAGTGACCTCGGATATTAATGAAATCTATAGAAGAATTATCTATCGGAATAATACTCTTACAGATCTATTAACATCAAGTATAGCTAAGCTAGAATAATGTATGACCTCATGTCTTGGACATGAAGCTACATATTGACAGACTGGGAATGTTGGGTGTCGTGTTCCTAAGGAAGTTGGTTGTTGACTTGGTTCTTCATTAACTTCCTAAGTCATATAGTGAGTTTGTTAAAGACTACTATGTGACAGACTACGACGTGACCCTTATCGATCTTACTTATTCGCTTATTGCTGATGAATCAACAATGATTCCGCACACTTGTAAAGCAAACTTGATTGGAAGATCTACTTCCCAAACTTCAATGGACATTGACAATGGCGACATTGGAAGTCCATAAAAACTTTCTCTTCCCAATGGAAAGGGATTGGTCAGGGCCAAACCGTTTGACCAAATAGTAAAGAGAAAGGCTAAGTCTATGATTGTCACGTGCACCATTCTGAGAGAGTATGTTTGTTTCTATTGCCAAGAGAAGGGGCATTAGTTGCGAAGCTGTCCTAACTACCTGAGAGATCTAAGAGATGGTAAAATCAAATTGTATGGTTCTACTTCAGGTAAGTTCATTATCTAACTCTATTAAGTTCCTACTTATAGATTCTTAATACATGATGTGATAAGATTGCGTTTTGATGTTTTGTAGGATCAAAGAAAAGAACGGAAGCTTAAAGGAAAAGCATGCCGAGTCTGATGGCGAAGAGATGGATTTCGATTGCATTCGATGATCAACATTGTGAGCTGCTACTTAGGAGTTATGATAGATTGCTTCGAAATATGTAGTGACATAGTTTTCCTTTGTAGTTGCATTGTATGGATAAGATTTTCCGCAATTTTAATAAATAAAGAAAATTTTGATGTTCATTTTATTTTATATTTCCTTGCAATGGCATTTGTGAAAATTGATGTTTGTATGTTTCTATTTTTAGCAATATGGAATTGATTCTTTCTGTTAGAACTAAGTTCTTTCAGGGTCGAATGATTCTAAGCAAGTTAATGAATAATAACGTAATAAAGAACACGAGAATTGCACTGAATATGTGGAATGATTATAACTTCAACACCTCAGATGAGCTCGGCAAAGAACTTCAACTGTAGAGGTGTTTAGGGTTACAATGATAAACGTAATGAACGACAACTGTCTATCATGCATACATGCATGCATATTTATATCAAAACCCTATTAGCTAATCTAGATAACTATCAAACTAATCTAGATAACCACGGATAGACAGGCCCAATCCGGATACAAAACTTATGGCCCAAGACGCAACACAAATGGATTCAACAATATCCCCCTTTGCGTCTTTGGAGCCGAAACTTCATTCTCTTTTAACAACAGTATTCTTCTTCACAGTCTTGAACACCTTCGGTATGATAGCTAACAGATAATGGCGAAATGTAATGTACCACCGAAGCATGTCAGTGAAATTCTTCTTATCAGCCTCTAAATTCTACTTGCATCGATGTATGATGTTAATGATATGCTCCAAGCAGTCTGTTGAAAAGAGATGTTTATCAACTAGAGCAAACAGAAACCTGTGAGCTTCATCCTTCATGAACATGACAGTAAGATGTGTTGAATCTATCTGTCCCAATTTCATCTTGTTCACATCACCAAGTTTCGGTGTAGTCTTCACAGTCGTCTTCTTATTCATCACCTTTGCTATCTCCTGATCTATAGTAGCAATTTCATGGATGTAGGAGGCCAACATTCTTTTCAAATGTTCTAATATAGGCTCATATTCCTTAGGATCAGAGAGAAGAATGTTGAACAGCAGAATCCAATCATGTGGATAGAGATTGGAAGATCTGCTAGAGAGATGATTGACACCGTGTTTGCTGAACCACGAGTGGTCTTGAATTTGACGTTTACAAATTTCCCAGCAGGCGAAGGTTTAAGTACCTTGACTGAAATGATCTTCTGTGCGCTCCAAGTCAGATACTGTGGTTGACCATACTTCAAGTAGAAGTCTATCAATTATCTGTCAACCTTCGGATAAGGAAAAGGAACCTCAGCAGTCGCCTCAAAGCAATGAAACGTAAAAGCTTTTCTGGTGATCAGCATATCAAACTGCGAGTCCTTCGAGTTATCACAATCAAACGAAGCAACTGGTTCCAACCAATTGACAGAAGGAAACTCAATCGCCTGATTGATAAGTGTCTCTCTTTTCCACTCGGGAAACAAAGCCTTCTTGTATTTCTAGGCATCTTCTTCTTCTTTGTTTCTCCTTTCCCCCTCTTCATCTTCTTTAGCAATTTTCATAGTCTCATCCAGCTCTCTGTCTCTTTTCTTTCGTTTGAGAGCTTCAGCTATGGTTTCTTCTGTATCACTTTCACTTTCATCAATGGTCTCCATTGGCTTCACTTTTGAACCAGAACCTGAAGCCACATTAGCCTTCAGTTCTGTTGTGACTTTCGGTTGAACACCTTCTACTTTCACACTTACTCTCGGTTGAACAACACGAGCACTACTCTCTCCCCCTTGTTTTGGAGATACAACCCCCTCTGAAACACCATTCATTTCACTCAGTATTGCAAGGGCAGGAAGGATTTTGGATGTGAGATGATTGCGAATGGTAAGAGTCAACAAATCCTTCACTTCACTTGCACAGCTTTTATACATGGCCCGTTGAGTTTTCAACAAAGAGATTTATTTTTGAGATTGGTCTAGTTGCACCTTTTGAAAATCAATAGTGGCTTTGTGTTTGGCCAGATCCTCCTTCAAGGCACTTTCGGTTGCCAGATTAGCATGAAGAGCATCAAAACGAGAATCCACTGATTGTAAGAAAGAAGTGGTCTCGGTTTAGAGCGATGAGCATACAGCTTCGAACTTAGTGCTCTCATCGTGAAGGAACTTAGAAAAGGAGTCCACAGAGGATTGTACCTTAGCTGCATTGGCGTCAGCATGAGCTTGCAACGAATCAAGGAAAATATGAGTTGTGTGAACAACCTCAGTAACCTCTGATGTGGCCTTTTTACAAGTAGAGGTAGACTCATCAACTACCTTAGTAGACTTGTCAATTGCCTTTGTATATTGCTCTATGGCAGTCTCCAAAAAGGCTTTAAGAACCACACCACCATAAGCTTTGCTATCTTCGAGCAATCGATCTAACTTGTCATTAATGCCCTGTAAATGTTGACTTGTAACAGGAACATCAGCATCATCATCAATCGGAAGCCTGTAAGGACTGAAGTAGATGGAGTCAAATTCCTGATCTTCTCCCCCAAGAGTAGCACCAGAATCAGTAGAGTTGGTTGGTGAATGAGGTTCGGTGATGATAGGAGTTTCCGTTGCAGTAGTGGTTGTGGATTCTGTAATGATTGGAGATGATAAAGGAATTGTGGAAAAAGGAAAAGAAGTAATGGGAGGTGGGGGTGGTAACGTTGTTTCTTGAGTTGTGACGGGTGGAGTAACAATAGGAACAGAAGGAGGAATGGTTTGTTTTGGTGATGGGGGTGGAGTTGGATTTCGGTTGTTATTGGGAGATTCTGTTGGAGTAGGAGAATGGGGAGGAGTATTCTCTCTAGGTGAGTCATGATGAACCTCTTCTTCCGTATTCTCCTCATTGTCATGTTCTGAGCTTGGAGGAGTGGGACTCTTAGACCTGCGAGCCATCTTCTTTATCTTCTTTTTCTTTTGCTGAGAAGAATCCCCTTCATCATATTTATGTTTACATGACTTGGAGGATTAGATTTTCGCTCCACTTTTGGTTCTTTCTTGGAAAATCCGCTTCCCTCTGTTGTTAGGTTTATCCAATGCATCCAGTGCGGCCTTCTGCTCTGGAGAAAGTACTCTTGGTCTTTTAGGAGGAAGTTTCCTATAATCAGCCATAACATTGCTCTGTTGTGAAACACATCGATACATAGTTTCAGGAATGGATCCATTATGAGGAAACTTTAGTGGATCCGAAAGAATGATCTTCTTCATGTGGAATGTGGCTATAGAAGCAAGTAGAGCATCCTTCATAACTGGAATCTCTAAAGAGTTGATAGCTTTCCTTGTAATCAGAGTCCAAAATCGTCCACAAGAGACTTCAGAATGCCTCGTCGACGTATGGAGGCTCTGCACCACCTGAGACCAGATTATTGAACCATAATCAAGATTGATTCTGTTGTAAAGTCCGTAAAGAATGGTGAGGAAACCCTTGTTGGTACCGTCTGAACCACCACTTCGTTCTACTAAACCCTTAATTAGTAGAGTGAGCAGGCCATTCCATTGAGACGGTAAACAAGATTTCTTTACTTTGGTAATTGTAGTGAGCACATCAGTATATCCCATCTCCTACATCATCGAGAATAGATGATTCATTGTGATAAAGTCATGTGAGATTGCAGAGGAATCGATGGCAAGATTCAAAATCGAACAAAACTTCACCTTCGAAATGGATGCCTTCTTATCGTGGATGACAAAGTAGACGTGTTCTTTGTTTTTGTCATAAGTCGTTGTAGAATAAACTTGTGACAATAGCGACATTGGTACTGCTTCAACCTGGGTTAGGGCTAAAACCAAGGGGAATACTTCAAACATTCCACTACATGCAGCATATATGAATCATACAAGAACGGATTAAGTTCCATGATCATATTTTGGTTAGGTTTAATGGTGAGCAAGGATGATGATGCCGTTTGATCATGTACTGAAGAAGAAGTCGCCATTGATGAATGAAGAAGGAAGATGAATAGTGTAAACTTGTCATGAAAGTTTGAGAGAATTTAGTGTTGGTAAAAGACAAATAAAACGAGAAACCCTTTATATACCATTTCCGGGAGAGAGAACACCATGTTGATAATGACGTGATCACTAAAACTTCACTTGAAAAAGCACGATGTGACAATGTGGTTACTCCCAGGGATACGTCAGCACGCATGGGTTTAGAGACCGTTCAAATTCACACGCATTAATCTTATCTTCAATCGGCGTTTGAAATTCCATGATAACCCCTTAATTGGCTCCACTAGATAAACCAAAATTCAAACCAATGAGTAACTAGAATGTGGGAAAATAGAAATTTTCGTGCATTAGTGTGACAAAGATAAAGAAATAAAGCAAATGTGTATGGGATGTGAGTGATGTCTTATTTTAGACAGAAATCAGAGGATTTGGGGCAAGAATCACTTCCTTCAAAGTCAAGAGAGACTTGAAGTGCTTGTGTGTTTTCCCGAAAAATACGATCAACTGTTTGTTAATAAACATTGAAAGGCTTTTTTTTAATCATAGGCTTAGGGTAGCTTATCTTCAACCGAACTTTGAGTCTTAACATAAAACCGAACGTTGGAAGAAGTACTTGTGAGACCGATGTGATCTACTGAACAGGTAGGTTGGATATAGTATTTAGTGACAAAAGAGAAAGCAGAAATCTCAAAAAAAAATAAACTGGATCTCTTTGGGAAGAAATGCCTTCGTAGTAGACAATTTCATAAAATACCACTCAAAAATAAAAAGAGATACCATTAGGTACTCAGTAAGTGCTTAAATAATTAATTCACCGTCAATTCATTATTGGTGTTGGATTTTAGGTTTCACTCAGCATGTGGTATACGTATCTAAGATCATAAACACAGATGTTGTGTAACCATAAACCTCAGTGGTAAGAACCGAGAGTCTCAAGGGTTACATTGGTGAACCGAGAGTAAATGGAGAATATAAGGGAGGTGGGTAAAGAACGAAAAGTACCTTCTGCTAGATAGATATGACAAAACAGAAAAACTCTTAACTCATATGAGAAGAGTAAGGTAGCTCTAGACAGAGTAGTTGTGATCAGCCTGATTGGGAAGAAACGATAGGTATAGATCGAATCATTAAGGCTTGCTCAAAGTCGTAGAGGCTTAGGTCAGCATGCAGCAGCATGCTTCTAGGGACCCTTAACTAGTTCTTATGGAAATTAAATATACCTGCCTTAGATCCATATTCTGTTATACAGGTACTCATATCACCTAAGAAGAACAAGAAACACACCATACAGACCAAACAGACAAATAACGAGACAAAAAAAATATTTTTGAATTTTTCTGAAAAAGAATAAAAACAGAAAGATAAATGATTTTTGGATTTTGTAATTTTCTGAAAAAGAATAAAAACAGAAAGATAAAAAATTTTTGGATTTTTGAAATTTTCTGAAAAAGAATAAAAAAATAAAGATAAAATATTTTTGGATTTTTGAAATTTTCTGAAAAAGAATAAAAAAAAAGATAAAATAATTAAGTTTAAATCAAATAAAAGACATGAGAAAAAAATGTATAAGATATACAACTGAAACTTTATCTTAAATGAGTGAAGCGAAATAGACCGAGCGTTCGGTTCATTTCAGCTCCTTAAAACTCTAGAGCCAAAATAGACCGAGCGTTCGGTTCATTTCGGTTCCAGAAAATTACGGAGCCGAGATAGACCGAGCGTTCAGTTCATTTCGGTTCCCTAAAATTCCAGAGCCGAAATAGACCGAGCGTTCGGTTCATTTCGGTTCCCGAAAATTATGGAGCCGAAATAGACCGAGCGTTCGCTCCATTTCGCCTGTCTAATTTTTAGTGAGATATTTGAGAATTCGGTACTGACTTTCCTTCCACCATGCCCAAGCCTTGTTAAATTTTGTTAAACGTAGCTTCAGGTAAGGCTTTAGTAAAGATGTCAGCCAGTTGATCAGCAGATCAAACAAAGTGTACTTCCACGTTCCTATCTTCTACATGATCCTTGATAAAATGATATCGAAGTGCAATGTGCTTGGTTTTTGAGTGTTGCACTGGATTGTGACAGATCCTAATTGCACTTTTAGAGTTGCAATAAAGAGGAATCTTCTTCATGCTTAGCCCATAGTCTCTCAGTTGACTTTAAATCCATACCACTTGAGAAGTGCAAGATGCTGCAACAATATATTCAGCTTCGGCTGTGGATAACGAAACACAGGTTTGTTTCTTGGACTGCCAGCTAACAAGCTTCCCGTCAAGAAATTGGCATCCACCTGTAGTACTCTTTTTGTCTAGTCCACATCCTCCTAGATCAGAATCAGAAAAGGCTTGAATGAAGAATCCAAATCTTGCAGGATACCAGAGACCGAGAGATGAGGTTCTCCTCAGGTAACGAAAAATGTTCTTTACAGCAACCATGTGAGGTTCTCTTGGATTGGCTTGAAACCTGGCACAATAACAGACAGAAAACATAATATCTGGTCTACTAGCTGTTAAATACATAAGGGACCCTATCATTTGACGATATAGTGTTATGTCCACAGCAGGTTTATCCAAAGACGAGGTTAGCTTAGTGCCAAATGCCATATGAACCTTCACTTTTCAATCACCCTTCATACGGAATTTCGTCAGCAAGTTCTTTGTATAGGCCTCCTGGTTGATAAATATACCTTCTGGTCCCTGTCTAATATTCAAACCAAGGAAAAAATTAATTGGACCCATTGTGCTCATTTCAAATTTAGTCTCCATCAACTTCCTGGATTCAGCTGTTAAGCTAGGATTCGTGGAGCCGAAGATGATATCATCAACATAAATCTGAACGATCATCAAATGTTCTCCTTCCTTCTTACGAAAGAAGGTTGGGTCAACCGAACCTTGTTTAAATTTTGACATTTTCAAGAAGCGAGTTAGTGTTTCATACCAGGCCCTCGGTGCTTGTTTTAGACCATAGACAGCTTTATCTAGTACATAGCAATGATCAGGGTATTTTTCATTCACAAAACCAGGTGGTTACTCAACGTTGACTGTTTCTTCTAATTCTCCTTTCAAGAAAGCGCATTTGACATCCATTTGGAAAACTTCAAAGTTTTTATGATCAGCATATGCCAAAAAGATTCTAACTGATTCTAACCTTGCTACTGGAGTGAAGGTTTCCTCATAATCTATGCCTTCCTCTTGACAATATCCTTTTACCACCAACCGAGCCTTGCTACGAATGACATTCCCCTCTTTATCTAGCTTATTTCTAAACACCCATTTCAGGCCGACAACAGAAGCATCTTTCGGTGTGGGAATCAACCTCCAAACTCGGTTGCGTTCAAACTCATGGAGCTGATCCTGCATTGCTTGAACCCAATCAGAATGATCAAGTGCAGCATTTACAGTTTTCAGCTCAATTTTGGGAAATAAATGAATTAAACATACAAAATTCAACTTTAGAGAACAATGCATTTTGTTTCGCCTTCAGTTGAGATCGAGTAAGAACACTTTCTGAAGATTCACCAATAATTTGTTCTTTGGGATGGTCCTTCGTCCATTTCACTAATGAAGGATAGTTTGGATCATATTCTGGATTCAATTCAGCTTCTACTTCTATTTCAACTTCTAATAAATCACCCTCGCCTTCGTCAATAGAACTCTCAGTCTCTTTCTCCCCCTCAACTGGTGAAGTGTGTCCTGAGGCCGTATCAGAGTCTGCATCCCCTGTGAGAGTTGGATTCTCCCCCTCGATTGTACGACTACTCGATGTTTTTGAATCCGTATATTCCTTTTCATCTGGACCTTTATCCATTGAGGAGGTAATTGACTTCTCCTCCTCGACAGAGACTTCAGTTGTCTTTGGTGTTGTCGAGCTCTCCCCCTTGAACGTTGAATCTTTGTTTGGAGAACCAGTTGATGACGTAGTACCTGTAGGATCACTTTCCATCTCTTTAGCAGCTTCGTCTATTACCTTTTTGAGATTATCGATTTTGTTATCTGCTGCTTTCTCTTCTGAATGAATCGCCTTTTCTGGTTCATCAAACAGCCGAATATATTCCTCGAACAGGCTGGATATTGGAACCGAGACTTGTCCAGATTCTGGGAATATGTCACCTAGGTCACCTTCAGTCCTCTGAACCTTCTTCATATAATTGTCATCAAAGGTGACATAATAAGTCTCTTCAATATTTTTGGAGCATTTATTCAACACTCTGTATGCTTTTGATGACATAGAATAACCCAGAAATATTCCCTCATCAACTTTGACGTTAAACTTATTTCGCTTCTCTTTAGAGTTGAAAATAAAGCACCTTGAACCGAAGATGTGGAAGAATTTGACATTCGGTTTCCTATTGTTTAAGATCTCATATGGAGTTATAGAGAATCTCTTGTTGAGCAAGGACCGATTCTGAGTATAGCGAGCAGTGGCAATTGCATCTGCCCAGAAGTATAATGGTAGGGAAGCAAAACTGAGCATGGTTCTGGCTGCTTCGCATAAAGAACGGTTTCGTCTTTCAACAATCCCATTCTGCTGTGGTGTATAAGGCGCCGAAAAGTTATGAGTTATCCCCTTATCAGCCAAAAAGTCCTCAAAATCTTTGTTCTTGAATTCCAGACCATTGTCACTTTTGATGTTTCTCACCATCTTCCTTAGTTGTACTTCCACTTGCTTGATGAATGCCTTCAGTTTGGGAGTTGCATCTGATTTCTGCTTAAGAAAGAAAACCCAAGTGAAGCGTGAAAAATAAACTACAATGACAAGTATGTACCTACTTCCACCGATACTCTCTATAGCCGAAGGTCCGCACAAGTCAATGTGCAATAGTTCAAGTGCTTCAACTATCTTCGTATTTAGGCGTGTGGGGTGGGTCTTTCTACTCTGTTTGCCCATCTCACATGCAGCACATAGATGCTATTTATCGAACTTGAGAAGAGGAAGGCCTCGAACGTGATCACATAGTTGCGATAGACGTCGATGCCATAACCAACTTTCAACAGTGTTTGCCTTTGACAGCAGACAAACAGCTGGTTTCCCTCGAATTGGGTTGAGATTCAGAAGGTACATCTCTCCCTTACGTGCAGATTTCAGCAAAACCTTCTTGGATTGTTTTTCAATTATTTTAGACCCCTCATCATCAAATGATACCTTCAAACCTGTGCCCACAACTAATTGGGACATGCTGATGAGGTTGTGTTGCAATCCCTTTACATACGCCACCTTTCTGGTAGAGAAGTCTCCGTTAGTTATCATGACATATCCTTTGATTGTTCCATAGGAATTGTTTACATACTTCACACTCCCACCATCTTTCAGGGACCGAAACTCCCTTAGTTCTTCCTTCCTTCCTATCATGTGACGTGAGCAGCCACTGTCTATATATCATTCGTTGTCAAACTGCTCATCACTGATTACCTGCAAATTCAAGCAGATTTAGGAACCCAAAGTTTCTTGGGTCCGAGTGAGTTTTTCACAGAGAAAGGAATAACAGAATAAATATCAACCAAATATGTTCTTTTTACTAAAGTGGTTTGATCTTTTCTTTTAATGGTATACACCTTGATTTTAGTTTTATCTTCTTTAAATTTTGGTGCATTTGCTGGTGTGGTGTTAGATGGTTTAGGATTTTTCTTTTGATTCCTAGGGTTAACTGGTGATTTCTTATTTTCCATCTCAGAGTCTGGTATTAGCTTTCCTTTTCCTTTAATGTCCTTCATAGAATTTGTTTCACCTTGGGACTTTGAGGAACCGAAACTAGGTTTAGGACCAAAACTGCGTTTAGGACCGAAACCAGATTGTGAACCGAAACTCGACTTTCGGTTCTGGGACTTGGAATAGTAGGAATTAGGACTGAAATTTTCCTTCAATTTTTACTTTCCATTGTCCATTGATCCTTTCCTAGGAGGCTCATAGTTGGAGTTTTGAGAATTCCATCGCCTTTTTCGTTCATTGAGATTCTTGGCATGTCTCTGATTTCTCAAGCGTTTATGTTCGGCTAGCTCCTTCTGAGATTTGTGGATATTGAAGTTGGCCATCGGTTTCTCCTTTTGAGTTTCGGTTTTCTTGTTGGACACTTTTTTTTCTGCACTATTCTGTTGGATTAATGTCTAAGTCCATAACTATAATTGGTAAGACTTGACCCGACCCGGCATGGTCCATTTGGGTTGCATGGCATCATGCACTTGGATAGACTATAATGAGAGAAATAAGACACTTACGGTTATTAATATATTATAAGTTCTAGTATATTAATAATAAGAATAATGAGATTATTTAATTAGTATTGATCAAGAATTAATCTAGAATTAATTAAGTGATCAAAAGAAGACTAATTAAATATATGGGTTGATTGTGTAAATCATTCATTCTTATATATGTGGGCTTGTGATCCAAGATTCCTTATGTTGGACTAAGTCCATGGGGTGACCCATGGATACTCCATGGAGGTTAAAATCCATGGAGCATAAGGAATGGGTAAAGTCATGAGTTACATGGTGTAACCCTAATAGCCACCATATAAAAGAAACCCATGGCTCAAGAAATCATGACTATGACTAACACTATGTGTATGTATGAGGGCTACACGATTTCATGAAGTGTTCTAATTTCTCTCTAAGTTATTCCAAGTGCTTATGGTGTTGTGTGAACCATTTGAGGTGTCACACTTGGGGCACTAAGCACTCAAGCTTCATGAAGACAAGCACTATCAAAGAGGTATGTATTCTATCTTGTTATATCCATTATTTTGTATGCTAGATTAGGATAATACCTTGGATGTTCATATTTGCATGTATAATAGAGAAAACATAGATCCAAGGTATTTAGGGTTGCATGTACACTTAGGAGTGTTAGAATGCTTATAACTCAACAGTGGTATCAGAGCCTAGGCTTGTTTTCTTGTTATACCTGCAATAGAAGCTGAAAAATCGAGTTTTGATGCTGTCAGCCCAGCTGACTCGCCGAGTCCATGAAGGGACTCGACGAGTCCAAGGCAAAATGCATCCAACTCGCCGAGTTGAGTTCATGCACTCGACGAGTTGGACCCCAGACAGCATATCTTCGAGGTTTTTGGCTAGAAATGGACTAGGAACATTACCCTAAGTTGTTTTGAACTTATAAACTTGTTTTTTAAATGTGGTAATGTTCATGCTAATCCATTTTCAAAGATAATTGTCAATAGATTCATGTTTTGTATTAGTTTAAAGGTTAGACTAATTACATGAAAAAGTTTGATTTGAATTATCTTGTTCTTATGAGTTGCTTAGATTAATAGAAAAGTTGAGTGAAAAAGTTGTTTTCAATCCAAATTAATCTAAGAGTTGTGTAACTTATCCTTAAGTTACATGAAGAGTCACATTAAAGACTCATAAAACTCATAAAGTTGGCAAAGGTTACAAAAAAGATGAAGAGTCTTGTCCTTAAGTTATGGAGGTTCAAGAGTCACTTCATTAATAAATAAATAAATAAAATATGTAACCTTAATTAATTCCATAAGTTATAAAATAAAGAAAAGATTAATTCTTTATTAGTTTAAAGTCTTCCATAATTTGTCCACAAGTTATGGAACTTGAAGAGTTTTTGGATTAAAACTACTTTAAATACATAAGTTATGGAATTAATTAGTTTTGAATAGTTTCAAAACTTGCCCTCAAGTTTTGGAATTTGTAAAGTTTTCTCTTATGAATACTTTAATTCCAAGTTAGCCCTTAGAATTTTAAAAGTTAAAATTCAACCCTTATACTTTATAATATTATAAGTTAATAATATTTATATGTATAAGAGTAAAGTCGGTCTTACCGCTAGTACGCCTCATTCACGAAGCCGGTCTATAAGGTGGGTATAAGGTTGTTGCCTATAAAATGGCAACTTAATGGGTGTTCACTCTCACCCACCGCTCGCTTGACTGGTGGAGGGTCGTTAGCCAAACGGGTTTGACATGACTATAATTCTCCCTTCATTAAAAGTATTAATGATAAATACTAAGTAACTAAACTTTTAATAATACCCAATCTTAGTTACTTAGAAAAATGTGAATAAGGTGCTAATCCACGAAATTACACTTTGCACTTTGTTTGAGTCGGTTAGTGGAGTGCGTGTGGTTAACCGGCACACTAACTCGTATTTAACAAGGTAGGCAAAGGGTAACTTAATGTTTATCATAGTATCGATGGAGCGTGTGTGGTTAACCGGCACATCGATTGAGGGATAAACACTTAAGGGTACCCAGTAATTTGCATGGTTACTTCACACCTTGTTTTGTGATCCTCGGCATCCCAGTCACAAAACCTGAAGGGCACACTCGAGATTGAAACATGCCATTGAACAGTTCAATGAATCTCAAAAGATCTAGGAGTTTCAAATCCAATTAAAACCTAATAATACATTTCGTTTATCTTGGTGGAAATTGGTGAATCGTCATTCACCTACCTTCAAATTGTTTTATAGCTTGGATTACGGCATACCTCTTCTAAGTTATAAAATAGTTTGTTGGGTCCTAGCCTTAATATTTCATATTGGGTGTCATATTAAGGACTTTAAAATCAACTATCTTGAATATCTCCCAAAACATGTCTGGTTTAGACATTTATGATCTTCCCAAATATCTTGAAACAAGCTTTCCTAATGAAGATGATGTCCCATGGATATCATACTTCTTTCTCCTCCTCCAATTATTCTCCCTACCCCACAAGTTCTTGAAAAGTTCAAGGTCATTCAAGCCCTATTGGCAAGGTAAGTTCTTGGTGTGATCACATCTTGGAGATGTAGTCACATATTGACAAGCCGGGAGAGTTGGGTGTCAAAGTCTTGAGAAAGTTGATGATTCAATCACTTTCTAAGTCACATAGTGAGTTCCTTTGGGACACCTATGAAATAGACTATGACAAGACCCTTAATGATCTTATCTATTTGCTAAGATCAACTTCCTGAAACTTTATGGACATTGACAATAGTGACACAGGAAATCCAGAAAAAAGCATTCTCTTCCCAATGGAAAGGGATCGGCCATAGTCAACTCGATTGAACAAATGGTAAAGAGAAAAAACTAAGTCTGTGATAGTCCCGTGTACCATTATCAAAGGGTCCATATGTTTATATTGCCAAAGAAAGGGTCATTATTTGCGAAGCTGCCAAATTTACCTAAGGGTGTTAAAGTCAATAAGATTGACTCTACTTCAGGTAAAAGTCCACTACTCTAACTCTGTTAAGTTTCTATTCTGAGATTCTTGATGCATGATGTGACTGGGTCACATGGTGAAGCTTTAAGAATCAAAGAAAAGTAAAGGAACTTAAAGAAAGAATATGTTGAATCTGATCGCGTAGATGGATTTCTATCGCGTAGTTTGAAGATCGGATTCTTGAGCTACTTCTTAGGAGTTATAAGATATTGCTAAGGAATAGATAACAACAAGTTTTTCATATGGGTTGTAAGGATAAGTTTTTCCGCATAGTTTTAAAATAAAAGAAATTTTTTGATTTTATTTATTTTAAAATATCCTTACAATGGCATTTGAGGAGAAATTGTTGCTTATATGATTCCATTAATAGCAAGAGTGGAAATATGAATTTGATTCCGTCATTTGTGGTAATGTCTAAATTTATCAAATAAAGGAAAGATTCTCATCACCCAAGTCACAATTGGACCGGAACTTGGAATCATGCAAGGTGTATAGCATGATGAATGAGAACTTTCAAGTATTGGAAAAATTAAGACAAATTACTTGTTCACATGGATGTGTGAGTCAAGTAATGGACTAAGGGATCGAGCACATAGTCATGTGCATTGATTAAGTCCACCACAAAAGATATAAGGCTATTCGTCATATTTTACTAGAGTTCAGTAAATATGATTATACTTACAAGCTTAAGTGTAACTCTGAGACATTGGAAAAAGGTTCCAATGTAAGGCAGAGCGAATAAGAAGAATCAAATTAGGCAGAAGGATAAAAGTTTCTCAAATCTGAAAAGATGGGAGAGTACTTTAGTATCAGTTTTGTGATCATCTTAATGATTAAGAAACCATATCAAAATTAGTTCTCTAAGGAAGTCTTAGTTCATTCTTATGACTAAGAAGAAGGGATCTTGAAATTGTTGAAATGGTTAAGTCAAGAAGATGAGTCATACTTCGTTCCAGTACAAGTCTTAGAGTCATACTCCAAGAGTGTAATTTGAGTGACATGTCTTAAAGAAGGTTTAAAAACACTTGACAAATGTAAGAGTAAAAGTTTTCTACTCTTGTACATTTGAAATTGGTAAGTTGTGATGTTTTGGATAAAACAAAGACCAACTTCGGCCAATTGTGTGAAGTGTTTGTCTTGACTAGAATCCACACTATCTCTTGAATGTCTGACAAGGAAGTCTTATATGTCAAGAGGACAGTGGGAGTCTTAAAGGTCTTGAAATTCTCAAGAACTAATCAAGAATGAAACCTGAAGTTCTTCACTAGCACACGACTTGAGGTTTATAACCTATCGTGTTGACATATTCTGTGCCCATTCTAGTTAAAGTTGGCTTTGCATATGAGTTCTTAGAGTTCTCAATGTGTTGCACAACAACTTGGAAGCAATGGTAGGCTCTTGAGCTGCCAGGTGGCAAGAAATTAAGATTGAGTTCAATCCATATGGTTTTGGATTTGTCATTATCCTTGTCTTGTGATTATGGTTTTGACAAATTCATATGGGTAGGAACTCATACACCATTAAATCTAAGTGTCATAAGGTTTCTCTCCGATTCATGAAAATGATGGTGAGGAAACACTTCCACTAAGTAGATTTTAGCTAGATAGCAATTGGGATATTTGCATTCTCAAAGTCGTTAGTGGAGCGTGTGTGGTTTACCGGCACACTAACTTGGACTTGTGAGAAATGGCAAAGGTAACTATGATTACGGCATCCCTTTTCATAGTTCTTAAAATTGTTTTGACACACCCATGAGCTATCTAAGGGAAGGTGTATGTTTTTGATAAAGTCTTATCAAAACAATCTAGTATCAGAAATCTGAACTTTGGTCAATAAAGTATTGATTTCTAGAAGTCCAGCTGATTTCTGAATACATGTCAAAGCTAGTCGGAGCATAAGTGTTATGCTAATAATCATCGTGTTAGTGGGAGCATGATAATTACAATAAGTATTGCAAGCTAGCAATGTTAATTATAGAAAACAAAAGGTTTCAATTGGGAAAAAGTTGTTTTGCTATAATTAAGGGAGAGGAAATTATACTTCATCTCAAATCTATAAGCTTAGATCGTGAGGTTTTAATCATTTAGTCAAGGATATATATGAATTTCATGTTGGAATGGCTCAACATAAGGAAATTCTGTATATGGGTCCATTATTTGCGTTCTTAAATTCGATTATGATTACCGCATCCCTTTTCATAATATGAATTATGAGAACTTGGCAAATAGAAATGGAAATGTTATAGCAAAAGACTGGTTTAGTCTTTATGTGAGACATCATGAATCGTGTCCTATATGCTTCGGATATAGGACCGGTTACATGTGCTATATTCATCCTTTCTAAAATTTTCCAAATGTCTAGGGCATTAAGAAGGGAAAAAGGTTTAGAACTGGATATGACTAAAAGGATTAAACAATTGTCAAGGACAATCTAAGGTTTACCAAAGATTGGTTTCTCAAGGACAATTGGAAGTATAGTGATAATTCTGGAAGGACCATATTGACATAATCTGTAAGGAGGCAACTCTTGTTCAGAAGTGATAGTCGAAATGGAATCTGGAAATGTTTCAAAGTTAGAATTTTCAATCTGTGTAAGATTAAGGAAACTTAATGCAAGAAGGATGGTTCCAAGGACTTGATCTTCTTTGGAATGCTCTGTAATGATTGTTGTTAAGTCTTTCTGACTTTGTGCACAATCATTACAAGAGGATCAATGCATATAAGTTTAGAATCTAACAGATTTCAGTAAATGACATGAATTTGGAATTCTTGCATTTGCAGTAACGATTTGGGAGTGTGAAAAGAGAATCATTGAAGTTATGTTCATTTGATCTAGTTCACAAAATAAAGATCATAGACAAACATATTATGCATACTTGGTGTATGGCATGACTATTGTTTAGAAAAACATAGTGTGCATGCTTGGAGCATGGGACAACTATTGTTTTAAATTCAAGAATAATGTTGATAGCTGAAACAATATACAATGAATAATGTGTAATCATATGGTGATAAATAAAAGGAGTTTTATTTATATTCATAAGTTCTGAGACCATATTGGATTCAATTATTATTGTGTTTCACTTTGCATGTTTTTGACTTCCCGAATAAACTAGGTTATTCTTCCGGAATGACTAAGTTATTCAAACCATCCACAGTCGGTCATATGTTGGAAGTAGATATGAATTAAGACTGTCATGGGTTGGCTTGTAGAGGTCTAAGTTGTTGGACAAAGGGCTACAACACTCATGAGTGCTCATAAGTTCTGAGTATTGGATTCAACCCGCGCTCATTGGAATCACTTCATGGATTTTATCACGAGTGATCATGAGACGATAATATCTTATATTCTTCAAACCTAGAGATATGAGTTGTTACTATGAGTTGGTTGTACATTGATTGCACGAAACTGCATTTGGTAACTCGGTGCTATAAAACGTGCCTTTGTGTATGATTCAACAAGTAGTAGAACAAGCCATATGAGTCGAAGTTTATCCATTCCTTTTACCTTCGGGATAAAAGCGATATCTGTAGGCCCCTCGATGATTTGATGATGACAAATGGAAGTGCTCGGCCGGGCCAGGACTGATTTGATTTGTTCAATTAGTCAGTCGTCATAAATCGGAAATCGGGAAACAACTAATGGACAGAGAGAATGATTATAATCCATGTCTCAGTCCATATGATATCTAGAATGGAGGAATATATGATCCCTTATCTAATGGACAAGTCGCCTTTTTCGTTCATTGAGATTCTTGGCATGTCTCTGATTTCTCAAGCGTTTATGTTCGGCTAGCTCCTTCTGAGATTTGTGGATATTGAAGTTGGCCATCGGTTTCTCCTTTTGAGTTTCGGTTGTCTTGTTGGACACTTTTTTTTCTGCACTATTCTGTTGGATTAATGTCTAAGTCCATAACTATAATTGGTAAGACTTGACCCGACCCGGCATGGTCCATTTGGGTTGCATGGCATCATGCACTTGGATAGACTATAATGAGAGAAATAAGACACTTACGGTTATTAATATATTATAAGTTCTAGTATATTAATAATAAGAATAATGAGATTATTTAATTAGTATTGATCAAGAATTAATCTAGAATTAATTAAGTGATCAAAAGAAGACTAATTAAATATATGGGTTGATTGTGTAAATCATTCATTCTTATATATGTGGGCTTGTGATCCAAGATTCCTTATGTTGGACTAAGTCCATGGGGTGACCCATGGATACTCCATGGAGGTTAAAATCCATGGAGCATAAGGAATGGGTAAAGTCATGAGTTACATGGTGTAACCCTAATAGCCACCATATAAAAGAAACCCATGGCTCAAGAAATCGTGACTATGACAAACACTATGTGTATGTATGAGGGCTACACGATTTCATGAAGTGTTCTAATTTCTCTCTAAGTTATTCCAAGTGCTTATGGTGTTGTGTGAACCATTTGAGGTGTCACACTTGGGGCACTAAGCACTCAAGCTTCATGAAGACAAGCACTATCAAAGAGGTATGTATTCTATCTTGTTATATCCATTATTTTGTATGCTAGATTAGGATAATACCTTGGATGTTCATATTTGCATGTATAATAGAGAAAACATAGATCCAAGGTATTTAGGGTTGCATGTACACTTAGGAGTGTTAGAATGCTTATAACCCAACATATTCTTGGTTAGAACTTTCGGTTCTTCATTTTTCTTGGCTTTAACTTTCGGTTCTTCCATTGCTTCCTCAGGAATTTCTTTGGTTCCACTTGTGCTTGGTTTGTCAAAACCGGAGGGTGTGTTGATAGGTTCTGCAATGTATCTTCCTTTAACCCTCCATGTATTCTGCTCAGATAGGCCAACGGTTTCATCTACGTTGTCAATTTGAGCAGACCAGAAGTAGTCATCGCATCCTTCAACATTATCTTTATCGACCAAGATTCTTAATTCTGATGTTTGCCTTTGAGTGAACCCAGTAACAGCATAAACCTGATTTGGCACAGTCTGAACCTTTTAATAGACCATGGCCTTTTCCTTGAGTTTCGGTTTCTGTTCTTTTGACAGACGAGCAAATTCAACCGAGTTTTCTGAGATTAGTGGTTTTTCATTCTCGGTTTCATTTTTCATAAACTTAGAGCAATCAACTTCGTCCACTACTGAGATTTCATTCATCTCGCTTTCCATATCAAATTCAAACGTACTTTCTAAGTTTATTTTATGTTCATTGTCAAGTTTGGCAGTTGACAGATCGAATGATTAAATAGTTTCAGATTTAATTTTTAGCCTATCATTTTCATCTAGGATATCTTTTAGCATGCTTTTGTGTTCCTTAGAGTCGATGAAGGTTCTATGTTTTCCAGACCTAGCCTATAAGACATAGATGTCTCTTCGGAGGACACTTCTGATTCACATTCTGCTATGATCTCATCTTCCTTAAATTCAAGAAAGGGCAATATCATTTTATGATTTTTCTTTCCAATTTCACAGCTTAAATGTAATTGAGTAATATTAGTATAAAGACGCTTAGAAATTAAACAGAAAACATTTCTTTGTTTTAAAAACTTTAAATTGTCTCTTTGCAAATAATACTTTCATCCCTAGCTCTAACTAACTCTGCTTCCTTCAGCTCAATCCACATTCTTCTTTCCTCACTTTTTGAAGACAACCTGCTGAGTTGGTCAGTTAGGTTAGAATTCACTAAGCGAGTTTGTATGAGGCTACTACTTAGGTTAGAAAATTTAAAGTTTAATTCATTTAATTCTTCTTGATAATCTGTTTTTGGAATTTTAAGAGTTTCAAGAAGAGATTGTACCTTTTTGATCAACCGATCGCAGTCGTTGATCTTCTCACTCACTGGCTTAGCCGCAAAACACTTATTCTCAATCAGGTTCAGTTCCTTATCTGCACTTTCGGTTGATGGATCAGCAGTGACAACAAAACACTTTCCATCCGAACTTTCTTCCTTTGCCACAAAAGCCTTTCCATGAGTGGGCCTTCTAACCTCTTCATCTTCAGAGTCGGTTTACCAAACTTCTACACCATCGAACTCATCTTCCCCAACATTCTCCTGTACAATCAGGGCATTCATAGAGCTGTTAGTTGCCTTTTTCTTCTTGATTTCCTCTAACTTGCGCATATAATATGCCTCATCATCTTCATCTTCACCCTATCTCTTCTCAGCCATTTTTCTCAACATGCAATCTTTGGCAAAATGGTTCTTTCCATGACAGTAGTTACAGTCGTATCCAGATTCTCCTGCAAGCTTGCTCTCCTTTTTCTCTTCATCTTTTTTAGAGGAGACTTTCGGTTCATCCTTTATCTTCTCAGAACTATAACTTCCCTGCCAGTTTTGGTTCTTGCTGACAGGAAATTTTCTCCTTGCAAATTTCTTTGGATTTGTGATCATCATCGCATACTCCTCACTTGTAAGGTCACATTCAGACATATCTGACTCTTCTTCTTCTTCTGCAATACTTTTTCCTTTAGAGACAAGAGCCAACGATCCCAAACCAGAAACCACTTTCGCTTCCTTGGTTACTACACTTTCATGGGACTTAAGTATCCCTACAAGTTTAGCCAGCGAATAAGACTTAAACTGTTCATGCGCCTTCACAGTGGAAGCTACAGCCATCCATTCTGGTCTCAGTCCATTCATGAACGTCACTTTCTGTTCGATCAACTTTCTCTCTATTCCATGCTTGATCATCTTGCTTAGAAGATGATTGAACCGATCAAAAGTCTGTATAAGCTTCTCTTCAGGTTTCTGTTCGAAGACTCCAAATTCTGACAGTAGTAGGGTCTGAATGGAGTGTTCCAGATCTTCATTAGTTGAGTAAAGTTCCTTCAGCCTATCCCAGATTTTTTAGCCATTTTGCATGAACCAACTAATCGAAGGGTGTCAGATTGCAGGGTGAATCTTATCATTCGCATGGTCTTCACGTTACACAAGAGCTTATCTTTCTCATCCTGTGGCATCTTCTATACATCTGTCACCAGCTTGTTGTAATCCTTTTGGGACTTAACAGTCGTGTTCGTTCCTCAATGTAAAAACGGTCCAAGAGTGATAGCTTCCCAGATGAGATAGCCATTATCTTCAGATCCAAACATGTAGTCTTCAAAGTTATGAGCCCATACTTCGTAGTCTTGAGTATAGAGTATGGGTACCCTGGTTGTAGATCCAATGTTGTTTGAGATGTTGATGGGGTTTGTATGCGAATCATCATGAGACATGGTGAGCTGTTAGAATCAAACCTGTAATCTTGAGATTAGGGTTTTATCATAAATTGAGTTACCGTCGATATGAAGAAGACGGCTTCTATTTATACGATAAAAGCGGAAACCCCAAAGTAATCTGAATATAGAAGGAATGTGTATTGATCACATAGTCTCCTGCTCTGATACCCATTGTTAGAACTAAGTTCTTTCAGGATCGAATGATTCTAATCAAGTTAATGAATAATAACGTAATAAAGAACACGAGAATTACACTAAATATGTCGAATGATTATAACTTCAACACCTCAGATGAGCTCGACAAAGAACTTCAATTGTAGAAGTGTTTAGGGTTACAATGATAAACATAATGAACGACAACTATCTATCATGCATACATGCATGCATATTTATATCAAAACCCTATTAGCTAATCTAGATAACTATCAAACTATCAAACTAATTTATATCAAAACCCTATTAGCTAATCTTGATAAAACAAAGACCAATTAAGACCAATTGTATGAAGTTTTTTCTTGATAAGAACCCACACTAACTCTTGAGTATTTGGGTGTCAAGGAATGTTTCTTGACAGAGAATCTTATATGTCAAGAGGTCAGTGGGAGTCTTAAAGATCTTGAAAAGGTTCAAGAATTAATCAAGAATAAACCTATTGTTTATCACTAGCACACGACTTAAAGTTTATAACCTATTGTGTTTGGCATTTTCTTGTTTCTGTGCCATTCCAGTTAAGTTGACTATGCATGTGAGTTCTCATCTGTTTTTATATGGCAAAGCATCTTGATCAGTGAAAGTTCATTGATCAGTAAGGGTAAGCTTCTCAATAACATGGAAGCAATGGTAGGACCCTTGTGCTACTAGATGGAAGGAAATTAAGATTAAACTAGTTCAATCCATATGAGTTTGGATTTGTCACAAACCTTGTCTTGTGATTATGGTTTTGACACATTCACATGGATAGGAACACATACACCATAAAATCTAAGTGGCAAAGGTTTCTCTCCGCTTCATGAGAATGATTATGAGGAAACACTTTCACTAAGTAGATTTAAAGAGTTATCAGTTGTGTTAATTGCATTCACAAATTTGAAGATGATTACGACATCTCTCTTCATAGTTCGAATTGTGAGAAATGGCAAATAGTCTGAACATTTGGGACATACTATCATAAGTTCTTAAATAATTTAGACACACATATGAGCTATCTAAGGTAAGTTGTATGAGTTTCAGAAGCCTAGATAAAGACTTATCAAAGCATTACGTATCAGAAATCTGAAACTTTTGAAAGAAAGTCAAATTTTATCCGTTCCTTTTACCCTAAAAGGGATAAAAGTGATATATGTGGGCCCCTCGGTGATTTAGTGATGACACCCTAAGCGCTTGGCCAAGCCTGGACTGATTTGATTTCTTCAATTAGTCAGTCATCATAAATCAAAAATCGGGAAACAAAACATGAATGGAGAGAATGATTATAATCCATGCCTCAGTTTATACGATATCTTGTAGAATAGAGGAATATATGATCCCTTATCTAATGGACGCGTCAGAGTTCGACAGCGGCTTTTGAGAGCTATGATTTCAGGTTGGTTTTTCAAGTCGTACTTGTAGTTATAGTTATTAGACTTATCCATGTGCAAGACTGTTGGATTAGGTGTCTAAGCCCATAACTATAATTGTTATGTACTTGACCCTAGAGCAGCATGGACAGTTTTGGGTTTCTTGCATCAGAACAATTTGATAGGACGGATATTTCAGAAAGAGGTTATTTGTGATTTATTAATATATTATAAGAATAATATATTAATTAAGAAATCATATTATTTAATTGGTATTAATCAAGAATTAATTTGGAATTAATTTAGTGATCAAAAGAGATTAATTAAATTTGCAGGGACTGATTATGTAAATTAGTGATATTTATAGTTTGGGCTAATGATCCATGTTGATTAGGAAGAGACGAAATCTTTGTGAGAGTGCATGAAGAGTTAGTATATAAGGCTAATAAGTTATTGGATTAAAAGCCCAAGTGAATTAGGGTTTACAAGTTGAAACCCTACGAATTCCAAACTATAAATAAAGCCCCTACCTTGCTAAAATCGATGCTAAACCGGGATGTCCAGTTTACATCCAGATTATGGAGAAAGATTGTAGAGGAACTGGGCACTTAGTTACATTTCAGCACTGCTTACCACCCCCAGACAGATTGCCAGAATAGGAGGACGATCCAGAAACTGGAGGATATGCTTCGGGCGTGTGTATTGGACTTTGGAGGGAGTTAGGATACATACCTCCTACTAGTAGAGTTTTCATATAACAATAGTTATCATGCTAGTATAGACTGACCCCTATTTGAGATGTTGTATGGTCAGATGTGTAGGACCCCTGTTTGCTGGGGTGAGGTAGGCCATTGAGTCATGGGGAGCACCGAGGTGGTGCTCAAGACTACTGAGTTGATTCAACAGGTGCACAACAGGCTGTGAGTTGTGCAAAGCCGTCAGAAAAGCTATGCTCACCGACGCCGATCGGATCTCGAGTTTCAGGTGGGGGATTTCATCTTGCTGAAAGTGTCACCATGGAAGGGTGTCAATAGGTTTTGGAAGAGGGGCAAGCCAGGGTCTCGATATATTGGACCATTCAGGATTACTGCCCGGGTGGGAAAGGTGGCTTATCGCTTAGATCTACGGTACGAGCTTAGCCAGACACACAACACCTTCCACGTGTCCCAGCTTCAGAAATGTGTCAAAGACAAGGCTGCGGTTATTTCCCTGGACGACATTCAGGTGGATGAGAGCCTGAACTACATTAAGAGGCCCATTGTGGTTCTGGATAGGAAGACTACGGTCCTTCGCAAGAAGGAAGTGAAGCTAGTGAAGGTCCAATGACAGCGTCGAAGAGGCTCCGAATGGATATGGGCGCTGGAGGATGAGATGCGAGACCACTACTCGAATTTGTTTTCATCAGCTAACTTCAAGGACGGAGTCTAGTTCAAGTGAGGGAGATTTATAACGCTTGTTTTAGGTATCATTTATTTTTCAAAATTTTAGGGTTTTGCACTAAGATTCGACGAGTTGGGGAGCCCAACTCGACGAGTATAGATCTTTTTGGATGCGGGACTTAGGGTCTACCTGACGAGTTGGAAGGCGCCAAGTCAACGAGTAGACACTGGAAAGGAAACCCTAATTTTTTGGGTTTTGTGCCCTATATAAAGAACTTATGGCTCATTTGTAGCCTCCCTCATCGTCCTTACAACCTAGAGAAACCCTAGTTCGAGCCTTTTACCTTCTTGAGTGTGTGAGAGAGCTTTGGAGAGTGATTTTGGTGTGGTTGCGAAGGAATTTGGAGCTTCAAGAGGGTGGAGTAAAGAGAAACCCTAATTCCAACATCTACTATGTTTTGGCAACCATCTTGAGGTATAAAGTTGCTACGTTGACCTTTATTTGCTTAGATCTCATATTATGAAAGTATATGGTCATTTTTGTTGCATAATGGTGTTATTCTTGGATTTGAACTTATCACGAGGATATGGTTTCAAATCTAGACACCTCTAGGCCTCCATGGACATAAAGTTGCTCACTTTATCTAGTCTTAGCCCTTCTCCATTCCCTAAACCTTGTATGAAACATAGTTTCAGCGTTTTAGCCTCTTGAGGCCTTGCATACATGTAAAGTTTGCAACTTTACATGCTATTTAAGTCCTAAGAGACTAGATCTGTAGTTTGGGGCTTTGGATTCAACTTGAAGGACGGAATATGTTAAGACAAGGGAAAACTCGACGAGTTGCCCTGGCAACTCGACGAGTTGGATAGGGTTTTCCATTTTTTGTATGCACAGTGAACTTGGCAAGTTGATAAGATAGCACGGCGAGTTGGTTAGGGTTTTTCCCTGGTTTCAGAACACTGAAGGAACTCGGCGAGTTACTAGATGCACTCGATGAGTTGGTTCAACATGGACTGTTGACCTTGACTGTTGACTTTGAATTTGACCATGGTCGACCAAGTTTGACTTTGAGGGTACTTTTGGGTATTAGGATTATGACAAATTTAGTCACCTGATGGTTGTAGGCAGTTAAGTTGGAGCTACGCATTGGAACTTAGCTTATCAGTTCAACATTCTTAAGAGGTGAGTCTCCTCAGCATACCAACAGGTCTAAGGCACCAAGGCCAGCCCAATATTTGTTATGTGATATGTGGTATGCTAGTTATTTGCGATACTTGCATGAAAGACCTCGGTGGATTCCCGAGGCACTTATGTGTAAGACCTTGGAGGGTTTCCAAGTCATCCTTAGTAATGTAACGACCCAATTTTCAAAGTAAAATTTTCATTTTTAGAGTAGTCAAACATATTCCCATACATTAATAAATCCAATTATAATTGTTTTCAAAGCATAAGTCAAATGATACTTTTATTCAAAATATCAAAGTGTCCCATAAAACGCCTGTAAGAGAGTGCACGTCGTGCCATCACACCTTGCTCGTGCCCTTGGGATCTGAAGTGCCTGAAACCATAAACAAAATTGTAAGCACTAAGCTTAGTGAGTTCCCAGAGCATTCCCTACACATAATCCACATAACATGTTAGCTCTAAAAGCCACCCCTACCACATAACCCATATCAATTAGCTATAAAGCTTCCTCTACGACATAACGCATATCAATTAGCTATACAAGCTACCTCTACCACATAATACATACCAATTAGCTATAAAGCTATCTCTACCATTAGCCACAAGGCTATCTCTACCCTTAGCCATAAATGCTATCTCTACCATTAGCCCTGAAGGCTATCTCTACCACTAGCCCGGAAGGCTATCTCTACCATTGTCCCTAAAGGCTATCTCTACCACCAGCTATAAAAGCTATCTCTACCACATATCAATGCATAACAATGCCACACCTCTATACAGTAAGTAAACCAACTATCAAAAAATGGGTCGGCCTTGGTGCCTTAGACCCATTGGTATGGTGATAAGACTCACCTCTCAAGGTTGATCTGGAAAACTGAAGTCAGATATATCCCATGACGCTCCTCCCAAACTGCCTATAGCCAATGAGTAAATAAATCTGCATAATCACATAAATACCCCGAGGGTCAACCCTGGTCAAAGTCAAGATCTATAATCCATGCTGACCCTGACTCGTCGAGTGTGATCTGACACTCGTTGAGTTACTTGTTTAACTCACCAACTCGCCGAGTCACACTAGTCACTCATCGAGTTCCTTGATGGTTAAGGCCGTAAACTCCCAACCAAACACCCTTGACTGTGAAACCTTGGCCGTGAACCCTTGACCGAAACCCTCTTGACTCGCCGAGTCACTTGCACGACTCGCCGAGTCCCCTTAGTCCATTATGTTTACAGCCCTTTCCAGTGGGACTCAAGGTCCTCAAACTTCACATCGATCCTCTAATAGTGTAGATAACACATAAAGTTGCAAACTTTATGTGCATGCAAGGCCTCACATGGCCATAACACCAAAACTAACCTTCAAACAAGGTTTTCATGCATGGAGAGGGGATAAGCTTATAAAAAGATGCAACTTTAAGCTATTTAGGACCTAAGAAGGTCCATATCTAGAACCATATCACTGCGATAGGTCTAGATCCAAGCTTGATTCCATTTTACCCCAATAATGACCATAAACATCCAAATGGAGATCTAAGACCTCAAGGCTTAAGATGACAAATTAATACCTCAGTAAAGTGTCCAAAACAAACTAGATGTTGGATCTGATGTTTCTCCCTTGATCCTTTTTCCTCCAACTCGAAATCCTTCCCAAGATTCACCAATTTATCTCACCAAGGCTCTGACTTCTCTCACAAGAGGGTTTGCGGCAGTGAACAGTTTCTAGGGTGCAAATAGGAGGCTATGGAGGCTGTTAATAATGTTTATATAGGGGGTAAACCCTAAAATTAGAGTTTTCATTAAACAGCCCTGACTCGCCGAGTCACTTCTAACCTGTGTCCATGATACACGACCCTACTCGACGAGTTGGACTCCCAACTCGCCGAGTGCATGCATATAACCTCCCCAATTAGCAAATTTCCAACCAATACCCGAAACAGGCGTTACAAGTTCTCCAAGCGTACGCTCCCATTGACACCTCCAAGCCTAAAACCTTCCGGATAAAACCTGGGACTCATACAAGAGTGAATCGCCGCTACCCTTTGGCTTCCAAGACCCCAAACGAGTACTTTTAAACTATATGTTACAACTCTCCCCCACTTAAGGTAGACATCGTCCTCGAAGTCATGTATCACCATCCCAGACACACCAGACTACCTGAGCACCACGGCCACAAACCCGGAAATACCCCAGTCTTCCCTGAGAAAATCAAAACCAACCCTCACAGGGTTTTAAAATCTGAAGATGAACGATTTCATTGCAACCTGATCACATCCGCTCCATCTGAAACCTAAAGCCTCGAGATGGTCTGTCTCCCTGACAAACTATCCACATAGAATCATCCTTGAACTAATTCCACAAGAGACCTGCCTAGATAGAATTCTTCCCACTCATAGTACCTTGAGGCTTCTTAAAGTACAGAAGTCACTGACCAAGTGTGACTACCGAACAACCCGTAATTCCATACACAGACTCAAAATCACTAAAGTCACTCCTACTCCTCTTGCTGCCACATGGCTGCTTTCCTGAAGAATGGTCGGGACCTTCCTAGTCTCGACTCGCCTACCAACTACCTGAAACACCGGACACCTTCCTGACTGATTAGCCAGAGACACGCGATCAGCAGTCCCTCATGACCTCCGAAGGACACCTCGTCTGACAACAACTGCACTGGCAATACCTCTTCTCTCGAATCCTTCAATCCTTAATCCATCCGATCATGACAGGCTGACCACCCATAGCCACTGAACCCGATGCAAAGATGTATGATACCAGAACAACTATAGTCTTACATCATACCCAACCTCCTTTGACCCATCTTTTCCAGGTTTCAAATATTGTGGTCCCATCACTGATAGAACCATTCAAGGTACATTTCGATGGCTTGAGCTACCATCGAACCTAACCCATTCATTACCCTAGTATACTACCTTTGATGCCCTTGGCATCCTCATGCTCCTGTATCCCATGTCAAAATCCGGTACTTATTCTGCGCGAACACCGATTCGGAGTCCTCTCCGAAACTGGTCAATACTCCACCACTACCTCGAGATACATTATGCATCATAAAATCTGCTTACCCTTACCTGACCGGTAAATAGACATCCTTAGCCGATCCCCAAGATTACCAGTCTTGCACCCGGTCCAACCACCAGGTTCCCAAGAGACCAAATATCAGGTCCACCTAACCATAGCTCTTCTGCATCACGTACCGCATATCCACAAGATCCTGCAACTCAAGTTCTCAACCCTTGCCTCAATAGCCTTTACCAATTCCAGTCTTAATTTTCATAACCATCCGATCGAATAATCATCTCCAGTCCTGATTCCACCCAAGTTGTGGATTACCCATGACCTTATGAACTAGTCTAAGTCATCTGAATGAATCTGTGAATGCTACAGCTACACTTGTTGACTTAGAACACTTCTTGTATAAACATGATCCCTGACCATAGCCCTATTGCTCATCTATCAATCTGAACACATCACAGCATTGAGCGCCCATGCAGTCTATCCTCCTAGCTGAAATCAAACACTGGCTAGAACTCTACCCAGTTCCTTCCCCAAGATTTTTCTATATGGCGTTAAGAAGACGCGATCCCAGCATTGGGTAGTTTCTCGAACTCCCATCCCTTGCTATCCTATGCTCAGTCGGCCTTAAGGCCGCCTTTCCCCCTACAACGGGGATGTGAAACGCATCCTCGTCTTACACTCGCTTCCATCCTGGATATCTAAATGATTCTCCCCCACTTAGATTCAATTAGGTCCGCTTGACACACGAGAATTGAAGGATTCTCTAAACCCTCTTCCGCCCCAATTGATAATCTACTGACGACCGACGCCTAATAGACCTAGATTACCACGAATAACTCTTCCAAACAACATGACTCCTGAAAACTAGCTAGCACTTCTCGAATCCCAACAATGTCAATGACTCTAGCTGCTCCAACTAATATCACTCTCGCAACACTCGTCGTGCGGTCATCTACAATCTCTACCTTGAGCAGGAAACCAAAGTTCCCGGAGCATCCCGGAACTTCTTGCTAAGCGTAAGTGACAAGAACGATCGGATAGCACCCGAATCAAAACAAGACATGTACCAACATACCATTGACCGAAAATGCCTCATGAAAGCATAATGAAAACATAATTCATACGAATAATAAAGAGCAGAGAATAATAGACACGTACTAGCCACAATTTCTAGCGCTGCCTTAGCCTCCGCAGTGGTCAACAATAATGTGCGGCTCTTCACCGTTGGAGTATCCGCCTTGGCAGGGCGGCCATCGGTAATCCTCACTGTGGAAAGTGTGGGCGCCGCCACCGCCCCTCCTCCCCCTTACAACCTCGGATAGTTGACCCGCTTACGGCCTATCTGGTTGCAGTGAAAACAAATCAAGCCCTTTGTGGGGCAGTCCCTGCTGGCAACATGCATAGCATCCCGTGCTTAAGATACGACAAGCTCCACCGTGCTCCCTACTGCACTTGGCACACCAGCCTTGACCTTGTTGAACCCTGTTGGAAGTGTCTGAGGTCTTAGGCATCTTAGCCTGACCCCCCGCTACCTGCGTTTGCTCCGGCTTTCACTTAGTGCAGAAGTCGAACTCCATCTCTCGTTCCTGGGCCTTTTCTACCATCTCATTCAGGGTTTTGCACCCTGTAAAGCTCACAAACTTCCGAATATCATCCTCAACATGGAATGATACCTCATCCTCCGTATCTCCTTATTGGTGGCATACTTCGGAATGATCAAGGCTCGCTCTCGAAACTTGGCGGTGATTTCTGCCACAGTCTTGGTGGTCTGATGTAAGTCGTGAAACTCCCTCACAAGTCGTTGCACCTCAATATCTGGTGCAAACTCCAAGTCAAATTGCCGAACAAACTCGTCCCAAGTCATCTCAGCCACACCAGCCGCTCCCACCTAACTCGTAACCTCGCTCCACTAATCTCGGGCCCTGTCTCTCAACATATAAGAAGCAAATCCCACATTAGCCGCATCTGGGTAAGAAATTGTGCACTGGGCGTTCTCGATATCCGCCACCCAGCATCGGCTAACAATAGGGTCCCTAGCCTCAAAAAACTCTAGCGCCCCACATGCCTTGAACTACCGGAATGAGGGAGTTCGGGCCCCAACCTGACCCGTAACAATCTCAGCCCTGACTGCCCTGATTCTCTCCTCCATGATCTCCAACATGCCCTCCTTGACCATCCCAAAAAAGATTGGGGTAGCATCAAGGATGCCTCTGGTAACCTCAGTTGCGATAAGCTCGCATAGCCTCTCATCAATAACATCGGTAGTGTCACCTGACCCCGCCCTGGATCTAGATCCCGATCCCGATCCCCCTGCTCCAAATTCTGTCATCACCATGCTGAACTGTAACGTCATAAATCACAACGGTCATGATCTCCATATAAGGGATCTTCCCATACTGTTCCTCCTTGAAGTTGTCAGATCTAACATTGGTTCGGGTACAAGTCCTGTGCTTCCAATAGTATGGGCCCAATACTACCTTCCACACCTACTTGTACACTTGCCCACTACTCTACCTGATAACTCCAATTCGTCCCACAACCAAACCATATCCCACAACTACCGTATACATCAATCTGTGGTTGTCCTAAGATTTCCTATACTTATATCAATCAGACCAATCACAACAAGTTGCCTTTATGCATGAAAATTATACACAGAAAAGGATCAAATAGACTTTCGAATAAAAGATTCTACCCTAGGACCACATCCAGACAAAGAACAGGGAATAAGGCCAAATCAATCATTCTAAGGCTATAAGCTCCTATCCGTATATGATTTTAAAAGCATACACATAACAAGTTCTATACGATAACATGGTTAGCACATTGGGGAATTACTTACTTGGCTCGGCTGATCACGCGCGTTGCACTCTCATCTTTTCCTTCTTTCAAAAGCTTTTTATGTTATTTTTTAAAACTAATTTACCATTTCCTTAGTTTGAGTCGTAACACACCCAAGAGTATGCCTGAATCCCTCAAACCAAGGCTCTAATACCAACTTGTAATGACCAATTTTTCAAAGTAAAATTTTCGTTTTTAGAGTAGTCAAACATATTCCAATACATTAATAAATGCAGTTATAATTGTTTTCAAAACATAATTCAAATACAACTTTTAATCCAAATATCAGAGTGTCCCATAAAATGCCTGTGAGAGAGTGCACGCCGCGCCATCATGCCTTTCCCTTTCCCTTGGGATCTGAAGTACCTAAAACCATAAAAAAAAACTTGTAAGCACGAAGCTTAGGGAGTTCCCCAGAGCATACCCCACACATAATCCACATAAATGTTAGCTCTAAAAGCCACCCCTACCACATAACCCATATCAATTAGCTATAAAGCTTCCTCTACAACATAACGCATATCAATTAGCTATACAAGCTACCTCTACTACATAATACATACCAATTAGCTATAAATCTATATCTACCATTAGCCACAAGGCTATCTCTACCCTTAGCCATAAATGCTATCTCTACCATTAGCCCTGAAGGCTATCTCTACCACTAGCCCGGAAGGCTATCTCTACCATTGGCCCTAAAGGCTATCTCTACCACCAACTATAAAAGCTATCTCTACCACATATCAATGCATAACAATGCCACACCTCTACACAGTAAGTAAACCAACTATCATAAAATGGGTCGGCCTTGGTACCTTAGACCCATTGGTATGGTGATAAGACTCACCTCTCAAAGGTTGATCTGGCAAACTGAAGTTAGATATATCCCATGCTGATCCTCCCAAACTACCAATAGCCAATAAGTAAATAACTCAGCATAATCCCATAAATACCCCCAGGGTCAACCCTGGTCAAAGTCAAGGTCTATAATCTATTCTGACCCTGACTCGTCGAGTGTGACCTGACACTCGTTGAGTTCCTTATTTAACTCACCAACTCACTGAGTCACACCAGTCACTCATCGAGTTCCTTAATGGTTAAGGATGTAAACTCCCAACCAAACACCCTTGACTGTGAAACCTTGGCCGTGAACCCTTGACCGAAACCCTCTCGACTCACCAAGTCACTTGCACGACTCCCCAAGTCCCCTTAGTCCATTATGTTTATGGCCCTTTACAGTGGGACTCAAGGTCCTCAAACTTCAGATCTATCCTCTACTAGTGTAGATAACACGTAAAGTTGCAAATTTTATGTGCATGCAAGGCCTCACATGGCCATAACACCAAAACTAACCTTCAAACAAGGTTTTCATTCATGGAGAGGGGATAAGATTATAAAAAGATGCAACTTTAAGCTATTTGGGACCTAAGAAGGTCTAGATCTGGAGCCATATCACTGTGATAGGTCCAGATCCAAGCTTGATTCCATTTTCCCCCAATAATGACCATAAACATCCAAATGTAGATCTAAGACCTCAAGGCTTAAGATGACAAATTAATACCTCAGTAAAGTGTCCAAAACAAACTAGATGTTGGATCTGATGTTTCTCCCTTGATCCTTCTTTCTCCAACTTGAAATCTTTCCCAAGATTCAGCAATTTATCTCACCAAGGCTCTCATTTCACTCACAAGAGGGTTTACGGCAGTGAATAGTTTCTAGGGTGCAAATGGGAGGCCATGGAGGCTGTTAATAATGTTTATATAGGGGGAAAACCCTAAAATTAGGGTTTTTATTAAACAGCCCTGACTCGCCGAGTTGGGCCTTCCGACTCACCGAGTCACTTCCGACCCGCGTCCATGATACACGAACCTACTCGATGAGTTGGACTCCCAACTCACCGAGTCCATGCATATAACCTCCCTAATTGGCAAATTTCCAACTAATACCGGAAATAGGCGTTACAAGTTCTCCAAGCCTACGCTCCCATCGATGCCTCCAAGCCTAAAACCTTTCAGATAAAACCCGAACCTGTAACGCCTGTGTTTCCGGGCTTGCCATTTTTAGCAATGTAATAGTATAGGTTAACCTTTGTACCCCTTTTTGAAATAATAACAGTGTATTATTTGAGTATTATGTGTTTTGTGCTTAATGGCTTAATTATGTGGTTTGATTAATTAAGAATAAAAATAAGCGTCAAAATTTAAGTGTAAAATAAACCTGATATCTTTGAATAATGTTGTAGTAATTGAAATGAGGTTTCCGAATATATATAGAACGCCCAAATCGGACTTCGTATGAGGAAGTTATGATTTTCTGAAGTTTCGACTTAGCGGTATGCAGCCTGAAATACTCGATTTGAGATCGAGCGGTTTTTAGCCGAAGCAATCTAAATGAGAATCGAAGATCTCGTTGTTGGTATCGAAGCGATAAAAAGTTAGGCGAGAACGGACGTCAAACGAAGAAGTTATGAATTTATAACGAAATTTTCTGTCCCGGCCTATTAAAAAGAAATAATAAAAATAAAGTCAAAATTAGCTGACGGAGTCTAAACAAAAGTTGTAGAGCGTTGTCTCACCTACGCGTGGATAAAAAGAACATCGAAAACGGAGTTCGTATGAAGAAGATATGAATTTTCAAAGTTTATTAAATAAATTGTATTTAAATTTAATCTTTAATTCGGATCTTTATCCGAAGGAGGTGCCGATCTAATCCGAGTTACGCCCCGCATACTCGAGTATGCCCCGCGTACCCCGATGCATGCCCCGCCTCGCACTCGAGTCTTCGGATACGTAAGCAATGATGTTTCGGAGCATTACGCCCCGCGTACTCCGAGGCTCCAGCCTCCTATAAATAGGATGCGAGGGCAGCCGGTTCATTTGCTATTTTTCTCTCTTTTCTCTCCCATTTTGCATCGTTTTGCGTGCCAGAAGTAACCCGAATCCCCGGTAATATTCCCGAGCCCCGAATCAAGTTTTGAAGCCCCGAACATCCCGAGAAGTGCGATTCCCAAGCTGAAGCTCTACCCGCGAGAGTCCGGTTTTTGTGAAGATCTTCCTGATCTGCTGAAGAATACTACTACTGCAAGCCGTAGTGTTGTCCAGTCATCTTCTGATCACGTGAATGTGTAGTTACTTTCTTCTAACGCATAATTATGAAGTATTTTATACGAAATACATGTTACGTGTATAATTTTGTTGTTATGTGTGTGAATGTATATTCACTCTCTTCTATCTCATAGATCTGATTTGTTTTCTATGAAATACGTGTTATGTGGGTGTGCCTCATCTGTTATGTGTAATATATATTGAATGAAAATGCTATACAGGTTTTTTAAACTATGTATGAAAATATATATTTTTATCTACTAATATGTTGGGTAGAACATAGGTAGATAGTTGGTGTGTAATAAACAGATGAGAGGCCTCGATGTTGTTATTGTTGTTGATCTAGTTATTCAGCGGAGTATGGATAACGACCACAGACTCCTTCTAGACAGTCTTGTGGAACGCTAGCAGGTTCATAACCTGTAGGTGTTCTGAACGATGTGCTCACCGGTGTACTCTATCCTCCTCATGGTTGCCTTTAGGATATCTATTGTTGAGGAAACCCGTTAGCAGTGATGTCCGTCCCGATGAAAATCCTAGATTAGGTCCCTTGAGATAGATGTTGTTTTAGGGACGTAAAGTGAGGATAACGGGAACGGGTAATCGGGATAGTGTTGGTTGGTGAAATTAAATATAATTTATTTATTGTGGGTTGAAAACCCTATATGCTCACCGGGTTCCCAAGCCTGACCCACTCGGTTTTATTTGTATTACAGGAAGTGGCGCAAGGGCGTAAGATGGATGAATCATCGAGTTGTTTTGTTTACAAGTCTGTATATGTATATATTTGTTGAATGACTTGTAATGTTATCGTTTATGCTTTATGGTCTGTATCTGAACATGACATCCCGAGTTTTGATTATATAAATGAAAATGAATCTCTTGATGAAATGCTTTGATAAATATTATTTTATCATGTTTTGTTTTGGGAACAAATTCCGCAACTCTTTCAAATCAAAAGGATTTACTCTGAAATTATTATAAAAGCATAAATGAAAACCGGTCTTTTCTGGCCGTGATTTTGGGGATGTCACAATTGGTATCAGAGCATTAGTTTAAGCGAACTAGGAATTTGTAGGATTTCTAGACTTAAACTTAGGATGCTAAGTGGAATTTTGAGATGTGTGTCTGTTGGATTTTAGACACGAGCACTAGTTTATTTTAGGAAAGTTGCCTAAAATGCTTTTACGTGCTAAATGTTATATGTTGTCATATATGATATTATTTGTTCGGATCTACGGTTTGTTGCCAACCAAATCTGAAGGTTTATGTGTTTAGGATTCTAAGCGTATGTAAATGATATTAGAACTAGCATGTAATCGTTTGGAGTACTAAGGATGATTTGAAATCTATTGTGATTGAAGATCTAATTTCACCTTATTCGGTGTATAGATCAAGAATGGTGAGAACAAGGAGTGGCGCTGGAAATGTTGATGAAGACAGGAATCAACCGCCTGTAATTCAACAAGTACCTGTTGTAGTAGCAGCACCAGAACCAATAACAATGGCTGGGGTGCAAGCCATGATTCGGGCTATGTTAGCCGAACAAAGGGAGGAAATGCGACAGGTGTTGCATAATAATAGGGACGAACCTATCATACCTATTGAGGAACCTGAATTGATTCCCGAGCAATCGGAGGAAGGGAACAATAGTCGCATTATGAGTTAAGTTGGGACTCAAGGAGAACGGAGGAACGATCCAGAAAGGAGAAACAACAAGGATGGGCGAATGTACAAGAACTTCTTGGGCGCCAAGCCGCCAAGTCTTTCTGGGAGCCCAAAGCCTGTTGAAATAATGGATTGGATCTCCGAGATGGAGATGGTATTTGAAAGTTGCGACTGTAGCAACAAACAGAAGACCGTCTTTGCAGTTAGACAACTGAAGACTGGAGTCTTAAGTTGGTGGAAGTTGTTGGCAGATACTATGCCATGAGGAGAAGCCCTGAAAATGTCATGGGAGGAGTTCTTGGAACAACTAAGGGTGCAGTATTGTTTAGAGATAGATCTGATTGATCTGAACAATGAGTTCCAAAACTTGAAGAAGGGGAGGATGAGCATAGATGACTATGCTACTGCATTTACTGAGAAGATGAAGTTATTTTCGTACCTAGTGCCAAAAGAACTCTCCAAGATTGAGAGGTTTGCTAATGGACTGCCTGCCGACTTTGGTCCGACAGTCAAGATGGCAACCACTCTGAAAACAGTTGTTTGTGCAGCTAAGAATGTGGAGGCCCAGCAGAAGGAAAAGGTTCTGGAAAGGATAAAAGTTGGTGAGAAGAGGAAGTTCGATGGGACTTCAGGGTCCAACAAGAGAAACAAGCTCTCGAAGTCTGGTTTGAGGGGAAGTGGAGGTGAAGCAAGATGGTGCAACAAATGTAAAAAGAAGCATCATGGAAGATGTGAGATAACGGCCACATGCTACAAATGTGGAAAGCCAAGGCACGATGCAAATGAATGTACCCTCCCTAAGAAGGTTTGCTATAGTTGTGGTGAGGAGGGACACATGTCAAGGGACTGCCCGAAGAAGAAGGAGGCAGCTAGACCCAACATTCCGCCAAAGCCAAAGGCGAGAGCATTCCAGATGACACTGGAAGCTGCTAAAGATGAAGCTGATGTCGCTTCAGGTACCTTTCTCGTAAACACATTGCCTGCCCAAATTTTATTTGATTCTGGAACCAACTACTCCTTTATATCGCATGAATTTGGTAAAAAACTAGCTTTTCCTATTGATAGACTAGATAATTCCTTATTAGTCGAAGTTGCTAGTGGCAAGTTTGTACCTGTTAGCTATCGTATGAAAAACATCTTAATTAATCTGAATGAGAATAAGTTCCACGAGGAATTATTTCCTATCGAACTTAACGGTTTCGACATCGTTTTGGGAATGGATTGGCTTAGCGCCAACGATGCCGAGATTTTATGCAAGAAGAAAATAGTCAAAGTAAACCCGCCTGGGAAAGAGTCGTTTATGGTGTATGGAGATAAACGCAGAGTAAATTATGGAATCATTTCATTGATGAAAGCCAGAAAGTGTTTGGTTAAAGGATGTACGTCGTATCTAGCATTTGTGATCGATGCTAAAAAGGAGAAAAAGGTGATGCAGAGCATTCCTGTCGTGTGTGATTATCCGAAAGTATTTCCCGAAGATCTTCCCGGATTACCGCCTGATAGACAAGTGGATTTAGAATAGAATTGTTGCCAGGGACGACGCCAATAGCAAAAGCACCTTACTGATTAGCACCGATGGAAATGAAGGAGCTAATGATGCAACTTCAGGAGTTATTGGAAAAAGGTTTCATTAGACCTAGTTCATCACCTTGGGGAGCTCCGGTGTTATTCGTAAAGAAGAAAGATGGAAGCATGAGAATGTGCATTGATTACCGAGAGCTGAATAAGGCAACAATAAAGAATAGATATCCGTTGCCGAGGATTGATGACCTATTCGATCAACTACAAGGTTCAAGTTACTTTTCAAAGATCGGCCTAAGGTCAGGATATCATCAGCTGAAAGTAAGGGAGCAGGATATAGAGAAGACCGCATTCAGAACGCGATATGGACACTATGAGTTTTTGGTTATGTCGTTTGGACTAACCAATGCTCCAGCAGCATTCATGGATTTAATGAACAGGGTTTGTAATACGTTCCTTGATAAATCTGTGATAGTGTTCATAGATCACATTCTGATTTATTCAAAAAGCCAGGAGGAGCATGGCAGACACTTGCGAGAAGTGTTAGAAGTCTTGAAGAAGGAGAAGTTGTATGCGAAGTTCTCCAAATGTGATTTTTGGATTCGAGAAGTCCAATTCTTGGGTCATGTGGTCAACCAAGAAGGGATAATGGATGATCCAGCGAACATCGAAGCTGTGATGAAGTGGGAACAACCAAAAAGTCCCACAGAGATTCGAAGCTTTTTGGGATTAGCCGAATATTACCGAAGGTTTATCCAAGGATTTTCTTCGATCGCTACTCCATTAACAGCTTTGACCCACAAAGGAGCTACTTATGCTTGGAGTGATAAGCATAAAGAAGCGTTTGAGAAGCTAAAGAAGAAGTTATGCGAGGCACCGATACTTTCTCTACCCGATGGAGTCGAAGACTTCGCTGTTTATAGCGATGCGTCTGGGGTTGGATTGGGTTGTGTTTTGACCCAAAGAGAAAAGGTGATAGCATATGCGTCTCGACAGCTGAAAGAGCATGAAAAGAACTACCTGACTCATGATTTGGAGTTGGCAGCGGTAGTTTTCGCTTTGAAAATATGGAGGCATTACCTCTATGGCACGAAGTGTAAACTTTTCACTGATCATAAGAGTCTCCAATATCTCTTCAATCAGAAAGAGTTAAATATGAGGCAACGATGCTGGCTAGAGTTACTCAAGGACTACGACTGTGAGATACTTTACCATCCCGGTAAAGCTAATGTTGTTGCTGATTCTCTCAGTCGGAAAGTCAATGTTGAGAGAAAAAGGTCAAGAGCGTTGAGAATAGAAGTTGTCTCAACAATTGTGGAAATTATAAAGAAAGCTCAAGAGGAAGCTTCTGAAAAGAATGACCGAAAGGAAGAACGTTTGGGCAAAACGTTGGTGTTTGGTACAAATGGTCATGGACTGAAGGTATTCCAAGATCGGATTTGGATACCTAAGACAGGAGGAGTCAGAGATCTTCTGATGGAAGAAGCTCACAAGACCATATACTCGATACATCCCGGTAGCACTAAAATGTACAGGGACCTAAAACCCTACTACTGGTGGTTGACGATGAAGCTTGATGTTGCAAAGTATGTGGCTGAGTGTGTGACTTGTGCGAGAGTAAAGACACAACATCAGAAACCATACGGGAGTTTAGAACCATTGCCTATGCCTATGGGTAAGTGCGAAGACATTGCTATGGATTTTGTCACTAAACTGCCCAAAACAAAGAATGGTCACAACATGATTTGGGTGGTCGTTGATCGATTCACTAAGAGTGCGCATTTCATAGCGGCCAATGAGAAATGGTCTATAGAGAAGCTTGTGAATTCTTATGTGAAAGAAATTGTGAGGCTTCACAGTGTTCTGTTAACGATTGTATCGGATCGTGATAGCCGTTTCACCTCGAGGTTTTGGAAAAGTCTACAAGGGGAATTGGGTACCAAGTTGTGTTTAAGTACAACTTACCATCCGCAGAATGATGGTCAGAGCGAACGAACGATACAAATGCTTGAAGATATGCTAAGAGCATGTACCTTGGAATTCCTAGGTAATTGGGATGAACATTTACCTTTGGATGAATTTTCCTACAATAATAGTTTCCACTCGAGCATTAAGATGGCACCTTACCAAGCTTTGTATGGACAAAAGTGTCATACGCCATCTTGTTCGCTTGAGGCTGGGGAAAAGCAGTTTATGGGACCAGAGATGGTTCATCAAACTGCTGAAAAGTTGAAAATAATTAGGGAAACAATGTTAGCAGCTCAGGATCGTCAAAAGAGCTATGCTGACAAAAAGCGAAGACCGATGACTTTTGAAATTGGAGATTCGGTTTTGCTTAAAGTCTCTCCGTGGAAGGGACTTATAAGATTTGGTAAAAGGGGAAAATTAAGTCCAAGGTTTATTGGACCATTTAAAGTTCTTCAGAGGATTGGGAACCAAGCTTACAAGCTCGAACTACCAGAAGAACTGAATGGAATTTATAACACTTTTCATGTGTGTTATTTGAGGAAGTTCACGGGGGAAGTTCCCGACATGATTTCACTTTCGGAGTTGAGAATCGATGAGAACAAAGGTTGATTGAAGAACCAGAGGCAATTGTTGACCGAAAGACTAAGAAGTTGCGATGCAAGATGGTTGGGTTAGTGTTTGTCCGATGGAAACACACGAATGGGCCGAATCTCACCTGGGAGACGAAGAGTGACATGATGGGTCGCTATCCGCATTTGTTTGTTGATGTGTGATTCTGGGGACGGAATCATTCTAAGGTGGAGAGAATTGTAACGCCTGTGTTTCTGGGCTTGCCATTTTTAGCAATGTAATAATCTAGGTTAACCTTTGTAACCCGTTTTGAAATAATAAGAGTGTATTATTTGAGTATTATGTGTTTTGTGCTTAATTGCTTAATTAAGTGGTTTGATTAATTAAGAATAAAAATAAGCGTCAAAATTTAAGTGTAAAATAAACTTCATATCTTTGAATAATGTTGTAGTAGTTGAAACGAGGTTTCCGAATATATATAGAACGCCCAAATCTGACTTCGTATGAGGAAGTTATGATTTTATGAAGTTTCGACTTAGCGGTATGCAGCCTGGAATACTCGATTTGAGATCGAGCGGTTTTTAGCCGAAGCAATCTAAACGAGAATCGAAGATCTCGTTGTTGGTATCGAAGCGATAAAAAGTTAGGCGAGAACGGACGTCAAACGAAGAAGTTATGAATTTATAACGAAATTTTTTGTCCCGACCTACTAAAAATAAATAATAAAAATAAAGTCAAATTAGCCGACAGAGTCTAAACGAAAGTTGTAGAGCATAGTCTCACCTACGCGTAAATATAAAGAACATCGAAAACAGAGTTCGTATGAAGAAGATATGAATTTTCAAAGTTTATTAAATAAATTGTATTTAAATTTAATCTTTAATTCGGATCTTTATCCGAAGGAGTCACCGATCTGATCCGAGTTACGCCCCGCGTACCCCGATGCATGCACCGCCTCGCACTCGAGTCTTCGGATACGTAAGAAATGATGTTTCGGAGCATTACGCCCCGCGTACTCTGAGGCTCCAGCCTCCTATAAATAGGATGCGAGGGTAGCCGGTTCAGTTGCTATTTTTCTCTCTTCTCTCTCCCGTTTTGCATCGTTTTGCGTGCCAGAAGTAACTCGAATCCCCGGTAATATTCCCGAGCCCCGAAGCAAGTTTCGAAGCCCCAAACATCCCAAGAAGTGCGATTCCCAAGCTGAAGCTCTGCCCGCGAGAGTCCGGTTTTTGTGAAGATCTTCCAGATATGCTGAAGAATACTACTACTGCAAGCCGTAGTGCTGTCCGATCATCTTCTGATCAAGTGAGTGTGTAGTTACTTTCTTCTAACGCATAATTATGAAGTATTTTATACGAAATACGTGTTATGTGTATAATTTTGTTGTTATGTGTGTGAATGTATATTCACTCTCTTCTATTTCATACATCTGATTTGTTTTCTATGAAATACGTGTTATGTGGGTGTGCCTCATCTGTTATGTGGAATATATATTGAATGAAAATGCTATGCAGGTTTTTTAAACTATGTATGAAAATATATATTTTTATCTACTAATATGTTGGGTAGAACATGGGTAGATAGTTGGTGTGTAATAAACAGATGAGAGGTCTCGATGTTGTTGTTGTTGATCTAGTTATTCAGCGGAGTATGGATAACGACCACAGACTCCTTCTAGACAGTCTTGTGGAACGCTAGCAGGTTCATAACCTGTAGGTGTTGTGAACGATGTGTTCACCAGTGTACTCTATCCCCCTCATGGTTGCCTTTAGGATATCTATTGTTGAGGAAACCCGTTAGCAGTGATGTCCGTCCCGATGAAAATCCTAGATTAGGTCCCTTGAGATAGATGTTGTTTTAGGGACGTAAAGTGAGGATAACGGGAACGGGTAATCGGGATAGTGTTGGTTGGTGAAATTAAATATAATTTATTTATTGTGGGTTAAAAACCCTATATGCTCACCACGCTCCCAAGCCTGACCCACTCAGTTTTATTTGTATTACAGGAAGTGACGCAAGGGCGTAAGATGGATGAATCATTGAGTTGTTTTGTTTACAAGTCTGTATATGTATATATTTGTTGAATGACTTGTAATGTTATCGTTTATGCTTTATGGTCTGTATCGGAACATGACATCTCGAGTTTTGATTATATAAATGAAAATGCATCTCTTGATGAAATGCTTTGATAAATATTATTTTATCATGTTTTTTTTGGGGGAACAAATTCCGCAACTCTTTCAAATCAAAAGGATTTACTCTGAAATTATTATAAAAGCATAAATAAAAACCGGTCTTTTCTGGCCGTGATTTTGGGGATGTCACAGGATCCATACAAGACCGAATCGCCGCTACCCTTGGGCTTTCAGGACCCCAACCGAGTACTTTCAAACAAGATGTTACAAGTAAAGATGTTAGGGGTTCCTGAGGCTCTTAGGTGTCAGACCTTGGAGGGTTTCCAGGGCATCCTTGGTCTAAGACCTTAGGGGGTTCCCGAGGCACCTACAGTAAGACCCTAGAGGGTTTCCTGGGGATCCTTGGGCTAAGACCTCATGGGGTTCCCGAGGCACCCGGGGTAAGACCTTGGAGGGTTTCCATGGCATCCCTATATGCTTTATGCATGGATTATGTGGTGTATGTAGCTTATATAGCTAATATGGATTATGTAATTATGTGGATTGTGTGGGGTATGCTCTGGGGAACTCACGGAGCATTAACTTACAGTTTGTTGATTTGTTTTAGTTATTTCTGAGCCTAAGGGTAAGGGCAAGGCTTGATGGCGCGGCGTGCACTCTCCGAAATTTTATATGAGGACCCTCTGATATTTGAAATAAAATGTTGATGTTATGAATTTTGAAAAAAATTGTCATTGAGATTTCATATGTTATAGAAATGTTTTGGGTATTTAAAAATGAAATTTTTATTTGGAAATTTGGGTCGTTACAGTGATAAGGCGAAAAATAGAGGCTCGTCGTCAAATACATCGGTAACGGGAAGAAGGGATGAAGTACATAGAGTTGCCACGAATTTGGAAATTTATAATTTGAATTTTCAGAGTCGTTTGAATTTTGAAAAGGAGAACTTAAAGGAGAAAAATAGATCAAGAGAGAAGAAGCAACGAGCTCGAGAGAAGAAGCATAAACATCAAGATATAGAACTTTTAACAAAAATTTCGTTTGATTTTTGAATGTAATGGTTTTAGTTAGATGAATGAAATGTTTTTCTTTTTATTAAGTTATATTTTATTCAATTATATATATATATATATATATATATATATATATATATATATATATATATATATATATATATATATATATATATATATATATATAAGTGTAGCAAAGTGTGGTTTGACACCCACCAGTTTTGTGAGGTGAGAGAAAAAATTACGTGAGAATGCAAAAGTGTGGTATGTATGGTATGACACCTACCACCTTATTACTTATTGTAAGACCATTGATATGATCTTTTTATAATTTTATAGTTTTTTTTTTGAACCAGCAAATCTAATCTACTCCTAAGCTAACAACACATATTCCATCTATGTCCACAACAGGACTTGAACCCTCGACCTCAAAGAGAGAGGGCACCACCTGATACCGTTGGGCTACAAGCTCTTTGGTCTTTTGTTATCTTTATTATTATTATTATTGTTATATTGTAATTATATTAATAATAATAATTGTTATTCACGTATAATTATTACTATTATTATTATTATTATTATTATTATAGTAAATTTTGGTCGGATTTATATAACGAATTATTTCCTCATATCAGAAAATACTCGTTGATTTATGAAGACTATTTCAACAACTAAAGTCGTTCATTGAATAATGTTGGATCGGATTTTACGGTAACTGTATATTAGGTTATTATGTTCAACATTATTTTTCTCATTTCTAACACATATGGTGTTACCGCTAATTTTATTAGCAAACAGTGTTGGTTGATGTGCATCCTGCTAAATGTTGGTCCGCACGACATCACAAATAATATTACTCTTGCTATCACCCTTGTTCATGTTGATCATTATGTAGCTATTTCTAAGTAGACTGACATTTCTAATGATAGATTTTTCAATAGTTTTTCATATCAAACTTATGGGTTTTACATGCAATAACTCGGATAAATCCTCATGGACTTAAGGGTACATGATATGTATTAGATCTAGCCATAACATTGTTAGAAGTAGCATTCTATTGAACAACAAGAACCTTATAACCCTAGGTAGAAGAAAAATGCATACCTTTTGATTGTTGTAGTAAACAATCAAACAAGCATTCTTGAAAAACTCTTGGAAACTAGCACCAGAAATCTCGTATCTCTGATGGTTCACACCTAAACCCTAGCAACTAGGAAAAAAATTTAGGAGAGAGAGGATGAGAGGTAAATTTCGGCTATCTCTTGATCAGAAGGAGCAGCTAGAATTTCTAACCCTAAGGTCCCTGTTATACTTGCATTAGGAATCCATGATAACCCTTACTTGATTAAAATAACAATATCTAAAATCAGGTAATTATCTGGTTTCCTACTTATCTCCAAGGCACATTCTAGAACCCGATTAGACTTCTTAAAACCGTCCATCACTAGGAAGGTTTTGGAATGTCTTTTACTCAACTATTGAACAGTTACAGCTTAGGACTTTGCACTATTAATTAATCCAATCAATCCCAAAATTAATTCTAATTAATTTATGATTAATTCTTAATTAAATAATATTATTTCTAATTAATATATTATTCTCTTAATATATTAATAAATCATGATTGCTATTTATTAATCATATAATAAATCAATACATCAGTCTCTCTCTCTCTGAAAGTTATCTTATCCAATTACCAGGTTTAAGGGCAACCAAAAAAGACTTTGTTAATAATCCAAGTATATACCAATTTATTTATTTTCTTAGACACCTAATCCAACAGTCTCTCCCTTGGATAAGTCTATAACTATAATTGTCAGTATAACTTTTGAATTATTAGTAAAGGATGCTTCCAAAAGCAACTCCAACCTCTAATCCGGCTACTTATTAGTCCTAAGACAAGTGATGAAATATTCTTTCATTCTTCAAGATATCGTATGGACACGTAACATGGATTAGAATCAATCTCATTTTCCAAAACTTTGTTTCATGATTTGCCGATTTGTGATGACTTTATAAGACTTACTAACTGAACACATCAATTTAGTCCTGGCCGGGCACAACACTATAAGTCAACACCAAATCACCAACGACCCAAATATATCGCTTTTCTATTAGGGAAAAAGGAAAAAATAAATTTTGACTCGTATGCTTGTGTCCTTTACTCACCAAATTATAGATGACGATACGTTTTATAAAAAAAAAAAAAAAAAAAAAAAAAAAAAAAAAAAAAAACATCAAGTTACTGATGCGTTTTCGCAATACCAATGTACAACCGACTTGTAAATTACAACTTATATATCTCCATTTTAAGAATATTAGATATTATCATCTTAGACTTATTCGTGCTATATTCCATGAAGTAATTATCCCAGCCTAGGTTTATCCAATACTCAAATCTCCACTTTTCTAAGTACTCATGAACGTTGTAGCAACAATATTGCTATGTATAAACTCGTTAGACAATCTACAATCCAATTCCTAACAGTCGTCCTTCACTACTTACTTCCTAAAGTATGAGCGACTGTGGAGTTTCAAATAATCAAATTATTCAGGAAGTAAAACATGAAAAATGAAACCCCATAATAAACTAATTAACTATGGTCTCAAATCTATTGAATATAATTAATATCCATTATCTAATCACCATAGCAATTGCAACATTATTCATTGTATAATGTTTCGAGTAATCAACTAACCACTTGAAGTAAGCATCAGTCATTCCATTTTATGAGTATACATATTATGCCTCTCTATGGTCATTCCTTTGTGAAACGAACCAACTGAATATTATTCTAATGATACATATTTCACAATTCCAAATTTGTATCACTATCTAATATGTGATGAATTTCCAAATTAACATGCATTAATATCCTGTGATATCAAGATTCCATAGTCTCAAAGACAAAGTCTTTGATATTACAAAATATTCCATTGGAACTTTGTTACTAGAAACAATTCCATGGTAATTTCTAATTCAAGGTACACTCCTTGAACACTTCTCTCTGCATTAAAGTTTCCAACTCACATGTAGATTTTTCAAGTATCTCCCATTATGGAAACATTTTTATATTTCCATATGACCATCAATTCTGATTAAGAACCATCTCAATCCAGAATCATGTCACTATGGTCCATCCAAATTAATATCATACTTCTAACTATCCACAAACAACCAGTCCTTTAGTATAACCTTAAAATGCTCTTGATAGTTGTTTAACAGCCTTAGTCACACAAAAACTAGTCCTTTTCCTCACAATGCTCTAAGCATTTGAAAAATTATAATAAGTGAAGATTATAGCATATGTAATCGATCCTATATTCGAAGCATATGGGACTCGATTCACATAAGTATTTGATATCTGTTCAGTCTTTTGCTATTAAATTGTTCGTATATCAAATCTCCTATGTTGAACCATTTCAACATTATATTAATACATGTATATGACTAAGTTCTTTTAAACTATACAATCTAAACCTTTATATTCGAAAGAAGTATGGGTGCCCTCTCCCTTTAGTCTACTATAGCAAAACAATTCCCAAAATTTGAAATTCGCAAATTGGAAACTTTGTTCCCTACGAACAGTATTGTCAACATGCAATACTAGCATAAAAATTATGATCCCACTAGCTTGGACATGTAGCCAGAAAGCAACTAGATTTCCAGGAATCAATATTCTTGACATACTTACTAAAGTACATATTTCTGTTACACGATACTTAGATAAGTCCCCAACTAGACTTTTTAAGCTTATACACTTTCATTGGATAGCATATGTGTGTGTGTTTAAACCCTTTAAGAACTTATGGATATATGTCGTGAAAATTCAAACAATTCCTTGCTACTTCTTACAATTCGAAATATAAAGAGGGATGATGTAATCATATTATGAATTTGAGAATGGAATTAACACAACCAATATCCGTATTGATCTTTATTAGATCTCATAATCTATCATTGAAAGTATTTATTCGCAATCATTCTCATGAATTAGAGCAAAACCTTTGACACCTAAATTTTATGGTGCATATGTTCTCATCCATGTGAATCTATCATTTCCAACATGCAATCATAATTTAAGGCTTAGGAAAAAACCAAATTCAAATTTAGCTTTCCTTCATGGATTGAACTTCGGTATTCTAAATTTCTTGCGTTGTGGTAGTACAAGGGCCTACCAGTACTTCCATGTTGTTAGCAAGTCACCCACATTGATCAATGCACTTTCACTAACCAACACACTTTGATTTTGTAGTTAAATGAAAAACATAGAACTCATAAGTTTTCCAACTCAACTATAAGTACACATAAATAAGAATGTGTCAACCAAACATGATAGGTTATCAACCTCAGGTCGCGTGTTAGTGATAACTAAAAGGTTTATTGTTGATTGACTCTTGAAACTCTCAAGACCAATATGACTCCCACTGACTTCTTGACATATGATTTTTCTCTCAAGGAACATTCCTTTTCGAGCTAAAATAGATATTCAAAAGTTCGTGTGGAATCTCGATAAGAAAACACTTCATAGAATAGGTCTCAGTTTAACTTTTATTTCTCAATTAACGAAAACATCACAACTCCAATTCTATATGTGCTAGAGTAATAAAACATTTTACTCCACATATTTTGAGGTGTTTTCAACCTTCTTATTTTGAAATGAATTTCAAGATATGATTCATAGTTACTAGAGTATGGCTCTGCAATTTGATTTAGAACGAAGTATGACAAATCTATGACCGAACCATTTCCGACAATGTTCGATTCCTCTTCTTAGTTATATAATTGCATTAAGATGTTCATGGAGGAGTCAATTGTGATACAATTTCACAATTAATAAGATGATCATAAAGCATGATACTAAAGCATTCTCCTTTCTTCTCGTATTGGAGAAACTTTTATCTTTTTGCCTAATAGATTCTTCTTATTCATTTTGCTACTCTTTGAATTTTTTCAAAGTATCAGAATTATGCTTAATCTTATTAACACAACCATGTTTACTGAAACATTAGAAAATCATGACGAATAGAGTTATCGTCATTTGTGGTGGATCTGAATAGTCCATATCAACATGTATTGTATCCATTAGTCCTTTACTTGACTCACATAAACATGTGATAAATGAATTAGTTATAATTTTCCATAAAACAAGATTCCCATATACCATACAATGCAACTTGTTCAATACCAAGTATCTGTCCAGTTGGTGATGAGATTTCTTTTCACTTGGTCAATTAGGACAATACCACAAAGGATATCATAATAATCAAATCCACAATTAATATTGCTAATATTGAAAATGTAACCAGCACTTTCAGAAATGCCATTGCAAGGAAATATAAAATATGGCTACCAGATAAACCAAAATTTCACTTTTATTGAAAATAAATGAAAAGTTTGAACTTGTCCTTACAACGCATAAAAATGAAAACTATGTTTCTAGGCATCTTTGAAGAGTAATAGCAATCTATTAAATTATCCCATCTCCTTAGTAGTAGCTCTTAATTCTATTCTTCGAACCATGTAACCAAAGTCAATTTTTCATGATCAAATTTAGTTTACCATTCTCAACCTTCCTTCTTTCTCTTAGCTCCTTTAATACCATCAAAATTGATCATCATATCATGTATTAAGACTCTATGAATAGGAACTTATAAAACAATGGATTTAGATAATGGATGTACCTAAAGTAGAGTCACACAACTTGACTTTACTATCTCTAAGATCTTTCAGTATTTTTGGGTAGCTTTGTTTCCAATGTCCCTTTAACTGATAGTAAAAACAAATGGATTCTTTGGGTTCAACACGTGGAACGATCCCAAAATTAGCCTTTCTCTTTACCATATAATCAAACAGTTTGATCTTGGACAACCCCTTTCCATTGGGAAGAGAAATCTTTTGGACCACCATTGTCACCATTGTCAACGTCTATGGAAACCTTGGAATTATACCTAATAAGGATCTCTACTTTAGATGTGCTCGTAAGCATATGTTCTTAAGCAACAATCAACACTTGGGCTAGATCAATTAGGGTCATGTTGATATTCCTCATATAAAAGTTCTCAATGAGCTAATCATATGACTATTGAAGCGAGAGAAGAACCAAGTCAATGCCTTGCTCCCTTGGGCAAATAACACCGAATCGATCCAACTTGTCAATGTACGATTTTGTTTTCAGAACATGCACACACACAAAGTTTCCTTCTTTATGTTTACATGACAATAGGGATTTAGTAGTCTCATATCTTTCAACTTAAGGAAAAATGCGACGTTAGGAGAGTCATATGGGGATAAAGTGGAAAAGTTGAAGAAGCATGGTGTCCAGTTCCATCATTTCCTAAGAAAGGAAAAACAATTTCACCTTAACTCGAAATTGGAAGACCATCTCCAGAAGATTAAGGAAAACCATTTCCATAAGAATGTGTAAGACCATTTCTATCTTCATAAGACATTGAAAATGGGATAAAATAGAATTCAAGTAGTTGATTTTAATCCTTAATTACAAACCCATAAATATAAATTAAGGCTAGGATCCACATTTTCGATTCGAACTTTAAAGAGGGATGCCACAATCAAATTTGATTCTATTTTAGGTAAGTAAGGCTTTTACTAATTTCAATCTTATTAAACGCCTAGAAATTTTGAGATTCATTGACTCTTATCAATGACATGTTTAATATCATATTATGCTCTCACTTTTTTGACTGGGATGCCGATGATCACAAACGAGATGTGAATAACCATGTAAACCCGCTTGACAACCTCGATGTCATTTATCATCTCACATTGATGTACCAGTTAACCATATACACTCCATCAACAATGAAAATTTTCAAGATGCCCATCATATCTCTTTATAGTCCCTATTAGTTTGTCGGTTAACCACCCACACTCCAGTAACAACATATAAAACATGATGTCCGTTTTCATGGATTGGCATATTTTCCACATTTTCCTAAAAACTAAGAGTGGGATTTTAAAAATGGTTTAGCTACTTTATATTATTATACTTATTAATGATATTATGTCCTATCAAATCCATTCGGCTAACGACCCACCACCATACAAGAGAGCGGTGGGTAACAGTGGATACTTAATGACGGTCATTTATAGGTCACTTCCTTAAACTCCCCTTATAGTATGACTTCATGAATGAGGCATAATAACGATTTAACTGACTTTTCTTATACATATATAAAACTTTTAATCATACATATAGTATAAGGTATATTTTAAAACTTTTCTAAAATACTAGGTTTAATTTTAAATTTTCGAATTTAAATTTAAAATAAACCAATTATGATTTTAGTCTTTATCTTTTAATTAAAAATTAATTAAATTAATTAGTCATAAGGATAATTAACAAATTCAAGATATAGGATATCAGATTACTAAGACAAATATTCAGTTTTACACAATTAAATAAGTATTATCTAAAGTAATTATCCTAATCCATTTTGAATTAAGCAAAAAACAATTTCGCTGATCGGAGGGTCCACCGTGTCGTGACAGACAATCACCAGGTCGTGGCCGCAACAAAAAAAAATGTGGATTCGAAGATCTCCATGTCGTAGCAGAAGAAGACCACGACGTGGTGCTGCGACCGAATGATGCTTATGTCTTTTCTCTAAGTCGGGTTTTGTTCAAGTTCAACCAATAGATCTAATAGGTTGCATGTACCCTTATATACTTAAGGGTACATGAAACCTATTAGGTCTAGTTATAACACTATTAAAGTAACATTCTATTAAACAACAAGAACCCTATGACACTTGGTAATTTTGAAATTTATAAAAGAAAAACACATACCTTTTGATTGTTGTAGTAAACAATCAAACAATCCTTCTTGAAAAACTCTTGTAAGCTAGCATCAGAAATCTCATTCCTATGATGGTTCACACCCAAATCCTAGCAATTAGGAAAATTTTTAGGAGAGATAATGAGAGGTATATTTCGACTATCTCTTGATCAAAAGGAGTGGCCAAAATTTCTAACCCTAAGATCACTTTTATAGTTGCATTAGGAATCACCGATAACCCTTACTTGATTAAAATAACAATATCTTAAATCAAGTAATTATGTGGTTCCCTAATTATCTTTAAGGAACATTCTAGAACCCTATTAGACTTCTTAAAACCTTTCATCACTAGGAAGGTTCTAGAATACCTTCTGGTCAACTGTTGAACAGTTGCAACTTATGTCATTGCATTATTAATTAACCTAATTAATCACGAAATTAATTCTAATTAATTTCTGATTAGTTCTTTATTAAGTAATACTATTTCTAATTAATATATTATTCTTATAATATATTAATAAATTATTTATTGTTATTTATTAATCATATAATAAATCAGTAAATCAGTCTCTCTCTCTCTCTAAAAGTTATCTTATTTAATTACTAGGTTTGAGGGAAACCAAAAACGACTTTGTTAATAATTCAATTATATACAAATTTAGTTATTGGCTTAGACAACTAATCTAACACAAAGTTGATCTAGGGTGGCGGTTGTTGGATGCTTCAGACGATTTGGATAATTATATAGACTTATATCACTCTCTGAGTCTTCAAGAGGTAAAAAAAAAATTTCCTATATGATTACTATGTTTGATGTCTGTAGTTTTAATTTTCACCACTATTTAACAATGTTTGGTAACATGAGAGACATATGCAACAATATATGTTCTAGATGATGGATTGGTTGGTTCTTCGACAATGCACTAATAAAGGGTGTAGGATGGCTCTATAATTAAAATACTGCAACATAGTCATTAATTAGACTACCACCAACCACATGGACCATTCATGTAATAACAATAATAATAATAATAAGTGGAGGTCAAATACTGACGAGTTTAGAACCTAAAACTACGTGATTTACTATTTAAATGATATCGATAATATATATATATATATATATATATATATATATATATATGTGTGTGTGTGTGTGTGTGTATTAGTTGTGGGTTTGGGTCAGGTCGGGTCGTATAAACAGAAGAAAAAAAAAAATAAAAAAAAAATAATCATACAATACTTAACGATGTCTTATATATTGATATATTTTCACAACTATATTATTATTAATACTTTTTAAAACTGAAACCGATCTCAAAAAACTGGTTAAAAACTGGACCGCTTTATTCATTTATTAATTTTTTTTTTAAATCTGTTTCGGTTAAAATTAACATTTGTGCACCTCTACCTTGAATTGATTATTTATTTGGGCTGTTTGAAATACAAAATACGGACTTTAAAAATCTTCGTTTATCCATTTATTTTTTGTCAAAACATGAAGGTAATATACTAAAAAATAATAAATGCAGGTCACAACTTTTATTTTATATATACCTGTTGTTAAAAAAAAAAAAAAAAAAAAAAAAAAAAAAAAAAAAAGTAGATCAAGACCTACCTTTATGATATGTACACTGGCTAATGAGGTCAAACCTATATAGACTACTACAAATCATATAGACCATTTGTCTAATAATAATAATAATAATAATATAAAAAAAAAATGTAGGCAACAAATGATAAACTATCATATTAGAAAGATACAACTAGTAGCAATAAAGAATATATACAAATAGACTCATTCATAAATAATTCGGCACAGATGAAGGGAACGAGGGTGTTTTGAATGATTGATAGAGAAAGTACATTTGAAAATAAAAAATATATTAAAAACATAAAACTTATTAATTTGATATAGTTATTTGTGTTGGCTGTGTTATGAAGTACGTACAAAACCAATTTATTGTCGATCAAAGACAATATCGTTTTGGTTTTCATGTAAGTGGGCACGTGGTGGAGGCAAACGGCTGCATGGAGGAATTAAGGGTTACTATAGTATATACCACAATTTATTCATAGAAAGACGATTAGTTAAAGAGCTAACAAAAAGTTATTATTAATTTCTGAATATCACTATATTATATTTTTACAAAGCAATAATTTATTCCCAAACATGTTAGAAAACCGATTATAACATGTAAGAATAGATGGTCCCTAAAGAACCAAAATACGACAAAATTTCAAAAATGGTCCTTATAATTTGTAATTTTTTGTTAAATAAGGTTAAAAAAAGTTTATTAGCAAAATAAATTTTCATTTGATGGTTTTGTCGTTGTTTTGGTCCCTATCTCTTAAAGGTTAATAGTTTGACTATTAATTTTTTTTTGAAAATGACCGTTTTATCCCCAATAACCATTTCTATAGTTTTATCTTTTTAGCAAACCAGAAGTACCATTTCCGCAAAAAAAAAAAAAATTATTGAATTACTGTACATTAATTCTTTTAATTAATTTTTTTAATTACTTTCTTATTATATTATTTTTATTAGATTATTATATTTTAAATCATTTTTAATATATTATATTTATATATTAATAAATATTACTTTGAATATTAGTTTTTTTATTGGATCATTACGTTAAATTTATTATTTTTATTTATCATAAGTATTAATTTTTTAACTATTTTTATTTTATTTTAATTTTTTCTTTATTATTTTAAATAAAAATACCAAAAAACCTCGCACACCCTACCTTTACTAATTTATTTTAAATATTTGGAGATAGCATATTTTGGACAACACTACCACTATCACTAAGGCACCACCACCATAGTCGGACCTTCTCCAACCCCTGTTACTATATATATATATATATATATATATATATATATATATATATATATATATATATATATATATATATATATATATATATATATATACACACACACACATGTGAATTCACAAAAACTAAAATAAATACGATAATCTCTCTTCATGAATAATTACTGAAAATTTATGATATATATATATATATATATATATATATATATATATATATATATATATATATATATATATATATATATATATATATATATATATATATATATATATATATATATATTTTAGTTTTTGTGAATTCACATGTATTTAATTTTGCTATTTATTTCAATAAGGGAGGTAATTCGTACACAACAATTTTTTGCTATACACACCAATCTATGCATTATAGAGTTGTATAATACAACACTTTAAAGCACAATTTGTTTTATACGGAGAAAAAATGTTGTGTACAAATCATTTCCCTTTCAATAAACTTATGATTTAACTTTTGATTTTGACATATATAATTTCTCTAAAAATATTTCTACATGAATTACCAAATCCGAGTACTCTCGAATACTGATATTCGTTAGTTGACTAAACGAGTACCGAATAACGAGTTTTACAACCTTGTCACCACCTACATTGACTATGGTGGTTTGAAAACCCTCGATATAACATTATCGCCATCGATGGCGGTATCGGTAACGAATGGTTGGTTAGAGGTTGTATGTTTTCTGAGGTTTGTTGTTTATTGTGTGAGTATTTGACCAATGTATTTTTCATCGAGAATGCTTGACCGCAGATGATGATCGGCGATTTCCAGTGAGATGGTACGACGACGCAAGGTGGTAGAGGGCAACGAATGGAGGAACTGACTAGGAGTGTTTGGATCAGACCTCCTGATGGTTCAAATGGTGGTGGTTGTAGCGGAATATGGTCGTCTTAGTAGCAGATATTGAGGAATCTGACGGTTTGTGAAGAGGTTGTCATATATGACTATTGGCGGTATTGGGTATAACAAGTTGGTGGGGTTTCCACCGAACCATCGATGAAGGTGATTGGCGGTTATCCCACAGATTTTTGACGATGTGAGGCAACAGTTTTGCTTATTTTAACAATTTTGTGGTGGAACCAATAAAATTAAAATTTTTTAGTATTATATATTATAAATTATTAATCCAATAAAATAATATTGTTTATATATAAAAAAATAATAAATTCAACGTAATAATCGAATAAGAAGAATTAACGCAATAAAAAATTTAAAGAAATAATTAAAAGAAATTAATAATTCGATAAAGTAATATTTATTAATAAATGAATATTATATGTTAAAATAAAATTTTTTAATATATATAATAATCCAATAAAAAAGAATTAATCCAATAAAGAACAAATTTAAAAAAATTAAAAATATAATAAAATAATACTTATTAATATATAAATATAATATATCAAAAATATTATTTATTATAATAATCCAATAAAAAATAATACAATAACAAATAAGTTAAAAAATAATCAATTAACAATAATTCAAAATAATAAGTTTTCTTTTTTAAAAATGATCATTATAGTTTGGCAAAAAAAAAAAAAAAAAAACTGTAAATATAGTACCTGGGGGTAATACTGTTATTTTCAAAAAGCTAACAGTTAAGTTATTAAATTTAACAAAATAAGAACAAAAACCACGATAAAACCATAAAATATGGATCTTCTTTGCTAATAAAAATTTTTTAAACTTATCCGAAGAAACCGGCAAACCACTTCGGCAATTTTGTCACCAAAACCTAAGGCATTTCATAGTTTTCACTTTTTATGTAAATTCATTATTTAATAGTTATTAAAAATATGTGCTTCAAATTTGACATAAAAACTTTAAGTTCGGTATGTTTCGCGGTTTTGTCTTTATTATTATTTTTTGTGTGTTAATATCTAATATTTAAAAAGTTTTGTTCATATTTATTCTTTAGCCCGGTTTTTACCTTTTAAAGACACGTCATTTGTGTGGTACTAACTAGGACCGACGTTGAGATGATGTTTCAAAATTATCAAAAGCCCTAAAATTCCTTATAAAATATGTCGACAAATAAAATACAAATATTGAAGCCAAAAAAAACATCAGGTCATTTTTAGTCTGTGTGGTACCAACTAAGTCTTCCTACAGACGTTGAGATGATGTTTCAGAATTATCAGAAGCCCTAAAATTCCTTATAAAATATGTCGACAAATAAAATACAAATATTGAAACCGAAAAAAAAATGTGGGCCTTTAAGTCCATAACTAGGAAATCTGAAGTCATGGTCTTTGCCTCTTTTGGGGATTTCTCGTGAGGGAATGTATCCAAAGTATCTTTTAATTTGATACTTCATATTTTTATAATGATTGAAAACATGATAGTAATATCTTGTCTGTTAGGGTTGATTTATCTAATATTATCTATAATTAATTTACAGCTAACATTTGCAATTTGGTTCGAGACAATTTGTCGACATATCAAAATTGTGTATTTTACATTGAAAAATAAAAATTTATAAGTCCTTATACATTTAAAATGCCTTATATCAAATAATATGCAGTGGCAAGTTTGGGCGATGAATATTAAAAAAAGGATAATGACTTAGAAGGATAATATAGTTTAGGTTATATTCACCTTTAGTTATTGAAGTTATTTTTTGTCTATATACTACCATTAAACTTATTTGGACTGTTCACATTACATCCTTATGACCGGTTAGTTGTTGGGAAAATTAGGGTTTGTGGTGGAGATCTGGATACCAACTTGGATCGTGATATCACTTTACGAACTGATATTTCTACCTTATGCCTAAGTTAGAAGAAATTCAGCCTAGGATAATCCAAGTGGACACTTACGTTTCTAGGCACAGAAACGTAAGCCAATATGCTAAAAGGTTCTATGAATGTGTAATGAAAAACGAGAGCTAAAGAACGTAACCCCCTTATGAAAAGAAGAGTTGTTTATATACTAAACACGATTAGAGTTTCATTAGGGTTGGGCCGTCATTAGTTGCATTGGAAGCCAGTAATATTAATCCGGATTAGGGTTACCAAAAGGAACGAGTTTTGTTAGTTTTACGATAATCACCCTCAAGAAATTGAGTTTTCCATTAAGTTCCCACATGCAAAATTCGGTGAGGTTTTGAGGCACTGCCCCTTGGACCCCAGCCAGGGGATCTGCCCCTTGGACCCCGCTAGGGTCGCTGCCCCTAGACCCCGCCAAAGGGGCGCTGCCCCTTTGGAAACCCCGAACCCGGGGGCGCTACCCCCGGACCCCCGACTAGTCGTCGAACCAGCTTTTGACTTGATCTTATATATGCGTGCACTCGCACAACCCTGTACATGTATTAGAGTACAAATCATGAAGCCCCTTAGCTCACATGTTAGTTCCAGTTACTTAAAATGACATGGTGACACTAAAATCACCAACAATCCTCCCCCATTTTAGTGTAACCCTTGAACAAACATAACCTTATCAACAACAAACCAAACTAGTACATAATGAAAATATCAAAACGATTGAATTTCCACTTAGTATCATACAATTGCAAATACTCGAGAATCAGGGTGTTCTAAGAATTGAACCCGCCAACCCATTTGAATACCAGAAAGTAAAATACATACTAGTTTATTGAATTTCTAGCATAATACAACTTGACACTATTATAAAGCCGTGTGTCCCAATCCTCTCATGATCGTATCAAGGTCAAGTCCACAACCTCTTGAAATGCGGCTACACTTCACAATCATGTAGGTAACTCCTTTCCATGTATCTGCACATACATTTATCAAAGGAATTATTAAGAAGTTAAACTTCAACCTGGCTAACTTGCAGAACCGAACACATACCTGGGATGAATACTTCATGTGTTCCAATCTATAAGTATGAGCTTTCCACATTGAATTCAACTCCTAACATTATATTAGGAGGGAATTGGGTGTCTCATCATTATAGAATTAAATGGACTTTAATCCCATCCCGATTACAGACTTGTGCACTAAATCTCTTGTCAGACCTTTAGTCAAGTGATCTGCCAAATTATGTTGCGATTTCACAAACTCAACCGAAATCACACCATTCATGATTAGTTCTCTAATCATACTATGTCTAACACCTAGGTGTCTAGACTTGCCATTATAAACTTAGGTATATGCCTTAGCCAAAGCGGCAGCACTATCACAAAGGATAGAAATAGGTGCTATCGGTTTAGACCACAGAGGAATCTCATAGACTAAATTCCTTAGCCACTCTGCTTCTTTACCAGCAGCTGCTAACGCAACAAACTCAGATTCCATTGTCGAGTTTGTAATGCAATATTGCTTCTTGGAAGCCCAAGAAATGGCACCTCCCCCAATCAAAAATACCCAACCAGAAGTTGAGGAATGGTCCTCCATGTTGGTAATCCAACTTGCATCTGAATGACCTTCTAAAACCGAAGGACTCCCCAAGTATCTCAAACCATAATTCATGGTTCCCTTGAGATACTTAAACACTCTATTCACTGCTTGCCAATGTTGAGCACTAGGATTGCTAGTGTACCTGCTCAACTTACCCACAAAAAACACAATATCAGGTCTGGTACTTGTCATGGCATACATCAAGCTACCAATAGCCTTAGAGTATTCCAAATGTGAAATGGGAATACCGTTATTTGGCATTAATTTCACACTTGGGTCCATAGGAGTACTCACAGGAGAACAATCGGTAAAATTAAACCGCTTTAGAATTTTCTCATTATAATGACTTTGAGTCATTACCAATCCTTTGTTCATCCTCTTAATTATTATTCAAATTTCAGCCCATACAAAAATTTGACAAGTTTACAAACCATATGCTCTTTACCGGGCATAATAAAACCTTCTGGTTGTTTCATGTAAACTTCCTCGTCAAGATCACCATTTAAAAAGGCTGTTTTCACATCCATTTGGTGAATAACCAGATTGTGGATACTTGCCAAGGCAATCAACAATCTAATAGTAGAAATACGTGCAACTAGAGCATACGTATCAAAATAGTCAATACTGCCTTTTTGTCTAAAACCTTGAATGACTAACCGGGCTTTGAATTTGTCAATGGTCCCATTAACATTCATTTTCTTTTTGAAAATACATTTGCAACCAAGAGGTTTAGAACTCGGAGGCAAATCAGACAACACCCATGTATTGTTCTCAAGAATTGATGACATTTCATCATCAAATGCTTCCTTCCAAAAGGCACTATCACGAGACTCCATGGCCTCTTGATAAGTCTTAGGATCATCTTCAATACTATGGCAATAAGAGTATTCAAGATTAATTTCATCCCTTGAACCTTCCACCAAGTACAGTTGGAAGTCGGATCCGAAATTCTTAGCAATTTAGCCTCTTTTGCTTCTACGAATATCTTGTGGTTCTTGCACGACACCACCATCTTGACTTTCTGAATTTTACTCTTTATTAGCATTAAAAGTCAGATCCTTAGGCCTTTGAATCGATGAAAACCTCATCTCATCAAAAATTGCGTCTCGCGATTCGATAACAGTGTTAATTGAAACTGAATCATTAGGTTCTATTACATAAAACCTATATGCATTGGAATGTTCAGCATATCCAATGAATATGCAATCAATTCCACGTTCTCCCAAATTTTTCTTTTTGGGATCGGTAAGTTTTACAACTGCCCGACATCCCCAAACCCGAAAATAACTCAAATTCGGCTTTTTCTTGAACCAAAGTTCATATGGGACTGTTTTGTTCCTTTTATTTGGAACCATATTTAACAAATAGCAGGCCATTAACATGGCCTCTCCCCAAAATCCTTCACTCAATCCCGAGTAAGACAACATCGAGTTTACCATTTCCTTTAAAACTCGATTTTTGCGTTCAGCAATGCCATTCTGTTGAGGCGTGTAAGGTGTCGTGGTCTGATGAATGATACCCACTGATTGGAAGTATATGGGATCCATATATTCACATCCCCTATCAGTCCTGAGACATTTAACTGGAATGCCCAATTGCAATTCCACCTCGGTTTTGTATATTTTGAATTTTTCTAAGGCCTCATCCTTAGAGTGCAACAAATACACATAGCAAAACCGAGTGCAGTCATCAATAAAGGTAACTACATACTTTTTATTCCCCAAAGAAGGAGTGGAATGAAAATCACACAGGCCACTGTGTACAAGCTCCAAAACAGCTGAATTTCTAGTGACACTAGGAAAGGGCTGTTTTGTCACCTTTATAAGCATGCATGTTTTACATTTATCAGATGTCATATCAAAGGCTGGAATTAATCCATCTTTTGACATCTCATGCATACTTCTAAAGTTGACATGACCTAATCTTACATGCCAAAGCATAGATTTATCAACATTAGAAGCAGAAGATACAAATGCAGAATTCTGAACATGTAATAATTTGTCAACAATATTCAAACGAAACATTCTATTATTTAAATATCCAAAGCCAACAAACATTCCACCCTTAGACAAAACAAACGTATCCGACTCAATAACTTGTTTAAAACCATCATAATTCAAACAACTAGAGCTAACAAGATTCTTGCGAATCTTGGGAACAAACAAAACATCAAATAACCTAATTGTCTTTCCAGAAGTAAATTCAAGACACACGACACCTAAACCACAAATAGGAATAAAAGAATCGTCTCCCATTTTCAGCACCGAGCCATCTTCAAGAGGAGTTAATGTTTCAAACATCCGTTTATCCTTGCATACATGGTTCGTTGCTCCGGAGTCGATCCACCAAGCAACATCATCATCCTGCACATAGAATGATTCAGGGATAAATGAAACATAATAAACATAATTATGATTAGAATTATCAAAATTAGTCAAAAACTGACCTCCTTTAACTTGGGTCGAAGACCCATTCACTTTCCCATTGGCTCCACTGTTTCCAGCACCATTATTGCCCAAATTCACACGACAATCACTCTTGTAATGCCCAACTTGATTGCACCTCCAACAAACCAGATCCTTTCTCTTTTTGTTGGAGTTGCTTGGGACATGTTCCTGCTTGCGTTTTCCATGTCCTTTGTGGTTCTGGTTCCTTGGTTTTTTTTCAACCATATGAACCGAGGGCTGTCCAGGTTCAACTTTTCCTTTGGGTTTTTCAAATTTGTCACTTTCCTTCGCACGAAGAGATTCTTCAACACGAATGTGACTAGAAAGTTGAACCAATGATAGTTCCTCCTTTTGATGTTTCAAGTTATGTTTGAAGTCTTTCCAGGACAGAGGCAGTTTGTCAATGATAGTGAACACAGCTATGGATTCATCCATATTCATTTTGTGTAGTTTAAACTGTCCATATATGCCAAGGAGTTCATTGTACTGTTTAGTGACAGACCTTGAATCTTCCATCTTATAATTATTAAAGTCACTAACCAGAAACTTCTTGCTAGAAGCATCCTCAGTAATGTATTTCAGTTCAAGGGTATCCCACAACTCCTTGGCACACAAGCCTTCACTATGGATATCAAATAAAGCATCATACATACCGCTCACAATGTGACCTTTGAAGATGTAGTCATCATTGTCCCACTTTTGTCTTTTTCTTGTCTCTTCAACCTTCTCAACAACACCTTCCGCAGGCTCTACTAGTCTTGGAGTAGTCAGCACGTATGCTGCTTTCAGAGTAGTCAGCATGAAGTGCATCTTTTTCTTCCAGCGCCTAAAATTGACGCCTTCAAACTTCTCCAACTTGGCAAACTTACTGGTCATCTCGTGGATTGAGTCACCCATCTCCAGAAACAAAAACTATCAGTTCGATTGTTGGGAAGATTAGGGTTTGTGGTGGAGATCTGGATACCAACTTGGATCATGATATCACTTTCCAAACTGATATTTCTACCTTATTCCTGGGTTACAAGAAATTCAGCCTAGGATAATCCAAGTGGACACTTACATTTCTAGGCACAGAAAACGTTCTGTGAATGTGTAATGAAAAACGAGAGTTAAAGAACGTAACCCCCTTATGAAAATAAGAGTTGTTTATATACTAAACACCATTAGGGTTTCATTAGGGTTGGACCGTCATTAGTTGCATTGGAAGCCAGTAATATTAATCCGGATTAGGGTTACCAAAAGTAACGAGTTTTGTTAGTTTTACGATAATCACCCTCAAGAAATTGAGTTTTCCATTAAGTTCCCACATGCAAAATTCGGTGAGGTTATGAGGCGCTTCCCCTTGGACCCCAGCCAGGGGATCTACCCCTTGGACCCCGCTAGGGGCGCTGCCCCTAGACCCTCAACTAGTCGTCGAACCGACTTCTAACTTGATCTTATATATGAGTGCACTCCGCAGAACCCTGTACATGTATTAGAGTACAAATCATGAATCCCCTTAGCTCACATGTTAGTTCCAGTTACTTAAAATGACATGGTGACACTAAAATCACCAACATTAGTGTAGGTTTTAGCACAGTCCAAACAAGTTCAATGGTAATATATGGGAAAAAACATAAGGGACCGAATGTGAACAAAACCTAAACTATGTTATCCTTATAAATCATTGATCCTTTCTGCAATAGTTTATTCACATTACTAGAGAAATGGTTTGATATTTTTAGGAAACGATCATGATGTTAGTAACACCCAATTTCGAGACGTTTCTTATTTCAGGATTTTGGGTCGTATTTTGATCATGCGGATGTCTTGAGCTTCAAGGGAAATATAATTTAGACTTGATTGGACGTTGATAATGTTGGTTAAGTGATCTAAGCCCTTGACTTGTGCTTTGAAGCCAATAGGTAAAATAGGAAAGTGATATTTTCGACTTCTTGCTCGAATTAATGAATTTTAGTTTGGTATGTTTTTAGTCAAAAGTAATTAGATAGAATTATGGGGCTTGTCAATACCTTCGTGTGCATATACAGATCGCCAACAACAAAGTTGAAACGAAGAAGTTATGATTGTTTAAAGTTGAAATGGATTTGGGTGAAAACTCGTCGCCACAGAGTCGAGAACAGATATCCACAATGTCGTGATAAGCAGGGAGTGGACGTTAAGCAACCCAAGCCCATGATTTTTAGGTTTTTCAATGTATTTAAAGTTGATGTTCCTCACTTTTGGGCATTTTAGCAGCCTCCATCACCTCTAGAACTTTGTGGGAGAAACCCTAGCCTCCATCTTCATGATTTAAGTTCCTCATCTCTCTTTTTTTGGGTGCTTTTGGTGTGTTTTAATGAAGTTTGGAGATCAAAAAAAGTTCTTTTGGTTGCAAGGAATGTTGTTACAAGTTTGGATCCATCAAAGTCACTCCATTTCTAGACTATTGTGATTATAAAGTTCATATATTTCTCTTTAGTTCTTTAGATATTTTCATTTGTGGTTTTTGTCACTTTTAGTCCATTTTGTGGCTGATCTTGGAGTTGAGAGGACTCTAACACCTTTTGATCAGTTTAGAATGCTTTTTGGACCACATGGACTAAGAAAGTTATGATATTTTGCTTTCCCTTTAAGTTATGCAAGTTATGTTGGCCCTTTAGGTCATTTTGGAGTATTAAAGTTTAGATCTTGAAACTTTGTGACATTATTATGGATAAAGTTGGAAACTTTACCCATCTAAACATCATGTTGATTCAGATCTAAAGGTTGGAGACTTGGACTTAATGGATTAAGCTGAGAAAGATGCATTTTTGGTCCCTTTGAGACTTAAAGTCTATATCGTGGTTGTTTGGACCATCCTAATGGATAAAGTTGAAAACTTTTTCTATTATAAAGATATTAGGTACGAGATCTGATGTTATCAGCCTTGGCCTTTATGGATTAAGCTCTTAATGAAGAAAAGTCTTTCTGACTAAAAACATAGTGTGGTCAAGGAAGGCCCGTGACATGGTGGCATGACTCATCGTGACTGTTTTATCGTTTAGCAACCACGACATAGCGAATAGTTGGCCACAACGTGGTGACCTGCTGAGTTGACTTTGATCGATGACTTTTTGACCGGTGTGACTTTTGGTCAAACTTTATTATAATTGAGTATTTGGCTAAGGATGGTCTCAGTTTGGCATTAGATAGCTTAGGATAGTTGTTATGTTGTTGAGGTAGCTTTTGAGCTTCTCCTAAGTAGTTCGGGTGAGTCTTCTCACTATATTATGTATGATGCTAGACTGTCTTTGTGACTCTTGCATGAAAGATTGTGGTTGGATCACAACATTTGTATGAAAGACTGTGGTTGGATCACAACACTTGTATGAAATAATGCTGTTGGATCACAATAATTCTTTGTCTTTGTGAGTTACATGGAAGACCATGGTTGGATCATGGCAGGAAAGACTGCATTTAGGTTGTAGCATTGAAGACCATGGTTGGATCATGACAAGAAAGATTACAACTGGGCTGTAGCAACGTAAGTGACTGTAATACTATGGTTGGATCATAGCATTCACAATGGTATGTGGTATATTGGGGAACTCACTAAGCTTTGTGTTTACAGTTTTATGTTTAAATATTGAAGGGTTTCTTATATTAAAGGAGGGTGCGGCTTAATTGCATCACATCTATTGAAGATTTCCACACTTAATAACCCTTATGTCTATACTCTGATAAATGTTTTGGATCAAATGGTTTTATTTAGATCTTTGAGGTTGTAATTGTAACAAATGTTTTTAATTTTAAATGAAAATTATGGTTCGAAATTTAGGACGTTAAAATGTTTGATGGGCTTGCATGGTATTGGGTAGTTGGTAAGATAAAGGCTGACTAAGCCAATGATGCTTAGTTGGAACTCAGGTGATGAACAACCAGTCATAGCTGGACCAAACCCGGTTTGGAATGAGAATCGGCTTAGATTAATAATGATATTCGATAAGTGGACTAGTTAGACTATATTGGTTGGGGTGTAAGTACCAGTTTTTAGTTTAATACTCGGTTGGAATCGACACATGTTCTTATGTAGTTGGTACAACTAGTTAATGATTTGAAGCCAAATGATTAGAATAATACCTAATCAAGCAAAAAAATTAACTCGATACATAAGGAAATAAGGTGTTTATATAGTATAAATAAAGTACAAACAATAAATTCAAAGCTGAAATAATATAAATTCAACTTTGATACCCTATGTTTTGGGACCCATAAAACAATCAACATGTAACCAAATAAGGTGTTTACATAGTCTAAAATGAAGTACACACAAAAAACTATGTATTGAAAAAAAATATGAAATTCCGACTACAAACGAATGAGTTATTACAATTTAAAGAAGATGAAATATTAAGTAGGTTTGAGCTCAAACTGAAACACATCTCATACATGCTAGTTGAAAAATGGTTCAGTCGGAACAAGTTCATTAGGATGTAATGCACACTGTTCAAACAAGTTCATTAGGATATAATGTGAACAGTCCAAAAAGTTAATATGTGGACAAAAAAATTTTAAGGGACTAAATATGAACAAAACCTAAACTATTTTACGTACAAGTTCAATGGTAAATTGTGAACAAAAAATTACTTCAAGGACTAAATGTATACATAACCTAAACTACGTTACTCTTCTAAGTTATTATCCCAAAAATATATAATATTGATTTTCATTAGTCTATAACTCTTATATGTAAACTTCTTAGGTTATCTTTAGTGTATTAACTAATAAAATATAACGGTTGTTAAACTATGTGATAACTTAGCTGAAAGATATAAAATGATATAAATAACAATTCAACTAATATGTATTCATAATTTATTAAGCATATATTTGATTTTTATAAAAGCTTCATAAAAACTCGTCTAAGATTTTTTTAAAACTAATTTATAAGCTATTTTTTAGCTTGTTAAACATATCAACTTAAACAAACTCGAAAAATAAGCGACGCAACAAACACAACCTTAATATTTAATGCATTTGTTTCAAACTATGATTTATGAGTGTTTAAAACTATATTTTTCGTACACAAAGCATATTACAAAGAAGGGAACTTCAATTCTTTGTTAAAACGATAATACACACACACACACACAGAGGTAGGTTCCATTGAGATTAAAATTAAAATAAAGATCTTGAGATTCAACCTCCGCCACATATTTCACATATGCCGCTCTAACCCTCCAATGTACCAGTGTGGAAGGCTTGTTATAATCATAATTGATTATATAGCGTCATCCATTCTTTTCTCCCCCATCACCATCCCCACCGCCACAACAACCACTGCCACCACCACTACCACCACCTCTGATACCAATCGACCCCACTACTATCACATCCGCCACTTATACCACCACCACCTCTTCACCAGCTGTCGTAATCATATATGATTCCTCAGTCAGTGATCCGATATATATGTATAATCATTTATGATTAGACATATATCTATAATAATTTTTTATTACACATATACGTATAAACATGTATAATCATATATGATTATACATCTCTGCCATATACTAATTTATGATTAGGCGTACCCTGCTGGAGCCGGTACAGTGGAGCGTTAGAGCGACAAATGAGAAATATATGAATAAGGTTGAATCTCAAGATCTCTACTTTTTTTAATCACTTATTATATATATATATATATATATATATATATATATATATATATATATATATATATATATATATATATATATATATATATATTATTGATCTTCCTGACCAAAGCATATTATCTCTTTCGGTCATTAGGCAAACCAAATAAGCTAACAAATTACTTGGGCCATGTTGTGGGTTGAACCTTGAGCTTAGGATATTTGTGCGGGTTATTTTATTATAGGAGGTTCATATATTAGTTATATTAGTATTATAAACAAGTTTCTAAAAAACTTGTTAAAATGTCGTCTTGTGTCATATATGTATATAAAAATTAGAAATAGCAGAAAATATATATATAAAATTTATATACAAAATTATTGTCTTATGTCACGACTTACAAACGACATGGCTCACACAGCTCGGAAAAGCTTAAGGCTTGACATTGATGCCAAGTTATGAATAACGTTATTTAGACCGTTGGTTACAAATATATAATTACAAACTCTAGATTAATCTTCGAAAAATCACTTAACTTGTAGTATGTAATCAATTATGTTTTTAACAATACCATTGCAAATAGGAAGCGTAACATTAAAAATGAAGTATTTAATCACTAAAAATTTTAACTATCAAGTATGAAGTTAAACTACTAAAAATGGAAGTGAAACATTAAATATAATCATTGCAAAATGGGAAGAAAATTGTTGGACCCTAAAAAGTGAACCTCTGGCAATCACAAGTATTGAAGATCCGAAGTCAACAGTTTCTGAAGTAGAGATGGAGTCCGAAGTGAAGACAATTCCGAGATGGTGTGAAGATCCGAGATCAGTCTGCTTGTTTGAACATTTATTATTTCTTATCTTATTCATGGTGTAACATTTCATAGGAATTAGCTTTTTGTATCTTTTAGATAATCAGTTGTCAGTAGCTGATTATAAACCAGTCCTAGGAATGTCTCACAAGTTTGTACGATGTACATCCTTACCCTATTTATGGAGTGTTTTGAATGACAATAATTACACGGATTGTTTCTTTAAAGATATCAAATATTCCTCTTAACTCTCTTTCACTTTTCTCTCAAGTCAAAACCTTTCACAACATTATTCTTGTTCATTTAATGTCTTTACATTGATTATACTCATAGTTTCTTTATTTAATACTTGAGTACTTTGTTGAATCTTTACTTCAAGTCTCGACTGGTATCACCAGACTTGACTATAACATCAATTAAGAACACGCATTGATGTTTAATATTAACTCAAGGTTTGAGTTTTCGAACCTTATCCTTGCGCATTGATACTTGTACTCATAAGTGGTATCAAAGCTTGAGTGGTTGTCCTTTTAATCCATAAGAACATAATATAGTTGATTCGAAAGAAATTACCTTGGTATTTCGATCATTTTTGTGTTCAGGATAAAAGTTCTTCTATATACTGCTTCTGCTCTTATATCTTAGATTCAATGGGTGCTCCTAATTCACAACGAATGTATTCAATGCAAATAGCAAATAGCATGAGTTGCCCTTCTTGTACCCCATTGATAGTTGTTGAAGAGTATGATCATTAGAAAATCAGAATGGAAAGGTGCTTACTGTTGGATTAGGTGTCTAAGTCCATAACTATTCTAGGATGTACTTGACCCGATCAGCATGGTCCATTTGGGTTGCATGCCATCATGCATTTGGATAAGCTAAAATGAGAGAAATAACACTTATGGTTTATTAATATATTTAAGTTCCAATATATTAATAATAATATTTAATTAATATTGATCATGAATTAATCTAGAATTAATTAAGTGATCAAAAGGAGACTAATTAAATATATGGGTTGATTGTGTAAATCATCCATACTTGTATAGTGGGCTAGATGCTCCATGGATTATCAAGTTGGGCTAAGGTCCATAGGATGCTCCATGGGAGTTACAAACCCATGGGTCATGGAAATGAAGAGTCATGTCACATTAGGGTTTACATGGTGTAACCTTAATTGTAACATACTATATAAAGGATATGAAGCTCACCAAAATCGGTTACTAGATACAAGATAGAGGGCATAGCCGATTCTAAGTGTGTGACATTTCTCTCAAGGTTTATTCCAAGTGCATTTGGTGTTGTGTGAGACATTTGAGGCGTCACAATTGGGTGCTAGGCTCACAAGGTTTTCAAGGAATCCAAATCACTACAAGGTATGTTTTTCTTACTATCTTTTATGATTAAAAGTTCCCTTGTATGCTAGATAGGTTAACAACCTTGGAAAATTAATTTTGCATGTATGATAGATAAAACATAGATCCAAGGTTTCTAGGGTTGTATATACACCATAAGAGTGTTAGAATGCTCAAAACTCATCAGTGGTATCAGAGCCTAGGGTTGTTTTGCTTGATACTTGATGCTACATGTTTTTCCAAAAATCGAAATTTCACATCTGACTGCTCACCACGACGTGGCGGTATGTACCACGACGTAGTGATGCCCCTGTATGCAGAATTTCGGGTTTTTACTTGGAATTGGATGAGGATCATTACCCTAAACTATTTTTTGAACCTTAAAACCTATTTTTGATGTGGTAATAATTATGATAATCCAATTTCAAATGTTATTATCAAAATTTCAAGTTTTATATGGTTTACTTATGATTTCAAAATTCTTGAAATTGTTGATATGCATGTTTATGAACTTATGAGCTTAGAAGATCATAGGAATTATTTGTAACTTGTTTGTTAGTTTAATTCTTGATCATTAGGTGTTTAATGGAATCCATAATTTGTCCTCAGGTTATGGATTACCAAAAGTTATTCTTTTAAAGTCCATTATTAAACACATAGGTTACATAAAATGAAAAATCACTCATTTTATTACATCATTAACTCATAAGTTATGAAAGTTGAAAATTTTTGAAAGTAACAAAATTTGCCTTCAAGTTTTCGAACATGTAAAGTCACTTTTAATACTTTAGTTCTAACTCCTAGATTTTTAAAAGTTAAAAATCAACTCTTATACTTTATAATATTATAAGTTAATAATATATATATATATATATATATATATATATATATATATATTATAAAACATACATATTTAAGTCTTAAAAACAATTTTTTATGCATAATGTACAATGAAATCAAGCATCTCATAAAAAATTGTCTACAAATTATGATGCATTGTGTACAACACTTAAGTTCAAAGTGGATTTTTGTTTGGATTGCCAACATGGCAAAAAATTCAGTCAATTAAAAAGAAGATAGACTTTTCACACGGATTGAGCTTTTAATCCAGCGGACAAAAACTTGGTAGACACTATCGATATAAAACAACCACCAAACAAACACAAACTCATTTTATCTTATTATATAATAAGGCTTAATTTTTTAGGGAGATGATTTGTACACAACAATTTTTCTCCATACACAACAATTGATGCTTTAAAGTGTTGTACTGTACAACTCAATAATACATAAATTATTGTGTATGGCAAAAAACTGTTGTGTACGAATCACTTTCCAATTTTTTAATCTCAAGATATATTCGTTGATTTTTATAGAAATAATAGTTCAAAAAAAAGTGCAACAATCTTAGATGAGATGAAGATCTGCAACAATCTTATAGCCACAAAATAAAGGATCTGCAATAATCTTAGATCCAGAAGAAAAAAATAATAATAACTTTGATCATCCACATCCAAATTTTTGTTTCCTTTTACATTTATTTTTTGTAATTGGCAAATATATTTTATATTTTTGTAACATTATTTGTTTGTTGTTTTTATTATGTTTTACATATTTGCATTTTCTTGAAAGCAAATTATTATTTTAATTTTTTATTCTTAGTGGTTATAGATTATTATATCTTTGGTTTTTGTGTTTGCATTGTAATAGATATCTAAATAAACTCAATTCGAAGTTCAAAACCATCAAAACTTATGGTTTTGTTCATTGATAATTTTTTACAATACATAAAAAACAGATTTCATTAAACTAAAAGTGTTAGAATAAAAATTCATTCACATCTAATTTGCAGGTTTGATAAAAACTACTGATTTATATAAAGAAAGTAAAACTACAATAAGAAAAAAATGAGTTTTGAAATATTATCTCGGTCCTTTATTTGATCTTTAAAAAAATTAGAATCTAGGGATTTTGCTACCAAAATCAGAAAAAAAAAAAAAAAAACATTTTCAACTTAAACTAAACATGAGAAAGTAAATGAAAACGTAAGTTGTTACTTCAAATATGTAAATAGGTGAAAAATGCATTTCCTCAAAATACAAAAACTTTAGAAACAAAAAAAAAAAAAAAAATCAAAACATAACGGATGAGAAATCTTGCATAACAACAATTATTACTCTTTCTTGAAAGAATACAAAAATGATTATTGACCGGTTCAGATCATCCTTAAACCACCGCCGCTGCCATACCCCAGAACCTCACGGTCGAACACCTCTGATATCCACTTGAAAACCCACTTGCATTTTCGGTCTTCACCGCCCCCATCTCCGTCGATTCAGCCTTCACCACCGAAATATGGGTAGTATATGAATTTATATTTATGTTAATTAGAGTTTAAATAAAAATTTTGATATATTGCTAAATTTCACGTGATAGCTATTTATTTAGTTATTTTATTTAATTAGAAGAGCAATACTAACTTGATAACATCATAAATTCGAAAATGATTCATTATTTATACTTTTGTGGATTAACAAAACAAATACCAATTCTCTTTTAAATCAACAATTTAAACGTATCAAGAAGATAAATAAAATAAAGTTTAAAACCCACTATGTTATTTCTTTTATAAAACTAAAATGCTATAAAATCAATAATATTATTTTATCTTTAAACTCAAAGAGTTACACCGTATACAAAATACTTAAAAGTTTTAAATTAAAAACATACTTATAATTGTATCCCAAATCAATATACATATAATATATTAGACCATATTAAATCAAAACAACAACTGACATTCACTTTTAAAATAAAACAAAACAAAACAAATTTTTTATTTTAGTTTTAACTAAAAACATATTTTTACTTTTAAACCCAACCAATTTATTTTTATTTTAAAAGCTAAACAACATACTTTTATTTATCTCAAACCACCAACAAACTATTATAAACTAAAACACATATATTCTTAACACAAAAAGATAGTTTGTACTAAATATATTAAAATGCTTTCTATTTATCAATTTGTCAATTCTTTTTTGATCTACTAACAATTCTAACGTTAAATATGAAGAATGTTGTTAGTATTGACAAAGTATCCCAAAAACACAAAAGAAAGTGTTCGAAAGAAATTGAAACATAGTAAATCTTATCGTTTTCCAAAACATATCATTTTTCGATATAAAAAACAGAGCAATAAGACACGGATATGAAGTTATTCTGCCTCCGCATCTATGTACATTGCCAATAATTATTCGTCGTAATGAACTATCTGGCACAAAACAATCCGTCAAAACGCTGAAAGGAACTATTTGACATTAAAATGAAATTGATTGCCAAAAGCAACTATGCACAAAAAAATTCATAGAAGGCAGAAATGAACTATCTGACATTAAAAGAAAACTAATCGCCAACATGAAAATTATTTGCTGAAAGGAACTATCTGAAACATCCAGAAAATACGACCCAAAAATTTTTGTTTAATAATTACTAAAACACCATAATAATATCATAAGGTAAAACTCATACGTCGATATCTCAAAAACAATGACAAAGTGTTATAAGAAAACTGTATCAAAGCTGTATCAAATTCATCTGTGAAAAACTAAAACAACTCCCAGGACAACTGAAGCTGTGGTGTGTGTGATGCCATCAACCCGAACTCTTCCCTTTGCTTGCGGAAGTACCTGAAACCAAAAATGAAACTTAAGCACAAAGCTTAGTGAGCTCCCCCAAACTACCACATACCATACAATACACATAAACACATACTGGGCCTTGCCCACTGCATCGGACCGAAGTCCGGAAACTGCATCGGACCGAAGTCTGGTAACTAACCAGGGCCTTGCCCTCTGCATCGGATCGAAATCCGGAACTACTGAGGCCTTGCCTCCTGCATCGGACCGAGTCCGAAACTAACTGCATTGGACCGAAGTCCGGAACTAACTGCATCGGACCGAAGTCCGGAACTAACTGTACATAACACAACATAAACATATCAACTAGCATGAACACATAAATAGCATACTGCATCGGGCTGTAACCCGGAACACATAACATAAATCCTGTCTGAGCCACGAAGGCATCAAACATATCATAATCTGCATCGGACCGAGGTCCGGAAACTACTACTAGCTAGACGGGCCGACATTATGGCCTTAGACCTGTCCCTACTGGAAGGAAACTCACCTCGTGATCTGGCTGCTGAGTGTGTGGCTCTGGGAACTATCTGCTGCTACTCCGGTATTTCTCCGGCTACAATTCCACAACACACTTAATCAAATACTAATAACTGCATCGGGGTAAAATGACTCTTTTACCCTTGGCTAAAGTCAACTCTTCTGGTCAAAGTCAACTCTCTTGGTCAAAGTCAACTTACAATTGACCTGACTCAATTGAGTTGGGCCGCCAACTCGCCGAGTCCCTACTTTCATCTCTCAACTCTGCTCGCTGCTACTCGTCGAGTATGGCATACACTCGACGAGTTTTTATTCTATATCAACACTCAGGTCATCTGCATCCAGCTCGCCGAGTTGTATGAACAACTCGCCAAGTTGTTCTTGAATCATAAGAAGATTGCTTTGGACTTGCCGAGTTGTATGAACAACTCGTCGAGTCCCTCCATTGCCGTGTCTGTAACATCCGAAAAATACAACCAATTTAAATTTTTCAAAACAACCCGATTTTCATTAAAATGTTTACAAAAAGGTTTTCAATACAAATCATTAGAGTATTCCCAGAATCACATTGCTACAAAATCATGAGGAGCGGTACGATCACGCATTCGCCTTGCCACGGTCTCCTGAAAAACCTAAAAAAACATTAAACCACAACTGTAAGCCCGAAAGCTTAGTGAGATACCCCCAAAATACCAACCACGCATACGCCCTTCCGGGCTGCGACCTTCCGGTCCAAAACATATAAAACATACATAACATAACAGAACATAGAACAACCATGCATATCGGGTCTACTGTGTGACTGGTCCGCCGTATCGGGCCTTCAGTCCATCGGATCCATCCTCCAGGTCTAGTCATGTCCTTCGAGTCTACAGTGGGACTGGTCCGCCCGCATCGGGCCTTCAACCCACCTGGTCCACTCTCTGAGTCTACAGTGTGACTGGTCCGCCTGCATTGGGCCTTCAGTCGGCCTGGTCCACTCTCCAAGCCTCGGCACGTCTGGTCCGCCCTCGTAGGGCCTACAGCCTATCCGGACCGCTCGCTGGGCCTTCGGAACAACCGGTCCACCCTGGGTATCTTGGCCTACAGCACAAAGCAGGACCCGCTTCAACCCATCTCCAGTCCAAACAACCATGTGCATAAAACATACAATCATATAACAGTCATAGTCAACAAACCGAGCAAGCAGATCACATAGCATATCATTCCCCTAACCGGGTTACCGACCTAACCGGTCACTAGCATAACATCACTCTATATATCGGGAAACTGACCTTAACAAGGTCTCCTAGCATGTACCATCCTAGCTACCAGGATGCAGACACATCAAACAATAACATAATAACCATATCTGAATCTCAATCCAATAAAGGGCCGGCCTTGGTGCCTTAGACCCTGTTGATATAGTGAGGATAACTCACCTCGAAACTGCCGGCTGAAAGGATAAGATCCTGCTGCTCCGGACTCTGACACGAACTCCTCCACTGAATATCAAAACATACAACTCAATAAATACCCTTAATTACCAAAATACCCCTGGAAGACAACTGGTCAACCTTGGACAAGTCAAAGTCAACCCCTGACTGACCCTACTCGCCGAGTCAACCCGATGACTCGCTGAGTCCTTATGCTCAGAACTTCCCTTAATTAGCGACCCAACTCGCCGAGTCACCCCAAGACTCGTCGAGTCCAACAACTCTGAGTCCACTCGCACCCAACTCACCGAGTCATCCCTTGACTCACCGATTCATCGACTCAACCAGAAATATTGGGACTTCCTCGACAAGACTCGCCGAGTCCAAATGGACTCGTCGAGTCCAAGGCTATCTTCAACCTACTCGTCGAGTTGTTCTTCCAACTCGTCGAGTTCTAGGCCATCTTCAAGCAACTCGTCGAGTCCACCCATGTGACTCGTCGAGTACCACCGGTCTGAATCCATACAGAAGCATCTCAGGCCATGCAATTGATCCAAAACATAGATCCAACCTCCTACAATGCATCCATCACGTAAAGTGGCAAACTTTACGTGAATCTAAAGAGATCTAGGCCTTATTCACCTTAGAACCAAGGTTTGGGACATGGTGGCTTCACTAAGCACTCAAACACAAGAACTTTAATGCACTCTAGGCCTTCAATATTCCAGATCTGAGGTAGCAACCTCAGATCTAACCTCCAAACTCCAAAACATTCCAAGATATACTCCCCACAAACCCCAAAATGATGAAACTAGGAAGATACAGCCCAAGAACGAAAGTGTTACCTCCAAAAGGTGCCTCAATAGCAACCAAACTCGAATCCAAGCAAAGCCCTTTGATCCAAGCCACTTCTCCTTCAAGATCTCTTCAAACAACACCTATCCAAGCTCTAATTTGCTCCACAAATGAACTCTCCATGAATTTAGGGTTTCTGGAACTCAATGGGGGGATAAGGGAGGCTGTGGAGGGGTATAATGCTCTTTATATAGGGCTCAACCCCGAAAATTAGGGTTTTCTCCATACAGCACCTACTCGCCGAGTAGGCCACTTGACACGCGACCATAGTCGCGACCTGACTCGCCGAGTCTATCCATGGACTCGCCGAGTCACCCTCCGAAACTTACACTTTTAGCTCTTCAACTCTACTCTTGCGATTTCGGGATGTTATAATTCTCCCCCACTTAAATTAGGCTTCGTCCTCGAAGCCTGCGGCATCTCATCTTCAAATTACTTCCCACGACGCGCCACCTGACCTTGACCGAACCAAGTCCCTCAAGGTACAACCAGAGAAACCAGAAGCTCACTTTCTCCTTCCATACGGTATCCCCACCACCTACTCAAACCGGGCACCAGCTGTACCTTCCGATACACTCAACAACCGAGAATCACCAATGATGCCTTACTGCTCCAATTCTCATCTTTCACTTGACTCATATGGCTATAAAGCCACGAACCATCGGATCCCCGATCCGAATTCCACTCTACCCATCCCATGACAACCGAAAGACCCATTCTTCCATTCCGGAGCAACTCCCCCGAGTTCTCCTCTCGCAGTCACACACACATGCTGATCTAGCTCTAGCACCCTCAGGTTTGGAAAACCTGATACACTAATGATATCCTCAAACATCCTTGTAGGATGAACCGCTAATACATACCCAAAACCCTGATCAGAATCTCACTGAGAGTCCAAGACTCTTTCTCTGTATCCCTTCCGAACCCTTCTCCCTGGCTCTACGCCGCGGTATTCCCTCCACACCCTAAGCAACATATCAAGTCGAATGAGCTTTTATTCTACCGCCGTAACACACTACTCAAAGACCATCGACGGACCTCTCCGATTGTAACTCTACACTGCCGCTTTCACTTCCGAGAATTCGCACTCCCTTTTTGGAATTTCATTCCTCCCTCTTTCCTTACCAAGGAAACCACTCATCCGCCCAGTCACCATGACAGGCACTATGGTGCTCATCCCACGCTACACTACCTCTTTAAAGCGTTCCCGACATCCATGCATCACCACTACTCTGATTCTCATTGCAGGGACTTTCAAGCCCATGCACCACCTTCACCGCTCAAAATTGCTACCCGGGGCCAGACCTCCCAATGTAATCCCACTGCAACATACGCAACCCATAACCTCGAACCGATCCAATAATACTAGCAGAGTCTTCAGCATGACTGGACCGCCTCCCCAGGCCTTCAGTTAATCTGGACCACTCTCAGGACCTTCAGCCAATCTGACCGGACCGTCCTCCGAGCCTCCGGCCTGACTGGTACGCCTACTGGCCTTTAGTCTATCCGGACCGCTCAAATAACATTCATCATTCCGAATTATCCCTTTGGGAAATCCTCCCGTGCATACCGTTCTAGCCCTCTAGGGGTTCCGAACTCTATCTCCATCACACCTACTCGATCCCGGCCTGCTCCCATGCCTTCCACAATCAACTGCTCTAGGTCTGTATTCTGCCCCGCACGCCTGTTACTCACCCATACGAGCCTGCTCTTGGCTGAAAGAAATACCGCTGAATTCCCCAAGCAGCTAAACAACCACTCAGGCCCAACGATCATCCGGAGAATTTCCAATTCTCCCCCACTTAAGACACTGACAAATAAATCACCGGTCGCCATTACCGATCTCCCAAAGTAACCTTGCAGAAAATCAATACCTACACGCAAAATGTTTCTCACCAGCGCCAACAACTTTCATAAAATCATGTTCCCACACTGAACAACCCGCTCGAAAGGAACCCAATCTTCAAATATCCATTCCTCAGACTGCAGAATCTACCCGGCCTTCAAACCAACGCCGCATCCGCCACCAATCCTCACAAGGATAATCAATGATAGTTCGAAGTACAAATCCATAACTATAACGATCCTTCAGGGAACAAAAGATACTAAAACGAAATCTCGATCACAACTCGCCAAACCTTCAAGGAACAACGGATACCACACGAAAACCCGAAACGCAATTCCATAACCAACCAACGAAACCAACAGCTAACAATACTCCATAACAATCATAAATAATCAAAACAGTAGAAAGAACATACCCGTAGCAGCAAGCTGAAAAACACGACCGTAAGCCCTTGGCGGCTCCGCTCCACCCTGACCTCCGCCTGTGATCCTCAACGTAGCCGGTGTTGGAGCCTGCACCGGTCCTGCAGCAAGCCGTGGACAGTTGACCTTCAAGTTTCCAACCTGATGACAATGATAGCATATCCTCAAATCCCGAACCGGCACTGACTGCCGACAATCCCTCGCATAGTGTCCCTCCATTCCGCACTTGCGGCATGCTCCACCGGACCGACAAACTCCGGCGTGACCCCTTCCACACTTTCCACAGACGTGGCTACCCTGATCTCCCATCCTGGAATCAACGGTCTTAGACCGTTTCGTCGCCAGCTGCGACTGAACCGGAGCTTGCCTCAGCTTACGCATCTGCAACTCAATCTCTAACTCACGCCGCCTGGCGGCCTCCTGCAACTCCAGCAACGTCTCGCACCTCTGCGCAGACACAAACTGTCTGATGTCTCTCTTTAGCATACTCAGATATCGGGACATCTGAGCCTGCTCCGAAACGAACTCAGGGCAAAACATCGCCCTCTCAGTAAACATCCTAGTGATTTCCGTCACCGACTCCGAATCCTGTCTCAGCTCCAAGAACTCCTGAGCCAACCTCTCCCTCTCGACCTGCGGAACATAACGAGTGCTGAACATCTCTCTGAACTGATCCCATGAAATCGCAGCCCTCTGCGCATCCGAGTATGACCCCGTGGTCAATCTCCACCAATCCTTTGCCCCAAGCCTCAACAGGTTCAGAGCACACCTCACCCTCTGATCAGCAGGGCACGAACACATGAAGAAACACCCCTCCACATCTGATAACCATCTCATAGCAATGATCGGATCCTGAACTCCATCAAAGGTGGGAGGCTTCGTATTATCGAAGTCCCGATACTGAAAACCCCGACCAACTCCTCCCCCTGCCGCTGCTACAGTCGCTGTAGCCGCCGCGGCAGCCGTCTCCGTGAGAGTCGCATAACGCTCGTCAAAATACTCCACCATGGCGGTCTTGATCGACCCAAACAGTTCCGGCAGCTCGGCCCGGAACAATGCAGCAACCTCATCATGCAGGATTTCCCGAATCCTCGCATCCAACTCGTGCGTACTCATCTGACCGATAACCTCAGGCGGTACCGACCCGCCTGCAGCTCCTTCTCCTGCACCCGATCCAGACCCGGATCCACTCCCTGCATGCCCTGAAATCTCCATTCTGAAAATAAACCACCAAAATCTCAGACACTTCCCACTATCCCGGGAACCAACTCTCAACCCAAACCTAGAGGTCATGACTTCCCTGATACGCGTATGGGTACTGTGCTTTCAGTAGTACGGGCCCATACTACCTTCCACACCTACCCATATTTGTATGAAGTACTACCACAACACCCTACAGAAAACACAAATAACACTACTCTATCCTCACTACTAGAGGAACACTAGAAATCTCTCACAAGGAAACCCTAGGCTAGCAGACATCATAAATCAGGCAACACATCATGAAATCCTAAGGATCCCTAGCCTAACTCTAGCATGCTGTTCTACCAAAGCTCAATAAAACAATTATCATGTATGATATTTTGGGGTTACTTACTGGCTCCGGCTGATCGTACCTCCGCGTCCTCCTTTTTACTTAATTAAAAACCATTTTAAATTTCTCTTTTTAAAACTCTCCTCGATTTGAGACTGGAGTCACACGAATGTTCCTCCAATTCACTCAAACCAAGGCTCTGATACCAACTTGTAACATGCGAAAAAAAAAAACCAATTTAAAATTTTCAAAACAACCCGATTTTCATTAAAATGTTTACAAAAAGGTTTTCAATACAAATCATTAGAGTATTCCCAGAATCACATTGCTACAAAATCATGAGGAGCGGTACGATCACGCCTTCGCCTTGCCACGGTCTCCTGAAAAACCTGAAAAACATTAAACCACAACTGTAAGCCCGAAAGCTTAGTGAGATACCCACAAAATACCAACCACGCATACGCCCTTCCGGGCTGCGACCTTCCAGTCCAAAACATATAAAACATACATAACATAACAGAACATAGAACAACCATGCATATCGGGTCTACTGTGTGATTGGTCCGCCGTATCGGGCCTTCAGTCCATCGGATCCATCCTCCAGGTCTAGTCATGTCCTTCGAGTCTACAGTGGGACTGGTCCGCCCGCATCGGGCCTTCAACCCACCTGGTCCACTCTCTGAGTCTACAGTGTGACTGGTCCGCTCGCATCGGGCCTTCAGTCGGCCTGGTCCACTCTCCGAGCCTCGGCACGTCTGGTCCGCCCTCGTGGGGCCTACAGCCTATCCGGACCGCTCGTTGGGCCTTCGGAACAACCGGTCCGCCCTGGGTATATACAATCATATAACAGTCATAGTCAACAAACCGAGCAAGCAGATCACATAGCATATCATTCCCCTAACCGGGTTACGACCTAACCGGTCACTAGCATAGCATCACTCTGTATATTGGGAAACTGACCTTAACAAGGTCTCCTAGCATGTACCATCCTAGCTACCAGGATGCAGACACATCAAACAATAACATAATAACCATATCTGAATCTCAATCCAATAAAGGGCCGTCCTTGGTGCCTTAGACCCTGTTGATATAGTGAGGATAACTCACCTCGAAACTGCCGGCTGAAAGGATAAGATCCCGCTGCTCCGGACTCTGACACGAACTCCTCCACTGAACATCAAAACCTACAACTCAATAAATACCCTTAATTACCAAAATACCCCTGGAAGACAACTGGTCAACCTTGGACAAGTCAAAGTCAACCCCTGACTGACCCTACTCGCCGAGTCAACCCGATGACTCGCCAAGTCCTTATGCTCAGAACTTCCCTAAATTAGCGACCCAACTCGCCGAGTCGCACCAAGACTCGTCGAGTCCAACAACTCTGAGTCCACTCGCACCCAACTCACCGAGTCATCCCTTGACTCACCGATTCATCGACTCAACCAGAAATATTGGGACTTCCTCGACAAGACTCGCCGAGTCCAAATGGACTCGTCGAGTCCAAGGCTATCTTCAACCTACTCGCCGAGTTGTTCTTCCAACTCGTCGAGTTCCAGGCCATCTTCAAGCAACTCGTCGAGTCCACCCATGTGACTCGTCGAGTACCACCGGTCTGAATGCATACAGAAGCATTTAAGGCCATGCAATTGATCCAAAACATAGATCCAACCTCCTACAATCCATCCATCACGTAAAGTGGCAAACTTTACGTGAATCTAAAGAGATCTAGGCCTTATTCACCTTAGAACCAAGGTTCGAGACATGGTGGCTTCACTAAGCACTCAAACACAAGAACTTTAATGCACTCTAGGCCTTCAATATTCCATATCTGAGGTAGAAACCTCAGATCTAACCTCCAAACTCCAAAACATTCCAAGATATACTCCCCACAAACCCCAAAATGATGAAACTAGGAAGATACAGCCCAAGAACGAAAGTGTTACCTCCAAAAGGTGCCTCAATAGCAACCAAACTCGAATCCAAGCAAAGCCCTTTGATCCAAGCCACTTCTCCTTCAAGATATCTTCAAACAACAACTCTCCAAGCTCTAATTTTCTCCACAAATGAACTCTCCACGAATTTAGGGTTTCTGGAACTCAATGGGGGGATAAGGGAGGCTGTGGAGGGGTATAATGCTCCTTATATAGGGCTCAACCCCGAAAATTAGGGTTTTCTCCATACAGCACCTACTCGCCGAGTCCATCTTTGGACTCGCCGAGTAGGCCACCTGACACGCGACCATAGTCGCGACCTGACTCGCCGAGTCTATCCATGGACTCGCCGAGTCACCCTCCGAAACTTACACTTTTAGCCTTTCAACTCTACTCTTGCGATTCCGGGATGTTACAGTGTCTAACCTCTAACTCACTGAGTCCATACACTACTCACTGGTTCCCACTCGGAATCACTCAAAGGGGCAGAATCGAGGACTCGCAACTCGACTGGCCGAGTCTTATGCATGCAACTTCTAAAAACTCGATTCTGCTCAAAACCACTGCATACAATATATAGATCTGAGTTCCTAAGGCTGGTTTACCACGTAAAGTTCCTAACTTTACGTGTACAAAAGCATAGAAAAGGGTATAAAGGCTAAAAAGGCACTTGGAAGAGTAGATCTAGGGCTAACATGCAAAATGGCTCCATAAAGCTAATAGATCTACGTTTTTGGGACAGAAACATGGCTAGATTCGAATGCTAATCCATCCAATATGATTTCTCTACTATGAACAAGCTAAAGAATGGGCTAAATATGCTTAAGAAGGAGAATCTATCAACAAAACGGGAATAAACTGATCATTACCTCAAAATACTCTGAAGTGGATGCAAGGACTTGGATCTTCTTCTTCTTCTTTGGATTTAGCCTTCTTCTTCTCTTCAAAACTTCAAGAATCACACCAAAATGCTCAAAAACTCAATGGGATGATTAGGGTTTGCTTAGATAACGATTTGAGGGTGAAGGAGGCGAGTTTGGGGCTAATAAGGTGGTTTAAATAGGGTGCAAACCCAGGGATTTAGGGTTTCTACCTGGCAGGCAGACTCGCCGAGTCCCGAATATGGACTCGCCGAGTTGCCGTCCTACAAGCTGATCAAAATAGCGACCCTACTCGATGAGTCGGGACATAGACTCGCCGAGTCCCTCTACAAACTTCAAAAATAAAAACTATAAAAGCCACATACCAGAGACGGGTCATTACAATTCTCCCCCACTTGACTCAAACTTCGCCCTCGAAGTTTGCTGCTGCTGAATCTGCAAATAACTCGGGGTAATGCTCTCTCATCTCATCTTCAGCCTCCCACGTCCATTCAGACCCTTTTCGGTGCTCCCACTGCACCTTCACAAGCTGAATTACCTTGTTCCTCAGGGTCTTTGCCTTCCGATCCAGAATCGCGATCGGCCTCTCAATATAATTCAGGCTGCTATCAACTTGAATATCCTCTAAAGGAACAACTGCTGACTCATCCACCAAACACTTCCTCAACTGAGACACGTGGAAAGTGTTGTGGATCTGGCTAAGCTCTGTCGGAAGATCCAACCGATAAGCAACCCGACCCACCCGGGCCAAAACCTTGAAAGGACCAATGAACCAGGGGCCCAGCTTCCCCCTCTTCCGAAACGTGATGACTCCTTTCCAAGGTGAGACCTTCAGAAGGACCATGTCGCCTACCCGAAACTCTAAATCTGATCGCCTCCTATCGGCGTAGCTCTTCTGCCGACTCTGCGCAGTCTGCAGTTTACCACGAACCTGCTGAATCAACTCGGTCGTCTTGAGCACCACTTCCGTGCTCCCAATAACCCGCTGACCGACCTCGCCCCAACAAATTGGGGTCCTGCACTTCCTCCCATAAAGCATCTTAAAGGGAGGTCAGTCAATACTCGCATGATAGCTGTTGTTATACGAAAATTCCGCTAACGGAAGATACGTATCCCAACTGCCCCCAAAGTCTGGAACACATGCCCGGAGCATGTCCTCCAGAGTCTAAATCGTCCTCTCACTTTTCCCGTCCGCCTGAGGGTGGAAAGCGGTGCTGAAATGGAGACGAGTACCCATCTCGTCATGGAACCGCTTCCAGAATCTGGATGTAAAACGGACGTCTTGGTCTGACACCACTGATACCGGCACTCCATGATGTGCAACTAGCTCCCGAACATAGATATCGGCTAACTTTTCCGCTGATATGCTCTCCTGGATCGGTATGAAATGAACACTCTTCGTCAACCAATCCACTACCACCCAAATTGAGTCTACCCCACGTGCAGTCCTGGGAAGCTTAGTGATAAAATCCATGGTGATGTCCTCCCATTTCCACACGGGAATGTCTAACGGCTGCATCTTGCCGTGAGGCCTCTGATGTTCTGCCTTGACCTTCCTACAGGTCAGGCATCTCTTTACATACCAAGCAACATCCCGCTTTATGCGGGGCCACCAATAATCGAGTCGAAGGTCTCTGTACATCTTCGTCGCCCCTGGGTGGATAGAAAATCGAGACTTATGAGCCTCGTCCATCAACACCTGCCGCAATCCGCCCCCGTACGGTACCCCCACTCTCCCATGGAAAGTCAACAACCCTCGACTATCATAATCGAACGCAACTACTTGGCCCACAATCCTCTCACATTTCTGCTTCTCCTCCTTGAGGCCCTCAACCTGAGCCTCCCTGATCCGATCCAACAATGGAGTGATCACTGTCATCCTCAGACATAAGTCTCTGATAGGGCCTGCTGACACCTTTCGGCTCAAGGCGTCGGCCACTATGTTGGCCTTCCCTGGATGGTAAAGGATTTCACAATCATAATCCTTCAACACATCCAACCATCTCCGCTGCCTCATGTTTAGACTCGGCTGATCCATAAGGTATCTCAGACTCTTATGATCCGTGTAGATAGTACAACGGACCCCATAAAGATAATATCTCCAAATCTTGAGAGCAAACACCACTGCCCCCAGCTCTAAATCGTGTGTAGGATAGTTAGCCTCGTGAGGCTTCAATTGTCTCGAGGCGTAAGCTATCACATGCCCCGGCTGCATCAACACTGCTCCCATACCTGTGATTGAGGTATCACAGTAGACTACAAAATCCTCTATTCCCTCTGGCAGGGAAGGAATCGGAGCCTCACATAACCTCTGCCTGAGGGTCTCGAATGCCGCCTGCTGCTTAGGCCCTCAACGAAACACCACCGACTTCCTAGTGAGTCGGGTGAGCGGTACTGCTATCTTGGAGAAATCCTGAATGAATCTCCTGTAATACCCTGCCAAACCTAGGAAGCTCCGAATCTCGGATGGAGACTTCGGGACTTCCCACTGCATCACGGCCTCTATCTTGGCCAGATCTACCAATATACCCTTCTGGTTGATGAGGTGACCAAGGAACTGTACCTCACGCAACCAGAACTCTCACTTGGAAAACTTTGCGAAAAGTCTCTCCCTTCTCAAAACTTCTAGCACCTCCCTCAGGTGCTCCTCATGCTGCTCCTGAGTCTTGGAATACACCAAGATATCATCTATGAATACTATCACAGACCGATCCAACATCGGTCTGCATACGCGATTCATGAGGTCCATGAATGCGGATGGAGCATTAGTGAGCCCGAAAGGCATCACTACAAACTCATAATGACCATATCGGGTTCTGAAAGCAGTCTTCTGCACATCTTCGCCTCTAACTCGCATCTGGTGGTATCCGGAGTGTAAATCGATCTTGGAGAACCAAGACGCCCCCTGAAGCTGATCAAACAAAACATCTATCCTCGGAAGGGGGTAACGGTTCTTCACCGTTAACTTATTCAGCTCCCGATAATCAATGCACATACGGTGCGACCCATCCTTCTTCTTCACAAACAGGATTGATGCTCCCCAGGGTGAACTACTTGGCCGAATAAAACCCTTGTCTAGCAACTCCTGCAGCTGCGTAGACAACTCCTGCATCTCAGGGGGAGCTAACCGGTACGGTGCCTTGGCTATCGGAGCCGCACCAGGAATTAGGTCGATCCCAAACTCGACCTGCCTCTCCGGAGGTATTCCCAGTAAATCCTCCTGGAATACATCCGGAAAGTCTCGCACTACCGGAACATCGTCAACTGTCGTCTTGCCCTTCTCTCTGGCATCCATAACATAAGCTACATAACCGGCACAACCCTGATGAAAATAGCGCCTCGCCCTCGCGACTGAACAAAGAATTGGTCCACTCTGGGGCCTCTCACCCTGAATCACTAACTCTCCCCCACTAGAAGTGAGAACCCTCACTAACTGTAACTCGCAGTCAATCACTGCCCCATTGGGACTCAACCAATCCATGCCCACTATAACTTTATTCCCTCGTAGGGGAATAGGAACCAAATCCACCAAAAACTACTCATCGAACAACTGGAGAGAACATCCTCTATGTACCCTGGCGACCCTTATGGTCCTGTCATCTGCTATCTCGACCTCTAGTGGACAATCCAGCTCCCCTGGAGCTCTACTAAACCTCTTGCTAAGCGCTAGCGAAACAAACGATCGGGTAGCCCCCGAATCAAATAATATTGTAGCAGAGATGCCGTTCACAGAGAACGACCCTATACAAAACATATAATCATAAGCAATACTCAATAATAATAATATAGAGATGAAGGAAAAATACATACCCATCACCACATCAGGAGTCGCTCGCGCCTCCTCTGCTATCATCTGAAAAGCCCGACTCCTTGCCACTGGTGACTCTGCTCGGCCCTGACGGCCATCTGTAATCCTCAAAGTAGCAGGGGAAGGTGCAACCACCTTCCCTGCTGCAGCTAAACTCGGACACTGGGACTTTTTATGTCCCCTCTGATTGCATTGAAAGCAAATCAGATCTGATGCTGCAATAGCGGTGGCAGGAGCCGTACAACCCTACTCAAATGCCCAGTTCGACCGCACTTGTAGCAGCTGGAACTCCCTGCCTTGCACACCCCGTCGTGCAATCTCCCACACTTTCCACATCGACCGTGGATCTGCTGACTCCTGGATCTGTGATCTGAAACCTTGGGCTTTTTGCTCGAACTGCTTGCACCCAAAACCGCCTCCGGCTTCCTCTTCCTCTCCATCTCAAGGTCAATCTCCCTCTCCCGAGCCCTAGCAATCATGTCGTCTAGTGTTTTACAGCTGGACCGGCTCACAAACTGGCGGATATCACTCCGCAGCATCTCATGATAACGGGCCTTCTTCATTTCCTCATCAGCTGCATACTGAGGAATGAGAAGAGCCCTCTCCCTGAACTTGGAGGTGATCTCCGCCACTGTGTTTGTAGTCTGGGTGAGGTCCTGAAACTCCCTAGCTAACTATTGCACCTCGATAATCGGTGCAAACTCCGCCCTGAACCTAGTGGAGAAATCGGTCCAGGTCATGGCATCTAACGCTGCATCATCTCCAATAGTGTGTCCGACCTCCTCCCACCAATCCCTTGCCCTGTCCTTCAAGAGACAGGATGCCAATCTAACCTTGTCCCCCTCGGGACACCTACTCGTGCGGAATGCGTTGGCCATATCTGCCAACCATCTAGTACTCGCTATGGGGTCCCGTGCCTCATGGTAATTTGGAGCTCCACATGCCCTGAACTCCCTGAACGTAAGTGTGCGCGACCCCATCATGGCCGCCATCTCGGCACGGAAGGTGCCGAATCTCTCATCCATCAGCTCTAGAATACCCTCCTTGATCGAACCGAAGATCACAGGAGTCTGCTCCAGTATGATGCGAGTAACCTCAGAAGAAAGAAACTCTCTGGTCTGCTCGTCTATCTGCCCGGCCTCCGGGCCTGATCCTGATCCCCCTCCGGCACCTGAACTGCCGACTGCTGGTCTCGAACGCAAAACTACCATTCTGAAACAAATCATAACAACATCAGAAAACTGAAATATCTCAAGGGATCACTGATACCAATACTAGTTTCCCTGTCTTGTCTCGACCTTCCTTGATTCAAGTACGGATCCTTTGCTTTCAGTAGTACGGGCCCATACTACCTTCCACATCTATCCGTACTTTCCTCAAGAACTTCCTTGACTCCACCAAGTCACTTCTACTACTACCGATCTCTGCTACTTTCATCCTAGGCTTGCCCTAGGGAAATCTCTAACTTTATTCAAAACAGTCCTCAGCTGTTGAAGGTCTCCTCATAACAATAATTAGTCATCACCTGAATCCCATCACATGTGGTGAGGCTCAGATAATCCTTCGAGTAAAAGACTCGTCCCTACAACAGTTAGACTCAAACAAGAGCTGCGCAATAGAGCCAAATCCAACACTCTAAGATTATTCAACCCTGATCACATGTGAGATGATGTATTTACCTAATGACTAACTCCCGTCACTCAGAGTCCCACAAAGCACAAAGCAAACAGCATTCGGATATAGGAAGTTACTCAAGCAAATCTATTCTCATAACGATATTCTGTCCTAGCATACAATGCTAAGCTTATACTATCAGGCATAACCTAGACATGCTATCCTACTACTGTCTGCTCAATACTAGCATGCAGTTTTTGTAAAGCTGAAACACATAAAGTAGGCACATAAGGCATCCTCCTAGATCCTTAGTCCTATTCTAGCATGCTGTTCTACTGAACTAAAACTGATAAACATAAGATAACATGTATGTGTAATTTGGGAGTACTTACTTGAGCTCGTTTGACCGCATGCGCCACACCATTTTCTTTTTATCAAACCTCTTATATTTTCCTAAGTTCTTTTTCAAAATCGTTTACAAAACATTTTTCTTTTGAAAACCTTTACCATTTCCTTAGTTTGAGTTCAGACACACCCAAAAGCATATCCAAATCCCTCAAACCAAGGCTCTGATACCAACTTGAAACATCCAGAAAATACGACCCAAAAATTTTTGTTTAATAATTAATAAAACACCATAATAATATCATAAGGTAAAACTCATACGTCGATATCTCAAAAACAATGACAAAGTGTTATAAGAAAACTGTATCAAAGCTGTATCAAATTCATCTGTGAAAAACTAAAACAACTCCCAGGACAACTGAAGCTGTGGTGTGTGCGATGCCATCAACCCGAACTCTTCCCTTTGCTTGCAGAAGTACCTGAGACCAAAACTAAAACTGTAAGCACAAAGCTTAGTGAGCTCCCCCAAACTACCACATACCATACAATACACATAAACACATACTGGGCCTTGCCCACTGCATCGGACCGAAGTCCGGAAACTGCATCGGACCGAAGTCCGGTAACTAACCAGGGCCTTGCCCTCTACATCGGATCGAAATCCGAAACTACTGAGACCTTGCCTCCTGCATCGGACCGAGTCCGGAACTAACTGCATCGGACTGATGTCCGGAACTAACTACATCGGACCGAAGTCCGGAACTAACTGTACATAACATAACATAAACATATCAACTAGCATGAACACATAAATAGCATACTGCATCGGGCTGTAACCCGGAACACATAACATAAATCCTATCTGAGCCACGAAGGCATCAAACATATCATAATCTGCACCGGACCGAGGTCCGGAAACTACTACCAGCTAGACGGGCCGGCATTGTGGCCTTAGACCCGTCCCTACTGGAAGGAAACTCACCTTGTGATCTGGCTGCTGAGTGTGTGGCTCTGGGAACTATCTGCTGCTGCTCCGGTATCTCTCCGACTACAATTCCACAATACACTCAATCAAATACTAATAACTGCATCGGGGTAAAATGACTCTTTTACCCCTGGCTAAAGTCAACTCTTCTGGTCAAAGTCAACTCTCTTGGTCAAAGTCAAATTACAGTTGACTTGACTCGCCGAGTTGGGCCGCCAACTCGCCGAGTCGCTACTCTCATCTCTCAACTCTGCTCGCTGCTAATCGTCGAGTATGGCATACACTCGACGAGTTTTTATTCTATATCAACACTCAGGTCATCTGCATCCAGCTCGCCGAGTTGTATGAACAACTCGCCGAGTTGTTCTTGAATCATAAGAATATTGCTTTGGACTCGCCAATTTGTATGAACAACTCGTCGAGTCCCTCCATTGCTGTGTCTAACCTCTAACTCACTGAGTCCATACACTACTCACTGGTCCCCACTCGGAATCACTCAACGGGGCAGAATCGGGGACTCGCAACTCAACTCGCCGAGTCCGAAGAACGACTCGCCGAGTCTCATGCATGCAACTTCTAAAAACTCGATTCTGCTCAAAACCACTGCATACAATATATATATATATCTGAGTTCCTAAGGCTGGTTTACCACGTAAAGTTCCCAACTTTACGTGTACAAAAGCATACAAAAGGGTATAAAGGCTAAAGAGGCACTTGGAAGAGTAGATCTAGGGCTAACATGCAAAATGGCTCCATAAAGCTAATAGATCTACGTTTTTGGGACAGAAACATGGCTAGATTTGAATGCTAATCCATCCAATATGATTTCTCTACTATGAACAAGCTAAAGAATGGGCTAAATATGCTTAAGAAGGAGAATCTATCATTAAAACGGGAATAAACTGATCATTACCTCAAAATACTCTGAAATGGATGCAAGGACTTGGATCTTCTTCTTCTTCTTTGGATTTAGCCTTCTTCTTCTCTTCAAAACTTCAAGAATCACATCAAAATGCTCAAAAACTCAATGGGATGATTAGGGTTTGCTTAGATAACAATTTGAGGGTGAAGGAGGCGAGTTTGGGGTTGATAAGGTGGTTTAAATAGGGTGCAAACCCGGGGATTTAGGGTTTCTACCTGGCAGGCAGACTCGCCGAGTCCCGAATATGGACTCGCCGAGTCGCCGTCCTACAAGCTGATCAAAATCGCGACCCTACGCGACGAGTCAGGACATAGACTCATCGAGTCCCTCTACAAACTTCAAAAATAAAAACTATAAAAGCAACATACCAGAGACGGGTCGTTACACTATCTTGCACCGCCGCTCGCGCGGGTACGCTACTAGTATATATGTATATATATATATATATATATATATATATATATATATATATATATATATATATATATATATATATATATATGTATGTATAAGAGCAAGTCGTTTACCATTAGTAGGTCTCATTCACGAAGTCGGTCTATAAGGGGGGTATAAGGTTACTGCCTATAAAATGGTAGTTTAATGGGTGTCGACTCTCACCCACCGCTTCCTTGACCGTTGGAGGTTCGCTAGCCAAACGGGTAGGACAATGACTATAATTCTCCCTTCATTAAAAGTATTAATGATAAATACTAAGTAACTAAACTCTTAGTAATACCCAATCGTAGTTACTTTGGAAAATGTGAATTTCGTGCTAACCCATGAAAGTACACTTTGCACTATGGTTAAGTCAGTTAGTGGAGCATGTGTGGTTAACCGGCACACTAGATTGATTTAACAAGGTAGGCAAATGATAACTTAATGTTTATCATAGTATCGGTAGAGCGTGTGTGGTTAACCGACATATCGATTGAGGGGTAAAAATTAAGGGTACCAAGTATATTTTCATGGTTATTCACACCTTGTTTTGTGATCCTCAGCATCCCAGTCACAAAACCTGAAGAGCACACTCGAGATTGAAACATGTCATTGAAAGTTCAATGAATCTCAAAAGATCTAGGAGTTTCAAATCCAATTAAAACCTAATAATTTATTTCGTTTTTCATGGTGGAAATTAGTGAATTGTCATTCACCTACCTTCAAATATTTTATAGCTTGGATTACGGCATCCCTCTTCCAAGTTATAAAATATTGTATTGGTTCCTAGCCTTAATATTTCATATTGGGTGTTATATTAAGGATCTAAATCAACTAACTTGAATTTCTCCCTTTGTAGATGTCTGGTTCATACAACAATGATCTTCCCAAATCTTATGGAACAAGCTTTCCTAATGAAGATGACTTCCTGCGTTAGGCTCTTGGAAATCATACTTCTCTTCCTCCTCTTCCTCAAATTATTCTCCCTGACCCACAAGCTCAAAGACTTGAAAAGTTCAAAATCACTCAAGCCCTGCTCGCAATGAAACATCAAGATGGAAGACCTGTGTGTACTCATGTCTTAGGAATGAAGTCATACATTGACAGGTTGAGAATGTTGGGTGTTATTGTCCTAAGGAAATTGGCTATTGACTGGGTCCTTCAATCACTTCCTGATTCATATAGTAAGTTTATTAAAGACTATTATGTGACAGATCACGACATGACCCTATTAGATCTTTCTTATTTGCTTATTGCTGCTGAATTAGAAATGATTTGGCGCAATAGTCAAGCAAATAGGTGGAAGGTCTACTTCTCAAACTTTCATGGACATGGACAATGGTAACATTAGAAGTCCAGAAAAACTTTCTCTTCCCAATGGAAATGGATCGACATTGGTCAACTCGGTTGACCGGAAGGTAAAGAGAAACTCTAAGTCTGGAATAGCCTTTTGTACCATTCCCGAAGAGTCTATATGATTTCATTGTGAAGAAAAAATGGCATTGGAAGCGAAGCTGCCCTAGCTACCTGGAGGATCTAAAAGGAATCAAAAAGTTTGACTCTGATTCAGGTAAGTCCATTATCTAACTCTGTTAAGTTCCTAATGGTTGATTATCAATACATGATGTGACTAAGTTACATTTTGATGTTTGGCAGGATCAACCAAAGGAAAGGAAACTTAAAGAAAGAGTATGCTGAATCTGATCGTGAAGATGGATATCTATCGTATGGTTTAAGATCAGATTTTTGAGCTACTACTTAGGGGTTATGATAGATTGCTAGAAAACATGTAGTAGCATAGTTTTCATTTTAAGTTGCATTGTAAGGAAAAAAGGTTTTTTCCGCATTTTTATAAATAAATAAAAATTTGATTTTATTTTATATCTCCTTGCAATGACTTTTATTGAAAAATTGATCTTTATATGTTTCTAGAAATAATGGAAATGTGGATTTGATTCTTTCGTTTGTGGCAGTGTTTAAATTTACCAAATAAGGAAAGATCCTCATCACCCAAGTTTTTAGTTGGATAAAAACTTGGAATCATACAATTTGTACAGTATGATGAATGAGAACTTCCAGCTTTGGAAAATTATGACTAGTTCCTTGTTCACATGTATATGTGAGTCAAGTGAAGGACTAAGGGATCAGGTACATATTCTTGTGCACTGATGAAGGTCCACCACAAAAGGTTGATAAGACTATTCGTCATGATTTCCTAAGGTTTAGTAAATATGGTTATACTTACAAGTTTAAGTATAATTCTGAAACATTGAAAAAATTGAAGTGTATGGTAGGACGGATGAGAAGAATCAAATTAAGCAGAAGGATAAAAGTTTCTAAAATTTGAAAAGATGGGAGAGTACTTTAGTATCATGTTTTGTGTTCATCTTAATGATTAAGATACCATGTCACAATTGGTCCTCTAAAGACATCTTATTGCATTCATATGGCTAAGAAGAGGAATCAAGAATTGCTGAAATGGTTAAATCAAGAAGATGAATCATACTTCGTTCCAATAAGCAATTCTTAGAGTCATACTCCAAGATTGTAACTTGAGTGATATATCTTAAAGAAAGGTTTATAACACTAGTCAAATGTAAGACTAAAGTGTATCCCACTCTTGTACATTTGAAATTGGTAAGTTGTGATGTGTTGGATAAAACAGAGACCAACTTAAGGCCATTTGCGTGAAGTGTTTGTCTTGATAAAGAATTTGCACTATCTCTTGAATATTTGGCAAGTGAGTCTTATATGTCAAGAGGGAAGTGCGAGTCTTAACGATCTTGGAAATATTTCCAGATCTAATCAAGAAGGAAAGACATATAGTTTATTACTAGCACATGACTTGAGGTTTATAATCTATCATGTTGACATATTCCTATTTCCGTGCCCATTCAACTTAAAGTTGGCTTTGAATATGAGTTCTGAGAGTTCTCAATTGGTTGCATAACAGCTTGGAAGCAATGACAGGCCCTTGTGCTACCAGGTGGCTAGAAGTTAAGACTGCACAAGTTCAATCCAAGAGTTTGGATTTGTCAATAATCTTGTCTTGTGATTATGGTTTTGAAAAATTCACATGGATAGGAACGCATACACCATAAAATCTAAGTGTCATAAGGTTTCTCTCCGATTCATGAAAATGATGGTGAGGAAACACTTTCACTAAGTAGATTTTAACTTGATAGCAATTATGATATTTGCATTCTCAAATTCGTTAGTGGAGCATGTATGGTTAACCGACACACTAACATGGACTTGTGAGAAATGGCAAAGGTCTCAACAATTGAGACTATGATTACGACATCACTTTTCATAGTTCTGAAATTGTTTAGACACACATGTGTGCTATCTAAGGAAAGGTGTATGATTTTGATAAAGTCATATCAAAGCATCTCGTATAAAAAATATGAACTTTGGTAAGAAGGTCAATAAAGTATTGATTTCTAGAAGTCCAGCAGATTTCTGAGTACATGTCAAAGCTAGTGGGAGCATAAGCTTCATGCTAATAAGCATCATGCACGTGGGAGCATGATATTTATAATAAGTGTTGCAAGTTTGCAATGTTAATTATAGAAAAAAAAGGTTTCAATTGGGAAAAAGTTGTTTTACTATAATTAAGGGAGAAGAAATTATACTTCAATTCAATTCAATTCTAAAAGCATAGATTGAGGTTTTAATCATATTTAGTCAAGAATATATGTATATATATATATATATATATATATATATATATATATATATATATATATATATATATATATATATATGAATTTCATGTTGGAATGGCTCAACATAAGGAAATTCTATATATGGGTCTATTATTTGCGTTCTAAAATTCGATTATGATTACAACATCCCTTTTCATAATCTGAATTATGAGAACTTGGAAAATAGAAACAGAAATATTATAGCAAAAGACTGGTCTAGTATCATGTCTTTATGAATTGTGTCCCATATGCTTCGGATATAGGATCGATTGCATGCGCTATAAGATTCATCTGTTCTAAATTTTCCAAATTCCCAGAGCGTTAAGAGGGAAAAGTACTAGAACTAGATATGACTAATTTGATTAAGCAATTGTCGAGGACAATCTAAGGTTTACCAAAGATTGGTTGCTCAGGGACAGTTGGAAGTATACTGTTAATTTCGGAAGGACCATAGTGACATATTCTGAAAAGAGGCAACTCTTGTTCAAGAGTAATAGTTAAAAGGGGAATATGGAAATGTTCCCATAGGTGGAAGGTATTCATTAAATTTGTGTAAGATTAGGAAACTTAATGCAATAAGAATGTTCAATGGCAATGAACTTTGAATATAAGACTTCGTTTCCATGGAGTTGATTTCCATTGGAATACTCTATAATGTTTGTTGACAAGTCTTTGTGACTTTGTGCATAACCATTACAAGAGGAGCAATGCATATAAGTTTAGAATCTAACAGATTTAGGTAAATGGCAGGAATTTGGAATTCTTGCATTTGCCGTAAGGATTTGGGATTGTGAAATGAGTATCACTGGAATTATGTTCAGTCGATCTATTTCACAAAGTAAAGATCATAGAAAAACTTAGTATTCATACTTGGTGTATGTCACAACTAATGTTTAGACAAACATAGTGTGTATACTTGGAGTATGACATGACTAGTGTTTAGAAAAACATAGTGTACATGCATGGAGCATGGGGCAACTATTGTTTTAATTCAAGTATAAAGTTGATAGTTTGAAACAGTATGCAATGAATGATGGGTAATCAATATGGTGATAAATAAAAGGTGTTTTATTTATATTCATAAGTTATGAGACCATATTGGATTAGATTATTCTTATGTTTCACCTTGCATGTTTTGACTTCTAGAATAACTAAATCACTCTTCCTGAATGACTAAGTTAATCAAGCCATCCACAGTCAGTCATATGTTGGAAGTAAATATGAGTCAAGACTGTCATGGGTTGGATTGTAGAGGTCTAAGATGTTGGACAAAGTGGTGCCACAACACTCATGAGTGCTCATAAGTTCTAAGTATTGGATTCAACCTACACTTACTGGTATCACTTCATGGAGTTTATCTTGAGTGATTGTGAGACGGTAATATCATATAAGTCTTCAAATCTAGAGATATCACTTGTTGCCTATGAGTTGGTTATACATTGATCGTACGAAACCACATTGGTAACTCGATGTTATAAAACGTGCCTTTGTGTATGATTCAACAAGTAGAAGAACAAGCATATAAGTCGAAGTTTATTTGTTCCTTCTTGGATTAGAAGCGATATCTGGGCCCCTTGATGATTTTGTGTTGACCCATGTATTGGGCCCGATCAGAACTAAGTTGATTTGTTCACTTAAGTTCTATGTCAAACAAATCAGAAATCAGGAAACAAACTGCTAGACAATAAGTAAGACATTGTTCCATGTATTTTTCTGGATGATATCTAGAATAGAGGATTATATGATCACTTATCTTAAATGGAATATCATCGTCGTCTCAGTTCATAGAAGTCCTTGAAAGAGCTACGATTGCTGATCAGTTCCTGAAGTTATTCTTGCAGATATAGTTATTAGACTTATCCAAGTGGGAGACTCTTCGATTAGGTGTCTAAGTTCATAACTTTTCTGGGATGTACTTGACCCAATCAGCATGGTCCATTTGGGTTGCATGGCATCATGCATTTGGATAAATTAAAATGAGAGAAATAACACTTATGGTTTATTAAGTTTTAATATATTAATAATAATATTTAATTAGTATTGATAAAAAATTAATCTAGAATTAATTAAGTGATCAAAAGGAGACTAATTAAATATATGGATTGATTGTGTAAATCATCCATACTTGTATAGTGGGCTAGATGCTCCATGGATTATCAAGTTGGGCTAAGGTCCATAGGATGCTCCATGGGAGTTACAATCCCATAGGTCATGGAAATGAAGAGTCATGTCACATTAGGGTTTACATGGTGTAACCCTAATTGTAACACACTATATAAAGGATATGAAGCTCACCAAAATCGGTTACTAGATGCAAGATAGAGGGCATAGCCGATTCTAAGCGTGTGACATTTATCTCAAGGTTTATTCCAAGTGCATTTGGTGTTGTGTGAGACATTTGAGGCATCACACTTGGGGTGCTAAGCTCACAAGGTTTTCAAGGAATCTAAATCACTACAAGATATGCTTTTCTTACTATCTTTTATGATTAAAAGTTCCCTTGTATGCTAGATAGGTTAAGAACCTTGGAAAATCAATTTTTAATGTATCATAGATAAAACATAGATCCAAGGCTTTAGGGTTGCATGTACACCATAGGAGTGTTAGAATGCTCAAAACCCATCACTTACTTGGTAAAGAAAAAGGTGAAGCTATTTAAAGATCCGTTAAAGAAGGTCCACATGTTTCTGTGAGACAAACTGTGAGAGATGGTGCTACAACTCTCATAGGACAGGATGAACAGCGTCAAGAATCTCTTACTACTGATGACATCGAAAAATTGCATGCAGATCAAGTTGCATTTTCTGAAATAGTGTTTGGTGTTCCTCCTTCTCTCTTTGAGCGCATTAAGTTGTGCAAATCTGTTAAAGAGATTTGGGACACTCTCCAAGACATGTTCGAGGCATCAGAAAACATGAAGGATAAGCGTTTGACTTATTTTTTCAATGAGTTCGATACTTCCACCACAACTCCCGGTGAATCAGTTGTCTCAGCCTCTAATAGATACCGAATCATCGTCAACAACATGACAGCTCGTGGGATTGTCCAAACTCCTCTAGAGTATAATTTCAAGTTTATCAATAGTCTTGGTAAAGGATGGGGAAACGTGAAACCATGTCTTTAGAGTAATGGATCTTTGAAGAGGCTGAAGCTTTACCAACTGTTTGATGAGCTTCAAGGTCGTGAATCAAATGTTGCACAAACTTTGAGAGAACTCTCAGGAGGTCCTCTTACTCTTGTCAGTTCTTTTGATCCTCACGTCTTGAACCCCTTTATTTCAGACCCTTTCGAAGTTGTTATCCCATCTATCCCACTTGTTCAAACCTCTCCACCAACTTTACCTGCTCTTGCCAGTTTAAACTATCAGTTTGATGGAGACCTTGACGCTGAAACAATGGACTCCAAACTACGTTTTCAACAAGATTTTGCTTTACTCTTTATGAAATATAAGCGTCCTTTCAACCCCACTCACAAACCATACCACACTTGTTTCCAAGCTCCTCATCAAAGTAATCCCCAACCTTATCCTAAACCTTCCGGTAATCCACCTGCATACAAGCCAAACATTCCGACACAAAATCACTCCTCGAAATTCCATGAGACTCCAAAGTCATACATACCGAAGATCATTTGTCAAAATTGTGGTCATGCAAACCACTTTGCCAAAGACTGCTTGGTTGAAGCAACACAAACACCCAAGATCAAGGACTCTGCATACTATGCACGTCGAGCCCAAGAGATGGATGCTACTGAGAAAGCTTTCATTATCACTGTGTTGAGAGATGTGGAAGGATATTAGTCATCTGGAGATGAAGATGATGTGAGTACTGGTAGAAGCATATGTCTTATGGATAGAAAAACTATTGAATGTGATGAAGGCTACTGGTCATCTGGATCAGAAAAAGATTAAGATGATGTTGAACCGAACTACTGCTACATGGCAAACAACGTCCCACCCGGTAGAAGCATCACTCAACAGGTAAAATCTATGATTACTGATAATAATTCTGCCACTGATACCTCTGGACCTGAATTAGACCTCAGAATTTTCTCCCAGCATTCCCAACACTGTAGTTTAAATTCCAAACCACAGTCCTCCTAACAATTTCCTTGTTGAGGAAATTATTCTGGAGACAACTGGACCTGACTCTGAAAGATCAAATTTTGTTTGGGTATCCTTAGATAATGACGTTGTTGTAGAAACCATAAGTGACAATTCATCTGATTCATGTGTTTCGGACTCTGAAGTGATTTCTAAAACCACCTTAGTACCAATCAAACCCAAGTTTAACAACCCATCCGTTAGCCAAACTTCCAAGTCAACATCAAACTCCAGGAAGAAACGTTCATTGCATGAATAGAAAAGAAGTTGTCGATCCTAAGATAGAAGCTGAAAATGCACTCAAAAAGGAAATTTGGTCTAGACAAAATTCCAGGTTCATTGAAAATTTCAAGAAGAGAGTATCTTAGACTGTAAGCCCAGCCACAAGGAACCATAAAAAATTTGTTCCTGTTAAGATTCTTAAAAGGCCAACTATTCCTCCTAGTTCAGTAGTTCGAAACAAAGCTGTTAGTCACATTCTGAAAGATATTGTTGATACTTGTCCCACAAGAAATAACTCTCCTCAGACCATTTCCTCTAGTTTCATTGCTAAATCTGATGATACGGTTTTCAAACCTCAACAGCTTTTAAAAACGAACGCACCATCAAAAACAGTAAACAAAGAACGGTTTGTTAAAAACACTGTCATATTCTCAACTAATTCAAAACAAAAATTTGAGAGGAGAGCAAAAACTATTGAAAAAGATTTTGCAACTCCAAGTAACACTGTGATTCAGCATCAAAAGCAGTCGCTCTAAGAAAAGTTGTTTCAAAACAACCTGACATTGAATATGATTTCTAGATCAATGAAAAGACCTTGGTATTTTTCTACTTTCCCAAAGGATCTCGGAAGAAGCCTTCCGAGACACCTGTTTCTCAAAAGTGACTACCAAAGTTCAAAGCCCGTGCCCATGTCCTAAAACCTAACTCGGAGCCTAAAAACTCCAAACTTCACTAAGTTTGCAGGCACTCTGTGCCTCAGAACAAGATACAGTATAGTATATTGATAGTGATTGTTCGATGCACATGATGGGGCAAAAATACTTTCAACATGATCTCAAACTTTCACCAAATGCTGGCTATGTGATGTATGGCAAAAACTCCAACTCTCAAATATGAGGTTTTGGAATCCTCATCAATGGAAACTTCTTTGTATCAAACGTGGTATACATAGCTGATCTGAATCATAACCTAATTAGTGTGGCGCAACTTACTGATGTAAATAATCAAGTTGAATTTTGCAAGAAACATATCTATGTCATGTTTGAAGATCGGAAAGAATATCTGATCAAGCAAAATCGCAACAAGAACATGTATCCTCTTGACATCAACATGATCGTTGGCAAGCTCAACTCTGTCTACTCACAAAGGCAGATCCTAATGTCAGTTGGTTATGGCATCGAAGGCTTGCTCATCTAAACTTTTGATATATGAATGATCTTGTTTCCGGTGAAATGGTCAGAGGTTTTCCTATCTTCAACTTTGAAAATGATCATCTCTATGCTTCCTGTGAATATGGGAAACAATCGAAGAAAGGTCATCCTATCATCATCAAAAAATTAATCTCGGACCATTAGAACTGCTTCATATAGATCTGTGTGGACCCTCCACTGTAGAAATTCTACATCAGAAGGAGTACATTCTTGTGATTGTGGATGATTTTACAAGGTTCACCTGGATTTGCTTCCTCAGGCTTAAGTCATAATTTGCCTTGGAACTTATTACCTTCATTAAAGGTATTGAAGTTCTAGTAAAACTGCTTGTTCGTCGAATCCGAAGTGATAATGGTTCGGAGTTTACCAATGTCACCATTGAGAAATTCCTATCCGAGAAAGGTATTGACCATAATTTCTCAGCTCCCTACACCCTTCAACAAAACATTGTGGTTGAAAGACGTAACAGAACCTTAGTTGAAGCTGCTCGATCAATTCTCAATTTTGCAAATCTTCCACTTTATCTCTGGGCTTGTTAACGTTACCGTACGCGGCCATATTAAACTTAACAGAAAGTACTAACAAAGCGTTATTATGCTAGAGCCTTGGCTGTTACCTGGCCGTGGCTCAAGTGGGCAAGCGTTGAGTTGGTAGCCCGCTTCTGCTCATGAGGAAAGAATATTCCTCGTAATCTTCTAATTCTTTCATAACCAATCAGGTCATGATAAGGATCCTGGTGATGCCTAGAACTAACATCACCATGCAGTTAGTTATCATGGGGATACACCTCCCAATGAATGGGTGCCACATCTCACTCCCACATGGGAGAGTACATTTGTTCTGTTAGAAACATGTATAAAAGGATCTCTTATGGCTCAAGGAAGGGATCCATCTTCTTCTCCATACAAATTACCCTAAAAACTCTATCTAAATTTAGGACTAACTTGATTATCAGAGTGACGTCCTGTGAGAACCCCCGACCGTCCTTTAACGATTCTTCTATGTTATGTTCATAGGAAAAGATTTTGGACAAACCCCTCAACGAATAACCAATCCCATGATGAGCATGTCACAACATTTGGCACCATCCAAACGTATCCTTAGAGTGATACAACCAATAAATGACGCTGGGTCTTTGAAAAAGGGCGATCTGAACCCAACAACATCTAGGACTGTAGTAGAAGATCTGTTCAGAATACCGGTGATGGTAAAAAACGACCACCACTGCGAGTATAGAACACAGGCCCGAATCTAGGTGCTAATGGCACCGATACCACAAATTACGGCAGAAATAGAAGAGCGAGTACTCCAGAGCAGTTTCCGACAACTGTTGTTGGAAGGTTCGCTGCCTCAGACGGCGATACTGCATCCCAATCTACTGCAGGAACCTCCGTATGATGGCACCGAGGTACTCACTATCTCTAAGTCTCATAAGAGAAATGAAACTCACCAAGTGGAGGACGAGATAGGTTACTCTCTAGAAATCTACTCAATATTAGTTTTTCGAGCAACGATCCCAGACCATTGAACTGGGATCCGCGAGATCCACTCCTCATATATGAATTCATTCCTCATATGAAAATCCATCAAATATACATTGACAATGTTAGTTGATCCATCATACTCTATGAGCATTGTTTTAGGCAACTACCAGAGGCATGGAAGGAGGGGATAAGTACCCCAACCGGAGGACCACTAGTAGGGTTCACCGGAAACAGCTTGTGGCCGTTGGGCACTATCCGGTTACCCTTAATGTTGGTCAGTCATGACGAAAGGGATAGAATCACAAGAACAATCGAATTCTTTCTGATCCGGTTTCCAGTAGAACACAATATTCTGTGTGGCCGGTCAGTAATCTCCCTACTACAGTTCGTGCCATTAACTATAGACGACATAGTTAAACTTAGCACGCGCCAGGGATCAGCGAAAATCATCACCACAAACACCAGGGCGCATCACTATCACCAGATCATAGCCGCTCCCGAGTTGGTGTGAGCACCAAAGAAGTCGAAGGAGGGATGTTCCACCGAACAACACCAAATAAACATGGAATTTCCAGAACAGCTCGTGCGAATTGGTGCTCACCTATCAGGCGAGACCAAGGCACGACTAGTAGCGCTTCTGAAGCAATATTATACCATTTTCATCTGGAAACCAACATGTCTGACAAGCATAGATCGACATGTTATAGAACACAGTCTCAATATCACGCATGGAAGAAATACAGTTAAACAAAAGAAGAGGGGCCAGGCGGAAGATCAGAACAAGGCTATAAATGCAGAAATTGCTGACCTAGTAAGTGGCGGCATACTCAGGGAAGTAATGTTCCCAACAAGGATAGCAAATCCTATTATGGTAAAGAAAGCCAATGGATCATGGAGAATGTGCTTTTATTACTCATATCTTAATAACGTCAGTCCAAAGGATTCTTATCCTTTCCCAGAGATCGATCAGAAAGTCCTATCTCTTGAATGATTTCAGTTCAAATGTTTCCTTGACGCTTACAAAGGTTATCATCTGGTACAGATGAAACGAGAGACGAGGCGAAAACAGCCTTTCATACCGAGAATGGCACTTTTGCCTATCAGAAAATGCCATTTGAACTAAAAACGTTGGCGCTACATATCAGAGACTAATGGACAAGATATTCGCTGATCAAATCCACATAAATATCGAGGTCTATGTTGATGATATGGTAATCAAAATCCGTAGCAAAGAAAATCTACTCCATGATGTGGAAGAAACTTTTAAAATGCTAGCTAAAGCGTATATGAGGTTAAACCTAGATAAGTGTACCTTCAGTGTAGAGGAAGGTCAATCCCTTGGATATCAGATATCCAAGGAAGGGATCATGCCCAATCCCACTAAAATCCACGAGTTCCTCGAGTCGAAAAATCCCCAAAATGTAACACCCAAAAAATTCGAGCCAAATTATAACATTTTAATTCATTCAAAAACCATTAAGTTCATACATTTGTTTTCAAAATAGTTTAAACGTCAGAGTATTTCCCCAGAACCATATCGCATAAATCATAAAACATGAGGAGTGGTACGATCACGCCTTCGCCTTGCCACTATCTCCTGAATTACCTGAAACAAAACACTGAACTGTAAGCCCGAAAGCTTAGTGAGTTACCCCCAAAATTCCAACTACACATAAACATACTCATAAAATATCACAAATAGAACAACCATGCACATTGGGTCTACTGTGTGATTGGTCCGCCCGCACTGGGCCTTCACTCCACCTGGATCTATCCCTCCGAGTCTAGCCATGTACATAGAATCTACAGTGTGATTGGTCCGCCCGCATCGGGCCTTCAATCCATCTGGATCTATCCCAAGCCTTTGGTATGAATGGACCTCCATACGGGCCTGCAATCTATCCAGACCGCTTGTAGGGTATGTTGGCCTTCAGCACAGAGCATGACCGCCTCAACCCAAACATCAAGCAAATAACCATGTGCACATATAACAAATAATCACATAACAGTCCATAGACAAAGAAATCGATCTAGCAGATCATAAAGCCTAGCAACATCTTCACCAGGATACCAACCTAACCGGCCACTAACATAGCATCATCATATATACTAGGATACTGACCTAAACCATGTCACTAACATAATATTGTCCTAATTACCAGGACGCCGATCTAAACAGATCAATAAGCACATCAAATAGTACATGTACAGATATCAGATGTAACTATCTCACAGATCATCGATCATAGTAATCCCTCATAACTAAAACAAAGACCTAACCAGGTCACTAACATACCAATCCTAACAGATCATAAGAGCATGACAACCTACTGTCTATCCGGATACCAATCTAACATATCATAACCACATGTAGCATACTGTAACCATGATAACAAATAAAAGGGCCGACCTTGGTGCCTTAGACCCTATTGATATAGTGAGGATAACTCACCTGCAATTGCCGACTAAAGAGATAAGACCGAGCTGCTCCGACCACTGACATGAACTTCACCACAGAACACTACCAAAGAACCAATTCTATAAATACCAAAATTACCAAAATACCATCGGAAGTCAAACTGGTCAACTCTTGGTCAAAGTCAAGGTCCTCAGTCAAATTCAACCTTCCTGGTTGATTGTACTCGCCGAGTCAATCCGTCGACTCGTCGAGTCCCTATACTCAGAAACTCCCATAACACGACTCAACTCGCTGAGTCGCCCCGAGACTCATCGAGTCCAACGCTCTCAGAATTCCATCCTGTCCAACTCATCGAGTCGCCAACCGACTCACTAATCCAAAGCTTTAACCACAAGAGGTTGGGTTCTGCGACTAGATTCGCTGAGTCCAAGGACAGACTCACCGAGTCCAAGGCAATCTTCAATTGACTCGCCGAGTTGTTCTTCCAACTCACCGAGTCCAAGCTTATGTTCATACTATTGGGTTTTGAGCATTCTAACACTCCTAAGTGTACATGCAACCCTGAATACCTTGGATCTATGTTTTCTCTATTATACATGCAATTATGAACTTTCCAAGGTATTACCCTATCTAGCATAGAATAATTGATACTTGGGTAATCAAATGGATAGAATACATACCTTTGTTTGATGTAGCTTGTCTTCATGAAGCTTGAGTGCCTAGTGCCCCAAGTGTGACACCTCAAATGGTTCACACAACATCGAGAACTCTTTGAATAACCTTGTCTTCATGATGATCTCCGACCTTTGTCAATGACTTGTCCATTAGATAAGTGATTGTATATTCCTCCATTCTAGATATCGTATGGACTGAGACATGGATTATAAATTATTCTCTCTGTCCATCTGTTGTTTCCCGATTTCTAATTCATGATGATTGACTGATTGAGCAGATCAAATCAGTCTTGGCTTGGCCAAGCACTCACATGTATCATCATTAAATCATCGAGGGGCCGACAGATATCGCTTTTATCATACACAAAGGCACATTTTATAACATCGAGTTACCAATGCGTTTTCGTGCAATCAATGTACAACCAACTCATAGTAACAACTCATATCTCTAGGTTTGAAGAATATAAGATATTATCGTCTCATGATCACTCGTGATAAAATCCATGAAGTGATTCCAATGAGCGTCGGTTGAATACAATACTGAAAACTTATGAGCACTCATGAGTGTTGTAGCACCACCTTGTCCAACATCTTAGACCTCTACAAGTCCAACTCATGACAGTCTTGATTCATATTTACTTCCAACATATGACCGGCTGTGGATAGTTTGAATAACTTAGTCATTCAGGAAGAACAACCTAGTTATTCTGGAAGTCAAAACATGCCAAAATGAAATACAAGAATAATTGAATCCAATATGGTCTTAGAACTTATGAATATAAATAAAACACCTTTTATTTATCACCATATGATTACACATTATTCATTGCATACCGTTTCAGCTATCAACTTTATTATTGAATTAAAACAATAGTTATCCCATGCTTTGAGCATGTACACTATGTTTTTTCTAAATAATAGCTTTGCCATACACCAAGTATGTACTCTATGTTTGTCTAAACATTAGTTATGCCATACTCTAAGTATGCATACCAAGTTTGTCTATGATCTTTACTTTGTGAAATAACCAATTGAACCATGATTCTAATTTCACACTCCCAAGTCCTTATGGCAATGCAAGAATTCCAAATTCATGCCTTTTACTGAAATTTGTTCGATTCTAAACTTATATGCATTGGTCCTCTTGTAACGATTATGCACAAAGTCACAAATACTTGTCAACAAACATTACAGAGTATTCCAATGGAAATCAGCTCCAAGGAATCTAAGTCTCATATTCGAAGTTCATTGCCTTCGAACATTCTTCTTGCATTAAGTTTGGTACATAGATAACTTCCACCTATGGAGACAGCTCCATATTCCCATTTTGACTACCCATTCTGAACAAGAATTGCCTCTTTTCAGATTAGGTCAATATGGTCCTTCCAAAGTTAACACTATACTTCCAACTGTCCTTGAGTAACCAATCCTTGGTAAAACCTTAGATTGTCCTCGACAATTGCTTAATCACTTTAGTCAAATCCAATTCTAGACCTTTCCCCCTCTTAATTCCCCATCCATTTGGAAAATTTTAGAAAGGATGAATATTATAGCACATGCAATCGATCCTGTACCCAAACCAAATGGGACATGATTCATGATGTTTCACATAAAGACATGATTCTAGACCAGTCTTTTGCTACAATATTTTTTATTTTCCATGTTCTCAAGATTTGACTATGAAGAGGGATGTCGTAATCATAATCGAATTTTGAGAACACAATATATAGAATTTTCTTATGTTGAACCAATCCAACATGAAATTCATAGATATATTCTTGACTAAAGATGATTAAAATCTCAATCTAAGCTTAAAATCTCACTCTAAGCCTTTTAGAATAGACATGAAGTATAATTTCCTCTCCCTTAATTATAGCAAAACACCTTTTTCAATGAATTGAAACTTTTGTTTTCTATAATTAACATTGCTAACTTGCAATACTTATCATAATTATCATGCTCCCACTAACATGATGATTATTAGCATAGCACTTACACTCCCACTAGCTTTGACATGTACTCAGAAATCAGTTGGACTTCTAGAAATCAGTACTTTATTGACTTTCTTACCAAAGTTCATATTTCTGATACTAGATTGCTTTGATAAGACTTTATCAAAATCACACACCTTTTCTTAGATAGCTCACAGGTGTTTTTAAACATTTTCAGAACTATGAAAAGGGATGCCGTAATCATAGTCTCAATTGTTTGGACCTTTGCTATTTCTCATAAGTCCATGTTAGTGTGCTCTACTAATGACTTTGAGAATGCAAAGATTGTTATCTACATAAAATCTACTTAGTGAAAGTGTTTCCTTACCATCATTTTAATGAATCGAAAAGAAACCTTATGACACTTAGATTTTTCTTGTGTATGATTTCCTACCCATATGAATTTGTCAAAACCATAATCACAGGACAAGGTTACTGATAAATCCACACGTATATGGATTAAACTTGTGCAATCTTAAATTCTTGCCATTTGGAAGCTTAAGGGCCTGCCATTGCTTCAAAGTAGCTGTGCAACCAATTGAGAACTCTCAGAACTCCTATGCAAAGCCAACTTGAATAGGCACAGACATGTCAACACGATAGGTTGTAAACCTCAAGTCGTGTGCTAGTGAAGAACTTTAGGCTTTACTCTTGATTAGTTCTTGAGACTTTCAAGACCTTTAAGAATCCCACTGTCCTCTTGACATGTAAGACTTTCTTGTCAGTTATTCAATAGATAATGTGGATTCTAATCAAGACAAACACTTCACACAATTGGCCTAAGTTGGTCTTTGTTTTATCCAAAACATCACAACTTTCCAATTTCAAATGTACAAGAGTAGAAAACCTTTTACTCTTACATTTGACTAGTGTTAATAAACCTTCTTTAATATGTGTCATTCAAATTACAATCTTGGAGTATGACTCTAAGAATTGTTTTTGGAACAAAGCATGACCCATCTTCTTGATTTAATCATTTCAACATCTCAAGATTCCTCTTCTTAGTCATAAGAATACACTAAGATGACTTTAGAGGACTAATTTTGACATGATTTTTAAATCATTAAGATGATCACAAAACATGATGCTAAAGTAGTCTCCCATCCTTTCGGATTTGAGAAACTTTTATCTTTCTGCCTAAGTTGATTATTCTTATTCGCTCTGCCATACATTGGAACCTTTTCCAATGTCGTAGAATTACACTTAAGCTTGTAAGTATAACCATTGTTACTGAGCTTTAGTAAATTATGACGAATAGTCTTATCTATCTTTTGTGGTGGACTTGACCAGTACACATGAATGTGTACTTGATCCCTTAGTCCTTTCACTTGACTCACACATCCATGTGAACAAGTAGTTAGTCTTAATTTTCCAATGCTCGAAAGTTCTCGTTCATCATACTATACAACTTGCATGATTCCAAGTTTTGGTCCAATTGAAACTTGGGTGATGAGAATCTTTCCTTATTTGGTAAATTTAGACACTACCACAAATGAAAGAATCAAATTCATATTTCCAATATTGTTATCAATGGAATCATATAAGCAACATTTTTTTTCCACAAATGCCATTGTAAGGATATTTTAAAGTAAATAAAATTAAAAACTTTTCGTTTATTTTAAAACTTTGCGGAAAAACTAATCCTTACAATGCAAATGTATATGAAAACTTGTTGTCATCTATTCCTAAGCAATCTATCATAACTCTTAAGCACCTGCTCAAAATTCTGATCACTGAACCATGCGATCGAAATCCATATTTGCGATCAAAATCAGCATATACTTCCTTCTGCACTTTTCCTTTGATTCTTAAAACATCAATATGTGACCCAGTCACATCATGTAATAAGAATATTAGTGTAGAAACTTAATAGAGTTAGATAGTGGACTTTACCTGAAGTAGAGTCAAACTTATTGACTTTAACATCCTTAGGTAAATTTAGCAGCTTCGCAATTAATGCCCCTTCCTTTAGAAATTTAACATATGGACTCTTTGATAATGGTACATGGGACTATCACAAAATTAGCATTTCTCTTTACCATTTGGTTAACTGAATTGACTATGGCTGATCCCTTTCCATTGGGAAGAGAACGCTTTTTCTAGATTTCCAGTGTCATAATTGTCAATGTCCATAAAGGTTTTTGGAAGTTCATCTTAGCAAATAGATAAGATCATTAAGGGTCTTGTCATATTCTATTTCATAGGATTCCCAAAAGAACTCACTATGTGACTTAGAAAGTGATTGGACATCCAACTTTCTCAAGACTTTGACACCCAACTCTCCCGGCTTGTCAATATAGAACTTCATCTCCAAGATGTGTGCACACATAGACCTTGCTTGCCAATAAGGCTAGAGTGACCTTGAACTTGTGGGATAGGGATAATAATTGGAGGAGGTGGAGGAAGTGAAGTTCTAAGAGATTTGGTAGGATCATAGATGTCTGAACTAGACATCTTTTTGGAGGATATTCAAGATAGTTGATCTAAAGTCCTTAATATAACACCCAATATGAAATATTAATGCTAGGACCCAACAAACTATTTTATAACTTGGAAGAGGGATGCCGTAATCCAAGCTATAAAATATTTTGAAGGTAAGTGAATGACGATTCACCAATTTCCACCAAGATAAACGAAATGTATTATTAGGTTTTAATTGGTTTTGAAACTCCTAGATTCTTTTGAGATTCATTGAACTTTTGAATGACATGTTTCAATCTCGAGTGTTCCCTTTAGGTTTTGTGACTGGGATGCCGAGGATCACAAAACAAGGTGTGAAGTAACCATGCAAATATACTTGGTACCCTTAATATTTACCCCTTAATCGATGTGTCAGTTAACCACACGCGCTCCACCGATACTATGATAAATATTAAGTTACCCTTTGCCTACCTTGTTAAGTCCAGGTTAGTGTGCCGGTTAACCACACACGCTCCACTAACGACGTAAACAAAGTGCAAAGTGTAATTTCATGAATTAGCACCTTATTCACATTTTCCTAAGCAACTAAGATTAGGTATTCATAAGAGTTTAGTTACTTAGTATTTATCATTAATACTTTTAATGAAGGGAGAATTCTAGTCCTTATTCTACCCGTTCGGCTAACGACCCTCCACCGGTCAAGGAAGCGGTGGGTGAGAGTGGACACCCATTAAACTGCAATTTTATAGGCACTAACCTTATACCCCCCTTATAGACCGGCTTCGTGAATGCGGCCTACTAATGGTAAGACTAACTTTACTCTTTTATATATATATATGTATATATATATATATATATATATATATATATATATATATATATATATATATATATATTATTAACTTATGATATTATAAAGTATAAGGGTTGAATTTTAACTTTTAAAATTCTAAGGGCTAACTTGGAATTAAAGTATTCATAAGTGAAAACTTTTCAAATTCCAAAACTTAAGGACAAGTTTTGAAACTATTTTAAACTAATTAATTCCATAACTTATGAGTTTAAACTAGTTTTAATTAAAAAAAAACTTTTCAAGTTCCATAACCCGAGGACAAGTTATGGAAGACTTTAAACTATTAAAGAATGTAACTTTTCTTCTTTTGTAACTTATGGAACTAATTAAGGCTACACATTCTTATTATTTAATGAAGTGACTCTTGAACCTCCATAACTTGAGGACAAGTTATGGAGTAATAAAACCATTTAATGAGAACAAGACTCTTCATTTTGTAACCTTTGCCAACTTTTATGAGTTTTAGGAAATTTAAATGTGACCTTTCATGAAACTTGAGGACAAGTTACACCAACACATTTTAGAATCATCTCTTAGATTAAAATGGATTGAAAACAGATAATCAATTAACCTATCTATTAATCTAACCAACTCATATGAAGAAAGATAATTCACATCAAAGTTTTTCATGTAATTAACATAACTTTTAAACTAATACAAAACATGAATCTATTGACAATTATCTTTGAAATTGGATTAACATGAACATTACCACATCAAATACAAGTTTATAAGTCCAAAAACATCTTAGGGTAATGTTCCTAGTCCAATTCCAACTAAAACAGTCGAATAAATGCTGTCAGGGGGTCCAACTTGTCGAGTGCACGAACCAACTCGGCGAGTTGGATGATTATAGACTTGGAGTGTGAGTCGATCAGTGGACTCAGCGAGTCTGCTGTGCTGACAACACCAAAATCCGATTTTTAAGCCAATTTTGCATGTATAACAAGAAAACAAGCATAGGCTCTGATACCACTGTTGGGTTTTGAGCATTCTAACACTCCTAAGTGTACATGCAACCCTAAATACCTTGGATCTATGTTTTCTCTATAATACATGCAATTATGAACTTTCCAAGGTATTACCCTATGTAACATACAATAATTGATACTTGGGTAATCAAATGGATAGAATACATACCTTTGTTTGATGTAGCTTGTCTTCATGAAGCTTGAGTGCCTACTGCCCCAAGTGTGACACCTCAAATGGTTCACACAACATCATGAACTCTTGGAATAACCTTGAGAATAAGGATACTTTGATTCTCTCTAGTGAAATCGGCTAGTCCTCTTAGTGTACCCACACTAGTGCCAATTTCACCAACGAAGGACCTCTTTATATAATGTGGAGATTAGGGTTAAACTCTAATACCAATGACCTTTCATTTCTTATGATCCATGGGTTAAACACTCCATGGACTATCCATGAAAGCTTAGCCCAACTTAAATGAACTTGGCCCATCACACATATATATCTAAGAGTCCATATTTAATTAGTTCCTTTTTGATCACTTAATTAATTATAAATTAATTCTTGATCAATACTAATTAAATAATATGATTATATATTAATATATTAGAACTTATAATATATTAATATAAAATCACTAGTATCCTTTTTCCTCATCTTGTCTATCCAATTGTCCCGATGCCATGCAACCCAAATGGACCATGCCGGGTCGGGTCAAGTCTTACCAATTATAGATATGGACTTAGGCATTAATCCAACACATACAACTCGTCGAGTACACCCATGTGACTCGCCGAGTCTCTCCAGTTCTTAACCCATACAATGGCTTTTCGAGCCATGCAGGGGCTCCAATCCATAGATCCACTCTTTTACAGTCCAACCCTCACATGAAGTTGCAAACTTTACATGAAACCAAGGAGATATAGGCCCAAAATACACTAGGGATTGGGTTTAAGACAAAGGGGCTTCACCAATAGCTCTTAGAAAGAAGCTTTATGACATTTTGGACCATCACAAGCCTAGATCTGAAGTAGCAACCTCAGATCTAAGCCTGTATCTCGAAATAGTTCTCAATCATACCAAAACTGCCCCATATCTCAAATGATAATAGATCTAGATACAAAAGAGCCCAAGCAACAGATTATTACCTCCAATATATGCTCCAAATGAAGAATAATCCGGATTTCCTCAAGTCTCCTTGATCCAAGCTTCTTGATCTTCAAGATCCCTTCACAAATCACACCAATTTGCTTCCAAGGCTTCTCGCAAACGAAATTAGGGTTTCTGGATCTCAAAGGGGGCTAAGGGGGCTAAGGGGGCTAAGGGGAGGGCATTAAGTCCTTTAAATAGGGTGCAAACCCGAAGATTAGGGTTTTTCCTCATCCAACACCGAATCGTCAAGTCCAGCCGCCGACTCGGCGAATCAGGCCACTTAATCACGTGCCTGACACTCGCTTCGACTTGGTGAGTCAAGAGACCTACTCGCTGAGTCCCTTCCTTTATTTTCATATAGCACCCTTCAACTTCTTGCTTCTGAACTTGGGATGTTACAAATCTCCCCCACTTAATTTAGGCTTCGTCCTCGAAGCCTGCTGCAGTACATAGTTCCGGATGACACTCCCACAATGCATCCACTAATCTCACACCAGCCCAGGTTCCTTCAAACTCTACTATCGAATCCCTATATAGTCAATCACTTCCCCTGCAGGGTCCTGACAACTCCTTCGAGCTGGCCACCGACTTCTTTTCTCTGATGATAACACTTATCAACTAAGTGCCACCTGATGACACTACCATATTCCCGTCTTACGCATTCATTTGCTGCTTGAGAAAACTGGATACCATTATAAACCACCGGGTCCTGACCCAGTGTTAACTTGCTATCCCTTGCCCAACTGGTGCTACTTCTATCAAAATGTACTGATGGAAACTCATCCTGTTTCCTTCCTGGATCAAGTCACTTACCGTGCTGACATGATAGACATTCCACAGCTTCTCAGCAACTCTCATGAATACCCATCTATAACGCGTATACACATCATACCTGGACCAATCAACCTTGGGCTGGAAACCAGGCACGCCAACGACGGGTCTGGCCATCCCTAGGATGGAACACCACCACATACATAACTCATGACCATAACCTTAAATCAGAACCCAAGGATTACCCTTGCATCACTTCCGAGCTCTTATGATTCCACATCAGTGCTAACCATTCCACAACCTCAACAGACATCCCACCCGGATGTGCTTTCACATAACTGGTACAATCTCAGTGATCACTATCAATAACTGAAATACTTTCGCTCATCCATTTACACTACTACTTTCCTTTCAGATGACCAACACTCCTTCCCGGAGCTACAAACCTTTCTCCTCCATTCTTCAAGGAAGTCTACTTGACAACCCTTATCACACCAACAAGTGCCACAACGCTAAAACTCCACTCTACACTACCCATGTAGAGAAATTGCTACTCTCTAACTCCCATATGCTCTGAATCTAATCACAACCAGCAAGGCCCACACACGACCTTTAGCTAACTTCACCATCCTAATCAATACTTGGGGCCAGACCTTATCAATTGCTATCGCATGGTGACATACTCACGCATTCTCCGCATATCGATCGACTAACACACACACATACAGGGTCTTCAGCATAACTGGACCGCCTTACCAGGCCTTTAGCCTATTTGGACCACCCTCAGAACCTTCAGCATGTCTGGACTGCCCTTTTGGGCCTTCAGCCTGTCTGGACCGTTCTTTTAGCCTTCGGCCTGACTGGTACGCCCACCGACCTTCAGTCTATCCGGACCGCTTAAAATTTTCGTACATCACCCTGAACCATTCTTTCTAGGAATCTATCCCATGCATACTATTCTCGCCCTCTTGGGGTTCCGAACTCCAACTCCATTCCATATGCTCAGATTCCGACCTAACCCTAGGCCTCACAACAATCAATCACTTTCTCTGAAAACATGGTCTGTTCCCTGCCCCACGTGTCTATTACCACATTCTTGGCTAAAACACTGCTGGATCCAACATTTTAATTAAAACACCCATTTGGATCCACTCTTTGTCCCCAACTGGACTATTATCCGATCGAAGAAGATGAAACCTCGGAGACACTCCGAACTGATGAGATCACCAAGATCCTTTGAACTCCATCCGACCACTAATAACAACGTCCGGTCAACCAAGATACAACGGAGTCCTCATCCTACTCTAGAAGCATGCTCAATACGTGGAACAGACCTATTGAGTGCTAAAGCATAGCAGTCTACTCAATACCCGAACATAGATCTACAAACATCAAGAGATTCTTCAGCATGACTGGACCGCCCTACTAGGCCTTCAGTCGATCGTCCACCTTCTCAAAAATCCGAGGTCTGTTCCCTGGCCCGCGTGTCTACCATACACGCTAAATAACCCGCACTCCCGTGCTGAATGTACTGCAGAGCCTTGGCATCTAACAAAACCCACAATATATCAATCCAAAACCCTCCAAGTCGAGCACACCCTCGACCGAAAACTCGAACTGAACTCAATTCTTGACTAAGACCCCAACCTGGTTCCCCAACTTCTACTATCAAGCATCCAGAAGACATGTTCTTATGCTGCGGAGTTTTGCCGAACCCCTAAACAACACAACCCTCGAACTAAGCAGCCAATAGGGCCTTTGTTCTGCCTATAGGGTTGTAAAACTTATCCCCATTTCAAAACCTTTCTAATTCAGCATCTCAGGGTAACAATCCCCCACTTAGATTCAAATAAGCCTTCATAATACATGAAAATTGGAGGATTCTCAGTCCTCCTCACTTCCTAATGATTTATCCGATGACAACCAATTCTTTCCCAGTATTGTTCCATGGCTAGCTAGACCTGACTTATCACACACTTCTAAGAACCACATGATCACCTCCTGAATCCCAGTGAAACCGACAACCACTAATTCGTGAATGATTCCATACTCACTTCCTAAAGACCACCATATAGATGCTCCAACTAATACTTCGGCAATGAGTTACTTCTCTTGGCGCTTTTAGTCCGTTAATCACTAACGGTTGCTAACCACTGAATCCTGACAATGATGAATAACCCTTTTGTGGGACCCCATCCGTAGGCCTCCCACATAAAACCCCTTTTTCCAAAGGTGTTCCAAACAAGCTTCCTGCTTTCGGGCTTTAGAAATCATTCTCTTCAGGGTTCACACCCTGACTCACTCACCAGCTTAAATGCCCACAGCTGAACGGAAGTAGCTGAAACAACCTCTGCCCTAAACCAGGCTACATACCACTCCCAAGACATAGTCTACAGTCCCAGGAGTGCAATAGATCACACAATCAATCCTTTTCATCCGATACAAGAGATCCAAGGAAAACCGGACCTCATAAAATCTTATGCCACGCCGACCATCCTAAGTTCACCGGCGCTGAAATAATGTTGCCTATTCCTGTAACAAATAGACCCCGAGCTGGAATACACCTGATCCTGGGGTCACAAGCCTGCTCACCCCTTCGAGATCGGAAACTGAGAGGGTGTAATCCTTGCCTTATTAAATGATGGTCCAATTCATCAATCAACCATTTTACTTCCAGCTGCAAAACCCCAGCTGAACATAATCATCACTCCTTTCCGGAGTTCCGACGACCCATATCCCGGCCTCGAGCAAACCTCCGAGCCTCAAATCTATAAACCCACAAGCTAGACTCTCCCGCTCAACCCACGGAAATATAATGATTACAAGTCATCTTCCTGCTCCCAGATAAGTGTATCCTTCTGCTCATCAGATTATGTATCAATAACAAGTCCCGGTCCTGGAAAGCTCGTCCAACTCCTCTCCCTGCCGTCGTTACAGCTGCCAAAGCTGTTGCGGCAACCGTCTCAGCAATGGCTGCATGAGATCGACAAGATACTCAACTATAGCAGTCTCAAAAGACCCAATCATCTTCGGAATTTATCCCCGAACAATCTCGATCGTCTCCTCCCGGAGGATCTCCCTACCACTATCCTCTGACAATGTAAGGTTTCTGGATCTCAAAGGGGGCTAAGGGGGCTGAGGGGAGGACATTAAGTCATTTAAATAGGGTGCAAACCCAAAGATTAGGGCTTTTCCTCATCCAACACCGACTCGTCAAGTCTAGCCGGCGAGTCAGGCCACTTAATCACGTGCCCGAAACTCACTTCGACTCGGTGTTAGAGTCGAAATGTTGTAATGAGTCGAAGTCTGTCTTTAGTATCTTCAAACATTTTTGTAATGTATTTTACTAGGGCATAATATTCGAAGCATCATGTTTAGTCCTTAGTATATTTTTTGTACGCTTTCATCTCCTATAAATAGGAGTAGTTGCTAGTGTCTTAGTGACGAAGTCTTTACAGAATTTTCACTTGTACTCTGTAAAACTGAAAAAGCATAATAGAGCCAAACAGATCATATTTACATCGGTGTTCAAATTTTTCAATCTTACTTTGAATTTACATTCTAATTATATCAATAATTGATTCTTTGACACATCAATTGGTATCAGAGCAGGAATCATATCTCTAATATGATTTTCACATTGTTCAAAAGGTTTTTGAATCAACTTTTTGATTCAAAAGTTTCCGCACTTTTTGAAAGTGAAAAATTGTTTAGATCTAAGTCTGTGATTCGATTCTACACTTATATCATTGAATCGAGTGTTCTAAGAGTGATTTTGATTTGAATCATATAGTTTGTTGTCAAATTCTCAAAGTTTCTTTAAAAATTCTCAAGGATTTAATCCGTACATCAATGGCTTCTTTCAATCTGAATTCCATGACTTCATTTTCTCATCTCCTTGGATCATCCACCAAAATTCCTATGCTCATCCCTGAGTATTATGATCAGTAGGCTGATCGTATGCAGGATTATCTCAACGAATTGGATGAAGAACTGTGGAATTGCATATCTGGCAATCTCAAACCACCGTCGAATGTTCAACCAATTGGTTCTTCCTCTGGAAATTCTGAAGTTGAGAATCAATCTGATCGTCTGAAAAAGCTGGAGAAGAGGTGTGTAAGAGAGCTAAGAGGAGCATTGCCTCCAATTGTTTACAACTATGTGAGGAGTTGTACAACTGCAAAGGAAATCTGGAACATCTCAAGGAAAAATTTCAGGGAAGTGAGAAGACAAGAGTTAACTCTGTGAAACAATGCTTAGCGGAACTGAAGGACTTCAGACAAAAAGATGGTGAAACTATTGAAGTTTATTATGATCGTCTTAATGAATTGATCTATCGATGCAATCGATGTGGAATCACCAGATCTGCCATGGATTTCAATCTTATTTTTGTTATGGGACTTCGATAGGAGTGGCTTAGTGTGAGCATGATGGTTAAGAATCAACAGAGCTTTGATACGACAACCTTGAATGATTTGTACAATCAACTGAAGACTCATGAAAGCGAAGTGATCGAAATAGCTGAAGAATCGGAGGCTATTTTGGGAGGTCCACTAGCTTTGGTTTCGAAGATCTCTGAAAGGGATGCTGAGAAAGATGCTTCTGATGAAGATGAAGGGTTCATCATGAACTTAGATGATGAGGCAATTTCTTTTTATTCAAACAATCGTGTGAAAAAGTTCTTCAAAAAGCCTTTCAATCCGAAGGTAAAGTCATCTGAGACAAAAGGGAACTTTCTGAATAAAAGTGTTGGGGAAGAGAAAAAGAAGGAAGAGATGAAAGATACAAAGCCTGTTGAGGGAAAGACTGAAAAGAAGCTAAAGGGAGATGTTGGGATAGATTGTCATTATTGCAATGGTGCCAATCACCTTGCTAATAACTGCATGCTTTGAAAGAAGGATGAAAGAAAGAATAAAGTCAAGGATGAGGCGTACTATGCTGAGAAGTTGGAGGTGGTTCGTGCAAAAGCCAAAAATTTGTCTCTAGTTGCAAAGGGTGCAAATGAGGATGAAGAAGGTACTTATCAAATCTGGTCATCTGGATCAACTGATGAGGAAATGCGAAATCCAACCCATGGAGCAATGTTTCCAAAAATAAAGGAGGAATTTGAGGAGGAGGCAATACAAAGTGCATGGGAGATGCTTCGTATCAAAAGCAGCTGACAAATCTCTAATGACCACAATGGTACGGAATATTCTTGAATCTTTCAATATTCCAGTACATGCTTATAATTCTGAATTACTTATTTTGATTCGATTGTGGTATTTGCTAGCAATGAGGCTAAGAAGCTATCTATGCAGTTGATAGAGACACATAAGAAATTAGATTCGAAAATCACTAAGATAGATTGTTTAGAACTTCAAATAACTAATATCATGGTTGATAGAGACAATTTGTCTAGTGATAATAAATTGTTATTAGCACAGAGGAACATTTACTGTAATGTTGCTAAAAGATTGTATGGAAAAATAATTGAACTTCATCATTCATGCAAAATCAGTAAAGAACAACATAGAAAATCGCTGCCATTTTTAGCTTATGAAAGAGCTAAGGTATATAACATTTCGTATGACTGTGAAAAGGAAATAGCTGACTTTAACAAAGTTTTGAATAATAAGTATAGATATGGAATAGTCAAAGTTGATGAATGTCTTGATTCAGATGATTTAGTTAACATTGTAAATGATACTTTGACTAAATCTGAACAAATTCACATTTTGAAAAAGACTGAGAATTCAACATCTGATTCTCAATCTAATTTTGCTAATATTGAAGATAATTCTGATAATATTAGTGAAATTAGTGAGCTTGAAGATGTTGATTGTTCTTAGTTGTCTATTATTAATGTTGCTTTGAATTCTAAAGGGAAAGAAAAAGTTAAGGATTTGATGGTTGAGAATGAAACTGATATACCGTCAACTTCGAAAGTTAGTGAAATGAACTTCATGGATCTCAAAGATTACCAAACTGATGATAGTGATGATGAAGATGTTGAGAAAGTTTGGAAAGAAAAGGCATCCTCAAAGGAAGAAGAAATTCCACGAATAGTTCTTGATCAAGTGTTTGGTGATACACAAAAGTTCAAAAAAGTAATGAATGAAAAAGGCGAACATTATCTTGAAACTAACATGGTGGTTTATCCAAATTTCAAATGCATAGATGATGTCATTTTTCCAAATCAAGTTTTTGTAACTACAGGAAATGTTGAGAATATTAAACCATAATTAAAGAAGATAGTTGAGGAGGATAATTCAAAAACAACTAAGGAAGGTTTTTTTGCAAATCAAAACAAAAACCACAAAAACAATGGGTTGAAAAATCAAAAGTTGAAAAAGAGAAAATAATACGTGTTGAAAAGGAAAAAGAAAAAGTTGTCAAATTAAACTCTAGGGAATTTAAAGATCAAAGTGACAAATTTTTGAAGGAAAACAACATTTCAAAAAGACAAGCAACAAAGAAAATGTTTTGGCAAAATATTGTGTCTCAAAAGATGTCTGAATTACAATCAACCAAAAATGCTTTCAAAACTAAAAATGCTTCTTTTAAAATAACCCAACAATCATCTCAATCAAAACAAATAAGGTCTGAAGTAAATAAGCAACCAATGTTTTTGAAAGTTACTGAAATGAACAAGTCAAGAAATTTTCAAAAAGATCTAACTCAAATCAAAAAGTTTTTCAATGTCAACATTTTAAATCAAAAATTGATTCATCCTTTGTTTACTCTTATGTAACAAAACCCGAAGTTGATTTTGAACCTCAAAAGCCAAATTTTCCTAATTACACAAAGAAAGAAACTATGAGGACGTCTCGGGAAAAAAGAATGACTTCAAGAAAGAACATTGATCATTGGCTTGAAGGAAAAGGAAAAATGTATCAGTCGAATACATATTCAAAAGAGCAAATTCATGACGCATACGAAAAGTATGTCAATACTTCTTCCAGTGGTAGGTCATCATCCAAGGATTCGAATATCTCAGTCAAAGCTTGGAGACCAGTCACAAAAGCAAAGCCAGTTCAGTCACAAACTCAAAAAGCGAAGGGTAATGTCAGAGAACATTCGAAACTATCAAACACTTATGTTTCAATTCCTTTAAACGATGAAGTAAACTTAATTGAGAGTCTCAAAACCAAAGTTTATGATTGGGTTAAAAGTTCTTCATTTCCAAGGACCCAAAAAGCCTTGGGTACCTAAATTTTTCCATTGATTGTAGGTATTATGTGACGAGCAATATGATAACAAGTGGTACATTGATAGTGGTTTCTCTAGTCACATGACTGGGAAGAAGGAGAATTTAATAGATTTTTGAAGTCTAAAAAATGATGGAGTAGTAAAGTTTGGGAACAATCAGAAGTGTCAAGTCAAGGGATATGGGAAAATCACAAATGGACAATTCACAGTGAATCGTGTTTCATATGTTGAAGGTCTTCAACATAACTTGATTAGTGTTTCTCAACTTGTGGTAGGCACTGGCAATCAAGTTCTCTTTAACAAAGAAGGAAGTGTTATTTCGAATGATAACACAAAAGAAGTATTACTGAAATCTAAAAGAAAAGGTGACATGTTCACTCTGGACATCAATCCAATTATAGGCAAACCAACAATATGTCTTCTTTCGAAAGCTACATCTGATTTAAGTTGGTTATGGCATCGAAGACTTTCACATCTCAACTTTCGAAACATCAATAAACTTATGGTACAAGATTTGGTAAGAGGTTTACCTGTACTTAAATTTGACAATGATTCTTTATGTGCAACTTGTGAAGTTGGCAAGCAACATAAACAAGGTCATCCAATCACAATTGATTCGAAAATTGTTGCACCTCTGGAGTTGTTACATATTGATTTGTGTGGTCCTTCGACTGTTTCAACTCTCAACAATAAACGGTACATTTTAGTTATTGTTGACGATTTTTCCATATTTACGTGGGTTTATTTTCTCAGGCTCAAATCTGAAGTTGCACAAATCATGATTGACTTCATCAAAAAGATGGAAACCACGTTGAAGAAAACTATTCGAAAAATCAAGTGTGATCATGGAACTGAATTTAAGAACAATGTTATTGATTCATTTTTGGTAGAGAAAGGGATTTCGCATAATTTTTCATCTCCATACATACCACAACAAAATGGTGTTGTAGAACGAAGGAATCGCTCATTATGCAAAGCAGCAAGAACCATGTTGGCATATGCGAATTTACCTCAATATCTATGGGCTGAAACTGTTTCAACTGCATGCTTTACTCAAAATAGATCGTTTATTCATCGTCGGTTTCATATTACACCATATGAAATTCTGAATAATCGTAAAACTAATGTGAAGTTCTTTCATGTTTTCGGATGTAGGTGCTTTATTATGAACCTCAAGGATCATCTTTCGAAATTTCAAGCAAAAGCTGATGAAGGGATTTTTATTGGATATTCGCACAATTTTGTTGGATATCGAGTGTTAAATAAGCGAACACGAAAAGTGGAAGAAACTTTCAATCTCACATTCGATGATTACTATATTAAACAAAATGAGCATACATTTGCAAATCATCCAATTTTGCAAGAAACTCAAGTTGAAACTGAAACTATACAAATGGATGATACTGATTATGGTTTGGTTTTTGGTATTTCAGATCATGCAGTTGATGATGAAGTTCATGCTCCTGATAATCACATACCAGAATTTGTAAAGTTAACTGATGAATCTACTTCAACTTCACAACAAAGTGAAAGTATGCAAAACAGTCATGTGGAAGGGGAGAAATTGGATTCGAATACTTTAAATGATGAAGAGCATTCTTTCGAGGGGGAGAAAGATCAAATGAATATTGAAGTTGAGGGGGAGCATATTGTTGAGGGGGAGCATAATGTTGATGATGCTTTTTCGAATGCAGGCTTAGAAAATGATGAAATATACGAAGATGCACCTTTGGAATTTGATCCAGCATATCCACCAATGGAAAAAAGGACAAGAGATCATCCGAAGGATCAAGTAATTGGGAATCCATAAGAGAGAGTTATGACAAGAGCTCAAATTCGTGCAAAGAATGAGGTATTGAATACTCATCAAGAATTTTGCATGTTTAATGTTTTCATATCTAAAATTGAACCAAAAACAGTTAAGAATGCAATGGAACACTCAGATTGGATTGTTGCAATGCAATATGAATTGTCAAAATTTGAAGAAACAAGGTTTGGAGATTAATTCCCAAACCTGCAAATATTTCGATTGTCGGGTTAAAATGGATTTTCAAAAATAAAACCGACAAAGATGGAAATATTGTTCGAAACAAAGCCAGACTTGTCGTAAAAGGATATTCACAACAAGAAGGAATCGACTATGAAGAAAATTTTGCCCCTATCGCAAGACTCGAGGCGGTTCGGATATTTCTAGCTTATGCAGCTCACAAAGATTTTGATGTTTATCAAATGGACGTGAAGTGTGCATTTTTAAGTGGAGAGCTTGAAGAAACTGTTTATGTGGAACAATCTCTTGGTTTTATTAATGAAGAATATCCTAATCATGTTTATGTTTTAGATAAGGCGGTTTATGGTCTGAAACAAGCACCACGAGCATGGTATGAAACTCTTACATCATTTTTAAAACAATCTAAATTTAAACAAGGATCTGTTGATCCCACTTTATTTCGAAAGAAAGTGGGGAATCATCTTATGCTTGTTCAAATTTATGTTGATGATATTATTTTTGGCTCGACTGACCCTGCTTTGTCTAGAGAATTCGAAGATTTGATGAAAAGCAAGGTTGAAATGAGCATGATGGGAAAAATCAATAATTTTCTTGGCTTGAATATTCGTCAAAACAGAGAAGGGATTTTCATTAATCAGGAAAAATATACGAAAAATCTGCTAGAAAAGTTTGGATTGACAAATAGCACAAAGCTTCGTGTACCAATGGCAATGGGCATAAAGCTAACACAATCGTTAGACAAACCTACTGTTGATATAACATTGTATAGGAGTATGATTAGTTCATTACTTTATCTTACAACAAGTAGACCTGATATCATGTTTTCTGTGTGTAATTGTGCAAGGTATCAGTCTAATCCACGTGAACCACATCTAACTGTTGTGAATAATATTTTTCGTTATCTTAAAGGAACAATTTCGTTAGGATTGTGGTATCCTTCGAAAACCGGATTCTTCGTTCAAGCATACTCAGATGCAGACTTGGGTGGCTGCAATCTTGATCGAAAAAGCACAAGTGGAGGATGTTAATTTCTTGATGGCAAATTAGTCAGTTGGCAGTCGAAAAAGCAAACGTGTGTGTCAATTTCCACAGCTGAAGCAGAATATATGGCTGCTGCTGCTTGCACTTCGCAAATAATATGGATCCAAACTCAATTACGTGATTATACAATTAATATGAAAAAGATTCCATTATATTGTGATTCTCAAAGTGCAATAAGAATTTGTCATAATCCTGTGCAACATTCGAAGACTAAGCACATAGCTCTTCGTTATCATTTTATTAAGGATCACGTGGAGGATGGGAACATTGAAGTACATTTTGTGAAAACAACTAATCAGTTAGCTGATATTTTCACGAAACCTTTGGATGAAAAGTCATTTATGAGAATAATAGAAGGGCTTGGAATGATCGATGGAAATTTTGTTCCATGTGAAAAAGAAGAATAATGGGTGACAAAGAAGGAATAAGAGGGCTATATAAAACATAAAGCAAAGTCATTTAGTATTCAGCGGATACTGGTCATGGTCAACGCTTCGACCGCTTCAAATTCGCATGTTTGATACTTATTTACAGCGTTGAGTTAGTGGTTACTGTTCATGGTCAACGCTTCGACCGCTTCGAATTCATACGTTTGTTACTTATTTTCAGTGTTGAGGTAATGGCTACTGTTCATATTCAATGCTTTGAACGCTTCGAATTCGTATATTTGTCACTCTTAAAGGAATGTCAAATATTTGTCTGTGTGTAACAAATTCAGTTTCCTTGTCAATTTTTCGAAAAATCAAAAATCGAAAAAGATTTTCTTTTCTTTTGTTTTTATATTTTTCGAAAAATCAAAAATCCAAAAAGATTTTCTTTTGTTTTATTTTTATATTTTTGAAAAATCAAAAATCCAAAAAGATTTTGTTTTGTTTTGTTTTTATATTTTCGAAAAATCAAAAATCCAAAAAGATTTTATTTTGTTATGTCTTTATTTTTGAAAAATTTGAAAACAACAAAAATATTTTTACTTATTTTTAGAATTTTATTGCAGATTATGATGATGATTCAAAGGGGACAAAGCAAGCAGTATAAGGGTCAGGTAAATTTTTTTCGTATGAATCGATATGTTTCTCATTATTCAAACTAGTTAGGATGTCCTCAGAAGCATGTTGCTGCATGTTGTCCAAAGCCTCCATGACTCAATGTGTGTGTACGAAAACCTTAATGAAAATTTTCATACGAAAATTTCTTCCCAATCAGGCTTATATTCACATTAGTCTCTGAGCTACCTTACTCTTCTCAAACTAAGTAAAGAGTTTTCTTTTTGGTCCAAAACATAAAAGAGGTATTTTTCGTGTCTTATACCAATCTTTTTCATCCATAATATTCTTACACGATCACACACAAAGACGTATGTCCGAGAGGTCTCTGATCAAACCCATCGAGACTTAGTATATAACAACTCTGTGTTTATGATCTGACATCATGAGTCTGTGATGAAAGTGAAACCCAAACATCTTGAAAATTAAGGAATTGATGGGGAACATTGTTCCAGATATATACGAAACTTTTGTTTCTGTACCAAGGTTCGAAACTCCAAATCATATTCATTTTGAATGAGTAGTCTTGATCAAACATTCGAAACCCACGATGTTTGTTACCCAACAAGATCCAGTACACAAATTTTTTTCATGAGTATGATTTCAGTGTGAGTTTCATTGGAATGTCCCAGTTATGTTAAAAAAATTTCAAAGCCAACTTGTCACTGACTACACTTGTCAAACAAGTAATTTCTGTTACACTTTATCACCTTATGTTTAGGTTGACATGTAACGAAATTTTGAACCTACCCACGAAGCATTTTCAAATGAAGCCCTTTGATACTTATTAAAAAGTATTCGATTGTACTTCACGGGAACATACACAAGCTTTTGATCATCTTTCTTGATGGTTAACGAAGCAACCTTTTCCTGGGGTTTAACTGCCTTTGTGTCAAATTGCATTTTTGACATCACCACATTCCAATTTTTTTTTTTTTTTTTTTTATAATTGTTTCTTGTCTAACTTTCTTTGGAACACTGCACACACAAAATACTTGAGGTTCTGAGTAATACCAACTCAGGCTGATGATTTCGAACATCTGGCATATGACTTCGCTTTTAATCCCAAAAGTGAGAGAGACTAGCTTCCATTCGAAGGGTTCTAACGGTTACAATTCTCTTGAGGGGATAATGACAAGATGTGTATCTATGACGTATGGTATTCTGTCCGATTTTCTAGGTGAAGTGACAGCTACTTTTTGACGCATGGCTACTTTTCCGCAGTAATGGTCCGATTTTCAAGGTGCCACGTCGGATATCATTAAATGCATCCCGCTTCAAATTCAAATCATTCAGGGTTACTTATAAAAGGGGGTTCAAGAGTACTTTACACGTTTACGCGATCAAACTAAAAAATTCCCAAATTCTCTGTTCTTCATCTTCTTCAAACCCTAACAATGGCAACTACTGCTCACGTTGATCCTTCAACTAAAGATATTTCCTCTGCTCCAGTTATGAAGACACAATCCACTAACTACTATGTGGATGGTGAAGTTTCTCAATATCCCGAAGAATTGAAGATGCTTATTGTGGCCTTAAAGCATTCTGTGTTATCAACGACAATGTTTAATTCGTTTTCTGTTCCATTATCCTGGCTTTCTCAAGCAGGATCCACAACAACATACAACAAAGCCTCAGATACAATCACTTTCCATCTGGTGAATGACAAGAAGGTTAGGTTATCCAAGAAACTTTTCTGTCAGATTCTTGATATTCCGAATTCACCTCCGTTTGTTGAGTTTACATTCCCTCAAATCGTTCACAGGTTCAATGAAATGGGATATCAGCCCCCATTGGCAAAAATCAGTGATTTTAAGAAGTCAGGACTTCCACGTTTATGGAATTTCATGTTTGGAATCTTTCTTTGTTTTTTGACTGGAAGAACTGTTGGGCTAGACAAAGGTCGAATGGAAGTATATGCTATGGTTGCAGGTCTTTATTATGATCTTGAAGAAGATTATTCTACACAACTATGGAAGGAGTTCCAAAAGGGTGTAGAACATACGAATGGTGTTCATGGAATTTCGTGTGCAAGGTACTGGAGCCTTATTCTTCAATACTTTTACAATAAAGAAGGTATTTTGGTCCCAAATGAAGATGAGAAAGTTACGTTTCAATCTTATCATTATCTGAAGGAAAGTGGGGATAATGCTGATAAATTCCCCAATGTTGCTTGAATTCCAGATGCAATGCTTAAGAGGGTGGATTCTTCAAATTCAATCTTGATAGCCTATTTGCAGTCCATTGACTCTTCTATTCTAACGAGAATTTTGTTGCCTCGCGAAGAAAAGAAATCGAAAAAGTCAAAGAAGGTTGCTCCTGCTTCACCTGAACAGAAAATAAAGGGTTTGAAATCCTCAAAGTCTCCAAAGAAGAAGACTGCAAATGTTGAGGTAACAGTTGATGCAACCCAAGTGATTGAGCCAATTGTTGAAGAAACTCAAGAGAATGTGATTATTCCTTCGAAAACTGGGATGTTTCGAAGAATCAAGATAAAATATACTCACAAACGCAAGTCTCTATCACAGTAAATGGTTCGAAAACCTCAGATTACTCACCAAGGAGTTTTAATTCGTACGGTACCTGCTCCAGTTTCTCCTGGGTCAAAGAAACGAGTAGCTGAAGATATGGAAAAGAACTTGTCCTAAACGAAGAAAAAGAAGAAGACACGAAAACTTGTTGCATCTACTGAGTCCACAGAAGAAGATGAAAGGATTCCAGAAACACCTGAATTTACTCATCTCATTACAAGTTCAACTCCTGAGAAGACAACTGTCATACCACCCGAAGTTCCGATTGCCGAATCAACTTTTGAGGAGGTTCGCACTTCAGGCATCCCTGCACACGTATCTGATACAGATGCAAATGTCAACATGGGTGAAGGAGGTTCGAAGAAACTAGATCAAGGTTCAGTTCTTATTACTCCTTTCAAATCATTTGTTTCTGTTACACCAACATCTACTATTCCTATCATATCAACCACAGACTCTCCTACCTTTGAACATATTATTAATGATCCCATTACGTCCATGTTTTCTTCTCAATTCACTGAAACACCCAAACCACCTTCACCTATTCACGAAAACATAGAAATAGAGACTGAAACAAATAATGAAGGATTTGGTGGCATATTCGAAGAGTTGGAGTTTGATGACGAAGAAGAAGAATTTCCTGATCATATGTTGATGACTATGAAGCAGTATATAATTCTTAATCAGAAGTTGAAGTCAATCATTCAATCTCAAGCTGATCTTGGAGGCGGTTCATCTATTTCGAGTTTGGAGGTTGATTCCATGCTGAAGCTGTTAGAATCAATAATCATTACCAAAGTATCTGGGATGTTGCAAGCTTCTGAATTAGTGATTATGGAGAAAGTTGATTACACGGATCAGAACAATGAACTTCGTGTTAAAAATCAACGATCTAATTTTATGGGAGAAGTTAAGGATCTAAGAAGTATAACAAAAGAACGACATGTTCTTTTTGTTCAAGAGGTAAAGAAGGTGAGGGAGGATGTTAACTCACAAATTCATGAACTTCGTGAAGATATGAAAAAGGAAATTCTCTCTGTTAAACATGATTATGCGTCCTTGCATCAGAAGGTCGATATCATTTGTGATGTTGTTACTCGTTTTTTCAAGTTATATGAAGGTTTCAGTCCTCAAATTACTCAAATCTCAACATACGAAACTGCAAGTTTTGAAGAAATAATAAAGTTGCTAAAGGAGTTGAAAGAGATTTCAACAAAGCCGGTTTCGTCCCCATTGATCACTCCAGAATTTTTATCTCAAAAGTTTGTTCAGTGCGAAGCCATACTCAACAAATAGCTAGCACCACTCTTTCGCATCACAAGTCTTCTTCCCACAAGAACTGCCCACCTGTTATCATAGGGGTGCAAGGGGGAGAAAGGAAGTCAGCAGAAGAAGAAGCGAAAGTGGTAGGCAAAGTATTTCCTTCGAACATCCCTTCAACAAAACCAGTGATTGTATCTGTTGAACCAGCGACTTCAACTATCATAACAACATTGCCAATTGCAAGACCAATTTCGAAAGGAATTGTAATTGGTAAACCATTGGAAACTGGTGGGAGTGGTTCGAAGCCAAAGGAGATTACTAACAAACCTGTTTCAAAAGACAAAGGGAAATCAATTCTCATTGAAAAATCAAAAGAAGAGAAAAAGGCAGAAACAGAGGCTGAATTGGAGAAAATGAGGCTTATTCAAAGCATCATGACTCAGAGGGCTAGTGATCCGAAGGGGATGGATAAAGGTGATCCAGCAAAACACTATAACTATGGAACAATCGAAGCCAAGGTTGCTTTCAATCATATGTACTCATTCGAAAAGAAGCCAAAGCAAAGTTATGTGATTACAAATACTGATGTATGTCAGTCGGATTTCCCTATAAACGAAATGATGTTTATTATGCCATAGCTCAAAGATGAAGGGAGTTTCAAGGAAAAAGATGAAGGCACACACATGAAAATTCGTTTTCATGCTGTTCTTGGTAAAGTCCCTGAAGAGGTTTGGTCATTGATTAAAATCAAAAAGGTGATAAGTATGAAAAGAGATGTGGTTTTTGAAAACATAGTTCAAAACATTAAGTATGCTGTGGCAAGAGCAAATGGAAAGACATGTGAATTCACGATTGCAAATTTTCCTTTGATGAACTTGTATGACCTTATACAAGTTGCATTGCTTTTAAAAGATAAATCCTTTTGTTTTCTTCAAAACATAGATCCAGAGGAATTCAAGCTTGGAGTTGCTCACATCAAAATCTTCATTGAAAATTACTATGAGTGCCTTGCACTAACTGATGTGGAGTTGGGTACTACCAAGGGAATGTAGATAAAAGCCCTAATGGCTCCTTCGAAGACTCAGACTGAATTGAAGAAATATGCTGATGGAGAAATTTGTTTAAAGCCTTTTGAACTAGTCTTTGCAGGAAAGGATAAAGATGGAAAAGCGAAGAGATTTTTGTTTCAAGCCAGTGAAGTGGATAGATATTCTACATCACAATATACGAACTTGATTGTTCGTATGAACCACTGCAAGAAGAACAATGAAGGAGACAAGAAGGAGTTGAAGAAAATTATCACTTGGTATACTGAGGTTAGAAGAGTTTTGCTATACTCCATTACACTTCTCACAAACTGAAGACTTTGACTTTGATTACAAAGGGGGAGATTGTTAGAGTCAAAATGTTGTAATGAGTCGAAGTCTGTCTTTAGTATCTTCGGACATTTTTTTAATGTATTTTACTAGGGCATAATATTCGAAGCATCATGTTTAGTCCTTAGTATATTTTTTGTATGCATTCATCTCGTATAAATAGGAGTAGTTACTAGCGTCTTAGTACTGCAGTCTTTACATAATTTTCACTTGTACTCTGTAAAACTGAAAAAGCATAATACAGCCAAATAAATCATATTTACATCGGTGTTCAAATCTTTCAATCTTACTTTGAATTTACATTCTAATTCAATCATAACTTGATTCTTTGACACATCACTCGGCGAGTCAAGAGACCTACTCGCCGAGTCCCTTCCTTTATTTTCATATAGCACCCTTCAACTTCTTGCTTCTGAACTTGGGATGTTACACAACACCTCAATGGTGTATAAGAGATCAATGGTAGGCTGACGAAATTGGGAAGATTCATCGCCAAATCGGTGGAAAAGGCGCATCCTCTGTACCAAACCCTCAAAGAGTGCATAGATAAAAAGCTGTTCAAATGGACAGAAAAAACAGACGAGGCATTGCAACGAATGAAAGATACCTTACACCAACTACCGACTCTCGCTTGCCCGTTACCAGGGGAGACACTATAGATGTATTTAGCCGCTTCGAAAGAAGCTATGTCCTCTGTGTTGGCAGTGGAAAAAGGAGGCAAGCAGGTCCCCATCCACTTTGTGAGCAGGGCCTTGCAAAAGGTCAATTACCTGGCCTTTGGGAAACTGGTCCTCGTCTCGGTATACACTGCCAAGCGGCTGCGACAGTATTTTCAAGCCCACATGTCATAACCAGCTATCCGATAAAGCATTTTATGCTAAGGCCAGAAAAGTCTAGGCGCCTCACCAAGTGGGCCATAGAATTAGGCGAGCACGATATCAATTATAACCCCCGGACTAGCATCAAGGCCTAGGACCTCGCAAACTTCCTAGTTAAAATTCCAGACACTATCAAGGGTGTACCGACGACAATCACTATCGACCCATCGGAACCTAAAGCCGATAAAGAACTCTGGAAGTTATACACCGACAATGCGGCAAGTAAGGAAGGCTCAAGCGCAGGTCTGGTCCATCAAAGCCCCAAGGGCGATGAAATCACTTACGTACTACGATTCGATTTCTAGGTATTCAATAAAGAAGTAGAGTACGAAGCAATTCTAGCAGGCCTGAGGTTGGCAAAGGAGGTTGGTGCAAAGCAATTAGCAGCTCTCAGTGATTCATTACTTATAAAAAACCAAATAAATGGAACATATGAAGCAAAAGATCCAAGGATGCAGAAATAACTAGATGCAGTCAGCAGCTTAACAAGCACATTAAAAAACTTCCATAAAACAAATTTCCTATGGAAAAATGCAAGGGAAGATGCTCTTAGCAAGCTAGCCTCAAATTCCTACGACCACATAATAAATAAAGTGTTAGTAGAAGTGCTCCTTGAAAGAAGCATTGATAACCAAAAGGTCAATACGGTCTCGACTATCCCAAAATGGACCAAACCATACATCGAATACATGCGCCATGGCATACTCCCGGATGACCCAGAAGAAGCGAGGAAAGTTAGGATCAGGGCGTCACATTGCACAATCAGAGACAACCAACTTTGTCGAAGACGATATTTAAATCCATGTCTAAAATGTATCTCTAAGACAAAGGGAAACATGCTCTAGGAAGAAAGTAATTCTGAAGACGCCGCTGTGCACGAAGGTGCTCGAGCGCTCACAGGAAAAATACTCCTCCTAGGAGTATATTGGGCGAACATATACAATGAGGCAGCAGCCCTAACCAAGAAATGAAAAGAATGTCAGGCATTCGCTCCTTTCCAGAATCAACCGGCTATGCCTTTGACCAGCATCACCAGCCCCCGTCCTTTCCATCAATGGGGAATTGACATAGTGGGGCCATTCCTACTGGCGCCAGGGGTGTGAAATTCTTGTTGGTTGCTGTGGATTACTTAATTGGCAAACTCGAGTTCTGGAAGAAAGTTTTGATGTTACCTTTGATGAAAACTTCGTTTGGAATTCTGGCCCAACCCATGTTATAACTCACATCATAGAGTCCGATGCTCTAGCACCAGGATGTCTGAACCAACAAAAAATCTATGAAGTTGACTTTGAGACCTTGTTTGGACCTTCAGAAACAACTCTTGATTCAAAATCTCGAACAAGACAAACCACATCTAACGCTCCAGTCTCCTAAAATGTTTTCGGTCCGACACCAATTTTTCCTCCATTTGATTCTGAACCATTTCAACCTTCTCAGGTTGAGGGGGAGAATGGTCAACCTTCCCTTGAATCAAATGTGGATGGATTTCAAGATGCATCTATTGAATTGGACTATAATCCTATCAACATCGATGATAATGCAAATTTCTTTGATTTCCCACCTGATGATGACGTCAACCTATCCAGTTCAGAAGTTCATGGGAAGCATCATCCACAAGTTCAAACCATTCAGAGGGAGCAACACAACCCCATTGTTGATATTGGATCATCTGCTACACAAGAACTTCCGAGATTACATGTGTGGACTAAGGATCATCCTTCGAACCAAGTTATTGGAAACCAAAATGCTGGTGTACAAACTCATTCTTCCACAAGTGTTCAAAATAAATGTCATTTTTTGGCATTTATCTCAATGGTTGAACCCAAATCCATCAAAGAAGCACTGGTACATGTTGATTGGATTACAACCATGCAAGATGAACTGGTAGAATTCGATAGAAATGAAGTTTGGACTCTCGTCCCTCCTCCTCAGAATCATCCCATTGTTGGTACTAGATGGGTGTTTCGGAACAAACTAGACGATACAAGAGTCATTATTCATAATAAAGCAAGATTGGTGGCTAAAGGGTTCACAAAGATTGAAGGGCTTGACTACGATGAGACTTTTGCTCCTATTGCCCGTCTTGAAGCTATCATAATCTTTCTTGCTTATACTACTCACAAAGGCTTTAAGGTTTACCAAATAGATGTCAAAAGTGCTTTTTCTAAATGGTGAACTTGATACTGAAGTGCATCTTCAACTGCCTCCCAGTTTTGTCATTTGTCATATTTAAAATACTACTACAAACTCCGAAAAGTTGTTTATGGCCTCAAGTAAGCTCATCGCGCCTGGTACGAGACCCTCACTGACTTTGTCAAGCGTTTAGGTTTTCAAAGAGATATTCTCGATCCTACTATGTTTCGAACATCAAACGGAAAACATCTCACGCTTGTCCAAATTTATGTTGACGACATCAGTTTCGGATCCAATGATTCATCAATGGTTGCTGCCTTTGCTAAGTTAATGGTCAGTAGATTTCAAATGATTATGAATCAGGAATTAAGCTTCTTCCTTGGTCTCCAAGTCAAACAAACAAACAGAGGAATATTCATTCACCAAGAGAAGTACATATCGGAACTCCTCAAAAAGTACTCCACGGACACCTGTGCCTCAGCCAAGGTACCTATGGGTTTTGGACACAAGATCTTTTCGGACCCTTCTGGTGTAGCAGTTGATGAAAAGAAGTACAAAGGAATGATTGGATCCCTTCTCTATCTCACAACAAGTTGTCCGGACATCATGTTTTCAACATGTTTGTGTGCCAGATTTCAAGTCAATCCAGAGATGTCTCATCTTTTGGTTGTTAAGCAAATATTATGATATCTCAAAGGTACATAGAATCTTGGAATTAGGTACCCAGCAAATAATATTTTCCTCCTTAAAGTATATTCTAATTCAATCTATGGTGGTCTTCAATTGAACAAAAAAAGCACGTCTGGTGGTTGTTAAGTTTTAGGTGGTTGATTAGTCAACTGGTCATCTAAGAAACAAAACTACGTTGCACGTTCAACAGCCGAAGCATAATACATTGCCGCTACTAGTTGCACATCTCAAGTTCTATGGATGAAATCTCAACTCTTGGATTATGGTTACCGGTTTCAGCAAATTCCAATCTATTGTGATTCTCAAAGTGTCATCGCAATTTCGCACAATCCAATTCAGCACTCTATGATGAAGCACGTTGACATACGACACCATTTCATTAAAGATAATGTTTTAAATGGTAACATCGAGCTTATTTTTGTTCCATCTGACGATGAAAATGTTAATGTCTTTACTAAGGCATTATACAAAACAAATTGAATGGTTTTCTGAACAAAATGGGTATGATGATGCCTGATCCTCAGTTCTTTCAAGAGGTTTGCACTCTCTGATGGAAACATCAGAAAGAGAATTAGTTTTGCACTCAAATTGTTTTTCATCTCGGAACTATTGCCTCTCAAAATAAATAGGGTCATTTTACGTGCCTTTTTCTCTAACCATCACTTGGAGTTTTAAGTTGTACAACTCATCTCATCATATGATATCTATGACCAATATAGTCAGATTGGTACTATCCTCCTCTCGGAACCTATTTCATAAGGTCATCCCGGAATTCAAGTCCGGAATGGTATTGAATCCTAAATCCTTGTGTTATCTCAAATCTCATTTCGGAACATTTCAAAATTTCACTCCATAAGTTTTTCAAATCACTCCGGAAATTCTTTCAAAATTCACCCCATAACATTTCAAAACTAACTCTGGAATCTCATCAATTTTTGCTCCTGAAGTTTTCGAAAATCACTCCGGATCTTTTTGACTCACGCTTCATTGCGGAACCAGTCTCAAAACTTTTTCATGTTCCGAGACCACTAAATTTCATCCCAGACTCTTCATATTAAGAAACCGCTTTCAAAAACATTTCAGAACCGCATTATTCAGAAATCAAATATGTGATGAAGTCCAAAAGGTTTTATGGTGAAATGTTTTCCTAACGGTTACTTTTTGACGATACCTATCCGTTCACCCTCGAAATTCGCTCCACGTTTGCACGTCTCTAGGGTTGAGCATAATAACCAAAAAACCGAACCAAAACCAAATTAACCAGTATAACCAAACCATTTTTAAAACTGTTGGTTCAGTTTCTAATTTTTGTTAACCGATAACTAATGGTTCGGTTATGGTTTTATAGGTTAACGGAACCAATATTAACCGAACAACTAACTTTATATTTTAACATATAAAAATTATAGATTATATATAAAATAATATAGTCAAACTTATTTAATACCCATTAAATTTTCAAAATATAATCCATTAATCCTCACTTATCAGGAGACAAATAAGCAATCAAACCATCAAAGGCTGATCACGCAGACACACACAATCTTCCAATCATGCATTGAGCCAGATTATTTAATAATTATGTAATTCCTAATCGGCTATTTCTAAAATTTGTAAACATTATTCACAATTAGTTTAATCTTCACACTCATAATCATAATCGAAGGCTTCTCGCAATGTTAATCCTAATCAAAGATTGTTTTGACTTTATAGTCATATTCAAAGGATATTTTGACTCTATAATCAAGATTTATAGGTAAGTTAAGTTTTTGGCTCATCTTGACTTTGAGATATATTAAGAATGTATTTTTTTGGCTTTTTTTATTTACTGTTTTGACCATATCACATTGAATGTATATGAGTGATTGTTTTTTTTTTATCCAGATAACACATAATATGAACGTTTGGCTCTTTTTTTTTTTTTTTTTTTTTTTTTTTTTTTTTTTTTTTTTTTTTACACAATTTTAGATTTAATCGCATTGAATGTGTATGGATGTTTGACTTTATTTTAATTTTAATATCAATTATCAATATATGAAACTATTAATGTCAATTTTTTAAATGTTTTATACTTTTATTAAATGTTTTTGATTTTGAATGTGACTATGTGTTATCTCACTTGAGTATTAAAGCTACACATTTTATTCTATTACTATAACCTAGGTTAAAAACATTGGTGATGAGGACTTTTTTGTATTTTCTTTACATTTTTTATGTCAATATACTTTCGCCATTTATATTATTTTAAACATTATGGTTAACTAATATTAACCATTAACCAAAACCGTTAACTGAAAAAAACTATTAACCATAACTAGTATTAACCATACCCAATGGGTACCAAAATGCATTAACCAATAATAATGGTTATGGTTCGGTATTCACCAATAACCGAACAAAACCACTCCATACACACCCCTACACGCCACCATAAAGCAAATATCCCATCATTGTGTGATGGTTTCTATTTTGCACTCCAATCCATTGAAACCTTTTCTCACCATAGGTCAACTCACCCCAAAAACGGCAACACAATTAATGTGACCCATTTCCATATCCGGATTCCATTATTACCTTTTAACCCGATCCACTCTTTTCCTAAACCTATAAAATCCCATTGAAAACCCTTTTACTCGTTACACTCTCTAAAATCTCATCTTCTTCCTTGTCTCTCAACTGTTCTTTGATCACTCAACCTTTTTCAATAGTGGTATCTTCATCTCCCACCAAAAACACTCAAACTGCTACTAAAATCCCTAAAATTGTTACGAAGAAGAAATCATCCAAGGGTTCATCCTCTTCCATGTCTATAGAACCCTTTCTTAGGGACACCACTCAACATTTCTCTCTGGATCCAAATGACTATGACGAGTCAATTAGAGTGATGATTGAGTTCATTGCTCATCATCCAATCTCTATACCACTCACGAAGGTTCCAGACCCTCCAATCCCTCTTTCTCTACTTCACACAGCATTTGATCACATCAAGATTGAAAATGGCGTTCTTGAAACAAGAATTACTGGATATAGAATTGTGCCTGTTCATAGATCGACATTCTTGAAGGCGATTGGCATTTCAGAAAACCTAGAAAACTTCGAAGTTCAAGAAGCAACGATTGAAGAATTTCAGTCGTTTCTAAAACACATCGGGTATAGTGAAGAGTACAAAGCGAATAAGTTCAAGGAATCGGCTATATCAAGGTTATGGACTATTCTTATGGCCTTCATAGTTAGAAGACTATTGGGCAAACATGGCGGAACTGACTCACCAAGCAAGGATTGCATGTACGTGGTTTATAACATCTTTTCTGGAAAGGCAAATGCAGTTGATATCACTGAAGTGATATGGCAAGACTTTCAGAAGTTTGCCATCAACCACAACCCACATGAGATCTCAAGACCTCTATTTTGGGCTCTTATCATGCGACAACTGTACAGATAACGCCATGAGCCCATTCCTCTCAACATCATTCCGAGAGAGGTATTTTTCACCTTCAAAACTATTAAATCCTATCGTCTTCCGGACCAAAAGTCCTTCAGACATGTTAGGCGTTTACCAAAACACATGATAGCCCTAATTCCATCCGAGTCCATTTATTTGAAACAACACTTAGAGACTTCGATTGTGTATAGCCCTGCACAATCTACCCATGCCTCTGTTGAGCCCATCTCAGACAAGGGCAAGGCAGTTCCATCCGGAGGCAAGAAAAAGAAGTCTGCCAAGCGAAAATCCTCTCCCTCTAAGCCAAAACCCAGAAAGAGGACCCAAGTCGGCTCTTCCTCCCAACAGGAACGAGGCAAAGACATTTTGGCTGACTCTGGCCATCCTTCTACCCCACCTATCCACTCTTTCGAAGTACCTTTTGGAATTTCATTATCACATGCACACACTCACGAGGAGTCTCCTAATCATCCACCCTCACCTTCCTAATAAGGTGATGTCAGTGTTGAACAAATTTCCTTTCCCCCTGGAAGAAACCCGCATTTCACATTTGATATCCCACCTTTTTCTACATACATACGGTCTGGAACCCCTCTTCCAAATCCCAAGCATTCTGAGGATGGAGTTGTCCCTCCTACCTCAGGTGCCCTAACTAGTCTGATACCGGGTAAGGGTACAGGACGACTAGGTGTTAACGATCCACTTACGGAAGATTTTTTTGACAGAGCTCAAACAAGGCATTCAGAGCTCACTAGATCCCAGGTTGAAGGAACGCGCATCTCCATGCAGAATAGGGCCATTCAGAGCAATCTGTCCTTCGTTGTCCCTGCTGATGATGTAGCTGATTTGGAGTTTGCTTCCGGAGAAAATCCCAAAACTCAACTTCATGAAGCCATGCACTCAGACCCTAATGAGGAACATTCGGACGGAGTTATGTTCGATGATGAAGGGTCCTCGATCGCTGCTCCCAAGTTGTTCACATCATTCCCTTTTCCTTCAAAGCCTTCCTCATCAATGCTGGATTTGGACTTCGAACTTTCATCATCCTCTTCGGAACCAATCAACGAAGACATTAATATAGAGGATCACATCCAAGCCACTCCTGAAGGTGAAACTGATTCAACTCCCAAGAACATCAATGCCGATACAACTCATCCTGACTCCTCCGAACATCAAATCAATCAAGAAACTGACAATAACAAGTCCCGGACTTCCACTTCGGACACCGGATCCTCAGCGGGAAATTACATTGATCCATTTTACCTCCTTGAAATTCAAGACTTTGTTTCTGACACGATGAAGAAAGTCAATGTTATAGAAGCTTCTGTGGCTGGACTCAATACTCGACTCAATGTTAAAGTTTCCGGACTGGATTCCAAACTTGATGTCATCCTTAACTCCTTGTCGGAAACCAACAAGTCTGGACCCACTGTTGCTGAAAGAGAAGCTTAGCTCGATCAACTCATCTCTCTAGCGCTCAAGAACACTATTGAGGAAGTGGAACTCAAGTATGATCCCTACATTGATCATTATCTTGACACAATCACCAAGATGTTGAAGGTTCATCACACTATTGTAACGCCTCGATTCTCAGGTATTATTTAAATAAGATTTATTAGGTTAAGCTCTACTCGATGAGTTGGTTTCTCTACTCGTTGAGTAGCAGCGGGGTGGGATCGCATGTTAAGTGACCTACTTGACGAGTCCATATCGGGACTCGGCGAGTCGGAGCTGGTAGATGAAACCCTAAATCCCCAGGTTTGCACCCCTATTTAAACGAGCCTTAGCCTCCCTTGGGCCTCTTTGTAGCTCTAGAGAGTTCATGAGAACCCTAATACGCGCGTGTGTGTGTGTGTGCGTGTGTTCCCATTGTGTGTTTGAAGGTTGAAAAGAGGATCTTTGGTGGGAGAAGGCTTGGAGGAGAAGGAGATTGGAGCAAGTAGAGTGTGCGAATTAGCACCTATCTCAGTTATCATCTTCTGGAGGTAACCGAATCGCCTTTTTCCTTGTGGATCTCTTCTATTGGTTGAGTTTTAGGGTTTTGTGGGAATATTAAGTTGGAAAGAGGAGTTATGGGCTAGATCTGAGCTTGTAACTTCAGATCTGGACCTTCCTTGGATTCTAGAAGCATAAAGTTTCAGTTTTGGTCATCATTAAGGTTCCTCTTGAGCATGATGCTCCATTAAGAACTTAAAATAAGCATTTAGAGCCTTTATAGCCATGCATCCACATAAAGTTTGCAACTTTACGTGATAAGCATGCCCTAGAAGCTTGGATCTATGATTTGGAGCCGCTGCATGGCTCAAAGCAAGTCTGTATGGAAAAAGGATTGAATGGACTCGGCGAATCGCAAGGTTGACTCGGTGAGTCACATGGAGATGGTCGTGAACTCAACGAGTTGGATGAACAACTCGGCGAGTCTGATGAAGATTACCATAAGACTCGACGAGTTGAAGAACAACACGGCAAGTCGGATGAGTTTTCCCTAGGATATGTATGTGTGTGTATCCATCGAGTTGCCAGGAGGGAACTCGACGGGTGGCCTTAAAGTTTGGACAATAATCAAAGGAACTCAACGAGTCACCCCGATGACTCGGCGAGTTGGAATGTGCTTCAAGGAACTCGGCGAGTAGATGAGGGTACTCGGCGACTTGGGGGTCAACATGGACTATTGACCTTGACTGAGGACTTTGACTTTGACCAGAGGTTGACTAGTGGGTTACGGAGTACCTTATAAGGTTAAGGACATATGAGTAGATTGTAATATGATCATAGGTGGTCGGCCCTTTAGTTGTTATTGTTATGGTATGCTACATGTGGTTATGAACTGTTAGATCAGAATCAGGGTAGACAGTATGTTATGCTCTTATGATCCGTAAGGATTGGTATGTTAGTGACATGCTATGTCGGTACTCTAGTTATGGAGAATTCTATGATTTATGATCAGTGAGATAGAGATGTTTGATGATTGTATATGCCAGTATATGATAGTTATGTGCACATGGTTATTTGCTTGTTGGTTGGGTTGAGGTGGTCCTGCTTTGTGTTGAAGGCCAACATACCCTATGAGCAGTCCGGGGAGACTGCAGGCCCACGTAGCGGACCAGTCATGCTGAAGGCTCGGGATAGTTTGAGATTGACTGTAGGCCCAGTAGGGCGGTCCGGTCAGGCCGATGGCCATTATGCATGTTGATTGATTGATTGATTGATTGTTACTGATATGGCGTTGTCAGTGTGGTATTGGTATTTTTGGGTTAGCTCACTAAGCCCTCAAGCTTACAGTTTTCAGTTTATTGTTTCAGGTAGTTGTTCAGGAGATCATGGTGAGGCGAAGGCGTGGCGGTACCGCTCCTTATCCTTATGATATGATTTTGGGACACTCTGATGGATATTGATTTGAAAACATTTTTGTAAACAATGATATTTGATTTTTATTTATGATTGAAAAGTTTAAATTTGGCATAAAATTTATGGATGTTACAAGTTGGTATCAGAGCCTTGGTTTGCGTGATTTGGAGGAACACTCATGTGAATCCAGTCTCAAATAAAGGAGATTTTCGGAAAGTAAGTTTTAAAATGGTTTTCAAAATAAAGGATGGAGGATTCAGAGGGTACGATCAGCCGGAGCCAGTAAGTAAACCCCAGAATGCCATACAATTATTTGATATTTTGATATGTTAGGACAACATGCTAGTTCTAGGCTAGGGATCTTCAGGGATCATATGGTAGATTTGTCTGATTATATGACGCCTATTAGCCTAGGGTTTCTTGTATATGGAATTGACATCATAATTGTAGATGTTAGTGTATGCATCACGGTTGTGCATACCAAAGACCTTATAGCCTGAGATTGTTGATTCGGCCTTCGGGTAGGAATGGATATTCGAAAGTCTATTGGGTCCAGCGTTATGTGCTGCTAGCATGCAGTAGCGCTGCAAGGGATGATGGAAGTTTCATTGGTATGTGAGTCATGAGAAGTAGTGAGACTAGATGCGAGATAGTTGGTATTCCTCTAGAAGTGAGGGTTGAGCGCATTTCTATGTTGATGATATTGTTAGGGCGTTGTGGTGATACTTGAGACAAATATGGGTAGGTGTGGAAGGTAGTATGGGCCCGTACTACTCAAAAGCACAGGACCTATACGCGTAGCAAGGAAGTCACAACCCCTAGGGTTTATGGGTTTTGGTCTCCCGACATTATGTTGTTTATCTGATGTCTTCAGTGTACCTTTCAGTATGGTGGTGACGAGACGTTTTGCTGTTGGGTCCGGATCAGGGTCAAGGTCGGTAGACGGAGGGTCAGAGGTGCCAGTGGCGCCTGAGCCCACGGTTCAGATAGGGACTGCGGAGATGGATGCTAGGATCCGAGAGATCTTACACAATGAGGTCGCTACGGCTTTCTGAGTGCAGCTACCAGAGATGTTTGGGTCGATCAAGACCGCAATGGTTGAGTATTCTGATGAGCAATATTCAGCTCTGGCAGAGACAACAGCCGTTGCAGCCACTTCGGCTCGGGGCAAAGGAGTGGTGGAGATTGATAATACGAAGCCCCCGACATTTGATGGTACACAGGATGCGATCAGAGCTATACGGTGGTTGTCTGACGTGGAGGGTTGTTTCTTCACGTGCTCATGTCTTGCTGACCAGAAGGTCAGGTGTGCTCTGAACCTGCTTAGGCTCGGGGCAAAGGAGTGGTGGAGATTGATGACAGGTTCATATTCTGATGATCAACGAGCTGCTATTACTTGGGAGCAGTTCTGGGATATTTTTCGCACCCGTTACGTTCCGTGTGTGGAATGGGAGCGGCTAGCTCATGAGTTTTTGACATTGAGACAGGATGGGGAGTCTGTGATAGAGATTACCCGAATGTTCGCTGAGAGAGCTGTGTTTTGCCCGGAGTTTGCATCAGAGCGGTCTCAGATGACTTGTCATCTGAGTATGCTCAAGACGGATATACAACAGTGTGTGGCTACACAGCGTTATGATACCCTCCTAGATCTACAGGAGCAGCATCAGGCACCGGCGCAGTCTCAGCCGGTGCCTAAGCGGTCTAAGACCGCTGATACACAGTCTGGGGGTCAGCAGAGCCGCACTTTTGGAAAGTGTCACAGGGTTCATTCGGGAGTTTGTAGAGCAGGTGGTGGGTGCCACAAATGTGTCAAGGAGGGGCATTATGCCAGGGACTGCCGTCAGCCCGCCACTCCTACAGATATGAGGATTTGTTATCATTGTCATCAGGTTGGTCATGTGATGACCAACTGTCCGCAGCTCGCTGCCAAGTCGGCACAGGGTTCCGCGCCAGCTACTGTGAGGATTGGAGATGGGAGTCCAGTCAAGGTGGAGCCTCCGAAGGCTTAGGGTCGTGCCTTCCAGCTCACGGCTGAGGAGGCCAAGGCATCACCGGATGTGGTTGCTAGGATGAAAGACCCCAACTTTCGTATTTATGAAAGACCCAAACTTTCATACTATTCCAACATTATTCTTAAGTTACTTCCTCAAAACATGCTACATGCATATTTATAAAACAATATTTTATATTGATAAAGTGATTACAAAGGACTGGATACAAACCGACTAAGTTTTATTACATTTCATATCTACCCAGGAATCTATTATTCATATACATACTTGAACATTAGAATACAGAGAAATAGTATTAACTATTCTAAATCTTTCAGCAGTATAAAACTAAATTGGATACTGATCACCTGCAATTGTTAAACATTGAGAGGGATAAGCGATAACGCTTAGTGAATTCAATAAATAGATACAATATAATCTTATGCCTTATATATACCAATATGACAGAAGAAAAAGGGAACAAGAACAACAATAGCATATGCGTATCATATGTCACGCTTTCAATATCAACTGAAGATTTGATTCAAAGATTTACGATCAATGAGACATAACAATTTCAATACTTGATATATATCAATAAAGCTTTTGGCCCAAACGGCACATAAGATATAGAACTTCGGATTTACATTTTGGTAGATTTCAGGCTTAAAGCCCTGTCTAACCATTTGCCAATACCATAGAATAGAGTTCATTCTCTTACGGAGTCATGCTCTACATGGTCAGAGGCTACATACCAATCCTATCTAATCTTCTGCCAATGCCATAGAATAGAAGTCATTCTCTTACAAGACATGTTCTACATGGCCAGAGGCTACATACCAGTACCACCGTGAATCTAAGTCCTTTCACTGATCACAAGGTCAAAGGTATATCTTTGCTTATTAAAAATAGCGAATAAAAATAACACAAGAAAATAACCCGGAATAATAACACTGAAAAGCACATAGCACGTATAACACATAACATACAATTGTTCCTATATATTGAACTCACCTTAAAATAATCAGGGGTTAAAATAGTAATTTGAGTAGCATATCGGCTCCAAATATGGCTTTATTCGTCGAAAACCGGGAGAATTAGCTAAAAACCGGGCTCTAAAAAGGTAGAGCTTCAAAACCGAAGGGGTGAGTCATCGAGGGCAGGTGGCAGGCCTTGTATTTATAGGGAGGAGATTCGAGGGTCGCAGGCCTTGTATTTATAGGGAGGAGATTCGAGGGTTCGGCCGAGAAGGGGTGAGTCATCGAGGGCAGGTGGCAGCAGGGGGCGAAGGCACATGACTCGCATGTGAGGGCTTCAGGTGGCTCGGTTCGGACGCGACAGGCGTCTTCGGATGCGAGGAGTCACCGGGTGACTAAGCTGCTTCGGATGACTCATCGCGACGCGCGTCGGATCTGGGCAAGGGGGAGTCACGACATCGGAAACGAGGCGGACACAGCATAACTTCCTCATACGAAGTCAGATTTTGGCGTTCTTTTTATCGAACTTCTCGGTTTAACGAATACTACAACTTTCATTTAGATTAATAAGGCTAAAAAGTAGTTTATCAAAAACTCACTTTTTACGTCATTCGGCACTGTGCCGGTTTTGTCGCGAATCTTCGATTGGTCATAACTTCTTCGTTATAACTCGGATTTTGACGAGGTTTTCGCCTACGTGTTTCTAACGAGATTATCTACAACTTTCAATAATAAAATTTTACTTATTTCAAATTTTATATTTTCGCTAAATTTTTCATTATTTGGCTATTTGGAATCTCATAAGACTTCCAATATTTTATTAGTGATTCTAAACATAGTTTTACTTCGTTTCTAGTAAAAACTATTTGTTAGAACTCAACACTCAAGTTTATTCACTTTTAATAATAACAATACACAATTTCAGAATGTGTATGTTACATGGTATGTTTCTATTCTCTGTCTCAATTATTGTGTTTGTGTTATGCTTATGGATTGTACCTGTGATTAGGTATGTTTCTTGTAAATTCTTTGCCTGCTTTGGTTTTATTTGACTCGGGGGAGAGTCGGTTATTTGTATCTCAAACTTTCAGTAAAGGGCTTAGTGTGCCGATAGATGATCTTGAGTGTCCGTTGCGAGTTGGAGATTTTTGGGGTGTCCTTCCCGATATATTTGATTCCTATCCTCATGGGGGATGTATGCTTGATTATAGGGATGGATTGGCTTAGCCGTTTTGGCGCCATGATTGACTGTGAGGCACAGTGGGTGGTGGTTCGAACCCCAAGTGGGGGAGAACTGGTAGTATATGGTGAGGGCACTAGGTTGGGATCAGGGTTTTGTTTGGCAGCCAGGGCTTGATAGTATATTCAACACAGGTGTGCCGGTTATTTGGCGTATGTGGTAGATATGCGAGTTAGAGAGCAGCTCTCAGTTTCAAAGGTCCACATGGTTAGAGAGTTTGCCGATGTGTTTCTGGAGGAGTTACCCGGAGTGCCTCCGGTGAGGCAGGTTGAGTTCAGGATTGATCTAGTGCCAGGTACGGCCCTTATCGCCAAGGCGTCGTACCATTTGGCACCGCCTGAGATGCAAGAGCTATCATCTCAGTTGCAGGAGCTGCTGGGTAAACAGTTTATTCGTCCGAGTAGTTCACCATGGGGAGCACTGATCCTTTTCGTCAGGAAGAAGAACGGTTCACACAGGATGTGAATTGACTATAGGGAGCTGGACAAGTTAATGGTGAAGAAACGTTATCCGCTCCCGAGGATAGATGATCTTTTCGATCAGCTGCAGGGTGCATCTTGGTTTTCCAAGATTGATTTGAGGTCAGGATACCACTAGGTTAGGGTGAGGGAGGAAGACGTGGAGAAGACCGTGTGTCGGACTCGTTATGGTCATTATGAGTTTGTGGTGATGCCGTTTGGGCTCACAATGCGCCAACAGTGTTCATGGATTTGATGAACCAATTCTACAGACCAATGCTCGATCGCTCGGTCATTGTGTTCATAGATGATATCTTGGTGTATTCCAAGACCCGAGAGCAGCATGAGGAGCATCTCAGGGAACTGCTGGAGGTTCTGAGGCGAGAATGATTCTATGCCAAGTTCTTGAAATGCGAATTTTGGTTATGAGGGGTCCAGTTCCTCGGACATCTCGTTAACCAGGAGGGGATTTTGGTCGATCCGGCCAAGGTGGAGGCGGTTATGCAGTGGGAGACTCAAAATCTCCCTCAGACATCAGGAGTTTCTTGGGTTTAGCAGGGTATTATCGGAGATTCATTCGTGATTTCTCCAAGATTGTCGTACCCCTCACTCATCTAACGAGGATGAAGGTGGATTTCTGGTGGGGCATTGAGCAGTAGAGGGCATTTGAGACCCTCCGACAGTGTTTATGCGAAGCACTGGTGTTGACACTCACCAGCTTGGGGGCAGTCCTCATGCATAGAAGATGGGTGGTAGCCTTTGCATCGTGGCAATTAAAGCTGCATGAGAAGAGATAGCCCACACAGGATCTTGAGTTGGGAGCGGTGGTCTTCTCTCTCAAGAATTGGAGGCACTATCTGTACGGGGTCCGTTGCACTATATACACGGATCACAAGAGTTTGAGACACATCATGGATCAGCCGAACCTAAACATGAGGCAGCACAGGTGGCTGGATGTGGTCAAGGACTATGATTGCAAGATCCTTTACCATCCTGGTAAAGCAAATGTGGTTGTGGATGCTCTGAGCCGCAAGTCAGTTGGGTTCTCAACCCCAACCAGGTGTATGATCATAACGGTGGATTCCCCGCTGGTGGGTTTGGTTAAGGATGCTCAGATTAAGGGTATGAGACCAGACAACTGGAAGTTGGAGAAGATTAAGGGCGAAAGCACCCGATTTGTTCAGGATAGCCGCGGATTGTTGACCCGTTACGGTCGGGTTTGGGTTCCGATGTCCGGAGGGGTCCGGCAGACAGTGATGGAGGAGGCTCATAAGTCTCGGTTTTCTATTCACCCAGGAGCCAGTTTGAGTTATTGGTGGTCTGGCATGAAGCGAGATATCACTTGGTTTGTTGAGAGGTGCTTGACATGTAGGACGGTCAAGGCCGAGCATCAGAGGCTGCATGGCAAGTTGCAGCCTCTGGAGATTCCCATGTGGAAATGGGAACAGATCGCGTTGGATTTCATCACGAAGTTGCCGAATACGACAAGGGGGTTCGATGCTATATGGGTCATCGTGGATCGTTTGACCAAGAGTTCTCATTTCCTAGCCATATGGGAGAGTTCGTCGGCAAAGAAGTTGGCCAACCTGTACGCCAGAGAGATTGTCTCTCGCCATGGGGTTCAAGTTTCTATCGTTTTCGATTGAGATGTCAGGTTTACTTCCCGTTTTTGGCAGAAGTTTCATGAGGAGTTGGGTACGTGACTGCATTTTAGCACGACGTTCCATCCGCAGTCTGATGGGAAGAGTGAGCGGACCATTCAGACCCTCGAGGATATGCGCATCATTGATTTCGGTGGGAGTTAGGATTCCCACCTAGCACTTGCAGAGTTCGTCTACAACAACAATTATCATTCCAGTATTGGTGCCCCGCCTTTCGAGCTGTTGGATGGGCGGAAGTGTAGGACCCCAGTCTGCTGGGGTGAGGTTGCACACAGGGTGATGGGTCAGTCTGAGGTTGTTTAGCACACTAGCGAGATGATACAACAGATTAGACAGAGACTGCAGACCGCTCAGAACCGGTAGAAACGTTTTGCCGACCGAAGCCGATCTAAGCTGGAATTTTAGGTGGGCGACATGGTTCTCCTAAAGGTCTCACCCTGGAAGGGTGTGATCCCTTTCAGGAAGAGGGGAAAATTGGGTCCCCGCTATATTGGTCCGTTCAGGATTGTTGCTAGGGTTGGCAGGGTGGCTTATAGGCTAGAGCTTCCAAAGGAGCTCAGCCGGATCCACCACACATTTTATGTTTCGCAATTGCAAAAATGTATTATGGACCAGGAGGTAGTGGTATCGTTGGATGATATTCAGGTCGATAAGCGCCTGAACTAAGTGGAGAAGCCTGTGGCTATTTTGGAAAGGAAGAAGAAGATTCGGCGGAATAAGGAAATACCTTTAGTAAAGGTACAGTGGGAGCATCGGAGGGGATCCGAGTGGACTTGGGAGCCGGAGGCGGAGATGCGTGAGCATTACCCGACATTGTTTATTCCATCGGACTTCGAGGGCGAAGTCTAGTTCAAATGGGGGGAGTTGTAACGCCCTGATTCTCAGGTATTATTTAAATAAGATTTATTGGGTTAATCTCTACTCTACGAGTTGGTTGCTCTACTCATCGAGTAGCAGCGGGGTGGGATTGCGTGTTAAGTGACCTACTCGATGAGTCCATATCGGGACTCGGCGAGTAGGAGCTGGTAGATAAAACCCTAAATCCTGGGGTTTGCACCCCTATTTAAAGGAGCCTTAGCCTCCCTTGGGCATCTTTGCAGCTCTAGAGAGTCCGTGACAACCCTAATACGCGTGTGTGTGTGTGTGTATGCCCATTGTGTGTTTGAAGCTTTAAAAGAGGATATTTAGAGGGAGAAGTCTTGGAGGAGAAGGAGATTGGAGCAAGTAGAGTGTGGGAATCAACACCTATCTCAGTTATCATATTCTGGAGGTAACCAAATCGCCTTTTTCCTTGTCGATCTCTTCTATTGGTTGAGTTTTAGGGTTTTATGGGAGTATTAAGTTGGAAAGAGGAGCTATGGGCTAGATCTGAGGTTGTAATTTCAGATCTGGACCCTCCTTGGATTCTAGAAGCATAAACTTTCAGTTTTCGTCATCATTAAGGTCCCTCTTGAGCATGAAGCTCCATTAAGAACTTAAAATAGACATTTAGAGCATTTATAGCCATGCATGCATGTAAAGTTTGCAACTATACATGATATGAATGCCCTAGAAGCTTGGATTTGTGATTTGGAGCCGCTGCATGGCTCAAAGCAAGTATGTATGGAAAAAGGACTGAATGGACTCGGAAAGTCACATGGAGATGGTCGTGAAGTCGATGAGTTGGATGAACAACTCAGTGAGTACGATGAAGATTACCATAAGACTCTACGAGTTGAAGAACAACTCGGCGAGTCAGATGAGTTTTCCCTAGGATATGTATGTGTGTGTATCTGTCGAGTTGCAAGAAGGGGAACTCGATGGGTGGCCTTAAAGTTTGGACAAGAATCGAAGGAAGTCGATGAGTCACCCCGATGACTCGGCAAGTTGGAATGTGCTTCAAGGAACTCGGCGAGTAGCTGAGGGTACACGGCGAGTTGGGGGTCAACATGGACTGTTGACCTTGACTGAGGACTTTGACTTTGACCAGGGGTTGACTAGTGGGTTATGGAGTACCTTATAAGGTTAAAGACTTATGAGTATATTGTACTATGATAATAGGTGGTGGTGCTTGTGTCAAGTGATCCGAGAGTTAGGGTTTATCTTCCATGTCGACATCTGCATGGTGAGTTATCCTCACTATATCGATAGGGTTTATGGCACCAAGGTCGGACCTTTAGTTGTTATTGTTATTGTATGCTACATGTGGTTATGATCTGTTAGATCAGAATCTGGGTTACAGTATGTTATGCTCTTATGATCCGTAAGGATTGGTATGTTAGTGACCTGCTAGGTCGGTACCCTAGTTACGGAGAATTCTATGATTTATGATCAGTGAGATAGAGATGTTTGATGATTGTATATATGCCAGTATATGATAGTTATGCGTACATGGTTATTTGCTTGTTGGTTGGGTTGAGGCGGTCCTGCATTGTGTTGAAGGCCAACATACCATATGAGCGGTCCGGGGAGACTGCAGGCCCACGTGGCGGACCAGTCATGCCGATGGCCAGTAGGGCAGTCCGATCAGGCCGATGGCCAGTATACATGTTGATTGATGGATTCATTGATTGATTGTTACTGATATGGCGTTTTCAGTGTGGTATTGGTATTTTGGAGGTAGCTCACTAAGCCCTCGGGCTTACAGTTTTCAGTTTATTGTTTCAGGTACTTTAGGAGATCATGGTAAGGCGAAGGCGTGAGTGTACCACTCTTCATCCTTACGATATGATTTTGGGACACTCTGATTTGAAAAACATTTTTGTAAACAATGATATTTCATTTTTCTTTATGATTGAAAAGTTTAAATTTGGCGTAAAATTTATGGATGTTAAAGCTATGCTCAATGCTTCCAACGAACTCATCAAGCAAACCCACATTAGTCATGCGAAACAGATTCATCGTTTAGAGAAGGAGATATGGAAGAAGGATGAGATGAATCTCATCATGCAACAAGTTCTACTAAAGCTTCTCAGAGCAAGTTGGAACATCGTGTATGTTTTGAACCATAAATTCGATGAGATGCTCTCCATTCTCTCCCATCTTTTTTATCATCTCAAAGCTCAGGCTCCCACTACTGAGGCTTATGATGCCCTTTTTCTCTAGCTCAACAGCAGTTTCCAAAAGGTGTTTGATAAGATCTTGGAACTTAAGGAGTCAACTGCGCTTGCATCGGTTGTCAGACCTCCTGTTGCAATAGGGGGAGAATGACTAGTTCACGATCTCAACCATGGAAACCAGTCTGAAAGTTCAGACTCCGATATGAATCTGATGACTCACTACACTACAAATCCTTTCATGTTCTCCTGGTGATGATGATGATGATGATGATGATAGTGAAGATGAAGATGTGTTTGTAACGAATGGAGTGTTAGAACTGCAAGCTCCAAGGAAGTTTCCTGTGAAAGTGCTAACGAGGGAGGAGCAATGAATATGTTCAGCAATATCATGGCCATCCACTATGGCTGATGCTCTTCACAGGAGTATAGAAAATGGCTAAGGTAAAAAAGAAAATTAACTGTTGATGCCTTCCAAGATACTACTTCAATGTTTCCTTTGACTCTAGCCCCAAAAACTGCTCCCATCGACAAAGGCTCTCCTCTTCGGAAGCCATATGATATTCCCGAAGAGCCCCTGCCTTCCTCTCCTCCAAAGTTTGTGATCAATGAGAACATGTAACACATCTTTTCCACTCTCCAGAAGCAAAAATATAAGGCAAGAAGCTCATTTCGGACTTCTCATACAGCGCTCCGCACTTGACTGAAAGGAGTTGCTGGTCTGACGAAGAGAGTAATCAAGCCCTTAAAGAAAGCATCTAGATCCAATCCTTCAAGGATGGCAATCCCCATCTGATGTTAGGGTTCTCTCCTCTCTACCATGACGAAATACAGAACGACGTTGACATAGTGCGCTTCATGTACTATGATCTTCTGAATCAAGATTCGAACCAGATAAACCTAATGGGTTTTAGCCATAAGAACATCCTATGTGCTCATGCAACCCTAATGCTTGGATCTAGGTTTCTCTATTGTACATGCTTTTAATCCAAGACTTAAAACCCTATATCTAATCAATATAACATATGAATCAGGGTTTAGATCATACCTTGATTGTTATATAGTAGTAACAATCTCAATTCCTTCTTGTATTGACTTTAGAAAGCTTAGAGTCACAAATGTCACTCCTCTAATGGCTCATAAACACCAAGAGCAAGAGGATGAAGAAGAGAAGATAAGGAGCTGCCCAAAAACGTGTGGAAACCCTAGACAATTAGTTCACCATGTTTTTGAGGCTTAAGGGTACTATTTATACATGTAGGCTATTAGGGTTTTAAACTAGGAAACCCTAATTTGGATGCTTAGGCTCTAAACAACCCATGGACCCTTCCTTAAAGGCCCTTGGACGATTTCTAATGGGTTTCCCCATAGAATTCGTCCAACCTCATATAATAAGGTAATCCATAGGCCAATTTCAATTATCTTATAATTACAATTCCAGTCCCTTAAGTTTAATTAATATCTTTTAGTCACAAACTTAATTCTTATTAATTCTTGACTAATATTAATTAAACAATATGATTTCTCCTTTAATATATTATTCTCATAATATATTAATAAATCATATTTAATACTTTCTCTCCATAATTTATCCTATCAAGTTGCTTTGGTGAAGGCAACCCAAAAGGACCATGCACCATCAGGTCAAGTACGTACCAAAATAGTTATGGACTTAGACACTAATCCAACAGTCTCCCACTTGGATAAGTCTAATAACTATTCTGCGTATGACTTCAGATCCTGATCTACAATCGTAGCTTTCTAAAGCCGCTGTCAACTCTGATCTTATCAGAAACGCGTGTCCTTTAGATAAGGGATCATATATTCCTCCATTCTAGATATTGTCGTATAGACTGAGACATGGATCTAAATCATTCTCTCTGTCTATGTGTTGTTTCCCGAATTCAGATTTATGACGACTGACAAAAGACTACAATTGAACACATCAATTTAGTCTCGGCTTGGCCAAGCGCTTAGGTTCCATCACTAAATCATCAAGGGGCCCACAGATATCGCTTTTATCCTACTATGGATAAAAGGAACGGATAAACTTTGACTCAATGCTCGCTTGCACTTACTCACCAAATCACACACAACAATATGTTTTATAACACTAAGTTATTGGTGCGTTTACATATTATCAATGTGCAACCGACTAACAAGATACAACTCACACATCTCAGTTTCAAGAATATAAGATGTTATCGTCTCACCAATCACTCGTGATAAAATCCATGAAGTGATCCAAGTGAGCGTGGGTTTAATCCATAAGCACTCATGAACGTTGCAAAAAACATTTGCTTATGTCTAATACATTTTAGACAATCCACACACCAATTCACGACAGTCTTCATTCATACCTACTTTCAACATATGAATGACTGTGGTCCGTTTGAATAATTTGATTGTTCTGAACCAACTTAATTATTCGGAATGTCAAAACATGCAAGGTGAAAACAAGTATAATACTAATCCCATGTGGTCTCAAACCTTTGAGTATAAATAAAACACCTGTTATTTATCACCATATCGATTACTCATTATTTGTCGTTTCGGGTAATCACCTTCTTACTTGAATTATATCTATACTTGTCCAATGCTCTTAGCATGCACACAATGTTTTCCTATGGTTCTTACTTTGTGAAATAGATCAAATGAACACATTTCCAATCATACTCATTTCACAACTCCCAATCCTTTCTATAGATCTAAGAATATCAAATTCTTGCTACTTATAGAATATGCTAGATTCTAACATTTTATGCAATGATCCTTTCGGAATATCACTGCACTAAAGTCACAAGGACTATTGCCAATGAAATTACAAAGTCCTCTATCGGAGATTGTTACAAGACAATTCCATAGATGTGATGTCTCTCACTCAAAGTACATTCCTTTGAACATCCTTTTGCATAAAAGTTTCTAATCTTAGACATAGATTCTCAATATCTACTCCCAATATGGAAACCTTTCTATACTTACCATATCACAACTCATTCTTAATAAAATCTTATCTATTCATATTAATTTCGATATGCTCCATCCAATATCATACTTCTAACTAGTCACAAGCGACCAATCCTCAGCGAGCTTTGGATCATCCTTTGATAGTTGTTTAATTATCTTAGTCAAAACCAATTCTTGTCCTTTTTCCCTCTAAATGCGCTAGATATTTGGAAAATTTTAGAATGGTCAAATATTATAGCATTTGCAATCGATCCTATACCCGAAGCGTATTGGACACGATGCATAATGTCTTACATGAAGATTTAATACTTTATCAATCTTCTACCATAATATTTTGTGTGCTACGTTCTTATAATTCGAATTATGAAGAAGGATGCCATAATCATAGTCGAAATTTAAGAACACACTATGTATCCTTTGACTAAATTTATTAAAACTTCTTAATCTGAGCTTTAGATTTTGAAACGAAGTACAATATTCTCTCCCTTAATTATAGAAAAACAACTTTACATCCTTACTACTTTGCAAAGTATAACTCTTGTTTTCTATAATTAATATTGCTAACTTGCAATACTTGCCTTAATAATCATACATTCATAACATTTATGCTCCCACTATCATGATGATTTATATAAACATAACACTTATGCTCCCACTAGCTTTGAAATGTATTTAGAAACCAGCTTAACTTACAGAAAAACAATACCTATTGAATTTCCGAAGTTCATGTTTCTAATACCTAATGCTTTGATAATCTTTTATCTAAGCTTCTTAATCACATACACCTTTATCCAAGATAGCTCATATGTGTGTCTTAAACATTTCAGACTAATTGCCAAATCTCACAATTCAGATCATGGAAAGGGATTCTGTAACCATAATCAAATTTGAGAATACAATTTTACAATCGCTATCTTCTTAAAATCTCTCTTAGTGAAAGCATTTCCTCACAGTTATTTTCATGAAGGAGGGAATCTTATGACACTTAGATTCTAATGGTGTATGTGTTCCTATCCATGGGAATTTGTCAAAAACAAAGTTTGCGACAAATCCAAACTCTTATGGACCGATCTTTCTCAATCTTGATTTCTTGCCTTATGGTAACACGGGTGCCCACCATGTCTTCCAAGTAGTTAAGCAACTCACCTTTTCCCATTAATGTACTTTTCATTGATTAAGGTCCTTGCCTTTTATGCATTCAAATGAGAACTCATAGGGCTCACATGCATAGTTAACTTAATTGGAATGGCACAGAAACAAGGTAATGTTAACACGATAGGTTGTAAACCTCAAGTCGTGTGCTAGTGCTGTTCGATAAGGTTTATTCTTGATTAGTTCTTGAAACTTTTCAAGATCATTAAGACTCCCACTGACTCCTTGACATATAAGATTCTTTTTTCAATAAACATTTCTTGACAAACGAATATTCAAGAGTTAGTGTAGTTTTTATCAAGACAAAACACTTCACAAAATTGGTCCTAGTTGATCTTTGTCTTATCCAAGACATCACAACTTTCCAATTTCAAATGTGCAAGAATAAGAAAACTTTTTCCATATTCTGCATTTGATGAGTGTTATAAATCTTGTTAAGACTTTTCACTCAATGTCACAATCTTAACTTTAAGATTTGTTTTGGAACGAAGTATGATTGACTTCTTGATTTAACCATTTCTTCAATTCTTGATTCCTCTTCTTAGACATACAATTATACTAAGACTCACATAGAGAATCAATTGAGATATGGTTCTTAATCATTAAGACCTATCATAAAACATAAGAAAAGGTACTCCCCCTTCTTCTTAGAATAGAGAAACTTTTATCTTTCTGCCTACTTGATTCCTTTTATTCGTTCTGCTATTGATTTAAACCTTTTTCAATCAACTAAGAATTACACTTAATCTCATAAGTGTAATCATATTTACACAACCTTAGTAAATCATGACAAATATCTTTGTTACTCATGTGGTGGACTTGATCAACACACAACCTTGTGTACTTCATCTCCTAGTCCTTAACTTGACACTTTGTCAACGAATTAGTCTAATTTTCCCAAATGTGAAAGTTTTTTCATTCATCATACAATACTTGTTGCATGATTTCAAGTTTCTATCCACTTGAAACTTGGATGATGAGAAACTCTCCCTATTTGGTAAATTCTTGACATTTTGTAACAACCCGAAATTTGTTCGTCGCCAAACCCGTTCTACCCGGAAAGTCGCCGTTATCGGATTCGTTCCGTTTTCTCTTTGGAGTTAATCGTATAAACTTATATGTTTATTTTATTCTAATGAGTGTCTAAATCACTCAGGAACTTATGTTATTAGCCCAAAAACATTTATTTCATGAGTTTTAAAAATGTTCCCGTCGGGTGACGGAAACTCAATCGGGTGCGACCAAAAGCCGCGTTTAGCACCGGTATCGGGTAGAATTCCACCGCACCCAAGTTTTAGGAACTATATAAACATGTTTTAGCTTTCATTTGAAGCTTTTCCTTCTCTCACTACTCTCTCTAACCTCTCTCCAAAATCCAAAGATTAAGAGTCCAAAACTCAATTTTAAGGCTTCAAATCCTTAAGGTACCTTCCTAACCTTAATCTAGAGCATGTTTGACTTCCAAATTCGAGATTTAAACATGAAATGGGACACAATGTATGAGTTTACGGCCCAGGAAGGTGCCTAGGCCGTAAACACCAAAAATGATGGGTTTTGAGCCCTTAAACCCCTCCTTGACTAGTTTGGACTTTAGATATGGCTATGGGACTTCAAGATATGGACTCTAAACATGTAAAACATAATTTTTGTGATGTTTGAAGGAGTTTACGGCCAAGGATCATTCTTGGGCCGTAAACTCATATAATTAGGCTTTTCATGCCCTTAAACCCTTCCAAATCACTTATATGGCTTAGATATGAATTATAGGACCTTGGTAATAACATTTGGACACTTGAAACATGAATTTTAGGGGATTTAGATGAGTTTACGGCCAAGGAGAGTGCTTGGGCCGTAAACTCCCCAAAACTTGACATAAATCCAATTCTAAGGTGTTAGAAAGCCATCCAACACCACCAAAAGCCTTGGAATAAATCAAGGGACCAACCAAAAATACTTTAAGGGCCTAAAACACATCATTCATGGGATTTCTAAGAGTTTACAGCCAAGGCTTGTTCTTGGGCCGTAAACTCCAAAATTCTTGGTGTTAGAATGCAAACTAAACACCCCTAAGGCCCTTAGATGAATTTTAGAAGTCCTTTCATGCAAGTTTTAGACCTTGAAACAATTTGTAGCACCCTATAGAAGAGTTTACGGCCATGAGGGGGGTCTCATGGGCCGTAAACTCCATAAACACCCCAAATGTCCCTTGCAAATTCATGTTAGGCCTTGGATTAATTCTACCAATCACATGTGATTTGTTTTGGAACCATTTAACATCATTTTCTTGGAAAAATAGGGGTTTACGGCCTTGGAGCCATGCTAGGCCGTAAACCCCCATAAAGGGGGTCTATTTGATGTTTTTTAATCATTCCAAGTCCTTAAACCAAGTCTAGAAATTATCCCTTAAGTGTTGGAAGTCCAATTTGCACCATAAACCACCCATCATGAGTTTACGGCCGCAAACTCATGGGGCTGGGTGTTTTGGCCGTAAACTCCCTAAGGGGGGTGTTCCTTTGATGTCCCAACTCATTTCCCAAGTCCCTTGTATCATTCATGTCCCTAAACGCCACCCGGGTCCCTCCAAACACTTGTATCGGAGTGTTATCGCGACCTGAAGCAAGTGTCCCTATCCAACAATCAATCTAAGTCCTAATTAGATACAAATGTGTACCTTTACATCCTAATTAGGAACCTCGTGTGTTTACAAGTCCCGGCTCAGCTCTTAGCATCCAAACCGTCTCATATCTCGTCCGGTGACTTCATACCCCTACGGCTTTTTCACTGTTTTCAATGTTTTCAGGGGGGAATACAAGCAAACTATAACTGTTTTCAAATCATAACATTGACATGTTTCAAACTATATTTGACAACCTTGTAAACTCTTTTACTCCTTATGTATTATGCTGAGCATAAGGAATGATTTATCAATTACAACTAAATGGATTTTAGTTAAGGAAATAAATCAAACTGATCAAATTATTATGGGAATAATTTGGGGGTCTTTACTGTTCTTTCTATCGTATGCTGATATCTATATCAAGTTATTAGATAAACTATGTCTGATTCAGTTTATCTCTGTATCGTTTGAATGTATTGGCAGATAATTTCATGTATGTATCTATACTTTACTGTACTATGTTCATAATCTTCTGTATGTCGATATCTTATAAGAACCCTGTGAATAGTTTAGTACTAGTTTGTGAGATAGTCACTACCCTTTATGGATGATCAGTAAATCCTCCCCGGAAGTGTAACCAGAGTCTCCTGGAGGGAGAGCGCGGAATTTGTGAATAGATCTATTCGGGACTGACAATCCCACACCTTAACTGCTAGCTACAGTTAGGCGGGCACGCCTAGGGTGACAAATTTCTGGATATCGTTCGACGTCTGACAAACGTCAAGGAGGTCACGTTGTCGTATTAGTATGGTTACCCGACTCACAATATGTATTAATACCAGCTTATTCACAATTTGGGTTTAGAATCTATATTTCGTTCGGGATAGTGATCCCATGGTTTTTCATCTATATTTTATATCTCTTTCGGGACTGTGATCCCATGATATTGTTTCTAGATCTCTTTCGGGATAGTGATCCCATGGTATTATCAAACTATTTTATATCGATGTCCTATACGGGATAGTGATCCCATGGTTTATTTCTATATCTCTTTCGGGATAGTGATCCCATGGTATTAACCAAACTAATTTCTATCTAGTTCGGGATAGTGATCCCATGGTTTTATGCCTATAACTTGTACGTGATGTTTTTCCCCATGGTCTTTAACTATATTTTATACGGGATAATGATCCCATGGTTTTGTATCTATAACTTATACGGGATAGTGATCCCATGGTTTTCTAAATCTATATCTTATACGGGATAATGATCCTAAGGTTTTGTATCTATATCTTATACGGGATAGTGATCCCATGGTTTTCCAAATCTGTATCTTATTTGGGATAGTGATCCCATGGTTTCAAACTATATTTACATATATACATCAACTTATCTCGTGTTTAGTCCAGGATGATAGTCCCATGATCTTAAACCTGTACTTTCAGATGTGTCAAACTATCTTATATGTCTTTCGGGATAGTAATCCCAAGATTTTCATCATATAGTTTTGTGTGTTAAACTATACTTTGTGATATACAACCGATCTTACAATTAGGAAAATATGGGATTTTCCTGGGGTAAAATACAATACATAATCGAATTGGTAATAAATGATAACTTAACCAACTACACATAAGAAAATATGGGATTTTCTTGGATAACAAGTATTTTCGGAAACTAAAGGAAATCGATACATTCTCATAAACCAAAACTGCTTATGAACTCACCAGCTTTATGCTGATTTTCAAACCGCTTGTATTCTCAGGTCCAAGTTAGATAGGTACCCAGTGATCTCTTTTGATGAAGACGGAGTGCGTGGAAGACTCGCCTCAACTTTTGTTAAAATGATGCATATGTATAACTTGTATAACTTTACTTTTGAACAAATGTAAACTTTCATATATATGTAATGTAATGTTTGTTTACTGTGATTACTATGTACATTGGATTTGATACACAACTTGGAGTCAACCCCGGAGACGTTTCCGCCTTTGGTTTTCGGGGTGTGACAGATTGGTATCAGAGCCCTTGTTTATAGTGAACGGAGTATACCAAACCTTACATGGTATAAAACTATAAACACTGAAGGGCCTCAGTGCTCTGAATTAAAAGTATCTTCAAAACTATAAGTAATTTTCAAAAGTATACAAGTATACCGAACCGCCGAAATCCGTAACTTCAAGTAGAACAAAACATAAGTAAATGGGTGTTGTACACTACGGTTAAACCTGGGCAGTTATGTAGTTGTGCCTAGGATCAATATAGCCTGGCCAACTATATTCATTCGAGACACGGCCAACATGTGCTTGGGAGTGACTGTGGCACGCAGCATGCCTAAAACTTACCTAACATTCCAAACAACGAAACGTCGCTGCAGCGAACCATGAAATACTATGGGAGTATTTCTCGAGCCAATCCTTCGTAGAAAATCCTCGTATACGCGATGTTACTTGATCATTCCGCTAGCGATAAAATGTTCTGTCTTGATAACTCCTTCCTGCTTTATCGCTTAGTATGATGCTATATCTATCTTGATGAGATATCCCCTGTTCAATATCTCTTGATTCAATTCAGAGGACTTATAATCCTCTCTTTCCTGATCTTTTTAGATCAAGATGCCTCCGAGAAAGAGACCCAGCTCAAAGAACAACGATAATCCTCCTCCGCCACCACCTTCTCCTCAATTTGATCTCGCATCACTTCAAACATTTCTGACTGCTGCAATGGTGGCAGCTATGTCTCAAATGAATCCCGGTGGCTCCGGAGGTGGTCCCCAACCTCAAAACCCAGAAGGCAGCCAGGAACACCGAAGAGGGGGTTCCTACAAAGACTTCATGAACGCGAAACCCACAACCTTTGATGGCACTGGAGGTGTCATTTCCCTGACTCGATGGTTCGAGAAAATCGAGTCAATTTTCGAAATATGTGCCTGTTCGGAGTCTGACAAAGTCAAGTTTGCCGCCTGCACCTTCCTTGACAAAGCCCTGACTTGGTAGAACGGCCGAGTCAAATCCTTAACTCTACCTATAGCGAATGCCATGGGTTGGGAAGCTATGAAGGAGCTTCTGCTTGCAGAGTACTGTCCTCGGGGCGAAATTCAGAAACTAGAACACGAACTCTGGAACCTTAAGATGAAGGGTTCCAACATAGCAGCTTATACTTCAAGATTCAATGACCTGGCCTTACTCTGTCCGGGAATGGTTACCCCGGAGAGTAAAAAGATCGAGAGATTCATCTGGGGATTGACCCAGCCAACTAAAGGGAATGTCTTGGCTGCAAAGCCAGACACGTACGACAGCGCTAAATGCCTTGCGAAAATCTTGATCGATCACGAAGACAACTCTGATGAGGAAACTACCACTCCCGAGTCGGACACAAGTGGAGGTGAAAGTAAAAATAAATCTCGAAACAAACGAAAGGCCTAGAGTACGAGAGGGTCTTCAAAGAAACAACAAACGGTAGCAGTCCATGCTGCTACTGCCCCTATTGCTGTCTCAGCTGTTGGATCTACAGCCCAAACTCCCACCAGTGGATATACTGGTACCCTTCCTTGGTGTAGTAAGTGCAACTACCATCACCGCATCCCTAATCCATGTCGCAAAAGGAGCTGCGACAACTGTGGCAAGAAGGGCCATCTGTCTCGAACTTGTAGAAAACTAGCCAAATCGACGAACCAATCATCATGAGCAGGAATCAGTCCAGCCTGCTACAATTGTGGTGAAGCAGGGCACTTCAAAAGGAATTGCCCCAAGGCAACTACCACCACTGATCCTTCTGTCGCCGCAGGTATACTTCTCTTTGATAACTCTTATACCTGCGACTCTTTTCGATTCCCGTGTTTGGAGGGAAACCTGTTATCTATTTATTCGAACGTTTTCTAAGCTCAATTTCTCATATGTGATCGAAATGTGCATCATCGAGACGACTAACCAATGAGATTGAGAACACTAACTTCGCGCCTATAGATCGAATCCTCGGTCCAGAGGACTATTCTATTCCATTTGGTTAAATGAGAAACCTTTCGCGGAAATACTTTGATGCTACGTTTAACATGGAATGACGGAGTCTCATTCATGTTGTTATCTTGGTTTCGAGAGGGTCGCCTGTCTATATCTCTTTCCTTGACCTAACTCTCATGATCTTCGGCATCAAACCTTCGTATTGTTTTATGCTTTAAAACTCAAGAGTTCACCTGATGCGAATTACCACGTTCCTCGTTTCTGTGGTCATTGAGAAACGAGAAGTTAGTAACCCTTTCTACTAAATGCCTGTCCCGAAGAGTTTCCGGGAATTTCATTCGAACATCTAAAGTTTAGTTCCATGCTATACTCTTCGAAATCTTCGTAGAGACCCGATTCCACTTGAGAAAGTGATGATCCAAAATATCGAATCCATTCGTGTCCCATTTCAAACTCATGATCTATATCTTATTCTTTGAATTTCGGGACGAAATTCCCTCTAACGGGGGGATAATGTAACAACCCGAAATTTGTTCGTCGCCAAAACCCGTTCTACCCGGAAAGTCGCCGTTATCGGATTCGTTCCATTTTCTCTTTGGAGTTAATCGTATAAAATTATATGTTTATTTTATTCTAATGAGTGTCTAAATCACTCAGGAACTTATGTTATTAGCCCAAAAACATTTATTTCATGAGTTTTAAAAATGTTCCCGTCGGGTGACGGAAACTCAATCGGGTGCGACCAAAAGCCGCGTTTAGCACCGGTATCGGGTAGAATTCCACCGCGTCCAAGTTTTAGCAACTATATAAACGTGTTTTAGCTTTCATTTGAAGCTTTTCCTTCTCTCACTACTCTCTCTCTAACCTCTCTCCAAAATCCAAAGATGAAGAGTCCAAAACTCAATTTTAAGGCTTCAAATCCTTAAGGTACCTTCCTAACCTTAATCTAGAGCATGTTTGACTTCCAAATTCGAGATTTAAACATGAAATGGGACACAATGTATGAGTTTACGGCCCAGGAAGGTGCCTAGGCCGTAAACACCAAAAATTGATGGGTTTTGAGCCCTTAAACCCCTCCTTGACTAGTTTGGACTTTAGATATGGCTATGGGACTTCAAGATATGGACTCTAAACATGTAAAACATAATTTTAGTGATGTTTGAAGGAGTTTACGGCCAAGGATCATTCTTGGGCTGTAAAATCATATAATTAGGGTTTTCATGCCCTTAAACCCTTCCAAATCACTTCTATGGCTTAGATATGAATTATAGGACCTTGGTAATAACATTTGGACACTTGAAACATGAATTTTGGGGGATTTAGATGAGTTTACAGCCAAGGAGAGTGCGAGGGCCGTAAACTCCCCAAAACTTGACATAAATCCAATTCTAAGGTGTTAGAAAGCCATCCAACACCACCCAAAGCCTTGGAATAAATCAAGGGACCAACCAAAAATACTTTAAGGGCCTAAAACACATCATTCATGGGATTTATAAGAGTTTACAGCCAAGGCTTGTTCTTGGGCCGTAAACTCCAAAATTCTTGGTGTTAGAATGCAAAGTAAACACCCCTAAGGCCCATAGATGAATTTTAGAAGTCCTTTCATGCAAGTTTTAGACCTTGAAACACTTTGTAGCACCCTATAGAAGAGTTTACGGCCATGAGGGGGGTCTCATGGGCCGTAAACTCCATAAATACCCCAAATGTCCCTTGCAAACTCATGTTAGGCCTTGGATTAATTCTACCAATCACATGTGATTTGTTTTGGAACCATTTAACATCATTTTCTTGGAAAAATAGGGGTTTACGGCCTTGGAGCCATGCTAGGCCGTAAACCCCCATAAAGGGGGTCTATTTGATGTTTTGTAATCATTCCAAGTCCTTAAACCAAGTCTAGAAATTATCCCCTAAGTGTTGGAAGTCCAATTTGCACCATAAACCACCCATCATGAGTTTACGGCCGTAAACTCATGGGAATGGGTGTTTTGGCTGTAAACTCCCTAAGGGGGGTGTTCCTTTGATGTCCCAACTCATTTCCCAAGTCCTTTGTATCATTCATGTCCCTAAACGCCACCCGGGTCCCTCCAAACACTTGTATCGGAGTGTTATCGCGACCTGAAGCAAGTGTCCCTATCCAACAATCAATCTAAGTCCTAATTAGATAGAAATGTGTACCTTTACATCCTAATTAGGAACCTCGTGTGCTTACAAGTCCGGGCTCAGCTCTTAGCATCCAAACCGTCTCATATCTCGTCCGGTGAGTTCATACCCCTACGGCTTTTTCACTGTTTTCAATGTTTTCAGGGGGGAATACAAGCAAACTATAACTGTTTTCAAATCATAACATTGACATGTTTCAAACTATATCTGACAACCTTGTAAACTCTTTTACTCCTTATGTATTATGCTGAGCATAAGGAATGATTTATCAATTACAACTAGATGGATTTTAGTTAAGGAAATAAATCAAACTAATCAAATTATTATGGGAATAATTTGGGGGTCTTTACTGTTCTTTCTATCCTATGCTGATGTCTATATCAAGTTATTAGATAAACTATGTATGATTCAGTTTATTTCCGTATCGTTTGAATGTATTGGCAGATAATTTCATGTATGTATCTATACTTTACTGTACTATGTTCATAATCTTCTGTATGTCGATATCTTATAAAAACCCTGTGAATAGTTTAGTACTAGTTTGTGAGATAGTCACTACCCTTTATGGATGATCAGTAAATCCTCCCCGGAAGTGTAACCTGGAGGGAGAGCGCGGAATTTGTGAATAGATCTATTCGGGACTGACAATCCCACACCTTAACTGCTAGCTACAGTTAGGCGGGCACGCCTAGGGTGACAAATTTCTGGATATCGTTCGACGTCTGACAAACGTCAAGGAGGTCACGTTGTCGTATTAGTATGGTTACCCGACTCACAACATGTATTAATACCAGCTTATTCACAGTTTGGGTTTAGAATCTATATTTCGTTCGGGATAGTGATCCCATGGTTTTGCATCTATATTTTATATCTCTTTCGGGACTGTGATCCCATGATATTGTTTCTAGATCTCTTTCGGGATAGTGATCCCATGGTATTATCAAACTATTTTATATCGATGTCCTATACGGGATAGTGATCCCATGGTTTATTTCTATATCTCTTTCGGGATAGTGATCCCATGGTATTAACCAAACTAATTTGTATCTAGTTCGGGATAGTGATCCCATGGTTTTATGCCTATAACTTGTACGGGATGTTTTTCCCCATGGTATTTAACTATATTTTATACGGGATAATGATCCCATGGTTTTGTATCTATAACTTATACGGGATAGTGATCCCATGGTTTTCTAAATCTATATCTTATACGGGATAATGATCCTAAGGTTTTGTATCTATATCTTATACGGGATAGTGATCCCATGGTTTTCCAAATCTGTATCTTATTCGGGATAGTGATCCCATGGTTTCAAACTATATTTACATATATACATCAACTTATCTCGTGTTTAGTCCGGGATGATAGTCCCATGATCTTAAACATGTACTTTCAGATGTGTCAAACTATCTTATATGTCTTTCGGGATAGTAATCCCAAGATTTTCATCATATAGTTTTGTGTGTTAAACTATACTTTGTGATATACAACCGATCTTACAATTAGGAAAATATGGGATTTTCCTGGGGTAAAATACAATACATAATCGAATTGGTAATAAATGATAACTTAACCAACTACACATAAGAAAATACGGGATTTTCTTGGATAACAAGTATTTTCGGAAACTAAAGGAAATCGATACATTCTCATAAACCAAAACCGCTTATGAACTCACCAGCTTTATGCTGATTTTCAAACCGCTTGTATTCTCAGGTCCAAGTTAGACAGGTACCCGGTGATCTCTTTGGATGAAGACGGAGTGCGTGGAAGACTCGCCTCAACTTTTGTTAACATGATGCATATGTATAACTTGTATAACTTTACATATATGTAATGTAATGTTTGTTTACTGTGATTACTATGTACATTGGATTTGATACACAACTTGGAGTCAACCCCGGAGACGTTTCCGCCTTTGGTTTTCGGGGTGTGACACATTTCCATAATTAACATAATTAAGAATCACATCCATCAATTTTCCATAATGATTTCATTGCAAGGAAATAAATAATTAAATAAATGAGTCAAACAAAAATTTATTTTATTCATAAAAGCAGTGGAAAACATTTGTCCTTGCAAAATCAATTGAAAAACTACGCAATAATTATTCCAAACAACTCTATCATAACTCATCAGGGAATGACGCACCCAACATTATCAACCTATCGATGTGTGATTTCGTTCTTAGAACGTGGGCACTCACAGGTTTACCATCTTCATGTTTCATTGCCAATAGGGATTTAGTGACATTGAACCTTTCAATTCTTCGATCTTGTGGGTTAGGGAGAACAACGGGAGGAGGAGGAGGAAGTGAAGCATGATTTCTTGTTCCTCGATCGAATCGTGGAATATCATCTTCATGTGGAATGCTTGTTCCATGGGATTTGGGAAGACCATATTTGTCGTACTTTGACATCTACAAAACGGGAGAAAACGAATTCAAGTTAGTTGATTGATTAAGTCCTTAATAAATCACCCAAATGAGATATTAAGGCTAGGACCCAACAATATTCTACAACTCGGGAGAGGGATGCCATAACCCTAATTGCAAAACATTTGAAGGTAAGTGAATGAGGATTCACTAATTTTCGACCATCAAAAACAAAAATAGATTAGGTTTTAAATGTATTGAAAACTCCTAGATCCTATGAGATTCATTGAACATTTCAATGGCATATTTAAATCTCGATATGCCCCTCTTGTTTGTGACTGGGATGTCGAGGATTACAAAGTGGGTGTGAATAACCATGCAAACTTACATGGTGCCCTCACATGTTACAGTCACCTATTCGATGTGCCGGTTAACCACACAGGCTCCACCGAACTATGACAAACATTGAGTCACCCTTTGATACCTTTTCTTAGAACCATTTAGTGTGCCGGTTAACCACACACGCTCCACTAATGTCTTAGCAAGGGCACAAAGTGTAATTTCATGGAATTGCATCAATTCACTTTTTCCTAAAGTAACTAAGATTGGGAATTTTATGAAAGCATTTAGTTACTTTTATACTTCATTATACTTATAATGGAAGGTTTCTGTCCTATCCTACCCGTTCGGCTAACAACCCTCCACTAGTCAAGAGTGCGGTGGGTAAGAGTGGATACCCATTCAATCACCATTTTATAGCCAATTTCCTTAAACACCCCTTATAGACCAGCTTCGTGAATGAGGCCTACTAACGGTAAGACTGACTTTTACTCATACATATATATAATGTTAGACTTTTAATGTTATATATAGTATAGAGTGTATTTTACACTTTTAAAATACTAGGTGTTCTAATTTAATAATTATACCTTTAATTTAATTAAATTATACACCAAAACTTTATGGATTTATTAAATCTCCTTTAATTATACACCTTAATTAATTAATAAAACCATAAGGGTGTGATTTGAACTTTTCAAAACAATACTAGGGTCTTAGAATTTAACATTCCTTAATTAAACTTTTAATCAACTTTTAAATTCCAAAACTTGAGGGCAAGTTTTGAAACATTTCAAAACATTTGGGTTTAGAATTTAAATATTCAAAATCAAACTTTTTAATCAAAAATTTAAATTCCAAAACTTGAGGGCAAGTTTTGAAACTATTTAAAACATTAGGGTTTTAACTATTTAAATTGAAACTTTTCACAAGATAGTTCAAATTTAAACTATAAAACCTAAAGGGGAAAAATTGAAACTTTTCACAAGATAATTCAAATCTAAATTACAAATAATCAAATTTTATCTAATAAAACAAGTGATTATCTAAATTTTGACAATTATCTTCTATTTAGGTAAGGATAATCACCAAATATTGATAAAATTCGGATTTTATAACAAAAATATGTTTATGGTAATTATCCAAAGCTAAATTAGGAAGAAAATCGCGAAAATGAGTTGTCAGACGCTTCGACTCGTCGAGTCTGGACTTGGACTCGTCGAGTACACCTGACTCGGTGAGTGCACCAAGTGACTCGACGAGTCAAACACTCAGAACCCAAAAAATTCGATTTTCAGTGCTGATTTCGATCAAATATGCATCAATACAATAGAAACCAATCTACGCTCTAATACCACTGATGGGTTTTAGCCATAAGAACATCCTATGTGCTCATGCAACCCTAATGCTTGGATCTAGGTTTCTCTATTGTACATGCTTTTAATCCAAGACTTAAAACCCTAGATCTAATCAATATAACATATGATTAAGGTTTTAGATCATACCTTGATTGTTATATAGTAGTAAAAATCTCAATTCCTTCTTGTATTGACTTTAGAAAGCTTAGAGTCACAAATGTCACTCCTCTAATGGCTCACAAACACCAAGAGCAAGAGGATGAAGAAGAGAAGAGAAGGAGCTACCCAAAAACGTGTGGAAACCCTAGACAATTAGTTCACCACGTTTTTGAGGCTTAAGGGTACTATTTATACATGTAGGCTATTAGGGTTTTAAACTAGGAAACCCTAATTCGGATGCTTAGGCCCTAAGCAACCCATGGACCCTTCCTTAAAGGCCCTTGGACGATTTCTAATGGGTTTCCCCATAGAATTCGTCCAACCTCATATAATAAGGTAATCCATAGCCCAATTGCAATTATCTTATAATTACAATTCCAGTCCCTTAAGTTTAATTAATCTCTTTTAGTCACAAACTTAATTCTTATTAGTTCTTGACTAATATTAATTAAACAATATGATTTCTCCTTTAATATATTATTCTCATAATATATTAATAAATCATATTTAATCCTTTCTCTCCATAATTCATCCTATCAAGTTGCTTTGGTGAAGGCAACCCAAAAGGACCATGCACCATCGGGTCAAGTACATACCAAAATAGTTATGGACTTAGACACTAATCCAACAAGACCTGCCTCTCTCTCCCTTTGACAAGTTCTACATCAAGTTTGCTCCTCTCCATCCGAAAGATGATCCTCAAACGATCATCCAAACATAACATGAAAGATTGAAGACCTTTTATGCCAAGAACACATTTCCTCCGAAAGAAGTCTGGTCTCGAAAAAGGATCACTAAGATTTCCGGATTTGGAAGAAAGATCCTGACAAAATTTGAGCTTAATTGCATACTATTTCGGTATCACATTTTCCGTAATGTCACACCCCAAAACCATGAACGACAGAAATGTTCTGGGGCGGAGGACGTCGTGTACAGTATCATAACAATGAATAGTAGTAAAGAAGCAACAACATCATCCATTGAATTAATAATATAATTTTATACAAGTGTGTTCTGTTAAGATATATAGACACCAAAAATACATATCAAAATAAAAGACGAGTCTTGAACGAACTCCATCTTCTCAAAACCTGGCACATGTACCTGTCTACTGGTGACCGAGAATACAAGTCATTTTGAAAGCGAGTATCAGCTTTAAAGCTGGTGAGATCATAAGTATACTAGTGTCTGTATTTGTATGAAAGCATTTATAAGATGTTTGTAATGTATTAGTTTTGTAAAGTTTGTATTTGTCTGAACTCTCCTAGAAAACCCTATGCTTTCTACTAATTGTAGCCTTCTACCAAGGCATTTAGTATCTGTGTGTGTCTCTTGTAAGAGTGTGTATTTTCCCAATTCTGACTATCATTAACCAAAAATATAGTTTTTACATTACCGTGCATCGTGTGAATATTCACGAAGTGAATGTAATGGGAAAAATCATAGTACTGTAGTATTGTACTAAGTAACTACAACAATACTAACTACCTTAAACCAATTGTAATTTAAAGTAACATGTGATCGACATGTATCCTGATATCGACTCTAGTAAAACGACGATGTAAGACGCCGTAAGAAATGACATTTGGCACCCGTAGACTTGCAAGTCCCACTGTAGCGAGCAGCATGGTGTAGGATAGTCAATCCAGTATAGATCTATACGCAAACTCATACACTCCCCAATTAAGTATATTCTGGATACAAAAACGGTCATGGCAGGAATTGCCATGCCCCATTTAATGGCTAACATAACTGCATGAATGTATATGTAATGAATGTGCTGTAATGTTCTACGTGTGCTAGCTGTAATGTGTGTTCTCTCTCTATCTAGCATGTATAGTAATGTATTGTGTGTACTATCTGTATTGTGTGTTCTCTATTTATCTTGCATGTATAGCAATGTACTGTGTGTACTATCCGTATTGACTCTTGAATGAACTAACTCATTGTATGTTTCATTGTTCTAGTAATAGTTTTAGTATCTTCCTAAACTACCCCTATGTAATGTAAGATCGTGTTTGTATACTCTTGCTACCCAAAGGTATGGAACTAATTGAACGAACCTTTATGTCTATATATGTATACATAATATATAACTAATAGTTAGACGACCTTCGGACGAATAACCGATGCCCTAAAGCCACATCCCAAGGAGGAAAAGGAGATAAAGCGAGCTAGCCTTCCTAAGCCCTTAAAACATTACTTATATAACTATACATACATAGACATGCATTTGAAAATAAGTATAAAACAGTTTGAAGTAAAATAGTTTTGTAAACAGTTTGAACAGTAAGAAAACTATTGGTTTGGTAGTTATTAATCACATGTGATTGATATAATAACTATAAGTATTCAACTTGTATTCCCCCCATAAAATCATTTAAAAACATTTAAACCATAGATTAAGGGGTATGAACTCACCTATAGTGAGTGGTATGGATGAACTGATGAAACAGGATTGCTAGGCGTCAAGTGAAGACTTATACCCACACAATGACCCTAGTTAACATATAAATACCGATATATGTGTCCAATTAGTCTTTAAACAACTAATTAAGAAGTTAAGACATCCTAAGACAAGCTAAACACCTTATTTAAGTGTTATAAGTCCCAAGGATTTCATCGAAGTGTTGTAGGGCATGGCTTGTGTGCTTGGGGTTCAAGGAAAATTCCATCATGGAGTTTACGGTTTTATGGTAATCAAAAAATGAGTTTACGGTCGTAAAATCATGAGTTTACGGCTGTAAACTCACACTTCTTTGACCCTTTGATGATTTGAAGCCTTAAAAGGCCCTAGAAGCATTTCTACTTGAAGTATGAGTCTATGGAAGGGATTACGGCACCATTTCACTCCTAAATGGAGTTTATGGTTCTTAAACCATTTTTCTTTGAGTTTACTACCGTAAACTCATATGGTTTACGGTCTTTTGGGGTTTTCAAGTCCTTAGCTCATCAAGGAATGGATTTCGACATGTTTCTAAGGCTTGTGAAGGACTAGGGAACACTTTGGCACCTTTGCTTAGGGTTTACGGTCCAAGAACTTCTTGGACTGTAAACACCTTGTTCTTAGTGTTCTTGGGACGTTTTCTTGATGTATGGAAATGTAACAAGCTTTATAAGACTCTAGGATAGAAGTACTTACTATGTAGAAGATTGAAAAAGTGCTAAGGGCCCAAGAACACTAGTGTGTGTTCTTGGTATTCTTGGTGTTTTGAAAATCTAAGCAAAACACGAAAATGGATGGATGAAAAGATGTATAATAACTAGTTGTTAAGATATAACAACAAATCAAGTCAAGAGATACTTACATTTTCGGGAAATTGGGTGAAAGATGGGATGATAGTTGAGAGAGTTTTGGAGTTGTTCTTGACAATGAAAGTAAGAAGTGAGGAGTTTGGGGAGTAAGCTCATGCTTAAGGCATGAGTTTGCGGTTTTTGGAGGGATTTACGGCCCAAACATAAAAGTTTGGCCATGAATTTCTTAACTACGTGGTATTTGCGGTTTTGAAATTTCAAGACTCGAGACGGCACTTCCTTTCACCCGTTCGTTTAAAGAATAATTATTATAATAATCAAACGAACTTTAAATTTGCTAACAATAAAAAAAATGAAATTGACTTTTAATTTGAAGTGATTGACTTTAGAGTTTATCCGAATGAAAATTTAGGGTTGTCACATCATCCCCCGTTAAAGGGAATTTCGTCCCAAAATTAAAGTCTAAGAAAATAAAGTAGTTACAGATAACTAAGCGAATAGATGAGGATATTTCAGTTTCATTTGATCCTCGCGCTCCCATGTGAATTCCGGTCCTCGCTTGGCGTTACAGCGAACCTTCACAATCGGGATATGGCTTTGTTTCGTTTGCTTGACCTCCCGGTCCATGATCTCTACTGGTTCTTCCACGAAGTTGAGGCTCTCGTTGATCTCGATCTCGTCGAGTGGGATAACAAGAGTCTCGTCGGACAGACACTTTTTCATGTTCAATATGTGGAAGGTAGAATGTACGTTACTGAGTTCATGCGGTAAGTTAAGTTTGTAAGCTACAGAGCCAATTCTTGCGAGAATCTCGAAAGGCCCAATGTACCTTGGATTTAGCTTTCCACGCTTTCCGAAGCGTATCAAGCCCTTCCAGGGTGAGACCTTCAATAGAACACGGTCACCCACCTGGAATTCCAATGGTTTCCTACGTTTATCAGCGTAGCTTTTCTGTCGGTCTCTGGAGGCTTTCAATCGTTCATGGATCTGAACGATCTTCTCCGTTATTTCCCGTATGCTCTCCGGACCTATGAGAGTGCTGTCAGGAACTCATCCTTTAGCTAACTAGGTATCAGCCACCTCAGCCCAGCACAAAGGGGACCTGCACTTTCGACCATAGAGGGCCTCGAATGGAGCAGCCTTTATGCTTGTATGATAACTGTTGTTGTAGGAAAATTCGACAAGGGGTAAATGAGTATCCTATGCTTTCCCAAAGTCGATCACACAAGCTTGCAACATATCTTCCAAGGTTTGGATAGTTCTCTCACTTTGCCCGTCGGTCTGTGAATGGTAAGCTGTACTCATGTCCAGCCTAGTTCCTAAGGAACTTTGTAACGACTGCCGGAACCTCGAAGTGAATCTATTATCTATGTCCAAGATAATGGATAAGGGAACACCGTGCAGTCGTACAATCTCCCTAATGTAAGTTCTTGTAAGTTTCTCCATCTTGTCTGTTTCTTTGATTGGTAGGAAGTGTGCAGACTTGGTCAGTCTATCGACGATGACCCATATAGTATCAAGTCCACCCGTTGTCTTGGGCAACTTGGTTATGAAATCCATAGTTATCCGCTCCCACTTCCATTCCGGTATCTCGGGCTGTTGTAGTAGACCAGAGGGTTTCTGGTATTCAACCTTGACCTTTGCGCAAGTAAGGCATTTACTCACGAAGGTAGCAATCTCTACTTTCATGCTAGGCCACCAGTATAACTTTTTAAGATCCATATACGTCTTATCTGAACCCGGGTGCATGGAATAACGAGTGTTGTGTGCCTCGTTCATGACCAAGTCTCTGAAACCACCGAGTTTCGGGGTCCAGATCCGGTCCATGAAATAATAAGCTCTACCACCCTTAACCTCCAAGTTCTTATCCATCCCTCTCAGGGATTCACCCGCCATGTTTTCAGGCTTCAAAGCAACAAGCTGAGCCGCCTTAATTTATGTGGACAAGTGAGAATGGATAGTCATAGTCAATGATTTGACTCTACGACCAGAATATTCCTTCCAACTTAGGGCGTCAGCTACTACATTGGCTTTACCTGGATGATAACGAATTTCGTTTTTGTAATCACTGAGTAGTTCGACCCACCGTCATTGTCTCATGTTGAGCTCCTTCTCGTCGAATATGTGTTGTAGGCTTTTGTGATCTGTATAGATAGTGCTTTTCGTACCGTACAAGTAATGTCTCCAAATCTTCAGAGCAAACACAACTGCTCCTAGTTCAAGATCGTGGGTCGTATAGTTGACCTCATGTGTCTTCAGTTGTCTCGAGGCATAGGCGATGACCTTACCTCGCTGCATCAGAACACATCCAAGCCCTTGATTCGACACATCGCAATAGACAACAAAGTCTTCTATTCCTTCGGGGAGGGATAATATTGGTGCGGTGCAGAAGGCTTGTTTGAGCGTTTCAAATGCTCTTTCCTGCTTCTCTTCCCAGTTAAAGGCCACGCCCTTTTGGGTCAGTGTTGTAAGAGGTTTCGCAATGCGAGAGAAGTTCTGAATGAACCTGCGATAGTAGCTAGCGAGGCCTAGAAATTGATGAATTTCTGTAGGCGTCTTCGATGCTGACCAGTTCTCAATGGATTTGATTTTGGAAGGGTCCACGTGTATTCCCTCTTCGCTAACCACGTGCCCTAAGAATTCGACTCGTCGAATCCAAAATTCACATTTCGAGAACTTCGCGTAGAGCTTCTCCGAACGTAATGTTTCTAAGACTTGTCGCAAATGTTGACTATGCTCCTCCTTACTACGAGAGTAGATAAGTATGTCATCGATGAAGATGATGACGAACTGATCCAGGTAAGGACGACACACCCTATTCATTAAGTCCATGAACACAGTGGGCGCATTTCTCAATCCGAACGGCATCACTACGAATTCATAGTGCCCATAACGTGTTCGGAAGGCTATCTTTGGAACATCCTCCCTTAGCACTCGTAGTTGGTGATATCCGGATCTCAGGTCGATTTTTGAAAAGAAATTCTCTCCTTGAAGTTGGTCAAATAAATCGTCGATCCTAGGCAAAGGATAACGATTTTTGACGGTCAGCTTCTTGAGCTCCCTGTAGTCAATGCACATACGAAACGATCCATCTTTCTTCTTGACGAACAAGTCTGGAGCTCCCCAGGGTGAGAAACTTGGTCTTATAAAGCCCTTGCTGAGCAGTTCGTTAAGTTTACAGGATAGGTCTTTCATCTATGCAGGTGCTAGACGATAGGGTGATTTGGCTACGGGGGTTGCCCCTGGAACTAAGTCGATTCGGAACATGACTTGATGTTGCGGAGGTAATCCTGGGAATTCTTCTGGAAAAATGTCGGGAAAGTCATGCATTACTGGAATGTTCTGAATTTCCTTCGTTTCTTGGCTCTCATCGACCACATGGGCAAGGAATGCTCTACATTCCTTTCACTAGAATTTCTGAGCTTGAATGCTCGAGATGATACGAAGGTTTGTGCCGAGTTTGTCACCATAAACTATTAGGGTTTCGCCAGACGGTAGATTAAGGCGAACAACCTTTTTGTAACACATGATATCGGCACGATGTACACTCAACCAATCCATGCCGATAATGACGGCGAAACTTTTAATTGAGACAGGCATGAGATCGATCGAGAATGAATGGCTATCTAAAGTTAGGATACACCCTATGAATATGCTGCTAGTGCTCTCTGTCTTTCCATTAGCCATTTCTACAGTGAACGGTTCATTAAGTGCTCGTGATTTTTGCTTAAGTAAATGAGCAAATTTTTGGTTCACAAAACTCCTCTCTGCTCCACTATCAAATAGAATGCATGCATAAGAGTTACCGAGGAGGAACGTACCAGTGACCACTGTGGGGTCGGTAACTGCTTCCTCATGGCCTATGGCCATAACTCTTGCCACTCCACCGGTAAACCCTGCCTTCGGATAGTTTCTTTTGAAGTGGCCTACTTCGCGACATCCGTAGCAAGTTTGGACCACTCTAGCACCGGGGCCTTGGTTGATTGGCTTCGTCGGAGCTTTACAGAAACAGGCAATGTGACCCTTCCCATTGCAGTTCAGACACTGCATCTCCCGGCAGGCACCGACGTGATGGAAGTTGCATTTGTTGCATTTGGGCAAACTTCCAGCGTACTGCTTTACCGGAGCAGCAGCGGCAGGTGCTATCGCAGCATGTACTGCCACGACCTGCTGCTTTTTGGCATCCTTAGCCTTCTTTTTTTCATTCCAAAACTTCCGCTTGGAATCAGCGGTTCTTGCAGGTTCTGAGATGGCTAGGGTAGTTATTGCGGTCGGGGTACGATACCCATGGTCTATGAGCCGCAGTGCCAATCGTTTGGCACTATCAAATGTAGTGGGGTGTGATGCTAATACATTTCCCTGGTATGGTGGCATCAGCCCCCATATATACCTCTTGATTTTCTTTCCCTTTGTAGGAACCATGTTGGGACAGAGGGCCACCAGTTCACAGAATCTGGCGGTGTAGGCGACTACGTTGGAGCCCTTCATGGTTAGGCTCCATAGTTCTTCCTCCAGCTTCTGGATCTCGCCCCTCGAGCAGTACTCCTCAATAATGAGGTCTTTCAAAGTTTCCCATCCCATAGCATTAGCCACTATAAGAGATAGCGACTTAACATTGCTATTCCACCATGTTAGGGCTTTCGTTTCAAAGGTGCAAGAAGCAAACTTCACCTTGCTCTCCTCGGGACAGGAGCATATTTCAAAAACTGATTTGGTTTTCTCGAACTGTTGCGAGAGGGAAATGACTCCGCCAGTCCCTTTGAAGGACAATGGCTTGCAATTGGTGAAGTCCTTGTAGGAGCACTCTTTCAAGCGCACAAGGATTTCACCATGAGTAGATAGGACTGGGGTTCCTCCTCCAGTGGAACCTAATGAATGGTATTGAGCCTTTGCTGTAGCCGTAGCCGCAGCTACCGCAACATTTAGAGTTGTCGTGTCGAACTGAGGAGTAGGTGGTTGAGGAGGTTGAGGAGGTGGTGTTTCGTTGTTAGGGTTATGCCTTGGGTTTCTGTGAGACGGCATCTTTGATCTAAAAGTTTATGAAGATGAAAACATTGAGAAGAATTTAATGGAAGAATTGATGAAAATGACTCATGGACTAACTCTTCATATCCCAGCAGTACGATTGAATGTAGATCTCGAACTAATAGATGATCACATTTTGATAACAATTCCCATAAGATTAGGTACCTGTCAATATTACTGGAATTACAAATGTAACAAGTTCGGGAAAAACGGCCAATAGAAAGAGGCCTTATGTAACACCGTAAATTTCCAGACAAAATTTTCATTTAAAATAATCATTTTATTCTTAGAAACACTTGTTTAAAATCTCATTTATAGTCGATTTACAAAACATGACTCCATTTTCACTTGCATAGAAAACCAGGATCCTCCAAAATATGACTCTTTCTCTGGTGTGTACAATCAAGCCGGTGCCGTCCCGTGATACTGAAAGAAACCTGAAAAAAAACATCACACAAAACACTATAAGCACGAAGCTTAGTGAGTTCCCCAAAATACCACACATAATACATATTAGCCACTCGAGGCTATAACTCTATGGGTCCGTGCACCCAAACTCTGTGAACCCTCAGGCTCTAACTCTGGGAACCTTCCGGTTCCAACTCTATAAACATGCACAGCATAAATCACATAGAAATAATGCAGTACAACACATCACGTACATATAGCATACAAATACTCTGAACACATAACTCTGGTTACCTACTCAAGGTAAAGTATAGTGAGAAGACTCACCTGGCAAGCAGAAAGCAGATATCCCCACACTGGAATCTCAAACTCGCCACCGCCTAACACGTAAAGCAAATATTCTCATGAATATAACTCTCGAGACTAGAATAAATCCTCTCATAACACCCTCTCATGGGTAAAAGACTAGTTTACCTCTCTCTTGGACCAAAGGCCACATCGGTGACCAAACCCTAAAAGTCAACGACCAACCCTTGGTCGAAATCAAAGTCCTCAGTCTAAGTCAACCCCTGACTGACCCTATTCGTCGAGTCAACTCTGTGACTCGTCGAGTTCCCATAATCAGAACTTCATTCAATCTGCGACCTAACTCGCCGAGTCACCCCAAGACTCGCCGAGTCCAACAACTCTGAGTCCACTCGCACTCGACTCACCGAGTCATCCCTCAACTCACCGATTCTCGACTCTACCAGAGAATATTTGGGACTCTTCGACAAGACTCGCCGAGTCCAAATGGACTCGTCGAGTCCAAGGCTATCTTCAACCTACTCGCCGAGTTGTTCTTCCAACTCGTCGAGTTCCAGGCCATCTGCAAGCAACTCGTTGAGTCGACCCATGTGACTCGCCGAGTATCACCGTTCTGAATCCATTCAGAAGCACTCCAGGCCATGCAATTGATCCAAAACATAGATCTAGCCTCCTACAACCCATCCATCACGTAAAGTGGCAAAGTTTACGTGAATCCAAAGAGATCTAAGCCGTTTGCACATTGGGCTAGGATTTGGGACAAGATGACTCCATCAACCACTCACAAACAGGGACTTTCATGCACTCAAGACCTTCTCCCTTCCAGATCTGAGGTAGCAACCTCAGATCTAACCTCTAAACTCCAATACATCCAAAGATATGATCTCCAACATCCCCAAAATGATGCATCTAAGAAATAGCAGCTCAAAAAACGAGATATTACCTCAAAGGAATGCCCTAATTGAAATGAGACTCGAATTCAAACAAAGCCCCTTGCTCCAAGCCTTCAATCTCCCAAAATTCCTTCACAAATACATTCTCCAAGCTCCACTCCATCCAACAATGGTGCTTCTTCGTGATTTAGGGGTTTCTGGGGCTCAAGGGGTGATAAAGAGGCTGGGAGGGAAACATAATGATCTTTATATAAGGCTCAACCCCGAGAATTAGGGTTTTCTCCACTCAGCGCCTACTCGCCGAGTCCATTACCCTGACTCGCCGAGTCGGCCACTTAACACGCGACCAAGTCGCGACTCTACTCGCCGAGTCCGCACATGGACTCGCCGAGTCACTCTTTCCCAATTTACTCTTTTAGCCCTTCAACTCTACTCTTGATATTTCGAGATGTTACACCTTACATCAACCAAAATGGGAAAATTTTGACAGAATTAAAACCTAACCAATACCTAATAGGCCTATGATTTACAAAGATAGGGAATTAGACCAGAGTTTTACATAACTAGGTTATATCCAAAAGAGAGAAGTTGATGAGAATCTATCGGCGACGAGAACTACCAGAGTGAGTTCTTGATCCCGGTAGAAGACATTCTATGTCCCTCACGCACCTATCAACTCTTGCTTGCTGAGCTCGAAGTTCTCTGACTTCAGCTCGGGTTTCAGCGAGTTCCCTCCGAAGAGCTGCATTGTGAACCTGAGCCCTTTCATGAGCAGACTCTAGCTAGTGAATGTGGACAGTGTTAAAGCCAGAATTAGTGTCAATCTCCATGACTCGGTTGATAGTTGCTCGACCCTGCTCTAAGTTCTGAGCAATCCTACGAACTATGATTGGTAGCACCCTATCAACAGAACCTCCCTCAGTAAGGTTGTAGAAACTTCTGTCTCCATTGTAAGGAATGGGTTGACCTTGTTCCTGACTCCATGTTTGTAGCCTACAGAGGTGTGGGTCCTTGAAATGCTAGATGAGGGTTTAGGTTTTGAACAGTCGGGGGCAGGTTGTTGACTTCTGGCTCTTAGTTAGAACCATCATAAAAGCCTTCAGCTTCATGATCATCCAAAGGAATTGGGTGATCATCTTCTAGTTCTTCTTCCATCCATCCTGCATTGCCGTGGTTGGGATAGTACGGGTCTCTGGGAAGGTGGAATCCAGCCATTAAATCTACGCGAGAAGAGAGGTATAAGAATCTAGCACATAAGTAACTTATAGTAATACAAAATACTCCTATAGTATTTTAGGTTTAAGTTCTATTGTTCTCATTGGGGTATTGTGGGTAAGTTTTTAGACTTGTTACAACCTCACAACCACACTTAGGCACATGCTAGTCAACCCTTAGATAATATAGTTGATCAGGCTATATTTTCCCAGTTTTGAATATATGTCACTAAGTCTACTGGTCATTCTCAACCATCGTAATACTTTTGTACTGTCTTAGTGACGCTGATTTTAGTATGAATGCAGGCACGTAAACTTAATTAAATATTTTATTATTTAAAGTATAAACTCTTGGTCAGAGTATTTTAATCCCATTTTATTTATAGTTAGTATATCTTTTATGGGTTGATATCCTCAATTCACTATAAACAATACTCTGATACCAATCTGTCACACCCCAAAACCATGAATGGCGGAAACGTTCTGGGGCGGAGGACGTCATGTACAGTATCACAAAAATGAATAGTAGTAAACAAGCAACAACATCATCTATTCCATTAATAATATAATTTCATACAATTGTGTTCTGTCAAGTTATATAGACACCAAAATATACGTCTCATAATAAAAGACGAGTCTTGAACGAACTCCACTTCTCAAAACCTGGCACCTTTACCTGTCTACTGGTGACCTGAGAATACAAGTTATTTTGAAAGCGGGTATCAGCTTAAAGCTAGTGAGATCATAAGTATATTAGTGTCTATTTTCGTATAAAAGCATTTGTAAAATGTTTGTAAGATGTTTTGTACTCTCCTAGAAAACCCTATGTTTCCTACTAATTGTAGCATTCTACCAAGGCATCTAGTGTCTGTGCATGTGTCTCCTGTAAGAGTGTGTGTTTTCCCAATTCCAACTATCATTAACCAAAAATATAGTTTTTACATTACCGTGCATCGTGTGAATATTCACGAAGTGAATGTAATGGGAAAATATCATAGTACTATAGTATTTCAAATAAGTGACTACTGTTGTACTAACTACCTTAAACCAATTGATATTTAAAGTAACATGTGATCGACCTGTATCCTGCTACCGACTCTGTATCCTGCTACTGACTCTAGTAAAACGACGATGTAAGACGCCATAAGAAATGACATTTGGCACCCGTAAACTTGCAAGTCCCACTGTAGCGAGCAACAAGGTGTAGGATAGTCAATCGAGTATAGATCTATATGCAAACTCATACACTCCCCAATTAAGGAGATTCAGGATACAAAAACGGTCATGGCAGGAAGTGCCATGCCTCGTTTAATGGTTCACTAACTGCATGAATGTATATGTAATTGAATGTGCTAGCTGTAATGTGTACTCTTCCTCTGTCTAACCTGTATATACTGCAATGTTCTGCGTGTGCTAGTTGTAACGTGTGTTCTCTCTCTATCTAGCATGTATAGTAATGTACTGTGTGTACTAGCTATAACGTGTGCTCTCTCTTTCTAGAAAGTATTGACTCATGAATGAACTGACTCATTGTATGATTCTTTGTTCTAGTAATAGTATTAGTATCTTCCTAAACTACCCCTATGGTAGCATACTAGTGATGTATGATAATGTTTTGCAAAACCTTGCTACCAAAGGGTATTGATTTGGTTGAAAGAACTTTTATGTCTATATATGTACACATAATATATAACTAATAGATAGACGACCTTCAAACGGATAACCGATGCCCTAAAGCCACATCCCAACGAGGAAAAGGAGATAAAGTGAGCTAGCCTTCCTAAGCCCTTTAAATATTACTTATATAACTATACATACATAGGCCTACATTTGAAAATAAGTATAAAAGAGCTTAAATAAAAGTATTTGACAAGTATGAGAGTTTGTAAAACAGTTTGAAGTAAAACATTTTAGTAAACAGTTTGAACAGTAACAAAACTACTGGTTTGGTAGTTATTAATCACATGTGATTGATATAATAACTATAAGTATTCAACTTGTATCCCTCCACCCATAAAAGCATTTAAAAACATTTAAACCATTGATTGAGGGGTATGAACTCACTTGTAGTGAGTGGAATGGATGAACTGAAGAAGCATGATTGCTAGGTATCAAGTGAAGTCTTGAACACACACAAGGATCCTAGTTGTCATATAATACGACATATATGTATCCAATTAGTCTCTAAACAACTAATAAATAAATTTAAGACATCCTAGGACATGCTAAACACCTTATATAAGTGTTATAAGTCCCAAGGATTGCATCTAAGTGTTGTAGGGTATGGCTAGTGTGCTTGGGGTTCAAGGAAAACTCTATCATGCAGTTCACCATTTGATGGACACCAACAAAGGAGTTTACGGTCATAAACCCTTGAGTTTACGGCCGTAAGCTCCCCCTCTTACTACCATTTGATGTTTTGAAGCCTTAAAAATCCCTAGAAGCTTTTCTACTTGGAGCATGCATTGTTGGAAGGGATTTAGGGCACCATTTCACTCCTAAATGGAGTTTACGGTTTTAGAACCATTTTCCTTTGAGTTTACTACCGTAAACTCAAATGATTTATGGTATTTTTGGGTTTACAAGTCCTTTGTTCAACTAGGAGAGGATTTAGACATTTTTCTAAGGCTAGTGAAGGACTTAGGCACACTTTTGTACCTTTATTTGGTGTTTACGGTCCAATAACTTCTTGGACCATGAACACCTTATTCTTGGTGTTCTAGGGATGATTTCATGATGTAAGGAAGTGTAAAAAGCTCTATGATACCTTAGGATGGAAATACTTACAATATAGAAGCTTGAAATGAGCTAAAAGTCCAAGAACACTAGTGTGTGTTCTTGGTGTTCTTGGTGAAAATGGAAGAAGGGAAAACTACAATAAAATCTCTACATATTGACCTCATAATCGATTTAGTCCTTATATATATTTTTTATTCAATTAAGTCCCAAATACCGGTAATCGTATTCAATTTAACCCTTTGACCCGGTCAACAGGTCATCTAACTTTCAAAAATTACATTTTTCACCCAGATTTCAAAATTTATTACAAATTTGGTCCAAAATTTACACTTTTGGCCCAAATTTTAAATTTTTTTACAAATTTGATCCAAAATTTACCCATTTTGCCCAAATTTTAGAACTTTATTATGAATTCATCCTAAATTTAGTTTTTTACAACTTTTTTTTTCTTAAAATTTTGTTTCTAATATGTTTTTTCTTTTTAAACTCATATTTATACAAAAAAAAAACATATTTTCACATAAAAATCTTATTTGTTCTATATAAAAACATTTTTTAAAAAGTTTTTTGTATAAAAATATCTAGTTATAAAAATAAGTTTGGATTATTTGTTTGATATCTCTTAAAAAATCAATTAAGAAATTAAAAGTAAGCATAAATTATAAAAACAAGTTTGGATTATTTGTTCTTTAATCACATTTATATGAAAGTTAAAACTAGTTACATTATATATGAAAGTTTAAAATATATATAATATAATAATACTATATTTTATTCGTAAGCATTTTTTAAAGAAAAAAGTTAAAATCATCACTTTGATATATTTTTTATAACTTTTTAATAAATATGTTATCTAAATAAAACATATCCATTCATGATACGTGTCCAATCTAGGTTGTGATTTTTTTATTTCCAATCAACCTCTTCTTACTTAGATTATTTATAATCTTGTATTTCCTATATTTTTTAATGTCTGTTATACGGAATACCGATTGCAATTTATTATCGATAAGCATGTTTTTAGGGGAGTGAGAAATGAGCAAAAATACAATAGCAACATAAATATATAAAATATTATAACTATCAATAACACAATAGAATACTTCAACTAAAGTTCTAAAGAATTTACACATGAGTTTGGTTTAAAAAAATTACTCAAACACCTGAAACATGCTTGAGTTGAGTTTCACAAGGAAAGTATTACAACCTACTCAAAAACATGATGTCAAATTTTTTAAATATAATGGTTTTTTTTCTATGAACTACAAGTAAGAACTGACATTATTTTTCTTATAAATGTGGTTAAAGAACAAAAATAATATTAAAATGAGTGTAACTAGTTTTTGACAAACTAGAACTTTATAGTATAATTATGGTTACTTTTAATTTCTTAATTGATTTTTTAAGAGAAATCATACAAATAATTCAAACCTATTTTTTTAAGTGGAAATTTCATATACAAAAACTTTTAAAAAAAAAGTTTTTATATAGAAAAAACAAGAATTTTATGTGAAAATATGTTTTTTTTTTTGTATAAATATGAGTTTATAAAAAAAAAACATATTTGAAATAAATTTTTGAGAAAAAATTGTAAAAAAACTAAAGTTAGGATGAATTCATAATAAAATTCTAACAATTGCTGGCAAAAAGGGTAAATTTTGGAGCAAATTTGTAAACAAAATTATAATCTAGGCCAAAAGTGTAAATTTTGGACCAAATTTGTAATAAATTTTGAAATCTGGGCCAAAAATGTAATTTTTGAAAGTTGGATGACCTGTTGACCGGGTCAAAGGGTTAAATTGAATACGATTACCGGTATTTGGGACCTAATTGAATAAAAAAATATATAAGGACTAAATCGATTATGAGGCTAATATGTAGGGACTTTATTGCAGTTTTCCCATGGAAGAATCAACCTTTTGGAATGATTTCACGGTTAGAAGTGTGTTAAAACACTAGATTAAGCCATATAATCACTTAAGAGAGTTAGAATCACTTACTAGTTTGAAGATCTGGAAAATCTTTTGGTTGATATTTGAGAGAGTTTATGGTTTTGGATCTTGAGTTTTTGGAAAAAGTGTAAATAATGACTATTTGTCATATATATACTCCCAAATTTAGGGTTTTTGGCGGTAAATATTTTATTCAAGCAGTAAACTCTAATTTCTTAGAGTTTTGGAATAACAATGTTGCACAATAAACCCAAGTGCATCCTCTCTCCTGATATATCTTAGAGTGTAAATCCTGAAATACTCAAACTTACTCTAAAAAGTCTGAAAATTAACAGCAACTGTTTTGACTTCTATTGAATTGATATGTTTGTACAGAATAGAAATTTCGGGTTCTCACATGAAGTGACTCTTGAGCCTCCATAACTTTAGGAAAAGTTATGGAGTCATTAAACCATTTAATGAGAACAAGATTCTTCATTTTGTAACCTTTGCCATCTTTTATGAGTTTTAAGGAACTTGAATTTGACCTTTCATGTAACTTGAGGACAAGTTGCACAAACACATTTTAGAATCATCTCTTAGATTAAAATAGATTGAAAACACATAATCAATTAACTTATCTATTAATCTAAGCAACTCATATGAACAAAGATAATTCACATCAATCTTTTTCATGTAATTAGCATAACTTTTAAACTAACACAAAACATGAATCTATTGATAATTATCTTTGAAATTGGATTAGCATGAACACTACCACATCAAAAACAAGTTTATAAGTCCAAAAACAGCTTAGGGTAATGTTCCTAGTCCATTTCTAGCCAAAAAAAACTCGAAAATATGATGTCTGGGGCTCCTACTCGTCGAGTGTATCAACCTACTCGACGAGTAGGATGATTTTTTTGATGGACTCGGCGAGTTCATTAGTGGAATCGACGAGTCCAGTGCCCAGAAAGCCAGAAAATCGATTTTTTTCAGCATTTTTCAGCAATTTGCATCAAGTATAATTGAAAACAAGCCTAGGCTATGATACCACTGTTGGGTTTTGAGCATTCTAACACTCTTAAGTGTACATGCAACCCTAAATACCTTGGATCTATGTTTTATCTATTATACATGCAAATATGAACTTTCCAAGGTATTCATCCTAACTAGCATAATAACATTGATTCATATGAATATATCAAGTTAGAATTCGTACCTCTTTGATGTAGAATGTCTTCATGAAGCTTGAGTGCCTAGTGCCCCAAGTGTGACACCTCAAATGGTTCACACAACACCAAATACATTTGGAATAGATTAGAGAGAAATCCACACTTCATAAAAATCGGCTAGCCCTTTCACATATAATCTAGTGCCAATTTTGTCAACAATAAGATGCTTATATAGTTAGTGACAATTAGGGTAAAACCTAATTGTCATGGCTTTCGATTTCCTTGGATCCATGGTTTCAAATATACCATGGAGCATCTTATGGGTTTTAGCCCAACTTCACAATCCATGAAGCATTAGCCCACTATACAAGTATGGATGATTTACACAATCAACCCATATATGTAATTAGTCTTCTTTTGATCACTTAATTAATCCTAGATTAATTCTTGATCAATACTAATTAAATAATCTTATTAATATATTAGAACTTATAATATATTAACAAACCTTAAGTGTTATTTCTCTCATTATAGTCTATCTAAATGCATGATGCCATGCAACACAAATGGACCATGCCGGGTCGGGTCAAGTCTTACCAATTATAGTTATGGACTTAGACATTAATCCAACACTAAGTTCGTTAGAGAGTACTATATGATGGACCATGACATAACCTTTATTGATTTGACTCATTTGCTTATTGCTGCTGAATCAGAAATGATTTTTGCGCACTGGTCGAGCAAATTTTGTTGGATAAATCAATGTCCCAACCTTCTATGGGAAATGGCAACATTGGAAGTCCAGAAAAGTTTTCTCTACGCAAGAGAAAGGTTGAGTCTAAGATAGTCCTGTGTACCAATCCAGAAGAATCCATATGTTTCGACTGCCAAAAAGAAAGGGCAATGGTTACGAAGCTGCCTTGACTACCTGAGAGATCTAAGAGATGAGATAGTCAAGATGTATGAATCTGCTTCAGAAAAAATCCACTATCTAACTCCATTAAGTTCCTATTTGGAGATTCTTAATAACATGATGTGATAAGACTGCATTTGGTGTTTTAAAGGATCGAAGAATAGAAAGGAAGCTTAATGGAAGGAGCAAGCTGATTCTGATCGCGAAGAAATAGATTACGATCGCATGGATTCGATGATTGGATTTTAAGCTGCTACTTAGAGTTATGATAGATTGCTTAGGGATATGTAATAACATAGTTTTCATTTGCGTTGTAAGGATATATTTTTCCGCAATAAAATAAATATTGATTTTGTCTTATTTATATTTCCTTGCGATGGCAATTATGAGAATTGATGTCTGATACCACTATTTATTATAAGCAATATTAAGGAAAGATTCCCATCGCCCATGTTTCAATTGGATAGAATTTTGGAATCATATGATTTGAATCATGTGATGTATGGAAATCTTGATACTTATAAATTTTAAGGCTAATTCCTTGACAAAGAGTCAAGTGAAGGACTAGGAGATCGAGTTCACAATGTTGTGCACTAGTCAAGTCCACCATAAATAACAACAAGATTATTCGTCATGATTTACTAAAAGTCTAGTAAACGTGATTATGCTTACAAGATTAAGTGTAATTCTGAATCATAGAAAAGTTTCAATGAATGGCAGAACGAATAAGAAAAATTAATTAGGTAGAAAGATAAAAGTTTCTCCAATCTAAGAAGAAGGGAGAGTACTTTTGTATCATGCTTTATGATCATCTTAAGAACCATATTACAATTTGTAACAACCCGAAATTTCCATATCATTTATTGTAACTCCTTCGTAGTACAATTCGCGCAACCGATCGTCGTTCCGATTTCGATTTCCGATCTTCCGTTTAATTAAGTCATTATCTAGTACACATTTAAAATGACTTAATGGGTGTCTTAATACATTTAAAAATCATTTTAACACTCAACTTTAGTGATCGGAATATTTCTAGATATTACCGTATCGGGTTACGGTAACTTAATCGGGTACGACCAAAAACCCCGTCTAACGCCGGTATCGGGTAGAATTCTATCGTGTCCAAGTCCCGAACACTATATAAACATGTTTAAGACTCCTTTTGAAGCCTTTGGCCAATTTCTCACTAAACTCTTTCAACCTCTCCCCTCAAGCTAGAATTAAGGTCCAAATCTCAAGTTTAAGGCTTCAAATCTTTAAGGTAACCTCCCTAACATGCTATTCAACACCTTTAGCCTTCAAATTGATGAACTAATTGAGTTTTAGGACCAAGAACATGAGTTTACGGCCAAGGAGCAAGCTTGGGCCGTAAACTCCATTAAATGCGGTTTTAAGCCCTTAAAATCCTTCCTAAACTCAATTGGACTTTAGATATGGCTATGGGACTTCAAGATGTGGACTTAGAACATTTGAAACTTTGATTTTGAGCCATTTGAAGGAGTTTACGGCCAAGGCATAAGCTTGGGCCGTAAACTCATGTAAAAGGGGTTTTTCAAGCCCTAAAACCCTTCCAAATCACTTCTATGGATTAGATATGAATTATAGGACCTTGGTTTTAGCATTTGGACACTTGAAACATAACTTTTGAGGGATTTATGTGAGTTTACGACCAAGGTGAGTGCTTGGGCCGTAAACTCCCCAAAACAAGGCATAAATTCAATTCTAAGGTGTTAGAAAGCCATCCAACACCACCAAAAGCCTTGGAATAAATCAAAGGACCAGCCAAAAATAGTTTAAGGGACTTAAACACATCATTTGTGGGATTTCTAAGAGTTTACGGCCAAGGCTTGTTCTTGGACCGTAAACTCCAATATTTTTGGTGTTAGAATGCAAACTAAACACCCCTAAAGCCTTTAAATGAATTTTAGGAGCCCTTCTACGCAAGTTTTAGACCTTGAAACACTTTATATCACCCTATAGAAGAGTTTACGGCCATGAGGAGGGTCTCATGGGCCGTAAATTCCATAACACCCCTCAAATGTCCCATAAAACTCATGTAAGGTCTTGGAATAATCCTAGTAATCACATGTGATTTGTTTTAACAACATTTAACACCATTTTCATGAAGATTAAGGAGTTTACGGCCAGGAGCCTATATTAGGCCATAAACTCCCATAAAATAATCATTTTGATGATTTAAATTCATTCCAAGTGTTCCAATGCATTTTAGATAATCCATTCTAACAATCCCCATGTCCATTTAAGCCCTTAAATCATCAAAACCACACCAACATGAGTTTACGGCCGTAAACTCATGTGTGAGTGTGTTTTATGGTTGTAAACTCATTTAAATGTTTACTTATGGAGAGTAAACTCAAGTCCCAAGTCCCTAGTGCCATTATAAGTCCGAAGATGTCACCCGGGTCACTCCAAACGCTCGTTTTGAGGTGTTTAACCTCATTGGAGTGTAATGTTCCATATGATTAGTGAATGTATCTCTAATTGTATATATATGGACATTATATCATTTTACATAGGGACATCGCGAGTAATCAAACCCCAAACCAACGTATAGCATTCAAAACCGACACGTTTCCAAGTCCGGTGAGTTCATACCCCTACCCTTTTTCAATGGTTTTTCAATGTGTTCAGGGGGGGAATACAAGCAAAAGTACAAGTATATCTTGTACTCAATCACATGATTTCAATTAAATGGTTTCATAATTGTACACTTTAAGAATTGAAAACCTTTTAAACAAATCGTTTTAACTTGCAGAGTTGTTTGTTTTAACCCGATTTTCAATTCTTATTACACACTGTTATATTGTGTACTTGGTAATTGATTGTTCACATTTAAACTGATAGAATACATAAACCATTGTAATGTTTGTAATAAAACACTAAGGTTCGAGTGTTAAAGACAGACTCCATTAGAAAACATGAAACATCTATATGTCCTTAACAATACACCTAGGCTTGAGTGTGATAGATAAATACCATCATAACACACAAATCACTGTAACGTCCTTAATAATATACCTAGAATCGAGTGTAAAGGACCATAATCATTAAATAACACCTAGGCTCGAGTGTAATGTCCTTAATAAAACACCTAGGTTCGAGTGTAAAGGACAGGTACGTAGAATATAGTCAGTTGTAAATACTACTTTCCTAGTCGAAAAGTAAAGAGTAATCTTAATGATTGGAGACACGTCCTTGTAACACTTCCATGGCACGAGATAGTGGAGGACTAACCCTGTAACCAGAATCTCCGTTCGTAGGAGAGCGTGGCTTGAGTGTATAGATCTATACGGGACTGATAATCCCACACCTGGCTGCTAGCTACAGCCGAACCGAATGGTTCAAGGGTGACAAAAGTCATAAATAGGATACTGACCATGGTCCGAGTCATATCCAGTCTAAGTATGGTTAAGGACTCACAATCTAGATTATTAACGTTTCAGATTCATTTACTAGCTTTATGTACGTAGTAAAGCTAGTGTACATTTAAGGATTGCAGATACACACACAGTCAGGGAAACATGGGGTTTTTCTGGGGAGAACATTGAACATAACTAGAACCAGTAAAGATACACACACACACAGTCAGGGAAACATGGGGTTTTCCTGGGGAGAACATTGAACATAACCAGAACTAGTAAAGATACACACACACACAGTCAGGGAAACATGGGGTTTTCCTGGGGAGAACACTGAACATAACCAGAACTAGTAAAGATACACACACACACACAGTCAGGGAAACATGGGGTTTTTCCTAGGGAGAACATTGAACATAACCAGAACCAGTAAAGATACACACACACAGTTAGGGAAACATGGGGTTTTCCTGGGGAGAACACTGAACATAACTAGAACCGATAAAGACATATACACAGTCAGGGAAAACATGGGGTTTTCCTGGGAAGGACACCGAACATAGTCAGAAACTAGTAATAGTTCACATACACACAGTCAGGAGAACATGGGGTTCTTCCTGAGTAATAGTAGTACGAAATTAGAGAAGTGTAATAAGTTAAACGATTGAATTACGTTTCACAAGAACAATCATGTTTTAATTAAACATTGTTTACTTTACTTTCGGATTTGGAAACTAACTTTACATAAGAAAATATGGGATTTTCTTGGATAACTACTTTTCAGGAAAACAAAGGAACTTGTACATTTTCAGAAAAACTAACCGCTTATGAACTCACTAGCTTTATGCCGATTTTCAAACCGCTTGTATTCTCAGGTCCGAGTTAGACAGGTACCCGAAGATCCTTTTGTGTGAAGACGGAGTTCTCAGAAGACTCATTTTGTATTGTTCATATATACTATGTATCACTTGTATAACTTATGCTTTTGAAACAAATGTAAATCTTTCATATATGTAATGTAATGGTTGATTTACTTTACTTACTATGTACATTGGATTTGATACTCTACGTGGAGTCAACCCCGGAAATGTTTCCGCCTTCGGTTTTCGGGGTGTGACACAATTCATCCTCTAAGGACACCTTAGTGCACTAGTATGGCTAAGAAGAGGAGTTAGGAATTATCAAAATGGGATAAGTCAATAAGATGAATCGTACTTCATTCCAAGATCAAGTCTTAGAGTCAAACTCCAAGATTGTGACTTGAGTGATAAAATCTTAAGTAGGAATGTTCTTATTTTTTTCACATTTTGGTGAGTTGTGATGTCTAGAATAATACAAAGACAAACTAGTACCAAATTGGGTGTAGGTTTTTTCTTGATAAAGACACACACTAACTTTTGAATATTTGTTTTGTCAAGGAATGTTTCTTGACAAGAGAATCTTATATGTCAAGAGGTCAGTGGGAGTCTAAATGATCTTGAATAGGTTCAAGAAATAATCAAGAGTAAACCTATTATTAAACACTAGCACACGACTTGAGGTTTCTAACCAATCGTGTTGACAGATTCTTGTTTTTGTGGCATTCCGGTTTAGTCAACTATGCATGTGAGTTCTATGAGTTCTCAATAAATTGCATAGGGGCAAGGCACCTTGATCAATGGAAAGTACATTGAATTATAGCGGTGAGCTGCTCAATAACTTGGAAGCAATGGTAGGACCCTTGATGGCAAGAAATTAAGATTAGATAAGTTCGGTCCATATGAGTTGGATTTGTCACAAACATTATCTTGTAATTGTGGTTATGACAAATTCACATGGATAAGAACACATACACCATAAAATCTAAGTGTCATAAGGTTTCTCTCCTTCATGAAAATGATTGTGAGGAAACGCTTTTACTAAGAAGGATTTTGAAGATAACATTGTGAAATTTGGATTTCTCAGATTCAACTATGATTACGACATCCTTCTTCATAGTTCGAATTGTGGGAAATGGCAAATGGATCTGAACATTCTAGACTTATTGCTTTGAGTTCTAGAATCGTTTAGGCACATACATATGAGCTGTCTAAGGAAAGGTGTATGAGTTTGAGAAGCTTAGATAAAGTCTCATCGAAGCATCTAGTATTAAAAATATGAACTTAAGAAATTCAATAAGCATTGTTTTTCTAGAAGGTCAACTGTATTCTGAATATATGTCAAAGCTAATGGGAGCATAAGTGTTATGATGGTATGAATATAATCATCATGATGGTGGGAGCATGATAATTATGGTAAGTTGTAAGGTGTCAATATTAATTACAAAAAAAAGTTTCAATTCGCAAAGGTGCAATGTCGAAAAGTTGTTTTGCTATAATTAAGGGAGAGAATATTATACTTCGTTTCGAAATCTATGAGCCTAGATCGAGAAATTTCAATCAAATTTAGTCAAATATATGAATTGTATTCTCAAAATTCGATTATGATTACGGCATCCCTTTTCTTATAGATCAAAGTTTGAGAACATGGCAAACAGAAATATTATGGCAAAAGACTGATAAAGTATCATGTCTTCATGTCAGACATTATGCTTCATGTTCCATACGCTTCGAGTATAGGATCGATCGCATATGTTGTATTTATTGACCATTTTAAAATTTTCCAAATGCCTAGGGCATTAAGAGGGAAAACGGACTAGAACCGGACATGACTAAGTTTATTAAACAACTATTAAAGCACAATCTAAGGTTCACCAAGGATTAGTTGCTTGTGAGTAGTTGGAAGTATATTATTGGATGGACCATATTGACATTATTATTATTAGATATGATTCTATTAATAATAAGTTGTCATATGACAAATATAGAACTGTTTCCATATTGGGAGTTGGACGTTAAGAATCTATATATTTAGATTAGAAACTTTTATGCAAAAAGGATGTTCAAAGGAATGTACTTTGAATATGACACTTCGTATCTATGGAATTGTCTTGCAACAATTTCGAATATAGGACTTTGTAACTTCATTTGCAAAGTCTTTGTGACCTTGGCGCTATGACATTACGAAACGATCGTTGCATAAAATGTTAGAATCTAGCATATTCTATAAGTAGCAAGAGTTTGGTATTCTTACACTTGTGGTAAGGATTGGGAGTTGTGAAATGAGTATGATTAAAAATGTGTTCAAGTAATCTATTTCAAAAAGTTAGTACCATAGGAAAACATGGTGTGCATGCTAATAGCATGGGATAATTGTAGTTATGATTCAAGTAATAAGTTGATTACCCAAAACAACAAATAATGAGTAATCAATATGGTGATAAATAAAAGGTGTTTTATTTATACTCAAAAGTTTAGGGCCATATAGGATTAGTATTATTCTTGTGTTTCACTTTGCATGTTTTGACTTCCTGAATGATTAAATTGTTTCAGAATAATAAAATTATTTGAACGTTCCACAATCGCTCATACTTTGGAAGTAGGTATGAAAGAAGATTGTCGTGAATTGGTTTGTAGATTGTCTAAAGTGTATTAGACATAGCAAAGGTTTTTTGCAACGTTCATGAGTGCTTATGAACATGATTTGAGCGTTGGATTAAACCCACGCTCACTTGGATCGCTTCATGGATTTTATCACGAGCGATTGGTGAGACGATAATATCTTATATTCTTGAAACCGAGATGTGTGAGTTGTATTCTGCAAGTTGATTGCACATTGATAATAAGCAAACGCACCAGTAACTTGGTATTATAAAACATATTGTTGTGTGTGATTTGATGAGTAGGTACAAGCGAGCACTGAGTCAAGGTTTATCCGTTCCTTTTACCCAAAGTGAGATAAAAGTGATATCTGTGGGCCCTTCGATGATTTAGTGATGAAAAATGCAAGTGGTCGTCCGGGTCAGGACTAATTTGATTTGATCAATTAGTCAGTTGTCATGAATCGGAAATCGGGAAACAACACAGACTGAGAGAAGGATTTCAATCCATGTCTCACGTCTATACGATATCTAGAATGGAGGAATATATGATCCTTTATCTAAAGGACAGGTTACCGATAAGATCAGATTTCGACAGCGTCTTTGAGAGCTATGATTGTTAATCGGATTGTACTTGCATTTATGGTTACTAGACTTATCCAAGTAGGAGATTGTTGGATTAAGTGTCTAAGCCTGTAACCATATTTGGTAAGTACTAGACCCGATTGTGAATGGTCCTTTTGGGTTGCCTTCACCAAAGCAACTTGACTGGAGAAATAATAGAGAAAGAGGTTATTATGGTTTATTAATATATTACATGAGTAATATATTAAAGGAGAAATTATATTTATTTAGTTAACATTGGTCAAGAATTAATTAAGAATTAATTTTGTGATTAAAAGAAGTTAACTAAACTAGGGGGCTGAACAGTAATTAAGTGATAGTTGCAAAGTAGGGCAATGGATGCTCTATAGGATAGGGTGGACGAATTCAAGGGGATAAGGCCTTAGAATTCGTCCATGATAAGGTTTCTAGGGTTATCCTTTGGGCTGCTTGGTGGGCAAGCAACCAGATAAGGATAAGGACTGAAACTCTAATCCCTACACCTATATAAACACCCCTTGGCATATGAAATTCATCCATGACTTGATCCCAGGGTTCCTAGAGCTGAATTTCATACCTTCCCTCTCTCTCTCTCTCTCTTGCCTCTCCATTTGCTCTTGGTGTTTGTGAGCCATTAGAGGTACTACACTTATGGTACTTGCTTTCAAAGACAAGAAGATTCAAGAAACAAGTTGTTATTACAACATAACAACAAGAGGTATGTATTTCATCCTTCTTTGTGATTTTTGAAATTACCAGAAGCATGCAAGGTTTCTTTATGTGTTCATAATGCAAGGTTTCTTTATGTGTTCATAAGTTAAATGCTTAAATGTGTACAAAAAAAAAAGAAAATTGTCATAATGTGAACAAAACGAAAAGTTAATTATCCTGATAAGGGATTTTCCCCACTTTTAATAGCGATTTTATTTTTCATATTTGTTTGTATTTATTTTTTTCAAACATTACTTTTAAAATATTTATAATTTCCTAAATATTAATTAAATATTGATCGATTTTAAACTTTATTTTTTTTAAATAATAAATATGTTTTTGTTTTGTGAAATATTTTATATAGCCTCTTATAATTTTTTTTCCTTTTGTTTTTAAGCATATACAATTTTTTTAACGTAAATAGTATCTAAAAATAAAACAAAATAATTTAAATATGTAACAACAAATATGGAGGGTCTTTTAAAAAAATAAAAAGAAAATCTTACTTAGGAAATAAAAAACAATATATATATATATATATATATATATATATATATATATATATATATATATATATAAACTTTTAATTTTTTTAATACAACGTTTTAAACTAATATTTAACGAAAGTATTTTAAAATGTTATAAAAATATATTAAATTGTCATACACAATCTGTGAAACACTTTTAAAATGTTGTAAAAATAAATTTTGAAATAAATGTATGAAAATTATAAAAAGCGATTGTATGAAAATGTAAAAAAAATGTGAAAAACTTGTAAGAAAATTTTAAAACATTATAAAATATTTGGTTTTAAAGCACTTGTATTAAAACTATACAAAAGTATAAAAAAGTTTTAAAGAAAATTCTAAGTAAAGTTTAAAACACTGTATTAGAAAAACCTATAGGAAAAAAATATCATAAAATTGTTGTAAGAAATTATAAAATATCTTAAGAAATTTGAAAAGAAAATTGTTCACATTTAGAAAACTTTTTTTTTTGTACACATTTGACCATTTAACTTGTAAAATGTGTTCACATATTACCATTGTCACCTGCTATAGTAGGTAGTAATGGTAATATGTGAACACACTTAACAAGTTAAATAATCAAATGTGTACAGAAAAATAAAGTTACCTAAACACGAACAAGAAGAAAAAGTAATTACCCTCGCAATTCATTTTCCTTATATTAAATGCAGATTTTTTGAAATAGCATTCTTTTTAGTCAAAAACTCTTACTATGAATTTTGTAACGTCCCGGAAACAATAATAATTTTTTTTTTCATTTTAAAGTCTATCAAATCATCCATTAATTGTTCAAAATCAACACCATGTCATAATATTCAAAACATCATTGTACAATTATTTAAAATGCGGAAATCATGAGGGAATGATGTTGTATCATCACGTCGGGCCCTTCCTTTTCGAACCTGCAGTACCTGAAGCCATAAACATAAATTGTAAGTACAAAGCTTAGTGAGTTTTCCAAAGTACCACATACCAATCATACAACCGGTCTTAACTCTAGGGTATAATCCAACCCAATATACACATATAGGCCCCTCCCTGGGGCATATTTCAACTTGATAAATACATATGGGCCCTACTATGCGGCCTCGCCTTGGGGTATCTTTCAACCCAATAATACAATAGTAGGCCCCGCCCTGGTACTATTTAAACCCGAACATACTATAGTAGACCCCGCTTTGGGGTGTATTTCAACCCAACATACAAACATATATAAACCATATAGCAACTATCATCCTAACTAATACAATAATGGACCGACATTAGTGCCTTCGACCCATGGATAAGAAGACTCACCTCCAAAGAAGATAATTGTGTCACACACTCGAGTTGCGGCTAATACGACTCCTCACACTAGAGATATCACAAATAAAATAACCCTAATTAATAATTTGGGTCTTTATTCCATAATATATGGTCCAACCAACCCCGTATCCAAAATAGGGGCACATAGGTCATTTTCCCTTTCGATTCAATCCAATTCTGAAAAGCCCAACACTAAGGATCCTAGGCCCAAAAGAATGGCACAACGTTGGAACCGGGTCGTACGCCCTGCGTAAACGTCCGATGCGAAAAAGGGATAGGGGTCGAGGTGTAGTACGTGTAGCATACTAGATATTACACCTAGTGTACGCACCCTAGTGCTACATTCCAATTATGGTCTTAATACCTTATGACCTTACGTCCAAACTTCATAAATGAGCTTATTAAAACCTCTAAGGCCATAAAGGTGCAAACTTTATGCCTTTGCATGGCCACAAGGAGCCCAACACTAAGAACCTAACTTACTCAATCATTTTCTATACCATAATTCTTGCATGGGGACAAACCAAGATCCAAGATTGCATTTTTATGACTTAAAATAACCTAAAATGTCTAAAATGACAACTTATAGGCTTGGGAGTACCTCATACGCAAAAAGACCTATGTTTTGGGACAAAAGGGTAGAAAATCTAAGCTTAACCATAATCTAGAGAAACATGAGCCAAGGTTGGGGATTTATACCTCCAAATGGTGCACAATGAAGAGTAAATGTTAGATCCAAGGTATTGAGAACAAAGCCACTTCCTTGATGATCTTTCTTCACAAACAAGAATGCCCACAATTCACTCAAAATCTCAAAATGCTCAAAATAGGTTAGGGTTTGCAAGCAGGGTCGATTTTAGGGATGGAGGCTGATAAGAGGAAGGGTTTTGGAGCTATAATGGTGCTTATATAGTGCGAAAACCCTTAATATTAAAGTTTGGTCCAAATTGCTTACGTCATGCGTACCAGTGTACCCTCAGCGTACACGCACGAGACCAGGTATGCTCAACGTACCCATGTTGCATCAAATTTACGAAAATGCCATAAAGAGCCAATTTGCATAATAATCACTTAATAAGGGGATAAATGGTAAATACTTGGAAGAACAAGATGTTACAACTCTCCCCCACTTGAACTAGAATTCGACCTCGAAGTTCGATGTCGCGAATAAATCAGGGTAGTGCTCTCGCTCCTACATCCATTCGGAACATTTGCGATGCTGCCACTAGACCTTAACCAGAGACACTTCTTGGTTACGTAGTGCCTTTGTCTTCCGATCCAAAATCGCCACCAGTCTCTCCACATAAATCAGGTGATCAGCAACATGTATGTCATCAAGAGGAACAACTGCGGACTCATCGGCCACACACTTCCAAAGATGAGACACATGAAAGGTGTTATGGATCTGGCAAAGCTCATCTAGAAAATTTAGCCGATATGCAATCTTGCCAACTCGGGCTGATATCCTGAAAGGACCAATACATCTAGGGCACAGCTTGCCCCGCTGTTGGCGTGCAAAGTTCTTCATGTATGACTTTGTAGATGGTTTGACTTTTGTAGACCCACTTGCATGTGGTGCATTAGCCTTATGACTAATGAGTATTTGAGAGTGAGAGAGAGGCATGTAAGCACCTCTATATAAGGTGGGTTCTTACTGTTGGATAAGGTGTCTAAGTCCATAACTTATTTGGTATATACTTGACCCGACCGGCATGGTCCATTTGGGTTGCATCTCATCCAAACTATTATGGATAATTTTATGAGAGTTATACACATATGTTTATTAATATATTATGGGTTATAATATATTAATATGAAGTTACGTTATTTAATTAGTTTTAGTCTTAAATTAATTATGAATTAATTTAGAGATTAAAAGGAATACTAATTAGATTATGGGCTATTTGTTTTATATAGTGTGGGCTAATACTCATTTGTGAATGGGCTAGGCTTATGTGGAAGTCTATGGATGATCCATGGAGCTTTTAACCCACGGATCCTTGGAAAAGGAAAAGACATGGGTTATTAGGGTTTCACCCTAACCTTGCACACTATATAAGCATGCTTATGGAGCATGAAATGAAGCCTAAGAAAAAACTAGTGAACTAGTGTGTGTGTGCATGTGTGTGGCTGATTTTATACAAGGTGTATACTCTCTCAAAGTTTTCCAAGAGTTTTTGGTGTTTGTGATTCCATTTGAGGCATTCACACTATTGGTGCTTGGCCCTCAAACTCCTTAGAACCAAACTCACCAAAAGGTATGTAATCTCTTCTAACTCTTTTATGTTGAAATGTTCCCCATGCCATGTTAGATAGGTTATAAACCTTGGAAAATTATTATTTTGCATGTATTTAGACAAACATAGATCCAAGGTTTATTAGGGTTGCATACACACTTAGGAAGTGTTAGATTGCTCAAAACCCAACAGTGGTATCAGAGCCTAGGCTTGCTTGTTTGATACTTGATGAAAAATAGTGAAAAAAGTCGAAATCGTTGCTGTTTGCATGGTGGACTCGCCGAGTCCATTGGGGGGACTCGACGAGTCCAAGGCAAACTTCAACCTACTCGACGAGTCAGTTCATGCACTCGACGAGTAGGATCGAAAGAGTGCAGATTCTCGACTTTTGCTTCTGGAAATGGACTAGAAACATTACCCTAAATTGTTTTGGTGTTATAAAACTTATTTGAGTTGGTGTAATGGTTGTTCTAATCCATTTACAATAGCATATATCAAAATTCCATGATTTTATGTGTTCATATAATTCTTGAATTTTTGATGATCATGTTCATGTTCTTATGAATTTAGAAAATGATAGGAATTATTTGCTGAATTGTTTAGAATTAATTCTTGATCATTTATGTGTTTTAATGGAGTCCATAATTTGTCCTCAAGTTATGGATTTCCAAAGGTCACTCTTATTTAACACACACTTAAAACACATAAGTTACATGAAAATGAAGAGTCTTCATTTTTATGAACCTTTAATTCATAAGTTATGAAATGAAGAGTTTTGCAAAGTTACAAAACTTGCCCTCAAGTTTTGGAATTTGTAAAGTTTCACACACTTTAATAAACTTTAATTCCAAACCTTAGAGTTTTAATAGTTAAAATTCAACCCTTATACTATTTATAACATTAACGGTTAATTATTATATATATGTATAAGAATAAGTCGTTTTACCGTTAGTAGGCCTCATTCACGAAGCCGGTCTATAAGGTGGGTATAAGGTTGTTGCCTATAAAATGGCGACTTAATGGGTGTATACTCTCACCCACCGCTTGCTTGATCGGTGGAGGGTCGTTAGCCGAACGGGTAGAACAATGACATTAAATCCTCATTAAAAGTATAATGAATATTATAAAATAACTAAACTCTTTTAATTCCCAATCTTAGTTATTTTAGGAAAATGTGAACATGGTGCTAGTCCATGGAATTCACACTTTGTACCTTACCAAGTCGTTGGTGGAGCGTGTGTGGTTAACCGGCACACTAACTAGGACTAGTAAGGATCACGAAGGGTGACTTAATGTTTGTCATAGATCAATGGAGCGTGTGTGGTTAACCGGCACATTGATTAGGTGATAATATTAAGAGTACCAAGTGAATTAGCATGGTTATTCACACCTTGTTTTGTGATCCTCGGCATCCCAGTCACAAAACTTGAAGGGCACAATCGAGATTGAAACATGCCATTGAAAAGTTCAATGAATCTCAAAAGAATCTAGGAATTTCAAATCCAATTAAACCTAATAAATCATTTCGTTTTCATGGTGGAAATTGGTGAATTGTCATTCACCTACCTTTCAAATATATTATTACTTAGATTACGGCATCCCTCTTCTAAGTGTAATATATTATGATTGGATCCTAGCCTTAATATTACATTTGGGTGTCTTATTAAGGATCCCACATATATCTAATCTAAACTTACTCTCTTTTCAGATGTCTTCCAACACTAATGCTTCAGGCTCTAACCCAACTGGTTCTTTCTCTCTCATGAATCTTTGTGGGAGGGTCATCTTTGATGGTTCCAACTTCATGGATTGGATTAGGAACATCAGGATGGTTACTCGTTACGAGGACAAGGAATATGTCCTCGATAAGGAGTTAAAAGAACTTGATGAGTCTACTGCTACTCCTGAGGAGATCGCTGAATTCAGGACTCATGAGAGAGATGCTACTAAGGTGGCATGTATCATGATGGCCACGATGACAGCCAAGCTCCAAAAGTCGTATGAAGATTTCTACCCTTTTGAGTGCACCAAGACCTAATGGAAAGGTACCATCAGAGTGCTCGTCAGGAGCGGCATGAAATAATCTCCTCCATAATAAATGTGTGTACTCGTCTGAAATGGAGAGGAATATTATTTCTTTTCATGCTTTGTACAAACAAGGTTTTACCTTTTCGTTTGATAATGAATGTGGTGGTATTAATGCTTTCTTTAATAATGTGTTTTATTTTAAAGCATTACCTTGTGATGGTGTGTATGAAACTGTGTCGATTGTAGACAACTTAGGAAGTAATGTGTTGTATATTGATTCTTCTACTAGCCTAGATAAAGCATCATTGTGGCATTGTCGTCTTGGACATGTAAACAAGAAACGCATAGGCCAACTCCAAAAGAGTGGAGTCTTGGAATCATTTGACCTTAAATCGGATGATAGTTGTGAATCTTGTCTACTTGGAAAAATGAAAAAATCACCCTTCACTGGAACTTGTGAGAGGGGTGAAAGTTTGTTGGACCTAATACATACTGATGTATGTGGGCCATTCAAAACCGCCACAAGGGATGCGAATCGGTATTATCTGACTTTTATTGATGATTATAATAGATATGGTTATGTCTACTTAATCAAACATAAGTCCGAAACCTTTGAAAGGTTTAAGGAATTCAAACAGGAAGTAGAAAATCAATTGGGCAGGAACATTAAGATGCTTCGATCCGATCGAGGTGGTGAGTATCTTAGTACCGAGTTCCTTGACTATCTTAAGGAGTGCGGGATTGTCTCGCAATTGACTCCTCCCAGGATACCACAGCTGAATGGTGTAGCTGAGAGGCGTAATCGAACCTTGTTGGACATGGTTCGCTCTATGATGAGTCGAGTTTCGTTACCAATGTCTTTTTGGGGGTATGCCTTAGAGACTGCCGCCCATATCCTTAATCTAGTCCCTACAAAGAAGGTTACCAAAACACCTCATGAGATGTGGACTGGGAAGGTTCCCAATTTGGACCACATCAAAATTTGGGGTTGCGAAGCTTTCGTGAGGCGTGAAACTCATGATAAGCTTGAACCCCGAAGTGAAAGGTGTATTTTCATCAGCTACCCACAGAAATCCTTCGGTTACCTCTTCTACAGACCCAGTGAGAATGTGGTCTTTGTAGCACGAAGAGGGATCTTTCGCGAGAAAGAATTTATAAGCCAAGGAGACAGTGGGAGGCAGATTGATCTTGAAGAAATTCAAGAATCAATTGGTGAAGGAACCTCATACACTAGCAATCAACCTGAGGAGGAAACTCATGTTGATCCAGCTGACGAGTCTGTACCTTCGAGGCGTTCCACACGGGTTAGGAACACACCTTTGTTTTATTATGGCTTTCATATTACTACAGAAGGTGATACGTTTATTAGTGATAGTACACTGGTAAATTTGGATGAACCCAGCAGTGTTAAGGAAGCCATGGCAGGCCCGGAGTCTGCTAAATGGAAGGAGGCTATGGACAACGAGATGCAGTCCATGTATGAGAATCAAGTTTGGAACTTGGTTGACCATGTACCAGGCTGTAAAACAGTCGAGTGCAAATGGATCTTCAAGAAGAAGACAGACATGGAAGGAAAAGTGCATACTTATAAGGCTCGACTGGTTGCGAAGGGTTTTACTCAAACTCAAGGTATTGATTATGATGAAACCTTCTCGCCGGTAGCGAAGATTAAGTCTATTAGGGTTATGTTAGCCATTGCAGCATTTCATGATTATGAAATATGCCAAATGGATGTCAAAACCGCTTTCCTTAACAGAAAGTTGGCTGAGGATGTGTACATGAATCAGCCAGAGGGTTTTGTAAGTGCAGAGTACCCTAATAGAGTATGCAAGCTTGAGAAATCCATTTATGGATTAAAACAAGCATCTCGTAGCTGGAACCTTTGTTTTGATGAGAAGGTAAAAGAGTTTGGCTTCTCGAGAAGCGAAGATGAGTCTTGCGTGTATGTCAGAGCTAGTGGGAGTACAGTTAGCTTCTTGGTACTGTATGTGGATGACATACTACTCATAGGAAATGACTGTTGGGTTATGAGCATTCTAACACTCCTAAGTGTACATGCAACCCTAAATACCTTGGATATATGTTTTCTCTATTATACATGCAAATATGAACATCCAAGGTATTATCCTAATCTAGCATACAAAATATCAATATAACAAGATAGAATACATACCTCTTTAATGGTGCTTGTCTTCATGAAGCTTGAGTGCTTAGTGCCCCAAGTGTGACACCTCAAATGGTTCATACAACACCAACTACACTTGGAATAACTTGAGAGAAATTAGAACACTTCATGAAATCGTCTAGCCCTCATACACACACATAGTGTCGATTTCTTGAGCCATGGGTTTCTTTTATATGGTGGCTATTAGGGTTACACCATGTAACTCATGACTTTACCCATTCCTTATGCTCCATGGATTTTAACCTCCATGGAGTATCCATGGGTCACCCCATGGACTTAGTCCAACATAAGGAATCTTGGATCACAAGCCCACATATATAAGAATGAATGATTTACATAATCAACCCATATATTTAATTAGTCTCCTTTTGATCACTTAATTAATTCCAAATTAATTCTTGATCAATACTAATTAAATAACCTTATTAATATATTAGAACTTATAATATATTAACAAACCTTAAGTGTTATTTCTCTCATTTTAGTCTATCCAAGTGCATGATGCCATGCAACCCAAATGGACCATGTCGGGCCGGGTCAAGTTTTACCAATTATAGTTATGGACTTAGACATTAATCCAACAGTCTCCCACTTGGATAAGTCTAAAACTATTATTGCAAGTATGACTTCAAAACCCGACTAGCAATCGTAGCTCTCAAAAGCTTCTGTCGAACTCTGACCTTGTAGATGAACTCTGACCTTTGTCAATGACTTGTCCATTAGATAAGGGATCATATATTCCTCCATTCTAGATATCATATGGACTGAGACATGGATTATAATCATTCTCTCTGTCCATTTGTTGTTTCACGATTTCCGATTTATGACGACTGACTAATTGAACAAATCAAATCAGTCTTGGCCCGGCCAAGCACTTCATTTGTCATCATCAAATCATTGAGGGGCCCACATATATCGCTTTTATCCTGAAGGTAAAAGGAATGGATAAACTTCGACTCATATGGCTTGTTCTACTACTTGTTGAATCATACACAAAGGCACGTTTTATAACATCGAGTTACCAATGCGTTTCGTGCAATCAATGTACAACCAACTCATAGTAACAACTCATATCTCTAGGTTTGAAGAATATAAGATATTATCGTCTCATGATCACTTGTGATAAAATCCATGAAGTGATTCCAATGAGCGCGGGTTGAATCCAATACTCAGAACTTATGAGCACTCATGAGTGTTGTAGCCCTTTGTCCAACAACTTAGACCTCTACAAGCCAACCCATGACAGTCTTAATTCATATCTACTTCCAACATATGACCGACTGTGGATGGTTTGAATAACGTAGTCATTCCGGAAGAATAACCTAGTTTATTCGGGAAGTCAAAACATGCAAAGTGCAACACAATAATAATTGAATCCAATATGGTCTCAGAACTTATGAATATAAATAAAAAACCTTTTATTTATCACCATATGATTACACATTATTCATTGTATACTGTTTCATCTATCAACATTATTCTTGAATTTAAAACAATAGTTGTCCCATGCTCCAAGCATGCACACTATGTTTTATAAACACTAGTCATGCCATACACCAAGTATGCATAATATGTTTGTCTATGATCTTTACTTTGTGAACTATATCAATTGAACATAACTTCAATGATTCTCTTTTCACACTCCCAAATCCTTACTGCAAATGCAAGAATTCCAAATTCATGTCATTTACTGAAATCTGTTAGATTCTAAACTTATATGCATCGATCCTCTTGTAATGATTATGCACAAAGTCAGAAAGACTTAACAACAATCATTATAGAGCATTCCAAAGGAGATCAAGTCCTTGGAACCATCCTTCTTGCATTAAGTTTCCTTAATCTTACACAGATTGAAAATTCTAACTCTGAAACATTTCCAGATTCCATTTCGACTATCACTTCTGAACAAGAGTTGCCTCCTTACAGATTATGTCAATATGGTCCTTCCAGAATTATCACTATACTTCTAACTGTCCTTGAGCAACCAATCTTTGGTAAACCTTAGATTGTCCTCGACAATTGTTTAATCCTTTTAGTCATATCCAGTTCTAAACCTTTTCCCTTCTTAATGCCCTAGACATTTGGAAAATTTTAGAAAGGATGAATATAGCACATGTAATCGGTCCTATATTCGAAGCATATGGGACACGATTCATGATGTCTCACATAAAGACTAAACCAGTCTTTCGCTATAACATTTCCATTTCTATTTGCCAAGTTCTCATAATTCAGATTATGAAAAGGGATGCCGTAATCATAATCGAATTTAAGAACGCAAATAATGGACCCATATACAGAATTTCCTTATGTTGAGCCATTCCAACATGAAATTCATATATATCCTTGACTAAATGAATAAAACCTCACGATCTAAGCTTATAGATTTGAGATGAAGTATAATTTCCTCTCCCTTAATTATAGCAAAACAACTTTTTACCAATTGAAACCTTTTGTTTTCTATAATTAACATTGCTAGCTTGCAATACTTATCGTAATTATCATGCTCCCACTAACATGATGATTATTAGCATAACACTTATGCTCCCACTAGCTTTGACATGTACTCAGAAAGCTCGACTTCTAGAAATCAATACTTTATTGACTTTCTGACCAAAGTTCAGATTTCTGATACTAGATTGTTTTGATAAGACTTTATCAAAAAACATACACCTTCCCTTAGATAGCACATTTGTGTGTCTAAACAATTATGAAGAGGGATGCCGTAATCATAATGGTTAGACCTTTTTGCCACTTCTCACAAGTCCAAGTTAGTGTGCCAGTAAACCACACACGCTCCACTAACGACTTTGAGAATGCAAATATTCCAATTGCTATCTAGCTAAAATCTACTTAGTGGAAGTGTTTCCTCACCATCATTTTCATGAATCAAAGAGAAACCTTATGACACTTAGATTTATTGGTGCATGAGTTCCTACCTATATGAATTTGTCAAAACCATAATCACAAGACAAGGATAATGACAAATCCAAAATCATATGGATTGAACTCAATCTTAATTTCTTGCCACCTGGCAGCTCAAGGGCCTACCATTGCTTCCAAGTTGTTGTGCAACACATTGGAACTCTAAGAACTCATATGCAAAGCCAACTTTAACTAGAATGGGCACAGAATATGTCAACACGATAGGTTATAAACCTCAAGTCGTGTGCTAGTGAAGAACTTCAGGTTTCATTCTTGATTAGTTCTTGAGAATTTCAAGACCTTTAAGACTCCCACTGTCCTCTTGACCTATAAAACTCCCTTGTCAAACATCCAAGAGATAGTGCGGATTCTAATCAAGACAAACACTTCACACAATTGGCCTTAGTTGGTCTTTGTTTTATCCAAAACATCACAACTTACCAATTTCAAATGTACAAGAGTAGAAAACTTTTACTCTTTGTTGGGCTTAGAAGATTGCGTCTTTTGGGCTCGTTTGTTTATAATTCTTTGTATTACGGTTTGGGCCTGTCCAACCGTGTGTCTTTTATGCCTTGTATATAAGCTTATGCTTGCATGCATATTAGGTTAAGGTTTTAGAGATCTGAGTATACAATACTTTCCAGACGACTAAAGGTTTCTTTGATCATACTTGTAACCTTCCAATCCTCTACAGTTGATGTTCTTAATCGAGCTCTTCTGAGGATTTTGTTTTAATCATTCAACACGTTTGATTCGTTCTTGTTCTATAATTTTACTGTGTTTATATCGTCATTGGTTTCATAACTTGTTCAAGATCTTATCGATCTTCATAGATTAAAAGAAACATTAATCTCATCAATTGGTATCAGAGCAGGAGGCTGTGTAATTGATACACATCTTTTCTGTGAAAAAGATTTTCATTAGGGTTTTTCCGCAATCATCAATATTTATTGAGCCGTCATCTCTTTATTGACGTATCTTGATATTTATTATTTTGCCCTAATCTGCTTTATTACAAGTCTGATCTTTGAACAGGTTTTTACGATCATAATGGACGCGACACAATCAAACGTTATTAATATTTCAAACAGCATTGGTTCGACGACAAGGATTCCGATCTTATACACTAACGAGTATGAAGTATGGGCACATCATTTCGAAGACTACGTTATTGGGTCGGAGGAAAATGGGTATTTGATTTGGGAAGCCATCACAAACGGACCGTTCTTTCATTCTGCAACGTCGAGAATCATTAAAACTCAAAAAGAATACAATGATCTGCTCAAGGACGTGAAAGACATTGCACAAGATGAAAAGGACAAGTTCCAATGCAATATCAAAGCACTAAGATTGATCCGGTTTGCCCTTCAGTCCGATACATTCAGATTGGTTAGCTCATGCACGACGGCGAAGGATGTTTGGGACAGACTTCGTGAATTGTATTCTACAGACGAAGATCTCGAACATTCTATTCAAACTCTGCTTCTATCTGAGTTTGGTGAATTCAAACAAGGGGCTGAAGAATCTGTGACCCAGACATTCGATCGCTTCAATCATCTTCTCAGCAAGATGATCAAACATGATATCGAAAGGAAGCTCATCGAACAGAAGGTTACATTCCTGAATGGTCTAAGGTCAGAGTGGAGAGCAGTAGTTTCCACAGTTAAAGCCCATGAGCAATTTAAATCATACTCTTTGGCGAAACTGGTGGGAATTCTCAAGTCTCAAGAGAAAAACGTGGTGCGAGAGAAGAATGTCGTTTCCGGTCTCGGTTCGTTGGCTCTCCTGTCAAAAAGTAAAGCCGTTATGGAGGATGAAGACCTCAGCCTGGAAGAATATGACCTCACATCGGAAGATTATGCCTTGATGGTATCCAATCCCAAAAGGTTCATAAAGAAGAAATTTCCCAGCAACAAAAACCGAAACTGGCAGGGAAGTTACAGCTCTGAAAAGGTGGTTAATGAACCGAAAGTTGAGGAGCACAAGAAGGAACCGAAGGTTGACGGCGACTCTGGAGTGAGCTGTTTCTACTGTGGTGGGAAAAATCATTATGCTAAGGACTGTGTCCTCAAGAAAATGGCTGAGAAAGATGATGGAAACAATGAGGAAGCTGTGTTGCAGAAAAGGCTAGATGAGTTGAGAAAGAAGAAGTCTGCTGCTAACCCGCCTAGTAATGCTCTTATTGTGCAGGGTTCTGTTCCAGGTGATGAGTTCGGTAGCACGGAAGTTTGGTCTACCGACTCAGAAGACGAGGAAGTGAGGCAGCCTACTCATGGAAAGGCGTTCGTGTCTAAGTAAGAAGGCAGCGGTGGTAAATGACTTATGGTTTCTGACGTATCTCAATTTAGGGGATACAATACCGATGGAGGCAATGATGGACAGAATGCAAAGGAGGACATGTGCTTCACAGCCAAACCACTCAGCCAGCAGTTCAATGAGCTGGATGAACTGATAAAGAAGGTACAATCTGTTTTTATTTCATGTAAAGTACCATCATCCTCTTATGAAAAAGAACTAAAAAATGTCAATACAATAATATCTCATCTAGATAGTAGCTTAACTCAAACTCGGGTCACAAATTCTAACCTAACTGATCAATTGAGCAGGGCAGCGTCGAAGAGTGAGGAGCGGAGAATGTGGATAGAGTTAAAGGAATCGGAATTAGTCAGAGTTAAAGATGAAAACATTTATTTGCAAAGAGACAATTTGAAATTGTTAAAACAACGAAATGTTTTTTGTTTAATTGCTAAACGTCTGTATTCTAATATTACTCAGCTCCACTTGGATTGTGAAATAGGCCAAAGAATTCACCGCATGATTTTGCCCTTCCTAGAATTTAAGGAAGATGAAATCGATGCCGAAGCCTATAACTGTGAAAGTGTGATATCGTCTGATGACATAAATCCCACATACATGTATGGACTGGACAAAATTGAGTCCTTCATTAAATCTAAAGACCACAAGCTCATGCTTAAAAATCTTTTGGATGAAAATGACAGACTTAAACTGAGGACCGAAACCATGCAAAAATTTGACTCTCTAAACGCCAAAGTGAGCTCAGAAAACAAAATTGATGTTGAAAATGCATCTGAGCTTAACGAGGACGACAATATGAGTGAAATTTCTGTAGAGGACACGGTTGACTGCTCAGAATTTATTAAAACCGAGCCAGAAAATCACAAGAATCTTATTTCTGAAAATTCAGTAGAGTTCGCTCGGTTGTCCCATCAAAAGTCCCCGAAATTAGTTGAGAAAGTTGTTGTGTATCAAAAGGTCAGGACTACTCCAAATCAAGTATACAAGGTAACAGGAGTAACTGAACATCAAACAGCTGAACTTGCAGCCATTGTAAACAAAGACAATGCTGATGGCTGTGATGAATACTTCTGGGAAGCTCCTATTGATAATGCAGACGAAACCATTGGTTTATCTGAACGAACTTCCTGGAAGAGCAAAGGAAGATACATACCCGAACCATTGAATAAGTCAAATAACTTCAGTGAGCCGAGCACTAGTGGTACAAAAGATACTCCTCAGAAGGATGTTCACTCACCAAAAGAAACCATTCCTTCGGCTTCTTCAACTCAAAGTAATTCTACCGAAGTTCAAATGGAACCGGTCAAGGAGTCAGCAAAAACGAAAGCAAATGTTCATCTTCAACCATCTCAGATGCGGAATAGGAAGATAGAAAGGAACAATAGATACCGGAAGAACCTTTCTGAAAGGAAACAATTCTGGCGTTCCCAGAATGCATACTTCACTCATCAAGATAAGAATCTAAAGTATGAAAACATTTCTGCTGGAAAAGTTGAAAGTCACAAAAACCGAAAGTCAAGTTTCGGTTCACAAAAAGAAACCAACCGAAAGTCAAGTTTCGGTTCACAAGAAGATATCAACCGAAAGCCGAGATTCGGTTCACATAAAGATAACAACCGAAAGCAAAAGTTCGGTTCTGAAAAGGATATCAACCAGAACCAAAGGTTCGGTTTCAAAGGTAGCTCCAACCGAACGCAGAGGTTCGGTTCTGAAGACAAAAGAGTACAAAACTCTAAGGTCGGTCCCTCCAATGATCAAAAACAAAAGGGTCACCTAGAGTCTCCTTCTAAGTCTAATTCTTCTCATTCTTCTAATTCTTCTTCACCCTCTGTTTCATATCGATCTCGTTCTAAATCTCATTCATCAACTGAGCAAAAGTGGAAGCAGAAGGTCAATAAATCCACACCAAAGACCGAATCTAACACTACTAATCTTAACAAAATAAAAGTGTACACCATTAAAAGGAAAGATAAAACAACTCTCGTAAAAAGAACTTATCTTGTTGATATCTCTCTCATTGCTCCTGTTTCCATGCAAAGCTCACGTGGACCCAAGAAACTTTGGGTTCCTAAATCTCTCTAAATTTTGCAGGTTATAAGTGACGAGCAGTTCGACGAAGAATGGTACATTGATAGTGGCTGCTCACGTCACATGACAGGGAGGAAAGAAGAGCTTAGGGAGTACAGATCGCTTGCAAATGGTGGCAACGTCAAGTTCGGAAACAATTCTTTCGGCACCATAAAGGGATACGGGATGATAACCAATGGGGACTTCTCTATAAGGAAGGTGGCTTATGTGGAAGGACTCCAACACAACCTCATTAGTGTATCTCAACTGGTTGGAGGTACAGGTCTCAAAGTCTCATTCGATGATGAAGGTTCAGAAATTAAAGAGAAAAAGTCAAATAAAATAATTCTCAAGTCAGAGCGAAAGGGTGAAATGTTTCCCTTAAACATGAAACCCATCAAAGGAAACCCAGCTGTATGCTTATTGTCAAAAGCGCAATCCGATGAAAGCTGGTTGTGGCACCGAAGATTATCTCATCTGAACTTCAAAGATATCAATCGTCTTGTTACAGGAGGTCATGTAAGGGGCCTTCCATTACTCAAGTTCGACAGGGATCATCTATGTGCTGCATGCGAAATGGGAAAGCAGAGTCGTCAAAGTCATCCATCTATTATCAACACAAAAGTTGTTGAACCACTCGAATTAATTCATATTGATTTGTGTGGTCCTTCATCTATCGAAAGCATCGGTGGTAGCAAGTATATTCTTGTTATCGTTGATGACTTTTCTCAATTTACATGGGTGTTCTTTCTAAAGCTCAAATCTAAAGCGACTCAAAAGCTGAAAACGTTTATTACGCAAATTGAAGTACAGCTCAAAAAGGTTGTTCGCAACATCAGAAGCGACAATGGTCTCGAATTCAAGAACAGGGATTTTGAAGAGTTTCTTGCAGAAAAGGGAATTAGTCATAATTTCTCAGCTCCCTACACACCACAACAGAACGGAATAGTCGAAAGACGAAACCGATCCTTGTGTGAAGCTGCCCGAACTATGCTAAGTTTCGCTTCTTTACCTCTTTATTTTTGGGCTGATGCTATTAGTGCTGCTTGTTTTACACAGAACAGGTCATATCTCAACAAAAGGTTCGCTCTCACCCCATATGAGATATTGAACAACAGGAAGCCAAATGTGAAATTTTTCCATGTGTTCGGCTCAAGGTGTTTCATCTTCAACTCTAAAGAACACCGCAACAATTTTGATGTCAAAGCCGACGAAGGAATCTTCCTGGGTTACTCTCTTACATCCAAGGCATACAGGGTCCTAAACAAGCGTTCAAGAAAAATTGAAGAGACGTATTATGTGACCTTTGACGACAACTATGTCAAGAAGCTTCAGGATAAAGAAAATATCACTGGGGAAATCTTTCCTCCAAATGGCATGATTACAGTCTCGGTTGCTAATCTATTCGAGACATTTCTGGAGCTCTTTGACGAACCAGAGAATGCTTCACTTTCTGAAGCTAGTGCAGCAGATAACAAAGTTGATCACATGGAGCAGATTGTTGAAGATGCTGCAAGGAGAATGTATGAAGAAGAATCAATCTGTAACGACTCTCCTTCCAACGAAGCTCAAATCGAGGGGGAGCCAAGTGCTCAAGTCGAGGGGGAGCCATGCACGCAAGTCGAGGGGGAGCCATGCACACAAGTCGAGGGGGAGCCAAACGCTCAAGTCCAGGGGGAGCCAAATTTTTCAACTTCAACCGAAGGGATCTCAACTCCAGCAAGCTCAGGCTCACTAGAATCACACGAACCTCATATCTTCCAAAGTACACCAACTGAGGTAGAACATGATGATGTGACACTCGGTTATGATAGCCAATCTGAACTAGAAGAAATAATCAATGCTGAATTAGACCCAACCGTTGATCCAAATTACCCTCCTCTTGTCAAATGGACCAGAGATCATCCTGTCTCTCCAGTTGTTGGGGATGTATCTGAAAAGGTTCTGACCCGATCCCAACTGAAGGAAAAACAAACTTCCTTATTTTCAAAGGTAGAGTTTTGCATGTTCAATTCTTTCGTATCAAAAGTTGAACCAAAGACAGTTAACACTGCTCTCGACCACTCTGATTGGGTTCAAGCAATGCAAGACGAGTTGAACGAATTTGAAAGAAACAAAGACTGGCGCCTAATTCCAACTCCTCCAGATGCTTCGGTTGTTGGTCTCAAATGGGTTTTTAGGAACAAAATGGACAAGGAAGGTAATGTTATACGGAACAAGGCTCGTCTGGTGGTAAAGGGATATTGTCAGGAGGAAGGGATAGACTACGAAGAGACTTTCGCTCCAGTAGCTCGGCTAGAATCTGTTAGAATATTTCTAGCTTATGCTGCTCACAAGAACTTTGAAGTCTTCCAAATGGACGTCAAGTGTGCATTTCTCAATGGAGAACTTGAAGAGACGGTATACGTAGAGCAACCTCCTGGATTCGTGAACGAAAAGCATCCAAATCATTGCTATATTCTGGATAAAGTTGTGTACGGCCTTAAACAAGCTCCGAGAGCCTGGTATGAAACGCTTACAAAATTTTTAAAGATGTATAAATTCAAACAAGGTTCGGTTGACCCAACCTTCTTTCGCAAAAAGGAAGGTAACCACCTTATGATAGTTCAAATTTATGTCGATGATATCATCTTTGGCTCCACGAATCCATGCTTAACGGCTGAATTCAGAAAGCTGATGGAGACTAAGTTTGAAATGAGCTCAATGGGTCCTATTAACTTTTTCCTTGGTTTAAACATAAGACAGGGACCCGAAGGCATCTTTATTAATCAGGAAGCTTACACGAAGACTCTCCTAGCAAAGTTCAGTATGATGGGAGACTCAAAAGTCAAAGTCCCAATGGCATTCGGCACTAAACTTACCCCATCTCTAGACAAACCAGCTGTTGATATCACGCTCTATCGTCAAATGATTGGATCGTTAATGTATCTTACTGCTAGTAGACCTGATATCATGTTTTCTGTGTGTTATTGTGCTCGATTTCAGGCAAACCCTCGTGAACCTCACATGCTTGCAGTAAAGAACATCCTATGATATCTCAAGCGAACCACCTCCTTAGGTCTTTGGTATCCATCCAACTCAGGCTTCTTCGTTCAAGCCTATTCTGATGCTGACCTTGGAGGATGTGGACTCGACCGAAAAAGCACGACCGGTGGATGTCAATTTCTTGACGGGAAGTTAGTTAGCTGGCAATCCAAGAAACAGACATGCGTGTCGCTATCCACAGCCGAAGCAGAATATATTGCAGCTGCATCATGCACATCACAAGTGATTTGGATCCAAAGTCAACTTCGAGACTATGGACTCAATATGAAGAAGATCCCACTATATTGTGACTCTGAAAGTGCAATTAGAATCTGTCATAACCAGTGCAACACTCCAAAACCAAGCACATAGCACTAAGGTATCACTTCATCAAAGATCATGTGGAAGATGGAAATGTCGAAGTTCACTTCGTAAGAACCACTGATCAGCTGGCTGACATCTTTACAAAAGCTCTTCCTGAAGCATCATTCAATCAGATATTGCAAGGCTTAGGCATGATGGTTGCAGAATCGGTCCCAAATCCTCATGTCTCCTTTTAAAAAAAAAAAAAAAAAAAAAAAAAAAAAAAAATTAAAGAACCGAACCTAACAGAACGCTCTGTCGCTCTCTGTTCTGGTAAAATCAAGGAACCGAATCAACCAGACCGCTCGGTTACTCTCTGCTCTGGTAAAATTAAGGAACCGAACCTAACAGAACGCTCTGTCGCTCTCTGTTCTGGTAAAATCAAGGAACCGAATCAACCAGACCGCTCGGTTACTCTCTGCTCTGGTAAAATTAAGGAACCGAACCTAACAGAACGCTCTGTCGCTCTCTGTTCTGGTAAAATCAAGGAACCGAATCAACCAGACCGCTCGGTTACTCTCTGCTCTGGTAAAATTAAAGAACCGAACCTAACAGAACGCTCTGTTGCTCTCTACTCTGGTAAAATCAAGGAACCGAATCGACCAGACCGCTCGGTTACTCTCTGCTCTGGTAAAATCAAAGAACCGAACCTAACAGAACGCTCTGTTGCTCTCTGCTACCAAATCAACCAGATCGCTCGGTCTCTCTCTGCCTCTACAATATAGGCGCTCATTCAAACAAACCGCTCGATTCTTCCAAATCTCTGCTTCTTTTCTTTGTCTAAATTTTATCTTTCTGTTTTTTTTTATTTCTTTTTCAGAAAATTCAAATTTAACAAAAATATTTTATCTTTCCGTTTTTATTTCTTTTTCAGAAAATTAAAAATTAACAAAAATATTTTGTCTTTCAGTATTTTTTTATCTCTAAGTAAATTTCAAAATTTCAAAAATATTTTATATTTCTAGCACATGTACTTCTTGCTCTAGTGAATACAAGTATCTCCTTATGGAACGTTCATCCAGGTATGTTTCTCTCTTATAAGACTAGTTAGACGTCCCTAGAAGCATGCTGCTGTATGTTGTCTCAAGCCTCTATGACCTCGAGCATGCCTTAATGATTCGATCAATACCTATCGTTTCTTCCCAATCAGGCTATTCTCTCATATTCGGTCTAGAACTACCTTCTTTTACTCATCTGAAACATGAGTTGCTCTGCTTTGTCCCATTTATGTAGCAGAAGGTACGTTCGGTCTCTTAACCATCTCTTCAACTTCTTCACTTACATTCGCTCCCCAAAGTAACCCTTGATGCTCTCGGTCTTTACCACTGAGGCTTATGGTTGCACAACATCTGAGTTCATGATCTTAGATTCGATTACCACGTTCTGAGTGAAACCCAAAATCCAACACCTAAAATGAATTGACGGTGAGTAATTAACTCAAGCTTTTACTTGGAAATTTTTTGAGTGATCTTTTATGAAACTGTCTCGTCCTAAGACATTTCTTCCCAAAGAGGTCCAGTTTAATTTATTTTGAGATTTCTGTCTATATCATTCCCATCATGAAATACTTCCCTCCTACCTGTTCAACAGATCACATCGGTCTCACAGGTAACTCTACCAACACTTAGTTTTATGTCAAGACTTAATGTTTGGTTTGAGTTCAACCACCTCTTAGCCATCAACAGAAGACGCCTTTCATTGTTTCTCTAAAGACAACTGATCGTATTTCTCGGGAAACCACACAAACACTTCAGGTCTCTCTTGACTCTGAAGGACGCGATTCTTGCCCGGAATCTTCTGCCTTCTGTCTTTTATTTAGACAACACGCTCTTCCAAACACATTTGATTTATTTCCTTGTCTTTCACACTCTTATGCACGGAATTTTTTTTCCCACATTCTAATTGCTGTTTGGCACATGGTTCTAAGTTTCAGTTGTAACCAAACAAGGGCACAAGGGATTTCAAACGGTACGAAAAAGATTTGGGCGCATGCAAAGGATTCGTTTCAACTCCACGTGTGCTGACGTCTTCATTGAATACACCATAACTTCTAATCGTGCTTTTTCAGGCGACGTTTTGGGTTCCTCATCATCACGATTTTCTCTCTCCTGAGAACGGTATAAATAAGACGTGATCGTGTTCTTTGGCAGTTACCTCTCAAAGCATTATTTCTCTGATAAAGTTGCCACTGTTCATCTTCTTCCAAAAACTCATCAATGGCGACTTCTTCTTCTGCTCACGATCAATCTGCTTCTTCTTCTTTTCTTACAATCAAACCAAATCAGAACATGATCATAGAGTTGTCTCCATTCGTCTATGACTCATATATGCTCTACGTGGTGGAATGCCTCAAATATTCCCCATTAGTATTGGCACTAACGCAGGTGGAGGCCGTTGCTATGTCCCTGCTATCTCAAGTCTACACCACCGCTAGCTACGACAGAAACAAAGACCGTATCTACTTCTCAATTCACGACAAGAAGACTTCCGTTTCCAAAACACGGTTTTGCTCTCTTCTAGGGCTTGCCGTGGACGCTTCTGTCATCTCACCAGACTTCATCACAACCGCCCAGATCTTTAAGATGATGTACGAGATGGGGTATATAGATGTTCTAACATCTATTGCCAAAGTCAAGAAATCATCTCTTCCATCTCAGTGGAATGGATTGCTTACCCTTTTAATTAAGGGTTTAGCGGAGCGATGTGGTGGTTCCGACACCACCAGCAAAGGATTTCTTACAATGCTGTACGGGCTTTACAACGGCATCAATCTTGACTATGGGTCAATTCTCTGGTCTCAAGTGGTTCAGAGTCTCAACACTACCGCAAGGCACTCAGAAATTTCATGCGCCAGGTTTTGGACCCTCATCACCAGGAGAGCCATTGATTCTCTTGACATCCCTGTCATGAAGGATGTTCTTATGGCTTCAATTGCCACATACCACACCAAGAAAATCATTCTCTCAGATCCAAGTAAGTTCCTCCACTATGGACTAATCCCTGAGTCCATGTACAGATGCGTCACGCCCCACAGCAAGATTATGGCGGACTATAGCTCCAGAACCCCCCTGCCTCCTAGGGTTCTTTCCGAGGAACAACGAGCAGCTCCTGAGGCTCTGGATCAGCCTGCTAACCGGGGCAAAAGAGTGAGCAAAAAGGAGAAGGCTGAGATGAAGGCACCCGCACCCCAAACGGAGAAAAAGAGACGGTCCTCCAAACGCAAATTCGAGGCAGAGGAACCTTCTCAGCCCAGAACGAAAAAGGTCAAGAAGATGGCTAAAAGAGCCAAAGGATCTCCTTCTGAATCAAAACAGAATGCACATCCGAAACAGAAGATGCTGATCCTCAACCCGAAACTGCACCCGTTTCGTCTCCACAAAACTCACCTACCCCACCAGCCGTTAACCTTAAACCCGAAACTACACCCGTTTCGTCTCCACAAAACTCACCTACCCCACCTAAATCTCCCCAAATTACCAAATCTCCTTCTCCTCCTACTTCCCCAAAATTTCCAACCCCAACCCAATCACCCAAACAGAACATCTCAAGTTCTGTTCCAACATCAATTCCCCAAACCTCAACCGAAACCACTATTCCCTTCACCGTTTCTCAACCTTCATCTTCTATCTCCCAACCTATTATCACAGAATCTATCACCATAACCACAACCCAACCACCAGTAACGGTCAACGTATCTGATACGGGGGCTACTTCTGTGGTTGAAACCCCTGTCATCAATCTTCAATCCTCCCCTTCTCTATCTTCCAACTCCGGTGCTACCCTAGGGGGTGATGATGAAGAATTTGATTCCATCTATTACAGCCCTTACCGGATCCCTACTGACACCGATACAGATACCCCTGTGTCAAGTCAGCAACTTCAAGAGATTCACGCAAAACTCGACAGTCTGCTGGCTGACAGTAAAGCATATGGGGGTGCTGTGCTGAAGGCTTTTATCGAGTCAGCGATCCAGACTTACACCGAAGCCTTGGATCGTTCTACTGACGCCGTAGAGAATTCAGCGGCCTCATGCTCCAAAGCCACTAAGGAAGTTTCTGAGGTTGTTCATACAACTCAGATCTTTCTTGATTCTCTCAAGGCTCATGCTGACTCAAATGCTTCCAAATTTCAAGCGTCAGTAGACTCGTTCTCAGCCACCCTTCAGGAAGAAACCAGAAAATTTGAGGCTCTGCGTGCTGACCTCAAAACTGAATCCACTTCACTTCTCAAATCTTTGGATTCACGTTTTGCCTCTTTGGCAGCCGAGAGCACCCTGAAGGAAGAAGTTATCAAGCACCAGGCAACTATTGACTTACAGAAGGTTCAACTAGCCCAGGCACAACAAGAAATCACTTTGCTTCAAACTCAAAGGGCAGTTCTTCAGAGTTGCGCTGGTGACGTTAAAAATCTGTTAACCGGTGTTCTTGACTCCCATGATCCCTTCCTAACCCTCACTATTCGTCAGCATCTCCAGGCGAAACTCCTTCCGGCAATCACTATCCTAAGTGAAATGAAGGGTGTCTCGGAGAAGCCTGTTCTTCCGAGACAAGGGGGAGAGGAAGGTTTGTCCAAAACAGAACTGAAGGGTAATGTAGCTTCGGGTTCTGGTAAACATGTCCAAGTTGAGAGCGAATCAGAATCAGATGAAACCATTACTGAAGCTCTTCAACGCAAGAAACGGGACAGAGAGCTTGATGAAACATTGAAAATAACTCGTGAGGCAGAAGCCAGAGAAAGGAAAATCCGGGAGGATGAGGAGGCTATTCAAGCTAAAAAGACTTTGTTCCCAGATTGGGACAGAGACACACTCATCACTCAAGCAATTGAGTTTCCTTCTATTTATTGGTTGGAACCGATTGCATCTTTTGAGTGTGAAAATTCCAAAGACTCGCAGTTCGACATGCCCATTACGCGTAAAGCCTTCACTTTTCACTGCTTTGATGTCACTGCAAACGTCCCTCATCCGAACCCGAAGGTTGACAGGGAGCTTATCGATTTCTATCTGAAATTCGGTCAACCTCAGTACTTGAGTTGGAGTGCCCAGAAAATTGTTAGAGTCAAGGTACTGAAACCAACCCAGGCTGGGAAATTTGTAAACGTCAATTTCAAAATCAACAGAGGAACTGCCAACTCCGAACATCTTATTTCTCTGGCAGATCTTCCCAGCCTGAACCCCCACGATTGGATCTTGCTATACAACATTCTTCTCTCCAACCAGAGGGAATATGAACCAATTCTTTCTCATCTTAAAAGAATGTTGGCTTCCTATGTCCATGAACTAGCCACTATGGATCAGGAAATAGCAAAGGTGATGAATAAGAAACCGACTATCAAGCCCACTTCCAAAACTGGAGATGTCCATAAAATGAAGTTGGGGCAGATTGATTCTTCCAATCTAACAGTTATGTTCACTAGGGGGGATAAGCACAAGTTTCTGTTTGCGTTGGTAGACAAGCATCTGTTCTCTACAGAGTGTCTGGAGCACATATTCAATATCATTCACCGATGCAAACAGAACACAACAGCAGATAAGAAGAACTTTACAGATATGCTTCGTTGGTATATTACCTTCAGGCATCATATTCTGGCTTTGATACCGAAAAATTTTCAAACGGTAAAGAAGCCATCTGCTTTGAAGACAGATTGAAGATCTCGCCCCAAATTGACGCAAAGGGGGAGATTGTTGGGCTTAGAAGATTGCGTCTTTTGGGCTCGTTTGTTTATAATTCTTTGTATTACGGTTTGGGCCTGTCCAACCGTGTGTCTTTTATGCCTTGTATATAAGCTTATGCTTGCATGCATATTAGGTTAAGGTTTTAGAGATCTGAGTATACAATACTTTCCAGACGACTAAAGGTTTCTTTGATCATACTTGTAACCTTCCAATCCTCTACAGTTGATGTTCTTAATCGAGCTCTTCTGAGGATTTTGTTTTAATCATTCAACACGTTTGATTCATTCTTGTTCTATAATTTTACTGTGTTTATATCGTCATTGGTTTCATAACTTGTTCAAGATCTTATCGATCTTCATAGATTAAAAGAAACATTAATCTCATCACTCTTACATTTGATAAGTGTTTTAAACCTTCTTTAAGACATGTCACTCAAATTACAATCTTGGAGTACGACTCTAAGACTTGTATTGGAACGAAGTATGACTCATCTTCTTGATTTAACCATTTCAACAATTTCAAGATCCCTTCTTCTTAGTCATAAGAATGCACTAAGACTTCCTTAGAGAACTAATTTTGATATGGTTTCTTAATCATTAAGATGATCACAAAACTGATACTAAAGTACTCTCCCATCTTTTCAGATTTGAGAAACTTTTATCCTTCTGCCTAATTTGATTCTTCTTATCCGCTCTGCTATGCATTGGAACCTTTTCCAATGTCTCAGAGTTACACTTAAGCTTGTAAGTATAATCATATTTACTGAACTCTAGAAAAATATGACGAATAGCCTTATATCTTTTGTGGTGGACTTAATTAGTGCACATGACTATGTACTCGATCCCTTAGTCCACTACTTGACTCACACATCCATGTGAATAAGTAATTAGTCTTATTTTTTCCAATCCTTGAAAAGTTCTCATTCATCATGCTATACAACTTGCATGATTCCAAGTCCCGGTCCAATTGAGACTTTGGATGATGAGAATCTTTCCTTATTTGGTAAATTTAGACATTACCACAAATGAAGGAATCAATTTCATATTTCCACTCTTGCTATTAATGAAATCATATAAGCAACAATTTTTTTCCTCAAATGCCATTGTAAGGATATTTTTAAAATAAATAAAATCAAAATTTTCTTTTATTTTAAAAACTATGCGGAAAAACTTATCCTTACAATCCATATAAAAACTTGTTGTTATCTATTCCTTAGCAATATCTCATAACTCCTAAGAAGTAGCTCAAGAATCCGATTTTCAAACTACGCGATAGAAATCCATCTATGCGATCAGACTCAGCATATTCTTTCTTTAAGTTCCTTTACTTTTCTTTGATTCTTAAAACATTACCATGTGACCCAGTCACATCATGCATCAAGAATCTCAGAATTGAAACTTAACAGAGTTAGAGTAGTGGACTTTACCTGAAGTAGAGTCAACCTTATTGACTTTAACACCCTTAGGTAAATTTGGCAGCTTCGCAAATAATGACCCTTTCTTTGGCAATATAAACATATGGACCCTTTGATAATGGTACACGGGGCTATCACAGACTTAGCTTTTCTCTTTACCATTTGTTCAACCGAGTTGACTATGGCTGCTCCCTTTCCATTGGGAAGAGAATGCTTTTTCTGTATTTCCAGTGTCACCATTGTCAATGTCCATAAAGTTTCAGGAAGTTGATCTTAACAATAGATAAGATCATTAAGGGTCTTGTCATAGTCTATTTCATAGGTGTCCCAAAGGAACTCACTATGTGACTTAGAAAGTGATTGAACCACCAACTTTCTCAAGACATTGACACCCAACTCTCCCGGCTTGTCAATATGTGACTACATCTCCAAGATGTGATCACACCTAGACCTTGTCTTGCCAATAGGGCTTGAGTGACCTTAAACTTTTTAAGAACTTGTGGGGTAGGGAGAATAATTGGAGGAGGAGAAAGAAGTATGATATCCATGTGACATCATCTTCATTAGGAATGCTTGTTTCAACAGATTTGGGAAGATCATAAATGTCTAAACCAGACATGTTATGGGAGATATTCAAGATAGTTGATCTTTGAGTCCTTAATATGACACCCAATATGAAAATATTAAGGCTAGGACCCAACAAACTATTTTATAACTTAGAAGAGGTATGCCGTAATCCAAGCTATAAAACAATTTGAAGGTAGGTGAATGACGATTCACCAATTTCCACCAAGATAAACGAAATGTATTATTAGGTTTTAATTAGTTTTGAAACTCCTAGATCTTTTGAGATTCATTGAACTGTTCAATGGCATGTTTCAATCTCGAGTGTGCCCTTCAGGTTTTGTGACTGGGATGCCGAGGATCACAAAACAAGGTGTGAAGTAACCATGCAAATTACTTGGTACCCTTAATAAATTACCCCTCAATCGATGTGCCGGTTAACCACACACGCTCCATCGATACTATGATAAACATTAAGTTACCCTTTGCCTACCTTGTTAAATACGAGTTAGTGTGCCGATTAACCACACACGCTCCACTAACCGACTTAAACAAAGTGCAAAGTGTAATTTCATGGATTAGCACCTTCTTCACATTTTCCTAAGTAACTAAGATTGGGAATTATTAAGAGTTTAGTTACTTAGTATTTATCATTAATACTTTTAATGAAGGAATAATTATAGTCATGTCAAACCCGTTCGGCTAACGACCCTCCACCAGTCAAGAAAGCGGTGGGTGAGAGTGGACACCCATTAAGTTGCCATTTTATAGGCAACAACCTTATACCCACCTTATAGACCGACTTCGTGAATGAGGCGTACTAGCGGTAAGACCGACTTTTCTCTTATACATGTATATATTATTAACTTATAATATTATAAAGTATAAGGGTTGAATTTTAACTTTTAAAATTATAAGGGCTAACTTGGAATTAAAGTATTCATAAGAGAAAACTTTACAAATTCGAAAACTTGAGGGCAAGTTTTGAAGCTATTCAAAACTAATTAATTCCATAACTTATGTATTTAAAGTAGTTTTAATCCAAAAACTCTTCAAGTTCCATAACTTGTGGACAAATTATGGAAGACTTTAAACTAATAAAGAATTAACTTTTTCTTTATTTTATAACTTATGGAATTAATTAAGGTTACATTTATATATATATATATATATATATATATATATATTATTTAATGAAGAGACTCTTGGTCCTCCATAACTTGAGGACAAATTATGGAGTCATAACTCCACTTAATTAGAACTAGACTCTTCATTTTTGTAACCTTTGCCAATTTTATGAGTTTTATGAGACTTAAATGTGATTTTTCATATAACTTGAGGACAAGTTACAAAAACACATTTTAGAATCAACTCTTAGATTAATTTGGATTGAAAACAACTTTTTCACTCAACTTTTCTATTAATCTAAGCAACTCATAAGAACAAGATAATTCAAATCAAACTTTTTCATGTAATTAGTCTAACCTTTAAACTAATACAAAACATGAATCTATTGACAATTATCTTTGAAAATGGATTAGCATGAACATTACCACATTAAAAACAAGTTTATAAGTTCAAAAACAACTTAGGGTAATGTTCCTAGTCCATTTGTAGCCAAAAACCTCGAAGATATGCTGTCTGGGGTCCAACTCGTCGAGTGCATGAACACAACTCGGCGAGTTGGATGCATTTTGCCTTGGACTCGGCGAGTCAGCTGGGCTGACAGCACCAATTTCGATTTTTCAGCTTCTATTGCAGGTATAACAAGAAAACAAGCCTAGGCTCTGATACCACTGTTGGGTTATGAGCATTCTAACACTCCTAAGTGTACATGCAACCCTAAATACCTTGGATCTATGTTTTCTCTATTATACATGCAAATATGAACATCCAAGGTATTATCCTAATCTAGCATACAAAATATCAATATAACAAGATAGAATACATACCTCTTTAATGGTGCTTGTCTTCATGAAGCTTGAGTGCTTAGTGCCCCAAGTGTGACACCTCAAATGGTTCACACAACACCAAATACACTTGGAATAACTTGAGAGAAATTAGAACACTTCATGAAATCGTCTAGCCCTCATACACACACATAGTGTCGATTTATTGAGCCATGGGTTTCTTTTATATGGTGGCTATTAGGGTTACACCATGTAACTCATGACTTTACCCATTCCTTATGCTCCATGGATTTTAACCTCCATGGAGTATCCATGGGTCACCCCATGGACTTAGTCCAACATAAGGAATCTTGGATCACAAGCCCACATATATAAGAATGAATGATTTACATAATCAACCCATATATTTAATTAGTCTCCTTTTGATCACTTAATTAATTCCAAATTAATTCTTGATCAATACTAATTAAATAACCTTATTAATATATTAGAACTTATAATATATTAACAAACCTTAAGTGTTATTTCTCTCATTTTAGTCTATCCAAGTGCATGATGCCATGCAACCCAAATGGACCATGTCGGGTCTGGTCAAGTTTTACCAATTATAGTTATGGACTTAGACATTAATCCAACAATGACATCCCAACCTTGCAGTAGGTTAAGTCCTGGCTTGGGAAGTGCTTTGCTATGAAGGACCTAGGGGAGGCTACCAATATCCTAGGGATAAGAATATTAAGAGAAAGGAGTAGAAGACTAATTGGACTTAGTCAGAATATCTACTTGGATAAGGTGTTGAAAAGGTTCGACATGGAGATTTCCAAGAAAGGAGATTTACCGATCCAAAGCAATACCAAACTGAGTAAGACTCAGAGTCTGAGTACAGAGGCAGAGATAGCTGAGATGAGCCAATTACCGTATGCTTCCTCAGTTGGCTCGATCATGTATGCTATGACTTGTACCCGTCCTGATGTGGCATTTTCTTTGAGCATGGTCAGCAGGTATCAGGGGAACCCTGGCAAGGCTCATTGGACCGCGGTAAAGAACATTCTCAAGTACCTACAGAGGACTAAGGATTGGATCCTTACCTGTCACACCCCAAAACCAAGAATGGCGGAAACGTTCTGGGGCGGAGGACGTCATGTAAAGTATCACAACACAGTAAATGTAAATAAGCAAACAACATCATCCATTTCGTTAAATATGAAATTTTAATACAAGCGTGTTCCGTACAGTTTTAGACACCAAAAATATAATTTAAATCAAAATAGTATGATGAGTCTTGAATGCGCTCCATCTTCTCAAAAGCTAGCATCGGTACCTGACTACTGATGACCTGAGAATACAAGTTATTTTGAAAGAGTTTATCAGCATTAAGCTGGTGAATTCATAAATATTTTAGTGTCGAGGTTTGTTATCAAAACGTTTGAACTTGTTGCAAGTATGAGTTGTAAATGTATGTAAGTGCTTGTAAAAGTTTGAATCTCTCAGAAAAACCTATATTTTCTGTTAAAGTAGCTCTCTACCAAGGCTTAACTGTTTTGTATGCTCGTTTGATGTAAAAGTGTGTAATTTCCCAAGTGTAACTATCATTTAACAAAATATAGTTTGTACATTAAAGTTTAAGTGAGGTTATCACCAAAATGTAATGGGTAAATTATTGTAGTACGGTAGTTTTGTTTTATATGAACTACTGCTGTACTAACTACCTTAAACCGGGTTTATATTAAGGTATCGTGTGATAAATTGCACCATACTATCGACTGGTAACATCGAAAATGTATAGTCGAAAAATAAGGCTCCGTCACCCTTGGCTTCTAAATTCTTGTCCATTCCTCTGAGGGATTCACTTGTCACCTTTTCAGGTTTCATGGCTTCAAGTTGGGCCGCCTGAATTTGATTAGACAAGTGTGAATGGATCGTTATTGACAATGACTTGATTTTGCGACCAGAATATTCCTTCCAACTTAAGGCGTCTGCTACTACGTTTACTTTACCCGGATGATAACGAATATCGCATTCGTAATCACTGAGTAGCTCGACCCACCGTCGTTGTCGCATGTTGAGCTCCTTTTGATCGAAAATGTGTTGTAAACTCTTGTGGTCGGTAAAGATAGTGCTCTTCGTTCCATACAAGTAATGTCTCCAGATCTTCAGAGCAAACACCACTGCTCCTAGTTCAAGATCGTGGGTCGTGTAGTTAACCTCGTGTGTCTTCAACTATCTCGAGGCGTAGGCGATGACCTTACCTCGCTGCATCAGAACACACCCGAGCCCTTGGTTCGATGCATCGTAATAGACTATGAAGTCTTCTATCCCTTCGGGAAGGGATAGTATTGATGCGGTGCAAAAGGCTCGCTTGAGCGTTTGGAACGCTCTCTCTTGTTTCTCTTCCCAGTCAAAGGCCACGCCTTTCTGGGTCAGGGTTGTAAGAGGTTTCGCTATTCGGGAGAAGTTCTGAATGAATCTGCGGTAGTAGCCAGCAAGACCTAGAAATCGACAAATTTCTGTCGGCGTCTTGGGTGCTGACCAATTCTCAATGGCTTTAATTTTGGATGGGTCCACGTGGATTCCCTCTTCGCTTACCACGTGCCCTAAGAATTCGACTCTCCGGATCCAAAATTCACATTTCTTGAACTTCGCATAAAGCTTCTCTTTTCGTAATGTCTCTAGAATTTGTCGCAGGTGATCGCCATACTCTTTCTTACTTCGGGAGTAGATCAGGATGTCATTAATGAAAACGATGACGAACTGATCCAAATAAGGTCGGCATACTCTATTCATCAGATCCATGAAGATTGTGGGCGCATTGGTCAATCCGAATGGCATCACCATGAACTCGTAATGTCCGTAACGAGTTCGGAAGGCTGTCTTCGGCACATCCTCCTCTAGCACTCGTAACTGGTGATATCCGGATCTCAGATCAATCTTAGAAAAATAGTTCGCCCCTTGCAGTTGGTCGAATAGATCATCTATGCGAGGCAGAGGGTAACGATTTTTGGCCGTCAGTTTGTTGAGTTCTCTGTAGTCGATACACATACGGAATGATCTGTCTTTCTTCTTAACGAACAAGACCGGTGCTCCCCAAGGTGAGAAGCTTGGTCTTATGAAGCCATTGCTGAGCAGTTCGTTAAGTTGACCAGAGAGTTCCTGCATCTCAGCCGGTGCTAAACGGTAGGGCGACTTGGCTACTGGGGTAGCTCCTGGAACTAAGTCGATTCTGAACTCGACCTGTCGTTGCGGAGGTAACCCGGGTAGTTCTTTTGGAAAAATGTCGGGGAAGTCGCTCACTATAGGGATGTTCTTTAGTTCTTTCATTTTGAGGCTCTGGTCGACGACGTGAGCAAGGAATGCATGGTATTCCTTACGCAGATACTTCTGTGCTTGAATACTTGATATGATGCGAAGACTTGCACCGGGTTTGTCGTCGTAGACTATAAGAGTTTTGTTAGACGGAAGGTTTAAACGGACTGCTTTCTCATAGCACATGATGTCGGCGCAATGAAGGCTTAACCAATCCATGCCAATGATAACGTCAAAACTTTTTATTAAGACTGGCATGAGGTCGATTGGGAATGAATGGTTATCTAGAGTTAGGGTACAACTTAAGTATATGCTACTCATACTTTCAGTTTTTCCATTAGCCATTTCTAATGTGAATAGTTCTTTGAGTGCGTGCGGTGGTTGATTAAGCATGCGAGTAAATTTATGGTTTACGAAGCTTCGCTCCATTCCACTATCGAATAGAATGCATGCATAGGAGTCATCAAGGAGTAACGTACCAGTCATCACTGTCGGGTCAGCAACTACCTACCCGTGGCCTATCGCTAGTACCCTCCCTGCTTCGCCAGCATTTTTCGCCTTGGGGCAGTCCCCCCTATAGTGGCCTGTTTCGCCACATCCATAGCAGGTCGGGCTCGCACCAGATTCGAGGACTTGGGTGATTGGTCTCGCCGGAGATTTACAGAAACGGACTGTGTGTCCTCTCCTGTGGCAGTTAGAGCACTGCATTTCATGGCAGGGGCCATTGTGGTGGTAGTTGCATTTGTTGCACTTGGGCGAACTTCCAGCATACCCACCCACCGGAGTAGTAGTAGCAGCAGCAGGGGTTATTGCGGCATGTATTGCCACAATTTGCTGCTTTTTGGCAGCCTGTTGCTTCTTCTTTTCATCCTAGAATTTCCGCTTAGTATCAGCGGGTTTGGAGAGTTCTGGGATGGCTAGGGTGGTTGTGGTTGCAGGGGTTTTGACTCCATGGTCAATGAGTCGTTGTGCCAATCGTTTGGCACTGTCGAAGGTAGCAGGGTTTGATGCTAGAACATTCCCCTGATACGGAGGCACAAGCCCCCATATGTATCTTTCGATCTTTTTCCCTTCAGTGGGAACCATATTAGGGCAGAGGGCCACCAGTTCGCTGAATCTGGCGGTGTAAGGGACAATGTTGGTGCCCTTCATGGTCAGGCTCCAAAGCTCCTGCTCTAGTTTCTGAATCTCGCCCCTCGGGCAGTATTCCTCAATCATGAGGTCTTTCATCGTTTCCCATCCTATGTCGTTGGCTATGACAAGAGTTAGAGATTTAACGTGGACGTTCCACCACGTCAGGGCCTTTCCTTCAAAGGTGCATGCGGCATATTTCACTTTGCTCGCAGCAGGGCATGAACATATTTCGAAGACCGCTTCAGTCTTCTCGAACCATTATGAGAGAGCAATGACTATGCCGGTCCCATGAAAGGACTTCGGCTTGCAGTTGGTGAAATCCTTGTAAGAGCACTCTCTCGAGCGCACAGGGGTTTCAACCGGGATTGATTCCACAGGGGTTCCACCTCTGCTGGCATCAGAAGAGTGATACTGAGCCATGGCAGTTGCCACTGCTGCAGCTACGGTACCATTTAGGGCTGCAGTATCGATGATCGGAGGCGGAGGAGGTGGTGGTGCAGGATTATTCCTGGGAGATTTGCGAGGAGGCATCTTTCAGCTATAAGTTTATAAAGGTAAGAAAAATGGTAAGAATCATTTTGTAAGCAACGTGAGAGTGATACATGGACTAACTAACCATAGCCCAACAGTTAAATGAGTGTTTGAAATCACAACAAGAAATATTAGTAGGAAAACACAAGTGTATAGATTTTTCCCACAATTTAGATAGATTTCAATAATACTGGTATTACTGATGTAATAAGTTCAAGAAAAAATCGACCTAACAGTAGGTCTTACATCATACCATATAGAAAAGTTTGACAGTTCTTAGATTCCTAATTAGAGTACTGAAAGTTAGGAATAATTTACAGACAAGTGCTACTGAGAGCACAGATGTTAAAGGCTAATCCTTAACCCTAAAGATAATGATGTACTAGACATCATCTGACGGCGATGAATATTCCTCGGGAGAACCCTAAGGTCTCTCATTTGACGAACCACCTCTTGAAGGTGTTGCTCATGAGCACTTTGACGAGCTCGGAGTTCCATGACTTCAGCTTGAGAGGCAACCAGGTGTTGCTGTAGGGTTTCATTGGTTCTCCGGGTCCATTCCATGTCTTCTTCAAGACAGCGGATGCAGACTGTGTTGACACCTGAGTTGGCATCAATCTTGTAACAGCCCGGAATCTCAAGTATTGTTGAAATTATATTTATGGGGTGTTTTAAGGGGGGACTCGGTGAGTTGGAGCCAGACTCGCCGAGTAGGATCGCAGACCTGGTCGCGGGTTCGCGACTGGACTCGACGAGTCAGATAGGGACTCGGCGAGTCTGCACTGTTTAGCGAAAACCCTAGCCGTTTAGGTTTGGGACGTATATAATGAACTTATAGGTCGTCATTGTCCGTCTTTAGCCTACTGAGAAGAACCCTAATCGGTTGTGTGCATCTGGAGCAAGGATTGAACGCCATTGGTGATCTTGAAGAAGTTATTGTGCAAGGAAGAAAAGGGTTTGGCTAAAGGAACAACAAGGGAATCAAGTTCTGAGGATTGGGGACACAGAGAGTGCATTATTCAGGTAACAATTCGGATTATAATCTGCTATGTTGATGTGTGCATGGATTTAGGGTTTATGGAACCCTTTTGTGACTAGATTGATTGTTATCCTTGTTTCCCCAAACGATTATAACCCTGTATTAGGACCTTTAGAGGTCCAGAATGTCCCATGCCTATGTATTTCGGGAATTAAGAGAGGTTTTGGATTGGAATCCTTATGCCTTAGGTCAAAATGTAAATTATAAGCCTTCGGGTGTAGCAGGAGCACCTAAATGAAGGCCTTACGTGTTGTACCAGCTTAGGAGGACCAAACCTATGAATGGTCGGGACAATACTGATCTCAGGAAGCAGTTTGATCGACTGCATGGCATGGACTCGCCGAGTCAGATGAGCAGACTTGGCGAGTAGCTTGAAGAATGACTGGGACTCGTCGAGTTGTTCCTCAGACTCAGCGAGTGGAGTCGGGGTGGCCCCGTGATTCTTCCAGGAGTAACTCGTCGGGTCAAGGAAGATACTCGACGAGTAGAAGGGAAACCTTAGAGGATTGGAGGACGACTAGACTCGCCGAGTCGCCAGAGTACTCGCCGAGTCCGGTCGAGTTGACCGTGGACCGTTGACCAGAGTTGACCCTTGTGTGATTTCTTAGGGTCAGATAACGTGGAAGATAAAAATATTGATAAGAGATATATGATGTTATAGGGAGCTTGTAGCTCGGCGGATCAAGTACGAGGGATTTCAGGAGTTGCTAACTTTCAGTATCCACGAGGTGAGTCTTCTCACTATATTGTACCCGGAAGGGTTTGACTGTGTGACCGGAAGGTCGGATATGATATGTGATATACGTGCTATATGTGGTAAGATAATTACTATGCGTGCTATGTATGTTTATATGGGTCGGAAGGCAATATGTATGGGCCGGAAGGCAATATGCTACGTGACCGGAAGGTCGGATATGATATGTGATATATGTGCTATATGTGGTAAGTTAATTGTTATATGTGCTGTGTATGTTTTATGGGACGGAAGGCAATATGTTATGGGCCGGAAGGCGAATATGTTACGGGCCAGAAGGCGATTATGTTAAGGGCCGGAAGGCGGGTTGTGTTGTGGACCGGAAGGTCAGGGCCTGGAAAAGCGTATATGCGTAAGCTGTATATTGGGGAACTCACTAAGCTTTGTGCTTACAGTGTTTTGTGTTATGTTGTTTTCAGGTTCTTTCAGTAACACGGGATGGCACCGGCTCGATTGTACACACCAGAGAAAGAGTCAAATTATGGAGGATCCTGGTTTTCTATACAAGTGAAAATGAAACTATGCTTTGTAATTCAATTATGAACGAGATTTTTAACAAGTGTATTAATATTAAAATGATTATTTTAAATGAAAATTTTGCCTTGAAATCTACGGTGTTACAAATCTCCATGACCCGGTCGATGGCTGCTCTACCTTGCTCGACATTACGAGCTATTCTACGGATAATGACAGGCAGGGCTCGGTCAGCAGAGCCACCATTGTTGACGTTGTAAAAGCTTCGGTCCCCAAAGTATGGTAAGGGTTGACCCTGTTCATCACTCCAACGATTCAAGTTGTTTGCCCATAAGGGAGTAGGACCTGGAAAAGCTGGTCGTGGGTTGTTGTTCGGGGGTTGACCTACGAGCGGTAGGTTGTTGACTTCAGGCTTAGAGTCTGATCCATCTGAGAAGCCTTCAGCTTGATGATCACCCAACGGAATTTGGTGTTCATTGTCAAACATTGCTTCGAGCATTCCTATGTTGCCTTCGTTCGGAAAGTACGGGTCGTCGTGATGGAATCCAACCATTTAAATCTACGCGAGAAGAGAGGTATAAAGATATAGTATGTATGTAGTTAATAGTACAAAATACACCTATAGTATTTTAAGTTTAAGTTTCACTGATCTTTTTGTGGCATTGTTGGTAAGTTTTTAGACTTGTTAACACATCACAACTATTCTAGGGCATATGCTAATCACTCCTCGGACCAGCATAGTTGATCAAGCTATGCCATTCCCAGGACTGACCATACATCCCCTAGCTTACCTGTGATATTTAACAATCGTAATACTCTTGTTCTTGTCGTTGTGACACTGGTTTTAGTATGAATGCAGACTAGTATACTTAATTAACTATTTTAGTATTTAAAGTATAGACTCTTGGTCAGAGTGTTTTAATCCCAAATGGTTTTATAGTTTAGTATATCTTTTATGGGTTGATATACTTGCTTCACTATAAACAATGCTCTGATACCAATCTGTCACACCCCAAAACCAAGAATGGCGGAAACGTTCTGGGGCGAAGGAGGTCATGTAAAGTATCACAACACAGTAAATGTAAATAAGAAAACAACATCATCCATTTCGTTAAATATAAAATTTTAATACAAGCGTGTTCCGTACAGTTTTAGACACCAAAAATATAATTTAAATCAAAATAGTATGATGAGTCTTGAATGCGCTCCATCTTCTCAAAAGCTAGCATCGGTACCTGACTACTAATGACCTGAGAATACAAGTTATTTTGAAAGAGTTTATCAGCATTATGCTGGTGAATTCATAAATATTTTAGTGTCGAGGTTTGTTATCAAAACGTTTGAAACTATTGCAAGTATGAGTTGTAAATGTATGTAAGTGCTTGTAAAAGTTTGAATCTCTCAGAAAAACCTATATTTTCTGTTAAAGTAGCCCTCTACCAAGGCTTAACTATTTTGTATGCTCGTTTGATGTAAAAGTGTGTAATTTCCCAAGTGTAACTATCATTTAACAAAATATAGTTTGTACATTAAAGTTTAAGTGAGGTTATCACCAAAATGTAATGGGTAAATTATTGTAGTACGGTAGTTTTGTTTTATATGAACTACTATCAACTGGTAACATCGACAACGTATAGTCGAAAAATAAGGTATGACGTTTGGCACCCGCAGACCTGTCGGTCCCACTGTAGCTAGCAGCGAGGTGTAGGAGAGTCAATCCAGTATAGATCTATACGCAAACTCACGCTCTCCCTCCAAGAGACTCTGGCTACAACTCGGGTCATGTCAATTAAGACATGCTCCCATACAGTGGATCACAATTGTTAACGTATTCGTGTATATGCAATATAATGTTACTTGTTCTAGTATCGTTGTATATGTTCTCTTAGTAATAAGTATTGACTCCTAAATGAACTGACTCGTTGATCTAGAAATTGTAGTAGTTTGATCCCGTGTTACCCCGATGGTAACTTACTAACGAGGTGCTGATAAGTATGAATATGGAAGTATTTTTTATGTCAATACATGTATATATGATATATAACTAATATTGAAACGACCCTCGGATGGTCACCCGAAATTCCACCAGACCACATCCAAATCGAGGAAAAGGAAATAGGACAGGTGGCTTTCCTAATCCCTTTAAACATTATTTATACAGCTATACATAAATGGGCATGCAAATTTATAGGTAGTAAAACAAAGTTTACAATAAAGCATTTGATAAGTAAAAGAGTTTGTAAAACATTTTGAAGTAAAACAGTTTGAACAGTGATAAAATCATTGGTTTCCTAGTTATTAATCACATGTGATTAATGCAATCACATGTGATCGAAGCAATAACTATAAGTGTTTAACGTGTATTCCCCCCCCCCCCCATAAAGTATTTAAAACATTTAAAAGCATTTCAAAGGTTGAATAAGGGGGTATGAACTCACTTGGAAGTTTGAAGATAGCGAGATCGAAAACCGGGCAGAGTTTCGTCTCGGGAAACGGATTTTTCTTGGGATTCTCGGGAATCTCGGGAGTAAAATCGACTCTCGGGACTTGAGCAAAAAGACCAGAGCTTCGGGTTTGAACGGGCACGGAAATCGAGGCAAGATCGTGAGAGAAAGAGAGAAAATGAACAACTTTTTCGGAAAGGCTTGCATCCCTTTTATAGGGGTGCTGAACCGCCTCCGAACGCGGGGCGTACGGGCGTACGCAGCGCGTACCCGTACGTCATCGCTTATGTATTTCGGATGGAGCGGGTCCGATGGGACTGCGGGTCGGATAGCTTCGCATAGGGCGACGTGGACGATCCGAGGCCGTGCCCTCGAGTACGCGGGGCGTACGAGGGTACGCGGTGCGTACCTCGGCCCTAGGCTGACTCCTCTTCGGATAATACCGAATTTTTAATAAAAAATATATATAAATTATTTATCAAACTTCAAAAATTCATATCTCCTTCATACAAACTCCGTTTTCGACGTTCTTTATATCTCCGCGAAGGTGAGACTACGATCTACAACTTTCGTTTAGATTCCGTTGGCAAATTCCGAAATTATTTTTATTATTTATTAATTAAAATGACGTGATTAAGGAATCTCTTTAAAAATTCATAACTTCTTTATCTGACGTCGGTTTTTGCCAGACTTTTTACCGTTGAAATACCATTGTCGAGACCTTCGATTCTCGTTTAGGTCATTCCGGCCAATTGTCACTCGATCTCTGTTTCGAGTGTTTAGCTGTCTGTTGCTAAGCTGAACTTGGAAAAATCATAACTTCACTATACGAAGTCGGATTTGGGCGTTCTTTTTACGTACGATCATGGTTTAATGATATTTAAACATAGAAGAATTTAAATAGAAACTTTTTGGACATTTTATTATCAAAGTTAATTTTATTAACTCAAAAATGTTTACAATACTTGACCTATTAGGCCATTACAAAGAGTTGAAATATCGGGTTGTCACATTACCCTTGGTGGCTGTGATGACTTGAAAGTATTAGGGTATAATGATGCTGGTTTTCAGACTGATAGGGATAATTTCCGCTCTCAGTCGGGCTGGATCTTTACCTTAAATGGAGGGGCAATTTCTTGGAAGAGTTCCAAGCAGGAGACGGTGGCTAATTCGACTTGTGAATCAGAATATATAGCAGCGAGTGAAGCAGCGAAGGAGGCGATATGGCTAAAGAACTTCATCGGAGACCTTGGAGTTGTACCAGCTATTAAGGAACCTATAGAGATTTTCTGTGACAACAATAGTGCGGTTACCTTAGCCAAGGAACCAAGAGATCATGGTAGATCCCGACACATTGACAGAAAATATCACTTCATAAGACACAAGATTGAATAAGGACTCCTTGTGACAAGGAGGATATCGTCGGATGAGAATCCTGCAGATCCCCTTACGAAGGGACTAACTAGGATTAAGCATTTTCAGCATGCGAGACGCATCGGGCTGAGGGACGATATTAGTTTTACAGATTAGATAGTTTTTCTGAAACTTGTAAAATGTAATCGACGTTTGATGATGAATAAAATTTGTGATTTATTTATGTGTAAAGTGTTACTATCATTGTCAATTATTTACTATTGTTTCAGTTTTGCATGTTTTGACTTCCAGAATAATTAATTTATTCAAACCTCCACAATCGATCATACGTCGGAAGTAGGTATGAATCAAGATTGTCATGAATTGGGTTTGTAGATGCCTTAAAGGTGTTTAGACATGGCAATGGTTGCTGCAACATTCATGAGTACTCATAAGTTATGAGTATTGGTATAAACTCACGCTCACTTGTATCACTTCATGGAATTTATCTCGAGTGATCGTGAGACGATAACATCATATAAATCTTTAAACCTAGAGATATGAGTTGTTACCTATGAGTTGGTTTTGCATTGATTTCACGTAAACGCATCAGTAACTTGATGTTATAAAACGTGCCTTTGTGTACAATTCAATAAGTAGTAGAACAAGCATATCAGTCGAAGTTTGTCTGTTCCTTCTAGAAATAGAAGCGATATCTAGGCCCCTCGATGATTTTTGTGTTGACCCATGTACCATGCCTGGTCAGAACTAAACCGATGTGTTCAGTGAAGTTCTTCGTCAAACAAATCGGAAAATCGAGAAACAACTGCTAGACAAAAAGCAAGACATAGTTCCATGTGTTTGTCCAGCTGATATCATGAGAACAGAGGATTATGTGATCACTTATCTAAAATGGCGCTTCATAGTTCGACAGAGTCTTCATTGTTCGAGGGAGTTTTCGAGAGCTATGATTGCTGGTTGGTTCCTGAAGTTATAGGCAAATATAGTTATTACACTTATCCAAGTGGGAGTCTGTTGGATAAGGTGTCTAAGTCCATAACTTATTTGGTATATACTTGACCCGACCGGCATGGTCCATTTGGGTTGCATCTCATCCAAACTATTATGGATAATTTTATGAGAGTTATACACATATGTTTATTAATATATTATGGGTTATAATATATTAATATGAAGTTACGCTATTTAATTAGTTTTAGTCTTAAATTAATTATGAATTAATTTAGAGATTAAAAGGAATACTAATTAGATTATGGGCTATTTGTTTTATATAGTGTGGGCTAATACTCATTTGTTAATGGGCTAGGCTTATGTGGAAGTCAATGGATGATCCATGGAGCTTTTAACCCATGGATCCTTGGAAAAGGAAAAGACATGGGTTATTAGGGTTTCACCCTAACCATGCACACTATATAAGCATGCTTATGGAGCATGAAATGAAGCCTAAGAAAAAACTAGTGAACTAGTGTGTGTGTGCATGTGTGGCCGATTTTATACAAGGTGTATACTCTCTCAAAGTTTTCCAAGAGTTTGTGGTGTTTGTGATTCCATTTGAGGCATTCACACTATTGGTGCTTGGCCCTCAAACTCCTTAGAACCAAACTCACCAAAAGGTATGTAATCTCTTCTAACTCTTTTATGTTGAAATGTTCCCCATGCCATGTTAGATAGGTTATAAACCTTGGAAAATTATTATTTTGCATGTATTTAGACAAACATAGATCCAAGGTTTATTAGGGTTGCATGCACACTTAGAAAGTGTTAGATGTAGTCATAGTGATTAGTGAGTGAGATATTTATAAAGTTCCACACTAGATCCCTTTTTGTACTCATTTACTGTGATCGAATATATCTTTTAGCACCCAAATCACCATGTTCGATTGTGCAAACATTAATTCCGCATGTAAAACCATGTTCTTTTTTCACTACAATTGGTATCAGAGCGGGTCTTCAAGATGAAGGTGATTTTTGAAGAACGATTCTCGGTTTGGCAAATTTTATCGCAATTTGACTAATTTTGATGAGTCTCTCTCTATGATCTCTCTTAATCCCATTGAATCATGTGTTGCATTCTTGAATGTTTGATCACTTTGACTTATTGGATCAATTTCGTTTCAATCCTCATTGCTATGATCTAACATGTTTTCTTGAATTGATCAAGATCAAATTATATTCAAAATCATGTTCGAAATTGATCATTGTGAGCCAATTACTTGATCCAGATCATGTTCAAAAATTGAATCTAAGAAGTTTACAAGTCCATTTGATCCAAATTATAATATAATCTGTTACTGTTCATGTATGTTGGGCCCAAAAATATTTGATCCGAAAATCATGAGCCCAAGCATCTTATCTAAACATTTTGATCATTTACTGTTCACTAGCCCAAAGTCTTCTACTATCATTGTTCACGATTATCTCAATCTATCGTTTCACTTTGTATTCATTGTTCCTGTTATTGTTTCAAATCGTTTTTTTTTCACTTGATGTTATCGATTCAAAGTGATATTTCGTTGATTTGATCGATCCTAGAATTAGTTTAATATCGACTTCAAATATCATATTCTACTCATATTCTTGATTACAACCTATTGGGATTGGATGAAATTAGAATCGGAGTGTTTGTTGATCATTATACAAGAACGATAATGTCAAACAGGATTGGAATGAATGTTTGATGATTGATGCAATTCTTGATTTAGACTAAAAGCAAAAGTCAAACTAAAAGTCAAATATCAAGTTCTTGATAAATAAAACACGACTTTGATGATTTGACTGGATTCGTTAATTTTTTGATACTATCGGTGTCGAAAATAACTATTTAGATGTCAAATGAGTTTTGAAATGGGGAGATTGAATGGGATTCGATGTGGATTTAGAGTTCATACAGATATTTGATATGCTTGGGTTAGGTATAGAAGTCAAAATCATTCGCTTGTTTGATCGACAATTGAATTTTCGATTTTGGACAAGGATTTGCAATTGTCAGGTGGATGAAGTGTTTGGAAGAATGATCGAAAATTGATTGTTGATGTCGAAATCAGATTTTTGGATTTTATTTGTTGGGTTCGTGAATTGAAGATTTCGAAAGAATCGTTTTACTGGATTCGAAGAAATGGTAATTGGAAGTCGAATGGTATTTGGGAATTATACAAACGAATCAAATGGTGAGGTTGTAATCGAATGATTTGAATGATTCGAACAATTAAGTGGGAAACTGGAATGAGATTCGAATGAAAAGAAATTAACTGGACATGACTAAGTTTATTAAACAACTATTAAAGCACAATCTAAGGTTCACCAAGGATTGGTTGCTTGTGAGTAGTTGGAAGTATATTATTGGATGGACCATATTGACATTATTATTATTAGATATGATTGTATTAATAATAAGTTGTCATATGACAAATATAGAACTGTTTCCATATTGGGAGTTGGACGTTAAGAATCTATATATTTAGATTAGAAACTTTTATGCAAAAAGGATGTTCAAAGGTATGTACTTTGAATATGACACTTCGTATCTATGGAATTGTCTTGCAACAATTTCGAATATAGGACTTTGTAACTTCATTTGCAAAGTCTTTGTGACCTTGGCGCTATGACATTACGAAACGATCGTTGCATAAAATGTTAGAATCTAGCATATTCTATAAGTACCAAGAGTTTGGTATTCTTACACTTGTGGTAAGGATTGGGAGTTGTGAAATGAGTATGATTAAAAATGTGTTCAAGTAATCTATTTCACAAAGTTAGTACCATAGGAAAACATAGTGTGCATGCTAATAGCATGGGATAATTGTAGTTATGATTCATGTAATAAGTTGATTACCCAAAACAACAAATAATGAGTAATCAATATGGTGATAAATAAAAGGTGTTTTATTTATACTCAAAAGTTTAGGGCCATATAGGATTAGTATTATTCTTGTGTTTCACTTTGCATGTTTTGACTTCCTGAATAATTAAATTGTTTCAGAATAATCAAATTATTTGAACGTTCCACAATCGCTCGTACTTTGGAAGTAGGTATGAAAGAAGATTGTCGTGAATTAGTTTGTAGATTGACTAAAGTGTATTAGACATATCAAAGGTTTTTTGCAACGTTCATGAGTGCTTATGAACATGATTTTAGCGTTGGATTAAACCCACGCTCACTTGGATCGCTTCATGGATTTTATCACGAGCGATTGGTGAGACGATAATATCTTATATTCTTGAAACCGAGATGTGTGAGTTGTATTCTGCAAGTTGATTGCACATTGATAATAAGCAAACACACCAGTAACTTGGTATTATAAAACATATTGTTGTGTGTGATTTGATGAGTAGGTACAAGCGAGCACTGAGTCAAGGTTTATCCGTTCCTTTTACCCAAAGTGAGATAAAAGCGATATCTGTGGGCTCTTCGATGATTTAGTGATGAAAAATGCAAGTGGTCGTCCGGGCCAGGACTAATTTGATTTGATCAATTAGTCAGTTTTCATGAATCGGAAATCGGGAAACAACACAGACTGAGAGAATGATTTCAATCCATGTCTCACGTCTATACGATATCTAGAATAGAGGAATATATGATCCTTTATCTAAAGGACAGGTTACTGATAAGATCAGATTTCGACAGCGTCTTTGAGAGCTATGATTGCTAATCGGATTGTACTTGCATTTATGGTTACTAGACTTATCCAAGTAGGAGACTATTGGATTAAGTGTCTAAGCCTGTAACCATATTTGGTAAGTACTAGACCCGATTGTGAATGGTCCTTTTGGGTTGCCTTCACCAAAGCAACTTGACTGGAGAAATAATAGAGAAAGAGGTTATTATGGTTTATTAATATATTACATGAATAATATATTAAAGGAGAAATTATATTTATTTAGTTAACATTGGTCAAGAATTAATTAAGAATTAATTTTGTGATTAAAAGAAGTTAACTAAACTAGGGGGCTGAACAGTAATTAAGTGATAGTTGCAAAGTAGGGCAATGGATGCTCTATAGGATAGGGTGGACGAATACAAGGGGATAAGGCCTTAGAATTCATCCATGATAAGGTTTCTAGGGTTATCCTTTGGACTGCTTGGTGGGCAAGCAACCAGATAAGGATAAGGACTGAAACTCTAATCCCTACACCTATATAAACACCCCTTGGCATATGAAATTCGTCCATGACTTGATCCCAGGGTTCCTAGAGCTGAATTTCATACCTCCCCTCTCTTTCTCTCTTGCCTCTCCATTTGCTCTTGGTGTTTGTGAGCCATTAGAGGTACTACACTTATGGTACTTGCTTTCAAAGACAAGAAGATTCAAGAAACAAGTTGTTATTACAACATAACCACAAGAGGTATGTATTTCATCCTTCTTTGTGATTTTTGAAATTACTAGAAGCATGCAAGGTTTCTTTATGTGTTCATAATGTTGTATAGCTAATAGTGATAACATAGATCCAAATCTAGGGTTGCATGCACACATAGGATTGTTTGTGTAAAACCCATAAGATCTTCGTCAAAAAACATCCCTTGCTGCGTTTTTGCTTCCCTCGGACCTGATTTCCTTCCCTCTCGTTCACAGATCGCTACCAGAGTAGCCCTTGTTGTGTTTGTGCCCCCGTCCTTCTTTGATTTTGCCAAAATCACCTCACCGGAGGTGGGGTGTTTACTCTGTGAACGACAAGAGGCAACAAACTCTTGTTTTGCTCATCTTTTCGATCTATTGCCACCACCGAGCCACCTGTTGCTGAGGTCGATCTCCTCCTTCTTCGAACCAATTAGGCAGTGGAGGTGCATCACCCTGTAAACTTTTTTTCATTCCTCAACCAATAACAATCTTCCGTTCATTTCTCTCTCATCTCGGTAATGAGTTAGCGAAAGAAGCTTAGTGAGCCTCCTAGTGAGCGCTAGGAGGCGGTGTTCTCCTCCTCTTAGAAACCCTAGTGAGCCGGTAGCGAACATCCACTCCCTTTAGTCTTATATTGCATGTTTTGTTAATGTATAAGTAGGCGAATAAATCATGTTGATGTGGATGTTTATCTGTCATTGTTATAATCTTATTATATTAAAAGGAAAATGACTTATCAGGGTAATCATCTTTATAGTTGTGTTCACATTTAGGTAACTACTTTATTTTTTTACACATTTGACCATTTAACTTGTTATATGTGGTCACATATTATCATTGTCATCGGTTATAACAGGTGACAATGGTAATATATGAACAAATAAACAAGTTAAATGCTTAAATGTGTACAAAAAAAAAAAAGTTGTCAAAATGTGAACAAAACGAAAAGTTAATTATCCTGATAAGGGATTTTCCCCACTTTTAATAGCGATTTTATTTTTCATATTTGTTTGTAGTATTTTTTTTCAAACATTACTTTTAAAATATTCATAATTTCCTAAATATTAATTAAATATTGATCGATTTTAAACTTTAATTTTTTTAAATAATAAATATGTTTTTGTTTTGTGAAATATTTTATATAGCCTCTTATAATTTTTTTTCTTTTGTTTTTAAGCATATACAATATTTTTAAAGTCAATAGTATCTAAAAATAAAACAAAATAATTTAAATATGTAACAACAAATATGGAGGGTCTTTTAAAAAAATAAAAAGAAAATCTTACTTAGGAAATAAAAAACAATATATATATATATATATATATATATATATATATATATATATATATATATATACATATATGTATATATATATATATATATATATATATATATATAAACTTTTAATTTTTTAATACAACGTTTTAAACTAATATTTAACGAAAGTATTTTGAAATGTTATAAAAATATATTAAATTGTCATACACAATCTGTGAAACACTTTTAAAATGTTGTAAAAATAAATTTTGAAATAAATGTATGAAAATTATAAAAAGCGATTGTATGAAAATGTAAAAAAAAATGTTAAAAACTTGTAAGAAAATTTTAAAACATTATAAAATATTTGGTTTTAAAGCACTTGTATTAAAACTATATAAAAGTATAAAAAAGTTTTAAAGAAAATTCTAAGTAAAGTTTAAAACACTATATTAGAAAAACCTATAGGAAAAAAATATCATAAAAATGTTGTAAGAAATTATAAAATATCTTAAGAAATTTGAAAAGAAAATTGTTCACATTTAGAAAACTTTTTTTTTTGTACACATTTGACAATTTAATTTGTAAAATGTGTTCACATATTACCATTGTCACCTGCTATAGTAGGTAGTAATAGTAATATGTAAACACATTTAACAAGTTAAATAATCAAATGTGTACAAAAAAATAAAGTTACCTAAACACGAACAAGAAGAAAAAGTAATTACCCTCGCAATTCATTTTCCTTATATTAAATGCAGATTTTTTGAAATAGCATTCTTTTTAGTCAAAAACTCTTACTATGAATTTTGTAACGTCCTGGAAACAATAATAATTTTTTTTTTCATTTTAAAGTCTATCAAATCATCCATTAATTGTTTAAAATCAACACCATGTCATAATATTCAAAACATCATTGTACAATTATTTAAAATGCGGAAATCATGAGGGAATGATGTTGTATCATCACGTCGGGCCCTTCCTTTTCGAACCTGCATTACTTGAAGCCATAAACATAAATTGTAAGTACAAAGCTTAGTGAGTTTTCCAAAGTACCACATACCAATCATACAACCGGTCTTAACTCTGGGGTATAATCCAACCCAATATACACATATTGGCCCCTCCCTGGGGCATATTTCAACTTGATCAATACATATGGGCCCTACTCTGGGGCCTCGCCCTGGGGTATCTTTCAACCCAATAATACAATAGTAGGCCCCGCCCTAGGTCTATTTAAACCCGAACATACTATAGTCGACCCCGCTTTGGGGTGTATTTCAACCCAGCATACAAACATATATAAACCATATAGCAACTATCATCCTAAGTAATACAATAATGGACCGACATTAGTGCCTTCGACCCATGGATAAGAAGACTCACCTCCAAAGAAGATAATTGTGTCACACACTCGAGTTGCGGCTAATACGGCTCCTCACACTAGAGATATCCCAAATAAAATATCCCTAATTAATAATTTCGGTCTTTATTCCATAATATATATGGTCCAACCAACCCCGTATCCAAAATAGGGGCACATAGGTCATTTTCCCTTTCGATTCAATCCAATCCTGAAAAGCCCAACACTAACGATCCAAGGCCCAAAAGAATGGCACAACGTTGGAACCGGGTCGTACGCCCCGCGTAAACGTCCGATGCGAAAAGGGGATAGGGGTCGAGGTGTAGTACGTGCAGCATACTGGATATTACACCTAGTGTACGCACCCTAGTGCTACATTCCAGTTATGGTCTTAATACCTTATGACCTTACGTCCAAACTTCATAAATGAGCTTATTAAAACCTCTAAGGCCATAAAGGTGCAAACTTTATGCCTTTGCATGGCTACAAGAAGCCCAACACTAAGAACCTAACTTACTCAATCATTTTCTATACCATAATTCTTGCATGGGGACAAACCAAGATCCAAGATTGCATTTTTATGACTTAAAATAACCTAAAATGTCTAAAATGACAACTTATAGGCTTTGGAGTACCTCATACGCAAAAACACCTATGTTTTGGGACAAAAGGGTAGAAAATCTAAGCTTAACCAAGATCTAGAGAAACATGAGCCAAGGTTGGGGATTTATACCTCCAAATGGTGCACAATGAAGAGTAAATGTTAGATCCAAGGTACTGAGAACAAAGCCACTTCCTTGATGATCTTCCTTCACAAACAAGAATGCCCACAATTCACTCAAAATCTCAAAATGCTCAAAATAGGTTAGGGTTTGCAAGAAGGGTCGATTTTAGGGATGGAGGTTGATAAGAGGAAGGGTTTTGGAGCTATAATGGTGCTTATATAGTGCAAAAACCCTTAATATTAGATTTTGGTCCAAATTGCTTACGTCATGCGTACCAGTGTACCCTCAGCGTACACGCACGAGACTAGGTACGCTCAACGTACCCATGTTGCATCAAATTTACGAAAATGCCATAAAGAGCCAATTTGCATAATAATCACTTAATAAGGGGATAAATGGTAAATACTTGGAAGAACAAGATGTTACAACTCTCCCCCACTTGAACTAGACTTCTTCCTCGAAGTCCGATGTCGCGAATAAATCAGGGTAGTGCTCTCGCTCCTACGTCCATTCGGAACCTTTACGATGCTGCCACTAGACCTTAACCAGAGACATTTCTTGGTTATGTAGTGCCTTTGTCTTCCGATCCAAAATCGCCACCAGTCTCTCCACATAAATCAGGTGATCAGCAACATGTATGTCATCAAGAGGAACAACTGCAGACTCATTGGCCACACACTTCCAAAGATGAGACACATGAAAGGTGTTATGGATCTGGCAAAGCTCATCTGGAAAATTTAGCCGATATGCAATCTTGCCAACTCGGGCTGATATCCTGAAAGGACCAATGCATCTAGGGCACAGCTTGCCCCGCTGTTGGGGTGCAAAGTTCTTCATGTATGACTTTGTAGATGGTTTGACTTTTGTAGACCCACTTGCATGTGGTGCATTAGCCTTATGACTACTGAGTATTTGAGAGTGAGAGAGAGACATGTAAGCACCTCTATATAAGGTGGGTTCTTACCACTTGTAGATGTGTCCTTGAGAGATGTAGTCATAGTGATTAGTGAGTGAGATATTTATAAAGTTCTACACTAGATCCCTTTTTGTACTCATTTACTGTGATCGAATATATCTTTTAGCACCCAAATCACCATGTTCGATTGTGCAAACATTAATTTCGCATGTCAAACCATGTTCTTTTTTCACTACAATTGGTATCAGAGCGGGTCTTCAAGATGAAGGTGATTTTTGAAGAACGATTCTCGGTTTGGCAAATTTTATCGCAATTTGACTAATTTTGATGAGTCTCTCTCTATGATCTCTCTTAATCCCATTGAATCATGTGTTGCGTTCTTGAATGTTTGATCACTTTGACTTATTGGATCAATTTCGTTTCAATCCTCATTGCTATGATCTAACATGTTTTCTTGAATTGATCAAGATCAAATTATATTCAAAATCATGTTCGAAATTGATCATTGTGAGCCAATTACTTGATCCAGATCATGTTCAAAAATTGAATCTAAGAAGTTTACAAGTCCATTTGATCCAAATTATAATATAATCTGTTACTGTTCATGTATGTTGGGCCCAAAAATATTTGATCCGAAAATCATGAGCCCAAGCATCTTATCTAAACATTTTGATCATTTACTGTTCACTAGCCCAAAGTCTTCTACTATCATTGTTCACGATTATCTCAATCTATCGTTTCACTTTGTATTCATTGTTCCTGTTATTGTTTCAAATCGTTTTTTTTTCACTTGATGTTATCGATTCAAAGTGATATTTCGTTGATTTGATCGATCCTAGAATTAGTTTAATATCGACTTCAAATATCATATTCTACTCATATTCTTGATTACAACCTATTGGGATTGGATGAAATTAGAATCGGAGTGTTTGTTGATCATTATACAAGAACGATAATGTCAAACAGGATTGGAATGAATGATTGATGATTGATGCAATTCTTGATTTAGACTAAAAGCAAAAGTCAAACTAAAAGTCAAATATCAAGTTCTTGATAAATAAAACACGACTTTGATGATTTGACTGGATTCGTTAATTTTTTGATACTATCGGTGTCGAAAATAACTATTTAGATGTCAAATGAGTTTTGAAATGGGGAGATTGAATGGGATTCGATGTGGATTTAGAGTTCATACAGATATTTGATATGCTTGGGTTAGGTATAGAAGTCAAAATCATTCGCTTGTTTGATCGACAATTGAATTTTCGATTTTGGACAAGGATTTGCAATTGTCAGGTGGATGAAGTGTTTGGAAGAATGATCGAAAATTGATTGTTGATGTCGAAATCAGATTTTTGGATTTTATTTGTTGGGTTCGTGAATTGAAGATTTCGAAAGAATCGTTTTACTGGATTCGAAGAAATGGTAATTGGAAGTCGAATGCTATTTGGGAATTATACAAACGAATCAAATGGTGAGGTTGTAATCGAATGATTTGAATGATTCGAACAATTAAGTGGGAAACTGGAATGAGATTCGAATGAAAAGAAATTAACTGGGAAGATGATTTGGATTCGAAGATTTTTGATGTTTTAATGTTGATAATGAACCTCTGACTTTAAGAACGAAGGGTGGTTTTGGTTTTGAACAAAGATGACTGTGTTGGAATGATCGAAGGTGTTTTTTATTTTGAACGAAGGGTTGTTTGGAATATGTACGAAGGGGGTGTATTGGTTTTTTAAGAAGGGATGTCTGTTTGGGAAATATACTGAAGGGTATTAATGTATTAAACGAATGTTTGCAATTTCATATATATGGCATAAAAGTGAAATGTTGCAAAACTGGTCCCTAATCTTATGAAAGTTTAACATTTTTGAATGTTACCCTTCGTATGATAGCTGAACATTTCGTATGATTGGATCAAATGAAAAAGTTTCGAATTCAGCCCCTGTACCTTCGAATATTTGACACTTTGAAAATTAACCCAAGTTTCGTATGTTTGACACTTTTCACCCAAATTCGAAAATTTTTGAAGCTTCGTATGTTTGGGGTGATTCTTCGTATGATTTGAGAACAAAGAGCAACATTGTCAAAAATGGTCCCTGAGGCTTCGAATATTTGGCAGTTCGTACCCAAATTCGAAAAAGGACTATTTTTGTTGAAAATTAAAGAAAGTGCATTTCAGGCCGCTACAGTTTGTGCAAATTGGCGCTTTCTACCCAGCTTTGGAAAAAGGGGAGAGTTTTGCATATTTTGCTGTTTTGGACGCACTGGGTCACTGCAGAATTTTGAAATTGACAATTTCTACCCATTTTTGAGAAATTTTTTCAAAGGCAATCCGTGAACGAAGCTAAAAATTGAATATTTTTTGTGTTTTCCGGATTGAAGAACAAAGTTTATGCCACATGTTAAGGGGGAGTTTTGAGACGAAATATTCCAAATAAAGCACATTCTTTTTCCTTGGAGGTTTTATAATCAAATTTCGACTATAAAAAGAGGGATAAATTTATATGGAAATTCGAACTTGAATTTTTCATATTACGCGGATTTGAAGACCGAAGTGATCTTAAAGTTTTGAAGCCTATGAGATGATGAAATTGGGAGTTCGGAAATGATGTATTCGAAATGGGTTTGGATTTATTGAAGACTTTTGGGGTGTGCTTTATGCTCAAATTTTGGTAATCAATTTGGAGTTTAAGAAGCTCGTGATCATTCGTTGATGCTCGGATTGGATGGTCTCACATCCTAGAGCTCAAATTGAAGAATCATGGAAGAATTGAAGATTGAAGTTCGTTTCGATATATGTCACCTTTGAGGCTCGAACCACGTAGTTGCTTGATTTTGGAAGATTTGAAGTGGGTCATCCATTCCTAACTTTGAGGGGAGAATGTTGGGGTGCAAAGTTCTTCATGTATGACTTTGTAGATGGTTTGACTTTTGTAGACCACCTTGCATGTGGTGCATTAGCCTTATAACTAATGAGTATTTGAGAGTGAGAGAGAGACATGTAAGCACCTCTATATAAGGTGGGTTCTTACCACTTGTAGATGTGTCCTTAAGAGATGTAGTCATAGTGATTAGTGAGTGAGATATTTATGAAGTTCTACACTAGATCCCTTTTTGTACTCATTTACTATGATCGAATATATCTTTTAGCACCCAACTCACCATGTTCAATTGTGAAAACATTAATTTCGCATGCCAAACCATGTTCTTTTGTCACTACACCCGCTTCCGAAATCATGACACCTTCAGAAGCACCAAGTCTCCTACCTGAAACTCGAGGTTCGAATGTCGTCAATCTGCATAACTCTTATGTCAGCTTTGTGCTACCCGCAACCTTTCACGCACGTGCTGAATCAGCTCAGTGGTATTGAGTACAACCTCATTAGTCCCCATAACCCAATGCCCGACCTCCCCTCCCCCCCTTAGCAAACCGGGGTCCTCCACCTCCTTCCATACAACGTCTCAAATGGCAGTCGGTCAATACTAGAGCGATAACTGTTGTTGTAGGAGAACTTAGTCAGTGGAAGATAAGGATCCCAACCCCCTCCAAAATCTAGCACACAAGCCTAGAGCATATCCTCGAGCGTCTGAATCGTCCTCTCGCTTTGTCCGTCAATCTGGGGATGGTATGTTGTTGTGAAATGTAGTTGAATACCCAAATCCTCATGAAACTTCCTCCAAAACCTGGAGGTGAAACGAACATCCCAGTCCGAAAAGTCACATTCTTCTTTGTTAAACGATTCAAAGGCACGACAATCATGGGGAAATCCTGGATGAATCTTTGATAATACCCTGTGAGACCTAGGAAACTCTGAATCTTAGATGCGGTCGTCGAAACCTCCCATAGCATCACATCCTCGATCTTGGTCGGGTTAACCAAGATACCCTTCTGGTTAACGATGAGCCTCAGGAACTGCACCTCGCGCAACTAGAACTTACATTTGGAGAATTTGGCATAAAGCCTCTTCCTCCTCAGGGTCTCCAACACCTCTCGAAAATGTTCCTCATGTTGCTCCTTTGTCTTGTGTAGGGTTTCAAAGCACTCCATGGATGATGGCAATGGGCCCCTTGATGAAGTGTAGGTTAAAAGCCCAAGACATGTCTTTTTCCCTATAAATTGTCATGTATTATTCATTATTAGGGTTAAGAGTGAGGCAAAACGTAGCCACCACATGAGGTTTCTTATGTAGTGTTAGATTCTTTAGTCTATGCTAAAAGTGTAATTTATTCCTCTTGTTTGAATAAAAACGAGTGATCATTCAACATAATCTTCTTTATTTGTGTTTGTTCTTATTTTCCGCATCTTGTTCATCAAATCTCAATTAGGGTTTTAATCTAAATAAGTGGTATCAGAGCTTGAAGCGAATATGTGTTCATGTGTTGCACTTTGAACGAAAGGGCTTGAAGCGAATGTAGAGTGAGAACAATAAGCGAACCTGTAAGTGGATTCGCCTTGGGGTAATGCTGATGAATTAGGACCTAACCTGGAACAACGAATCTGTGTTCAGGTGTATAATTTCATGAGCTAGGTATAAACCTTCGCATTGATATCAATGTTCGTGCTCGCCTGTAACAATTCGTTTATAACCATCGTTCCAATTGTGTCCTTTTATTCAGACGTCTTGGGGAAGAAAATATTCAAGTTACATATTTTGTCCCTACAACTTCAACGATTTGGCGGTTCTGATCCTTATATTTTTTGTGACTTGGCACTTTTGGATTATATTCAGAAATTGTTACATGAAGGGGGAAATTCATGCAAAGTTACATTTTCAGTCCCACAATTTCAGCAAAGTGACAATTTCAGCCAATTTTTCGAAAAATTTACAAATTTGAGGGCTGGTGAACAATTTTGAATTTTTTAACGCACATATTTTTTTGTGAATAGAAAAATAAAGATTCCATCAAGTCTTGGCGGTTCGAAAAGTCGTTTTTCGTGATAACGTCAAATTTTCACGACTTTTTTGGATTTTATACTTCATCGTTTATATCATTTTGTCGCGGGGGAGCATAGTAATTTTTATCTATTCAAGATCATTCTCATTACCATTTGAAGGCTTTATAATCATGTTTTTTATTATAAATCGGGGGAGAATTTGGTATGGCCATTCGAAATTGGATTTATGACTTTTCAAAGTTGAAGATTTTTGATAAAGCTTGTGGTAGAATTATGATGGTAGCTTTTACAGTGGAAGTTCTTCATCGAGTTCTGCTAAAGCTTTTACAAAGAAGTATCCTTTACAACGGAAGTTATTTATCGAGCTCTGTTAAGGACTTGTTATATCTCCGACTTCTAGTATTTTTCTCGATCAAGCGGCATTACGAATATTAAAGTTTGGGTTGTTGCATGATATTTTTTTGATGGCTTATATCATTAGCTTATTTGAAGATCATTGTGACTTGGAGGGGGAGCTCTTCAAAGACAAGAAGTGATTTGGTTTCTTTGTTCTGAAATAGGTTTTTATTGCGGGTTTGGTTTTCATGAAGACTTTTTTGGGATTACATTCGAAAATGAAGTTTAAAGACATTACTTCAGTGCTTGATTTATATATCCTAGAGCCCGTGTTTGAAGACAATTGAAGAATCAAGACTCGTGGATTGCTTCATCTATTCCTCGTTGCAAGTTCTTTTTATTCGCTAGATGCTTGTTTTGGAAGTTAAAGCATTGTCATCCATTCCATACTTTGAGGGGGAGATTGTAGGGTTTCAAAGCACTCCATGGATGATGGCAATGGGCCCCTTGATGAAGTGTAGGTTAAAATCCCAAGACTTGTCTTTTTCCTTATAAATTGTCATGTATTATTCGTTATTAGGGTTAATAGTGAGGCAAAATGTAACCGCCACGTGAGGTTTCTTGTTGGGTCAAAATATGGTTTATACTTTGCTTTTCTAGGAAATTATATTTTTCTATAATATTTTCTGGAGTTTACGGCCCATGTTTACGGTTGAGTTTACGTCCGTAAGGTATTTACGGCCGTAAACCCATTTACAGCCCATGTTATACGGCCCATACTCTCCATGTATATATATAGGTGTTAGGGTGAGGAGTATAGATAGATGAACCCTAAGGAGTTTACGGCCAGAGAGAAAGGAACGTTCGTGTGGGTGAATCTTGTGTAAGGAACTTAATTCATATTATCAATACATTCAAGATTCATATTATTCTTCTTCTCCTTCTCTTCTATTTGATATGACATCATCCGTTTGATTGGGATTCCGCACCATCAAACGGATCTGACTGATACACGAGCAGATTAGGGACTTACATTTCTTATGTAGTGTTAGATTCTTTAGTATATGCTGAAAGTGTAATTTGTGACAACCCGAAATTTCCATTATGTACAAACTATATCACTTCAATAGAAGTTATAGCAGTCGCAGTTAATTTTCAGACTTTTCGCGTAAGTTTGAGTAATTCAGGGTTTACACTTCAGGAAATATCATGAGAGTGGGTGCACTAGGGTTTTGTGCAACACTGTTATTCCAACACTCTATTATATTAGAGATTATTTCAGGAATAAAAATATTTTCTACCAAAAATATCTCAGGACTATAAATAGAATTCTGAAACAAATTCATTCATTATTCACATTTCCAACTAGAGAAAAGCCATTTTCTCTCTGACGGATCTTCGGGTTTTTATCCCAAAATGTGAGTAACTCTTTCTAGTAGTGTTAGAAAGATTTATATGTGTTAATAACATGATTTAGAAGGCTAAATCACTAGACTTAGGAGTTTACTCCCCAAGGTGCTCTTGGGCGGTAAACTCCCAAAATGAAGCCTAGACCGACCCGTGGGTTATGCTACTGCCTTAGACTCATTTATATGTGTATTAGGGATATGAAATCAAGCAAAGATCACCCAAGTTTGGGAGTTTACGGCCCAATAATATCATAGGCCGTGAACTCCAAATTCAAGCTCAAAATGGTGCTTTTAGACACCTAAAGTCCTAGACCTTTACAAGGAATTGTTTCCACTTAATTGAAGGACCAAAGCACATCAAAATCACTTATCAAAGTGAGTTTACGGCCAAGGGAATGCTCTTGGGCCGTAAACATGAAAGAATGGCACCAAAGTGTGCCTAGGGTCCTCATTAGCCTTAAACAATTGTCTAGAACATATCCTTCAAATGCAAGAGGCTTGAAAACAACAAAAACACCCTATACTTAGAGTTTACGGCTGTAAAATCTAAGGGTAATGGCCTGAGGGCCGTAAACTCCTAATTGGAGTATTTCTAGACCTTAAACCCTTCCAAGGACTTAACCACCAAGTTGGAGTAATTCTAGGAATCATTTGGGACTTCAAAACACACAAATACCCCATGGTTGGGAGTTTACGGCCGTAAACTCAAGATTTTACAACCTTAAACTCCATGTGTGATGGTATATGGGGAGTAAACTCACATATGGGATCCTTTGGAACCCTAAACACAAGAACCTTGTCCCACAATAGCTTAGATGCAATCCTTAGGGCTTAAAACACTTATATAAAGTGTTTATTATGTCTAGGATGTCTTAGCATTATCAATTAGTGATTTAAGACTAATTGAATGCATATATGTGTGATTATATGTTCATTAGGATCGTAGTGTGTGTACAAGTCCTCGCTTGACACCTAACAATCCTATACCGTCCAGTTCATCCCAATCACCAACTACAAGTGAGTTCATACCCCTAATCAATGCTTTAAATGATTTTAAATGCTTTAAGGGGGGGGGGGGGGAATACAAGTAGAAACAAACATGTTATTAAATCATTGATATGTATTTTATAACTGTGTTTGTCATTTAACAGATTTCACATACTACAAAATGTGATGCATAAATTGGTTTTAAATCTTAAAAACACATTGTTATCAAATGTTTCACCTTTGAAATGTATATTAAAAATAACATCAAGTCATTGTTAATTATTGTTCAAAACCCATAAGATGTCTTACAAAACCATTTTTCATTCTTGAAATAAACTATGCATGTACACTTATATTCTTATATATGTATTGATGTTATAGTTTACAACTTTCATTTAGTTTCGCACACACTTGAGTAGTAAGAGTGTATAAACCTATTTGAACAACCAATTACCTTCAGGTAAATTATCATAGGGATAATTTGGAGATATCAAACATAATTCCTATTACAAGGAATCACACAAGAGTCAGTTCATTCATGAGTCTACACTAGTACATTACCTGATACATGAGTACATTTACATTTGATTACCTGATACATGAGTACATATACATATACTTACCTGTTACATGAACACACTTACATGGATACCATACAGGAACACTTTTACATAGGTGCATTATCCTGTTTTCACTTACCTGGATACTTGTACTTAGAACTACGTGGATGATTTATTAGTACTTACTGTGTAAATTATCTGTCCTATCCCGGTACAATGGGATAGCTCGGCGGGACTTACCATTCCGAACCCCACTGATTAGCACCAGTGGTCGATGACCATCTACGGGGGTCTAAGGTTACTACTTATATTAGGTAGATCGATGGGGACTAACCATTCCACCCACCTACTGCTGCTACAGAGGACAATTGGACTATCTTCAGATGTTCATTAAGTTATATCTTTTGCTTATTGCGATGTTGTGTTACTCCTAGTACCCAGCGATGACACTTACATTAATACTTGTTTTGGACAATCTTCGGATGTTCATTAGGTTACATATTTCGCTTAATGCGATGTTGTGTTAGTCCTAGTACCCAGTGACAACACTTACAATAGTACATTTTCCTGTTTACTTTACTTTGTGATACATTCACATAAACGATGAGTTAGACTAAGCACTTTTAGTACTAGTCCATAGAAAGAAAAAACTATCATTTTACAAACAAAACATTCAGGTCATGGTAGAAGACTACATTGTCATAAACAAAACATTCGGGTCTTGGTAGAAGACTACATTGTCATAAACAAAACATTCGGGTCTTGGTAGAAGACTATATCTCAAACTGATAGAAAATAAGGGATTTTCTAGGGTTTTTCATACTTACATCAACATTTTCATTTAAAGGTTTACATGGACTTCATAATAGACTTTCAGTAAGCAAGACAATGACACTTAAATACTTATGAATTCACCAGCTTTCAAGCTGATACTCTCTTTCAAAATAACTTGTATTCTCAGGTCATCAGTAGACAGGTGCGGAGGCCAGGTTTTGAGAAGACGGAGCAGACAAGTCTCGTCTTTTATTTTGATTGTATATTTTTGGTGTCTTACTACAATGAAAGAACACACATGTATTAAAACTTTACTTATAATGCAATGGATGATGTTGTTGCTTGTTTATTATATTACACTGTTGTGATACTGTACATGATGTCCTCCACCCCTGAACGTTTCTGTCGTTCGTGGTTTTGGGGTGTGACATAATTTATTCCTCTTGTTTGAATAAAACGAGTGATCATTCGACATAATCTTCTTTATTTTTGTTTGTTCTTATTTTCCGCATCTTGTTCATCAAATCTCAATTAGGGTGTTAATGTCAACATCTTGGAGTAAACCAAAATATCATCAATGAATACAATCACAAACTGGTCAAACATCGGCATGCAGACTCGGTTCATGTGAGCCATGAACGTTGTTGGTGAGCCCAAATGGAATCGCCATAAAATTGTAATAACTATAACGAGTCATGAAGGATGTTTTCTGTAAATCATCCCTGACCCTCATCTAATGGTTCCCCGATTGCAAATCAATCTTGGAAAACCAAGATTCACCCTGAAGTTGATCAAACAAATCGCCAATCCTCGAAAGTGGGTAACGGTTCTTCACTGTTAACCTATTCAACTCCCAGTAATTAATGCACATTATGTATGTTCCATCCTTCTTTTTCATAAACAGAATCGGTGCTCCCCACTGAGAGCTTCTCGGATGAATAAAACCCTTGTCTAGCAACTCCTGAAACTGTGTAGACAACCTCTGGTGGTGTCAGGCGGTACAGTGCCTTTGCCTATCGGTGTCGCACCAGGAAACAGATCAATCTGAAACTCAACCTGTCACTCGGAAGGCACTCCTGGTAAATCCTCAGGAAACACATCGGGGAAATCCCGAACAATGGGCACCCCACTCAACTTTGTCATGCCCGCAACTCGAGTGTCTGCAACATAAGCTAGGAACCCAAAACAACCCTGCTACAAATATCTCCTAGCCCTCGCTACTAAACAGAGAGCTGACCTATATGAAGCTCTCTCGCCAAGAATAACTAATTCTCCTCTACTTGGGGTTCAAACTCTCACCAACTGCCGCTCGCAATCAATCATGTCCCTATTGGGACATAACCAATCCATCCCGATAATAACCTTCAATCCTCTCAAAGAAATTGGCACCAAATCAATAGAGTACCTCTCACTAAAGAGATTCAGGACACACTCACGATGAACCCTTAAAGCACTCACGGTACGATCATCCGCAATCTCAACCTCGAGTGGAGAATCCAAAGTCTCAGGAGCAAGATAAATCTTCGTGCTAAGTGCAAGAGATACAACAGATCGGGTAGCACCCGAATGAAACAGAACTTGAGCGGTCATACCATTCACCAAAAAGGTCCCTATAAGATCAACATAATCCTAATCATAAACAAGGAAAGAAATAAAAGATAGAGATAAGTCACAAACCAATAACCACATCCAACGCTGCACAGGCCTCATCGGTGGTCAACTGAAATGCCCTGCTCTTCACCACAGGAGCCTCAATCTTGCCCTAGCGGCCATCAGTAATCCTTAATGTGGCTGGTGCAGGCGCCTCCAATGCTCCCCTGACAATATCTGACAATCGACATTTTTATGGTAGTCTGATTGCAATGAAAAAATATCAGAGCACTCCTGGGTAGTCCCTACTCATGCCACCCAACTGGCCACAGCCAAAACATACTGAACCAGACACTCGGCACTCCCCACTGTCAGGCTTGTTGCACTTACCATAGCGGCCACGACCCTGCGAGCCTCTTACACATGAATCGGAAGTCTTGGGCCTCTTAGCCTGGCCCACCGTTATATGTACCTGCTCCGGCTGACCCCACATCTTGGCTAACCTTCTCCTACCAGTCTCGTGCTCGGTCCCTCAGCATGTAGGATGCAAATCCCACATTTTCCCCCTAGGGAAAACATTCGCTCGCTAAGCATTTTCCATGTCAGTGATCCAACGTTGGCTAGCGATGGGGTACTTATCCATAAATAACTCAAGAGCTCCACATGCCTTGAACTCCCAGAATGAGGGAGCTCAAGCTCTTATCTGACCCGCAACAATCTCAACTCGAAATGACTTGAGCCTCTCATCAATCAGCTCCATAATCCCCTCCTTGATGGTACCGAACATCACAGGAGTATCATCTAAGATAGTTCAAGTAACCTCATCCGAAATCAACTCGTGCAGTCTCTCATCAATTGGTTTTGTGCCTACGCCAGAACCCAAACCAAAACCAAAACCAAAACCTCCTCGAGTAATCATCACCATCCTAAAGCTAAAACAAAATATATAAATAATCTGCATATGACTCGAGCAAATTCCACTATAAGTCCTCTTTAGAGTTCCCCATACCTAAAATTGTTTTAGGTATAGATATTGTGCTTCCAGTAGTACGGGCCTGATGCTACCTTTCACACCTACCTGTACTCTCCTTAATAGCAAGCCTAATTCCTCTAAGCACACTAACCATATAACAATCCTATGGTAGACAACATACATATCCTAGACTCTCCTAGGAAGTCTCAATTCCTACCGTTCGCAATACTAAGAACCTCAATCAACACCGTTGGTTGCCTTATGCATGCAAGTTATACACAAACAGAATCAATTAGACTATTAAATGATGACTTTAACCTAGGTCCACAACCAAACAAGGAACAAGAAATGAGGTTAAATCAATCATTCAAGGGCTATATGAACCTAGTCGTATACAACTTTGAAAGCATACACTTAGCAATTAAGTGAGCCGATATCAATTCCAAGTAATATAGCATCAATTTCCCTAGGCTATAAGGCATCACACAAATTAGACAATTTAATTATATGATTCCTGAAGATATCCTTAGCCCTAATCTAGAATGCAATTCTCATATCAAGCATACTACTCACACCACATATGTATAGGTAATCTTGGGAATTCACTTACTTGAGCTCGGGAGATTTCACGCATTGCACCCCCTTTTCTTAGTAAAAATATCTTTAGAAGCTCAATTTCATTTTCTTTTAAATAAAAACTTATCATTTCATCAGTTTGAGTTTTGAAACACCTGAAAATGTACCCAAGTCCATCAAACCATGGCTTTGATACTAACTTATAACGTCCTGAAAACAATAATAATTTTTTTCATTTTAAAGTCTATCAAATCATCCATTAATTGTTCAAAATCAACACCTAGTCATAATATTCAAAACATTATAGTACAATTATTCAAAATGTGGAACATGCTTCTCCAAAACCATACCCAACAAATGAAGGAAAGAATCCAGAAAACCAGGGGAAATTAAAAATCGATCCAGCTTACTAAATTTAGAGCCCCACTTATTACTCCACGTATAACAAGGACCACTAAGAAGATTGAGCCCAATTTGGAAAACTAGGCCATATTTGGGCTTGAGTAATCATTGAGGAATTAGGGCCTTCTAGTGTAGTCAGTTGGGCCTTAGTCTTGGACCAAGTGTAACACTCATAAAATACAGTCCAAAAATTTTGTTTTAAATCATTAAATAAAACCATAGTTATCAACCCATTTCATCAAAACATGAGTCAACCTATTTCAAAATATTATTATCAGAGTATCCAAATCAAAACATTAGAGTAAACATCCCATGCTAAACATCATGGTGTGTGTAATACAGTCATCCCGAGCTCTTCCCTTTGCAACTTGAAGTAAGTAAAACCAAAATTGAAAATTGTAAGCACGATGCTTAGTGAGTTCCCCATACTACCACATACTATACACATAATCACATATCATGGGCCCCCACCCCACCTTCCTCAGGACCCACCCGCATCAGGCCCTATAGCATCGATCCCTGCTCGGTGTACAGATATGTTTATTCCTAGCCCCGCATGTTACTGGGCCTCGCCCACAATACACATACAACTAGTATTATATAATCATGCTAGCGCATAAAGAATCATACACAATACTAATTACTCCAATCCTAAGGCCTCGCCTATCATGGGCCTCGCCCCTGCTCTACTAATGATGAGATATGGAACTCCGTCCACACTTACATAGTGATGAGATATGGGACCCCGCCCACACTCACCTCCCTACCAGGCACATGCAAGTATCATGCAGACAACAAGTATAATCTATAATGCACATAGTGATCAGGTACCACTCGGCATCGAACCGTAGTCCGGAAACACACATATAAACATTCCTTGGGCACCGCCCGGCATCGAACCCTAGTCCGAAAAAGCATACGTATAAACATTTCTCGAGCATAGCCCGACATCGGATCGTAATCTGGAAACATATAAATACCAACACATGCAAGAATCACAAAGACATCAAGCATACAAACATTCCTCGGGCATCGCCCGACATCAGATCGTAATCCGGAATACATATAAGCAATATATATACGAGCCGACATTGGTGCCTTCGACCCGTTCAAATAGGAGGAAACTCACATCGCAAAGTTGAATGCAGAATCTCACGTTAAGGAATCTCTAATGGCTGCTCAAACAACTCCCCGAGCTATCATTACCACAATAACACTTAGTCAAAAACCAATAATCCTTCTTAGGGTAAAATGATCATTTTACCACTGATCTAATTTAGCCCATGCCTAAGGCCCAAAACCATAACATGATAGGCCCAATACTAGGTAGACTTCCCAAGCCCACTAATGGCCCACCAGTGGCCCAATTTTCTAAATTGGGCCCAACCCCAACTCCTTAGGCTCAAAATGGGAAATTCAATCAGATTAGTCCACACATGGCCAAAACAGAAGGCCCGACCCCAAAACCAAGTCCAAGACCAAAATCCCAAAAGTCCTCTAGTGATACAAACGTTGGGCGATCATCACCGGACCATCCATCGGGACACTAGGTCGGAATGCGTGGCATTCCCCATCCTTACGCATAGCGTTCCCTGCCAAAAACCTAAAAAACACATTTATGTCTTAATACTTGAAGTCCAAAGCTCAAATATTCAAAATAGATTCCTATCAGAGTCTTAATCAAGAAAAATCCTTGACTTGTCACCTTTGCATGACCCAAAAGGACCCAAACATGATTTCAATCATTCTAACTCCATAAAGAGGCCAAGATGCAAGCTTTTACCTTGAGACCTTAGTTCAAACTTCTAGATCTGATTCAAAGGGACTTGTTAAGTCATAAAGTTTCTAAATTTATGACTTAACATAGCGCAATGGGACCCAAGTAAAAACCCTAAGTCCCAAACTTCATCAAATGACTTCCAAATCATGCATGGAGAGTTTTTACCTATCAAGATCCAAACTTTATGATTCTATAACCTTAACAAGGACCAAATATGAAGCTCAAATGTTCTAGAGTAACTTCTACTCACATGAACCACCACAAAGGGGCCAAAACCATAACCAAAAACCAACTAACTAGATCTACATGAAAGAGTTGTCAAGGTTGAAACTTTATACCTCTAGAAGATAGATCTAGGTGCACAAAGTTTGGTTCCAAAGCTCCAAGTCAAGCAATGACTCTTCAAGAAGTTCCTTCTTCTTCCTTAAGCACCAAAACACATATAAATCACTTTGAAGCTCAAGAATCACTCAAATGGAGGCTAGGGTTTCGTTCTTAGGGTTAGAGAGGATGGAGACTGAAGAATGGAAGAGGTTTGGGTCCATAATGATGCTTATAAAAAGGACCAACCCCTAAAAACGGGCCATTGAATCTGCCCATCGAATGCACTGCGTTCCATTAGGGACCACCCTATGTTCCCAACATGGTCTGCATCCAATTTCCTTCTTGAAAGCCATGCGTTCCTACCGGTATGCCATGCGTACCCGTTTTGGCCTAAAACCCCTTAAACTTCAAATCGTCATAACTTTTGCATCCCTTATCCATTTTCGACGTTCTTTATATCCAAGAAAAGGTAACGAGAAGCTCTACACTTATATCAACTTTATTTATCCTGAAAACCAACCGAAATAAAATCCAAATTTCATAAAAGGTCCGAACGAACGCCTTTACTGATACCCTTGGGCTCCAAAACACAAATCAAATACCCGGATCATTCAAAAAACTTTATCCACAAACAAATGAGCCCAAACTCAATTATTCAAGGGTTCTATGTCTTCTAATACCCACTCCTTGCTCACCAACCTGCAATGGGAACGATTTGAAACAGTGTGTTACAACTCTCCCCCACTTAAATTAGATTTCGTCCTCAAAACCATTCCTTACAAACACCCATATCAAAACAAACCACCTAAGGAACGCAACTAAAAGTACTAATCATAAAACGACCTTCCCGAGACAACCGAACTCTCACAAAAACTTCCAACTCGAAGAAGAACAAACTCTGGCAGAACTCTTCTTCCCAACAACAACAAATCCAAAACCCATGCGTAAAACCACTTCTTCATTCCCGAACTTGAAGTCTCAAGTTAATCTGACCCCCAGACAGACCATCCACACTGAACCATTACCAAGCCAATTCCACCTTGAATACCAGACTAAACAGAACACTTGCAACCTCTATTATCTCGATGCTACCACTGGGAACAAGGTCACTGACCATAACTAGATGCAGAACACATATACTTGACAAAAAGCACAAATAATCCTTCGAGTAAAGGACTCATCCTTGCAACGGTTAGACTCGGACGAGAGTTGCATAACAAGGTCGAATCAATTACTCTAATATTATTTAATCTAACTGTGAGTGACTTAGCACCTTCGATCAGCAAGCTACTCTACACACAAGAATACTCTCATCACTACTTTTGCCCGAACATCATGCTGCCTCTTATCCGCTTTCCGAATGAACCGAGACCTCCCAGGTCCCAACTTATTTGCCAACTATCTGGAATACCGGATTCCCATCCGGTTGTTGAACCAAAGAACACCCTCTCAGTCATTCCCAGTGATTTCCAAAGAAAACTTCTGCTATCGAAAACTACCCTATCCACATTGCCAGGCTTCATAAACCCAGGAATCTTTGATTCCATACCTCGACCCTACGGTCTCTGCCAGGTCGCGCCAGCATTGCTACAGTCACAAGGGCCTCACCCGCGGGTCTCACTAGAACCATACTATGGAACGGCCTTGCCCATAGGTCTCACCTATCCAGGGCTACACCGGTCCAACTCCACCTCGAATCCTATCATCCTATCATTTCCTGATTCCGATTATGTTGTGGCCTTTCCACGATCCTACGAACTAGCCTACCCGGGCCTAACTTATCTGAATGAACATGTGAACGCTATGGATTATTCCATAGTTTAATAATACTTTTTCACACTATATGGCCACATGAAGAATGATATGGTTGTCTCGCAGCCTTACAACACTTTTCACGTTGTCTCAACCATTGATTACCAATCCAAACACATCCAACGTGGAGCACACACACGAACTAACATCCTAACTGAACTCGCTCCCTGATGGGAATTCCCCAACCAGGTTTCCCAATACAAGCTATCAAGCACTAAGAATACGCGAACCCATTGTTGGGAAGTTTCCCAAACTCCTAACTCACACACTCCTCAATCTAAACAGCCACTTGGGTTGTCTTCCCCCTCCCCCATCGAGAATACGAACTCATCCTTGTTTTGCACCTACTTCTGTTCCTGAATACCTGAACGATTCTCCCCCACTTTGATTCAACTAACATCTTACAGAACACAAGACTGGAAGGATTTCCAAAACTAACCAATATTAAAGTAGTACAGCTCTTGAAGACTAACATAACACTTTCCGAGTTCCAACCACACTTGCTACGGCTACCGTGTCCTGGAAAACCACAATATAAGGAGACGATCTCAAACTACTACTTTAAGTTTCATGGTATGAAAATGGCATATAACCCAAACATAAGTAGAAAATATAACTCCAGGATATACTTACTCCTACCGATGCAAGACAATAGTAATATAATCATAAATAAAAACTGATAGGAAAGCAAAAGATACACACCTGTAACATCGGAAGCTGCTCGCGCCTCCTCTATAGTCAGCTGGAAATACATGCTCCTCACCGTAAGCGCCTCTGCCCAGCCCTGAAGGCAGTCAGTGATCCTCAATATTGCAGGGGCATGTGCCATCACCTGTCCCACTATAGCCAAACTCAGACATTAGGCCTTCTTGTAGTCCCGCTGACTGCAATGAAAGCAGATCAGGTCTGCTCCCTGGGTGGTAGTAGCAGTACAATCCCTGCTATGATGACAAATCTGGCAGCACTTCAAGCAGCCAGAATCACCACCACTGCCACTCCTACATGCACCCTCGTGTGTCCTATCGCACTTCCATAGTGGATATGGTCCTCATGAATCCTCACTCTAGATTCTGATGTCTCGGGCCTCTTGCCCGATCCCGCGGATGCCTGAACCTTGTCTGGCTTCCTCTTCCTATCCACCTCTAAGTCAATCACCCTCTCCCTAGCTTGAGCGATCATATCCTCCAGCATCTTGTAGCTAGACCGGCTCACGAACTACTTGATGTTGCTCCTCAGCATCTCATGGTACCGAGCATTCTTCATCTCCTCGTCAAATAGTGCCCTCTCCTTGAACTTGGCGGTGATCTTAGCCACCGTCTCCGTAGTCTGCTGGAGGTCCTAGAACTCCTGTGTCAGTTGTTACACCTCAATCACCAGTGCAAATTCAGCCCTGAACCTGGCCGAGAAGTCACTCCATGTCATCGCATCAATAACGACATCGTCTCTGATAGCATGTCCAACCTCCTCCCACCAATCACGTGCTTTGTCCTTCAGAAGACAGGAGGCGATTCGGACCTTGTCCTCTTCGGGACACTGGCTAGTACGAAAAGCATTGGCAACATCTGCCAACCACTGACTGCTAACAATGGGGTCCTTATCCTTGTGATAGTATGGAGCTCCACAAGCTCTGAACTCCCGAAATGTCAACGTGCGTGCCCCCTATCATGGCCGCCATCTCAGTGCGGAATGCTCCCAGCCTCTCCTCAAGAATCTCCAAAATGCCTTCCTTGACCATATCGAAGATCACAAGAGTCTGGTCCATAATATTCTGCGTAATCTCAGATGAAATAAACTCCCTCATCTTATCATCGAGATGCCCGGCTCCAGAGCCCGAGCATGATCCCTCACCTACGCCAAAGCTGCCAACTGGTCTAGTGCGTAGCGTCACCATGCTGCGACATAACATAATAACCATTAGAATACTCATCACTACTGAGGGATCACATACACACTACAAGTTTCCTGGTTTTATCTCAGTTCTCCTTGACTTGAGTACGGATCCTCTGCTTTCAGTAGTATGGGCCCATACTACCTTCCATATCTATACATACTTTCCTCAAGAATTGTCTTGACTCCACCAAGTACCTTTCACTATTACTACTTTCCGCTAATCTCATCCTAGGCTTTCCCTAGGGTAATATCTTACCCACTCTTTGCCATCAGTTGCATAAGAAGTCCCTGCTACCTTTCCCTAAGTTGCTCGCGAATACTATTACATATTACTAAGACCAGATAATTCTTCGAATGAGAGGTCTCTCCCTACAACGGTTAGACTCAGACGAGAGCTACAAAATAGGGCTAAACCTAACCTTCTGAAATTATTTAGTCTTCATAATATGTAACTTAACATATTTGTTTACTAGTTAGTAAAAGATAACTAGAACTCCTAAAAGTAAAGCAAGTAGCATTCGAGCATTGAGTAACCAAAACCAAGCATATCCTAATTAGGCCATCATATCACTGACTAATTAGTACTAGCATGCATTTCAATAAGCACATACAGTAGGCATATAAGGCATCCTTCCTAGATCCTTAGCCCTAATCTAGCATGCAGTTCCCATACACATATAGCAGGCATACAAGGCATCCTTCCTAGATCCTTAGCCATAATCTAGCATGCAGATCTCATAATCATATCATATCATAACAAACATGTATGGGTAATTTGGGAGAACTTACTTGAACTCGGTTGATTGCATGCACCACCACCTTTGCTCTTTTTGAAATCCTTTTTATAAAAATGATTTTCTTTTGAAAATTTTCATACCAAGTCCTCAGTTTGTGTTCAGACACACCCGAGAGTGTGTCCGAACCCCTCAAACCAAGGCTCTGATACCAACTTGTAACACTCATAAAATACGGTCCAAAAATTTCGCTTTAAATCATTAAATAAAACCATAGTTATCAAACCATTTCTTCAAAACATGAGTCAAAGTATTTCGAAACATTATTATCAGAGTATCCAAATCAAAACATCAGAGTAAACATCCCATGCTAAACATCATGGTGTGTGCAATACAGTCATCCCGAGCTCTACCCTTTGCAATTGGAAGTACTTGAAACCAAAACTGAAAACTGTAAGCAATAAGCTTAGTGAGTTCCCCATACTACCACATACCATACACATAATCACATATCATGAGCTCCCACTCGGCATCAGGCCCCGCCTGGCATCGAGCCCTACTCGGTATACAGATCTGTTTATTCCAAGCCCCGCATGTCACTGGGCCTCGCCCACTATACACATACAAACAATATCATATAATCATGCTAGCACATAAACAATCATACACAATACTAATTACTCCAGTCCTTAGGCCTCGCCTATCATGGGCCCCGCCCTTGCTCTGCTAATGATGAGATATGGAACCCCGTCCACACTCAGCTAATGATGAGATACGGGACCACGCCCACACTCACCTCCCTACCAGGTACATACAAGCATCACGTAGACAACAGGTATAATCTATCATGCATATAGTCATCGGGTACCACCCGACATCGAACCGTAGTCCGGAAACACACATATAACATTCCTCGGGCACCGCCCAACATTAGACCTTAGTCTAGAAAAGCATACATATAAACATTCCTCGGGCACCTCTCGGCATCATATCGTAATCCAGAAACATACAAATACTGACACATGCAAGAATTACACAGATATCAAGCATACAAACGTTCCTCGGCCATCGCCCAGCATCAGATCGTAATCTGGAAAACATATAAGCATATATATACGAGCTGACATTGGTGCCTTCGACCCGTTCAAACAGGAGGAAACTCACATCGCAAAGTTGAATGTAGAATCTCATGGTAAGGAATCTCTAACGACTGCTCTGACGACTCCCCGAGCTATCATTACCACAGTTACACTTACTCAAAAACCAATAATCCTTTTGAGGGTAAAATGACCATTTTACCCCTGATCTAATTTGGCCCATGTCAAAGGCCCAAAACCATAACATGAAAGGCCCAATACCAGGTAGACTTCCCAAGCCCATTAATGGCCCACCAATGGCCCAATTTTCTAAATTGGGCCCAACCCCAACTCCATAGGCTCAAACTGGGAAATTCAATCAGATTAGCCCACACATAGCCCAAAATAGAACGCCCAACCCCAAAACCAAGTCCAAGACCAAAAGCCCAAAAGTCCTCTGGTGACACGAATGTTGGGTGTTCCCTTATAGAACGTTGTGCGTTCATCACCAGACCGTCCAACGGGACACTAGGCCAGAACGCGCAACGTTTCCCATCCTTACGCGCAGCATTCCCAGCCAGAAACCCAAAAAACCCATTTATGCCTTAATATTTCAAGCCCAAAGCTCAAATCTTCAAAATAGCTTCCTATTAAAGTCTTAATCCAGAAATTCCTTGACTTGGCACCTTTGCATGGCCGAAAAGGACCCAAACATGATTTTAAGCATTCTAACTCCATAAAGAGGCCAAGATGCAAGCTTTTACCTTGAGACCTTAGTCCAAACTTCCAAATCTTATTCAAAGGGACTTCTTAAGTCATAAAGTTTCTAACTTTATGACTTAGCATAACTCAATGGGACCCAAATCAAAAACTAAGTCCCAAACTTCATCAAATGACTTCCAAATCATGCATGGAGGGTTTTTACCTATCAAGATCCAAACTTTATGATTCCATAACCTCAACAAGGACCAAATATGAAGCTCAAAGGTTTTGGAGTAACATATGCTCACAAGAACCACCACAATGGGACCAAAACTATAACCAAAAACCAACTAGCTAGATCTACATGAATGAGTTATCAAGGTTGAAACTTTATACCTATAGAATATAGATCTAGGTGCACAAAGCTTGGATCCAAAAGCTCCAAGTCAAGCAATGACTCTTCAAGAAGTTCCATCTTCTTCCTCAAGCACCAAAACACACATAAATCACTTTGAAGCTCAAGAATCACTCAAATGGAGGCTAGGTTTTCGTTCTTAGGTTTAGAGATGATGGAGGCTGAATAATGGAAGAGGTTTGTGTCCATGATGATGCTTATAAAGGGACCAAACCCTAAAAACGAGCCTTTGAATCGGCCCAACGAACACACTGCATTCCCTTGGGGAATGCCCTACATTCCCAACATGGTCTGCGTCCAATTTCCTTCTTGAATGCCATGCATACCCATTTTGGCCCAAAACCCCTTAAACTTCAAATGGTCATAAGTTTTGCATCCCTTATCTATTTTCGACGTTCATTACATCCACGACAAGGTAACGAGAACCCTACATTTCTATTGACTTTATTTAGCTTGAAAAATAACCAAAATAAAATACAAAATTCATAAAACGTCCGAACCAACGCCTTTACCGATACCCTTGGGTTCCAAAACACAAACCAAATACCTGGATCATCCAAAATACATTATCCACATACAAATGAGCCCAAACTCAATTTTTCAAGGGTTTTGTGTCTGCTAATACCCACTCCTTGTTCACCAACCTGTAATGGGAACGATTTGAAAGAGGGCATTATACCAAGCTAAATAAAAGGGTAAAATGGTCTTTTTATCCTAATTTAGAATGATGGTTAATATTTGGACTCCAATTATTAATGTGATGATATTTTATAGATAACGTGGGGATTTCAGCGGACCATCAGCTAGAGTTTTATTTGTGAGGATGAGTAGTCTTAGGTGAGTCTCCTCACAATGTGTAGCGGGTCGAAGGCATCAATGTCAGCCAATGAATATGCTACGTTAGGGTGCTAAATGTCTGCTTGACTCTTGAATGTGTTATGTACTTGTATGCTTTCTGGGCGGGGCCCAATGACCATTTTGTATGTTATGTATCTCTGTGATTATTTCATGTGTATGTGTTTATATGATATATATGTTTATATATATGCTGGGGGGCCCGATCTGTATACCAAGTGGGGCCCATTCTGTGTCCATTATGTATGGTATATGGTATTTTGGGGAACTCATTAAGCTTTTTGCTTACGGTTTTTAGTTTATGTTTTAGGTACTTCCAGTTCCAAAGGGAACGACTCAGGATGATAGCAGAGCACACACCACCTCGTTCCGCATTTTGAGATTTACTCTGATTTGAGATGGTGTGATAAACTTTTTTTTCTCTAGAATGTATTGATGATGTTTTTGAATACTAGTTTTATTAAATCAAAAATGAAATTTTTGGGTCTTATTTTGGGACGTTACAAGTTGGTATTAGAGCCTTAGTTTGAGGGATTCGAACATACTCTCGGGTGTGTCTGAACTCAAACTGAGGATTTGGTAAAGTTTTTCCAAAAGAAATATATTTTTAAGAAAATATTTTTTATAAGACAAGAAAGGGTGTAATGCATGCAATCAGTCGAGCTCAAGTAAGTTTTCCCAAATTACCCATACATGTTATCTAATATGATTTGATATGTGAATCTGTGAATCACATGCTACTTAGGGCTAAGGATCTGCTAAGTTTTTTTACATGATATAATGTTAAGAGGGATGCCTTTGTATGCCTTTCGTATGAGCTTGTAGACTCGCATGCTAGTACTGATTAGTTAGTGATAGGATGGCTTGATTAGGTGATGCTTGATTTTGGTTACTTGATGCTTGAATGATGCTTGCTTTGTGCTTTTAGGAGTTCTTACTAACTTCAGGTAACTAGTAAGCAAATATGCTAAGTTACATATTATGCGAACTAAATAATTCTAGATGGTTAGGTTTTAACTCTATTGTGCAGCTCTCGTTTGAGTCCAACCGTTGTAGTGTGAGACCTTTCATTTGAAGAACTATCTAGTTTTAATCATATGTAATTGTATTCATGAGATAGTTAGAGGGAGTTAGCAGGAGTTCATTCTACAGCTGATGGTAGAGAGTGGTGTGGAGTTTCCCTTGGAAAACCTAGGATGAGTTCTGGTGCTGGGAGCCTTAGCTGTGAGGGGGGAGCTATATGGATATAAAGTGACTTGGTGGAGTCAAGGAAATATTTGAGGAAAGTACTGATAGATGTGGAAGGTGGTATGGGCCAATACTACTGAAGCAAAGGATCCGTACTCGATTCAAGGAGAGATGCAATGAAACCAGGAAGCTTGTGGAGTTTGTGATCCCTCGATACATCTATATATATATATATGTTGATGCATATTTTGATGGTTTATTTGGTCTACTTTAAGTATGGTGAGATTGCGAGGCGGACCTGTTGGTAGTTATGGTGCTGGTGAGGGCTCGGGCTCGGGCTCAGGTTCTGGAGTCGACCAGCTAGATGATCAGATAAGAGAGTTCATTACGTATGAGGTTACGTGATGCATTCTTAAGAGGACTCCTGTGATCTTCGGTATGATCAAGGAGTGTATTGTGGAGTTACTGGAGGAGCGTTTGTGTTCTTTCCGTACTAAGATGATGGCCTTGATGGGGACGCGCTCCTTGTCCTTCAAGGATTTTCGGTCATGTGGTGCTCCAGACTATCACGAGGTGAAGGTCCCGGTAGCGAGCCGGAGGTGGTTTGCATACATTGCCAAAGCCTTCCACACCAACAGTTTCCCTAATGAGGCAAAGGTTAGGCTTGCCTCCTGTCTTTTGAAGGATAAGGAATAGGATTGGTTGGAGGAGTTCGGGCGTGTAGTGGGTGATAATGTTGTTGATTCAATGACCTGGGATGATTTTGTGACCAGGTTTAGGGCTGAGTTTGCACCATTGATTGAGGTGCAGCAGTTGTCGCGAGAGTTTCAGGATCTCCGCTAAACTACTGAGATGGTAGCTGAGATCACCATTATGTTTCGAGAGAGGGTAGTTGTTGTGCCGCCTATATGTGGCTGATGAGCAGATGAAGAAGGCTTGGTATCATGAGATGTTGAGGAGTGACATTCGGTAATTTGTGAGCGTATCCAGCTGCAGGATACTGGAGGATATGATAGCGCGAACTAGGGAGAGGGAGATTAATCTAGAGATGGAGAAGAAGAGGAAGCATGGGTATCTACCGAGTACTGAGGGTTCGGGCAAGAGGCCCAAGGTATATGATTCTAGATTGAGAGGCCATTAGGTCCATAGATGTTGTGGCATGTGCGGAAAGGTACATGAGGGAGCGTGTAGGGTGGGTAGTTCTGGCTGCTTCAAGTGTGGCTGGACTGGTCATATTGTAGAGATTGTACCACTACCACCACCAGCACCCTGCTATCTGATCTGATTTGCTTTCATTGCAATCAGAGGGGCTACAAGAAGGCCCATTGTTCGAGTTTGCTTGCAGCAGGACCGGTGTCAGCACCCACTCCTTCAACTCTTCGGATTATAGACGGCCGACAAGGCCGGGCATATACGCCAGTGGTGAAGAGCAGGGCTTTCCAGCTGACGGACGAGGAGGCTTGTGTAGCTACCGACATGGTGACGGGTATGTATCTTCTCCTTATCTCTTTATTTATATTGAATTGTTTGCTTATATTTACGTTTTTTATTTTAAGATCGTTCCTCGTGAATGGTATCTCTGCGTTGGGATTGTCTGATTTGAGGGCTACCCGATCCTTTATATCACTTGCGCTTAGCAAGAGGTTTGCTGGAGCTCTGGGGGAGCTGGATTGTCCGTTAGATGTCGAGATCGTAGATGATAGGTATGTTCAGGTTGCAAGGGTTCATCATGGTTGTACTTTTCAGTTATTCAGCCAGCAGTATCGGGTTGATTTGGTTCCTATTCCTCTGTGTGGGAACAAGGTTATTATGGGTATGGATTGGTTGAGCCCTGATAGGGCAGTGATCAATTGTGATCAGTAGTTAGTTTGTGTTTGGACCCCAATTGGGGAGAGTTTCTAGTTCATGGGGAGAGATCTCAGCGTGGGCTGATTTTGTGTTCAGCAGCGAGGGTCATATGCTATTTTCAGAAGGGTTGTTCCCGTTGTGTCACCTATGTTATGGATACCCGAGATAAGGGTAAGACGACCATAGATGATGTGCCGACTTTGCGGGGTTACTCGGATGAGTTCTCAGAGTTTTTTACCCGGGTGCCTTTGGAGCGGCAGGTCGAGTTCAGGATTGATCTGGTTCCCGGTGTGGCTCTGATAGCCAAAGCACCATATCGGTTGGCTCCTCCTGAGCTGCAGGAGTTGTCTACACACCTGTAGGAGCTTTTAGGTAAGGGATTCATTCGACCGAGCAGTTCGCCTTGGGGAGCACTAATTTTGTTTGTGAAGAAGAAGGATGGGTCTCATTGTATGTGCATTGACTACCGGGAGCTGAATTGGTGCACCGTTATCCACTCATCTGATGATAACGGTGAAGAACCGTTATCCACTCCTAAGGATTGATGATCTTTTTGACCAACTTCAGGGTGCATCTCGGTTCTCCATGATTGATTTTTGATCGGGTTATCATCAGATGAGGGTTACGCATGAAGATGTGCAAAAGACAGCTATTCGGACTCGTTATGGTCATTACGAGTTGGTGATGCCTTTTGGGCTCACCAATACTCCAGCCGTATTCATGGATCTCATGAACCGCATATGCAGACCGATGTTGGATCAGTCTGTGATTATATTCATTGATGATATCTTGGTTTATTTCAAGACTCATTAGCAGCATGAGGAGCGTTTGAGGGAGGTGTTGGAGACATTAAGTAGGGAGAGACTTTTTGCGAAGTTCTCTAAGTGTGAGTTTTGGTTACATGAGGTGCAGTTTCTGGGACACATAGTCAACCAGAATGGTATTCTGGTCGATCCGGCCAAGGTCAAGGCCATAATGGAGTGGGAGGTTCTGAGGTCTCCATCTAAGATTCGGATTTTCCTTGGGTTTGCGGGTTATTATCGGAGATTCATCCAGGATTTCTCCAAGATAGCAGTGATGGTTTAAACACAAAATAACATCCTATGTGCTCATGAAAACCCTAAAGCTTGGTTCTAGGATTCTCTATTGTACCTACAATTCATCCAAGACTTACAAACCCTAGATCTAGCATACATGATTCGAAATTGACATAAGAAAACAAATCTAGATGAATACCTCTTCTTCATAGCTTGAATCTTCTTGCCCTTGGAGCTTAGAGTCACAAATGTCACTCCTCTAATGGCTTAAAAACACCACACAAGCAAAAGGATGATAATGGAGAGAGTGGAGAGGCATAATTTCGGCTATGATCTCTCTAGGTTATCAAGTGGCCGAAAATTGGATGCCTTGGGGTCCTATTTATACTGGTGCTGCTAGGGTTTCAGTCAAAACCCTAATGGATAGCCTAGGCCTTAAGCAGTCCAAGGAAGCTTCTGGAATAGGGCCTCTTGGCCAAAATTAGTATGGACACATCCCTAATTTCGTCCAAGCCTAGTTCCATGAGCCTTCTCAGCCCAATACTTAACTATCACATATTTGACAGTTTAAGTCCCCTTTATTTAATTAATGTCTTTTAGCCACATAACTAATTCTTAATTAATTCTTGTAAAATATTAATTAAACTATATGATTTCTCCTTTAATATATTATTCATATAATATATTAATAAACCATAATAACCTCTCTATTCATCAATCACCCTGTCAAGTTGCTTTCGGTGAAGGCAACCCAAAAGGACCATGCACAACCGGGTCAAGTACTTACCAAATATAGTTACAGGCTTACACATCAATCCAATAGTCTCCCACTTGGATAACTCTAGTAACTACAAATGTAAGTACAATCCTATTAGAAATTGTAGCTCTCAAAGACGCTGTCAAACTCTGATCTTATCTGTAACCTATCCTTTAGATAAGGGATTGTATAATCCTCTGTTCTAGATACCATGCAGACAATTACATGGAACATAGTCATACTTATTGTCCAGCAATTTTTTTCTCGATCTCAAATTTGTCTGACATGGAACTTAATTGAACACATCAATTCAATCCTGACCTGGCCCGGCACATAATTCGAACCAAATCATCAAGGGGTCCTAATATCACTTTTACCCTCTTAGGATAAAAGGAACAGATAAACTTTGACTTCTATGCATTTACTATTCACTAATTAAATCATACACAACAATGTGTTTTATAACATCAAGTTACTGATGCATTTATGCATTATCAATGCACAACCAATTAGCAAACAATAAACCATATATCTAGGTTTTAAGAACATATGATATTATCGTCTTGCGATCACTCATGATAAATTCCATGAAGTGATTCCAGCAAGTGTGGGTTTAATCCAGTGCTCAAATCAAGTTCATAAGCACTCATGAACGTTGCAGCAAACCTTTGCTATGTCTAATACACTTTAGACAATCTACACTCCAAATCATGACAATCTTCTTTCATACCTACTCCGAAAGTATGAGTGATTGTGGAACTTTTGAATAATCTTATTATTCAAGAAGTCAAAACATGCAAAGTGAAAAAATACGTAAATAATCAACATAAGACAGTAACATACTAATAAATAATACTCTTTTATTTAATCATCGAATGTGAATTACAATTTATCTATTATACGTTTCTAAACTATCTAATCTAAACCAATATCGTCCTTCAGCCCGATGCTCCTAGCATACTGCAAGTGCTTAACCCTACACAATCCCTTCATAAGCGGATCTGTTGGGTTATGCTCCAACGATACCGTCTTCACTACGAGGAGTCCTTCTTCCACCCGATGGCGAATAAAGTAATATTTTATATCGATATGCCGAGATCTACCATGATCCCTTGGTTCCTTGGTCAAGGCCACCGCTCCTTCATTATCACAGAAAATCTCCATGGGCTCCTTTATGGCTGGCACAACTCCAAGGTCTCCAATCAAGTTCTTCAACCATATTGCCTCCTTTGACTCTTCGCTTACCGCTATATACTCTGATTCACACGTTGAATCAGCTACAGTCTCTTGCTTGGAACTTTCCCAAGTCACTGCTCCTCCATTTAGGGTAAAGACCCAGCCCGACTGCGAATGGTAGTTGTCCTTGTCGATCTGAAAACCAAAATCACTATACCCTCGTACCCTTAAGTCATCACTCCCACCGAGGACTAGAAACCATTCATTGGTCCTCCGATAGTACTTAAGAATATTCTTGACTACGGTCCAACGTGCTTTGCCAGGGTTTCCTTGATATCTGCTGACCATGCTCAAAGCAAAGGCCGCATCAGGGTGAGTACAAGTCATAGCATACGTAATCGAACCAACTGCGGAAGCATATGGTACTCTGCTCATTTCTGCTATCTCGAATTCGGTACTCGGGCTTTAAGTCTTACTCAACATGGCATTACTTTGGATTGGTAAATCCCTTTTCTTTGAGTTCTCCATACTAAAACATTTTAGTACCTTGTCCAAGTAAGTATTTTGACTAAGTCCTATTAGTCTTTTACTTCTATTTTTCACTATCCTTATTCCCAAAATATAGGCAGCCTCTCCGAGGTCCTTCATAGTGAGGCACTTCCCAAGCAAGGACTTGACTTCCTGCAGCGTCAGGATGTCGTTTCCTATGAGTAGTATGACATTGACATACAATACGAGCAAGCTAACTATACTCCCACTGGCTTTGACATATACACATGATTCATCCTCACTTCGTAGAAAACCAAACTCTTTGACTTTCTCATTGAAAAAAAGATTCCATCTATGAGATACTTGTTTCAGTCCAGAAATGGACTTCTCAAGCTTACACACTCTATTAGGGTGCTTCGCATCGAAAAAACCTTCTGGATGATCCATGTAAACATCCTCAGCCAACCTCCTGTTAAGGAAAGCGGTTTTGACATCTATCTGTCGTATCTCATAGTCATGAAATGCAACAATGGCCAACATCACCCTAATAGACTTTATCTTCGCAACCGGATAGAAGGTTTCATCATTGTCAACTGCGGGAGTTTTAGTGAAACCCTTCGCAACCAATCGCACCTTATAGGTGTGTACATTCTCATCCATGTCGGTCTTCTTCTTGAAGATCCACTTGCACCCGACCGTCTTATGACCTGGTACATTGTCAACCAAATTCCAAACATGGTTGTCATACATGGACTGAATCTCGCTGTCCATAGCCTCTTTCCATTTTGCAGACTTCAGGCTGGCCATGGCTTCCTTATAGCTGTTAGGTTCGTCCAAATTCACTAGTGTACAATCACTAATGAACGTATCCCCTTCTGTAGTAATATAAAAACCATAAAACTAGGGTTGAACTCTAACTCTTTCGGAACGTCTAAGAGGTTTGGACTCGTCAATCGGTTCAACCAGAGTTTCCTCCTCGGGTTGAGTGCCAACATTAGAGGTTCCTTCATTGCTCGATTCTTGAATCTCTTGAAGATCAATTTTCCTTCCACTGTTCCCTTGGCTTATGATTTCTCTCTCTCGGAAAACCCATATCCTCGCAAAGAAGACAACATTGTCACTCGGTCTATAGAAGAGATATCCAAAGGACTTTTGCGGGTAGCCGATGAAAATGAACCGCTCACTATGAGGTTCAAGCTGGACGTGAGTCTCTCGTCTTACGAAAGCCTCGCAAACCCAAACCTTGATAGGTAGCAAAGCACGACTCATCATGGAACAAACCATGTCTAGCAAGGTTTGATTATGCCTCTCAGCCACACTGTTTAACCATGGTGTCCTAGGTGGCGTTAATTGCGAAACGATTCTGCATTCCTTAAGGTAGTCGTAGAATTCAAAACTTAGGTACTCTCCACCTCAATCGGATCGAAGCATCTTGATTTTCCTACCCCAACTGATTCTCCACTTTTTATTTAAACTCTTTGAACTATTCAAAGGTTTCTGACTTATGCTTGATTAAGTAGATATACCCATATCTGCTATAATCATTGGTGAAAGTCACATAAAAGCGGCTTGCATCCCTTGTGGTAGACCTAAAGGTCCGACACACAACAGTGTGTATGAGACCCAATAGACCCTCACCCCTTTCATAAGTGCCAGTGAAGGGTGACTTGGTGATCTTTCCAAGTAAACAATAATCACATACATCATCATCCCTAAGGTCGAATAACTCCAACACTCCATCCTTTTGTAGTAGCACTATGTGTTTCTTGTTGACATGTCCAAGACGACAATGCCACAAGCATGCTTTACCCAAACCATTGGAAGAATCAATACACAACACATCATTTCCTAAATTGTCTACAACCATCACAGATTCATATATTCCGTTACAAGGAAACGCTTCAACATAGAAAACACCATTAAGATAAGCATTAATAGAACCCTTTTCATTATCAAATGAATATCTAAAACCTTGTCTATACAAACCATGAAATGAAATGATGTTTCTTGCCATATCTGGTGAATAGCAACAATTATTTAAATCTAATCCTAATCCACTACTGAGCATCAAAGAGTTAACTCTGATCTTGGTGACAGGCGACGATCTTCTGTTCCTCATGATCAAATTTATCTTCCCATGCTCCACATCCCTATTTCTTCTTATGCCCTACAAATCAGAACAAATGTGAAAACCACATCCTGTATCAAGTATCCAAGAAATAGCATGTGATGAATCATTAGATTTAATAGTGTATATACCTGCATCGGATAGCTTAATCTTCCCATCCTTGATTGCTTGCAGATACTCTGGGCAGCTTCGTTTCCAATGCCCTATCTTGTGGAAGTGGTGGCACTTTGCCTCCTTAGGGTTGGAGTTGGATTTAGCAGAACCAACCTTGGCTCCACTAGAAGAGGTGCCATATTGGGACTTTCCCTTGTGGAGGATCTTTGAGGGAGCCTTCCTCTTCTTACCCTTCCCTTACCTAATTTCCAGGACTGGGATAGTGGCGGGAGTAAGAGTTGATGCAACAGACTTATCTTTGACATTGCTCTCAGTAGTCCTTAGCAAGCCTTGAAGCTTGCTCAAAATGACCTCTTCCTTATTCATGTGGTAGGTCATGCGGAATTGGTTGTAGTAGGGAGGCAAGGAGTGAAGGATGATGTCAATTTCTAGCTCTTCATCAAAGTTCACATTCAACTTTAGTAGGCGATCGACATATCTCTGCATCTTTTAAAGATGGGCGGTAAGGGACTCCCCGCTACCCATTTTGGCAGTGATCATCGAAGTGATGATCTCGTACCTTTCTTGCATAACGCTCTGGTGGTACCGGTCCAATAGATCTTGATGCATCTCATAGGGATACATGTCCTCATAGGACTTCTGAAGTTCTGCAGTCATAGTCGCCAGCATGATGCAATGGACTTCGTAGCATCACGCTCATGGGCCTCAAAGGCTCTGATCTCTTCAACAGAGGCAGTGTTGATGTTGATTTCCTTTATCTTCTCATCGAGGTGGACATACTCTTTATCCTCGTAACGAGTGACCATTCGGATGTTGCGGATCCAATCATTGAAATTGGATCCGTCAAAGATCACTCTCCCACGCAAATTCATGAGTGAGAACGAGCCAGAGGAATTTGAGTCGGAAGCGTTGTTGACGTTTGACATCTGAAAAGGAAAAAGAACAAAGTTTGATTAGAAATGAATCCCCAATTAAACACCCAAATGAGAAATTAGGGCTAGGATCCAAAAACATTATTTACAAATTAGAAGAGGGATGTCGTAATCTAACAAGTAAATAATTCGAAGGTAAGTGAATGACGATTCACTAATTTTCCACCATGCAAAATGAAAAACAGATTAAGTTTTAAATGTATTGAAAACTCCTGGATCTTTTGACATTCATTGAACTTTTCAATGGCGTATTTAAATCTCGATATGCCCCTCAAGTTTGTGACTGGGATGCCGAGGATCACAAAGCGGGTGTGAATAACCATGCAAATGTACATGATGCATTTATTTTTACAGTCACCTATTCGATGTGCCGGTTAACCACACACGCTCCATCGAACTATGACAAACAATGAGTCACCCTTTGGCACATTTGCTTAGAACCCAATTAGTGTGTTAGTTAACCAAACACGCTCCACTAACGTCTTAGCAAGGGTACAATGTGTAATTTAATGGAATTACATCAATTCACTTTTGCCTAAAGCAACAAAGACTGGGAATTTTGTAAAAAATTTAGTTACTTTTATAGGTTCGTTATACTTTTAATGAGGAAAGGGTTGCCCTATCCTACCCGTTCGGCAAACGACCCTCCACCAATCAAGGAAGCGGTGGGTGAGAGTGGACATCCATTAAATGGCCATTTTATAGGCCATAACCTTATACCCCTCCCCCCCTTATAGATCGGCTTCGTGAATGAGGCCTACTAACGGTAAGACTAGCATTTAAGTTATACATATGTATATGTGTGTGTGTGTGTATATATATATATATACATACATACATATATATACATATATATATACACACACACACACACACATATATATATATATATATATATATATATATATATATATATATATTAATCTTATAATATTATAAAGTATAAGGTTGAATTTTAAGCTTGTAAAATTCTAGGGTTTAAAATTTAAATTTCAAAACTTGAGGGCAAGTTTTGAACTTTTCAAAAACACATAGGATCAAATAGAAAATAATTTAAAATTAAACATTTAATTTAATGATTATCTAAATCTAACCTAATCAATTTGATTCACAAGATAATTCATCAAATAATTTAAATAATCAAATATTATCATATAAGGAATTAATTATTCAAATAATTGGTAATTATCTTTTTTTTTTTGTTTTTTTTGTAAGGATAAACATATAACAACAATAAAATTCGGATTTTATTAGTCCAAAATGATTTTGGTAATTATCCTTCAGCAAAACAGCAAAAAATCCTGAAAATCCCTATGTCTGACGACCTGACTCACCAAGTCCCCTTATGGACTCGTCGAGTTCTTCCTACTCGTTGAGCCCACATTGGGACTCACCGAGTCTGTCAGGCAGAAGATCCAAAAACTCAATTTTCAAGCAAGAATGTAACACAAACCATCAAATACAATAGAAGCCGATCAAGGCTCTGATACCACTGATGGGTTAAGCACAAAATAACATCTAATGTGCTCATGCAAACCCTAAAGCTTAGATATAGGCTTCTCTATTGTACATACAAATCATCCAAGACTTACAAACCCTAGATCTAGCATACATGATTCGAAATTGACATAACAAAACAAATCTAGATTATTACCTCTTCTTCAAAGCTTGAATCTTATTGCCCTTGGACCTTAGAGTCACAAATGTTACTCCTCTAATGGCTTACAAACACCACACAAGCAAGACTGATGGATAGAGTAAGAGGTCTATTCAGACCCTAGAGGATATGCTGCGGGTGTATGTTCTAGATTTCGGTAGGAGTTGGGATACATATCTTCCATTAGCGGAATTTTTGTATAACAACAGTTAAAATGCTAGCATTGACCGACCTCCTTTCAAGATGGTCTACAGGAGGAACTGTAGGACCCCGACCAGTTGGGCGAGGTTGGTCAACGGGTTATGGGGATTACAGAAATGGTACTCAAGACCATTGAGATGATTTGACAGGTTCGGAGTAGGCTCTAGATAGCTCAAAGTTGGCTGAAGAGTTATCCCGATAGGCGCCGATTAGAATTAGAGTTCCAGGTGGGGGATATGGTTTTCCTGAAGGTGTCACCTTGTAAGGGTGTCATCTGGTTCAGAAAGTGGGGCAAGTTAGGCCCCAGGTATAATGGTCCTTTTAGGGTTTTAGCTCAGGGGTCGGGTTACATATCATTTGGATCTTCCAGATGATCTCAGTCAGATTCATAGCACATTCCATGTCTCTCAGCTGCGGAAGTGTTTAGTGGATGATTCCACAGTGGTACCATTGGAGGATATTCATGTGGATGACCTCCTGAATTATATTGATAGACTAATGGCGATCCTTTATTGAAAGACGAAACCCTTTAGGAACAAGTTTGTGGAGCTGGTGAAGGTGCAATGGAAGTATAGAAAGGGTGCGGAGTGGACTTGGGAGCCCAAATATGAGATGAGGGAGCACTATCCAAAGTTATTTGATGCAATGGACTTTGAGGATGAAGTCTGATTCAAGTGGTGTAGAATTGTAACATCTGGTTACCTAATGTACTGATTTATTCTTTCATTTTGCATATTGAGGGTTTTCATGACGTGAAGTCTTAGGGATCGCATCGTGACTAACCGTTGACCTATTGACCAGCGTTTCTGGGAACTCACGACATGAGGCATAGGTCTCACAACCTGGGTCAGCTTAATGACCTAAAACCCTAATTTTTGGGTATTTAAGTGAATGAGAGGCTAGGGTTATCCGTCCTCAGCCTCTGGAAAACCCTAATCTCGACTCTCTTGAAGCTTTTAAGCATTTTTGAGATTCGTGAAGCATTCTTTGGTGGTTTTTGCTTACTTGAAGTGGAAGGAGATCTTGGTTGAGCAACCTCTTGGCATTTTGGCTTTCATCTTGAAATCTCTTAGAGCTTTTAGACCATTGTAAGTCATAAAGCTTGGACCTTTTCATTTATTTCTTTCTATATCTAAGTTATGAGCCCTTTTTTTACATGTTTGGGTGGGGTTGCTTGCATGAGATCCTTGATCAGTGGCTTATTCTCTTCATTATAGTCTTTAGATCTGGGTTTTGGTGAAGTTTGGGACTCCAAGTTTGAGTCTAGATCTCATTTCCCAACTTTTGGCCTAATAAGAATTTAAGTCATGCATTGGACATGCATGACTGAAAAGCTTTGATTTTTATCATCTTTTAGGTAAAGGAAGACCCCTTGGAAAGTCCCAAGTTATGGCTGAAAGGATTAAGAACTTAGTGTCTTAAGTTGGTATGTTCAGATCTCACGGCATGGGATTTCGAAGCTTCAGGTCGTGAGGAGGTTGGACAGCCTGTATGTTTTGTCCAGACTATGTTAGGATGTGACTCAAGATTGGGTCACGACTTGAAGAAGTTTGGAATATTCACGATGGATTGATTTGACTTGCCGAGTCGAGATTGGATCGAGTTAGCTCACACGACGTGACCATGGCCTGGCCACGACTTGAGAGCCCGCTATTGGTGTTTAGACCATAGATTTTGGACCATGTTGGGCCTTGGGATTTTATGTTGGGCTAATGGTATTTATTAGACTTTTGGTTGAAGGCTCATGAAGGGGATTGGGCCCAATTTGGAAAATTGGGCTATATTTAGGCTTGAGTACATTGAGGAATTTGGGCCTTCTGGTGTAGTTAGTTGGGCCTTGGTCTTGGACCAAACTAGAAAAAAGGGCAAAATGGTCTTTTTATGCTAACTTAGAATGATGGTTATGAATTGGATCCAATTATTAATGGGATGATATTTTATTGATAGTGTGGGGATTTCATGGGACCAATAGCTAGAATTTTATCTGTGAGGTTCAACAGTCTGAGGTGTGTCTCCTCAATATGTTTACCGGGTCGAAGGCACCAATGTCAGCCCATGAATATGCTATGTTAGGGTGCTAGATGTCTCCGTGACTCTTGAATGTGTTACGTACATGTATACTTACCGGACGGGGTCCAATGACCATTCTGTATGCTATGTATCTCTGTGATTATTGCATGTGTATGTGTTTATATGATATATGTTTATATGCATGTTGGGCGGGGTCTGATCTGTATACCGAGTGGAGCTCGATGCCGGGTGCGGCCCATTATGTGTTCATTATGTATGGTATATGGTATTTTGGAGAACTCACTAAGCTTTGTGTTTACGGTTTTCAGTTTATGTTTCAGGTACTTCCAATTCCAAAGGGAATGGCTCATGAGGATTGCATAGCACTTACCACCTCGTTCCGCATTTTGAGATTTACTATGATTTGAGATGATGTTTGATACACTTATTTTATCTGGATTGTATTGATGATGTTTGGAATACTGGTTTTATTAAATCAAAATTTAAATTTTTGGATCTTATTTCGGGACGATACAATGACTGCACCGCTTCCACCAAAGTTTTCCGAATCGGCAATTTTCAATATTTACTCTGATGTTCAAATAATATATTCACATTGATCGGTTTTAGAACAACTCATTTGTATGGTTTATTGTTTTAAAAATAAAAAATTTTACTATGAATTTTTGCGACATTGTAGATTTTTTTATAGTATATATTGATGACATATTTATTTTTTCTAAAACAATAAAGACCCATTTCAAAGATTTATATTTATTTGAAAAAAAATATTATAAAAAATGGATTAGTTATATCTCAAACAAAAATGTCTTTATTCCAAACCAATGTTAGATTTTTAGGATGCAATATTAAACAAAGTAAAATAGTTTCTATCTATAAAAGTATTGAATTTGCTTCCAAATTCACTGATAATATAGCAGATAAAACTCAACTATAGAGATTTTTAGGAAGTTTAAATTATATTTCTCCATTCTATAAAAATATAACACAAGATAAATCTATTTTGTATGATAGACTAAAGAAAAAACCAGTCCAACAGACTCAAGAACATACTAAAATGGTTTAAAAAATAAAAGAAAATGTTAAAACTTTTCCTTGTCTTTCTTTAGCTAACCCAAATTGGCAACAAATAGTAGAAATTGATGCTTAAGAAATATAGCTCTAGTAAAATATATTTTAAAATTCCAAGAGGATTTACACAATCAACATTTTATTATAAAAACTGATTGTCAAGCAACTAAATTTATGTTTAATAAAGATTTTAAGCATGATGTTTCCAAACAAATCTTTGATAGATGGAAGGCTAACTTAGCTTGTTTCGATTTTGAAATCCAATATAAAATAGGAGAAGATAATAGTATTCCAGATTTTTAACACGTGAATATTCGCAGAATGATATCTAATAGAGGAAGAGGAGGCTACCCTAATAGAGGTAGTTGAGGTAGAGGACAATATCCTCTAATCCAACATGGGAGTAATAGGCTAATAGCTAAAAATATTGCTTCAAAGTTCTAGAAATTCACATTTTATTCCTATTCTAGTGGATCCATTATATGATGATTTTCAGAAATTTTTGAAAGAAAAATGAATTAATAAGTTGCCTAGTTATGCTCAAGCAGTAACTGAAAGAGACAATGTTGAAGATATATAGAATATATTCAAAGCTCATATAAAGAAGAAATTCTTCTTTTAGAAAACAAAGATGTCATGTTATATTTTGAAAATAATAATGATCCATGGTTATCGATGTCTAGATATATGGATACAACATCTTTTGTAGAATGTTCCTATAAACCAAGAAATTGTTATGAGCATATACTCATCTTACAGGATCTGTAGATTTTTCCCATTTTAAGAAGGGAAATAATACAACCTATAATTTTAGCAAGGCACTTATCAAAAGAATAATATGTGCATAAGATTGGGGATTGAGTACCCTTCGTGAAAAGGAATTTAAAGTACCAAAATCAAAAAATGTTTTTAAATTTAATTATTATGATTATATTGATAGTTTTCATAAAGAATTTTTTATGAAAATCCCAATCGAAAACAATGTTGGTTTTTTTAAAGTTTGTGAAAATGTTTACAAACAAAATATTTCAGTTTTGTTCATAAGATGATGGATATCATATGGTCCAAGTATTGATATTGTTCCTAATGATCCTATTAGACAATTATATGGTGAATAGATCTCAATCTCTCCAAAATATAAAGAGGTTTCAACCCAAATTAAGGGTGGAACAGAATTTATATCTTCTTTACATTTCTTTATTGAATTTTCTATACCATGGATATGGAAATGGGTTCCTCAAGTGGATTATAGTCCAAATAAATTATCTTAATTACAAAGGTTATACCTCACCAAATTCTGGCAAAAATTTTACAAAAAGATCCATAAACAAAGGAATTAAATTCCAAGTTTATTATAATTGAATAAACATTTGTATAATTTGTTTGTTATACAAGTTTATTTATTTGTTCAATTGCAGAGGAGTTAAAAAAACATTTGAAAACATGTCTTAACTTATTTTAAAAGAAATGATACTTATTAGGGTTAAATGAAAGTATGTTTCTATTTCATGCATTTAGCCCAAACTTAAAAGGGTTAAATGCAAGAAATAACCAGGGTTACATCCCCTGATTCTTTTTTCTTTCAGTAACATCAACAAGCACCCCCTTAATTATCTATTGTTAATGAAATAAGTCATAATAAAACATTAATAATCATAACCAAACATATTTTAGAAGGAATTTGAATCTGATTTTTTAAAGTCGAGAGTGAGGGAGCTATAACCTGATGGGCATGACCAAGAGGAGGGTGGCATTAAACCCATATTCAAGAATGGAGAGTACAGATTAGGGGGTTGCGAGGTATTTCTTCAGATGTGACGGTGATGTGCATGCTTTCTTCTTCGTAGATCTGGTGACGGTGTATAGTGGTTGATGACGATGAGGGAAGCATTTTAAGCTGATTTCGCTCTTCTTAGCCACCACCCTTCATGATATCCCAACCATTCTTGGATTCTTGCACACACAAAGAGAAGAGTTTGATATGAGTGACCGAGAAAGGGAAAGGAAAGAATGATGGTTGGTTTCTACAGAGGAAGGGTAGTGTCAGTTCGATCTAGGGTTTTAGGCACCCCTTCTTTTTCCTAACCCCTCTTCTAAATCACAAACTCATATATCATCTTCATATCAATCCACCTATATTTTTGTTGGGTTTAATAAAAAAACAATAAAAAATGAAACCTAAAATCGCAAAATATTAAAGAAAACATACTTATCTTTGATGGATCTACCTTCAAATCGTGGAGAAAACAACACTTGTAAGGAAGAAAATAAAACGGAGTTGGCTTCAATGGATCTACACAAGATCTAGGTATAGTGAAGAGAAAATATGAGATAAATATGTTGGAGAGAGAAAAAAAATGAATGCAAATGACGAATCATATGGAAATAGAGAACACGGGAGTTGTCATGAGGAGGGGGAGAACATGGGAGATTTTAAAAAAATGCAAATTTGGTCCCCGTGGTTATAAAAAAAGTGTGGATGGTGTCCAAAAAGTTGCCAACTTGCACTACAGTTCCAAAATCACAAAAATTTTGTGGATTTGGTCCCTGAACAGTTTGAAATGACTCTTTTATCCTTTTAATTTCTTTTTTACATTTTTTACGTTTATTTTAATCATTTTTTAGTTTAAAAATTAATAAAAAAAAATAAACTTTTTGAAGATTTATTAGGTTGAAGAACATATTCATCTTCATCTTCGTTGGGATCCACTGAAAACAGACACACACATACACACACTAAATCATCTTAACCTTCATCCATATCATCTGCATCTTTCATCCAGATCAATTGAAAACCAGCAAACATACACTAAATCGACATCCCCTGCAAGGATTTTTTCCACTAAATTCAAACAACTTCTCAATCAAACCACCTGTCAACTAAACCACCACCACATCTTAACTAGATCATGTGGACGAAGGAGACAACTCATGTTCTTTAAGTAGTCGCAGCTCTGGCAAGCAATAACCAAAATTTTGTTATCCTCCTCCATCGAAATTCTGGTACAAAAAGAGCAATCAGATTTTTAATTCGTTAGATCACGTAGACGACAGAGGCGGTGAGAGAGAATCATGTGCTATAACCACGAAATCTGATCTAAACCAAGATCTAATGGTTTTATCTCATGGCAGTGTCGAATACTTCTAATGTTTTGGTGGCCTTTTTCTCGTTTGTAGTTTAATCCAAGCTAGCATTTTCAGATCTTAACCTTCAGTTGGATATGTGAATCAAAAAAACACACATGATCCTAGTATGCAAGAGGTGATTTTTACCACAAACCCATCTTATTCAAGTCACCTTGTAACACCCAATTCATGGTACGTATTTAATTCAAGAAATGTTGCAATTTACTCTGGGACTCGGTGAGTTGGAGGCCCAACTCTTCAAGTAGACTCGAATTTTGATCGGGGGTTTAAGTGACCGACTCGGGGAGTGGGACTGCCCGGATGAAACCCTAATATTTGGGTTTGCACCCTATTTAAACACCTTATAACACGCCAACCTAGCCCCCATCATCCCTCCCAACCCAGAGAAAACCCTAACTCAATACCCTAGCCATTATTGAGTGTTCTTGAGCCTTGTGGTGCCATTTTTTGTGTGATTGAAGTTTGAGAACGAGAAGGAAGCTTGTGAGATCAAGAGGAAGCAAGAAGATTCGGAGATTTGGGCACATTTCCAGCTTATTTGAGGTATAAAGTTGAAACCTTGGCTACTCATTGCATAGATCTTGATTTGGGGCTATTTTCTACATTTTTCTAAGTGTTAGTGAAGTTATATTCGAGATTAGGTGTAAAAGAGGGTTTGTGCTTCAGATCTGGAACCATTGAGGGTTTCCATGGCATAAAGGTGCCAACTTTATGGACATGGGTAACCAATGCATCTTATAGACCTCCTTTTATGGCTTTTTGAACCAAAGGCCCCATGCATGTACATCAAGTTTGAAGCTTTATGTATAAAATGGACCCGAGGAGGCCAGATCTATGGTTTTAACATGTTAAGACCCATTATAATCGACTATATAGTTTTGTACATAGAGGGACTCGGTGAGTTGTTCTTGGGACTCGGCGAGTCGGATATTGGTTCCCCGACCTTTTCTATTTTTGAGGAATCTGGTTGAGTCTAGAAGGGGACTCAAAAAATATGGACATGATTATGGACCTGGGAATCATGGGACTCGGCGAGTGTATGAGAAAACTCAGCAAGTCCAAGGCAATCTCTCAACCCATGAACATGCAATCGACGATTTGTTCATAGAATTCGGCGAGTCATAGACTGGATACATTTATATGATGAAGATGAACTCGACGAGTTCAAGGAGGAACTCAGCGAGTCGGTTGAAGCTGGTCCCGATATTATGGTTGAAAGAGAACCCATTGAGTTCTTGCTAGACTCGACGAGTAGAGTTGGGGGTTGTATCATTTTGAAAGAATGGGGACTTGACGAGTTGGTGGACCAACTCGGTGAGTCAAGACAACTGGAGGTTGACTTTGACCCGGATTTGAGTTGACCCTTGTAAGGGTCACAAGTATGAATTGCGAAGTTAGAAGGTTGTTGTGTAGGGATTGAGGAATCAAGGGGAGTTGGTTTCATATCGAGATCAGTACAGATACTACATGACTTCGAGTTGAGTTTCCTTCTAGTAGGGGTGGGTCTACGGCCACAATGCCGGCCCACAACTGAGAGTGTTGGATAGATGTGTTGGGTTTTGAGCATTTTAACACTTCCTAAGAGTACATGCAGCCCTACTAAACCTTGGATCTATGTTTGTCTAAGGTACATGCAAAATATTATTTTCCAAGGTTTATAACCTATCTAGCATGGCATGGGGTACTTTTAAACATAAAAGAACTAGATGAATTACATACCTTTTATTGATTGTTGAATCCTTGGAGTTTGAGAGCCAAGCACCAATAATGTGAATGCCTCAAATGGAAATCACAAATCACCACAAACTTGGAAAATGTATGAGAGAGTATACTAACTCTTAGAATTTGGCCACCACTATTACACACACACTCTAGGGTGATTTTCATGCAACGTAAGCTTGTTTATATAGTGTGCATGGTTAGGGTGAAACCCTAATAACCCATGTCTTTTCCTTTCCAAGGATCATCCATGGACTTCCATATAAGCTTAGCCCATTCCCAAATGAGTGTTAGCCCACACCATATAAATATAATAGTCCATGATTTAATTAGTCTTCCTTTTAATCACTAAATTAATTCATAATTAATTCAAGATTAAAACTAATTAAATAACATGACTTTATATTAATATATTATAACTTATAATATATTAATAAATCTTAAGTATACAATTCTCACAAAATTATCCATAAATAGTTTGGGTGAAGTGCAACCCAAATGGACCATGCCGGGTCGGGTCAAGTATATACCAAATAAGTTATGGACTTAGACACCTTATCCAACATGATGATTGTCTTTGCGATAATTATCCAAGATTTTTATGTGATATGCTTACTATGCTTCATATGATTAATGTGTTTGATATGATTATTGTGCTTAATATGTGTTAGCAGTAGTAGGGGTGAAATAGTCCCCGGTTACCGGTTGAAAGATGCTGAAGGGGAGGTTAGCTCCCAGATACCGGTTGAAAGATACCGAAGGGGAGGTTAGTTCCCAGTTACCAGTTAAAAGATACCGAGGGGGAGTCCAGCTCCCGGCTATGCCTGACAATTACCGGTTGAAGATATCGAGGATTATGCATTATTTGGTATGGGTATGATGGGGGAACTCACTAAGCTTTGTGCTTACAGTTTTTAGTTTTGGTTTCAAGTACCTCTTCATCTAAGGGGAAGGAGCCGGCGGTGTAGCAGCGCATCACACATTTGTACTTGATTTCCGCATTTGAGGAGCCTGGGATTTGTACTCTGACATTATACTATTCGTTGGAATGTTTTTGAACCTTATGACTTATAATTTTGTGGTAAAAGAAATTGTAATGCTGTTTTTTGATGACTATTTTTATAAGTAATATATTTTCAAACAAAAATTTGGGTCCCGATTTTGGGATGTTACACACCTCGATCAACGACTCCGACGAGCTTTATCGTTCTATTCTCGTTTTTGAAAACCAACTTAAATCCTCGTTCGATTGGTGGTGGTTTAACTCTAGGTGGGCGACGAAGACAATGGGGATGCTAGAGCAAGGTGTGCCTGAGGAAGAAGATGTTGGGTTTGATCGACTAGATTTTTTTGATCTTCTGTGTGTGTGTTTGTGTCTGTGTATGAGAGAGAGAGCGAGACAGAGAAAAAAAAGAGTGAGAGAGAGAAGTGGTAGGGGGTACGGTAGAGGGGTAAGTAGCTTGGGCTGACTAATGCTTTTCTTTTTTTATTAACTTTTAAAACTAAAAAAGGATTAAAATGGATATAAAAATTGTAAAAAATAAATTAAAAAGGTAAAAGAGTCATTTCAAATTGTTTAAGCACCAAATCCGTGGAAAGTTTGTGATTTCGGACCTGTAGTGAAACTTGGAAACTTTTTTGGACTCCATCCGTACTTTTTTTTATAACCACAGGGACCAAATTTGCAGTTTACTCAAAAAAAATGAAAAAATAGGAGCCACTTTTGTTCCATTATATATATATATATATATATATATATATATATATATATATATATATATATATATATATATATATATATATATATATATATATATATATATATATATATATGGAGTGGCTCAAATGAGAACCCAAAAAGAATAAGAACCCTAACAACCATTTTTTAAATGGTTTCATTAAGGGCATTTTAGACAAATTCAATATTTATATTCTATTAAGAAAACTTTTCCCTTCCCTGGTTTACAAATTACTTGCCATGTGTCGTCTGACCATCGTCTGTAACACTCTGTTTTGGATTCGCTTCCTTATTTAGGGTTGCGGCACAATCATCAGTTGTCATGAGGCTTAGGGCCTTGGGGAAGAAAGAATTTGGCCCTTCTCGGATGTGGGTGTTATGGTTTAAGTGATCCAAGTTTTCAATGGTGCCTTCGGAGGTCAAGGGTATAATCGTAATTTGATAGCTTGATTCTTTATGAATTTTGGGTTGTTGTTCCGGAAGTTTTAAGGCCATGGTGATTTTTTAGAAGTGTAGTGCTTCTCTCCACCTTTCCGTGGATATAAAGAACGTCGAAAACGGAGTTGAAACGAAGAAGTTATGGCCGTTTGAAGTTAGAGTGGTTCGGGTAAGTGATCGTTGACTTGTTGACCAGGCACATTTAAGGCTCACGACATGAGCATTATAATGCTCCCGGTGTGAGAGGCACCTGATGCTCTAAAACCTTAACTTTTGGGTATATAAAGGTATGAGATGATTTGGGTTGCTCCTCCCCAGCCTAATTCACTTCCAAGACCTCCAGAAACCCTAATATCATACCTCATTGAAGTTCTTGGCCATTCATGGTGTTATTCAAGAGCTTTTGGGTCTTTGTAGCCTTTAAGGAAGAAGAATATCATTTGTGGTGCGTTTTTTAGCATCTTGGCTTCATCATCAACTGGTTGTAGAGCTTTTGGACCTCTGTAAGTCCTCAAGCTCGTGTCTTTCCTTCCTTGCTTGCTAGATCTAAGTTTCCATGCATTTTATGGCTTCTTGTGTTGGTTAACATGCATGGGATCCATAAATTTGGGAACTTTATGGATCATGGTGGTATCTTAAGTCTTATAAGTTTAGATCTGGAGTTTGGTCATGGTTTTGGACCCCAAGCTTGAGTCTTGGCCCTTTTTCCTTCATTTTGACCTAAGATGGTGTTTGAGTCATGCATTGGGTATGCTTGATTGAAAAGCTTCGATTTTTATGGTACTTAGGGTCAAGGAAGACCCTCTAGACTGTCCCATGTTAAGGCTTAATGGATTATGAGCTTAATGGTCATTTTTTTTATCATATCTGGCCTCACGACGTGAGGAATAAGACCTCACAATGTGACAGCATGTTCGAGGAAGTCTCTGGGCAAAATTCATGACCTCACGACGTGAGCATACGGTGCTCAAAACGTGAGCATCTCCTTTGCTAGTTTTGGGCTTTTTGATTGTTGGCTAGCTTGGTCGTGGACTTATCCTTTGGTTTAGGCTCATAATGGATTAAGGATTTTAAAGCAATGGACTTCTGGTTGGGCTTGCCTTGTTGTGCATGCCCTAATGGGCTTTGGATGGTGAATTGAGCCTTAGTAGGCCAAATGGAGTTAGGCCTTGTTTGGGCCCAATAGTCTTGGGCCAATTGTGGGCTTGGTTAGTTTGACCATTTATGGGATTAGTGCTTAGTGGTTTTGTCATGGTTAATTATTAAAGAATGGTTTGGTTGTTTGGCTCAGTTTGTGGAAGCCGGTTTGTAGCAGTTGTAGCAGTTATAGGATTTCTCTGCCTTTCAAGGCGAGTCTCCTCACTGCTCTATGGGTCGAAGGTACCAATGTTGGCCCATTTGGTTTATGTATTGTAGGAAGACCCGGGGGTAGCCCTTGACAGTTTGTATGAAAGACTAGGAGGTGGCTCTCGGCAAACTGTATGCAAGACCAGAGTTTGAAATCTAGCAGTTAATTAGTTAAGTAGTGTAGATTGTATGCTAGTTGTCTTTGTGATGCTTGCATGGAAGACCCGGAGGTGTCTCCTGGCACTTGTCTATAAGACCCAGGGTTTTAGCCCCCGACCTGGGAAGGAAGTCCATGAGGCGGCTCGTGGCATAATGGCAAGACTATGGTTGGCACATAGCACTTTTATTTATTGATTGGATATGTATGATATGCATGGCTCGTTTGATATGTATGGCATGTGGTATGTGGGGAACTCACTAAGCTTTATTCTTACAGTTTGTGGTTTTTGGTTTTAGGTACTTCTGGTTCGAAAGGGAAGCGTCCGGCTTGATCGCAGCGCATACACCCACGTTTTCTGCAACACATGATTTTGGGAATGAACTCTAATAAATGTTTAATTTTGAAATGCTTTTAAATGTTTGAATGAAAGTTACATGAGTGTTTTGATTATAATAAAAATGAAATTCTTACTCTATGTTTTCGGGATGTTACACCGTCGAACCGTCGTCGGACTAACATTAAATTCAGTTGCATTTTTATGGTCATGCTCACAACTTAATAGAACAGACATTGTAGCTCCCATTTCTTTTGTAACAATTTTTATTTTTCCAGCCAAAATATACAAAAGTTTAGTAAAAAAATAGAATTGTGTCTTGAAAAAAAAATCAATTTTCTTTTTTCTAAATTGTAGATTGCTTTAAAAATATATTATATTGTATAAGAAAGATTCACAATTGAATAAACATAATAATTCACTAATACACATTTTAATATTTTCATGCATACCATTATTCATATTGTAATACAAAATTTATAAACATATACAACTTAATACAGTCTATTTTTAGTTTGATACATAAAATTCACAGAATAACATAATACAATACATTATACACTAATAACATATTTAAAGAAGCCAAACTCAAACTCTCCCACCAACACCACGACCAACTACATATGCCACCAACAACCACCTGCACCACCTCGTAATCATCATTCCTTCTAAATCAAATCCGTATATAAAATCATTGATTGAAAGCTTAAATACTATATTCACAATTTAACAAACCAAATAATTCACTTATTCACAGTTTAATGCAAAATATTTTTAAGAACAAATACATTCTTACATATTTATATAGCACAAAATGTACATATATTCACAAGAAAATTAATACAAAAGTTTATACATAAATTATTCATATTTTAATATGGAATTCTTTAAAAATTCACAGCTTAATACAATCAATTCATATTTCAGTGCACAAAATTCACAGCTTAATATAATAAGTTTATAATTTAATGTACAAATTAAACATTCAAAGTCATATTCTCAACTTAAAACTTAAATGTATACCTTTAGATCTATAGGCTATTGCTTCTTTCAAAGTTTATTTACACAAATATTCACAATTTAATATTTACATACTTTATTCAAAATTAGATAAAAATCATATTTGTATATAATGCTTCTTTCATCTTATATTTCAGAACAAACAAAAAAATTATTAAAAAAATCACAGCTTAATACTACCAATTCATAATTTATTACACAAAATTCACAGCTTAATATAGTCAATTCATAGTTTAAATAAAAATTCACAGCTTAATACGGTTCATTCACAGTTTAAAACACAAAAATCACAGCTTAATAAACAAAAATTCACAGCTTAGTTATGCAATAAATTCACAATTTAATACACAAAAATTATGCATTCACAACCATATTATCAACTTAAAACTCGTAATGCATTCAATTCATAATTTAATACACAAAATTCACAGCTTAACACAAAAAATTGACAGCTTAATACAAAAAATTCATAACTTAATATAGTCAATTCACAATTTAAACAGAAAATTCTCAGCTTAATATAGTCAAATCACAGTTTAAACAGAAAAATCGCAACTTAATGTAGTTAACTCACAGTTTATAACACAAATATCCTAGTTTAAATGTAACATTAACATAACTAAACAATTAGTGAAACATTAAAACATTACTATTCATAGCTTAAACTACGTAGATTCATATTTGAGTAAATTACACAAATGGTCTCTATGGTATAGGGTAATTTGCGCATTTGGTCCCTAACTTATTTTTTTAACTTGGAAGGTCCTTACTGTTTGTTTTTGTTACGCGCTTGGTCCCTGTCTTACCTAAAAAGACTATTTTTCCCTTAATTTTTTTAATTTATTTAAATAAACACACCTCCAACTAGTATTTAAATAATTGTTTTACCTACCCCACCATTTTTCCGTATTTAAATAATAGTTTTTTAAGATAAGCCAAGGACCAAGCGCGTAACAAAAACAAACAGTAAGACCAAGCACGTAATAAAACCAAATAGTAGGGACCTTCCGAGTTAAAAAAAAATAAGTTAGGGACCAAGCATGCAAATTACCCCAAACCATAGGGACCATTCGTGTAATTTACTCTTCATATTATTTTGAGAAAACATAACATTCACAATTTAACAAAAGAAAAACAATCAAATCAAAAAGCAACATACCTGATGTAGATTTGGTGGTGTTTCAGTGAGGATTAGAGAGAAAAAGATGGAGGTGAGTTACACCGGAGTGGAAAGGAAGATACGATGGTCGCGGTTGACGACAATCTCAAATCTGGTCCATCAATCTCGACGGAGCTCATAGATCTGGAGGCATAAATTATAGATCTAGAGGCAAAAATCATAGATTTGTCGTCGGAGATCATAAATTGATCGCCGACGATGGCAGATCTGGACCGAACCACTTCAGATCTGATGAATACAAAGGATTTTAAAGGTCGACGACATGCAACGACGGCTGGTAGAGGAGGTAGTGGATCAGATCTAAACAGATCTAGTGGTGTTTCACAGAGATTGATAGAAAAAAAGATAGAGACAAGAGAGATGTATCATTGGAGCAAGATTAGGTCACTCAATATCACCAGATGGTAGATGTAGAGGTGTAAATCATAGATTTATAGGCGAAAATCATAGACCTGTCGTCAAAGATCATAGATCTACCGCTAGAGATCATAGATCTATAATGAATCACCACAAATTTGATGAAAACGAAAGTTTTTGGAGGTTGAAGATACGTATCAACGGTAGGTGGAGGTGGTGGTGGAAAAATCTGGTGGTGTTTCATGGAGATCGAGAAAAAAAAGGCGAATAGGGATGTGTAACCAGAGCAACGTCAAAAGAGTGATTGGGTTGCAGTGGTAGCAGAATTGTAAATACATTGGTAACTTATTAAATTAACGTCGTTAATAAAGATTTTAGGGCTATTATTGTAATTTTACAAAGATTCATATCAATTTTGCAGGCTACGATACTATAACCGTCTATACCATTCTTTTCTTTCTCGATCAAAATCTCAATTGGAACTCTCACAAAAAACCCTCTTTTTCTTTCTTTGTCGCATTTTGCCCTAGTTTTCGTTTATTAGTTGTTCAAATTAAGTTTGGAAAATCGGTAAATGTCGTCAGGAGAAAATATAAACGAAGTCGCATCTTCGTTAATGAAAATGAAAGGTTAGAATGCAAGTGATTTTTCATTTTATTGATAATGCATGTTTGTATTAATTAGTTAACTATAGCTTTATGTTGATAATGATGTTTTTTTGTTTTGATTTAGTAGTTTTTCATCATTTTTACTTGATTTTGATGATTTTTTCGTTTAGAGTTGATCTGTTTTTTATGATGTTTGTTTGTGTTGGTTTTTGATGTAAGTTGTTGTTTATATTTTCACAGATAAGGATTTCAAAATAAACTATGCTTGAAAAAAGTTCAAAAATCAAAAAAAAATATCGAAGGCGGTAGAAGTGTTGTTATTTCCGAAGGTATAGTTCAAAAAATCAATGTTAAAAAAACGTATAAAATCATCTATGATTAGAACTAGAAATAAACATATAACTTAATGTTAAAGGTTTTTGTTTTAGATATCGTAACAAGGTTTTCATAAATATAAAGAACACAAAAATCCGAGTTATAACGAAGAAGTTATCACCAATCAAAAATCTGCAGCAAAACCAGTAAAACATTGTTAAGCGTAAAATGCAAAATTTCAATAAAATACTTTTTAGCCTTAGGTGTCTAAACGAATGTTGTATATATCATTAAACCGTGAACATACGTAAAAAGAACGTCCAAATCTGACTTCATATGACGAAGTTATGATTTTTTTAAATTTCGGAGTAGCGGTAGACAACTAAAAAAGTCGAAATAGAGATCGAGCGATATTTAGCCAACACGACCTAGATGAGAATTGAAGATCTTGACAATAGTAGTACAACGGTAAAAAGACAGACAAAAACGGACATCGGATGAAGAAGTTATGAATTTTAACGGATTTTTCCAGTCCCGGCCTATTAAAAAAATATATAATTAAAAATAAAGTCAAAATTTGCCAACTAAGTCTAAATGAAAGTTGTAGATTATATTTTCACCTACGCGTGGATATAAAGAACGTCAAAAACGGAGCACGTATGCGAAAGTTACGCATTTTAGAAGTTTAGGGCACACAAACCGAGGGGAGTACGCTATAGTGTACGAGGGTACGCCCAGCGTACTCAATGCTTGGCATCGGATCAACCACATCCTCCGCTACCCTCTAACATGTCCCATTTGAAGCCCGGAGTCCAAAGGTGGCATCATCGCTAACGTACGCCCAGTGTACGCGCGTACGCCCAGCGTATGAGGCCAGGTTCCCTCCTATAAATAGGATGCGAGGATTCCGGCTTCATTTGCTAATTTACACCATTCCTCTCCTATTTTCTCACTTTCAAGACTCTCGAGACTATCCCGACATCCCGGTTCCATATCCAAGCTCCGACAAAGGTTCGAAGCCCCGAGATTCCCAAGAACTTTTCCACTTTCCGGTCGAAGTGCTGCCTGAGAAAAGTCTTCTTTTCGTCAAATCACCACACTTACCAGGTGAGCTCATACCCCTATATTATCATGTTTTTACTATATTTTAGGGGAGAAATATAAGTGAAACACAAGAAAAACTTATGTTAAAATACAAATCGTTACATACAGTTTCAAATGCTTTATCTGCATTTTGTGTATAAATGTTAAATAAGTAAAATAACGTTAGTACAAATGTTATACTTTACATGCAAGGTTGGTAACACACTAAGGTTTATCATGAAAATGAAATACAATTTTGGAAAACTATAATAAGTATAGTTATGAGATATTCATGATATTTTACACTCTATAAACACTATAGAAAGGAAATACTTACATTTACAAGAACAATGGACTTTTCATACGTAACTCTATTTGATACAAACCTTGTGAGACATTTGACTTCACGTACTTTCACGTACGCATTTTAAGTCTTGTATTATATACCATAATCTCTTGTAGGGAGGGTGTGATACCTGTGTATAGATCTATACGGGATTGACAATCTCGCACCTAAACTATTAGCTACAGTTGGCCTGGCAGGTCTAAGGTGAAAAACGTCATATCATTCCAACCGCTGAAGAACGTTGTGATAGGCAGTCTGGGTCAATAGTACAATTATAAAACTCACATAAAGTATTAAAACATTTGATTTACGAGGCTATAAAATGCTTTAGTGATTATACATACATATATAAATCTACTTACACTATTTTAGGTATGCCACATACTTATGCATTCCGTTTTTTTGGAACTTTTAAAACTACTATTCATTTATGGAAAATATTGGATTTTCTAGAAACAAACTCAATTACTTTATGCAAAAAAGGCATACAATTCTTATACAAAAACACTTATGAACTCACCAAATTAATTGTTGATACTTTTTCAAAATTACTTGTATTTCTCATGGATTCAGTAATATAGGTAACAACAGCTTTTGAGGAAGGGACGCTAAGGCGTCAATTTCAAACTTATTTTATGTAACGCCTGTAGATCCGGGCTAGTCAATTTCAAGATAATAGGGGTCGAAATCGACTTTTTGACAAAATATTGTTTAGAATAAATAATCTTAACCAACTTGTAGAATATGTCTCAATGATTCCGTACATATAAAGAGCGCCGAAATCCGAGTTATAACGAAGAATTTATGGCCCGTCGAAGTTTTTCGGTAAAACCGGCACGGCACCGGGAGACGTAAAATAATGAATTTACAATAGAAGACTTTTGGACTTAGTAATATAAACCAAAGTTGTAGTATATGCTAAACCAGTAACATCCATAAAAAGAACGCCCAAATCTGACTTCGTATGAGGAAGTTATGATTTTTCTAAAATTCGGCTTAGCGGTGCACGGCCCGAAACTCGAATTTTAGTTCGAGCGGTTTTTGGCTTATGCGACCTAAATGAGAGTTGACGATCTCATTAATAGGAACTCAACGGTAAAAAGACAGACGAAAATGGAGTCCGTATGAACAAGTTACGAATTCTTCGCGGTCATTTAACAATTTAAACTCCTTCTACTGTTAAATTTAAGATCGGTCGAGAATTAGCAACCGGAGTCTAAATGAACATTGTAGATCTTATTTTTACCTACGTGTGGATATAAAGAAAATTGAAAACGGATTTCTTATGCAAAAGTTATGAATTTTTGAAAATCGGTTGATTTCCACCCTGTGTGCGATGCCACGTGTCAGCACCAGGCTGCGCCTGGCTGTAGCCAGCCTGGCTCACAACGTGAATATCAAAAATTTACGATGTGAACCTTCCTCCATCCCCTATAAATAAGTGGTGAGGCCTCCATTCATTCTCACACCTTCCTACTTCTTTCCCTCTCTCTAGAACTTCTCTCTAGCCCCGAAACCCCCCAAAAAGCCTAGGGAACCTCCCTAGCACGAGGCGGAAGCCCCAGAGCGCCCGATGGCTCCGAGAAGAAGAGCCTTTCGGCTCGGGAATGCTGCTCCAGCGGCACCTGGTTTTGAGAGAAACTCGTTGTAAGTGAGCTACGCCTATCCTATCCTTAGTATAGCTTATGTTTTGATATAGTAACATTATTAGGGCCTTAAAATAATTATTTGGGCTATTATTATGAGTTATATAAAAGTGTTGCTTAACGCTTATATAATAGTAATAATAGCTAGACTATTAATTAGTCTCGGTGAATATTAGACTAAACTCTAGTGGTAATGATACTAGGTTTTTTCCTATGGAAATTGTTTTGAGATAACGAAGTGATGTCCGAGTGCCGAGTCACCACCTTCTCAGGTGAGTGCATGGTCCCTTTCATTTTACACATAGATATGAAGTATTTTATATAAACTACGTGCAATGTGTGCATATTATCTTAATACTTGTTGTCTATGCTGGATGAACGTTTTTATACATGTTTTAAAGATTCAAACTATATACGTATTTTATATATACAAATATGTTGGGCATGACATGGGTAGATGAATGATGAGAGATAAAAGATGATGTGAGTAAATATTGGCAGGTACAGACTTAGTGCCTATTGGACAAACACTGGTAGCTATGGACTTAGTACCTATTAGGAATTGGTAGCTATGGACTTAATACCTGTTAGGAATTGGTAGCTATGGAGTTAGTACCTGTTAGATAAACACTGGTAGCTATGGATTTAGTACCCAATGAATAAACTATAGTAGCTATGGAATTAGTTCTTTACGAATGAGCATTGGAAACTATAGATTTAGTGCCAGTCCTATAACCCTGGAAGCAAGGGACTTCGGAATAAACAAATGCAGGATAGATGACTCTTAGGATAGATCCTTAAGAGTAAAGAAGATAATGGAGATCGGTAATTGGGTTGATTTTTTGATTATTTAAACATAATAATTATATTATTATGGGTTGAGAACCCTATGTACTCACCATGTTTCCCAACCTGACCCACTCAGCTTATTTATATCACAAGTGTTGATATGAAGTCACATTACACTGAGATATTAAGTAGATATAAATCACTAGTGATAATGAATGTAAGTTCTGTTTATGCTTATGTTTCTGTAATGACGATGACATCCCAAATGTTTTAAAATGAATAAAAATACTTTTCTTCGAAAATGTTTTGATAACGTATTTATCATGTTTTACTGGGAACAAATTTCGCAACATTTTTATTAAAAGAGGTACTCTGATTTTTATAAAGCATAAACAAAAATCGGTCTTTTATGGTCATGAAAATGGGGATGTCACAGTTGGTATCAGAGCATTAGTTTAATCGAACTAGGAATATAGATTTATTTCTAGACTTAAACTTAGAATGCTAAGCACTGATTGTGAGGAGTGTGTCTAATAGATTTAGGTAATACACCTGAATAGACACAAGCACTAGCTTATTTTAGGAATGATGCCTAAATTTCTTTTACGTGCTAAATGATTTGTTATGCTATCGTTTGATCGGATCTATGGTCTGTTGCCGACCGGATCTGGAAACCTTATGTGTTTAGGATTCTAAATGTACGAATACGATATTAGAACTAGCATATAAACGTTTCGGAGTCATAATGATGATTTAAAACGTCAATCCTAAATTAAGAATTAGATTCACCTTATTCGGTGTATAGATCAAAATGGAAAGAATCCGGCGGGGATTTGGGAATGCAAATGGGAATAGGAATCAATCCCCGGTGATTTAGCAAATACTTGTTATCGAAGAAGTGGCACCTGAGCCAATAACGATGGCCGGAGTGCAAGCGATGATCCAGATGGTGTTGGATCGCCAAATGGAGGAAACAAGGCGCTTACTTCAACAGAACCAAGAAGAACTTACGACACCAATTGAACAGCCCGAGCTGAATGATGGGCAGTCAGAAGGAGGAAAATACAGTGGGACTGTTGGTCAAGCCAACCCACCGATAGTTAGGCGAAACCACCAGGATGGAGGAAATGATGGACGTGGATGCAAATACAAGGATTTCATGGCATCCAAACCACCGAGTTTATCTGGAAGCCCGACGCCGGTGGAAGTCATGAACTGGATCTCCAAGATGGATACGATGTTTGAGAGTTGCGAGTGTAGCAACAGGAAGAAGACCGCTCTCGCGGTTCCTCTGTTGAAATCTGGAGTACTAAGTTGGTGGAAGCTACTAGCTGATTCGATGCCCAAAGGAGAAGCAAACAAGATGTCGTGGGAAGATTTTCTGGTACAGTTAAAGATGCAGTACTGCTCTGAGCAGGATCTTCTGGAGATCAACAATGAGTTCCAAAATCTGAAGAAGGGAAGAATGAGCGTTATAGAATACACTGCAAGCTTTACGGAAAAGATGAAGTTGGTTCCTTACCTAGTCCCAACCGAACTCTCCAAGGTTAACAAGTTTGCCCATGGGTTACCAGCAGACTTTGGTCCAATGGTCAAGCAAGCAACCACTTTGAAAGCCGCCATCTGGGCAACCAGGAATGTTGAGACCCAGATTAGGGAAAAGGGTCTGGAGAGAGCTGAAGTTGGCAAGAAAAAGAAGCATGAAGTATCTTCAAAATCCAACAAAGAAAGGAAATTCTCAAAGACAGAAGAAGGAGGAGGAGGTGACTTGCTACAAATGTGGAAAGACAGGGCATTACGCCAGCAAGTGTGCATCCAACAAGAAGGTGTGCTATGGATGTAACAAAGAAGGGCATATTTCTAGGGACTGCACAAAGAAAAATGAGGCAGCAAGACCAAACACACCACCAAGGCCAATGGCATTCCACATGATCCTCGACGAAGTAGAAAACCATGCGAGGAACCAAGGATGAGGAATTCATACCCGAGGATCAAGTTATGAAGTAACCAAGGGGATAGAATCATATGATGTAGCCTATTGGAGGCATAATCTAGGGTGAACTTGAACATCTATGTAATAGTTTCGAGAAATAATAAAGCCTTCGTTTTGTTATATGACGTGTTAAACAGTTATGTGATTTTCTTGTATGGTGACTTGGAAAACTGCGAGACAATACTTGGGATGAGAATGAGTAGGTGTAAAAGGTAGTAGATGCATATATTACCGGAAGCACAGGACTCACGCTTAGATTAGAGAAAGTCACAAGGTTACCAAGAAGGTAGTAATTGATTCCGTTTTACTCAAGTATGTCATTACCATCGTTTCGGTAATGACTAAGAAGATTGTTGGTATTTTTACCCTAGTGGTCATATCGAATTGAGTCCGACTACGCTGAGTATGTCATCTGGTTTAGAAAATCAAGTTCAATGTAGTGTCTGACTTAAGACGGAAGATTGGAATAAAAAGCGATCAGTAGAGGTATCGCGAAAAGTTTCTTGTAGCTAGAAATGCTACCTTTTAAGATGTGAAGGAAGGTATAGTCTGTTCTGGAATTTGACTCTAAAAGACCTGATTCCAAGCGATGCATCATACGATGAGAGGTCATTAGAACATGACCCATCGGTCTATTATGATAATCGAAGGAAGAAACTTATCTCAAGTTTATTAAAGAAGGATTCTCCAATACAGATCGAGATCGTGACATGAAGATCATGATTGGAAGTCTAACATGAGAGAGAGAGAACGGGTCCAAGATCGGGCACCGCCTGCAGTCAGGAAGTCTTAGAGTTAGATACTCGTTCAAAGAAACACGAAAGTTACGGTTACTAATTAGAATGAAGAGATAACGTACGGAGTCATCATGTGAGTCATGTTTTGTTGATGATTCCGGGACGTAATCATCCTAAGGGGAAGATAATTGTAACGCTCGTAGATCCGGGCTAGTCAATTTAGAGATAATAGGGGTCAAAAACAACTTTTGGACAAAAGATTGTTTAGAATAAATAATGTTAACCAACTTGTAGAATATGTCTCAAGGATTCCGTACATATAAAGAGCGCCGAAATCCGAGTTATAACGAAGAAGTTATGGTCTGTCGAAGTTTTTCGGTAAAACCAGCACGGCACCGGGAGACGTAAAATAATGAATTTACGATAGAAGACTTTTTGGCCTTAGTAATATAAACCAAAGTTGTAGTATATGTTAAACCAGTAACATCCATAAAAATAACACCCAAATCTGACTTCGTATGAGGAAGCTATGATTTTCTAAAATTCGGCTTAGCAGTGTAGGGCCTGAAACTCGAATTTTAGTTCGAGCGGTTTTTGGCTTACACGACCTAAATGAGAGTTGAAGATCTCATTAATAGGAACTCAACAGTAAAAAGACAGACGAAAATGGAGTCCGTATGAACGAGTTACGAATTCTTCGCGGTCATTTAATAGTTTAAACTCCTCCTACTGTTAAATTTAAGATCGATTGAGAATTAGAAACCGGGGTCAAAATGAAAGTTGTAGATCTTATTTTTACCTATGCGTGGATATAAGAACGTCGAAAACGAAGTTCTTATGCGAAAGTTATGAATTTTTGAAAATCGGATGATTTCCACCCTGTGTGTGCTGCCACGTGTCAGCACCAGGCTGTGCTTGGCTGTAGCCAGCCTGGCTCACGACGTGAATATAAAAAATTCACGATGTGAACCTTCCTCCATCCCCTATAAATAAGTTGTGAGGCCTCCATTCATTCTCACACCTTCCTACTTCTTTCCCTCTCTCTAGAACTTCTCTCTAGCCCCGAAACCCCCCGAAAAGCCTAGGGAACCGCCCTAGCACAAGGCGGAAGCCCCAGAGCACCCGATGGCTCCAAGAAGAAGAGCCTTTAGGCTCGGGAACGCTACTCCAGCGGCGCCCAGTTTTGATAGAAACCCGTTGTAAGTGAGCTACGCATATCCTATCCTTGTTATAGCTTATGTTTTGATATAGTAAAATTATTAGGACCTTAAAATAATTATTTGGGCTATTATTATGAGTTATATAAAAGTGTTGCTTAACGCTTATATAATAGTAATAATATCTAGACTATTAATTAGTCTCGGTGAATATTAGACTAAACTCTAGTGGTAATGATACTAGGTTTTTTCCTATGGAAATTGTTTTGAGATAAAGAAGTGATGTCCGAGTGCCGAGTCACCACCTTCTCAGGTGAGTGCATGGTCCCTTTCATCTTACACATAGATATGAAGTATTTTATATAAACTACGTACAATGTGTGCATATTATCTTAATACTTCTTGTCTATGCTGGATGAGCGTTTTTGTACATGTTTTAAAGATTCAAACTATATACGTATTTTATATATACAAATATGTTGGGCATGACATGGGTAGATGAATGATGAGAGATAAAAGATGATGTGAGTAAACATTAGCAGCTATAGACTTAGTGCCTATTCGACAAACACTGGTAGCTATGGACTTAGTACCTGTTAGGAATTGGTAGCTATGGACTTAGTACCTACTACATAAACACTGGTAGCTATGGACTTAGTACCTGTTAGGAATTGGTAGCTATGGACTTAGTACCTGTTAGATAAACACTGGTAGCTATGGATTTAGTACCCAATGAATAAACTATAGCAGCTATGGAATTAGTACTTTACAAATGAGCATTGGCAACTATGGATTTAGTGCCAGTCCTATAACCCTAGAAGCAAGGGACTTCGGAATAAACAAATGCAGGATAGATGACTCTTAGGATAGATCCTTAAGAGTAAAGAAGATAATGGGGTTGGGTAATTGGGTTGATTGTTTGATTGTTTAAACATAATAATTATATTATTGTGGGTTGAGAACCTTATCTACTCACCAGGTTTCCCAACCTGACCCACTCAGCTTATTTATATCACAGGTGTTGATATGAAGTCACATTACACTGAGAGATTAAGGAGATATAAATCACTAGTGATAATGAATGTAAGTTCTGTTTATGCTTATGTTTCTGTATTGACGATGACATCCCAAATGTTTTAAAATGAATAAAAATACTTTTCTTCGAAAATGCTTTGATAACGTATTTGTCATGTTTTACTGGGAACAAATTCCGCAACATTTTTATTAAAAGAGGTACTCTGATTTTTATAAATCATAAACAAAAATCGGTCTTTTCTGGCCGTGAAAATGGGGATTTCACATTTTATCATCATAATGTAATTTCTTTTGAAACATGTAATACAATCAACAATGTAACTTTTTAAATTATATTCATGATGGTTGTGTTTGCTTTCTTTACTATTTATTCAACTGTTATGATACTACATGAAGTCATCCACCCTCGAACGATTCCGCCATACTGGTTTGGGGGTGTGACATTTTGTGTTTATGTATTTCTATGTACCAAACGTGAATACGAATATCTTTCTGCAAAAGTTAAAAAGAAAATTTCGAAGAGAAGAAATTTTAAAGGTGTTTTTTGTAATAATAACTGATTTTGTGTTTTTTTATCAATTTATTGAACATAACATTTAGTTGTATGTTTATTTTTAGTTCTAATCATAAATGATTTTATAAGTTTGTTTATAATAATTAGTAAATAGTAATGATTATGTAATCATTAGTGATTGTGTGATTTGAAATCATAGTTTATTAGTCATATGCATTTTTGTTTAGTACTAATTACTAATTATGTTAATTTTTTGTAGTAAATGCTTCTGTTGATGAAAAGGAAATTGAAGATATTTTAGAGAAAAATTCAAAGGTTAAAAATGATAAGGGTATGTTTTTTGCAATCATAAGTGATTATGTTTCTTCATTTGCAATTGATTAAATGTATTATGTTTTATTTTTTACTAACAGTATGTTTGTAATGAAAATTTTAGGTAAAAAAGATACTTTAGAGAGCTCAAGGAAGACACAATCATCTTCCAAAAAAGAAAAGGCCAAGGAGGTGTTACAAACACAGTCAAAGAAATCTTTAAAAAAACAATTATTAAACAACCTAACGTGAACCTGAGGGTTACGGTCAAAACTGTAAGTAAGAAACGTGAACTATCTGATGAAGATGATTCTGATTTTCAGAGTCGTCCTGGATCTTCAAAGAAACCAAAAAGAGAAAATAAAGTTGTGAAGAAAGAGAAAAGAAATTTGTTGTTATAAAAGAATTTCCTTCATTGAAGAACAAATGTTCACTCAGTTTATTGTTGGGTGTTATTCAAGGTTTATGTAAAGAACAGAAGGATTGTGTTAGGGTATGGGATTTGATAGTTTGTTATGGATGAAGATGATTGATGTACCGTTGAAGATTGTTTATTATGTTCTTGATCATTTTAATTTTGAAACTTTGAAGGTGGAGTTTGAAGATTGTGAAGTTAGTGTTGATAGTAAGTCTGTTCATGAGATGTTAGGATTACCATCTGGTGGCTCATTACTTTCAAACATGGATTACATTTCCGAGAATAATGAAGAGAGTTGTATGTTTAAATGGAAGAAACAACATGAAAATATTGATAAATTGAGATTGAAACAGCTAAAGAATGAACTTGTTCGAACTAGTGCAGCGGATGATAACTTTAGAATCAATTTTTTGGTTCTTTTTATTAATACATTCTGAGAGTCTACAAGCATGGGAAAATGTAATCTGAATCCATTGTATTTAATCAGAATAGATACTAATTTAAGTACCATTGACTGGTGAGATTTCATTGTCGATTGTTTAGTAAGGACAAAGAAGGTTTACAACCCAGAGAAAAAAAATTTCTTTCTTTTATGGACCAGCAGCCTACTTTATGGTACGTGAGCTAATTTTTTATATTAAATATTCTTTTTAGTTGTAAAAATATGTTTGTTTTTATTTTTAAGCGTATATGATTTTATAATCATATATGATTTATTATATATCAGACATCATAATCATATATGATATATATATATATATATATATATATATATATATATATATATATATATTATAATTAATGATATATTTTATTTGTATAAATCATATATGATTGTATAATCATATATGATTATTCATATATATTATGATTAATGATATATTAAATTGTATAAGTAAATCTTTTTAGAAAGTTAACTTATTTGTTATATATGTTTTTTGTAGTTGTTGTATGTGGATAGTTTCAAGTTTGATCATTTGCAAGTCACACATAAACGTCCAACTATTTTTTATTAGACGTCAGAGAAGATAAGGTTTCTTGAGGATATTTTACAAGAGAATGGAGGATTTGGATGTGGAGATGTTAATGAACCATATGTTGAAGAAGAATGCCAAGCATCTGAGTATAATGAGGAAGAATGTGGTGGTGATGAGGATGAATCTGATGGTGATGAGGATTTATGTGATGAGGATGAAAAAGATTTTGATGTTAATAAAGTTAGTGTTGTAGAGGTAATTTTATAGTTTTATTAATTTATTATTTTATTGGTGTATTCATTTATGACTTTTTATGTTTAAGTATTTTATTTGTAAGTATATTTTTTTATGTAGGTGTATGAAAATAAAAGTATCAGAAGATGGAGGATTTAAAAAGGATATTGTTGTAAAGATAGATGAGGGAGTGCTGAAATTTCCTCAAATTCAAAATCTGAAAAATTGGAAATTATTATGTCCTGATGAAGATTTAAGCACAGAAAGTTTTGATTTCCATTATGTTTCACAACAAAGTAAAGAACCGATATTGACACCTGATTTTGTTCAACTTAATGATGAAGATTATGGGAATGTTTTTCTGAATGATGATGAAAATGTTGAAGATGATGATCAAGGGAAATGTTCTGGTGGTCAAGGCGTGGAAGTGGTCCATATGAGGGCAATGTTGGTAAAAATCATGTTGAAGGTAAAGGTGATGTTAATGATACTGTATATGAGGATGATATTGGTAAAAATAATGATTTGTTGAATGAGAAAGATGATGAAGATGATGAACAAGGAAATCGAAGTGGATTCAATGAAGAAGAGGCCATGAATTTAAATTCTATTGTTGAAAATTTTACTAAGAGTGTGGGTCTAATTGATAGCCAGGAAGGTGTAACTTTTAGTCAATTCATATGTGATCCAATTGTTGAAAGTTTTCTTAAAACTTTGGATCAAGGTAAGCATATTTTATTATTATATATAGTCTAATCATATATGATTTTAAATTTTTGTATTTGAATTTTATAGGTACTAAAAAATTGGTTGATGGTTGTATAAATCAGAAACGAGTTGAAGATGATGTGAATGAGAATTTGACTGGTTTTGAGAAAAATGAATTGATGATAGTAAGTATTTATTTATGTATTTTTTTTATACATAAAATATGTATGTGTATATATATATATATATATATATATATATATATATATATATATATATATATATATATATGAATATGTTATATAGATGATTCACTTATGATTTTAATAATTTAGGGACTATAAATTTGGGTGAGGATGATAAAGTTATTATAGCAAACAAGGATGGAGAAGGTGAAGATGTTGAAGTTGATTTGGATTTAGGAAAAGAAATAGAAGATTGCTCAAGTATATATATATATATATATATATATATATATATATATATATATATATATGTATATATATATATATATATATATATATATATATGTATATATATATAGATGTTAGGTGGGTGAGGAGGGACTGATGAACAGAAGAGAGTTCACGGCCAAGAGAGAGCGAGAGGAGCTTAAGTGTGTGTATTCTAAGGTGTTCTATAGAGAGAAAGGAGAGAAGGTGCAAGTGTGTGTGAATCTTGTGTATTGTTCATCATTCCAATCTTGAATACATCATAGATTCATATTATTGTTCTTCTTCTTCTCTTTTATTTTGATCTGGCATCATCTGCTTGATTGGGATTCTGCACCATCAAACGGATCCGATTGATACACAAGCAGATTTGGGACTTACAATTGGTATCAGAGCTTGGATTGTATCAATCATTTTGGTCAGATCTGGAGCATATTTGATCTTATTTTTGAAGGATTTTTGTGTTTTTGGATAGATCTTGGCAAAATAAGAGGGGTTTATTCTTTTCATTTTTTATAAAAACAAGTTTTTCATCGAGTTTTGGAGCAAAAAAGGGTGAAAACGTCGTTTTTTGAAGGGTTTACGGTCATTGAAGGGTTCTCGGCCGTAATCAGTTTGCCGCTAGGGTTTCTCAGCGGCGGTGGCATTTACGGCTAGGGTTTCTCGGAGTTAACGGCACGAAGTTCACGGCCCACGGACGTTTACGGCTCAGCGACATCGAACAGTCTTGGTCAGCTCAAACTTCGCAGCATCTTATTAAAAAAAGAATTTGGAGCTGCCAGGAATCAAACCCGGACCACTCCCCTCCTCAAACCAACGTCTTACCATCTGATCTAGCTTGCTAGATGGTATACACCTCCCAAATTTAATTCAAAAAGACTCCTTTCTTGGTTCTTGATTTCGAAATATTGTCTCTTTTAGCCCAAAATTCAAAATTTTTATTTTAAAATTTTCATTTTAAACCAAAAATTTTAGTTTTTAATTTTTGACGTTTATTTTTTACTTTGATTTTCAAGTTTGACCTTTGACTTTCTCGTTTAACTTTCAAATTTTCAAATTTAGCTTTTCGGTTTGACTTTTAAGTTTGATTTTTTAAATCTGACTTTTAAGGTTGACTTTTTAGTTTTCAAGTTAAAGAGCATTTCTGATAAAAATGAGTTTCGCATCCCTCCCGGTCAATGATGTTTCATGTACTCCATCTTGTGAGGCTACGATTAAATTTCTTCGCGAACAAATAGATTTATTAAAAAGAGAAAACGAGGACCTTAAATGGGAAGGGTACCAACTTAGGAAAGGCCAGAAACCTTTAAAAGAACAACTAGAGGCCAAGACTAGTGATTTTGATAAACTGCAAGAAGAATATAGTAACAAATGCGTAAACTATAAATATGTTAAGAAAGAGCTTGCCACTATAACTGCCGAACTTGATGAATTAAAAGAAAAATATAAAGATAATGAATTCAACTTTAAGAAGTTTGATGTGTCAAGTGAGGTAGTTGTGTCCATGATTGACAATTGTTTGAAATTTAAAGATAATCAAACCAAGGGTCTAGGGTATCACAGTGTACCACCTCCCTTTAATGACAATTATAACCCACACCTTGAAACCAATGAGGAAGAGAAACCTGCTCAGTTTGGCCCACTCCCTGAACCAGCTCCAGCTTCAGTTAAGACTGAACAATTAGAGCCAACTGAGCGTGTTGAGATAAAGAATGTTAATGTTTCTTCTTCGTTTGCAAGTAAAGTAATGGAAGATGAGAACAAGGAGTACGCTATTGAAGAAACCAATGTCTCCTTGAACTCTGAATATGTTGCTTCTAATTTTGTTACTCCTAACAAACCCGTTGTTGAGAAATACATGCCACCAAAACAAGCGAAACAGCCAGCCTGTTGCAAGTGTGCATGTGGGAACAATTAGAAACAAGGCAATGACATGCCACCAAGGGCAGGAAGCAACAACTTCCCAGTGAAGAAAAAGACATGTTTTCACTGTGGAACACCGGGACACATTGCCCGAAACTATCCAAATCACGCATATGTTCCGTACTACACACAAGACTGGCAGAACGTGCCAAGAGGGAGATATTCCAAAAGAAACCCTTCGAGGCCACGTTCAAACAATGGTGACTGGAACGCGCAAAAGGCCAAGAATCAAAATCCCAAGGTCAAGAAAGGAATGTCGGCCAAAAAGTAGAATTCAAGAGATGCTCAAACGAAACCAAGACCGGCTAGGTTAAAGTCATCTCAACGGCCGACAACAAGCTCAAAAGCAAGTGTCGAGGCATCCATCCGCTCAAACAAGAAATGGGTTAAACCCAATTACAAATGGGTACCCAAGGTTAAATCTCTCAAATCTTCTAATGATTCTAATATTTCTTCATCTTCTATTTGTAATAAGCAGGATATGTCATGGGAGAGAGTACCTTGAAAAGATGACAAAGGTCGACCCAGTTTCAAAATGGACTGGGTTCCAAAGACCAACTGATCCCGCTCTGTGTTGGAGTAGCTATGGAGGCATATCATCAGACTATGGTTTGTTGGTAGTGGATGTTCCAGGCATATGATAGGGGACATCTCTCAACTGTACAACATTCAAAACTTTGTTTGAGAATATGTGTCATTTACGGGAAGGGAAGAAAGGAAACGATCACACATGGGGTTTGTGCTTAACGATGTGAAGAATTTTCGGATCTGTTCTGAGATTATGCATGTTGTTCTTAGAACTTCTGAATGCAAATTCAATCGCTAACTTACGGTTTGAGTTTTCTTCTCTATACTCCTGAGTTTATCTTACACTGTTTCGTTTTGAAAACAATTACTTTATTTCTTATAGTTTTTCTTTAGTAGGTATTGTTTGGAAAATGATATCAAGAAAGTGATAACGGCCAGTCTAAAACTAGTGTAAGGTACTGAATCTGAATTGTCTAGACTCTATGTTCAATGTGCTGGTAGGCTCGAAGGATTTGACAGTGTGGATTTAGATAGGATTGTTTGGACTGACCATACGACGCTCGGGTAGATTGAGCAGTGAGATAAACACGAGAACCCACGGGATACACTAAATTAATACGCATCTAGAACAGTGGTTCAACTTTTCCTTGATGTATGGACTTATGTCCTTAGTTCTGGTTCTGATAGGGCGACTAGGGGGTTCTGATAAAGTAGGTCTATAGAAATTATTTTCTTGCTTTCTATCTGTTAGTCATATGTTGCTTCCTCTGCGTGATTGGAAGAGATCTGACCCGGATTGCAACATATGTAACTCTAATTCTACGCACCTCCTTATCTATGAAATTCTTTCTATCTATTAGCCATATGTTTTCCCCTCTGCGTGATTGGAAGATCCGACCTGGGACACAGCATATGCAACACTCTACCTCTCAATCCCTCAATCTTTGTTAATCATATGTTGTCCCCTCTGCGTGATTGAAAGAGATCCGACTTGGGACACAATATATGCATCTATCTCTAAATATGTCTTCCTCCTTAATAATTGTTTACTCACCTAAAGTAAGGATTTCTTAGGAAGTTCTTGATAACCAGGGTATATTAGGAAGTGGGCAACACGTTCTAGTGCAACTAAAATTGAACCATTTAAGAGGTAGCCAGTAGATCTCGCTGCTTGATTTAAGTGGACAACAATACTCGCGATTGTCGTCAGCTAAATGGTTTATTTAGAAAAAATTGTCGATATTCATCGTGTTTAACTGGACTACAATACCGGCAATTGACCAGATCTATTCATGAAGTTGAAGGTACTGATAAACAAAGTTAAGACTGTCACAACTTTGATCCCAGAAATGTCTTATATTTAGTCAAATATTTTTGTTTTTGTTAAATTTGTTCATAGTTTTCCTCTATGCACAAATTTAGGGGAGAATTAAAAATTTTAAAACCAAACAAAAATCAGAAAAACCAAAAATCCAAAAATAGTGTTATTTTTGTTTTATTTTTTATTTTTTTAGAAAATTTGAAAAATCCAAAAATATTTTTGTTTCAATTTTATTTTTCAGAAAATATGAAAAATCCAAAAATATTGTGTGCTAAATTTCCTTTTAGTTTTGTTTTGTCTTGAAAAGTGAATTCAGATGTAGATGAAACTCATGGAGTCTATGTTGAAAATTTCGAGCCAAGGCTTCGTCCGTGATCATCGAAGAATTCTCATTCGAAGGAGCAAGAAATGAAGACTATTCTTTCAACATTCAATCCATCAACCCCAGAAGCAAGGTGAAGCTGCAATTGAAGATTATGTGATGGATTACATTGAAGCCTCCTCAATCAGTTTGTTGTTATCTTTGTACCTGCTAAAGTGATCCAGAAGATTCGTTCTCTCTGTTATCTCTGAAGATTCTCAAGCTGGAAGCGCCAATTTTAAAGAATCTCTACATGAAGCCTCCTCACTCAATGTGCATTCAATGTCAAATTCTGTAGAAAAGCCTAACTGCTCGATATGATGTCATTTATTTAAGATTTATATGTTCATCTTGAAGCTGTGAAGAAATCGAAGATTAATGTTGAAGCCAAACTCCAAATGAAGATTGAAAAGAATAGCCAGCTACCTTTTTAGGGGAAGTTTGTTGAGTCAATTAAAAAAGAAAGCTATAAACCAAGGGGGAGATTGTTGGGTTTAAATTATGGTTTATACTTTGCTTTTCTGGGCAATTGTAATTTTTCGTCTAAGACCGAAAAGTGTTTATGTCCCAATGGGTGTTTACGGATGTGAACTCATTTTCGACCCATGTTCCTCAAGTATATATATATATATATATATATATATATATATATATATATATATATATATATATATACACATATATATATATATATTAGGTGGGTGAGGAGGGATTGATGAACAGAAGAGAGTTCACGGCCAAGAGAAAGCGAGAGGAGCTTAAGTGTGTGTATTCTAAGGTGTTCTAGAGAGATAAATGAGAGAAGGTTCAAGTGTGTGTAAATCTTGTGTATTGTTCATCATTCTAATCTTGAATACATCATATATTCATATTATTATTCTTCTTCTTCTCTTCTATTTTGATATGGCATCATCCGCTTGATTGGGATTTCGTACCATCAAACGGATCTGATTGATACACAAGCAGATTTGGGGCTTACAGAGACTTAGTCACTGAAAAAGGACAATGTGGAAGGGAAATTTGAGAAGTTTTTTGTTCCAAGTTTTAGTCTTGGATTTATTCAAGATTCTAAAGGTTCCAATAAGTCATCTCAGAGTCAACGTTCTTCTGAACGGATGACAAAGAATAAGATTAAGGATAGATCTTATTTGAAGAAATCAAGTGCTGGTCCAGAGTGTGTTATTCCAAATGTTGATGTTATTGATGCTAGTCCTTTTTCTTTTGCACCCCTTTTGGGTACATTAGAAGGACCATCAAAACCAATTTTTGTCAAACCTAAAGATATAAATGAAGAAGGAACATCAGTAGTAGATGTCAAAGGAAAGAGAGAAATAAAATTTTCTTATGTTTATAAGTCACTTTTTAAGGAAAGGTTAATTGATTTTAAACTAAGTTTGACACAAGTAGAAAATGTGGTTTGTGAAAGGCTTTTCAGCCTTCAAGGAAATCCAGGGTAATTTTTTTAAATATAATTTTTTTATTTTTATAATTATAATTTTTTATTTTTAATGACATTTAAATAAATATATACATTGATATTGTCTTGCTTATGGAAATAGATGTTATGGGTTTTAGAGCTAATTATGAAAGTCTTTATAAAAAACATATTTGCATGTAAGTGTTCTTGATTCATGGTCTCATATACTAACTCATGAAGAAAAATTCAGAGATGTTGTTAATTCTCCACTCAGATTGTTCATGAATGTTGACACTGTAAGTTTTTATTTTATTCTTTTCTTTTTATATTTTTATAATCATTAATAATTTTTTTATTAAATATTTTACATTTTATTATATAATCATTTCTGATTTTTTATATTACAGACTTTGTCATTCGAATATAATCATTTGAATGAAACTGGAAAATATAAAGTTTTCAAGGAGAACTTCTCTCGCAGTGTTTCTGGTGCATGTTGATGTTAGGTATTTTTCCCTATTTTGAAGCAAAAGCACATATATCTTATTGTTATCAATCTGAAGAAATGTGCTTTCAAGGTTATTAATAATGGTGCAGATGATGTTGATTTTGATGATAAGTATGGTGCAGTTTTTAAACCACTTGTAAGTTTCAAATCATATTTATAATTTAATTCTGAAATCATATATGATATGTTTTATAATTATTATACTTATATTTTTCTAATGTGAAATCATATATGATTTTCAGAAAAAGTTTTTTTTTTGAAGTATCTAAAAGAGATCAATCATGTTAAAGCAAATAAAATGGCTGATAAAAATCTTACACCAGTAAGATTGATAATGCCATGGAGGACAGTTTATAACAAAGTGGATTGTGTTATTTTTGCTATGAGACATATGGAGAGTTATTTTGGAGAAAAAGGTTCTAAATGGAAATGTGGTCTTCCAAAAGAAGGTGGTTCTTAAGAAAAAATTATGGAAAAGTTGAGAATGAATATGCGGCAGCAATTTTAACTTCTGAGATTAATACAAAGCGTGGTGATGTGTTGAAAGTTGTGTATGAATATCAAAAAGTTGATCAAAAGATTTGTGGTAAGCATACATATGATGCTCAATGGAATATAGAAAGAATGTTGTCGAATTATTTTTGATTGAATATTTTCTTATTTTAGAAGTAAATGGATGATGTTATAAGAACAAGTTTGTTTATGTTATGTATGTTATGGATATTGTGAAGAATGTTTGTTTTTATGGTGATGGAAAACATGGTGAAGGAAAACAAGTTAATATGTATTTTGGTGGATTTTATTATGTAAGTTTGTTTGTTTGAATTATGTTATTGAATGTTAATCATAAGTGATTATGTTATATTTTTATATGTAATTATGCTTTTAGTACTGATTATATGTTGTTTATATGTAATCATTAGTGATTGTATCGATTATTTTTTTCTGTTTTTGTAATCATAAATGATTATATATGTTGTACAGCACATTATAATTTATTATATCTTTTTCTTGATAAGTGATCTTATCTTTAGTGCATGGAATACATCACCATGCAAAATCTTATCTTTGTAAGATTTTAGTTTTGTTTTTTAGTGTTTGTAGTGAAGAATCTTTTCTTTATAAATGAAAACAGATTGGGACAGTCATATAGTGTAGCCTCGTGCTACCCCTTATATTTGTTCAAATATGAGTCCTTATACTTCCAAATGGTTAGTTTTGTTTATTAATTTCTTCAATTTTTAATTTAAATTTTTTATATATCATCATTACTTATTTATGATGTAAATAACTTCCATTTTGTTTCAGGTAAAATATGGAGTCTATAAGTCTAAAAGAACTAATTTTGTTGTATCTAATAACATGTTCCCCTTTTTTCAAGATTCTTGTTCTTTTCTTTGTAGCTAGATTTTCATATATATATTATAGCTAACTCCGAGAATGCCACTTTCACCATTACTTAAAAACTTTATCTTCATTGAACATATTAGATCTTTACTAAATATCTTTGAAGTAGAGGGATGTTGTTCATTTAAAGAAGATTTCTTTTTAATGAACAAAATTTCTCTACATCAGATATGTAGTAAAGATTTTGTATGTTCAATGAAGATAATCTTTCTAAGTAATGGTGGAAGTGTTCTTGGAGTCAGCTACAATCTGTATGAAAATCTAGCTAGGAATATGAAGAACAATAATCATCAAAAATGGGGAACGTGATATTTGAGACTTGTGAAATTATTTGTTATTGAAGATTTTATCATGTTTGATGTTATTCTATGATGGGTGATTAGAATTTGATTTTTTAGATGGATATTGTTATGTTTATATTTTTTATGAACAGTGTTGTATATTTGTTAGAAACAATGTTGTTGTATATCGTTATATGTAATGAGTTTTGTAGTAGAAATTTGATGTTATTTATATGTAATCATATTTTTGATCACTTATGATTAAACAAAACATATGAAGTGGTTACATAATCCTTTATGATTATACATATGAATATTGTATATGGTTATATGTAATGAGTTTTGTAGTAGAACTTAGATGTTATTTATATTTAATCATAAATGATTGTATGTATTAAATAGCAGTTAACAGATTACATAATTATTTTTATTTGTATAATTATAAATGATTATGTAATACCACTTCATATGTTTTGTTTAATCATAAGTGATTATATACTTTTGTAATCATAAAAGACATAAAGTTAGATAGAAGAAGGTTTAAGATAGCAAAAATTCAAGAAAAATGATATATTGTACTACTAATAAAATCAAAGAAAGAATTATCAAAGTAAATTTTGTTTTATAAAAAGAGTAAAGTGTACCAAACAAAAAGTATATTATTTAGAAAAAAATCATGAATTATTCATTACTGATTAAACTAGTAATTATATATGTAGCTTTTGATGATTATTCTGCTGCAAGTTTTATTGGGCATGTACGTAAGTTACAAGGAGCCCTTTCTCCACATCCTGAGTATCTTCTTGTTTGCTTGTTTGAATTTTTATATGCTATATTTGCTTCACTTTGAATTATATTTTTCTTTCCACTTCCTTTATTGTTTTGAACATTTGGAACATTGATGTCAATGTCTTTTGGAATAGAAATGCCCATAAGCTTTCCTACCTCTTCAACATTTGTCCTATTTTTTGCAATTAATTTGTAGGATCATTCTCGTATTCCTTCAGCATGCTTTCTATTTTCTTAACAAACAAATCCATTTTGTCTTTATTTTTTCTTACGTATTCCAAACATGCTTCAAAGTTGTAGTATGCTTGATTGACAGGTCTGTTAATTTCATTGTCTCCTGTATCATACACATGCCTACCAAAGTGATAATGCCTTGATATCACATCCTTTCTCCAATGATTCTCAATGTATTGTTCAGGTATTTCCTTAATTCCATGTTTCATGAGTATGTTGAATGCATGTCTGCACAAAGTCCCAAAGCGGTTAAAGTGTTCACAAGTTCATTTTACATCATTTATTGGAAGTTTTATTTCTACCTGTTCAAAATAAAATTAAAGCATTAAGTGTTTTACAATCATAATTGAAAATTGTTGTATATTACGTTTTGATTCATCAAAATTTAAAATAAGAATATATTACCTCAAATTTTGTTTTTAGATCACTGTTTTTGTTCAATTGTTCCACTTTGTATAACTCTCATCTGTTTTTTGTTCCAATATGTTTGTATTGACAGTACCAGGAGCCTTTGTAGATTTCTTTCTGTAATTCATAAAACAATGTACTTGTATAAACTTTTGCAGCATGTTTTTCTATTGGTTGCAGTGAAATAAATGTATATACCGCCTTCTTTGTTTGATGATCAAGCTCCTTTTGTGTATTTCTTTGTTTTTGAATTGCTATGTCAACGTTCATCATGAAATGTAAAAGTAAATTTCTAGATTTCAAGTAAGTGTTGAAGAAGGAATTCATGATTTCTGATCTTGAAGTGGTTTTTATCAATCCAGACATTCTAGTGTCACTGAAGTATGCAGGTATCCATTTGTCACGTAATTCGAACATATCATTGAACCATCTTTTATCTTCGAGGTTGAATTCATTAATAATCAACTCCCATGTAACGCCCCGTTCCTGGTACGTATTTATTTTTGATTAACTGTTCTTTTGGGAAGAGCTACTCGGTGAGTTGTAGCCCTAACTCGCCGAGTAGATGTCGAGTGGATGCGGTCTTTAAGTGATAAACTCAGCGAGTCCACGCCTGGACTCGGCGAGTAGGCCAATCAGGAGGAGACCCTAATCCTTAGGGTTTGCACCCTATTTAAACGTCCTTACAGCCCCATCTTAGCCCCCATCACCCTCAAAGCATTCCTTATCGAAAACCCTAGCCTCCATTGGTAAGTTTGAGTGATTGTTGCCTTGTGAAGGGACTTTTGGTGCACTTTGGAGCAAGTGGAAGAAGGGAGAAGTTGAAGAGGTCAAGGAAGGGGACTTAGATCCAGAACAAATTCATTTGTGGTCATCCATTCTGGTAATAAAGTTTCCATCTTGGTTATTGATCTATTAGATCTTGTTTGTCCCTAAATTGTTACTTTTAAGCCCTAAAACCCAAAATCATTGAAGAGAAACCTTATGGTTGCGTTATACTTCAGATATGGACTCTCATTACATTCTTGAAGTGTTAAGTTTCGGTCATATTGGTGATTAAGGTCCCTCTTGAGCTTAGAACCCCATTAAGAGCTTAGTTTGGACATTTGAAGACTCTAAAGCTATGCATGAACATAAAGTTTGCAACTTTACGTGATAAGCATGCCCTAGAAGCCTAGATCTGTGGTTTGGAGCTGCTGCATGGCTCAAATCAGGTCTGTATAGAAAAAGGACTGAATGAACTCGGCGAGTAGAACGATAGACTTGGCGAGTCCTATGAAGACAGTCGTGGACTCAGCGAGTTGGATGAGCAACTCGGCGAGTCCGATGAAGATTGCCTTAGACTCGACGATAGGGGTGGGGCCGCTGCAGGAGATGCGGCAAGGCGCACGAGGGAGCGTGCAAGTCGGGATCGTCAGGCTGCTATAAGTGCGGCAAGTCAGGGCACTTTAGCAGGGATTGTACCACCCCTGCGCCTATGATACAGACATCCGAGTTGCTATGTTTCCATTGCAACCAGAGGGGCCACAAAAGGGCCAGTTGCCCCTAGTTGACAGCAGCATCGGTGCCAGTAAAGGCGCCAGCTCCAGCGATCCTGCGGATCACGGATGGCCGACAGGGCAAGGCAGAAGCTCCAATGGTGAGGAGCCGAGCGTTTCAGTTGACTACCGAGGAGGCACGCTCCACACCCGATGTGGTGATGGGTATGATTCTTTCCCTCTATTTCATATTCATGTTGTTATGTTATTGATATGTGCTCTGTGTATATGCCTTACGATCGTTCCATGTGAACGGTATCCCTGTTCAGGTGTTGTTTGACTCGGGTGCCACACGATCGTTTGTTTCTCTTGCACTTAGCAAGAAGTTTTCTGAGTCTTCAGGCATGTTGGATTGCTCTTCAGAGGTAGAGATCGCCAATGATCGATCGGTGCGGGCATCATCGGTGTTCATAGATTGTGTTCTGAGGTTATTCGAGGAGCGCTACTTGGTGGATTTGGTTCCCATTCCGTTGCGTGGGAACAAGGTGATTATAGGCATGGATTGGTTGAGCCCTAATGGGGCGGTGATAGATTGTGCACAGCAGCTAGTGTGAATCAGGACCCCAAGTGGGGGAGAGTTGGTGATCTATGGCGAGAGGCCACAGCGTGGACCTACGGTATGTTCAGCAGCGAGAACTAGGAGCTACCTTCAGCAGGGTTGTGCGGGATATGTCATGTATGTTGTGGATACCCGGGAGGCGGGTAAGGCGACGGTGAACAAGGTTCTAGTGGTGCGAGACTACGCTGATGTATTCCCGGAGGAGCTTCTTGGAATACCTCCGAAGTGACAGGTAGAGTTCAAGATCGACCTAGTTCCTGGTGCGGCTCCGATAGCCAAGGCACCGTATCAGTTGGCTCCTCCTGAGATGCAGGAGTTGTCTACACAGCTACATGAGCTGTTAGAAAAAGGATTCATTAGACCGAGCAGTTCACCCTGGGGAGCCCCGATCCTGTTTGTGAAAAAGAAGGACGGGTCGCATTGGATGTGTATAGATTATCAGGAGCTGAACAAGGTAACGGTGAAGAACCATTACCCGCTCCCGAGGATTGACGACCTCTTTGATCAGTTGCAGGGAGCATCTTGGTTCTCCAAGATCGATTTGCATTCAGGTTATCATCAGATGAGGGTCAGATAGGAGGATGTGCAGAAGACCGCGTTTCGGACGCGTTATGGCCATTATGAGTTTGTGGCGATCCCGTTCGGGCTCACCAATGCTCCTGTCGTGTTCATGGACCTCATGAACCGCGTATGCAGACCAATGCTGGATCGATCTGTGATAGTTTTCATTGATGATATATTGGTTTATTCCAAGATGCAGGTGGAGCACGAGGAGCATCTGAGAGAGGTTTTGGAGACTCTAAGGAGGGAGAGCTTGTACGCTAAGTTCTCCAAGTGCGAATTCTGGTTGCGCGAGGTGCAATTCCTTGGGCACCTTGTCAACCAGAATGGTATACTGGTCAACCCTGCCAAGATAGAGGCCGTGATGAGCTGGGAGGTTCCGAAGTCTCCATCCGAGATTCGGAGTTTCCTGGGTTTAGCGGGATACTATCGGAGATTCATTCAGGACTTCTCCAAGATAGCCGTACCCCTGACACAGTTGACTAAGAAAGTCGTAGTCTTTCGATGGGGGCCTGAGCAGCAGGCAGCATTCGAGGCTCTGAGACAGAGATTGTGCGAGGCGCCAATCTTAGCCCTGCCAGAGGGCGTAGAGGATTTTGTGGTATATTGTGACGCGTCCATTTCGGGGTTGGGCGCGGTGCTGATGCAGAAAGGGCACGTCATAACCTACACTTCGAGGCAGTTGAAGCCTCATGAGGCGAACTACTCGACGCATGATTTAGAGTTGGGGGCGGTGGTCTTCGCCCTCAAGATTTGGCGGCATTACCTCTACGGGGTTCGGTGTACCATTTACACGGACCACAAGAGTTTCAGGTACCTCATGGATTAGCCGATTTGAACATGAGGCAGCGTCAGTGGCTTGATGTGGTGAAGGATTATGATTGCGAGATCCTTTACCACCCAGGGAAAGCCAATGTGGTGGCCGATGCGCTTAGCCATAAGGCGGCACCTATCAGGGATATTTGCATGCGGATGATAGTGGTGACTTCGCTTTTGGAGCGGATTCGGGAGGCCCAGCAGGAGGCCCTGAAGGAGGAACATCGGAAGAGTGAGCGCATAGTGGGTCAGGTTTCCTCCTTCGACTATGACAGCAGGGGATTATTGACATTACACCACATGGTATGGGTGCCATACCTCGGAGGCGTGCGCTAGATTTTGATGGAGGAGGCGCACAAATCCTGATTCTCCATTCATCCCGGGGCGACGAAGATGTATAGGGATCTTCATCTGGACTATTGGTGGCCCTGCATGAAGCAGGATGTGGCTTGGTACGTCGAGCGATGCTTGACCTGCAGGAAGGTCAAGGCCGAACATCAGAGACTGCACGGCAAGATGCAGCCATTGGAAATCCCGTTGTGGAAGTGGGAGGATATTAAAATGGATTTTATCACGAAGCTTCCCAGTACCACGTGAGGAGTGGGTTCTATATAGGTCATTGTGGATCGATTGACCAAGAGCGCCCATTTTATTCCAATTCAGGAGAGCATCTCGGATGAGAAGTTGGCCGACATCTACATCAGGGAGATAGTGGCGCGGCACGGGGTGCCAATGCAGTGACTTCAGACAGAGATGTGCGTTTTACTTCCAGGTTTTGGAAGAAGTTTCATGATGAGTTGGGCACTCGTCTTCATCTTAGCACTGCCTTCCACTCGCAGAAGGATGGTCAGAGTGAGCAGATCATCCAGACTCTTGAGGATATGTTGCGGGCATACGTGCTAGATTTCGGCGGCAGTTGGGATACGTATCTTCCGTTAGCAGAATTTTCGTATAACAACAGTTACCATGCGAGTATTGACCGCCCTCCTTTCGAGATGTTTTACGGGAGAAAGTGCAGGACCACGATTTATTGGGGCGAGGTCGGTCAGGGTGTCATTGGGAGCACCGAAGTGGTGCTCAAGACGACAGAGTTGATCCAGCAGGTTCGTAGTAGACTGCAGACTGCGCAGAGTTGGCAGAAGAGTTACGCCGACAGGAGGCGTTCAGACTTGGAGTTTCAGGTGGGTGACATGGTCCTCCTGAAGGTATCACCCTGGAAGGGTGTCATTAGGTTCCGGAAGAGGGGCAAGTTGGGCCCCAGGTTCATTGGTCCTTTTAGGGTTTTGGCCCAGGTGGGTTGGGCCGCCTATCGATTGGATCTTCCAGCAGAGCTTAGCCAGATCCACAACACTTTTCATGTTTCTCAGTTGAGAAAGTGTTTGGTGGACGAGCAAGCAGTTGTAACCTTGGAGGATATTCAGGTTGTTAGCAACCTGAATTATATCGAGAGACCAGTTGCGATCTTAGATCGAAAGGCGAAGACCTTGAGGAACAAGGTGGTTCAGTTGGTGAAGGTGCAGTGGCAGCACCGGAAGGGTTCGGAGTGGACATGGGAGGCGGAGGAGGAGATGAAGGAGCACTACCCCGAGTTGTTTCTAGAGACAGCAGACTTCGAGGACGAAGTCTAAGATAAGTGGGGGAGAATTGTAACGCCCCGTTCCTAGTATGTATTTATTTTTGATTAACTGTTCTTTTGGGAAGAGCTACTCGGCGAGTTGTAGCCCTAACTCGCCGAGTAGATGTCGAGTGGATGCGGGCTTTAAGTGATTTACTCGGCGAGTCCACGCCTGGACTCGGCGAGTAGGCCAATCAGGAGGAGACCCTAATCCTTAGGGTTTGCACCCTATTTAAACGTCCTTACAGCCCCATCTCAGCCCCCATCACCCTCATAGCATTCCTTATCGAAAACCCTAGTCTCCATTGGTAAGTTTGAGTGATTGTTGCCTTGTGAAGGGACTTTTGGTGCACTTTGGAGCAAGTGGAAGAAGGGAGAAGTTGAAGAGGTCAAGGAAAGGGACTTAGATCCTGAACACATTCATTTGTGGTCATCCATTCTGGTAATAAAGTTTCCATCTTGGTTATTGATCTACTAGATCTTGTTTGTCCCTAAATTGTTACTTTTAAGCCCTAAAACCCAAAATCCTTGAAGAGAAACCTTATGGTTGGGTTATACTTCAGATCTGGACTCTCATTACCTTCTTGAAGTGTTAAGTTTTGGTCATATTGGTGATTAAGGTCCCTCTTGAGCTTAGAACCCCATTAAGAGCTTAGTTTGGACATTTGAAGCCTCTAAAGCTATGCATGAACGTAAAGTTTGCAACTTTACGTGATAAGCATGCCCTAGAAGCCTAGATCTGTGGTTTGGAGCCGCTGCATTGCTCAAATCAGGTCTGTATAGAAAAAGGACTGAATGAACTCGGCGAGTAGAACGATGGACTTGGCGAGTCCTATGAAGATAGTCGTGGACTCGGTGAGTTGGATGAGCAACTCGGCGAGTCCGATGAAGATTGCCTTAGACTCGACGAGTTGTTCTTCAACTCGGCGAGTCAGATGAACTTAGACTTAGTATGTATGCATCGACGAAAAACGCGTCGAGTCTTCGCTAAGCTCGACGAGTAGAAACGGGTGTAGAACTAGAACTGATGGAAGGGACTCGACGAGTTGGCGAGCCAACTCGGCGAGTCTGGTCAACCAGGAAGTTAACTTTGACTAGGATGTTGACTTTGAACGGGGGGTAAAATAGTTATTTTACCCTAAGATTAGTTATCAGTATCTGACTTAGTGTTTATGGAAATTGTAGCCGGGGAGTTCCGGTTCAGCAGTCAGGCGCTCAGCAAGCAGACTTTCAGCAGCTACTTTGAGGTGAGTTACCTTCCAGTAGCGGTGGGTCTAAGGCCACAATGTCGGCCCACTAGTAGGAATTGTATGATTAGATGATTGTCTCTGTGATATTCATCTAGGGTTGCCACTACCTGTGTTATGTTTATGTGTTTGTACGATCTGATGCTATGTGCTAGCGATAGTAGGGGAGATAGTCCCTAGGTTACCGGTCGATAGGGCCGAATGGGCAGTCATGCCCAGCCATGCTAAATAGATTATGTGATACGTGTTATGTAGTAGTGGTAGGGGTGAAATAGTCCCTAGTATCCGGTCGAAAGGACCGAAGGGGAGACCAGCACCCAGATATGCTAGTCAGTATCCGGTCGAAAGGACCGAAGGGGAGACCAACACCCATATATGCTAGTCGGTATCCGGTCGAAAGGACCGAAGGGGAGACCAGCACCCATATATGCTAGTCGGTATCCGGTCGAAAGGACCGAAGGGGAGACCAGCACCCAGATATGCTAGTCAATATCCGGTCGAAAGGACCGAAGGGGAGACCAGCACCCAGATATGCTAGTCAATATCCGGTCGAAAGGACCGAAGGGGAGACCAGCACCCAGATATGCTAGTCTGTATCCAGTCGAAAGGACCGAAGGGGAGACCAGCACCCAAATATGCTAGTCAGTATCCGATCGAAACGACCGAAGGGGAGACCAGCACCCAGATACGAATTACGAATTGTATTAAAACGAATTATATATTTGTACCTTCAATACGAATTGTATTTTGAAGTTCTTCAGAAGTCAAAGAAATTGAATCGATTTGTTCGTCGTTACGAGATGAATTGATTTTAGCTACAATAGTATCAGTTGCGATCGACTCGTCAATTTCTTTTGAATTCGACATCATTTATGAAAATTGATTTTGATTCAATTTTCAAATGCTCTCTTGAATTGCATTGATGAATGTGATGTGCTTGTTTCTTCGATTTGAGGATTACGTCTTGTATTTATGAAGATATGAACTGATGATCTGTTTCAATAGTTTTCTTTCAATTTGAAGATTGCGATTAATTTGATAATAGATTCAATAAAAATAGGAACTTTATGATGATATTGAATGATTTTTGAAGACTGAATGATACGATTATGTGATTGATATTAAGAATTGATGATTTAGTGATAAGATGATTTTTAGAGAAAAAAATGTGTCTGCAAAATTTACTGTTATACCCCTTCATCATTTAACAGTTGACGGAAGTTGAAGTTAAGTTCCATTGGGTGATGTTTAATATATATATATATATATATATATATATATATATATATATATATATATATATATATATATATATATATATATATATATATAAAAGGAGTGAGCATACATTTATATTTATGCTACTTTAAGTTTTCCCCCAACTAAAAGGTGAATATATCTATTACTGTCAATTTTCACTTGGTTAAAAGGTGAAGTAATATCGATTAACTACCAGGTTTGTCAATATATGTGATTTAGATGAAAACGGAAACTGAAAGATGTTATCTAAAGGGTGTGAGAAGAATTCGGGTTTATTAACTATATCATCCCTTATCAATTACTCCATTTGTAATAAACTGATTTGTATTTGAGACGGAAGCTTATAAAAATGAATAGTTGATTCGTTTTATGGTTTAGAAAAACGCTTCATGGTAATAAACAATTATGATTATTAACTAGTATCATTTCTAGGGGGAATATGTTAGTGGTAGTGATGAATGCATTGTTTGAATTTGATTAATTGATGTTAACAAAAAGAACTCACCTAGGAATTCATTATCGCATCCATTGCTCCTGTTCATGCATGTTAAAGGAGGTTTAAAAGCATCCAATTTCACAAACAAACAGCCTCAACAAACCGAATAAAATCAACCTATTTATTATTAGCCCTAAAACACGCCTCCTCCACCAATTGAGAGGCAACTCCAACATAATTGTGTGGTGTCAACTTTAAAAGCTCTGTTTTTGCTTCAACCGGTATTTCCAACCCTTTAACGAATTCAGTAATCCTCTCTTTATCAACCACTCTTCCTCTCGTAAGCTCCTTCAGTTTCTCATAAGGCTCCTCAACACCATATCTTCTCATCACCTACACACAAACACAAAAATAAATAAATAAATAAAAACTATTTTCAATTATGATATAAAATTTGAAAGCCAGATTCAGATACATACTGTCTGTATCGGTTCAGCAAGAACCTCCCACGAGTTGTCCAGATCCTTGTTTAAGGCAGCTTCATTCACCTACCACACAATTAAAATATTAAAATCTTAACCTAATAATATAAAATAAAATAAAATGAACCACAAGTTTAATCATTTTATTACCTGAAGCTTCCCGATTCCAACTAATGCACTCTTGTAGGCCAGAAGTGAATAACCCAATCCCACACCAATGTTTCTCAAAACAGTAGAATCAGTCAAGTCACGCTGTAATTTTAATGAAAATAGAGGGTCAATCCTAAAAAAATATAGAGTAAATTACGGAAATCGTCCCTATGGTTTGGTCAAGTTGCAAGTTTGGTCCCTAACTTTTTTTTTTGCACTTGGATCGTTCTGTGGTTTGATTTTATTGCGTTTTTCGTCCCTTACCTACATAAAGTTAGGGACCAAACGCATAATTTTGACCAAACCATAGGGACGAAAAACAAAACAAAATCAAACCCCGGGGACGATGCGAGTGCAAAAAAAACGTTTAGGGACCAAACATGCAATTTTTACCAAACCATAGGGACGATTTCAGTAATTTACTCAAAAATATATATATATACATGATAAATTTAGAGTAAATTGCAAAATTGGTCCCTGTGGTATCCCAAAAAGTACAGTTTGAGTCCATTTTTCATTAAATTGCAAAATTGGTCCTTATGATATCCCAAAAAGTGCTTTAAGTCCATTTTTTCATTAAATTGAAAAATTGGTCCCTGTGGCATCCCAAAAAGTGCAGTTTGAGTCCATTTTTTCATTAAATTGCAAAACTGGTCCCTGTGGTATCCCAAAAAGTGCTGTTTGAGTACCTTTTTTCATTAAATTGAAAATTGTGTCCCCATGTTATCCCAAAAAGTGCAGTTTGAGTCCATGTTTTCATTAAATTGCAAAACTGGTCCCTGTGGTATCCCAAAAAGTGCTGTTTGAGTCCATTTTTTCATTAAATTGCAAAATTGGTCCCTGTGGTATCTCAAAAACTGCAGTTTAAGTCCATTTTTCCATTAAATTGAAATTTTGGTCCCTATGTTATCCCAAAAAGTGCAGTTTGAGTCCATTTTTTCATTAAATTGCAAAATTGGTCCCTGTGGTATCCCAAAAAGTGCAATTTGAGTTTTTTTTAGATGGCAGTTAACTCGAGAGACCAGATCTGCATGGAAGTTTCAACTTTGGACTGACCATACAAATGAAAAAACAAAATGGACTCAAACTGCAATCTTTGGAATACCACAGGGACCGATTTTTGCAATTTACTCATAAATCTATATACCTGCCACCGTGAAATAGGTAACTTCATGCTTAAATGGTCTAAAACTGCATTAGCAATCCCAAGATTTCCTTCACTGTTTTCAAAGTCAATGGGGTTGACTTTGTGAGGCATAGTCGATGACCCAATTTCACCAGCCTTAGTCACCTACACAGTATTTTTAAAATGTCAATCAATAGCCCAAAATCGATTTTAAGAAGTAGTCAAAATTATCACACAAAGATTCTTGAAAATCCACCTGTTTGAAGTATCCAACAGAGATATACCCCCATATGTCTTTATCAAAATCAAGCAAGATGTTATTAAATCGAATAAATGAATGGAAAAGTTTTGCCATGTAATCATGAGATTCAATCTGCATCACAAATAGGGTTGTTTTAGAAACATTGTAAGCAACTACAGAATACAAATATAGATTTTTATTTTATAAATTATAATTAAAGATTAAGGAATACCTGTGTTACATGTGGATTAAAGCTTAATCCAAGAGAGTTTACAAATTCCTCTGCAATTTTTGGCCAATTTACATCATTATATGCCACAACATGTGCATTGTAATTACCAACTGCTCCTGCAAATTTCCCTAATATTTCTACTTTTGAAATATCGCGTCTTTCTCTGCTTAATCTTTCTGCAAATATCACCATTTCCTTCCCTAAAGTTGTAGGTGAAGCTGGCTATATAACAACATACAAAGTAAATTATTAATTACCCTTTTAATTTTATAGATTTTTATGTTTCAAAAAAAAAGTTTACCTGTCCATGAGTGCGAGAAAGCATAGGAACATGAGCATTGGCTTTTGCCATGGTATATATTGCATTAATTAAATCATCCATCACTGGAAGAATAACTGAGTTTAATGATTCCTTAAGCATTAGACCATGAGCAAGGTTGTTTATGTCTTCTGATGTACATCCAAAATGAAAAAATTCAAGCACCTGTACGTTTTTTAGAGTAAAATGTTGTTATTTCTTGCATTAAACCCTAAAAGATACACTGACACTCCTGACCTTAGCTATCTGTGGATCTTCTTGACTCTTTGTTTTAAGAAAATACTCAACTGCTTTCACATCATGATTAGTTATTTTCTCGATATTCTTTACTTGCATTGCATCACCATTGTTGAATCCATCAATTAGTTCTTGTAATTTCTTTTGGGATTCATTGCTAAAGCTTGGAACTTCAGATACTTGAGGAATCTGTGAGAGCTTTAGTAGCCACTTTACCTAAGGTATAAAAAAAGTAAAACATCAAAACAAATTATTATATTGTGAATTGGATTTTGTTTATTCAGAATGATACCTCAACCAGGGTGCGATAGTAGATAAGACCATATTCACTCAAATAGTGGGATAAATCTTTGACTTTATTCCTATAACGCCCATCTAAGGGGCTTATAGCAGTTAAACTCGAGAGCTCGATCTCAGAAGAAAATTCAGAAGGCTTCACTTTTACCTGAAATTATATGTAACTTTTCAAGAAATGTAGACAAGAAGCATACGTAGAAATTATAGTAAATATATAAACTAAGAGGAATTAGGAAAAGGGTTTACCTTTTCTACGGATTCAATCTTGCTATTGGCCTCCTTTAATGTTGCTTTGCAAGTGCAATTTTTGCGAGGAAGTGTCACATAAGATGAAGGAGTTGAAGTGCGATTTTGGATTGAATAAGATTGTTCATGGAGGTAACTTGCACGAGTTAAGTATGATGTTGGACAGCTGCCATTTTGAACTTTAATGCAAGATCCGATTTCCATGAATACTTCAAAAGCTTCAAAAGAATGATGTAAGAATGAGAAACATTAATTTCTCAACGTTTTCTAGTATAAATATGGGGTGAACAGAAGGGTTATTTCTACAACTATATACGTGATTAAAACCCAAACATTTCTGAAACAATCTAAAAAATCTGAAACAAATTACACAGTAAAGCTACTAAGATTTAAACCCGAACACAATAAATCTCTAAATTTTTTGAAAATTAAGTGCTTAAAACTCATAAACAGCAACAGATTAAAACCCCAATTTTCTAAAAATTCTAGAGCATTTCTGAATTAATCCATGCATGTCTGAAACAATCCAAACAGTACTGTAACAATCTCAATATACTGATAAAAGTATCAGACACGCAAAAACAAAAACCAAATTGCATGATATCGGGGAAGGTGGAGGGGTAAACTAAAAGTACCAATTTCGAAGATAAAATGCTTGAAATCGGAGAAGGTGGAGGAGAAAACTAAAAGTACCAATTTTGAAGTAGTAGAATCAGTGGAGGCGTTAATTCGAAGCTGGAGATGGAGATAGGAGAAGGAAAATGAAAGGAGAAGTAGGCGACGGGCGGACGCACTCTCTAAGATATGGGGGCACGAGCCCCCAATTGTATTTCACCTGCCATGTATTTTGAATGAGGGAAATAGGCTTAAAAAGATTACCATTCATGAAGGCCCTCAATGAGCCGGCCCAATTAGTCGAACTTAGTTCAAAAGAAGTAAAATGTCCTTTAAATAGTCTCTATACTAATAAAAAATTTATCAGTGTCACTTATCAATCTATTATTTTTTCATTTTAAATTTATTAGACCACCTTATTAATGTGATTCAATTTTAAATATTAAATTATTGTTTTTATTAATTTACAAATAAAAAATATTTAATATATATTAAAAATTAATTCTATATATTTATTTGAATCAATGATTATAATTTCACATAATTAATAAAAAATATATCTTAAATTGATAATATATTTAAAATAACTTATTAATAATTTTGAGTTTTTACTATAAAAGTTTGATTAATTTTATAACCGTAATTCTCACGGGTTATAAACTAGTAAAAGAATAAATTATTGAAATTGTTCCTATAGTTTACCAAAATTTTATGTTTAGTGTCTTAACTTTTTATTTTCACTCGTGTCATCTTTTAAGTTTTTATTTTGTTACGTTGTAGGTCTCTATTTAATAAGAAATGACTATAATACCCTTACTATTTTCTTTTTTCAGTTTCAAAACCACCACCACCGAAGCCATCAATCGCAACCATCAAAACCACCAGATCGTGTTGGAAGCACCAGATTGCCAGTGACGGAATCCATTAAAACCCCATGGAACCACCGGATCGTGTTGGAAGCTCTCACGTTAGAAACCTTTTTTGTCGCCATTGTTTGTTCTGTAAAGGGTTTCCCGATGTCGATTTCTATATACTTCATTTTCCTTCCCTCTTGTCCTGATATACTTGTTCATTGCCTTCCTGAATAAGGTATGTTTGGCACTGGTCGATGGTAGTGGTGGTCACAACAAATTTGGATCCCATTATGGTGGCTCTAGGTGGCGGTATTGACTTCATAGTGGTAGTGGAAACAGATCTAGTATACAGTGGTGCTCTAGTCGTCTGAGTTCTGATAATATGCGGGAAGAACAATCAAGGGTGAGATCTTGGATTTGAGTTATATGTTAGGGTTAGAGATGTGGGTCATGGTTTTCCAATGGTGGGCAGAGTGGTGTTTGGTGTTTGCTTCAGATTTATTTAAATCTGCATCAGCTTTGGTTTTCTTAATTCATCAACAGTTTTGGTTGTAGATAGATTTTTCTAGATTTATTTCACTTTTCTGATGGTGGCAGGTAGGTGGTGGTTGCCGGTCACCGGTGGTGGTTTCCGGTGGCTAGGAGGTTTCCAATGGTGGTAGTTGATAGATGGTAATGACATTTGGTGGTGATGGTGGGGAATGAATTATGTTATTTGTATAATAATAAATTAATTAATAAAAAAGAACTAAAAGATATTATTAAAAATAGCAATATGCGCAAAATAGTCAATTTAAGTCGGCAAGGGTCTTACTACGAAAGAAAATCAAAACCTAGGGAAATTTGGGCAAACCATAGGGACGATTTCAGTAATTTGTTCAAAAAAAACTATAATGCATCTAATGTTTAGTAAATTTCGCCGATATTTGTAATTGTTTCTTATTATAAAATCATATCGTCAATGATAAGAGCTATTTGACATGGTGAATCTCCTAAGAGTACGAAAAATAAAAATAGAGACCCGGTCAATTTTTGATGTTTTTCCATTCATGCAATATGAAACTTAAATACATTGAAAACGAAGTGCTAACATAAATCTTGGAGATCATAGGTGAAATTATGAAACTTTAACCTAATAATGGGAATGTCCATGCAGAAAATAAATGAAAGATCACAATAACTTTGACTAAGTAATCATGTGGGAATCAATCCAAAAATCCGGACAACTTTTTCACATTGTGTTTGGGCAGAAGATGGATCTTTGGGCTAGTTGTTACTAGTAATTATTGGTTGGGTTGTATGTGGGTCATATCAATACCCTCTCGTAAGAAACAACCTCATCCATGACATTAGAAATCTTTGTTCCAGTTCGCTACTGTCTTCCCATATATATTCTAAGAGGTCTCGATTGGCCCATTTGATGAGTACTTGAGTTTGAAATGTAGCAGAAGTACGGGTATGCAAGATATGTTTAGGAGTATATGTTGGTTTTGGTTCATAGATAAGCCATTTTGGTGAAATTTCTTCTAGCCATTTTTTAGTGTAGCTTGATTTCAATAGCGAAACGTGGAATACACAATGAGTTTGAAAAGTGGTGGAAGGTAGAGGCGATAGGATACGACTCCATTACACTCAAGAATTTTATATGGCCTGAAAAATCGTTTGGAGAGTTTGTGATAGTCATAATTTTCAACTGATGTATGGGGGTAGGTTTGTAGCCTGAGATAGACTAAATCACCTACTTGAGTTCTTTGTGATATCGTTTCTTATTTGTATGGTGGGTCATCTTCTCGCATGCCCTCTGAATAGATTCGTTTAAAAGATTAATGAGGTTCTTGTGCTCTACTAAGGAAGTGTCAATTGATGCACTAGAGTTGCTTTATAGTGTATATCCATGTATAGTTGTGGCGTCTCTTCAGTGCATTACTTTAAATGGGTTCATCTTAATGGAGGAATGTAAGCTTATATTATACCAAAACTCTGCAAGATAGAGGTATCATTGCCATGTATGTGGTTCCTCGTCTGAGAATGCATGTAAATAAGATTCTAAGCAACATTTAACGGCCTTTATTTGGCCATCCATCTAGGGATGGTAGGTGTAACACCTTAAATTTTAGCCTAAAATTTTCATTTGTAATTTACCAAAAGTAAGGTTTCACAAGACAAGTTATCAAATACATAATTATCCAACATAACCAGTATCATACATATCAGAGTTCATAAACATGTCCCAGTAGTAAATCTCTCAGCAAGTGTGTACAATCAGACCTTCACCTTCATGCGGTCCTCAAAAGTACCTGTCACATACAAATTAACAACTATAAGCACAAAGCTTAGTGAGTTCCCCAAGATACCACATACAACACAGCATAAATAAACAACTATGGGTTATCAGCAACCATAGGGACTATCAGCGGTCCCAGTGGGCTAACAACATGTCTTGTGGGTTTTCAGCAACCCTGGAGATTGTCAGCAGCATCAGTCACATATAAATAGCATAACATAATCATAACAGCTAGACACAACTGATCATTACATATACAACTATTGTAATACATAGGTAAGAATAAGAGAGGAGACTCACCTGATACTGACGATAAGTAAATCTAACACCCGAACTGTCGAATTTAGAATCCACCTAATCAACAAAATCATTAACCATAATTAATAATTAAGGTTCAAAACTCATTCGCGAGTCCAAATCCCACAACCAAATCTTCTAAGGGAAAAAGGACCATTTTCCCTACTCATGGTCCAAAACCCTAAATCTTGACCAAAGGTCAAAGTCAACAAACGTCAACTATCAACGGGTATGCTGAGTGTACCACTTCTTACGCGAGGCGTACTACGAAATTAACATCCATTGGGCAGAACCAGCTATGGCCCGCGTACTCTGCCTGCCTCTATTTCCACACACTTAGTGTCTTAATCCTTTAAGACAACCAACCCAACCTTAGATCTGACTAATCTAAGATGCCTTAACCCATAAAGACGTTTTCTGTAAGCCTTTGCATGGCTAGGAAGGACCCAATGCAACAATATTTAGCTTCTAACAGCTTCTAAGCTACGTCACTCATGCATGAGCCAAAAGGGATGATCAAGCAACCATTTTTATGAATCTATAAGTCCTAAAATGCATGAAAGGACAACTACAATTTCCCGGAGTGCTAGAAACTCATAAAGGTCCAATATTAAGGACAAAAGTTCATGAAACTTCAACCATAAAGATCTAATGAAAATCTTGCCAACGTATAGACTTTAGACCTGAAAATGATGGACAAATAGGAGAGGTTTCTGGATCTACAAGCTTGCTAGCACCCATTCCTTCTTCTTTAGCCTCCTTCTTCCACTACAAGCACCAAGAACACTTAAAATCTTGCAAAAGCTCACATAAGCAACACAACTCGGGATTAGGGTTTTAGGGAGGGTCTGGTAGCTGATAAGGATGATCAAATGAAGTCATAATGCTCTTTAAATATGTGCAACCCTTAAAACTATGGTTTGAAGACTAGGCTAGTATGTTTGGCATACCACACATATGCCCAATGTACTAGCTCATCATCTGTATTCTTAAGTTGCATGAGTATGTTGTGCATACTCTTATGTACGCCCTGCGTACAACTAAAACTGCAAGCTTTTCTCTCAAAGGGACCAAATATGCCACTTTTGATAAAGATTCAATAATTGATAAAGGTACTTGAAATATGGATGTTATAACTGTCCTCCACTAGAATCAAACTTCACCCTCAAAGTCACCCTCAGGAAACAGCTCAGGATATTACTCACGCATCTCGGACTTTGGTTCCCATGTCCACTCCGAACCTCTCCGGTGTTGCCACTGAACTTTGACCAAGGTCTTCACTTCCGGTCCATAATTGCCACATGCTTCTCAACGTAGTTTAGACGATCATCAATCTGAATGTCCTCCAAAGGGACCACAGTTGTCTCGTCAGGTATACACTTCCTCATCTGGGAAACATGAAAGGTATTATGAATCTATCTCAGCTCCTATGGCAGCTCCAATCGGTAAGCCACCTTGCCCACACGGTCCAATACTCAGAAAGGGACAATGAACCTGAGGCCTAGTTTCCCCGCTTCCTGAAGCAAATAACACCCTTCCAGGGTGATTGTCACACCCCCGAACTAGACGGCGGAAACGTCTGGGGGCTTGTGTGTGACTTCATCTTGAAATATCATTACAGTGAATATAATTGAAACATAACATCATCATCACACATGTAATATAACAACATTCATTGTTTACATCGAGTATTGTATTTGAATATTACATGCCAAAATAGCAAGAGTATGATGAAACAAAATATAACACAATATCCATTAATTTGTTTCGTTCATCTTGCTTCAACGGTTTCCTGAGAATACAAGTTATTTTGAAAAATGGTCAGCATAAAAATGTTGGTGAGTTCATAAGCATGTTTGTGAAAATGATTTGTATAACTTTGAAACCACCAGAAAATCCGAGATTTTCTGAAAACTGTTTAGAATGTTTGTGTCAGATCTTGTATTAATGCATGTATGTTTTTGTTTATTTGACTAAAATAGGTAAAGAGAATGTAGAGAGAATGTAAATAGCATGTAAAGAGAATGTTCCCAGACAACCCGATGTTGTCTGTAAAAGAGAGAGTTGCCATACCAACCCCCGAGGTTGAGTACCAGTACGAGAATGTTTCCGAGTAATCCAAAAGAAAAGAGAAGGGTCTTCCGTAAACTTCATAACGTTAATTTCTCTAAGTGAGGTATCATAACCATACTAAATAATGACAAATTCACCTGTCTTGGCGTCGTTGAATGCCGGTTTTGACTTTGATTATAAGGTTTTCGTCACCCTAGACTGAGTTAGTCTAACTGTAGCGAACAGCTCAGGTGTGGGGTGTCACCCCCGTATAGATCTATACACAAATCCCCGTTCTCCCTCCAAGAGACTCTGGTTATAACTACAGGCTACGATCGTACACTTAATAGGTGCCAACCGATAAAACTCACTAGATCCTTAATCGAATTTACGCGAAGAAAAGGTATAATCTCATTCCAGACCCTATGAACCATGTAAGTGAATGACTAAGTGATCGCTAAACATGTAAATCATTTACAGGCCCAAATTGGAATGAAATTATATAACATGGTCCGAAATATATATGAAAGGACAACTAAGGCCCATTTCACATGTAAAGTATTTACACGCCCAAATAGCACACAAATAGTGTGACAACCCGAAATTTCCATTGTACGAACATTATCTATTCAATAAAAGCTAGTCCAATTTCTGTAAATTTCAGACTTGTCCGAGCAAGTTTGTGTACATTAGGGTTTACGTTTCTGGACGTATCAGGAGAGTGGATGCTCCTGTAATTGTGAAACTTGAAACATTTTAAGTTTCATAATGTTATAGTCCGACTTCTAGAATAAAAATATTTTCTGTCAAAATATTCCAGGACTATAAATAGATTTCTGAATTTAATTAATTCATTATTCACAATTCCAACTAGAGAAAAGCCAATTCTCTCTGACGGATCTTCGGGTTTTCATCCCAGATTGTGAGTCTACTTTCCTAAACATGTTTTAATACTTGTTATATGCTTTATAGCATCAATTACATGTCCAAAATACAATATCCGTGAGTTTACCGCCCAAGAACGTTCTTGGGGAGTAAACTCCAAAATGGAACTTTAAGGCTTCCTAGTCCCGATTCTGTGTTAGACAATGTGTAAAGGACCTTGTGTATGATCTTTATAGACTAGAAAGCATCCAAAATCAACAAGTTAGAGGAGTTTACGGCCAAGGAACTTTCTTGGGGCGTAAACCCCTTTTTAAGGGTCAAACATGCCCTAACTTGCCTCCTTAAGCCTAAGGACTTTAACCACTAATACTTGTGCTTAGTTTGGACTTCAAAACACTTCAAAATGATAGAATTATAGGAGTTTATGGCCAAGGAAGGATCTTGGGCCGTAAACCCCTTTTCTAAGGGTAAAAATCATTCCAAGCACACCTTAGGCCTTAAGACAATTTACCTTGAGTACTTGGGACTAGAATGGAGAGTAGAACACATAAAAATCACTCCTTGAAAGGAGTTTACGGCCAAGGAACATATCTTGGGCCGTAAACTCCAAGTGAAGGCACAAAAGTGTGCCTCTTGTCCCTATTAGCCTTAGATAAATTCATGGAAGCCATCCTTGATGTGTAAGAGCCTCAAAACAATTAAAAGCCATCACCCCATAGGAGTTTACGGCCGTAAACTCTATGGTGAATGGACTTTAGGCCGAAAACTCCACTATGGGGTATTCTAGAGCCTTAAACTACTTCATGTGTTATTCCAACAAAGCTAGGAGTGTTCTAGGATCAAGATAGCACCATAAAACACCCAAGACCACCCTTTGAGGAGTTCACGGCCATAAACCCATGAGTTTACGTCCGTAAACTCCAAGGTGTGGGGTTTGTTGGGTGGTGAACTCCTATGCAAGGCCATTTGATGTTTCAAACCCTTTTGCCTTGTCCCGTAGCAACTTAGATGCAACCATTTGAACCTTAAACACTCATAAAAGTGTTTACATGTTTCCTAAGTGTCTTAACTTATTTATTTAAGTTATTATGTGGATAATTGGTTATATATATGCTTATTATATGATAACTAGGCTCGAACGTGTGAACAAGTCTCCGTTTGACACTTAGCACGGTATCCGACACTGCAATTCAAACGACTCACCACAAGTGAGTTCATACCCCTTGAATCAACCTTTGAAATGATTTTAAATGTTTTAAATACTTTATGGGGGGGGGGGGGGGGGGGGAATACAAGTAAAATACTTATAGTTATTGCTTCAATCACATGTGATTGCATTTAATCACATGTGATTAATAACTAGGAAAACAACGATTTTTACCAATGTTCAAACTGTTTATCAAACTGTTTCACTTCAAATGTTTTACAAACTCTTTTTACTTATCAAATGCTTTTATTAAACTTTGTTTTACTTCTTATAAATTGCATGCCCATATATGTATATATATATATATATATATATATATATATATATATATAAGTAATGTTTAAAGGGCTTAGGAAGGCCATCCGCCCTATTTCCTTTTCGCGCACTGAGATGTGGTCTGGTGGGATTTCGGGTGACCATCCGAAGGTCGTTTCAACATTAGTTATATATCATATATACATGTATAGACATAAAAGTACTTCCATATTCATATTTATCAGTACATCAATAGTTAGTTACCATCGGGGTAACACAATACATAAAACAATACATATACAATGATGCTAGAAACAATACATATACATATACTAGAAACAATACTTATACAATGATGCTAGAAACAATACATATACATATACTAGAAACAATACATGTACAATGATGCTAGAAACAATACATATACATATACTAGAACGAGAAACAGTACATATACATGAATACTTTATTATTGTGATTTAAATCGGAGCATGACTTAACTGTCATGGTTCGAGTTGTAACCAGAATTCTCTTGAAGGGAGAGCGTGAGTTTGCGTATAGATCTATACTGGATTGACAATCCTACACCTTGCTGCTAGCTACAGCCGGACCTGCAGGTCTGCGGGTGCCAAACGTCATTCCGTTATTACAACCATTCATTTGTCGTTGTTACTAGTCGATAGTATGGTGCAATTTATCACGTAATGCCTTAATATAAATCCGGTTTAAGGTAGTTAGTACAGCAGTAGTTCTTATAATACAAGGCTACAGTACTACAATAATTTACCCATTACATATTTTTAGTGATAACCTCACTTAAACGTTTATGTACAAACTATATTTTGTTAAATGATAGTTACATTTGGGAAATTACACACTTTTACATCAAATGAGCATACAAAACAGTTAAGCCTTGGTAGAAGGCTACTTTAATAGAAAATATAGGTTTTTCTGAGAGATTCAAACTTTTACAAATAATTGCAAATCTTTACGTACATTTTACAAACTTATACTTTATACATGTTCAAACATTTGGATGACAAATACCGACACAAAAATACTTATGAACTCACCAGCTTAATGCTGATAAACTCTTTCAAAATAACTTGTATTCTCAGGTCATCAGTAGACAGGTACCGATGCCAGCTTTTGAGAAGATGGAGCGCATTCAAGACTCATCTTATTATTTTGATATACGTTATTTTTGGTGTCTATAATGTACAGAACACACTTGTATTAAAATTATATATTTAATGCAATGGATGATGTTGTTTGCTTATTTACATTTACTGTGTTGTGATACTTACATGACGTCCTCCGCCCCAGAACGTTTCCGCCGTTCTTGGTTTTGGGGTGTGACAAATAGTATCCAAGGTCCGTCGCACATGTTAATGGGTCAATGAGGCCCAATAAACATATAAATAGTATACATGACCTCTCACACATAAAAAGGGGCCACTAAGGCCCAATAACCTAGAAAATGATCAAATTAAATTCGTTTGTTGGTTTATCATTGGTTTTGGCTCAAGTATTCACTAAAATAGCATAAAAAGAAGAACACATATAAAACTCATTCCCAGGCCCCATAAACATGTAAGTGGACCACTAAGGCCCACTATATGAGTCTATTATTTCCAGGCTCAAAGGAATATGAATGTCTATCCTAAGCCCAATATACATGTAAAAGGACACTAAGGCCCACTAAACATGTATATTATTTCGAAGCCCAATAAGGATATAAATATTGTTTTTAACCCGTTTGCTATTGTTTTGTTTATTTTAGCTTGATTATTTACAAAGTTGATATAAAAAGTCTACTTTTGTAAAAATGACGTTCTTGGCCCAATACGCCAAAAATTTAGAAGTAAGGCCCAATTTTTGTAAAATAACACTTTAGTCTCCATTTTGTTCAAAATTTGTGTTGATGACTAGTTTGTGGTAAAAATAACATTATAAACCCATTTTTGTCAAAATATCATTTTTGGCTTGATTTTTGTGGAAATACACATTTTTCTGGTTTTGGGCCTTTCCGACCTAGTTTTTGAAAAATTTGTAGAAAAATCATCGTAAGTCGAAATCTGGATCCGTAAATTCTGGAATTTTGGAAATTTTGTCTACTGTGTTCATAATTTTTAATGGCTTCTAAGAAGTGTGAAATTGCTCACCTTCACAGGTTGGTCTAAAATTATTTCGAATTTGATAGGTAGTTTTGTAAAATTCATCAAAAATTGTAGAAAAATCGTATGAAAATGTGAGAGTAGTCATTTTAAAGGTATAAATCTGAACTTTATCCATGTAAAATATTTTTGAAAAATACTTCCATTAATAGGGTCAAAACAGTCCGAGATTGGACCAAAACATTCCTGTCAAGGGCTGTTTTATGAGTTTAATTTATAGATCTTAGAACACAACACTCGTTTTTGCTATTTAAAGTGTATAATGATGGGTTTTGAGCAAAACATCATTCCTATGGTGTACATTCAAACCCTAATAGCTTTTGGATCTAGTTTGTCTAATGAACATGCAATTGAATATCCAAAGCTATAAACCCTTTAGATCTAGTATACAATTAATCATATTAACATAAGATTGGGGTTTAGATCTTACCTTGATTGTTATGTAGCAATAACAATCTCAAATCCTCCTTTGTAATGGATTTAGAAAGCTTAGAGTCACAAGTGTCACTTCTCTAATGGCTCACAAACACCAAGAGCAAGAGGATGAAGAATGATAAGAGAGGAGAAACCCAAAAAAACGTGTAGAAACCCTAAGGAATCATTTGGCCACGTTTTTGGTGCCCTAGGGGTCCTTAAATAGTGAGGCTATTAGGGTTATCTAACAAGGAAACCCTAATTTGATTGCTTAGGCCCTAAGCAACCCATGGACTCCCTCCTTAGAGGCCTTGGACGATTTCTAATGGGTTTCTCCATAGAATTCGTCCACTCCATCCTTTATGGAGTCCATTAGCCCAATATCCAATTATCACACAACTGACAGTTCTAGTCCCCTTTGTTTAATTAATATCTTTTAGCCACAAAACTAATTCTTATTAATTCTTGACTAATATTAATTAAACAATATGATTTCTCTTTTAATATATTATTCTCATAATATATTTATAAATCATAATTAATCCTCTCTCTCCATAATTCATCCTATCAAGTTGCTTTGGTGAAGGCAACCCGAAAGGACCATGCACAATCGGGTCAAGTACATACCAAAATAGTTATGGACTTAGATACTAATCCAACAGTCTCCCACTTGGATAAGTCTAATAACTATTCTACATATGACTTTAGATCCTGATCTGCAATTGTAGCTTTCAAAAAACCGTTGTCAACTCTGATCTTATCAGAAGCATGTGCTTTAGATAAGGGATCACATATTCCTCCATTCTATATATCGCATAGACGTGAGACATGGATTGAAATCATTCTCTCTATATTGTTTTCCCGATTTCCGATTTATGACGCCTGGCAACAAACTACAATTAAACACATCAAATTAGTCCCGGCTTGGCCTAGCGCTTATGTGTCATCACTAAATCATCGAGGGGCCCACATATATCGCTTTCATCCCACCTTGGATAAAAGGAATGGATAAAATTTGATTCAATGCTTACTTGCACTCACTTACCGAATCACACACAACAATATGTTTTATGACACCAAGTTACTGGTGCGTTTACATATTATCAATGTGTAACCGACTCGTAAGATATAACTCACACATCTCGGTTTCAAGAATATAAGATATTATCGTCTCACTAATCACTCGTGATAAAATCCATGAAGTGATCCAAGTGAGCGTGGGTTTAATCCAATGCTCAAATCATATTCATAAGCACTCATGAACATTGCAGCAAACATTTGCTTATGTCTAATACACTTTAGACAATCCACACACCAATTCACGACAGTCTTCATTGATACCTACTTCCAACATATGAACAACTGTGGTCCGTTCGAATAATTTTGATTGTTCTGAACCAATTTAATTATTCAGGAAGTCAAAAGATGCAAAGTGAAACACAAGAATAATACTAATCCCATATGGCCCCAAACTCTGGGTATAAATAAAACATTTTATTTAATCACCATATTGATTACTCATTTTGTCATTTCGGGTAATCAACTTCTTACTTGAATTATTACTACACTTGTCCCATTCTCTCAGCATGCACATAATGTTTACCTATGGTCCTTACTTTGTAAAATAGATCAAATGAACACATTTCCAATCATACTCATTTCACAACTCCCAATCCTTATCATAAGTATAAGAATATCAAATTCTTGTTACTTATGCTATATTCTAACATTTTATGCAATGATTATTTCGTAAAGTCATAACTCAAAATCATCAAGACTTGGTCAATCTCTATCAGAAACAATTCTATAGATATGATGTCTCTCACTCAAAGTACATTCCTTTGAACATCCTTCTTGCATAAAAGTTTCTAATCTAGACATAGATTCTCAATATCCAACTCCCAATATGGAAACATTTCCATATTTGTCAATTTCTTAATAGAATCTTATCTATTCATAATAATGTCATCCAATACCATACTTCCAACTACTCATAAGCGACCAATCCTCAGCGAGCTTTGGATCGTCCTTTGATAGTTGTTTAATTATTTTAGTCAAAACCGATTCTAGTCCTTTTTCCCTCTAAATGCACTAGACATTTGGAAAATTTTAGAATGGAAATATAATAGCACTGACAATCAATCCTATACCCGAAGCGTATGGGACACGATGCATAATGTCTTACATAAAGATATGATACTTTATCAATCTTCTGCCATAATATTTTATGTGTCTCGTTCTTACAATTCGAACTCTGAAGAGGGATACCATAATCATAATCAAAATTTAAGAACACACTATGTATCCTTTGACTAAATTTATTAAAATTTCTCAATCTAAGCTTTAGATTTTGAAACGAAGTACAATATTCTCTCCCTTAATTATAGCAAAACAACTTTTCAATCCTTATGACTTTGCAAAGTATAACTCTTGTTTTCTATAATTAATATTGCCAACTTGCAATACTTGCCTTAATAATCATACAAGCACAACATTTATGCTCCCACTATCATGATGATTATTATCATATAAGCATAACACTAGCTTTGACATGTTTTAGAAAACAACTGAACTTCCAGAAAACAATACTTATTGAATTTCTGAAGTTCATATTTCTAATACCTAATGCTTTGATAATCCTTTATCTAAGCTTCTTAAACTTATACACCTTTACCTTAGATAGCTCATATGTGTGTCTAAACAATTCAGACTAATTGCCAAATCTCACAATTCGAATTATGGAAAGGGATACCGTTACCATAATCGAATTCGAGAATACAATTTTCACAATCACTATCTTCTTAAAATCTCTCTTAGTGAAAGCATTTCCTCAGTCATTTTCCTGAAGGAAGGAATCTTATGACATTTAGATGTTATGGTGTATGTGTTCCTATCCATGTGAATTTGTCAAAACCAAAGTTTGCGACAAATCCAAACTCATATGGACTTAACTTTCTCAATCTTGATTTCTTGCCTTATGGTAACACGAGTGCCCACCATGTCTTCCAAGTAGTTAAGCAGGTCACCCTTTCATACCAATGTACTTTTCATTGATCAAGGTGCTTGCCTTTTATGTGTTCAATTGAGAACTCATAGAACTCACATGCATAATTAACTCAATTGGAATGACACAGAAAAATAAAGTCAGCACGATAGGTCATAAACCTCAAGTCGTGTGCTAGTGATGATTGATAAGGTTTATTCTTGATTTGTTCTTGAAACCTTTCAAGACCATTGAGACTCCCACTGACTCCTTGACATATAAGATTCTCTTGTCAATAAACATTTCTTGACAAACAAATATTCAAGAGTTAGTGTAGCTTTTATCAAGACAAAACACTTCACAAAATTGGTCCTAATTGGTCTTTGTCTTATCCAAGACATCACAACTTTCCAATTTCAAATGTGCAAGAATAAGAAAACCTTTTCCAAATTCTACATTTGATGAATGTTATAAACCTTCTTGAGACTTGTCACTCAATTCACAATCTTAACTCTGAGACTTGTTTTTGGAACGAAGTATGATTGACTTCTTGATTTAACCATTTCTTCAATTTTTTTTGATTTCTCTTCTTAGACTTACAAATGTACTAAGACTCACTTAGAGGATCAACTGAGATATGGTTCTTAATCGTTAAGACCTATCATAAAACATAATAAAAGGTACTCTCCATTCTTCTTAGAATAGAGAAACTTTTATTTTTCTGCCTACTTGATTCTTCTTTATTCGTTCTGCTATTTATTGAAACTCTTTCAATCAACTGAGAATTACACTTAATCTCATAAGTATAATCATATTTACTTAACCTTAGTAAATCATGACGAATATCTTTGTTACTCTTGTGGTGGACTTGATCAACACACAACCTTGTGCACTCGATCTCCTAGTCCTTCACTTGACACTTTGTCAACGAATTAGTCTAAATTTCAAATATGAAATTTCTCATTCATCATGCAACCAAGTTGTATGATTCCAAGTTTCTGTCCAATTGAAACTTGGGCGATGAGAAACTTTCCCTATTTGGTAAATTCTTGACCTTTCTACAAATAACATAATTAAGAATCAAATCCATTATTGCTAATAATAGAAACTTACAAACATCAATTTTTCATTCACACCATTGCAAGGATAAATAAATAATATAAAATCAAAATTTATTTTATTGCGGAAAAATTTGTCCTTACAATGCAATTCAACTGAAAAACTATGTTGTTACATATTCCTAAGCAATCTATTCTAACTCCAAGTAGTAGCTTAAGAATCTAATCTTCAAGCAATGCGATCGAAATCCATTTCTTCACAATTAGATTCAGCTCACTTCTTCCCTTAAGCTTCCTTTCTTTTCTTCGATCCTACAAAACATCAAAATGTAATCTTATCACATCATGTATCAAGAATCTAGAATAGGAACTTAAAAGAGTTAGTTAATGGATTTTACCTAAAGTAGAGAATAGGGCAGTTTCGTCTCTAATGCCCATTCTCTTGGCAATAGAAGCAAGTGGATTCTTTTGGAATGGCATAAGGAACTATATCAGAATTTACCTTTTCTGGATCTCCAATGTCACCATTTTCAATATCCATTGAAGTTTGGGAGTTTGATTTACCAGACAAATTCGCTCGACCAGCTCACCAAATCATTGCTGATTCAGCAGCTATAAGCATATAGGTCAAATCAATGAGGGTCACGTCATGATCCGTCATATAGTACTCTCTAACGAACTCACTATATGATTCAGGAAGCGACTGAAGAACCCAGTCAGCAGCCAACTTACCTGAAATCTCGACACCCAACATCTTTAACCTATCAATGTGTGACTTTATCTCTAAGACGTGTACACACACATGTTTTCCATGTTTACTTGCCAAAAGGGCTTGAGTGAGCTTGAACTTTTCAAGCCTTCGAACTCGTGGGTTAGGGAGAATAATTGGAGGAGGTGGAAAATTCAATCGTTGAACATCATCTTCATTTGGAAAGCTTGTTCCATGGGATTTGGGAAGACCATAGTTGTCATACTTTGACATCTACAAAATAGGAGAAAATTCAAGTTAAGTTGATTAGAATCCTCGATGTGACACCCAAATGAAACATTGAGGCTAGGATCCAACACAACAGAAGAGGGATGCCATAATCCAGTTGCAAAATATTTGAAGGTAGGTAAATGACGATTTACCAATTTCCACCATGAAAAATGAAAAAGAAATTTAAGTTTTAAATCTATTGAAAATTCCTAGATCTTTTGAGATTCATTGAACTTTTCAATAGCATGTTTAAATCTCGATATGCCCCTCGATTTGTGACTGGGGTGCTGAGGATCACAAAACAGGGTGTGAATAACCATGCAAACTTACATGGTCCCCCCAATGTTACAGTCACCTATTCGATGTGCCGGTTAACCACACACACTCCACCGAACTATGACAAACAATGATTCACCCTTTTCTACCTTTGCTTAGAACCATTTAGTGTGTCGGTTAACCACACACGCTCTACTAACGTCTTTGCAAGGGCACAAAGTGTAATTTCATGGAATTGCATCAATTCACTTTTGCCTAAAGTAACTAAGATTGGGAATTTTGTAAAAGCATTTAGTTACTTTTGTACTTCATTATACTTATAATGGAAGGTTTCTGTCCTATCTTACCCGTTCGGCTAACGACCCTCCACTAGTCAAGAGTGCGGTGGGTAAGAGTGGATACCCATTCAATCACCATTTCATAGGCAATTTCCTTAAACACCCCGTATAGACTAGCTTCGTGAATGAGGCCTACTAATGGTAAGACTGACTGTTTACTCATACATATATAATACTAAACTTTTAATGTTATATATAGTATAGGGTGTATTTTACACTTTTAAAATACTAGGTGGTCTAATTTAATAAATTATACTTTTAATTTAACTAAATGTGAACCAAAACTTTATGAATTTATTAAATCTCTTTTAATTATACACCTTAATTAATTAATAAAACCATAAGGGTGTGATTTGAACTTTTCAAAACAATACTAGGGTTTTAGAATTTAACATTTGTAAATTAAACTTATAATCAACTTTTAAATTTCAAAACTTGAGGGAAAGTTTTGAAAGATTTCAAAACATTAGAGTTTAACTTATTTAAATTTCAGAAACAAAACTTTTAAGTTCAAATTTAAACTATAAAACCTAAAAGGATTAATTTGAAACTTTTCCAAACTTTGTCAAGAATATTCTAGATCACAAAATTCAAATAAGGCAATTAACAATTAATTGGTGGTTATCTAATTTGACCTAGTCCAAATTCTTGCAAGATAATTCACCAAATAATTCAAATAATTAAATTTAATCATATAAGGAAATAATTATCTAACTAATATGAATTTATCTTTAATTTTGGCAAAGATAATCACCAAATATCATAAAAATCTGATTTATATCAATAAAAACGTTTTGGTAACTATCCCACAGCCAAAAAAGCACAAAATCCCAATTTTCCCTCTTTCTGACCAGCTAACTCGTCGAGTCAGGAATGAACTCGGCGAGTTCATCTATGGACTCGGCGAGTTCAGCCCCTAGAAACCCTAAATTTCGATCTTTAAGCAAGGATAATTCATAATAGCATCAAATACATCAAACAAACAGCCATGGCTCTGATACCACTGATGGGTTTTGAGCAAAGCATCATTCCTATGGTGTACATGCAAACCCTAATAGCTTTTGAATCTAGTTTGTCTAATGAACATGCAATTGAATATCCAAATCTATAAACCCTAAATCTAGCATACAATTAATCATATTAACATAAGATTGGGGTTTAGATCTTACCTTGATTGTTATGTAGCAATAACAATCGTAAATCCTCCTTTGTAATGGCTTTAGAAAGCTTAGAGTCACAAGTGGTACTCCTCTAATGGCTCACAAACACCAAGAGCAAGAGGATGAAGAACGATAAGAGAGGAGACACCCAAAAAAACATGTAGAAACCCTAAGGAATTAGTTGGCCACATTTTTGGTGCCCTAGGGGTCCTTAAATAGTGAGGCTATTAGGGTTATCTAACAAGGAAACCCTCATTTGATTGCTTAGGCCCTAAGCAACCCATGGACTCCCTCTTTAGAGGCCTTAGATGATTTCTAATGGGTTTCCCCATAGAATTCGTCCACTCCATCCTTTATGGAGTCCATTAGCCCAATATCCAACTATCACACAATTGACAGTTCTAGTCCCCTTTATTTAATTAATATCTTTTAGCCACAAAATTAATTCTTATTAATTCTTGACTAATATTAATTAAACAATATGACTTCTCATTTAATATATTATTCTCATAATATATTTATAAATCATAATTAATCCTCTCTCTCCATAATTCATCCTATCAAGTTGCTTTGGTGAAGGCAACCAAAAGGACCATGCACAATCGGGTCAGGTACATACCAAAATAGTTATGGACTTAGACACTAATCCAACGTATAAATCTCAGATCTACTAGTTTAAATGTATTATATGTGATAAAACATACTTTTCTCAAGGTTCTTATGAAGATCCAAGTGATAAACTTCAAGTTCTTAACATATTTTTAGATTAATGAAGAAATCTACACATAATCACCAAATAGTTCATGGAAAACACACATAGTCATACATATACACATAGATCTACATAAATCAACTTGTATTCTCCCCCAAAAACAAGTAAAAAGGAAAAACAAGGGGGTATAAACTCACCTTGGGGTGATGGGTCGGTTTTGAAGAAGAAATATGAGAAGATGATGTTGTTTTCGGCCTACCTTGTTTCTTTGATAAGATCTTCGAGTTCTAGTAAGTTTTAGATTATGGTTCATGAAAAAAAGGTGGTAAGAGAAGTGATTTGAGTTTAGAAATGAAATAAATCAACTTAGGTTTGTAATATCTTACCAAGGATAATGATCTTGGTGAAAAATCCTCTTGAAAGCACTCTAGATCTTCGAAAATTTTGGAGGAGGAAGGAGGTGTTCTAGAGAGAGTTTCTTAAGAGATTTTGAAGGAAATGAGGCGGTGAGAAGGTGTGTTGGCTGAAAATAAGAAGAGAGGGGGAGATAGGATGTGATGGTTACCTAGATGTATGAAGTTTGGATATTACTTAATGGTTAATTTGCATGGAAGTCCACCATGCAAATGTGATGTGTCTATTGCTCATTAATTCTCTTCTTTCTTCATTGGGCTGAGAATTGGGCTTAAGATGAATGAAATTGAATTAGTTTGGCCCACTCTTGGCTTTGCTCGATTTTGTGAAGCGCAATTAATATGTTTCGGCCCATTGAGCCCTTAAGTGCATTTATGGCCCAATTTGACATAAAGGAATGGATTTATAGCCCATTAGGGTTAATTGGATTAGTTATGGCCCAATAAGGCCCATTAGGGTTAGAATGAATCATTCTAGGCCCAAATGGTCCAAAATGTTATAGATTCGTGAATTGGGTCCAATAAGAGAGTCCTAGTCCATAAGGAACTTGAACCGGGATTTCTAAGGTTTCCAATCCTTAGTTGAACATATGAGATGTATTTGAACGAGGATAGGGTATAGTATTCACTTAGATTACAAGCCTTACAATAGATGATGGTTTCATGAGAATAGAATTTCCTAGCAAAAATTCCAGTTGTGACAGTGACACCTTCAAAAGCGCTAGATCTCTCACGTGAAACTCTAGCTTAGAGCGTCGCCGATACGCATAACTCTTATGGCGGCTCTGCGCTGTCAGCAATCATTTTCAAACTGACTGTATAAGCTCAGCCATCTTAAGAACTATCTTCGTGCTCCCCATGACCCGCTCAATTTTCTGATTTTCCTCTTCTATAGCCTCCGACTACCCTTCCTTGATGATCTCCAAAACTGGAGTCATCACGGTCATCCTCATGAACACATCCCGAATCGGGGCACTTGCCGCCCTCCCGCTCAGGGTGTAGGCCACCATATTAGCCTTTCCCGGATGATACAAGATCTCACAGTCATACTCTTTTACTACATCCAACACCTCCCTTGCCTCATATTCAGGTTAGGATGATCCATAAGATATATCAGGCTCTTATGGTTCGTGTAGAAGGTACACAGAATACCATAAAGATAGTGACGCCAAATCTTGAGGGCGAAAACCACTGCCCCCAACTCTAAATCATGTGTGGGATACTTATCTTCGTGAGGAGTCTCAAATACATCACCCAACCCTGCAATAGATGCATCACAATAGATTTCAAAATCCTCAACTCCCTCAAGAAGGGCAAGTACCGGTGCCTCACACAATCTCTGGCGAAGAGTCTCAAATGATGCTTGTTGCTCAGGCCCCCAACTAAAAGCAACATCCTTCCTTGTCAACCTGGTGAGAGGAACAACAATCTTGGAGAAGTCTTTGATGAATCTTTGATAATAACCTACCAATCCGAGGAAGCTTCGAATCTCAGATGGAGATTTTGACACTTCCCACTACATCACCGCCTTTATCTTAGCTGGGTCGACCAAGATACCATTCTGACTGACGAGGTGTCCCACAAACTAAACCTCGCGCAACCAGAAGTCACACTTTGAGAACTTGGCATATAGCCTCTCCATCCTTAAAACCCCAATAACCTCTCGTAAATGCTCCTCATGTTGTTCCCTAGTCTTTGAATAAACCAGAATGTCATCGATGAAAACAATCATTGGTTGATCCAACATAGGCCTACACACCCGGTTCATGAGGTCCATGAATGTCGTTGATGCGTTGGTGAGCCCAAAAGGCATCACCACAAACTTGTAATGCCCATAGCGAGTTTGAAGGGCCATCTTCTGAATATCCTTTTCTCGCACCCTCGTCTAATGATAGCCGGACCTCAAATGGATCTTGGAAAGCCAAGATGACCCCTGAAGTTAGTCAAAAAGATCATCAATCCTCAGCAATGGGTAACAGGTTTTCACCGTCAACTTGTTCAGCTCCCGGTAGTCGATGCACATCTGGTGTGAACCATCATTCTTTCTGGAAAAAAATGATCTGTGCTTCCCAAGGAGAACTGCTCGGCCAAATAAACCCTTTTCCTAACAACTCTTGCAGCTGAGAGGATAACTCCTGCATCTCAGGAGGGCAAGACGGTATAGTTCCTTAGCGATCGGCGCCCTACCCATAATCATATCGATCCGGAACTCCACTTGCCTCTAGGAGGCACACTCGGTAACTCCTAGGGAAAGACATCGGGAAAATCACGTACTACTGGAACATCAGAAATAGAGGTCGATCCCTTTTCCTCGACCCGAGTATCCACTATATATGCCAAATAATCCATACACCCATTGCCCTGGCGGCAAAACAGAAAGTTGATCCCGATCTAGTACCCTCGCTGTAGATAGTCAGCACTCCCTCACTAGAGTCTCGAACCATCTCCAACTGATGCTCACAGTTAATCAGAGCCCCAAATCGGCTCAACCAATCCATACCTACAATCATACAAACATCTCTCATCGCGATAGGGATACGATCTATCAGATAACCAATGCCGAAGATCTCTAACACACAACTCGGTAAACATCGGTAGTAGAGACTGGATGCTCATCAAGTATCGAGACTCTCAAGGGTCTGCTCAAAGTCTCTTGCATAATACTAAAACCATGAAAAAAATGATGATGACACAAATGATAGACTTGTACCTGAGTCAAACAGCACAAGCACAGGCACATAATTCATAAGAAAAGTATCTACACATCTGATAATATAAGCAACATAAATAAATCAACAGAAATATAAAGAACACATACCAGCCATAATGGTTGGAGCGGTGTGGGCCTCCTCTACTGTTAACTAAAATGCTCTCCCTCGAGCCCTCAGTGCCTCAACCTTCCCCTCCCGATTGTCAGTGATACGCAGGGTCGTGGGGCTGGAGTCTGAACCGCCCTAGATGCAAGCTGAGGACAATCTGCCTTCATGTAGCCCATCTGGTTGCAACTGAAACAAACCTGAAATCCCTTGGGGAAATCCTTAGCCATATGTCGCTCCTTGCCACACATGTAGCAAGCTGACCTAGACCGACAGGTTGCCTCGTGTCCCTTGCCGTACTTTCCGGAAGTGCGACCCTTCTGGCCTCTAGATCTCTAATCAGCGGGGTTGGGCCGCTTAGTTGCTATTTGTGACTATACTAGCCTCCTATCTCTCCCCTGGGTCTCCCTTTCCTCTCTAGCCTGGGTCTCCATCTCAACGTCTCTCCTCCTAGCATTGGTCTACAGCTCATCCAATATCCGATACATGGCGTTCGCCACAAACTACCAAATATCCCTCCTTAGAATACTTAAATACTGACTCACACAGGCCCGCCTCGTGGACACCTTCTTAGGGTAAAACAAAGCCCTCTTATGAAACATCATGGTGATCTCAGCCACCGTCTCTGTCTTCTGCTTGAGAGATAGGAACTCCTGGGCCAACCTTTCCTGCTCGACCGCAGGTATAAATTCATACCTGAACATCTCAGTAAACCTCTCCCAAGTCACCACAGTATGCTCTACAATAGTGTAATCAGCCGTCACAAACTTCCACCAGTCCTTCGCTCCCAAGTGAAGCAGGTTCAGCGCAAAACGAGCCCTCAAATTCTTTGGACAGGAGCAAGTATAGAAACATTCCTCAACATCAGAGATCCATCTCATAGCAACAATCGAATCATGGGTCCCATCAAACTCGGGTGGCTTCATGTTGGTGTACTCCCGATACTATAATGAATCACCCCCATGCGGTCTCGCAGCAGCCTCAATGACAACAACATAACGCTCATCAAAAGTCTCAATCAACGTGGTCTTAATAGACCCAAACATCTCCAGAATAGCCTCTCTGATTGTTGCGGCCACCACCGCAGCAACAATCCTGCGGATCTCCTCATCGTTGGAACTCAACCTCTTGGGGTCGCTGGAGCCTGAACCTCGGTTAACCACCATACTGAAACACATAAGAAAATTATCAAAAATCAGGATAAATCGCATATACGAACACTCCCACCCCCTACAAGCCCTTTAGTTCCTTGAGGTTACTCATCGAACGCGTACGGATCCAGTGTTTCCAATAGTACATGCCCAATATTACCTTCCACACCAACCTATATTTGTCTCGAGCATGGTTGCAGAAATCGGGATTAATCATAGATTAATCATTTGGCGTTCTCCAACCGTCGAAGATTAGGACATTAATCGGAAATTTAGGATTAATCGGGTTTGGCGAGATCAATCGGCCTTGGCGGAATTAATCGGTAAACAAAAAGTCAAAAAAAATCGAAAAAGTCAAAAACGGTAAAAAAAAAAAATTTTTTTTTTTTAAAAATTAAAAAAACCAACTTTTTTTTTACTCCAAAATTTTCAAATTTTCAAAATTTCAAATATTATACCAAAATGTTCATATTTTCGTATTTCCAAATTTCCATATTACAGATTTTCTTATTTTCTAATTTTGAAATACTTAATTTTCTTAAGATATATTAATATTTAATTAATTTTAATATTTTATTAATAATCTATGGTCCCCGATCAATCCCCACCAAGACCGATTAATCCCTTAACACCAGTCGACCGTTGAGCTACCATCGAACGATTATAACAACTACGCCAAGGACTCTACCTCCTCAAATCAGTTATGGACTCGCCCTGCTGGTTGCTTAGAACCACAACTAAGCGTCCAGACACTGATTGTAACACCCTGAATTTAGAATACATAGAAATGAAAGAAAACCTCAAGATGAGGAAGTGACTCGTCGAGTAGATGGGTGACTTGATGAGTAGGAGCACGGTTTTGGTCGCGGGTTAAGTGACCCACTCGACGGGTCAGAGGACTGACTTAGCGAGTTGGCTAGGTTTTGGGAAAACCCTAAATCGGGAGTTGGTGCCCTATTTAAGCATCTTATTCTCATTCTATCAGCCTCATTTGTAGCCTCCATTGTCCAGAACTTGTCCCACAAAACCCTAGTGTTCTCTTTGAGTGTGTGAGCCTTATTGAAGGATTTAAAGTGTTCTTGAAGTCTAGAAGAAGAAGAAGGAGGTTGAAGGTCCAAGAAAAAGGTTGTAGATCCAGGAAGTTTGCTTCTTCATATTCATTTTCTGGTAATCAAGTTCTCACCTTGACTTCTAGTTTGATAGATATCTTTATGTCCTTTTTTTATGGAGTTTATGGTCCAAGGAGGATGTCTTGTGGGATTTAGACGTCCCCAAGCTAGATCCTTCCAGATTTAGAGGTGTTCAGAGTAGTAGAGGCATAAAGTTGGAAGCTTTATGCCATTATACCTCTCCATGAAAAGTTTAAGTGGTTATTATGGCCTGTTGAGCAAAAAGGGCCATGCAAGGGTGCAAAGGTAACAACTTTGTGTGATATCCTAACCCTAGGAGGCTAGATCTGGGTCTTGGATGCCTTAAGCTTGTCTAAAATCGTCTAAATAGTGTTGGACATAGAGAGACTCAGTGAGTCAGTTGTGGGACTCGGCGAGTCAGGCCAGTTCTTGCCCCAAAACCCTTCTGTTAAGGGTATGAGTGAGCCTAGAAAGGGACTCAGTCGGCCCGAGTCCATAATGGTCATGAAGTTCATCATACTCGATGAGTTCAAGGAAGAACTCGGCGAGTCTAAGACAATCTCCTTAGTTATGAAGATGGACTCGACGAGTTATTCATACAACTCGGTGAGTCACAGACTAGACACATTCATATGTGGATGATGAAATCGATGGGTTCAAGGATGAACTCGATGAGTCGGATGAAGTTGGTATCGATTTTGTGGTTGAAGGAGAACCCGTCGAGTTATTGCTATACTCGACGAGTGGATTCGGGGTTGTAGGAGTATGGACTCGACGAGTTGGTAGACCAACTCGGCAAGTCAGGTCAACTGGATGTTAACTTTGACCAGGGTTGACTTTTGGATTATTATGGTCAAAATGTTGTTTTGGGTATTGATAGTTCAGGAAGCCGAAGGGTTAGCAGTTCAAAAGTGTTGGTTAGCATTCAGAAGGGTTCAGCGAATCTTCGGCAGTGTGATGTGAGTCTCCTCACTATTTGTATGGGTTTACGACCACAATGCCGGCCCATTTAGTTTATGTATGATAGGAAGACCTGGGGGTTAGCCCTAGGCATTATGCATGAAAGACCAGGAGACGGCTCCTGGCACACAATATGTTATTATGTATGGCAGGAAGACCCGGGGGTTAGCCCTAGGCAATATGTATGAAAATCCAGGAGGTGGCTCGTGGCACATTGTATGCTATTATATATAAAAGACCAGGAGGTGGCTCCTGGCGCACTGTATGCTATTATGTATGAAAGACCAGGAGGTGGCTCCTGGCACACTATATGCGGAGTAGCCTAGTAGAGTAGTATGTATATTTGTCTTTGTGATGCTTGCATGGAAGACCAGGGGGTGGCCCTTGGCACTTGTCTGTAAGACCCAGGGAGTGGCCCTAGGCTTGACCAGGAAGACCACGTGCAGCCCGTGGCATAACAACAAGACTATGTTTGGTACATAGCACCTTAGCAAGACTATGTTTGGCACATAGCACCTTACTTGATTATGGATATGTTTGTTATGTGTGGCTTATGGTTGTGTATGGCATGTATGGATCAGTTGGTATGTATGGTATGTGGTATCTGGGGAACTCACTAAGCTTCGTGCTTACGATTTTCAGCTATTGTTTCAGGTTCTAAGGGTTTTCCAAGGAAGGAGCTCGGGGTGATCGCAGCGAATCACACCATGTTTTCCGCACTAGATGATCTCTAGGATTTAAAACTATGATAATTGTTATATTAAGAATGTTGTTAAATGCTTGAGCAAAATTTATTAAGCGGTTTTTAATTAATCAAAACGAAATTTTTTGTCTTGAATTTTGGGATGTAACAAGTTGGTATCAGAGTCTTGGTTTGAGGGATTCGGGCACACTCTCGGGTGTGTCTGGACTCAAACTGAGGGATTGATATGAAAATTTTCAAAAGGAACTTGAAAAGTATTTGAAAATAGAAAAGAACTTTTAAAAGAATAAGGTGTGTGACGCGTGCATTCGACCGAGCTCAAGTAAGTGGTTCCCAAAATACCAATACATGTTTGATATGTGACATGATATGATTATATGAATTGCATGCTAGATTAGGGCTAAGGATCTAGGAGGATGCCTTGAATGCTTGTTGTGTGAGCTAGATGCTAGGACTGTCTAGTCAACAGTAGGATAGCCTGATTATGTTATGCTTGATGTGGTTACTCAATGCAAGAATGCTGCTTGCTTTGTGCTATAGGGGTCCTGACTAACTTTAACTAACTAGTGAGCAGATATGTAACAGTATTTGCAAGCTAGTTAGGGAAAGAAAGTAGGGACTCCTAGTGTAGCTGATTGCAGAGAGTAGGTCGGAGGGTACCCTAGGAACACCTAGGATGAGATTAGTGGAATAGGGGTATCGGTAAAGGAACTTGGTGAAGTTAAAGCAATCCTTGAGGAAAGTACGGATAGATGTGGAAGGTAGTATGGGCCCATACTACTAGAAGCAGAGGATCCGTACTTGAGTCAAGGAGGGCCGAGATGGAACCAGGAAACTTGGATGGTGTGTGAGACCTCTTGGGAGTATGTATGACCCTGACGTTCATGTGTTTATTCTCAGTATGGTGACCACATGACATGGAGCAGGAGGATCAGGATCAGGCTTGGGGGTAGGATCCGAGTAGGTTAATGATGGGCTACACGAGTTCATCACGTATGAGATCACGAGAGGTATCCTTGAGTCGACCCTGATGATTTTCAGGTCGATCAAGGAGGGGATTATTGAGCTGATGGAGGATCACCTCAGAGTGTTCCGAAGTGATATGGCATCCAGCCAGAGAAAATCGCGCACATTATCCTTTAAGAACTTCAAGGGGATTGGCGCGCCAGACTTCCATGGGGTGAAGAGCCCCATTGTTGCCAGGAGATGGATTGTAGAAATTGAGTATGCACAGTTGATGAGCTTCTGTCCCAAGGGGTCGAAGGTTCGATTTGCTGCAGGATGCTTGAGGGACAGAGCTAGAGACCGGTGGGAGTCAGTTGGTGGTTCCTTGGGAGCCTCAACCATTGAGGCTATGACCTGGTTCTGTTGGAACCTGAAAGTGAACCTCTAGCAATCCTAAGTCCACATTCCGAAGATCATACATTCCGGAGTCAATAATGAAGGAGTAGTCCGGAAGATAGTCCGGACCAGAAAAGAAAGTGAAAAGAAGACTAAAGACATTCCGGAGTGACTCTCACGTCCAGAATGAATGCTGATCTGAAAGACCATTATTTTGTCTTAAAGTATTTATTGTATTTGTACTTGTTTTGATGTAAAGTTTCATAGGACTTAGTCTATTATCTTATTTGGACAATCAGAATGTCAGAATTATCTCTTTTGTCCGGTCCTATGTAAACATTGTAGTTAATTCACTGTAACCTTTACTTCTACTTAAAGGAGCATTCAATACAAGTCAACTACGGATCTTTTACTTACTTTTGGCATCTTTACTAAGTTCATTTAAACACTCCTCTTGTTCTTCATTTATTAACCTTACTTTAATCATTTACTATCTCATTCTTCATCTAATGTCTTGATCATTAGTTGAATATTCTATCTAAGGCTTGACTGGTCTTTCCAGGCTAGAATTGAAGTATCTTAAGCAAGCAAACATTGATCTTAAGCATTCATTCAAGGTTTGAGTTTTCAAACCTTGTCCCTGCGCAACGATCTTGTTCTCACAATTGGTATCAAATCTTGAGTGGTTGTCCTTTGAATCCATAAAGATCATATTATAGTTGATTTGAAATCACCTTGGTGTTTCAATCATTTCTGTGTCAAGGATAAAATTTCTTCTATATACCACTTTAGCTTGAAGATATCTTAACTTCAACGGCTACTTCTAATCCTCAACAAATGATTTTAATGCAAATCGCAAATAGTGTGGGTGGCCCTACACGTGCCCCATTGCTAGTTGTGGAAGAATATGATCACTGGAAAGTTAGAATGGAAAGGTTTTTACTAGCCAAAGAAAAAGGTGAAGAAATTTGGAGATTCGTCACAAAAGGTCCACATGTTCCTGTAAGAATTGTTGTAAGAGATGCAGCTGCTCAGCTCATGCGTGAAGATGAAACCCGCTCAGCTCCTCTAACTGCCGATGATATTGAGAAGATGCATGCTGATCAGGTTGCTTTCTCAGAAATGGTGTTTGGTATTCCTCCTTCACTCTTATAGCATATCAAGCTATGCAAATCAGCCAAAGAGATATGGGACACTCTTCAGGATCTAATTGAAGGATCTGAAAATATGAAAGAAAAGCGCCTCACCTCAGTTGTCAATGACTTTGACACATTCACCACCACTCCTGGTGAGTCAGTGGCCTCTGCTTCTAACCGTTATCGCATTGTAGTAAACAACATGACTGCTCATGGGATTGTCCGAAATCCTTTAGAGTACAATATCAAGTTCATAAACAGTTTGGGAAAAGGATGGGGAAATGTAAAATCTTGTCTCCAAAGTAACGGCTCCTTAAAAAAACTGAAGCTTTATCAACTCTTTGATGAACTTCAGGGTCATGAGTCCAATGTTGCTCAAACCATAAGGGAACTCTCCGGAGGTCCTCTTGCTCTTTTCAGTTCTTTCGAGTCAAACATTCCAAACTCATCCACTTCGGATCCCTTCAAACCCATTGTTCCATCTATTCAAACATCCACACCTACCTTACCAACACAAATCTATCTTGTTGATGACTCCGAAGCCATGGACTCTGAACTCCGTTTCCAACATGAGTTCGCACTACTTTCAATGAAGTACAAACGTCCGTTCAATCCTTCTTACAAACCATACCAAAAACGATTCCATGCTCCTCACCAGAACAATCCTCAACTATTTCTAACTCTGGAACCTAAACCTTCCGAAAATCCTCCTGCATACAAACCGAACCTCCCTAAACAAAACTCTACTTTGGAACAATCTTAGAGTTCAAAATCAGACAAACCAAAAATTGTGTATCATAAGTGTGGACATGCAAACCATTTTGCTAAAGATTGTTTGGCTGATGCTCCACAAAAGACAAAGATCAAGGACTCTGCCTACTACGTCCGAAGAGCACAATAGATGGATGAAAGTGAAAAAGCCTTTATCATAATGGTTTCAAAAGATGTTGAAGGATATTGGTCCTCGGGAGATGATGATGATATGGAAACTGGAAGAAATATATGTATGATGACTAGACAAATGGTTGATTGTGATGAAGGGTATTGGTCTTCAGGATCAGAAGATGAAGGTGATGTTATTGAAACTCACTATTACTACATGGCAACCAATGATCCACCAGGTCGAAGCATCGTTTAGCACGTAAAATCTATGATCTCTGACAATAATTTTGACTTGTCTCTTTGTGAACCTTATCTGACCCAAATTCAAACAGATATGAACACCATCTATAAAGCCTATGAGTCCGAAATAGATGCAAGTGAGAAGGAGTGTGAGTTAAATCGTCTTATGTTATGTTTCGAGGACAAAAAGTTAAAAATCGAGTCTTTAGAGCGTGAACTTGTAATGGTAAGTGATGAATGTATCATTTTGAAAGATAAATGGGAAATCACTTATTCCGAATGAAATGTTTTGATTTCTGATAATAAACGTCTAAATGCCAAGATAGATGTTTTGCACAATTATGTAGACATGCTTGAAGCCGACCTTCGGATGACTCATAATTTTCATCACCCATGGTCTAAAGCACCTGGTCTCGGAAGCGAGTTTCTGAAACCAATTGCTAGTCCCCTAAAGGAATTGCAAAATTTGACATTCATGGGAGAGGTTCCAAACATTAAACATTCGTACACCCCTGTTTCTCCCTTGTCACCTCTTCCAGAGACTACAGATCATTTTGAGTCCCTAATTCCTGAGTTCAAACCAATTGTTGTCAAATGTCCTGATTCCACGCAAATTCCGCCTCTAACAAACCTAGACCTGAATCGGACCACGACATTTCATTATAGTCTTCCAAATTGAGTAGACCATGTTCCTAGAAGCATTCACACAAAAAATTGTGTTGTTGAAGAAATTCCTACCATGACAACTGAAACTGATACCTCTGAGTTTGTATGGGCATCCTTAGATGATATAGTTGGAAAATCAAGCAGTGTCTCCTCTGATTCTTGCAAATCGGATTCCTTAGTTGTCTTAAAAACTAAGTTGGTTCCCATTACTCCTAAGTTTAATAATCCATCCGTAGGATAAACCTCAAAGTCCTTGTCTCACACTAAGAGAAAAGCAATGCTGAATAGGAAGGATATTGTAGATCCTAAAGTAGAAGCTAGAAATGCACTAAAGAAGGAAGTTAAGACTAGACAAAATTCCAAGTTCATTGCCAACTCGAAACCAAGTGTTTCCAGAAACTCTCATGCATCAACTCATAGTCAAAACTCCTTTACTCCCACTATGATCCTCAAAAGACCTTCTGTATCTCATAGTCGTATAGAACCTGAGAAAGTAGACAATGCTGCTCAGCCTAAAACTCGGGTGAACGTCACAACACTCCAAAACACCCCTCCGTGGACAAATTCATCTGTTTTTATTGCAAAATCTGATGACACAATTTTTTAAAAAAATCTTTCAAATCCTAATGTGTCATCAATTAAATCCACAAATGAAAAGAAAACATCTTCTTTAAAATCATCAAAGAAAAATTTTGTGTGGAAAGTCAAAACTCTCAATGATGAAAAACCAATTCTGGAGTTGACAAATGTTACCAACACTCCGGAAGTCAAAAGTCCGAAGTAGACTATTCAGAAACTCCAAGTCATTGAGTATGAGTACTAGATAGATGAAAATACATTATCCATTTGTCTATTTCCAAAAGATTCAAGGAATTCCACTCAGAAACACAAAGTTGTTCCAAAATCACAATCAAAGTCCAAAAGCCCGTGCCTATGTCCCAAAGTCTATACCGGAGCCTAAAAACTCCATTACTCACTAATTTTGCAGGCACTTTGTGCTTCGGAGCAAGAAACAATATGGTATATTGATAGTGCTTACTCCATGCACATGACAGGGCAAAAAGATTTTCTGCGAGACTTAAAGCTTACTCCAAATGTTGGTTACGTAACATATGGAAACAACTCAAATTCACAAATTTGTGGTTATGGAATCCTCACCAATTGAAACTTCTCTATCTCAAATGTGGCTTATGTAACTGATTTGAAACACAATTTGATAAGCATTGCTGAGCTCATTGATTCAAATCGATGTGTGGAATTTTGCAAAAAGTACAGCTATAGAATGACCGAAGACTGGAAAGAGTGCTTAATCAAGTCACTTCGTAACAAGAACATGTATCCGCTTGACATCAACATGATTATTAGCAAACCGCAACTTTGCCTTTTCTCCAAAGCTGTTCCTGGCGTCAGTTGGTTATGGCACTGAAGGCTCTCTCATCTAAACTTTTGGTACATGAATGATTTTGTATCTGTCGAAATGGTAAGAGGCTTACCTCTTCTCAAATTCGAAAATGATCATTTATGTGTTGCTTGTAAGTGTGGTAAGAAATCAAAGAAGGTTCATCCTGTTATCATTGAAAAATCCATTTTAGAACAATTGGAGCTTCTACACATTGATCTTTGTGGCCCATCCACTGTAGACAATCTTTATCTTAAGAAATACATTCTTGTGATTGTTGATGACTTTACACGGTTCACTTGGGTCTTCTTCCTTCGGCTTAAATTCGACACAATCTCAAAGCTCATTAATTTTATCAAGGGAATAGAAGTTCTCATCAAACTACCAGTTAGGAGAATCCGAAGTGACAATGGCTCGGAATTCACTAATTCCACCATTGAAAAGCTTCTCACCGAAAAAGGAATTAACCACAACTTCTCAGCTCCTTATACCCCACAAAAAAACGGTGTAGTCGAACGACGAAATAGAACTCTTTTTGAAGCTGCTCGATCCATGTTGAACTTCGCAAATCTGCCACTCTACTTATGGGCTGAAGCAGTATCTACTGCCTGCTTCACTCAAAATTGGAGTATCATCAATCAACGCCTCAACATGACACCGTACGAAGCAATGAATGGTTGGAAGACAACAATCTCGTTTCTACATGTTTTCGAATGCAGGTGCTTCATCAAGAACAACCAAGATCAGCTCACCAAGTTTCAACCTAAAGCTGATGAAGCCATCTTCCTTGGGTACTCCTCAAAATCGAAAGCTTACAGGGTTCTTAACCAGAGAACTCATGTTCTAGAAGAAAACTTTGATGTCACTTTCGATAACAACTTCGTCCGGAATTCTGGCCCAACTCACATCACCACTCACATTATGGAGTCCGATGCTCCTCTACCAGGATGTCCGAACTCTCAAACAATTCTAGAAGTTGACTTTGAAACAATTTTTGGTCCTTCCGAAATAGCTCATGATTCGGAATCTCATTCAAGACCAAACTTCATCCCAATCCCCACTTCGGAAGTTCTTGTCTCACAAAATGTCTCCGTTCCGATCCCAAGCATCCCTCCATTTGATTCTGAACCGTTTCAACCTTCTCAGGTTGAGGGGGAGAATGTTCATCCCTCGCTTGAATCAAATGTGGATGGCTTCCAAGATTCAACTGTAGAGTTCGATGACTCTAATCCTCTCAACGATGATGAAAATGAAAACTTCTTTGAATTTCCTTCTGATGATGATGTATATCTCTCTAGTTCAGAAGTTCAGGGGGAGCATCATCCCAACATTCAAACCATTTAGGGGGAGCAAATCAATTCCACTATTGATATTGGATCGTCGGGTGCACAAGAACTACCACAATTACATGTTTGGACCAAGGATCATCCTCCGAACCAAGTAATCGGTAATCCCAATGATGGTGTACAGACTCGTTCTGCTACAAGTGTCCAAAATGAATGCCATTTTTCAGCATTTATATCCATGGTTGAACCCAAATCCATCAAGGAAGCATTGGAGCATGCTGACTGGATGACAGCCATGCAAGAAGAATTGGTTGAAGTTAACCGAAATGAAGTTTGGACTCTCGTACCTCCTTTTCAGAATCATCCCATTATCGGTACAAGATGGGTATTTCGCAACAAGCTAGATGATGAAGGAGTTATTATTCGAAATAAGGCAACACTGGTGGCAAAATGATTTACTCAGATCGAAGGGCTTGACTATGATGAGACCTTTGCTCCTATTGCATGTCTTGAAGCCATCATAATCTTTCTTGCTTATGCTAATCACAAAGGCTTCAAAGTTTACCAAATGGATGTTAAGAGTGCCTTTCTTAACGGTGAACTTGATACTGAAGTATATCTTCAATAGCCCCCCGGTTTTGTAATATTTCTTTTCCGAACCACTGTTACAAACTCCGAAAGGCTATCTACCAACTCAAGCAAGCTCATCGGGCATGGTACGAGACCCTCACTGATTTTATCAAACGCTCTGGTTTTCAAAGAGGTATTATAGACCACAAATCATTCTGAAGATCAAATGGTAAGCATCTCATGCTAGTACAAATTTATGTGGACGACATCATCTTTGGATATACGAACCCATCTATGGTTGCTGACTTTGCTAAACTTATTATCAATCGTTTCCAAATGAGCATGAATCGCGAGTTAAGTTTCTTCCTCGGACTCCAAGTTAAACAAACTAACAGAGGAATTTTTATTCACCAGGAGAAGTACATCTCGGAACTCCTCAAGAAATACTCAATGGACACCTGTTCCTCTGCCAAGGTACCAATGAGCTTCGGACACAGATCTTTGCCGACCCCTCCAGTGCTCCTGTGGATGAAAAGAAGTACCGTGGAATGATTGGATCTCTACTTTATCTCACAGCAGGTCATCCGAATATAATGTTTTCCACATGCCTATGTGTCAGATTTCAAGTTAATCCAAAGACGTGTCATCTTTTGGCTGGGAAATTTTTTTTGATACCTTAAAGGTACCAAGAGCCTCGGAATTTGGTACCCAGCAAATGAAAGCTTCCTACTTCAAGCCTATTCAGATTCGAACTATGGTGGTCTTCAACTTGATAGAAAAATCACTTCAGGTGGCTGTCAATTCTTAGGTGGTCATTTGGTCAGTTGGTCATCCAAGAAACAGAACTGCATTGCACTCTCTATAAATGAAGCTGAATATATTGCTGCTGCCAGCTGTACATCTCAAGTTCCATGGATGAAATCTCAACTCCTAGGCTCTAGTTACTTCTTTCAACGTATTCCTATCTATGGTGATTCTCAAAGTGCCATTGCGATTTCTCACAATCCAATTCAGCACTCAATGACCAAGCACATCGATATACGGTACCATTTCATAAAAGATCATGTACTTAATGGTAACACTGAACTCAATTTTTGTTCCATCTGACGATGAGATTGCTAATGTCTTTACCAAGGCATTAGACAAAACCAAATTCAATGGTTTTCTAAACAAGATGGGTATGATGATACCAGATCCTCAGTTCTTTCAAGGGACATGTTCTCTTTGATAGATGTAGTTGAAAGAAATCTAGTTACGATCTAAAAAATTTCATTTCGGAACTACTTTCTCTCGAAATACATAGGATCATTTTACTTATCTTTATTTCTGACCATCACTTGAGTTTTTAAGTTGTATAGTTCATTCTGATTGATTGTTGTATTAAGCCCACATTGATCTTGAATTTGGAACCTCGGAATACACTTCTTAATGGCATCTCGGAATTCCACTCCGGAAAAGGTATTGCATTCAGTGCTCCGGAATTTGAAAAGTGCTTTGGAATTTCAAAATCGACTCCGGAATTTTCAAAAATCGACTCCAAAATCTTTTCAATATCTTCACTCTGAATCTTTGTTAAAATCACCATTCCGGAATTTCTGCTCTGGACTCACCAACTCTTTCGAATCAAACTGAAACTCACTCCGAAATATTTCTCATTCCGGACTTCTTTTTTTTTTAAAAACAAATATGTTCCAGAACACAACTCTTTGTCTGGAATAGATCATCCGGAAGTCCAAAGGATAATAAGGTGAAACATTTTTTTTAACGGTTACTTTTTTAAGAAGATCTCTATCCCATCTTCCTCGATTTTCGTGACACGATTGCACGCCCCTATAATCGCAGCCATTAACTCAACGGTTACGTTTTCCATTTTTAGCCACAAATACTCTTACCTTTCATCTCCTAAGTCTCCTCAGCCCTCATAAATCCCTTTTTCATTTACCCATTTTCCATCCGGATCCTCATCATCACATTCACCGACCCCGCCCACTAACCTCACTTATAAATGCCTTTCAAACCCCCCTTTCACCACTTTACGCGCTCAATACCTTGAAACCCTTATTTCTCTTTGAGTTCTTACTATTCTTCAAGCAATCATCCACCTACAACAATGGCGTCTTCACAGAACCCTTCTCAAACTGCTGTAACCCCAAAGAAATCAATTACAAGGAAGAAATCATCCATAGGATCAAAGGGTTCATCCTCATCTGCTGATTAAGAACCCTTTCTGAGAGACACTACCCAACTGTTCTCCTTAAATCTACTGGACTAGATGAATCGATCAAGGTGATGATCGAGTTTATTGCAAACCACCCCATCTCCATTCCCCTTACCAAAATCCCTGAACCACCACTACTGCTTCATCACCTTCATCGCGCCTTCACCAACATCAAACTCAAAGATGGTGCTTTAGAAACCACAATCATCGATGATTAGATCTTTCCCATCTACAAATCGACCTTCCTCAAGGCGATTGGTGTAAAATCAAACCCAAAGGGTTTCAAAGTCGTCGAACCAACGACTGAAGAGTTTCAGACGTTCCTGAATTATATTGGCTACACTCAAGACTACAAGGCCAAATATTTCAAAAAATCTAATGTATCTGGACTCTGGACCGCACTCATGCACCTCATCATTAAAGGACTATCCGGCAAGCATGGAGGCACTGATACCTTGAGCAAGGACTGGACCAATGTCGTCTTTAGCATCTATTCTGGACGTGCAAATGCCGTGGATCTTCTGGAGGTCTTATGGCAAGATTTCTGCAAGTTTGGCGTCAAAAGAAAGAACAACGAAATTTCAAGCCCTAGGTTCTGGGCTCTGAATCTCCAACAAATCTTCAAGGAGCTTTCCGAACCACTTCCGATGAACACCATTCTTCCGGAGGTATGTGTCTCTTTCAAAATAGTTAAAGCCAATAGGATTCCGAACCAATCCTCTTTTGGTCCGGTCTGACACCTTTCGGACCACATGTTGGCCCTCATTTCTTCCGATTCCCTTTATTTAAAATAACATCTAGAGACATCGGTTGTGTTTGACCCAACACAACCTGCCCTTGTCTCTGTTGAGCCTATTTCGAAAGAGGCCAAACCTGCTAAGTCCGAAACTAAGGTCAAGAAACCAACCAAGCGAAAGGCTTCCCCTCAAAGATCAAAACCAAAAAGAAAGCCAAAGTCGGTATTTTCTCCCAACAGGAAGGCACCCATGACATTCTGGCTGATTCTAGCCATCCACACACCACACCTACCCACTCATCTGAGGTACTCCTTGATGTTTCAAAATCACTCGCACACACTCACAGGGAGTCTCCACACAATCCACCCTCACCTTCCCAAAAAGGTGATGCAGGTGTTGAACAAAGTTCCTTGCAGCCCCCTGGAACAAACCCACATGTCACCTTTGATGATCCTATCATCTCTTCTACACACGCACACTCCGGAACCCCTATTCTGGACCCCAAGCTTTATGGGGATGGAGCAGTCTCTCCAACTCCGAAGCCGCAACTGGTCTAATATCTAGAAGGAGTACAGGACGACCAGGTACTAATGATCCTCTTTGGGAAGATTATGTTAATAGGTCCGCATCCAGACGTTCAGATCTCACTCGAGCTCAAGTGGAGTCCATGCTCAATGCCATGAGGAACAGGGCTATTCAAAGCAACTTGCTCTATGTACCTCCCACTGATGTAGATTCTATAAACGAGCTTTCCTCAGAACAGCCCCCCATTATAACACATCAAAGTGTTTTCCACACGGATCCGGAAGAAGTGATCTCTAAATAAATCATGCTAGATAAAGATGCACAAAGCCTTCTGGACGCACATCTTATGACTTCAGTTCACTACCAATCAAATGCATTTGCATCCAAGTCTGCCTATGAATTCAGATCCTCATCTTCTACCACTCTGGATGGAGGTTCAAACGCCAAACTTCACGAAGATGATGCGGCAAAAAAGCCGGGTCCTTCAGCAAATGTTTCCTCACAAGCTCCTCCAAACAACTCGGATTCTGATTCCAAATCCTCCGTTGGTGACTACATAGACCCCTTCACACTTCTCGAGATCCAAACGAATGTCTCCGATACCATGCAGAAAGTGGCATCCATTGAACTTCTGTCACTAAGCTAAATAAGAAGATGGATCAAAAGGTCTCCGAACTTGATTCCAAGCTTGATGTCATTCTTCAATCTCTTTCTTAATAGTCCGGACCATCTGTTGCTGAGAGAGAAGCTCAACTGGATTAGCTGATCTCTCTCTGGCTCAAACGAATAATGGAAGAAGTGGACTTAAAATACGACATTCTGGTTGATAACTATCTCAACATAATCACTTCCATGTTGAAGGTCCATGATGACTTGGTGGCTGCTACCAACGACCTAGTAAAGCAGACCCACATTCTTCATGAGAAACAAATTCAAATGCTAGAGAAGGAGATCAAACAGAAGGATGAGATAAACATGATAATTCAACAAGTCCTTATCAAACTTCTTCACTCGACTTGGAACATTGTTGATGTTCCGAACCGGAAGTTTGATGAGATGATATCCATCCACGGTGACATGTTCAAACACCTTGTTGCTCAAGCCCCAACATCCGAAGTGTATGACACCCTCACCCTTCAGCTTAACACTGGCCTTCAGAGAGTCTTCTCCAAATTTGACAAGCTCAAGAATTCCTTGTCACTTGCACCGGTTCCGAGGGCCACCAATGCAAGAGGGGGAGAAGGACCAAGTAAACCATGGAAACCTTCCTTGGAGTTCAAACTCCAAGATGAAGGCTTGGATTCCGATGATGAAGTCCAAATCGTGTCCGGACTTCTAAGAAACTCTTCTGCTAATGAAGAAGACAGTGACGAAGATAAGTACGTCACAAATGGAGTTTTAGGCCTTGAAGCTCCTAAGAAGATATTTCCAAAGGTTCTATCTGAGGAAGAGAAGAGAATTTGGTCCGCAATCTCCTGGCCAACTTCTTTACCAGATGCTTTTCAAAAGGCAACTCAAATGGCCAAAGCAAAATCCTTCCTCACCGAACAAGCCTTCCGAGCCACTCCTTCCATGCAGCCTCCCATTCCAGAACCAAAAATTACTCTGATCGACCAGGGTTCTCCTCTCCGGATTCCTGATGAAATTTTGGAAGAACCACTTCCAAATCCCACTCCAGAATTTACAGTCAATGAGAACATGAAGATTGTCATGGAAGCTCTGAAAAGAGATAAAGGGAAGAAGCCTATGACTGCCGAACAACAAGCCCTTTATCGGACCTCCCCTCAAGCAGAAACTTGGAAGGTCACAAGAAGAAATCAATCAGGCAGTAGAGGATAGTATTTGGACTCAAGCCCTAAAAGACAATCCTGATCCAATGCGAGGCATCTCTCCTCTTTGTCATGAAGGCAGTCTCAAGGTTGAGGAATACATTCCTTGCATGTACTAAGACATCTCTTCAAATGATTCCGATCAACTGGATCTTGCTCTCTCTTCCTTCAGCAAATTTTACACTAAGTTTGCTCCTCTTCACCCATCAGACAATCTGCAAGTGATTATCCGGACCGAAAGAGAGAGACTCAAAACCTTCTATTCCAAACATGCTCAACCTCTCAAGGAATTCTGGTCAAGGAAAAGAATCACCAAGGTGGAAGGATTCGAAAGAAAAATACTTGTGAAGTTTGAGCTTAACTGCCCTCTCTTCCGTTTTTACATCCTCCTGAACAAGCCTACTTCCCATACCGTTACTGATGCGGACTTCTCATCCATGAACCCAAACGACATCCTCACTTTAGCTGCCTACTTTAGAGAAAATCATAAGGATGACATAAGTATGGGAGCATACCATACCTCTCTAAGCTTTCTGAAGGATTACGTTGTAGAATTCTGTCGACTTGATTATGAGCTTGCACACCTCTACGGAACGGACAAATTCGTTGCTAATATTGACTTCGTTCTTCTGGAAGCCAAATTTATTGTTGATGGTCCTATTGAAGAATCGGTTCAAGGGTTTGTCTATACCACAAGGAAAACAAACAAGGACTGCTTCCGAGTCATTGACAAACATCTAGTTCCGACCAAGGCCCTGAAGAAGTTCATATCCCACTCATCCAAGTCTGATGCTCTGAAGCATGTCAAGGCAAAGTTCGTAAGTCAGTTGGCATGGTACATAGAGGTCTGAGAGTGGTTATTCCAAGCATACACCTTCATCAAGGAAGAAATGAACTAAGCTTGCTAGATTGCTAAGTTCACTAAGGGGGAGATTATTAGAACCTGATAGTGAACCTCTAGCAATCCTAAGTTCATATTCTGAAGCTCAGAAATTCCGGAGAAGGTGTTTCGGAGTTAATAATGAAGGAGTAGTCCGGAACATAGTCCGGACCAGAAAAGAAAGTGAAAAGAAGACTGAAGACATTCCGGAGTGACTCTCATGTCTGGAATGAATGTTGATCCGAAAGAACATTATTATGTCTTAAAGTATTTATTGTATTTGTACTTGTTTTGATGTAACGTTTCATAGGACTTAGTCTATTATCTTATTTGGACAATTAGAATGTCAGAAATATCTCTTTTGTCTGGTCCTATGTAAACATTGTAGTTAATTCACTGTAACCTTTACTCCTACTTAAAAGAGTATTCAATATAAGTCAACTACGGATCTTTCACTTACTTTTGGCATCTTTACTAAGTTCATTTAAACATTCCTCTTGTTCTTCATTTATTAACCTTACTTTGATCATTTACTATCTCATTCTTCATTTAATGTCTTGATCATTTGTTGAATATTCTATCTAAGACTTGATTGGTCTTTCCAGGCTAGACTTGAACTATCTTTAGCAAGCAGAAATTGATCTTAAGAATTCATTCAAGGTCTGAGTTTTCAAACCTTGTCCCTGCGCATCGATCTTGTTCTCACAGGTCCGACTTTGTGACCAGGTTTAGGGTGGACTTTGCGTCGGCTGTGGAGCTTCAACAGCTGGCCTGGGAGTTCCTAGACATGAGACAGACGACGGAGTCAGTGGTGGAGATTACTGCCAAGTTTCGGGAGAGGGCCTTATTAGTGCCTTAGTATGCAAGGGATGATGAAATGCAGAGGACCGCTATCATTACATGTTGAGTGCTGATATTCAGGAGCATGTCAGCTTCTCGATATGCCCGACCCTGGACTCTATGATTTCCAGGGCGCGGGAAAGGGAGATTGATTTGGAGCAGATTGTGAAGAGGAGGTTGGATCATATGTATAGTTTGGAGGGTTTCGAGAAGAGACCCAAGAATTCAGATCAACGATTAGTAGGTTGGCAGGGCCGAAGTCAGTGCAGCACGTACGGGAAATTGCACGAGGGCGTTTGTCGTTCCAGGGGTTTAGGCTGCTACAAGTATGGCAGTGTTGGTCACGTCAGCAGGGACTGCCCACAGGGGGCAAGCCCATTATGTTTGAACTGCAATCAGGTGGGCCACAAGAAGGCCGACTTCCTGACGATGGGGGGAGGAGCAGGGAGTGCATCTACCCCGATAACTTTGAGGATTACGGATGGGTGAGGGGGTAGGGCCTTGCAGTGACAGATGAGGGAGCTCTGGATTATAGTAGGGAATGTTGCAGGTATGTATTAATGGCTATTTTCGATTATATATGTATTAGGATTGTTCTTCCTTCGGACTCAGGTGATAGTATGTATGAGTTGTCTCTCTGCTTGTATTTGGATTGTATTTTCAGAATTGTCACATGCCAATTGCTTACCAGGAACTATTAGTAGCTAGTGCAAGGTCATCTATCACTTTGGGTTCGAAGTGTCCAGTATTATCTTGGTTGCAACCAAAAACAGTTCAGGAGCGTTACGTGGAGGTCGGTGAGCAGGGTCCATGAAGTAGTCATCCACCATCATCAGGGTTTGGTGGTTCTAGTCTTGGTGTTTGGGCTAGCTTTTGGAAGCACCAAGGGAAGTGGTCTATCACTAAAGAGGTTGCTTTGAGCATTAGTTATTCAGACCTTAAGGATGTCAGTTTGAGCTCAAGGGATTATCAGTATCGGGGATACATGAAGTGTTCATCTAGTATTCGGTAATCGTACGATATTTAGAGTGGGCTAGTGACGGATCACTAGCAATATTAAGGCGATGGTAGTTATCATGCCTTTTGTACAAGTGAAGAAGGAATGGAAATCCACAGATTTTCGCATGCCGTAAAGACTTAGCCGAAGCTAAGTGGGGGAGAAACAATCATGTTATGGGAGTAGAAGCGGTTTTGGAACTGTGATAAGTTATTTTTTCCAGTCAGGGAGAAAGACGGCCCTGGCAGCTGTATGAATTGAGGATAGTGTGAATTGGAAATTCGGAAAACTTGCCAATTATGAGATCGCATTCTCGAGATGTCTGATAGCAGATTGCAGAAGAATCGGTTGGGAGTTTTAGTTGGGACATGAGTACAGCTTGGGGTTACTAGATTGTGCTTGTATGCTAGACTACAGGTTAGCCGTAGCATCCACTAGCAGCCAGTCGGTGTGGAAGATGTTGTCAGACTACCAGATAGCTATAGCATTCACCAGTGGTCAGATAGTAAGAGAAGTGTGATAAGACTGCGGGGCGGTCCGTAGCAATGGTTAGTAGATAGTGTAGGAGTGTTGTAAGACTATGGGTGGTCCGTAGTGCTTGCTAGTTAGCAGGTAGAGTAAGGGGAGTTGTAAGACTACGGTGTAGCCCATAACAATCATATATGAGTATAGTTAGACTGCGGTATGGCCCGTAGCATTAGTATAGTAAGACTGCGAGGTGACCCGTAGCATTAGTCGGCAGATAGTGTAGAAGTGTGGTGAGACTGCGGGGTGGCCCGTAGCGTTAGTTGGCTGATAGCGCAGAAGTGTTGTAAGACTATGAGGGTGGCCCGTAGCATTCACTAGTTGGCAGAACGAGTATAGTAAAACTACGGGGTGGCCCGTAGCATTCGTTGGTCCCTATTCGATAATACGAGTGTATCAGATGCGTGATTCACTCGCAGGGTTTTTTAGATAGTTTAAGATAGGTCGGGGTAACCGCCCGGATGTGAGTGGGATACAATATTATTGGATTCAGAAGGCGGTAAGTCATTGGAGACCAGGAGTGATGTAAGACTGCAAGTAAGCCGTAGCATTCATTAGCAGCTTAGTTCGCAGAGTGTGGGCGGGGCGTAATATCTCCTAGTTCGTGGAATGTGGGCGGGCGGCCCGTATCTCTGAGTTAGCATGATAAGAATCAGGAAAGTTTAGCTAGTTGAGATTCGAGGAGGAGTGGGTCTGCATAGCCCTGGATAGGTGAGACTTGTGGGAGAGGCCACACCGAAGTATAGATGGGTGAGACCCGTGGGTGAGGCCCGAGTTCCTTTAGCAATAGGTAAGACCTGGAAGAGACCTTAGTGTAAGGTAAGGGATCGAGGATCCTAGATCTTTTAGATCCAGAGTGGCTGGGTTGGTAGAGTAATTTAGGTAGTCGTGGTATCTTCTTAAGTCGCTGAGAGCGGCTGAGGGAATGTTCTTGCATTCAGTAACCGGTGGGGGACCGGTATTTCGGGTAATGGTAGATCAATTGGGACCAGGGTGGTCTCGGTTCATACGGTAGGCGGATGGAAGTCAGTAGGACTTCAGGCAGGAATGATGGTAAGGAATTTGGTGTAGTAAGCCATGAGCTGATTGGGTGGTGCTCAGTTGCTCACCACGGAATCAAATGATCTCAGAGTAAATGATTTGGCTCGGTGATGCTGTCCTCGTCTGAGCCTTAAGCATAGCACAGAGGGATATGCTACTCGAAGGATTGTCTGAATTCTCACGCTGGGTGGAGTTTTCAGTATTGGAGCATTGTATGTGGGTTTATTCCATGAGTATTGGTATGATGTTCGGCACTGGGAGTGGCCGGGATTTCGGTTTCAGATGAGGATTGGTCCTTGAAGGAGATTAGGAAGGTTTGTTGCTTGTGGAAAGTGCCTTGGAAAGGCCAGTGACAGTGCAGGGTAAAAGGGTAAACCCCTTGTGTATCAAGGGTAAGTGTAACAGGAGTATCGGTAAGGTTACCGGTTGGGTAAAAGTGATGTACTCGAAGGTAGTAATGATCGAGTTATTCTGAAGATGACATCTTCCAGGTTTGGATCGGATGGGTGGAGTGTGTAGCTAGTGGTAAAGTGGTAACCGGATGGTAAGGTAGTTGACCGTGGCGGACTTCGAAGATGAAGTCTAGTTTAAGTGGGGGAGAGTTGTAACACCCTGAACTTAGAATACCTAAAAAGCAAATAAAACCTCAAGATGAGGAAGTGACTCGTCGAGTAGATGGGTGACTCGACGAGTAGGAGAGTGATTTTGGTCGCGGGTTAAGTGACCCACTCGATGAGTCAGAGGACTGACTCGACGAGTTGGCCAGGTTTTGGGAAAACCCTAAATCGGGAGTTGGTGCCCTATTTAAGCATCTTATTCTCATTCTATCAGCCTCATTTGTAGTCTCCATTGTCTAGAACCTTTCCCACGAAACCCTAGTGTTCTCTTTGAGTGTGTGAGCCTTATTGAAGGATTTAGAGTGTTCTTGAAGTCTAGAAGAAGAAGAAGGAGGTTGAAGGTCCAAGAAAAAGGTTGTAGATCCAGGGAGTTTGCTTCTTCATCTTCATTTTCTGGTAATCAAGTTCTCACCTTGACTTCTAGTTTGATAGATCTCTTTATGTCCCTTTTTATGGAGTTTATGGTCCAAGGAGGATGTCTTGTGGGATTTGGATGTCCCCAAGCTAGATTTTTCCAGATTTAGAGGTGTTCAGAGTAGTAGAGGCATAAAGCTGGAAGCTTTATGCCATTATACCTCTCCATGAAAAGTTTAAGTGGTTATTATGGCCTTTTGAGCAAAAAGGGCCATGCAAGGGTGCAAAGATAGCAACTTTATGTGATATCCCGACCCTAGGAGGCCAGATCTGGGTCTTGGATGCCTTGAGCTTGTCTGAAATCATCCGAATAGTGTTGGACATAGAGAGACTCGGTGAGTCAGTTGTGGGACTCGGCGAGTCAGGCTAGTTCTTGCCCCAAAACCCTTCTGTTAAGGGTATGAGTGAGATTGGAAAGGGACTCAGTCGGCCCGAGTCCATAATGGTCATGAAGTTCATCATACTCGACGAGTTCAAGGTAGAACTCGGCGAGTCTAAGACAATCTCCTTAGTTATGAAGATGGACTCGACGATTTATTCATACAACTCGGTGAGTCATAGACTAGACACATTCATATGTGGATTATGAACTCGACAGGTTCAAGGATGAACTTGACGAGTCAGATGAAGTTGGTCCCGACTGTGTGGTTGAAGGAGAACCCATCGATTTTTTGCTAGACTCGACGAGTGGATTCGGGGTTGTATGGGGTTAGAGGAGTATGGACTCGACGAGTTGGTAGACCAACTCGGCGAGTCAGGTCAACTTGATGTTGACTTTGACCAAGGTTGACCAAGGTTGACTTTTAGATTATTATGGTCTAAATGTTGTTTTGGGTATTGATAGTTCGGGAAGCCGAAGGGTCAGCAGTTCAGAAGTGTCGGTTAGCAGTCAGAAGTGTTCAACGAATCTTCGGCAGTGTGAGGTGAGTCTCCTCACTTTTGTATGGGTCTACGACCACAATGCTGGCCCATTTAGTTTATGTATGATAAGAAGACCCAGGGGTTAGCCCTAGGCATTATGCATGAAAGACCAGGAGACGGCTCCTAGCATACAATATGTTAATATGCATGGCAGGAAGACCCGGGGGTTAGCCCTAGGCAATATGTATGAAAAACCAGGAGGTGGCTCCTGGCGCACATATACTATTATGTATGAAAGACCAGGAGGTGGCTCCTGGTGCACTGTATGCTATTATGTATGAAAGACAAGGAGGTGGCTCCTGGCGCACTGTATGCTATTATGTATGAAAGACCAGGAGGTGGCTCCTTGCACACTATATGCGGAGCAGCCTAGTAGAGTGGTATGTATAGTTGTCTTTGTGATGCTTGCATGGAAGACCAGGGGGTGGTCCTTGGCACTTGTCTGTAAGACCCAGGGAGTAGACCCAGCCTTGACCGGGAAGACCACGTGCGGCCGACTATGTTTGGCACATAGCACCTTAGCAAGACTATGTTTGGTACATAACACCTTACTTGATTATAGATATGTTTGTTATGTATGGCTCATGGTTATGTATATGTGACATCCCCAAAATCTCGGCCAGAAAAGACCGATTTCATTTATGCTTTTTTTTTAAACATTTTCAGAGTAAATCCTTTTAGTTTTAAAAGAGATGCGGAATTTGTTCCCAAAAACAAAACATGATAACATAGATATTTATCAAAACATTACATAAAGAAATATGATTTCATTTCATAATCAAAAGTCAGGATGTCATGTTCTGATACAGATCATAAAGTATAAACGATAGCATTACAAGTCATTCAACAATATATACATATACAGACTTGTAAACAAAACCAATTGATGATTCGTCCATCTTAAGCTCTTGCGCCACTTCCTGTAATACAGATAAACTGAGTGGGTCAGGCTTGGGAGCCTGGTGAGCATATAGGGGTTTCAACCCACAATAATTATATTTAATTTCAGCAATCAACAAAAAACCCGATTACCCATTCCCGTTATCCTCACTTTACGTCCGTAAAAATAACATCTATTATAAGGAACTTAATTCAGGATTTTCATCGGGACGGACATTACTGCAGAGGGGCTTCCTCAACAATAAGTGTCCTAAAGGCAACCATGTGGGGGATAGAGTACACCGGTGAACACGTCGTTCACAACACCTACAGGTTATGAGCCTGCTAGTGTTCCACATGACAGTCTAGAATAGTCCGTGGTCGTCATCCATACTCTGCTGAATGACTAGAATAACACTAACAACACCAAGGCCTCTCATCTGTTTATTACACACCAACTATCTACCCATGTTCTACCCAACATATTAGTAGATAAAAATATACATTTTTATACATAGTTTAAAAACCTGTATAACATGCTTTAATGAATACATATTCCACATAACAGATGAGGCACACTCACATAACACGTGTTTCATAGAGAATAAATCAGATCTATGAGATAGAAGAGAGTGAATATACATTCACACATATAACAACAAAATATATACACGTAGCACGTATTTTATATAAATACTTCATAATATTGCGTTGGAATGGAAATAACTACACACTCGCCTGATCAGAAGATGATCGGGCAGTACCACCGCTTGTAGAAGAGGTGTTTCTCCGTAGATCTGGAAGATCTTCACAAAACCGGGCTCCTCGTGGGCAGGGCTTCGGCTCGGGAGTAACGCTCTTCGGGATCCTTGGGGCTTCGGATCTTGCTTCAGGGCTCGGGAATATTACCGGGGCTTCGGGGTATAAATGGCATGCTAAATGAGGCAAAAGATGAGAGAAAAAGGAAGGAGTTGTAAAAGGAAAGAAGCTGCCTTCGCATCCCCTTTTATAGGGCTGAGCCTCGGGGTTACGTTGGGCGTAACTTCGGGGTATGCGGGGCGTACACCTCGGATATTGTCAGCGCTTACGTCATCGCATACGACTCCAGAGTACTCGAGTTGTACGCTGGGCGTACACCAGTACGCTGGGCGTACTTTGGATGAGTCCGGTGACTCCCCTCCGGATAATATCGGACGTTTTAATTAAAATTAAATATTAAATATTTAATAAACTTCAAAAATTCATATATTCATCATACGAACTCCATTTTCGACGTTCTTTATATCCACGCGTAGGTGAGACTACGCTCTACAACTTTTGTTTAGACTCCGTCGGCTAATTTTGACTTGATTTTTATTATTTATTTTTAGGAGGCCGGGACAGAAAAACTTCTTTATAAATTCATAACTTCTTCATCCGACGTCTGTTCTCGCCTAGCTTTTCATCGTTTCGCTACTAACAACGAGATCTTCGCTTCTCGTTTAGATTGTTTCGGCTAAAAAAAACCGCTCGATCTCAAATCGAGTATTCGGGCTGCATACTGCCAAGTCAAAACTTTAGAAAATCATAACTTCCTCATACGAAGTCAGATTTGGGCGTTCTATATATATTTGGAAACCTCATTTCAACTACTACAATATTATCCAAAGATATCGAGTTTATTTTACACTTAAATTTTGACACTCATTTTATTCTTAATTAATCATATCACATAATTAAGCAATTAAGCACGAAACACACAATACTCAAATAATACGTTTTTTATTATTTCAAATTGGGTTACAAAGGTTAACCTAGACTATTACATTGCTAAAAATGGCAAGCCCATAAACACGGGTGTTACAATTCTCCCCACCTTAGGATGATTCCGTCCCCGGAATCACACATCAACAAACAAATGCGGGTAGCGACTCATCATGCCACTCTCCGTCTCCCAGGTGAGATTCGGCCCATTCGCGTGTTTCCATCGGACAAGCACTAACTCAACCATCTTATGCTGCAATTTCTTAGTCTTTCGGTCAATGATTTCCTTTGGTTCTTCAATCAACCTTTTGTTCTCATCGATTCTTAACTCCGAAAGTGGTATCATGTCAGGAACTTCTCCCGTGAACTTCCTCAAATATCACACATGAAAAGTGTTATGAATTCCATTCAGTTCTTCGGGTAGTTTGAGCTTGTAAGCTTGGTTCCCAATTCTCTGAAGAACTTTAAACGGTCCAATAAACCTTGGACTTAATTTTCCCCTTTTACCAAATCTTATAAGTCCCTTCCACGGCGAGACTTTAAGCAAAACCGAATCTCCAACTTCAAAAGTCATCGGTCTTCGCTTTTTGTCAGCATAACTCTTTTGACGATCTTGAGCTACTAACATTCTTTCCCTAAGTACTTTCAACTTTTCAGCAGTTTGATGGACTATCTCTGGTCCCATAAACTGCTTTTCCCCAGCCTCAAGCCAACAAGACGACGTACGACACTTCTGCCCGTACAAAGCTTGATAAGGTGCCATCTTAATGCTCAAGTGGAAACTATTATTGTAAGAAAATTCTACCAATGGTAAATGTTCATCCCAATTACCTAGGAATTCCAAGGTACATGCTCTTAGCATATCTTCAAGTGTTTGTATCGTTCGTTCGCTCTGACCATCAGTTTGTGGATGGTAAGTTGTATTTAAACACAACTTGGTACCCATTTCCTCTTGTAGACTTTTCCAAAACCTTGAGGTGAAATGGCTATCACGATCCGACACAATCATAAGCGGAACACTGTGAAGCCTCACAATTTCCTTCACGTAAGAATTCGCAAGCTTTTCCATAGACCATTTCTCCTTGGCTACTATGAAATGCGCACTCTTAGTGAATCGATCAATGACCACCCAAATCATGTCATGACCATTCTTTGTTCTGGGCAGTTTAGTGACAAAATCCATAGCAATGTCTTCCCACTTACCCATAGGCAAAGGCAAAGGTTCTAAACTCCCGTATGGTTTCTGATGTTGTGTCTTGACTCTTGCACAGGTCACACACTCCGCCACATACTTCGCAATGTTGAGTTTCATTGTCGGCCACCAGTAATAGGGTTTCAGGTCTCTATACATTTTAGTGCTACCGGGATGAATCGAGTACATGGTTTTGTGACCTTCTTCCATCAGAAGATCTCTGACTCCTCCTATCGTAGGTATCCAAATCCGATATTGGAACACCTTCAGTCCATGACTGTTTACACCAAACACCAATGTTTTGCCCAAACATTCTTCCTTTCGGTCATTCTTTTCAGAAGCTTCCTCTTGAGCTTTCTTTATACTTTCCAAAATAGTCGAGACAACTTCAATTCTCAACGCTCTTGGCCTTCTCTTTTCAAGATTGACTTTCCGACTGAGAGCATCAGCAACAACATTATCCTTACCGGGGTGGTAAAGTATCTCACAGTCGTAGTCTTTAAGTAATTCTAGCCAGCGTCGTTGCCTCATATTCAATTCTTTCTGACTAAAGAGATATTGGAGACTCTTATGATCAGTGAAAATTTTGCACTTCGTGCCATAGAGGTAATGCCTCCATATTTTCAGAGCAAAAACTACCGCTGCCAACTCCAAATCATGAGTCAGGGAGTTCTTTTCATGCTCTTTCAGCTGTTAAGATGCATACGCGATCACCTTATCTCTTTGGTTCAAAACACAACCTAATCCAACACCAGAAGCATCTCTATAAACAGTGAAGTCTTCAACTCCATTGGGTAGAGAAAGTATCGGTGCCTCGCATAGTTTCTTCTTTAGCTTCTTGAATGCTTCTTTATGCTTATCACTCCAAGCATAAGTAGCTCCTTTATGGGTCAAAGCTGTTAATGGACTAGCGATCGAAGAAAAGCCTTGGATAAACCTTCGGTAATATCCAGCTAATCCTAAAAAGCTTTGGATCTCCGTGGGACTTTTCGGTTGTTCCCACTTCATCATAGCTTCGATCTTCGCTGGATCAACCATTATCCCTTCTTGGTTGACCACATGACCCAAGAATTGGACTTCACGAATCCAAAAATCACATTTGGAGAACTTCGCATACAGCTTCTCCTTCTTCAAGACTTCCAACACTTCTCGCAAGTGACTGCCATGCTCCTCTTGGCTTTTCGAATAAATCAGAATGTCATTTATGAATACTATTATAGATTTATCAAGGAACGGATTACACACTCTATTCATTAAATCCATGAATGCTGTTGGAGCATTGGTTAGTCCAAACGACATAACCAAGAACTCATAGTGTCCATAACGCATTCTGAATGTAGTCTTCTCTATATCCTGCTCTTTCACCTTTAGCTGATGATATCCTGACCTTAGGCCGATCTTTGAAAAATAACTTGAACCTTGTAGTAGGTCATCAATCCTCGGCAACGGATATCTATTCTTTATTGTTGCCTTATTCATCTCTCTATAATCAATGCACATCCTCATGCTTCCATCTTTCTTCTTCACGAATAACACCAGAGCTCCCTAGGGTGATGAACTAGGTCAAATGAAACCCTTGTCCAGTAACTCCTGAAGTTGCATCATCAGCTCCTTCATCTCTGTCGGTGCTAATCGATAAGGTGCTTTTACAATTGGCGTTGTTCTGGGCAACAAGTCAATACGGAATTCCACTTGTCGATCAGGTGGTAATCCAGGAAGATCTTCAGGAAATACTTCTGGATAATCACACACAACGGGAATATTCTACATCATCTTCTTTTCCTTCTTAGCATCGATCACGAATGCTAAGTACGATGTACACCCCTTGGTCAAACATTTTCTAGCTTTCATTAGAGAAATGATTCCAGAATTTACTCTGCGTTTATCTCCATACACCATAAACGATTCCTTCCTAGGCGGGTTCACTTTCACTATTTTCTTCTTGCACAAAATTTCGGCATCATTGGCACTAAGCCAATCCATTCCCAATACGATATCGAAACCGTTAAGTTAGATAGGCAATAATTCCTCGTGGAACTTATTCCCATTCAGATCAATTAAGATGTTTTTCATACGATGGCTAACAGGTACAAACTTGCCACTAGCAACTTCGACTAATAAGGCATTATCTAGTCTAACAACAGGCAAAGCTAGTTTTCTACCAAATGCATGCGATATAAAGGAGTAGTTGGCTCCAGAATCAAATAAAATTTGGGCAGGCAATTTGTTTAAGAGAAAGGTACCTGAAGCGACATCAACTTCATCTTTAGTAACTTCCAGTGTCATCTGGAATGCTCTCGCCTTCGGTTTTGGCGGAATGTTGGGTCTTGCTGCTTCCTTCTTTTTCGGACAATCCCTTGTGATGTGCCCCTCCTCACCACAACCATAACAAACATTCTTGGTGAAGGTGCAGTCGTTGGCATAATGCCCTGGCTTTCCACATTTGAAGCATGTGGTTTCCCCATCACACTTCCCATGATGCTTCTTCTTGCACTTGTCACACCATTTCGCCTCTACCTTTCCTCCACTTCCTGTCGAACTAGACTTCGAGAATTTACTTTTCTTACTGGACCCTGAAAATCCATCAATTTTCCTTTTCTCACCAACCTCTGACCTTTCCAGACCTTTTTCCCTGATCTGGGTCTCAACATTTCTAGCAGCCCAGATGGCGGCTTTCAATGTGGTTGCTTGCTTAACCATTGGACCATAGTCCGCTGGTAGTCCAAGGGAAAACTTGTTGACCTTAGAGAGTTCTGTTGGTACCAAATATGGGATAAACTTCATCTTTTCTGTGAAACTTGCAGCGTATTCAGTAACGCTCAATTTCCCTTTCTTCAAATTCTGAAACTCATACTGATTTCCAGAAGGTCCTGCTCGGAGCAGTATTGCAGTTTTAGTTGTTCCACAAAGTCTTCCCAAGACATTTTGTTTGCTTCTCCCTTGGGCATAGAGTTAGCTAACAGCTTCCACCAACTCAACACGCCAGATTTTAGCATAGGGATTGCAAGAGCGGTCTTCTGCATGTTGCTGCATTCGCAACTTTCAAACATAGTCTCCATTTCAGAGATCCAGTCCATAACTTGCATCGGCGTCGGGCTTCCGGATAGACATGGTGGTTTGGACGCCATGAAATCTTTGTACTTACACCCACGCCCATCATTTCCTCCATACTGGTTATTGCGTCTAACCATTGGTGGGTTGTCTTGACCAATGATCCCACTAAAGTTTTCTCCTTCAGACTGCCCTCCATTCTCCTCGGGCTCTTCTACTTGAATTGACAGTTCTTCACAATTCTGCCTAAGCAAACATCTTGTTTCTTCCATCTGACGATCCAACATCGTTTGAATCATCATTTGTACACCAGCCATTGTTATCGGCTCAGGTGCAGCAGCTACAACAGGTACTTGTTGAATTACACGCGGTTGATTCCTGTTTTCATCAGCATTTCCAACTCCGCTTCTTGTTCTCACCATTTTTTTTATCTATACACCGAATAAGGTGAAATTTAGATCTTCATTCACGATAGATATTCAAATCATCCTTATCACTCCGAAACATTTATATGCTAGATTTAATAACGTAGACATACGCTTAGAATCCTAAACACATAAACCTTCAGATCCGGTTGGCAACAAACCGTAGATCCGAACAAATACTATCATATATGGCAACATATAACATTTAGCACGTAAAAGCATTTTAGGCAACTTTCCTAAAATAGACTAGTGCTCGTGTCTAAAATTTATCAGACACACATCTCACAATCTCCACTTAGCATCCTAAGTTTAAGTCTAGAAATCCTACAAATTCCTAGTTCGCCTAAACTAATGCTCTGATACCAACTGTGACATCCCCAAAATCTCGGTCAAAAAAGACCAATTTCATTTATGCTTTTTTTTAAACATTTTCAGAGTAAATCCTTTTAGTTTTAAAAGAGATGCGTAATTTGTTCCCAAAAACAAAACATGATAAAATAGATATTTATCAAAACATTTCATAAAGAAATATGATTTCATTTCATAATCAAAAGTCAGGATGTCATGTTCCGATACAGATCATAAAGTATAAACGATAGCATTACAAGTCATTCAACAAATATATACATATAAAGACTTGTAAACAAAACAACTTGATGATTCGTCCATATTAAGCTCTTGCGCCACTTCCTGTAATACAAATAAACTGAGTGGGTCAGGCTTGGGAGCCTGATGAGCATATAGGGTTTTCAACCCACAATAATTATATTTAATTTCAACAATCAAAAAAAAAACCCGATTACCCATTCCTGTTATCCTCACTTTACGTCCCTAAATATAACATCTATTATAAGGAACCTAATTCAGGATTTTCATCGGGACGGACATTACTGCAGAGGGGCTTCCTCAACAATAAGTGTCCTAAAGGCAACCATGTGGGGAATAGAGTACACCGGTGAACACGTCGTTCACAACACCTACAGGTTATGAGCTTGCTAGTGTTCCACAGGACAGTCTAGAATAGTTCGTGGTCGTCATCCATACTTTGCTGAATGACTAGATAAACACCAACAACACCGAGGCCTCTAGAGTACTCGAGTGGTACGCTGGGCGTACTTCGGATGAGTCCGGTGACTCCCCTCCAGATAATATCGGATGTTTTAATTAAAATTAAATATTAAATATTTAATAAACTTCAAAAATTCATATCTTCATCATACAAACTCCATTTTCGACGTTCTTTATATTCACGCGTAGGTGAGACTACGCTCTACAACTTTCGTGTAGACTCCCTCGGCTAATTTTGACTTGATTTTATTATTTATTTTTAGGAGGCCGGGATAGAAAAACTTCTTTATAAATTCATAACTTCTTTGTCCGACGTCTGTTCTCGCCTAGCTTTTCATCGTTTCGCTACTAACAACGAGATCTTCGCTTCTCGTTTAGATTGTTTCGGTTAAAAAAAACCGCTCAATCTCAAATCGAGTATTCGGGCTGCATACTGCCAAGTCTAAACTTCAGAAAATCATAACTTCCTCATACGAAGTCAGATTTGGGCGTTCTATATATATTTGGAAACCTCGTTTCAACTACTACAACATTATCCAAAGATATCGAGTTTATTTTACACTTAAATTTTGACGTTCATTTTATTCTTAATTAATCGTATCACATAATTAAGCAATTAAGCACGAAACACACAATACTCAAATAATACGTTTTTCTTATTTAGCTTCTAACACCTTCTAAGCTACTTCACTCATGCATGAGCCAAAGGGAAAGATCAAGCAACCATTTTTATGAATCTATAGGTTCTAAAATGCATGAAAGGACAACTACAATTTCCTAGAGTGCTCCAAACTCATAAAGGTCCAATCTTGGGGACAAAAGTTCATGAAACTTCAACCATAAAGATCTAATGAAAAGTTTTCCAAGGTATAGACTTTATACCTAAAAATGATTGACAAAGAGGAGAGGTTTTTGGATCTACAAGCTTGCTATCACCCACTCCTTTTTCTCTTGTCTCCTTCTTCCACTACAATCACCAAGAACACTCAAAAACCTGCAAAAGCTCACACAAACAACACAACTCAAGATTAGGGTTTTAGGGAGGGTTTGGTGGCTGATAAGGATGATCAAATGAAGTCATAATGTTCTTTAAATATCGGACAACCCTTAAAACTAGGGTTTAAAGACTGGGCTAGTACGCCTGGCGTACCACACGTACGCCCAACGTACTAGCCGATCTTCCATGTTGTTAAGTTGCATGAGTACGATGTGCGTACTCTTACGTATGCCCTGCGTACGAAAAAAATTGCAATACTTTCTCTCCAAGGGACCAAATGTGCCACTTTTGATAAAGATTCAACAATTTATAAAGGTACCTGAAATTAGGATGTTATAGCAGGCACTTGAATCCAACAATTTTGTACCTAGTTGCTTAAATAATTGACACCAAAATTGGCTAGAATATTGGGTCTATATCAAAGACAATGGATTTTAAGAGACTGTGTATACGGTATATGTGATGTATAAACAATGATGATAGCGATCGAGGGTTGAAGTAGTTTGGAATAAGTAGGAAGTATGCAAAGTTTGTGAGACAGACCATAATGACCCATATGGTTGTTTTACCATTAGACGGTGGAAGATGTGTCATGAAGTCCATTGCAATATCTTCTTATGGTTTGGATGGAATTGGTAAGTGTTGAATCAGACCATATGTCCGGTATGTTATGTATTTGATTGGTTGACATGTAGAGCAACTATTCCCAAAATATGTAACTTCTTTTTGAGGTTGGACCATACGAAGTTGGAAGCTAGCCTTTGTGTTATGGCATTGATGCTAGTTGTAACGCCCATATCCTAAGGTACTTAGGTGCTTTTTGTTTTTTGTGAAAAACCTCTTCAGACCTCTAATTGATGCGCAACGCAGCACACGCACAACACTTTTAATCTCGCAGCTGTTTGTTTTTTAGAATTCTTTAGAGTAAAAAACCTATGTGCGTGTTCTATTTGGCGCAACACTTGTATTGCCTCTTCCAACCTCTTGTTCTTCTTTTTTCTTGCTAAAATCTTGATTATATGTTGCTAAAATCTTATTTTACTTTTTTTATTCTTGTTTTTTTTGTTTTTTTATATTAAATAATGATAACTTTTTGATGAAATATCATTATTTTTTGCTAAAATATATTTATTTATTTGTTGAAATATCATTATTTTTTGCTAAAATATCATAAATTATTGCTGAAATGTCATACATTATTAAATTTTTGATATTAAAAAACTATTTTTGGTTTATAAAATCAGTTTATTTTAATTTTTTAATATCCACAACAGCATGCAGATGTTAAAAAACAAACACTCTTCTTATTACAGTCTGCAACCGTTTGGTCCACCTCTTATACTCCAGAGGGTTGCTGAGGTGGTCTGCAGAATTCATAAATTTTTGCTTAAAAAAAAAACAAACAACACCTTAAATTCTTGAATTTCTACGCTTTTGGAAGAGGGTCACGACGTGAGATATGGTGGTTACGTCGTGAGTGACCATTGACTCGTCGACCCGTGTTTTCGAATCTCACGACGTGAGGTATGAAGCCTCACAACGTGAGAACGGCCTGATGATCCAAAAACCTAATGTGCGAGTATTTAAAAGAATAAGAGGGCTAGGGTTGCCCATCCTCAACCTCCCTCACTCTCTAGCCTCCTGAAACCCCTAATCTCGACCTGCTTGAGGTCCTTAGCCATCTTTGATGACCTTGAAGAACTTATTTGGTGGTTTTTTGGCTCATTGAAGTGGAAGAAGAATTTTATGGAGCATTCTCTTCCCACTCCAGCTTTTACCTCACCTTCTTGCAGAGCTTTTGAACCTTTGTAATTCATAAAGCTCTGGATTTTTTTACCTCTTGCACGCTAGATCTAGGTTTTAAGTTCCTTTTTGCATGGTTGAGTTGGATAGCATGCATGAGATCCATAAAGTTGGCAACTTTATAGATCATTGAGACAACTTCTATAATATAAGCTTTAGATCTGAGTTTTAGAGTTGGTTTTAGACTCCAAGCATGAGTCTTGGTCTTATTTTCCCTCTTTTTACCTAGTGAGTGTTTAAGTCATGCATTGGACATGCATGACTAAGAATTTATGTTTTTTATTATCCTTTGGATGAGGGAAGACCCTCTGGAAAGTCCCAAGTAGTGGCTTAAAGGAATAAGAGCTTACTGCTCAAAGCTGGCCAAGGCAACACTCACGACGTGAGGATGATCATGCCACGTCATGAGAATGCATGCCACCCGCGACAGTTTTGTTCGGTTTAGGTAACAACGTGACCCGGGTGTTGCCACGACGTGACGATGATTGGAATCGAGACTGAAGGATTAGGTGGTTGAGTTGACCCATTGAGTTGGGACCAGGTTGAGTTTACACTCACGACGTGACCATGAGTTGGTCACGTCATGAGAGTCAGTTGCTGAAGCTCAGACGATTGGCTTTAGGCCATTTTGGAACTTTTTTTTTCCTATATTAGGCCTTAGGGTTCTCTAGTTTGGGCTTGGGCCATTATAGGGTCTCATGATTTATTGGCTTAACCTTAGATAGTAACTAGGGTTGTTATTGATTGTGTTCAGTGTGAGGATCTGCTTTGCAGCAGACTCTGGTGTGAGATTTTCTATCTTCTAATTGATGTGAGTTTCCTCCACTGTACTTGTGGATCGAAGGCACCAATGTCGGCCCACCAGATTATGTTAATAGGATGATAGTTGTCTTCGTGACAATTCCATGTTATGTCTGTTTATGCTTGTTGTTTTCATGACTTTTGCTTATTAGATTTTATGCTTAGCTGTAGGGGTGAAATAGAGCTAATAGTGGTTGAAAGACACCGAAGGGGGTGAAATACACCTAGTACCAGTTGAAAGATATCGAAGGGGGTGAAATAGACCTAGTTATGTTTGTTACTATTATTTATATATGGTATGTGGTATTTTGGGTGTAACGCCCCAAATTTCAACCCAAAACTTTCAAATAAAATTTTAAGTGTTTATTCAAATCACAACTACAAAATCTTAAATAGGATCATTTAATATTAAAATATTTTTGAGAGTATCGTCAAAATTTATCACATGCACAAGTCTCCTATGGATGTGATACAATCGAGTCGTACCCCTCTTTTATTATAAGAAAACTTGAAAACATTTAAACCACAAATCGTAAGCATAAAGCTTAGTGAGTTCCCCAAAGTACCACACGATGGGTTATTAGCAATCTTGGAGACTACCCGAAGTTTCAGTACACAGTAACATATATCACAATAACAACAAGCAAGACCCAGCTGGTCAGCACACGCACACACACACACACACACACACACACATATATATATATATATATATATATATATATATATATCACCACACAGGCTCATACAAACATGCAAGAGCCACAAAGACAGCTAGCATCCTACATACACAATTTAGTGAGCCATCATTGGTGTCTTCGACTCACAAGAACAGGGAGAAGACTCACCTGAATCGAAGAACTCTGAAACACTAAGATACAATCATTTTTTTCATTGCTTGCACCTACGAATCCTCTAACACCAAAACCAGATAAAATCTTAATTAATAGCCCAAAATCTTCAAGTTTGACCCAAGGTCAAACTTGGTCAAAAAGTTAACAGTCAACGGAAGTCAAAATCAAAAAGTCAAGAAGTTAAAATTCATGTTGAGTATGCCCAACGTACTCAACTCGTATGCATGACGTACTCACCATCTAGAAACGGAACTCCACATGAGTACGCGCAATGTACTCAAAGGTACCCCAACGTACTCGGTTAGATGGTACTTCTCCATTAATTGCTTATTTTATTAAGTCCTTTCATCCAACACTCAGATTTAGACCAACATCATTCTAAGTCATAAAGTTTCCACCTTTATGACTTTCCATGTAAGGAAAAGTCCAACAGCTAAAAACCTTAACTTACTAATCCCTTCAGACATCATGACACTTTCATGGAAGGAATAGAAGGACCAATATCAAAAAAAAAAAAATTGTATCCTAATAGTTCCATAATGGATAAAGTTTCCAACTTTATCCATTGGAATGGTCCAAACCATGAAGACCTAGTTTTTAAGTCCGAAAGGGACCAAAAGAGCATCTCTTTCAACTTAATCCATGAAGTCCAAGTCTTTAGCCTTTAGATTTGAATCAATATGATGTTTAGATGGATAAAGTTTCCAACTTTATCCATAACATGGTCACAAACTACCAAGATCTAAACTTTATGAACTAAAGTGAACAAAAATCATAACACCCAAAAATAGCTAGATCTATCAAATGCATCATCAAGATTCAAACTTCATACCTCTCGAAGAAAGATCAAGGTGAACAAAGTCTGGATCTACAAGCTCCAATGCAACCAACACTTCTCCAATGAGTTCCTTCTTCTTCAATATGCACCAAGCACACTCCAAAGCACTAAAAAACAATATGTTTTTGCTTACAAGGCTCAAAATAGGGTTATGGTGTCATGGGAGGACGTTGAAGGAGTGGAGGCTGAGAATGGAAAGGGTTTGGGGAAGTTAAGGAGCTTAAATAGGACTCAAAACCCTTAAATTAGGGTTTGGCATCTGGTTGCGTATGCCCAGCGTACTAGGTTAGACTCGATGATCACCTCTTGCCTAGTACGCCCGACGTACACCCTGTATGCCCAGCGTACTAGGCTCAACCTAAAACGCTCCTAACTTTGAATAGTCATAACTTCTTTGTTCTAACTCTAATTCCGACGTTCTTTATATCCTCAGAAAGGTATTGAAGAGCTCTACAATATTATCTAAATATATTGGACTTCAATTTTCTCGAACAAAAATCCATATTTCATGCAAGAACCCGACCTATGATTTGTCCCGATCTACCCTTCGGCCCAAAACACAATTAAAAGGTTTATATCTCATAACCATCAATGCCTCCTTCCAAAAGGTCTAAACATTGCCTCATTAAGGCCCAAAGACTTTAAAAAATTGACTTCCAGACCATGGCCCTGAGTCATAGAATGATCACGATCAGGGGTGTTACATTGGGGGAGCTCACTAAGCTTTGTGCTTACATTTTTTTAACTTATGTTTCAAGTAGTTGCAGCTCAAAAGGGAAGGGTCCGACTTGATCGCACCGTGTCCAATCATGTTTTATGCATTATGTGATTTTTGGGATTTGTACTCTGATATTATTTCACTATGATACATTTTTGGTTGTTTTGACATGATTACTAGATGTTTTGAAATGAATTAAAAATAAAAATTTTGCTCTGAAGTTTTGGGATGTTACAAGTTGGTATCAGAGCCTTGGTTTGAGGGATTTAGGCATACTCTCGGGTGCGTTTGAACTCAAACTGAGGATTTGGTAGATTTTCATAAAAAATAAACATTTTATTAAGAAAATCCTAATAAAAGAAGGGGGTGTGATACATGCAATTGGCCGAGCTCAAGTAAGTCTTCCCAAAATATTCATACATGTTAAATATGTTATGTTTTGATATGAGAATCACATGCTAGACTTGGGCTAAGGATCTTATCAGGATTGCATGATAGAATGCTAGGCGAGATGCCTTTATGTGCCTATTTTATGAGCTTATAGATTTACATGCATGTATGAGTTTAATTATCTGATAGGATGACCTGTTTAGGTTATATACTAATTCTAATTGCTTAGTGCTCGAATGTTGCATGCTTTGTGCTTTTAGGAATTCTCATTAATACCAACTAACTATTTGACGAATGTGTTAGGTCACATGCTGAGATTAAATAATTTTAGAGGGTTAAGCCTAACTCTGTTGTGCATCTCTTGTCTGAGTCCAACCGTTGTAGCGTGAGACCTTTCACTCGAAGAATTATCTAGTACCGATGGTATGTAATTGTATTCGTGTGGTAGTTAGTAGGTATTAGAGGGAGTTCCTTCTACAGTTGATAGCAAAGAGTGGTGAGGAAAGAAACGCTAAGGAGTTACTAGAAATTATCTTGGTGAATAGAGAGCTCTATGTTATGAGAGAAGAAATAGATAGAAGGGAAGTGACTTGGAGGATTCCTGACAGTCCTTGGAAGGGTATAGATAGGTGTGGAAGGTAGTATTAGGCCCATACTACTAGAAGCACAAGATTTAGACCCAAAACAAGGAAGGTCCTGATAAATTCAAGAAACTTCGAGAGTGTGAACCTCTTTGTGTGTATACTGATTATTTATGTGTTATGTTTCAGCATGGTTACAACACATGGTGGGGTAGGAGGTTCAAGATCTGGATCTGGTTCAGGATTGGGCACCGAACCAATTGATGAGGGATTACATAAGTTCATCGCGACTACGATTACTAAAGGCAGATGACTAAGACCATGGCAAAGATCAGCGTAAAGTTCCGTGATGAGGAGACGAGGAAGACCTAGTACCATGACATGTTGAGATCTAACATCAGGGAGTTCGTTAGTTTTTCCGCTTGTCTGACTATGGATGAAATGATATCCAGGGCTCAGGAACAGGAGATTGATTTGTAGCATATATGGAAGAGGAAGGCAGAGCACGAGCAGATGACAGGGGTTTCAACAAATAAACCCAAGGGATTCGATTCTAGATTGAATGGCCAATAGGGTCGGAGCCGCTATGGCAAGTACGGTAGGGTGCATGACGAAGTCTACAAAACGGGTGGTTCGGGTTGCTATAAGTGTGACAAGACAGGGGGCACTTCGGCAGAGATTATACCACCACTATTATCACCTAGGGATTTGATATGATTTGCTTCTATTGCAATCAGAGGGGCCATAAGAAAGCCACCTGCCTGAGTTTAACCGCGGTGGGACCAGTAGCAGCACCTTCTCCGGCGACCCTAAGGATCACTGATGGCTGCCAAATAAAGGATAAGGCGCCATTTGTTCGGAGCAGGGCATTTCAACTAAAAACCGAGGAGGCTCGTGCAACACCCAATGTGGTCAATGGTATATATATTCTGCTTATCTTTTTATTTATGTCAATTATCATGCTTATATGTTTGTATCATTGTTTAGGTTCGTTCTTCGTGAGCGGTACTCCTGCGCTGGTTTTATTCGATTCGGGGGCAACCTAATCCTTTGTATCTCTTGCACTTAGTAGGAGGTTTGACGATGTACCGGGAGAGTTGGATTGTCCACTAGAGGTTGAGATTGTTGATGACCATCTAGTGCAAGTGTTGACGGTTCACCGTGGATGCACTTTGGAGTTATTCGGTGATCAGTATCCGATTGATTTGGTTCCTATTCCCCTACACGAGAGCAAGGTCATTGTGGGGATGCTTGGCTGAGTCCTAATGGGGCGATGATTGATTAGGGGATTCAGTTGGTACGGGTTTGAGCCCCAAGTGAGGGAGAGGTGGTGATTCGCGGATAGGGTGCTCAGCATGGGCCGACCCTCTATTCGACAGCTAGGGCCAGGTGTTATCTTCAGCAGGGATATTTCGGATTTATAGCCTATGTGACAGATAACCGTGTGAGGGGAGAGGTGATCGTGGATGATGTATCGATTGTTTGGGAATACCCAGATGTGTTACCGGAGGATTTGTTGGGAGTGCCTCTCAAAAGGCAGGTGGAGTTTCGAGTTGACTTGGTTCCAGGTGCGACTCTGATAGTCAAAGCACCTTATCGGTTAGCACCTACAGAGATGCAGGAGTTGTCTACACACCTGCAGGAGCTTTTAGACAAGGGATTTATTCAGCCAAGTAGCTCACCTTGGGGAGCGCTGATCCTATTTGTGAAGAAGAAGGATGGGTCGCATCGGATGTGTATCGACTACCAGGAGCTGAATAAGCGAACGGTGAAGAACAGTTATGTTGGATAAGGTGTCTAAGTCCATAACTATTTCTGGTATGTACTTGACCCGACCCGGCATGGTCCATTTGGGTTGCATGGCACCATGCAATTGGATAAACTAAATGAGAGAAATAACACATATGGTTTATTAATATATTATAAGTTCTAATATATTAATAATATTATTTAATTAGATTGATCAAGAATTAATATAGAATTAATTAAGTGATCAAAAGATAACTAATTAAATATATGGGTTGATTATGTAAATCATCCATAACTTATATAGTGGGCTAAGAGGCTTCATGGATAATCAAGTTGGGTTGGACCCATTGGATACTCCATGGAGGCTCCATGGGAGTTACAAACCCATGGGTCATGGAAATGAAGAGTCATGACACATTAGGGTTTACATGGTGTAACCCTAGATGTGTCAACACTATATAAAGACCTTATCTCTCCCAAAATCGGCTACACAAGTGCACTACTAGTGAAACAAGAGGGATTGGCCGATTTTTGAGTGTTATAGAATCTCTCCAAGTTTACTCCATAGCATTTGGTGTTGTGTGAAGCATTTGAGGCATCACACTTAGGGTGCTAGGCTTACAAGGTTTCAAAGAACATTTGCAACAACAAGGTATGTAATTCTATCTATTATTTATGTTAAAATTGTTCCCCATGTATGCTAGATAGGTTCATAACCTTGGAAATCAACTTTGCATGATAATTAGACAAACATAGATCCAAGGTTAGGGTTGCATGTACACTTAGGAAGTGTTAGAATGCTCAAAACCCATCAGTGGTATCAGAGCCTAGGCTTGTTTGTTTGTTATTTGTGCAAGACAGTTGAAAAAAGTCGATATTTTTGCATTCTGCCTGATGAACTCACCGAGTCCATGGGGGGACTCGCCGAGTTCATGTGTATCTTCAACCTACTCGCCGAGTAGGTTCATGCACTCGGGGAGTAGAAGCCTTAGAATGCAGATTTTCGACTTTAGTTGCTGGAAATGGACTAGAAACATTACCCTAAACTGTTTTGGTCCTTGAAAACTCATTTTAGCTGGAGTAATGTGTTTGCTAATCCATTTACAACAACAAGTTATCAAAATTACAAAGTTTTAAATGTAAGTTTTGATTCATGAAAGTGTTCATGTTTATGTTCTTGATCTTATGATGTTTAGATGATCATAGGAATTATTTGTAACCTATGTGGTAGATTAATTCATGATCATAAGGTGTTTTAATGGAGTCTATAACTTGTCCTCAAGTTATAGAAAACCAAAAGTCTCTTTGTTTTAACACCATTAAAGAACACAAGAGTTAGAAAAATGAAGAGTCTTCATTTTTATTACTCAATTTAACTCATAAGTTACAAGAAATGAAAAGTTTTGAATATTTACAAAACTTGCCCTCAAGTTTTGGAACAAGTAAAGTCTTGATTAAAACTTTAGTTCCAACCCTTAGAATTTTAAAAGTTAAAATTCAACCCTTATACATATAGTATTATGATTTAATAATTATATATATATATATATATATATATATATATATATATATAAGAACAAAGTCGTCTTACCGCTAGTACGCCTCATTCACGAAGCCGGTCTATAAGGTGGGTATAAAGTTGTTGCCTATAAAATTGTGACTTAATGGGTGTCCACTCTCACCCACCGCTTGCTTGACTGGTGGAGGGTCGTTAGCCGAACGGGTAAGACAAGGACTTATAAATTATCATTAAAAGTATAATGATTATTATAAAGTAACTAAATGTTTAATAAATTCCCAATCTTAGTTACTCTAGGAAAAATGTGAATAAGGTGCTAATCCATGAAATTACACTTTGCACCTTGTTTAAGTCGTTGGTGGAGCGTGTGTGGTTTACCGGCACACTAACTAGGACTTAACAAGGAAGGTAAATGGTGACTTAAGGTTTTTCATGAGGTCGGAAGGAGCGCATGTGGTTTACTGGAACTACGATTAAGTGAAAAACATTAAGGGTACCAAGTAATTTGCATGGTTACTTCACACCTTGTTTTGTGATCCTCGGTATCCCAGTCACAAAACATGAAGGGCACACTCGAGATTGAAACATGCCATTGAAAAGTTCAATGAATCTCAAAGAATCTAGAAATTTCTCAAAGCCAAATAAAACTTAATAATTCTTATTTCGTTTTCGTGGTGGAAATTGGTGAATCGTCATTCACCTACCTTTCAAATATGTTATAACTTGGATTACGGCATCCCTCTTCTAGGTTATAATATATTGTGATTGGATCCTAGCCTTATTATTACATTTGGGTGTTTTATTAAGGACTATCCTTATATCTAAACTAAACTTACTTTCTTCTTTTCAGATGTCTTCCAACAATGTTACTCCTGGCTCAAACCCTACTGGCTCCTTCTCTCTCATGAACCTTTGTGGGAGAGTCATCTTTGATGGATCCAACTTTACTGACTGGATCAGAAACATCAGGATGGTCACTCGTTACGAGAACAAGGAATATGTTCTTGACAAGGAGCTTAAGGAGCCTGAGCCAACTGCTACTCCTGAGGAGTTCGCTGAATATGAGGCGCATGAAAGAGATGCAACCAAAGTGACATGCATCATGATGGCCACCATGACAGCCGAGCTCCAAAAGTCCTATGAGGACTACTATCCTTTTGAGATGCACCAGGATTTGATGGACCGCTACCATCAGAGTGCTCGTAAAGAGCGATATGAAATAATATCCTCTATGATCACAACCCGAATGAAATATGGAGAACCAATCACGGGCCACTTATAGAAAATGCAAAGGTATGTGGACCGTTTGATGAGGTTGAATGTGAACTTCCCTGAGGAGTTAGCAATAGATATTATTTTTCACTCCTTACCTTCGTGTTATGATCAATTTCACATGACATACCACATGAATAAGGAGGAAGTTACACTTAGCAAACTTCAGGGACTCCTAAAGACCGCAAAATCAGGTCTTAAAGGTAAGTCGGTTGTGACCACTCCTGTTATTACTCCAAACTCAACACCTGTCCTGGAAATCGGGAAAGGTAGAGGGAAGAAGAGAAAGAACCCTTCGAAGGGTACCAAGGGTAAGACTCTTGATGGCTCCTCTTCTAGCGGAACCAAGAAAGGTTTTGTTACACCTTCTTCAGATCCCAAAGAGGCGGAATGCTTCTACTGCCACGAAAAGGCGCACTGGAAGTGTAATTGCCCAAAGTACCAGTAAGACTTGAAGGATGGGAAGGTTAAACCCAACCATGCAGGTATTTACACTATTTCATCTAATAATTCACTCTATTCTAACTCTTGGGTTCTTGATACCGGTTGCGGTATTCATATTTGTTCTGAATTGTAGGGACTAAGAAGAAGTGAGAATGTGGAGCATGGAAAGATAAACTTGATCATGGCGAATAGGAAAGTTTCACCTGTCACCAAGATTGGAGTTTATACTTTGTTGCTTAGTAGTGGATGTACTTTAGATTTGAATAAATGTTGTTATTCGCCAAAAATGGCAAGAAATGTTATTTCCTTTCATGCTTTGTATAAACAAGGTTTTACCTTTTCTTTTGATAATGAAACTAGTGGAGTAAATGCTTTCTTTAATAATGTGTTTTATTTTAAAGCATTACCTTGTGATGGTGTATATGAAGTTGTGTCTGTTGTAGATAACCTAGGAAATAATGTATTGTGTATTGATTCTACTAATGATAATAACTTGGATAAAGCATCATTATGGCATTGTCGTCTTGGACATATAAGCAAGAAACGCATAGGCCAACTCCAAAAGGATGGAGTCTTGGAGTCATTTGACCTAAAGTCAGATGATAGTTGCGAATCATGCTTACTTGGAAAAATGACAAAGTCACCCTTCACAGGTTCTTATTAGAGGAGTGAAGGTTTGTTGGACCTTATACACACAGATGTGTGTGGACCCTTCAAACATGACACAAGGGATGCTATTATGTGACTTTTACGGATGATTATAGTAGATATGGATATGTCTACTTAATCAAGCATAAGTCAGAGACTTTTGAGAGGTTTAAAGAGTTTAAACAGGAAGTCGAGAATCAATTGGGCAGGAACATTAAGATGCTTCGATCCGATCGTGGTGGTGAGTATCTTAGTACTGAGTTCCTCGACTATCTAAGGGAATGTGGGATTGTCTCACAATTGACACCTCCCAGGACACCACAGTTGAAAGGTGTAGCTGAGAGGCGTAATCGAACCTTGTTGGATATGGTTCGTTCCATGATGAGAAGAGCTACGCTACCAATCTCATTTTGGGGGTATGCCTTAGAGACTGCCACCCATATCCTTAATCTGGTCCCTACAAAGAAGGTTGCCAAAACACCTTACGAGATGTGGAATGGAAAAGTTCCTAGTCTAGCCCACATCAAGGTTTGGGGTTGCGAGGCTTTTGTGAGACACGAGACTCATGACAAGCTCGAACCTCGAAGTGAGAAGTGTATTTTCATCGGCTACCCACAAAAATCCTTTGGTTACCTCTTCTACAGACCTAGTGAGAATATGGTCTTTATAGCAAGGAGGGCTGTCTTTCGAGAGAGAGAATTTATAAGCCAAGGAGATAGTGGGAGGCAAATTGACCTTGAAGAACTTCAAGAGTCAAGTGGTGAAGGAACCTCAAACCCTAACAGTCAAATTAAGGAGGAATCTCCTGTTGATCTAATTATACCTACAGTTGTACCTCTGAGGCGTTCCAGAAGGGTTAGGAATGTACCTGAGCATTACTATGGTTACCATATTACTGTGGAAGGTGAGACACTTATTAGTGATGAGACACTAGTAGGTCTAGATGAACCTAACAGCTATGCGGAAGCCATGGCAGGCCCTTAGTCTGCTAAATGGAAAGAGGCAATGGATAGCGATATACAATCCATGTATGACAATCAAGTTTGGAACTTGGTTGAGAATGTACCAGGTCGTAAGACAGTTGGGTGCAAATAGATCTTCAAGAAGAAGACCGACATGGATGGTAATGTACACACTTATAAGGCTCGACTGGTAGCAAAGGGCTTCTCTCAAACTCCTGGAGTGGATTATGATGAGACCTTTTCTCTAGTAGCCAAGATTAAGTCCATTAGGGTATTGTTAGCCATAGCTGCATTTCATGACTACGAAATATGGCAAATGGATGTCAAAACCGCTTTCCTTAATGGAAAGTTGGCTGAGGATGTTTACATGAATCAGCCAGAGGGTTTTGTCAGCATAGAGTACCCTAATAGAGTGTGTAAGCTTGAGAAATCCATCGATGGATTAAAGCAATCACCTCGCATATGGAATCTTTGCTTTGATGAGAAGGTCAAAGAGTTTGGCTTGTCTAGAAGTGAAGATGAATCTTGTGTATATGTCAAGGCTAGTGGGAGTATAGTTAGCTTTTTGGTACTGTATGTGGATGACATACTACTCATAGGAAATGACATCCCAACTCTGCAGGAAGTTAAGTCCTGGCTTGGGAAGTGTTTTGCTATGAAGGACCTAGGTGAAGCTGCCTATATTCTAGGAATAAGGATCTTGAGAAATCGGAGTAAAAGACTAATTGGACTTAGTCAAAGTACCTACTTGGACAAGGTGTTGAAGAGATTCAACATGAAAGATTCCAAGAAAGGAGAGTTACCCATCCAGAGTAACACTAGACTGAGTAAGACTCAGTGCCCGAGTACTGAAGATGAGATAGTAGAAATGAGTCGAATACCTTAGGCTTCGGCAGTAGGCTCGATCATGTATGCTATGACCTGTACTCGTCCTGATGTAGCCTTTGCTTTAAGAATGGTTAGCAGGTATCAGGGGAATCCTGGTAAGGCTCACTGGACAGCAGTAAAGAACATTCTCAAGTACCTGCGGAGGACTAAGGACTGGGTTCTTACCCTTGGTGGGAGTGATGACTTGAGAGTTGTAGGGTATAGTGATGCTAGCTTCCAGATTGATAGGGATATTTCCGCTCTCAGTCAAGCTGGGTCTTTACCTTAAATGGAGGAGCAATCTCTTGGAAGAGTTCCAAGCAGGAGACAGTGGCTGATTCAACATGTGAATCAGAGTATATAGCGGCAAGGGAAGCGGCAAAAGAGGCTATATTGCTAAAGAACTTCATTAGAGACCTTGGAGTTGTACCAGCTATAAAGGAGCCCATGGAAATTTTCTGTGATAGTGAAAGTGCAGTTGCCTTAGCAAAGGAACCAATGGATCATGGGAGATCCAGACACATCGACAGAAAATACCATTTCATCAGACATCGTATAGAAGAAGGACTTCTCGTGGCAAAGAGAGTATCATCGGATGAGAACCCAACAGATCCCCTCACGAAGGGACTGAGTAGGGTTAAGCATCTCCAGTATGCTCAGAGCATAGGGCTGAAGGATGATATTAGTTTTAGTAGTTAGATAATTTTTGAAATTTGTAAATGTAATTGACATTTGATGATGAATAAAAGTTGTGTTTATTTATGAGTAAAGTGTTACTATCTTTTGTCAATCGTTTACGTTCATTTCTTTTGCATGTTTTGACTTCCAGAATAATTATGCTTGGTATATCATATTATTTGAACCTCCACAGTCAGTCATATGTTGGAAGTAGATATGAAGTAAGACTATCATGAGTTGGTTGTAGAGGTCTAAGATGTTGGACATGGCCTCAACACTCATGAGTGCTCATAAGTTCTGAGTATTGGATTTAACCCACGCTCGCTGGTATCACTTCATGAAATTTATCTCGAGTGATCGCGAGATGGTAATATCATATAATTCTTCAAACCTAGAGATATGATTTGTTACTTACAAGTTGGTTATGCATTGATTGTACGAAAACGCATTGGTAACTCGATGTTAAAACGTGCTTTTGTGTGTAATTCAATGAGTGGTAGAACATGCATATGAGTCCAAGTTTATCTGTTCCTTCTTGGATTAGAAGCTGATATCTGGGCCCCTCGATGATTTTGTATTGACCTATGTATCGGGCCCGGTCAGAACTAACTTGATGTCTTCAATTAAGTTCTTTGTCAAACAAATCGGAAATCGGGAAACAAACTGCTGGACAATAAGTAAGACATTGTTCCATGTGTTTGTCCGGCTGATATCTAGAATGGAGGATTATATGATCCCTTATCTGAAATGGCATACCTTCATCTTCTCAGTTCCGAGAAACCTTGAAAAGAGCTACGATTGCCGATCGGTTCCTGAAGTCATACTTGCAGTTATAGTTATTAGACTTATCCAAGTGGGAGATTGTTGGATAAGGTGTCTCAGTCCATAACTATTTCTGGTATGTACTTGACTCGTCCCGGCATGGTCCATTTGGGTTGCATGGCACCATGCAATTGTGTCACACCCCCAAACCAGAACGGCGGAAACGTTCGGGGGCGGAGGACGTCATATTCAGTATCATAACAGTTCATAGAAAGGAAAGTACACACCACCATATATATTAAAGTTTCCAAGATGTTTACATAATTGTATTCATTACATGTTCAAAAGATAAATACATAAAAATCATCCAAAAGAAGTAATTAACGCCAGCGCGTTAATCCCAAAAGTTGATTCCCAAACCTGCTTAGCGGTTCCCTGAGAATACAAGTTATTTCAAAGAAAAAGTGTCAACAATTACGTTGGTGAGTTCATAAGTAGTTTAGAAAAATTGGATGCCATTCTAAAATGGGTGTATATTTTCCAGAAAACGCAACATTTCAAATGTAAAGAGTTGTGATTTGTTGTGTTGAAAGTGAATGTATTAGATCCAGAAAATCCCATATTTTCCCTAATGGTTGAGATACGAGTTGTTGTGTTTTCCAAGAAAACCCTTATTTTCTTATAAAAGTATGAAATGCATATAAATGTTCGTGTTATAAGTTGTAAATAATTGCACCAGGAAAATCCCTTATTTTCCTATTAGTTGTTTGGTTTGTATGCAGGAGAAACCCTTATTTTCCTAATATAATTGGCAGTCTCTAAGACCGAAAATCGCAAGAAACCGACGTTCTCAAAAGTTGTGTCATAGTTTTATATAGTAAAACTATACGAAGATCGCATTTATTAGATGAAGAATAGTTTTAATAGCTACTCGTTCATAAAAGCATAATACCATAATAATTGTATATCCGATGAGTTTTATAACCATACTAAACATAATATGCCTGTAACGACGTTCTTCAGGCGTCGCAGCGTTATGACAACTGTCACCCCAAAAGACGGACTATAGCTAACAGTCAGGGCGCGGGATCATGACCTCCCGTATAGATCTATACACATTTGACACGTTCTCCGAACGGGAGACTCTGGTTATAGACAGGACTTGCAGCATTACTTTCTAATAAAGAAAAGTAACGTTTGAAGATATACACGTCTCATGGATTCTCAATTAAGCCCGTATTAAAGTGATAGTTTTCTATGCAAAGTTTATCCCTTTTTCACAATGTTTGACAAAGCAAAATCATAAGTTTTTAGAATGTATAAAACGACTTAACAACGAAAGTTACTTTGAACTCATTATATACTTTGTATAATGTCTGATGCACGCAAAGTATGACAAGAGTTTTCCATAATAGTAATGAGTTCCAAGTGATTTATTCGATAAAACAAGTGAAGTAAAACTTTATAAAATACACGATAATAACCGTATGTTTACTTGTATTCCCCCCCTAAAAGAGTATAAAAGCATTTAAAATGTATTTAAAGTGTGTTTGAAAGGGGTATGAACTCACTTGAAAGTTTGAAGATAGCAAGATGGAAAATCGGGCAGAGTTTCGTCTCGGGAAATGGATTTTCCTCGGAAATCTCGGGATTCCTCGGGAGAAAAATCGACCTTCGGGACTTGCACAAAATGACTAGGGCTTCGGGGTAGTGCGAGCACGGAAAACGAGGTAAAACGCAAGAAAAAGGAGAGAGAATGGGCCATTTTCCCTGGAACCCTCGCATGCTATTTATAGGGGGACCTGAGAGGCCACGTACGTGGGGCATACGCTCGTACGCAGCGCGTACGCGTACGTCATGCGTGACCGAAGCCTCGACTGCCTCGGCCTCGGATGGGACGGCTCAGGCAGTCGGGTCGGATGGGACGGGTCGGGTCGGGTGCCTCGCATAGGGCGACGTGGACGGTTTGAGGCCAATATCCTCGGGTACACGGGGCGTACAGGAGTACGTAGCGCGTACCTCGGATGAGGACGCTGACTCCCCTTCGGATAATACCGAAGTTTTATAAAAAAAATATATATATAAATTAATTATCAAACTTCGAAAATTCATATCTCCTTCATACGAACTCTGTTTTTGACGTTCTTTATATCCCCGCGAAGGTGAGACTACGATCTACAACTTTCATTTAGATTTCGTTGGCAAATTCCGGAATTATTTTTATTATTTATTTATTAAAATGACGTGATTAAGGAATTTCTTTAAAAATTCATAACTTATTTATACGATGTCCGATTTGAGCGTTCTTTTTATGCATGTTTGTAGTTTAACGATATCTACGACTTTCATTTAGACACCTAAGGTCGGAAAGTGTTTTATTGAAACTTTGCGTTTTTACACAACTTCGCATTGCTGGTTTTTGTTGGAAAACTTAGAATGAGCATAACTTCTTCGTTATAACTCGGATTTTTGTGTTATTTATATGTTTGGAAACCTTAAGATGATAACTACCACATAGTGTACTCCAAATAGAGTTTTTGAATACTTCCTTTTTCGATGATATTGTATTTCCTTTCTCAAAGAGGTTACAGGACTCGATTTTTACTGACTTGAAATAACGGGTTGTTACATCATCCCCCCGTTAGAGGGAATTTCGTCCCGAAATTTTAATACAAAAGAAGAGTCTTAGGGGCTGGGGAAGAGATGTGGATACTTCTGTTGCATTTGATCTTCTCGTTTCCACGTGAACTCAGGTCCCCTCTTAGCATTCCATCGGACCTTTACTATTGGAATGCGACTCTGTTTAGTTCGTTTAACTTCCCTATCCATGATATCGATGGGTTCTTCCACAAAGTTAAGATTTTCATTTAATTCGATCTCATCGAGTGGAATTACAAGTGTTTCGTCGGACAGACACTTCTTCAGGTTTGATACGTGGAATACTGGGTGTACTTTGTTAAGCTCAATTGGAAGTCGGAGTTTGTAGGCTATTGGACCAATCCTTGAAATGATTTCGAAGGGTCCAATGTACCTAGGATTTAGCTTCCCATGCTTTCCAAAGCGTATCATTCCTTTCCAGGGTGAGACCTTCAGTAGTACCCGATCGCCAATCTGAAATTCCAAGGGTTTACGTCTTTTGTCGGCATAGCTCTTTTGCCTATCCCTCGAGGATTTCAGTCGTTCTCGTATTTGCATGATCTTTTCAGTAGTTTCCCTGATGATCTCTAGACCAGTGAGGGTGCTATCAGGGACTAGAACTTTTGCTAGTTGTGTGTCGCCCACTTCCGTCCAGCACAGAGGTGATCTACACTTACGGCCGTAAAGGGCTTCAAATGGAGCAGTATTGATACTAGTATGATAACTATTGTTATAAGAGAACTCTACCAAAGGTAAGTGAACATCCCATGCTTTACCAAAGTTGATTACACATGCTCGCAACATGTCTTCCAAGGTTTGGATCGTTCTTTCGCTCTGTCCGTCAGTTTGGGGGTGATAGGCAGTACTCATGTCCAGTCTTGTTCCCATGGATTTTTGCAATGATTGCTAGAATCTAGACATGAATCTGCTGTCTCTATCTGAGATGATAGACATTGGCACTCCATGAAGTCGTACGATCTCTCGGATGTAGATTCTTGATAGCTTTTCCATTTTATCAGTTTCTTTGATCGGTAGGAAATGAGCGGACTTGGTTAATCTATCGACGATTACCCAAATAGTATCTTGGCCACCCTGAGTTTTGGGCAGTTTCGTTATAAAGTCCATGGAAATCTGCTCCCATTTCCACTTAGGAATTTCAGGTTGTTGGAGTAGTCCTAAGGGTTTCTGGTGTTCTATTTTGATCTTGGCGCAAGTCAAACACCTGCTCACATATGTAGCGATCTCTGCTTTCATGTTTGGCCACCAGTAGAGTTGTTTGAGATCTTGATACATCTTGTCTGACCCGGGGTGTACGGAGTATGGAGTCTTGTGTGCCTCGCTCATAACTACCTCTCTAAGTCCACCAAACTTGGGCGTCCATATTCGGTTCATGAGGTAGCGTGCTCCGTCACTCTTGATTTCTAAATTCTTGTCCATTCCCCTAAGGGTCTCACCTGTCACGTTTTCGGGTTTCAGGGCCTCTATTTGAGCTTCCTTGACTTGTGTCGACAGGTGCGAATGGATTGACATGGCTAATGACTTCACTCTTCGGCCAGAGTACTCCTTACGACTAAGGGCATCTTCCACGACGTTAGCCTTTCCTGGATGATAGCGAATCTCACATTCGTAGTCGTTGAGCAATTCGACCCAACGTCGCTATCTCATGTTCAACTCCTTCTGGTCGAAGATGTGTTGTAGGCTCTTGTGGTCTGTAAAGATAGTGCATTTAGTACCATATAGGTAGTGTCTCCAGAGTTTAAGAGCGAAGACCACCGCCCCAAGTTCTAAATCATGAGTGGTGTAATTGACCTCATGCGTTTTCAGTTGTCGTGAAGCATATGCAATAACCTTTCCCCTCTGCATTAGTACACAGCCCAGCCCTTGCTTCGAAGCGTCGCAATACACCACAAAATCTTCGGTCCCTTCTGGGAGAGAAAGGATGGGCGCACTGCAAAGGGCCTGTTTCAAAGTCTGAAATGCAGCATCTTGCTTTTCTCCCCAATCGTAGGTCACACCTTTCTGGGTTAAGGCGGTAAGAGGCTTTGCGATGCTGGAGAAATTCTGGATGAACCTTCGGTAATAACCAGCAAGAACTAGAAATTGGCGAATTTCTGTTGGTGTAGTTGTCGCAGACCAGTTCTTGATAGCCTTGATTTTTGATGGATCCACGTGGACTCCTTCCTTTCTGACCACGTGACCGAGGAAGTCCACCTTTCTAATCCAAAATTCACATTTTGAGAATTTTGCATATAGTCTCTCAGTCTGTAACGTCTCTAAAACTTGCCTCAGATGTTGACCATGCTCTTCTTTATTCTTTGAATAAATGAGTATGTCGTCTATGAATACTATCACGAATTTATCCAAGAATGGACGACATACCCGATTCATTAGATCCATGAACACGGCCGGGGCATTGGTTAGTCCGAACGGCATCACTACGAACTCGTAATGTCCGTATCGTGTTCGGAAGGCCGTCTTGGGAATATCACTCTCCAAGACTCGCAGCTGGTGATATCCCGACCTCAGATCGATCTTGGAGAAGTAGTTGGCTCCTTGGAGTTGGTCGAATAAGTCATCGATTCGGGGTAGGGGGTATCGGTTCTTGATGGTAAGTTTGTTGAGTTCTCGGTAGTCGATGCACATTCTGAATGATCCATCCTTCTTTTTCACGAACAGTACGGGTGCTCCCCATGGCGAGAAGCTCGGCCTGATGAATCCTTTTCCAAGTAGTTCATTCAGTTGGCTGGATAGCTCTTGCATCTCTGCCGGGGCTAATCGATAGGGTGCTTTGGCTACTGGGGTAGCTCCAAGAACTAGATCGATTCGGAACTCAACTTGTATCGTGGGTGGTATTCCCGGAAGGTCCTCGGGAAAAACGTCGGGAAAATCGCGTACGTCGGGCACACTCTTGATGTCTTGGACTTCGCGTTTCACATCTACAACATATGCCAAGAATGCGTGACACTCCTTGCGTAGGCATTTCCGAGCTTGGATACTTGAGATGATACGAAGAGTGGTACTTGGTTTGTCGCCCAAGACAATGAAAGTTTCGCCGGTTGGCAGATTAAGGCGAACGGCCTTATCGTAACATAGAATGTCCGCATGATGAGAACTCAGCCAATCCATGCCAATGATGACATCGAAACTCTTAATCGAGACTGGCATGAGGTTGATTGAAAAAGGATTATCGTTTAAAGTTAGGGTGCAGTTTAAGTATATCTCCTTAGTGCCTTCGGTTTTCCCGTTGGCCATTTCTACTATGAATGGTTCACTTAATGATTGTGGTATTGATTTCAGCAAGCCTTTAAAGTCGTGACTCACAAAACTCCTTTCCGCTCCACTATCAAACAAAATGCATGCATACGAGTTATCGAGAAGAAACGTACCCGTAACAACAGTAGGGTCCGCAATGGCTTCATCTTGTCCCATTGCGAAAACTTGTCCCCTTCCGCCGGTATTCCGGTTGTTTGCCTTTGGGCAGTCCCTGCGGTAGTGCCCCGTGTCTCCGCACTCAAAGCAGGCACGGCTTACCCCGGTATTAGTAGTGGAGACGGATGGTTGGGTTGGCCCTTTGCAATAGCGGGCTGTATGTCCCTTCTTATTACACTTGGTGCATTGAAGATCAGGGCAAGGACCGTGGTGGTGGAAGCTGCATCGGTTGCATTTAGGAAGTTTCCCATTATATGAGCTTGTGGGGGCAGGGTTCACAGGTACAGTCATAGCGTGGGTCGCTATTACTTGTTGTTTCTTGGGGTTTTCCTGGAGAGTTTGTCGCCTCCTTTTGTTCCAAGGCCTACTCTGGCCCTGAGCCTCCCTAGGTGGATTTGCGGTTGTTGAAATGATACTGGGTTTTACTCCGTGGTCGATGAGTCGCTGAGCCAGGCGTTTAGCGTTGTTGTAGGTAACAGGGCCGGAAGCTAGGACATGCCCTTGAATCTGGGGTGACAACCCCCAAATGTACCTTTCAACCTTCTTTGATTCTGGGTTGACCATGGTAGGGCACAGTGCAGCGAGGTCGTTGAACCTAGCTGTGTAGGTGACTAGGTCAGACCCAGTCATTTTCAGATTCCAGAGCTCCTGCTCCAGCTTTTGCATTTCGCCCCTTGGGCAGTATTCTTCCAGTAGTAGAACCTTTAGATCGTCCCAACTCATGGCGTTGGCGACAGTGAGTGTCACTGAATTCACATGGCTTTTCCACCAAGTGAGGGCTCGATCCACGAAAGTGCAAGCAGCGAACTTGACTTTGCTTGCTTCTAGGCATGAGCAGATCTCAAAGACCGTTTCGGTCTTCTCGAACCATTGCATTAGTGCAATGACTCCCCCATTTCCATTAAAAGTTTTTGGCTTAGCGTTAGAGAACTCGTTGTAAGTACATTCTCTTCCTTGACCATGACCAGTGCCATGATTTGGATGATTCGTGCTGCTTCCCGCCCCTCCATTTCCGTGAGAGTTTATTTGCGAGAGGGCTGCAGTTACTGCTGCTGTGATAGCAGCCTGGACCATGGCTGGATCATAAGCTGGTGGTGGAGGTGGTGGTGGTACCGTTCCCGACCTGGGCCTTAGGTTTGGACGAGGAGGCATCGTGCTACCAAAAGAAAAAAAATATGGAAAAATTTATAAGTTTTGGCAGTTCAGAGTTGAATGATATTGAGTTAACTTCTAATAGTTCTAAGAAGTTGAGTTTGACTGACACAATGTTTTGAGCTTGAAAGTAAAGTTTGAATAGTTGTACCAATGAATCGAACGATTTGCGCATGATTAACAACAACAAGAAAAGGGGTATACCCTTATATATATTAAACATATAGTTGTGTTACAACGGGGTCTAGAAAAAATTTCTTGGCCTTTCTAAAGGCCTCCGATTACAGAACAATTTAAAGAAAATAATACTTTTATCCGAAGTCCTAATTTATAACAAAATTTGAGAGTTGGGAAAGTACTACTTGCGGTGCGCTTTGTGTTTGGAGCTCGACTCCGTGTCGGACTGCTTCGACTCCATGAGGCGTCTATCAAACGCAGCTTGTTGTTCTCTTAATTCTGTGAAGGCCGCATTTGCTTGTGCTTGAAACGCTTCGGCGCGAATGTGGATGTCGTTCTGCAACAACTCTAGGCGGTTGATATCGGCCGTGTGGATTTGTACTTCCACATTGACCTCTCGGATTCGGTTGGCTTGCACTCCGGATTGATAGCACTGGTTGGCGAGTTTGCCAACCATGACCGGAAGTGCACGGTTGGCTGATCCCCCGCCTCTCACATCATAGAAGTCTCGGCACGTGCCGTAAGGAGGGCGTAAGCTTTGTTGTTGGCTCCAATGATGGAGGCGACTTCCCCACACTGGAGTGGGTCCTTGGAAATTCCTCACGTGGACGGGAGATTGTGGGATTGGTGGATTTATAATTTCTGGCTCCGAATCCGTGCCAGAGTCATCCCCTCCCTCCAACTCTATAGGCTCTTTGTCTTCTTCAGGATCTTCTTCAATCCACCCTCCATTACCTTGGTTGGGGTAGTAGGGGTCATTGGGGTGATGGAATCCCGCCATTTAGACTGTACGAGAATAGAGTTAAAAGTTTACTATAAGCTAGAGCACATGAAACTTACCCTTAAGTTTAATGGTTGACGGCACTCGAATACTCCCTCAATATTCTTTAGCGATTTGCTTTTGGTAAGTTTTAAATTTGTTGTCCATTACAGACATTCCTTGGCATACGTTAGTCGGCTCTTGGACAAATATAGTTGATCAGGCTATATTCTTCCCAGTTTCGATTACATGTCCCAAGGCGTACCTATGTTGCACAACTTATTTATAATACTTCTAAAGTTATTTACTATGAAACTGGTATTAGTATAAAAATGAGTGCATGCTTACCTTAAAACTAATTAGGTTTACTTTCAAAAGTATGAATTTTTCTCAGAGTGTTTTTGCCCAGTTGAGTTTATAGTTGTATATCAAAAAGGAATTGTTTTGATATACTTAATTCCCTATAAACAAAGCTCTGATACCAATCTGTCACACCCCCAAACCAGAACGGCGGAAACGTTCGGGGGCGGAGGACGTCATATTCAGTATCATAACAGTTCATAGAAAGGAAAGTACACACCACCATATATATTAAAGTTTCCAAGATGTTTACATAATTGTATTCATTACATGTTCAAAAGATAAATACATAAACATCATCCAAAAGAAGTAATTAACGCCAGCACGTTAATCCCAAAAGTTGATTCCCAAACCTGCTTAGCGGTTCCCTGAGAATACAAGTTATTTCAAAGAAAAAGTGTCAACAATTACGTTGGTGAGTTCATAAGTAGTTTAGAAAAATTGGATGCCATTCCAAAATGGGTGTATATTTTCCAGAAAACGCAGCATTTCAAATGTAAAGAGTTGTGATTTGTTGTGTTGAAAGTGAATGTATTAGATCCAGAAAATCCCATATTTTCCCTAGTGGTTGAGATACGAGTTGTTGTGTTTTCCAAGAAAACCCTTATTTTCTTATAAAAGTATGAAATGCATATAAATGTTCATGTTATAAGTTGTAAATAATTGCACCAGGAAAATCCCTTATTCTCCTATTAGTTGTTTGGTTTGTATGCAGGAGAAACCCTTATTTTCCTAATATAATTGGCAGTCTCTAAGACCGAAAATCGCAAGAAACCGACGTTCTCAAAAGTTGTGTCATAGTTTTATATAGTAAAACTATACGAAGATCGCATTTATTAGATGAAGAATAGTTTTAATAGCTACTCGTTCATAAAGCATAATACCATAATAATTGTATATCCGATGAGTTTTATAACCATACTAAACATAATATGCCTGTAACGATGTTCTTCAGGCGTCGCAGCGTTATGACAACTGTCACCCCAAAAGACGGACTGTAGCTAACAGTCAGGGCGCGGGATCATGACTTCCCGTATAGATCTATACACATTTGACACGTTCTCCGAACGGGAGACTCTGGTTATAGACAGGACTTGCAGCATTACTTTCTAATAAAGAAAAGTAACGTTTGAAGATATACACGTCTTATGGATTCTCAATTAAGCTCGTATTAAAGTGATAGTTTTCTATGCAAAGTTTATCCCTTTTTCACAATGTTTGACAAAGCAAAATCATAAGTTTTTAGAATGTATAAAACGACTTAACAACGAAAGTTACTTTGAAATCATTATATACTTTGTATAATGTCTGATGCACGCAAAGTATGACAAGAGTTTTCCATAATAGTAATGAGTTCCAAGTGATTTATTCGATAAAACAAGTGAAGTGAAACTTTATAAAATACACGATAATAACCATATGTTTACTTGTATTCCCCCCCTAAAAGAGTATAAAAGCATTTAAAATGTATTTAAAGTGTGTTTGAAAGGGGTATGAACTCACTTGAAAGTTTGAAGATAGCAAGATGGAAAATCGGGCAGAGTTTCGTCTCGGGAAATGGATTTTCCTCGGAAATCTCGGGATTCCTCGGGAGAAAAATCAACCTTCGGGACTTGCACAAAATGACCAGGGCTTCGGGGTAGTGCGAGCACGGAAAACGAGGTAAAACGCAAGAAAAAGGAGAGATAATGGGCCATTTTCCCGGGAACCCTCGCATGCTATTTATAGGGGGGCCTGAGAGGCCACGTACTCGGGGCGTACGCTCGTACGCAGCGCGTATGCGTACGTCATGCCTGACCGAAGCCTCGACTGCCTCGGCCTCGGATGGGACGGCTCAGGCAGTCAGGTCGGATGGGACGGGTCGGGTCGGGTGCCTCGCATAGGGCGACGTGGACGGTTTGAGGCCAAGTTCCTCGGGTACGCGGGGCGTACAGGAGTACGCAGCGTGTACCTCGGATGAGGACGCTGACTCCCCTTCGGATAATACCGAAGTTTTATAAAAAAAATATATATAAATTAATTATCAAACTTCGAAAATTCATATCTCCTTCATACGAACTCCGTTTTTGACGTTCTTTATATCCCCGCGAAGGTGAGACTACGATCTACAACTTTCATTTAGATTTCATTGGCAAATTCCGGAATTATTTTTATTATTTATTTATTAAAATGACGTGATTAAGGAATTTCTTTAAAAATTCATAACTTATTCATACGATGTCCGATTTGAGCGTTCTTTTTATGCATGTTTGTAGTTTAACGATATCTACGACTTTCATTTAGACACCTAAGGTCGGAAAGTGTTTTATTGAAACTTTGCGTTTTTACGCAACTTCGCATTGCTGGTTTTTGTCGGAAAACTTAGAATGAGCATAACTTCTTCGTTATAACTCGGATTTTTGTGTTATTTATATGTTTGAAACCTTAAGACGATAACTACCACATAGTGTACTCCAAATAGAGTTTTTGAATACTTCCTTTTTCGATGATATTGTATTTCCTTTCTCAAAGAGGTTAGAGGACTCGATTTTTACTGACTTGAAATAACGGGTTGTTACAAATTGGATAAACTAAATGAGAGAGATAACACATATGGTTTATTAATGTATTATAAGTTCTAATATATTAATAATATTATTTAATTAGATTGATCAAGAATTAATTTAGAATTAATTAAGTGATCAAAAGATAACTAATTAAATATATGGGTTGATTATGTAAATCATCCATAACTTATATAGTGGGCTAAGAGGCTTCATGTATAATCATGTTGGGTTGGACCCATTGGATACTCCATGGAGGCTCCATGGGAGTTACAAACCCATGGGTCATGGAAATGAAGAGTCATGACACATTAGGGTTTACATGGTGTAACCCTAGATGTGTCAACACTATATAAAGACCTTATCTCTCCCAAAATCGGCTACACAAGTGCACTACTAGTGAAACAAGAGGGCTTGGCTGATTTTTGAGTGTTATAGAATCTCTCCAAGTTTACTCCATAGCATTTGGTGTTGTGTGAAGCATTTGAGGCATCACACTTGGGGTTCTAGGCTCACAAGGTTTCAAAGAACATTTGCAAAAACAAGGTATGTAATTCTATCTATTATTTATGTTAAAATTGTTCCCCATGTATGCTAGATAAGTTCATAACCTTGGAAATCAACTTTGCATGATAATTATACAAACATAGATCCAAGGTTATTAGGGTTGCATGTACACTTAGGAAGTGTTAAAATGCTCAAAACCCATCAAGTTACTCGCTCTCGAGGATTGGTGATTTATTTGATCAACTTCAGGGATCATATTCATTTTCAAAGATTGTTCTACGCTTGGGTTATCACTGATTAGGGTCATGTTGGATTAGGTGTCTAAGCCCATAACTATAATTGGTATGTACTTGACCCGAGAGTAGCATGGTCCATTTCAGGTTGCATATCACCAGGACAATTTGATAGGATGGATATTTGAGTAAGATGTTATTTATGATTTACTAATATATAATAAGTATAATATATTAATGGAGAAATCTTATTATTTAATTACTATTGATCAAGAATTAATTTGGAATTAATTTAGTGATCAAAAGAGACTAATTAAATTAACGATAGACTGAATATGTAAATCAGTGATATATATATATATATATATATATATATATATATATATATATATATATATATATATATATATATATATAGGGATATTGATCCATGATGGGCTAAGTTTATGTAAGTATCCATGAAGAGTTAGCCCACACGAGATATGGATCATAACCTAAGTGTGAGAATTAAGGTACATGTGACTCTTGGATTCTACACTATATATGTAACCCCTTTATGCACAAAATCGACACTAGTGATCTTAGAGGTGCTATAGTTGAATTTTGGTGCCTAGAAACTTTCTCTCAAATTCCTCCTTTGTTCATGGTGTGTTGTGAACAGTTTAGGGCATCAAACTTGGAGTGCTAAGTGTTGGATTAATGTCTAAGTCCATAACTATAATTGGTAAGACTTGACCCGGCCCGGCATGGTCCATTTGGGTTGCATGGCATCATGCACTTGGATAGACTATAATGAGAGAAATAAGACAATTATGGTTATTAATATATTATAAGTTCTAGTATATTAATAATAAGAATAATAAGATTATTTAATTAGTATTGATCAAGAATTAATCTAGGATTAATTAAGTGATCAAAAGAAGACTAATTAAATATATGGGTTGATTGTGTAAATCATCCATACTTGTATAGTGGGCTAATGCTCCATGGATTATCTAGTTGGGCCAAAACCCATATGATGCTCCTTGGATGCTCCATGGTGTATTTGAACCCATTGATCCAAGGAAATGGAAAGTCATGACAATTAGAGTTTACCCTAATTGTAACACTATATATAGATATTATTCTTGACCAAAATCGGCCGCTAGATTATTCTAGAGAGGGCTAGCCGATTTTATGAAGTGTAGAATTCTCTCAAGTTATTCCAAGTGTATTTGGTGTTGTGTGAACCATTTGAGGTGTCACACTTGGGGCACTAGGCACTCAAGCTTCATGAAGACAAGCACTATCAAAGAGGTATGTATTCTATCTTGTTATATTAATAGTTTTGTATGCTAGATTAGGATAATACCTTGGATGTTCATATTTGTATATATAATAGAGAAAACATAGATCCAAGGTATTTAGGGTTGCATGTACACTTAGGAGTGTTAGAATGCTCATAACCCAACAGTGGTATCAGAGCCTAGGCTTGTTTTCTTGTTATACTTGCAATAGAAGCTGAAAAATCGAGTTTTGGTGCTGTCAGCTGAGCAGACTCGCCGAGTCCATGAAGGGACTCGACGAGTCCAAGGCAAAATGCATCCAACTCGCCGAGTTGTGTTCATGCACTCGACGAGTTGGACCCCAGACAGCATATTTTCGAGTTTTTTGGCTAGAAATGGACTAGGAACATTACCCTAAGTTGTTTTTGAACTTATAAACTTGTTTTTTAATGTGGTAATGTTCATGCTAATCCATTTTCAAAGATAATTGTCAATAGATTCATGTTTTGTATTAGTTTAAAGGTTAGACTAATTACATGAAAAAGTTTGATTTGAATTATCTTGTTCTTATGAGTTGCTTAGATTAATAGAAAAATTAATTGAAATAGTTGTTTTTAATCCATTTTAATCTAAGAGTTGAGTATAAAATGTGTTTGTGTAACTTATCCTCAAGTTACATGAAGAGTCACATTAAAGACTCATAAAACTCATAAAAGTTGGCAATGGTTACAAAAGATGAAGAGTCTTGTCCTTAAGTTATGGAGGTTCAAGAGTCACTTCATTAATAAATAAATAAATAAAAATATGTAACCATAATTAATTCCATAAGTTATAAAATAAAGGAAAAGTTAATTCTTTATTAGTTTAAAGTCTTCCATAATTTGTCCTCAAGTTATGGAACTTGAAGAGTTTTTGGATTAAAACTACTTTAAATACATAAGTTATGGAATTAATTAGTTTTGAATAGTTTCAAAACTTGGCCTCAAGTTTTGGAATTTGTAAAGTTTTCACTTATGAATACTTTAATTCCTAGTTAGCCCTTAGATTTTTAAAAGTTAAAATTCAACCCTTATACTTTATAATATTATAAGTTAATAATATATATATATATATATATATATATATATATATATATATATATATATATATATATATATATATGTATAAGAGTAAAGTCGGTCTTACCGCTAGTACGCCTCATTCACGAAGCCGGTCTATAAGGTGGGTATAAGGTTGTTATCTATAAAATGGCAACTTAATGGGTGTCCACTCTCACCCACCGCTTGCTTGACTGGTGGAGGGTCATTAGCCGAACGGGTTTGACATGACTATAATTCTCCCTTCATTAAAAGTATTAATGATAAATACTAAGTAACTAAACTCTTAATAATTCCCAATCTTAGTTACTTAGGAAAATGTGAATAAGGTGCTAATCCATGAAATTACACTTTGCACTTTGTTTAAGTCGGTTAGTGGAGCGTGTGTGGTTAACCGGCACACTAACTCGTATTTAACAAGGTAGGCAAAGGGTAACTTAATGTTTATCATAGTATCGATGGGGCGTGTGTGGTTAACCGGCACATCGATTGAGGGGTAAACACTTAAGGGTACCAAGTAATTTGCATGGTTACTTCACACCTTGTTTTGTGATCCTCGGCATCCCAGTCACAAAACCTGAAGGGCACACTCGAGATTGAAACATGCCATTGAACAGTTCAATGAATCTCAAAAGATCTAGGAATTTCAAAGCCAATTAAAACCTAATAATACATTTCGTTTATCTTGGTGGAAATTGGTGAATCGTCATTCACCTACCTTCAAATTGTTTTATAGCTTGGATTACGGCATACCTCTTCTAAGTTATAAGATAGTTTGTTGGGTCCTAGCCTTAATATTTCATATTGGGTGTCATATTAAGGACTTTAAGATCAACTATCTTGAATATCTCCCAAAACATGTCTGTTTTAGACATTTATGATCTTCCCAAATCTCTTTAAACAAGCATTCCTAATGAAGATGATGTCCCATGGATATCATACTTCTTTCTCCTCCTCCAATTATTCTCCCTAACCCACAAGTTCTTGAAAAGTTTAAAGTCACTCGAGCCCTATTGGCAAGTAAAGGTCCTTGGTGTGATCACATCTTGGAGATGTAGTCACATATTGACAAGCCGGGAGAGTTGGGTGTCAAAGTCTTGAGAAAGTTAGTGGCTCAACTACTTTCTAAGTCACATAGTGAGTTCTTTTGGAACACCTATGAAACAGACTATGACAAGACCCTTAATGATCTTATCTATTTGCTAAGATCAACTTCCTGAAACTTTATGGACATTGACAATAGTGACACAGGAAATCCAGAAAAAGCATTCTCTTCCCAATGGGAAGGGATCGGCCATAGTCAACTCGGTTGAACAAATGGTAAAGAGAAAAGCTAAGTCTGTGATAGTCCCGTGTACCATTATCAAAGGGTCCATATGTTTATATTGCCAAAGAAAGGGTCATTATTTGCGAAGCTGCCAAATTTGCCTAAGGGTGTTAAAGTCAATAAGGTTGACTCTACTTCAGGTAAAGTCCACTACTCTAACTCTGTTAAGTTTCTATTCTGAGATTCCTGATACATGATGTGACTGGGTCACATGGTAATGTTTTAAGAATCAAAGAAACGTAAAGGAACTTAAAGAAAGAATATGCTGAATCTGATCGCATAGATGGATTCCAATCGCGTAGTTTGAAAATCGGATTCTTGAGCTACTTCTTAGGAGTTATGAGATGTTGCTTAGGAATAGATAACAACAAGGTTTTCATGTGGATTGTAAGGATAAGTTTTTCCGCATAGTTTTAAAATAAAAGAAAATTTTTGATTTTATTTATTTTTAAAATATCCTTACAATGGCATTTGAGGAAAAATTGTTGCTTATATGATTCCATTAATAGCAAGAGTGGAAATATGAAATTGATTCCTTCATTTGTGGTAATGTCTAAATTTACCAAATAAGGAAAGACTCTCATCATCTAAAGTCTCAATTGGACCGGGACTTGGAATCATGCAAGTTCTATAGCATGATGAATGAGAACTTTCAAGTATTGGAAAATTAAGACTAATTATTTATTCACATGGATGTGTGAGTCAAGTAATGGACTAAGGGATCGAGTACATAGTCATGTGCACTGATTAAGTCCACCACAAAAGATTGATAAGACTATTCGTCATAGTTTACTAAAGCTCAGTAAATATGATTATACTTACAAGCTTAAGTGTAACTCTGAGACATTGGAAAAGGTTCCAATGTAAGGCAGAGCGAATAAGAAGAATCAAATTAGGCAGAAGGATAAAAGTTTCTCAAATCTGAAAAGATGGGAGAGTACTTTAGTATCAGTTTTGTGATCATCTTAATGATTAAGAAACCATATCAAAATTAGTTCTCTAAGGAAGTCTTAGTGCATTCTTATGACTAAGAAGAAGGGATCTTGAATTGTTGAAATGGTTAAATCAAGAAGATGAGTCATACTTCGTTCTAATACAAGTCTTAGAGTCATACTCCAAGATTGTAATTTGAGTGACATGTCTTAAAGAAGGTTTAAAACACTTGACAAATGTAAGAGTAAAAGTTTTCTACTCTTGTACATTTGAAATTGGTAAGTTGTGATGTTTTGGATAAAACAAAGACCAACTAAGGCCAATTGTGTGAAGTGTTTGTCTTGATTAGAATCCGCACGATCTCTTGCATGTTTGACAAGGAAGTCTTATAGGTCAAGAGGACAGTGGGAGTCTTAAAGGTCTTGAAATTCTCAAGAACTAATCAAGAATGAAACCTGAAGATCTTCACTAGCACACGACTTGAGGTTTATAACCTATCGTGTTGACATATTCTGTGCCCATTCTAGTTAAAGTTGGCATCGCATATGAGTTCTTAGAGTTCTCAATGTGTTGCACAACAACTTGGAAGCAATGGTAGGCCCTTGAGCTGCCAGGTGGCAAGAAATTAAGATTGAGTTCAATCCATATGGTTTTGGATTTGTCATTATCCTTGTCTTGTGATTATGGTTTTGACAAATTCATATGGGTAGGAACTCATACACCAATAAATCTAAGTGTCATAAGGTTTCTCTCTGATTCATGAAAATGATGGTGAGGAAACACTTCCACTAAGTAGATTTTAGCTAGATAGCAATTGGGATATTTGCATTCTCAAAGTCGTTAGTGGAGCGTGTGTGGTTTACCGGCACACTAACTTGGACTTGTGAGAAATGGCAAAGGTCAAAACTATCAAGACTATGATTACGGCATCCCTTTTCATAGTTCTTAAAATTGTTTTAACACACCCATAAGCTATCTAAGGAAGGTGTATGGTTTTGATAAAGTCTTATCAAAACAATCTAGTATCAGAAATCTGAACATTGGTAAGTAAGTCAATAAAGTATTGATTTCTAGAAGTCGAGCCTTCTGAGTACATGTCAAAGCTAGTGGGAGCATAGGTGTTATGCTAATAATCATCATGTTAGTGGGAGCATGATAATTATGATAAGTATTGCAAGTTAGCAATGTTAATTATAGAAAAACAAAAGGTTTCAACTGGGAAAAAGTTGTTTTGCTATAATTAAGGGAGAGGAAATTATACTTCATCTCAAATCTATAAGCTTAGATCGTGAGGTTTTAATCATTTAGTCAAGGATATATATGAATTTCATGTTGGAATGGCTCAACATAAGGAAATTCTGTATATGGGTCCATTATTTGCGTTCTTAAATTCGATTATGATTACGGCATCCCTTTTCATAATCTGAATTATGAGAACTTGGCAAATAGAAATGGAAATGTTATAGCAAAAGACTGGTTTAGTCTTTATGTGAGACATCATGAATCGTGTCCCATATGCTTCGGATATAGGACCGATTACATGTGCTATATTCATCCTTTCTAAATTTTCCAAATGCCTAGGGCATTAAGAAGGGAAAACGTTTAGAACTGGATATGACTAAAAGGATTAAACAATTGTCGAGGACAATCTAAGGTTTACCAAAGATTGGTTGCTCAAGGACAGTTGGAAGTATAGTGATAATTCTGGAAGGACCATATTGACATAATCTGTAAGGAGGCAACTCTTGTTCAGAAGTGATAGTCGAAATGGAATCTGGAAATGTTTCAAAGTTAGAATTTTTTCAATCTGTGTAAGATTAAGGAAACTTAATGCAAGAAGGATGGTTCCAAGGACTTGATCTCCTTTGGAATGCTCTGTAATGATTTTTGTTAAGTCTTTCTGACTTTGTGCATAATCATTACAAGAGGATCAATGCATATAAGTTTAGAATCTAACAGATTTCAGTAAATGACATGAATTTGGAATTCTTGCATTTGCAGTAAGGATTTGGGAGTGTGAAAAGAGAATCATTGAAGTTATGTTCATTTGATATAGTTCACAAAATAAAGATCATAGACAAACATATTATGCATACTTGGTGTATGGCATGACTAGTGTCTAGAAAACATAGTGTACATGCTTGGAGCATGGGACAACTATTGTTTTAAATTCAAGAATAATGTTGATAGCTGAAACAATATACAATGAATAATGTGTAATCATATGGTGATAAATAAAAGGTGTTTTATTTATGTTCATAGGTTTGATACCATATTGGATTCAATTATTATTGTGTTTCACTTTGCATGTTTTGACTTCCCGAATAAACTAGGTTATTCTTCCGGAATGACTAAGTTATTCAAACCATCCACAGTCGGTCATATGTTGGAAGTAGATATGAATTAAGACTGTCATGAGTTGGCTTGTAGAGGTCTAAGATGTTGGACAAAGGGCTACAACACTCATGAGTGCTCATAAGTTCTGAGTATTGGATTCAACCCGCGCTCATTGGAATCACTTCATGGGTTTTATCACGAGTGATCATGAGACGATAATATCTTATATTCTTCAAACCTAGAGATATGAGTTGTTACTATGAGTTGATAGTACATTGATTACACGAAACGCATTGGTAACTCGATGTTATAAAACGTGTCTTTGTGTATGATTCAATAAGTAGTAGAACAAGCCATATGAGTCGAAGTTTATCCATTCCTTTTACCTTCGGGATAAAAGCGATATCTGTGGGCCCCTCGATGATTTGATGATGACAAATGGAAGTGCTCGGCCGGGCCAGGACTGATTTGATTTGTTCAATTAGTCAGTCGTCATAAATCGGAAATCGGGAAACAACTAATGGACAGAGAGAATGATTATAATCCATGTCTCAGTCCATATGATATCTAGAATGGAGGAATATATGATCCCTTATCTAATGGACAAGTCATTGACAAGATCAGAGTTCATCTACAAGGTCAGAGTTCGACAGAAGCTTTTGAGAGCTACGATTGCCAGTTGGTTCCTGAAGTCATACGCAATAATAGTTTTAGACTTATCCAAGTGGGAGACTGTTGGATTAATGTCTAAGTCCATAACTATAATTGGTAAGACTTGACCCGACCCGGCATGGTCCATTTGGGTTGCATGGCATCATGCACTTGGATAGACTATAATGAGAGAAATAAGACACTTATGGTTATTAATATATTATAAGTTCTAGTATATTAATAATAAGAATAATAAGATTATTTAATTAGTATTGATCAAGAATTAATCTATGATTAATTAAGTGATCAAAAGAAGACTAATTAAATATATGGGTTGAGTGTGTAAATCATCCATACTTGTATAGTGGGCTAATGCTCCATGGATTATCTAGTTGGGCCAAAACCCATATGATGCTCCTTGGATGCTCCATGGTGTATTTGAACCCATTGATCCAAGGAAATGGAAAGTCATGACAATTAGAGTTTACCCTAATTGTAACACTATATATAGATATTATTCTTGACCAAAATCGGCTGCTAGATTATTCTAGAGAGGGCTAGCCGATTTTATGAAGTGTAGAATTCTCTCAAGTTATTCCAAGTGTATTTGGTGTTGTGTGAACCATTTGAGGTGTCACACTTGGGGCACTAGGCACTCAAGCTTCATGAAGACAAGCACTATCAAAGAGGTATGTATTTTATCTTGTTATATTAATAGTTTTGTATGCTAGATTAGGATAATACCTTGGATGTTCATATTTGTATGTATAATAGAGAAAACATAGATCCAAGGTATTTAGGGTTGCATGTACACTTAGGAGTGTTAGAATGCTCATAACCCAACACTAAGTTCTTAAAGGCCAAATACATCAAGCTACAACAAATAGGTAATCATCAAATCTATTTTTATGATTCAAGTATCAAATTGTATGCTAGTTGTAGGCTTCATGCTTTGGATATTATATTGCATGTATAACTAAAGAAAACTTAGATCTAAAGCATTTAGGGTTGTATGTGCACCATAGGATGTTGTAGTACATAAAACCCAACAGTGGTATCAGAGCCACAAGTTGTTTTCTATTATATTTTATGCTTGCTTAATTGTTCAAAGATGGAAAAGTCTAAAAACTGCACTCTGCAAGGGGGACTCGGCGAGTCCACTCATGAACTCGGCGAGTTCATAGTGAACTCGACGAGTCCATTATCTGACTCGGTGAGTCGGATAGCCTGTTTGCAATTTTTCGGGGGGGGGGTGGGGGGGAGGGGGGGGGGTTGGCCAGAACTGGATTTGGATTATTACCTTAAACTGTTTTGTATCATAAAATATGTTTTTTCTGATATGGTAATGATTATTCCATACCATTAAAAGATAAATTGTCAAATATTGAAATTCTTTACTAGTTTATTTGATAAGCTAATTGTTTGTAAAATTTGATTTGAAGTTATCCTACTATAAGAGTTGCATTAAGTCAAATTTGTAAAAGATAAAATTATGATTATTTTATTGGTTTTAAAATTTGATCTAAATGTTTTTAGGAGTTACAAATCTTATCATCAAGTTTTGGAACTCAAAAGTTTTTTTTATGGAATTACATATCTTGTCATCATGTTTGGAACTCAAAGGTTTTCTAAGAGTTAAAAAACTTGCCCATATGTTTTGAAAATTGAAAAGTCTCATTTATGGAACATTGAAATTTTCAAAAGGTGCAAGTCTTGGTTTCACAACTTAAAATTAATTTTTAATTTTGAATTTTTATATTTAGAGCCTTGATGTTTTTTGAAAAGTTCAAATTACCTCTTATGGATTGTATTAAATTAATTAAAGTGTTTAATTAAAGGAGAAGATTAATAAATCCATAACAACATGGTTTAAATTTAATTAAATTAAGAGTATAATTTATTAATAGAATTAAACCAACAAGTATTTTAAAAGTTTAAAATACACCCGTATACTATATAAAATTAAAAGTTTAATATATTATATATGTATAAGTAAAAGGTCAGTCTTACCATTAGTAGGCCTCATTCACGAAGCCAGTCTATATGGGGGGTATAAGGTTACTACCTATAAAATTGTGGTTTAATGAGTGTCCACAATCACCCACCGCTTCCTTGACAGGTGGAGGGTCGTTAGCCGAACGGGTAGGATAGGACACTAAACCCTCATAAAAAGTATAATGAATTATAAAGTAACTAAATATTTTATAAATTCCCAATCTTAGTTACTTTAGGAAAAATGTGAATTTGATGCTAATCCATGAAATTGCACTTTGCACCTTGCCAATTCGTTAGAGGAGCGTGTGTGGTTAACCGGCACACTAACTTGGTCTAACATGGGTGGCAAAGGGTAGCTCGATTTTTTCATAGATCAATGGAGCGTGTGTGGTTCATCGGCACATTGATTAGGTGATAAATGATATCGAGAGTACCAAGCTAATTTGCATGGTTATTCACACCTTGTTTGTGATCCTCGGTATCCCAGTCACAAACTTGAAGGGCATAATCGAGATTAAACATGTCATTGAAAAATTCAATGAATCTCAAAAGATCTAGGAGTTTCATTTAAGAATTAATTCATTTAAAAAATTTCGTTTTCACGGTGGAATTGGTAAATCGTCATTTACCTACTGACAAATAGTTTGCAATTGGATTATGACATCCCTCTTCCGAATTGTAAAATATTGTGTTGGGTCCTAACCTTAATATTTCATTTGGGTGTTATATTAAGGACTTAAATCAACCAACTTGAATTTCTCCATTGTAGATGTATAGTTCTAACAACTATGGTCTTCCCGAATCTTTTGAATATAAATTTCCCTATAAAGATGATATTCCACAAGACGATCGAGGTGAAAGATTAGTCCCTTCTTCGTGCTGTAGTGGAACTTATCTTCCTCCACCTCCTCTAGTAATTCTCCTTGACCCACAAGTTCAAGGTCATTCAAGCCCTATTGGCTAGCAAACACTAAGATGGAAGGTCTGTGTATGCACATGTCTTGGAGATGAATTCACACATTGACATGATGGGAATGTTGGGTGTTGTTGTTTCAAGGATGTTGGCTGTTGACTTGGTTATTCAATCACTTTCTAAGTCATATAGTGGGTTCTTTAAGGACTGCTATATGGGAGATCACGACATGACCCTTATTGATCTAACATATTTGCTTATTGCTGCTGAATCAACAATGATTTGGTGCACTGGTAAAGCAAACTTGTTTGGAAGATCTACTTCCTAAACTTCCATGGACATTGACAATGGAAACATTGGAAGTCCAAAAAAGTATTCTCTTCCCAATAGAAAGGGATTGGACATGGTCAAGTCAATTGACCTAATGGTAAAGAGAAAGACTAAGTCTGAGATTGTCCCGTGTGCCATTCCAAAAGAATCTGTTTGCTTCTACTTCCAAGAGAATGGGCATTGTTTGCAAAGCTGTCGTATTTTACCTGAAAGATCTCAAGGATGGTAAAGTCAAAATGTTTGACTCTACTTCAGGTAAGCCCACCATCTAACTCCATTAAGTTCCTATTCGGAGATTCTTAATACATGATGTAATGTAATTACATTTTGATGATTTGTAGGACCGAAGAAAAGAAAGGAAGCTTAAAGGAAGAGTAAGCTGAATTCGATCGCGAAGAGATGGATTTTGATCGGTTGATTCGATGATCGGATTTTTGAGCTGCTACTTGGGAGTTATGATAGATTGCTTAGAAACATTTAGAAACATAGTTTTCATATGTACTTGCATTGCAAGGAAATATAAAATAATATTAAATCAAAAAAATTCTTTATTTATATTTTTTTTATTTTAAGTTTCCTTGCAATGGCATTTGTGAAAATTGTTGTTTATGTGTTTCCATTGATAGCAATATTGGAAAATGGATTTGATTCTTTCGTTTGTGGTAGTGTCAAAATTTACCAAATAAGCAAAGATTCTCATCACCCAAGTTTCAGTTAGATAGAAACTTGGAATCATGCAAATTGTATTGTGTGATGAATGAGAACCTTCGTCTTTAGGAAATTAAGACTATTTCCTTGTTCACATGTATATGCGAGTCAAGTGAAGGACTAGGGGATCGGGTACACTTGGTTGTGCATTGGTCAGGTCCACTACAAAGAACGATAAGACTATACATTATGATTTCCTAAAAGTTTAGTAAACATGGTTATACTTACAATATTATGTGTAATTTTGAGTCATTGGAAAGGTTTCAATGTGTGGCAAAACGAATAAGAAGAATCAATTAGGCAGAAAGATAAAAGTTTCTCCAAACTGAAAAGTAGGGAGAGTACTTTAGCATCATGTTTTATGATCATCTTAACGATTATGAAAACCATATCACAATTGATCCTCTAAGGACATCTTAGTGCATTTGTATGGCTAAGAAGAGGAATCGTGAATTGTTGAAATGGTTAAATCAAAAGGTGAATCATACTTCATTCCAAAATTAAGTCTTAGAGTGGTACCCCAAGATTGTAACTTGAGTGACATATCTTAAATAGGTTTATAAAACTTATCAAATGCCAAGTAAAATGTTACTTAATCTTGTACATTTGAAATTGGTAAGTTGTGATGTCTTGGATAAGATAAAGACCAACTAAGACCAATTATGTGAAGTGTTTGTCTCGATACGAAACCGCACTAACTCTTGAATCTTTGTTTGTCAAGGAATGATTCTTGTCAAGGGAATCTTATATGTCAAGAGGTCAGTGGGAGTCTTAAAGATCTTGAAAAGTTTCAAGAACTGATCAAGACTAACCCTATTGCTAATCACTAGCCCATGACTTGAGGTTTTTAACCTATCGTGTTGACATATTCTTGTCTCTATGTCCATTCCAGTTAAAGTTGACTATGCATGTGAGTTCTATGAGTGTTCAATTCTTTGCATAACAACTTGGAAGCAATGATAGACCCTTGAGCTTCCAGGTGGAAAGAAATATAACACATACACCATAAAATCTAAGTGTCAGAAGGTTTCTCTCCAATTCATGAAAATGATTGTGAGGAAACGCTTTCACTAAGTAGATTTTAAGGAGATTGCATTTGTGATATTTGTATTCTCAAATTCGATTATGATTACAACATCCCTCTTCATAGTTCGAATTGTGAGAAATGGCAAAAGGTCTAAACATTAAGGACTTATTACTGTAAGTTCAGAAATTGTTTAGACACACATGTGAGCTATCTGAGGAAAGGTCTATGAGTTTAAGGAGCCTAGATAAAATCTTATCGAAGCATCTTGTTTCAGAAATCTGAACTTTTGTAAGAAAGTCAACAAGTATTGATTTCTAGGAGTCCAATTGATTTCTGGGTACATGTCAAATATAGTGGGAGCATAAGTGTTATGATAGTAAGATAATAACTATAATGCTAGTAGGAGCATAATTATTATGGTAAGTGTTATGAGTTAGCAATGTTAATTATAGAAAACAATAGTTTCAATTCGTAAAGTTGCAGGATTTGAAACGTTGTTTTGCTATAATTAAGGGAGAGCAATTCATACTTCATTTCGAATCTAAAAGATTAGATTGAGATTTTAATCGAATGTAGTCATGGACATATGTGAATGTTATGTTGAAATGATTCAACGTAAGGAAATTCTATATGTGGAAATATTATAGTGAAAGACTGGTAAAATATCATGTCTTTATGTGAGACATTCTGAATCGTATTCCATATGCTTCGGATATAGGATCGATTACATATGCTATAATATTAATATGTTCTAATTTTCCAAATGCCTAGGGCATTAAGAGGAAAAAGGGACTAGAATGAGATATGACTAAAATGGTTAAGCAATTATCAAGGAAAATCTGAGGTTTACCAAAGATAGGTTGCTTATGGACAGTTGGAAGTATAGTATAAGTTTTGGAAGGTCTATATTGATAAGTTCTGAGAAGAGGTAACTCTTGTTCAAAAGTGCTAGTCATATGGAATTATGGAAACGTTCCATAAGTGGAAGTTAATCATAAAATCTATGTAAGATTAGAAATATTAATGCAATAAGGATGTTCAAAGGAATGTACTTTGAATATGAGACTTCGCTTCCATGGAATTGGTCGAGTAACCAATGTCCAAAATGAATACTTTGTAATGTCTATTGCCAAGTCTCTATGAATTTTGTGCATAGTCATTACAAGAGGATCATTGTATATAAGTTTAGAATCTAACTGATTTTAGCAAATGGCAAGAATTTGGTATTCTTACATTTATGATAAGGATTTGGAATTGTGAAATTAGCATCATTAAAATGTTGTCCATTGATCTATTTCACAAAGAGAGGACCATAGGAAAACGTAGTGTGCATGCTTGGAGCATGGCATAACTATTGTTTTAATTCAAGTATTAAGTTGATTAACAGAAACATTATACAATGAATAATGTGTAATCAATATGGTGATTAAATAAAAGGCGTTTTATTTATATTCATAAGTTCTGAAACCATATCGGATTCGATTATTATTGTTTTTCACTTTGCGTGTTTTTACTTCCAGAATAATAAGATTATTCAAACTATCCACAGTAGATCATACTTTGGAAGTAGGTATTGAGGCAAGACTGTCATGAATCTGCCTGTAGATTGTCTAGGTGTTTTAGACACAGCACAACTTTGCTGCAGTGTTCATGAGTACTCCTGAAATAAGATTCGAGTATTGAATTAAATCCACACTCATCTGAATCACTTCATGGATTTTATCACAAGTGATCATGAGACGATAATATCTTATATTCTTGAAACGGAGAGATATGAGTTGCAGTTTACAAGTCGGTTACACATTGATGATATGTAAACGCACCGGTAACTCGGTGTTATAAAACATACCATTGTGTGTGATTTGATGAGTAAATAGAGCAAGAATATGAGTCGAAGTGTATCCTATCCTTTTACCCTTAGAGGGATAAAAGCGATATATGTGGCCCCCTCGATGATTTAGTGATGACACTCGAAGCGCTTGGTCAAGCCTGGACTGATTTGATTTGTTCAATTCCTCAGTCGTCATAAATCGGAAATCAGGAAACAGCATATGGACAGAGAGAATGATTATAATCTATGTCTCAGTCCATATGATATCTAGAATGGAGGAATATATGATCCCTTCTCTAATGGACGCATCACTGAGGTCAGAGTTCGACAACGACTTTTAAGAGTTACGATTGCTAGCTAGGATTTTGGATTCGTACGTGCAATAATAGTTATTAGATATATCCAAGTGGGAGATTGTTGGATTAGGTGTCTAAGCCCATAACTATAATTGGTATGTACTTGACCTGAGAGTAGAATGGTCCATTTCGGGTTGCATATCACCAGGACAATTTGATAGGATGAATATTTGAGTAAGAGGTTATTTATGATTTACTAATATATTATAAGTATAATATATTAATGGAGAAATCATATTATTTAATTAGTATTAATCAAGAATTAATTTGGAATTAATCTGATGATCAAAAGAGACTAATTAAATTAACTGGGACTGATTATGTACATTAGTTATATATATTGTTTGGGCTATTGATCCATGATGGGCTAAGTTTATGTAAGTATCCATGAAGAGTTAGCCCACATGAGATAAGGATCATAACCTAAGTGTAAGAATTAAGGTTACATGTGACTCTTGGATTCTACATTATATATGTAACCCCTTTATTCACAAAATGGACACTAATGATCTTGGAGATGCTATAGTCGAATTTTGGTGCCTAGAAACTTTCTCTCAAAGTTCTCCTTTGTTTATGGTGTGTTGTGAACCATTTGAGGCATCACACATGGGGTGCTAAGTTCTTAAAGACCAAATACATCAAGCTACAACAAAGAGGTAATCATCTAATCTATTTTTATGATTCAAGTATCATATTGTATGCTAGTTGTAGGCTTCATGCTTTGGATTTTTTATTGCATGTATAACTAGAGAAAACTTAGATCCAAAGCATTTAGGATTGTATGTGCACCACAGGATGTTGTAGTATATAAATCCCAACAGGACAGAGAGGAGGATATGCAGAAGATGGCCTTCGGGATTGGTTATGGTCATTACGAGTTTGTGGTGATGCCCTTCAGGGCTCAGCAATGCTCCAACCGCATTCATGGATCTCATGAATCACATATGCAGACCTATGCTGGATCGGTCTGTGATTGTGTTTATTGATGATATTCTAGTCTATTCCAAGACTAAGGAGCAGCATGAGGAGCATCTGAGGGAGGTATTGGAGACTTTGAGGAGGGAGAAGTTGTACGTGAAGTTCTCCAAGTATGAGTTTTGGTTGCGTAAGGTGCAGTTTCTAGGACACCTTGTCAACTAGAACGATATTTTGGTCGATCCGGCCAAGGTTGAGGCAGCGATGAGGTGGGAGGTTCCGAGATCTCCATCTGACATTCAAAGCGTCCTTGGTTTGGCAAGTTATTATAAGAGATTCATTCAGGATTTCTCCAATATAGTGGTTACTTTGACCAGGATGACAAAGAAGATTGCCACATTTAGTTGGGGGTTTGAGCAGTAGGTAGCTTTTGAGACTCTGTGGCAGAGATTGTGTGAGGCGTTGATTATGACCCTTCCGGAGGGTGTTGAGGATTTCATGGTGTATTGTGATGGTTCGATCATGGTTTTGGGTGCAGTACTGATGCAGCAGGGTTATGTGATTGCTTACGCTTCGAGGCACCCGAAGCCTCATAAGGTGAATTATCCTACGCATGATTTTGAGTTGGGGGTCATGGTGTTCGCCCTCAAGATTTGTCGACATTACCTCTAGGGGGTTCATTGTACTATTTACATGGACTACAAGAGTCTGAGGTATCTGATAGATCAACCAAATCTGAACATGAGGCAGCATAGATGGTTGGACTTGGTGAAAGATTATTATTGTGAGATCCTTTATCACATGGGGAAAGCCAACATGGTGTTCGATGCTCTTATTTACAAAGCGGTCGCTGCCTCTATCAGGGATTTGTGCATGAGGATGATAGTGATTACCCCACTATAAGAGCAGATTCGAGAGGCTGAGTCTGAAGCTATGAAAAAGGAGCACCAAAAGAGCGAGTGTATATTGGGTCAGGTGGTTTCTTTTGATTATGATAATTGGGGATTATTGACCCTTCATCGGAGGTTGTAAGTTCCATATTGAGGTGGAGCGCATCAAATATTGATGGAGGAGGCGCATAAGTAGAGGTTTTCTATTCATCTAGGAGCGAAAAAAATGTATAGAGATCTCCGACCTGACTATTGGTGGTCATGCATGAAGAAGGATGTGGCATGGTATGTGGAAATGTGCTTGACTTGTAGGAAAGTCAAGGATGAGCATTAGCGATCCCACGACAAAATGGAGCTGTTGGATATTCCCATCTAGATATAGTAAGAGATTACGATGGATTTTATCACCAAATTGCCTCGGACGACATGCATAGTGGATTCAATATGGATCATTGTGGATCAATTGAACCAGAGCGCGTATTTTATTCTGATTCAGGAGAGTATCTATGCAGAGAAATTGGCACACATCTACATTTAGGAGGTTGTGGCACGAAATCGAGTGCCAATTTTAGTCGTTTTAAATAGGGATGTTCGGCTTAATTCTAAGTTTTGGAAGAGATTTCATGACGATTTGGGTACTCGTCTGCATTTCATCACAACCTTCCACCCGCAGACGGATGCCAGAGTTAGCGGACTATCTAGACCTTGTAGGACATGCTACGAGAATGAGTTCTAGATTTTGGTGGTAGTTGGGATACATATATTCTTTTAGCTAAATTTTCATATAACAATTGTTAACACGCCAACACTAACTGACCTCCTTTTGAGATGCTCTACGGGAGGAAGTGTAGGACCCCGATATGTTGGCGTGAGGCTGGTCAACGGGTCATAGAAGTACCAAGGTGGTACTTAAGACGACAAAATTGATTCAACATGTCTGCGATAGACTTTAGACAACACAGAGTTGACAGAAGAGCTTCACAGACAGACACTGGGAAGACTTGAAATTCTAGGTTGGAGATATGGTACTCCCGTAGGTGTCACCTTGGAAAGGTGTCATTCAATTCAGGAAGCGGGGTAAGCTGGTCCCCAGGTATATTGGTCTTTTTAGGGTTTTAGCCCGGGTGGGCAAGGTTGTGTATCGTTTGGATCTACTAGAGGATCTCAATAAGAATTTGTAGCACTTTTCATGTCTCTTATTTGTGGAAGTTTTTGGTTGATGATTCCGTAGTGGTTCCATTAAAGGATATTCGGGTGGATGATCACTTGAATTATATAGAGAGACCAGTGGCGATCCTCTTCAGGGGGACAAATACCCTGTGAAACAAGGTTGAGGGTCTCATGAAGGTGTAGTGGCAGCACCCAAAGGGTTCATAATGGATGTGGGAGCCAAATGATGAGATGAGAGAGCATTACCCCGACTTGTTTACGGTGGCGGATTTTGAGGGTGAAGTCTAATTTAAGTAAGGGAGAGTTGTAACACCCGGATCCTGAGGTACTTATATTCTTGAATTTCTAGCCTTTTGGAAGAGGGTCACGATGTGAGATATGGTGGTCATGTTGTGAGTGACCATTGACTTGTTGACCCGTGTTTTCGAATCTCACGACATGAGGTATGAAGCCTCACAACGTGAGAACGACGTGATGATCCAATACCCTAATGCATGAGTATTTAAAATAATTAGAGGACTAGGGTTGCCCATCCTCGACCTCCCTCACTCTCTAGTTGTGACAATCATCAATCTAGAGTCAAGTCAAGTCATCAAGTCAAACCTGTCAACTCGATTAAACCTTGCGTATTAGGGTTTGTGTTATGTACACACTGTATAACTTGCTATATTAATGGGAAAACATCACTTGGGAAAAGTTCTTGTGTTAAAATTTCCTGATCCTTAGTGCTAATCAATGAACTAAACTGATAAAACCATGTTGCATACTCATCGGGAGAGTGTAGGATCCTTAATCATGACTTAACGGAGCTCAAGAACCCTGCGTTGCGGAGCCAAACACTCATAATTGTCACACATGGAACCTCTCTCAATCGTTTTCACTCTATCTCTCTCTATGTCAAATCTCTCCCAAATGTCTCCAAGTATGTGAAATCTCTCTCAAATATCTCTTTGTATGAGGAATCTCTCCAAGAATGTCAAATCACTCACAAATCTCTCTCAAATCTCTCTCAAAAGTTCCTTGGACTTTTTATAGTCTTTCGGGCCATCCCGACCCTTAACCAGGTCAAAAATGGCTTAAAACGGGGTAAAATGAGAAAAATGGACCTTAGGAACTGAAACCCTTCTCAAGGAGCCGAAGCTTCTTAGGGCCGAGCCCTTGGACCGAAAGTACCAGGACCGAACCGAGCCTCTATTGGCCGAAACTGGAGAACCGAATCCCTGTAGCTGAGACCGAGTCTCGGTCCTCTGTCTGCTCTCCTCTCGGTCTCTGCTCTGCTGATTGGCTCTCGGTCTCTGCTCCCCTCTCGGTTCCTTGCCCGCCTCTCAGTTCTCCTCTCTTCTCTCGGTTCTTTCTCCCCTCTCGGTCTCTGCCCTCTCTTCTCTCGGTTCTTTCTCCCCTCTCGGTCTCTGCCCTCTCTTCTCTCGGTTCTTTCTCCCCTCGCGGTCTCTGCCTTCTCTCCTCTCGGTTCTAGCATCAGAAGACCGAACCTCGGCTAGATTTCGGAATTTTGTCACTTTTAGCCCATTTTTGATATTTTTAACATTTTAAACCCGTTTTTCGTGATTTTAACGCGGGATTTTCTCCAGAAATTATATTTTAACATAATAAACCCTAAATATTCATAATTTAATCATATTTTCATAAAAATCATTATTTCAATAATAAAAATCTAATGGATGATTTATTTAAGGTGGAGTGTTGACCTTGCCTTATCTTATGTCACAAGCAACCACCCCCACACCCACTCTATGACCAGCCACACCTCCCCACCTTACCTAGGTCACTTCAATGTCCCTTACACTCAATTACCACCCATTCCCACGTTTTTAGAGCTGGAACAAAACATCCTCTCTCCTCATTTCTCTCATTTGCTCTCATTTCACCAAGAATCAAACACCACTTTTCTCTCAAACTTTTTCTCTCCATTTCAAGTCTCCAAGGCTGATAATCAAGTGTTATTCCACTCTTGGTAAGTATAATTCATCCTCCTTGTGATTATTGCACTACATTCTACTCAAATTATTGATTGCTTACACAAACTCCATAACTATAATGTTAGATTCTCGAAAATCTTCAAGGCATCTCCAAGTGTTCTTGAGTTAAACACTTACATTCTTCAACAATCATCTACTAAATCACTTAAGGTGAGTTCATACCCCCTACATTTTAATGTTTTCTCAAGTTTTTAAGGGGGGAATACAAGTTAAAACACCAAGAACATAACTAAACTTTTCTAACAGCCTTCATTAGAAAAGTTCAACTCCATTCACGGACTGTTTTGGACAACTTAAACATTTTAGTTTTCAAAACTGTTTTAGGTGTAAGTATTTCCACTTCTTAGCTTTAACATGACTACTTGCACATCTCCACACGATTTTTCTACAATTTATGGTGATTTTTACAAAACAGCCTTTCTTTTCAAACACAAATCCGGACCAGTCTGTGATTATGAGCATTTTAATACAAGTTAAAGGCTTCCAAAAATCATGATAAAAATTATGAGTAAACAAGACACATTTTGGGAACTCTCATAATTTACGGATCTAGTTTTCGACTTCGTATGATATTTCTATAATTTTTCCAAAACAGTGCAGAAAGGTTAAAGTTAGTTAACAGCATATAAATATCATAACACTTTGTATTATGTTGAGCAAAGTGTATAATCATAAGTTCTAATTATTGAATGTGTTTCCTTGTTATTTTATCATCATAAAATGAAACTAAGTCATTCATGATAAGATTATTCATTTATGTAGAACACGTATATTAAACTATAAAAAACATAGTTTAATGGATTTATAACACTAATGCATTTCCATAAAAGAGTTCTCAGACATTACAAACGTTTTAGATAAACTATAATAGGTATAGTTTATGATACATTGCATAACACACTCGTACAAAAAGGGTACATTCATACATAAAAGGTTTACACTCACACACATTACACGTAAACTTGTTAACCTAAATTGTGAGACAATCTCTTTCCGTACGTCCGAGTGCGGAATATAATTCCTGGTAGTTATAATCAGAGTCTCCTGGAGGGAGAAAGTGATACTTGTATATAGATCTATATTGGGTTTGACACCCCACACCTTGCTGCTAGCTACAGTGGGACCTGCAGGTCTACAGGTGATAAATGTCATTTCAGTTTCGCGACGCCTGAGAAACGTCGTGGCAGGTTCATTCAGTCATAGTATGATTATAGCGACTCACATAGGGAGATAACAATACATAAAGTTTACGGGATTTTTATAAAACCTAAATAGGTTTTATGTTGATTTAAATTCACTTTGTATATCAACTTAAACTCATAGCATTTCCACTAAGTAAGGATGATTACTTATACATTTTGGCCTTTGGTTATAAGGCTACATTATACAGATTTTAAGGAAAATATCGGATTTTTCTGAAACAACGTGACAATTACATGAGAAAGACTTCTATTAGGTTTTATAGCAAAAACTTATGAACTCACCAACCTTTGTGTTGACACTTTTTCAAACAACTTGTATTCTCAGGGAATCACTAAACAGGTAACCAAGTGCTTTTGAGGATGGGACGTTGAGGCGTCAAACTTTTCATATTTTGTCAACATATTGTAATTGATTTTGAAACATGTAACACATACAAGTGATGTAACGTTTTCAATTATATATATATATATATATATATGTTGGTTGTAATTGCTTAAACTACTATTGAAATTGTGGTTATGATACTATACATGAAGTCCTCCACCCCCGGACGTTTCCGCCATCGTTGGTTTGGGGGTGTGACACTAGTCTCCTAAAAACCCTAATCTCGACCTGATTGAGGTCCTTATCCATCTTTGGTGACCTTGAAGAACTCATTTGGTGGTTTTTTGGCTCACTGAAGTGGAAGAGGAATTTTGTGGAGCATTCTCTTAGCAATCTAACTTCTACCTCACCTTCATGCAGAGCTTTTGTACCTTTATAATTCATAAATGTTGGATTAGTGTCTAAGTCCATAACTATATTTGGTATGTACTTGACCCAACTCGACATGGTCCATTTGGGTTGCATGGTATCGGAACATTTGGATAGACCATTTGTGAGAAGAGGACATTTGTGACATATTAATATATTATAAGTTATAATTTATTATTATGAAATCCTGTTATTTAATTAGTATTGATCAAGAATAAATTTGGACGTAATTTAGTGATCAAAAGAGACTAATTAAATATATGGGGATTGATTATGTAAATCATTCATTCTTATATATGTGGGCTTATGATCCAAGATTCCTTATGTTGGGTTTAACCCATGTGGTGATCCATGGATACTCCATGGAGGTTAAAACCCATGGAGCATAAGGAATGGGTAAAGTCATGAGTTACATGGTGTAACCCTAATAGCCACACTATATAAAGACCCCTTTAGCTCAAAAAATTGGCACTAGTGATACATATGTGAGGGCCAGCCGATTTGAGCATAGAGTGTCTTCTTCTCATGGTTATTCCATGTGTTGGTGATGTTGTGTGAACCATTTGAGGTGTCACATTTGGGGCACTAGGCTCTTGAGCTTCATGGAGTCAAGCTACATCAACAAGGTATGTATTTTATCCATTTTATTACCCAAGTATGAAAATATTGTATGCTAGTTAGGGTAATACCTTGGAATATTCATATTTGCATGTATAATAGAGAAAAACATAGATCCAAGGTATTTAGGGTTGCATGTACACTTAGGAGTGTTAGAATGCTCAAAACCCAATAGTGGTATTAGATCCTAGGCTTGTTTTCTTGTTATACTTGCAAAATCTGCTTAAAAATCAAAGTTTTTTGCTGTCTGGACAACGGACTCGGCGAGTTCATCAGGTGACTCGATGAGTCCATGCCTTAAAAGTGTTCAAAATGATTCAACTTGTCGAGTTGGTTCATTCACTCGAAGAGTTGGACACCCAGACTGCATATCTTCGACTGTTTTGGCTGGAAATGGACTAGGAACATTACCCTAAGCTGTTTTTCAACTTATAAACTTGTTTTTGATGTGGCAATGTTCATGCTAATCCAATTTCAAAGATAATTGTCAATAGATTCATTTTTTGTATTAGTTTAAGGTTTAGGCTAATTACATGAAAAAGTTTGATTTGAATTATCTAGTTCTTATGAGTTGCTTAGATTAATAGAAAAGTTATGTGAAATTGTTGTTTTCAATCCAAATTAATCTAAGAGTTGGCTCTAAAATGTGTTTTTGTAACTTGTCCTCAAGTTATGAATAAGGAAGAGTCACATTCTTTTAATAGTTTAAAGTCTTCCATAACGTATCCTCAATTTATGGAACTTGAAGAGTTTTTGGATTAAAACTACTTTAAACACATAAGTTATGGAAATTGAAAAGTTTTGAATAGTTTCAAAACTCTCCCTCAAGTTTTGGAATTTGAAAAAATTTCCCTTATGAATACTTTAATTCCAATTTAATCCTTAAAATTTTAAAAAATTAAAATTCAACCCTTATACTTTATAATATTATAAGTTAATAATATATATATGTGTATAAGAGAAAATTGTCTTATCATTAGTAGGCCTCATTCACGAAGCCAGTCTATAAGGGGGGTATAAGGTTACTGCCTATAAAATGACAGTTTAATAGGTGTCCACTCTCACCCACCGCTTTCTTGATCGGTGGAGGGTCGTTAGCCGAACGGGTAGGACAAGGACTAGAATTCTCCCTTCATTAAAAGTATTAATGATAAATATAAAGTAACAAAATGTTTTATAATTCCCAATCTTAGTTACTTTAGGAAAATGTGAATAAGGTGCTAATCCATGAAATTACACTTTGCACTTTGTTTAAGTCGATTAGTGGAGCGTGTGTGATTAACCGGCACACTAGCTTGATTTAACAAGGTAGGCAAAGGGTAACTTAATGTTTATCATAGTATCGGTGGAGCGCGTGTGGTTAACCGGCACATCGATTAATGGGTAAATATTAAGGGTACCAAGTGATTTGCATGCTTACTTCACACCTTGTTTTGTGATCGTCGACATCCCAGTCACAAAACCTGAAGGGCACACTTGAGATTGAAACATGCCATTGAACAGTTCAATGAATCTCAAAAGATCTAGGAGTTTCAAACCCAAGTAAAACCTAATTAAATTTTTTCGTTTTCATGGTGGAAATTGGTGAATCGTGATTCGTCTACCTTCAAATATTTTATAACTTGGATTACAGCATCTAGAGATGCACAAAACCCGAATCCGATCCGATCCGATCCGGATCAGACTCCGATCCGGTTTCGCTTACGTCATCAAGAATCCGATCCGAATCCGGTCAAAATCCGAATCCGATTCTAATCCGGTTTAAACCGATTTTAGTGGGTTTTAAGCGGATTTGGATCCGAATTTTAGCAAATCCGGTTTACAATTCGGTATCAAATCCGATTTGGAATGTAGGATTAGGATCTGATTGAAAATCCGGTTTTGAATCCGATTTGGTCAAAACCGGTTTTGACCCAATTCGATTTCGGATTGGATCCGGTTTTGAATAGTGAAACCAGTTTTTGTGTGCATCTCTAACGGCATCCCTCTTCCAAGTTATAAAAGTATTGTCTTGGGTCGTAGCCTTAATATTTCATATTGGGTGTTATATTAAGGACTTTATATCAACTATCTTGAATATCTCCCAAAAGATGTCTAGTTTAGACATTTATGATCTTCCCAAATCTCTTGGAACTTCACTTCCTCCACCTCCTCCAATTATCCTCCCTTACCCACAAGTTCAAGGTCACTCAAGCCCTAATGGCAAGCAAGGTCTATGTGTGCTCAAATCTTGGAGATGAAGTCTAATATTGACAATCCGGGAAATTTGGGTGTCAAAGTCTTAAGAAAGTTGGTTGTTCAATCACTTTCTAAGTCACATAGTGAGTTACCTCTGGGACTACTATGAAATAGACTATGACATAACCCTTACTGATCTTATCTATTTGTTTGGTGCTGTTGAATCAAAAATGATTTGAGAACTAGAAAAGAAAATTTGATTAGAATATCAACTTTCCAAACCTTCAATGGACATTGACAATGGTTGCATTGGATACCCAGTAAAAGCTTTCTCTTCCCAATGGAAATGGATTGGCCATAGTCAACTCGGTTGACCAGATGGTAAAGAGGAAGGCTAAGTCTGAGATCGTCCCATGTACCATTCCTAAAGGGTACATATGGTTCTATTGCCAAAAGGAAAGGGCATTGGTTGCGAAGCTGCCAAATTTACCTGAAAGATCATAAGGCTGGTAAAGTCAATAAGTTTGACTCTACTTTAGGTAAAGTCCACTATCTAACTCGATTAAGTTTCTATTCTGAGATTCTTATTAGATGATGTGACTGGGTCACATGTTGATGTTTTAAGAATCAAAGGAAAAGTGAAGGAAACTTAAAGAAAGAGTATGTTGAATCTGACCGCGAAGATGGATTTCTATCGCTTGATTGAAGATCGAATTCTTGAGCTATTGGTAGGAGTTATGATAGATTGCTAGGAAACATGTAATAGCAAAGTTTTCATTTAAAGTTGCATTGTAAGGAAAAGTTTTTTCCGCATTTTATAAATAAATAAAACTTTGTTGTACTTTATTTTATATCTCCTTGCAATGGCATTTATGAAAACTTGATGTTTGTATGTTTCAAGCAATATTGGAAATATGAATTTGACTCTTTCATTTGCGGTAGTGTCTAAATTTACCAAATAGGGAGAGTTTCTCATCATCCAAGTTTTCAGTTGGATAGAAACTTGGAATCATACAAGTTGTACAGTATGATGAATGAGAACTTCCAGCATTGGAAAATTAAGACTAATTCCTTGTTCACATGTATATGTAAGTCAAGTGAAGGGCTAAGGGGGTCGAGTACACATTCTTGTGCACTGATCAAGTCCACCACAAAAGATCTATAAGACTATTCGTCATGATTTTACTAAAGCTTAGTAAATATGGTTACACTTACAAGTTTAAGTGTAATTCATATACATTGGAAAATTTTCGATGTATGGCAGAACGAATGAGAAGAATCAAATTAGGCAGAAGGATAAAAGTTTCTCAAATCTAAAAAGATGGGGGAGTACTTTAGTATCATGTTATATGATCATCTTAATGATTAAGAGACCTTATCACAAATCATCCTCTAAGTGCATTCTGATAGCTAAGAAGAGGAGCTATGAATTGTTGAAGTGGTCAAATCACGAAGATGATTCATACCTTGTTCCAAAAACAATTCTTAGAGTCATACTCCAAGATTGTAACTTGAGTGACATATCTTAAAGGAAGGTTTCTTAACACTAGTCAAATGTAAGAGTAAAAGTATCTTACTCTTGTACATTTGAAATTGGTAATTTGTGATGTTTGGGATAAAACAAAGACCAACTAAGACCAATTGTGTGAAGTGTTTGTCTTGATAAAGAATCCAAACTATCTATTGAATATTTGGAAAGATAGTCTTATGTGTTAAGAGGATAGTGGGAGTCTTAAAGATCTTGAAAATAATTTCAAGGTCTAATCAAAAATAAAAACCTGTAGTTTAACACTAGCACACGATGTGAGGTTTATAACCTATCGTGTTGACATATTTCTATTTCTATTCCCATTCCAGTTAAAGTTGGCTTTGCATATGAGTTCTTAGAGTTCTCAATTGGTTGCATACTGACTTAGAAGAAATGGCAGACCCTTGATCTGCCAGGTGGCAAGAAATTCAAATTGAGTTTAGTCCATATGAGTTTGGATTTGTCATTATCCTTGTCTTGTGACTATGGTTTTGACAATTCACATGGATATGAACACATACACCATAAAATCTAAGGGTCATAAGGTTTCTCTCCAATTCATGAAAATGATGGTGAGGAAACACTTCCACCAAGTAGATTTGAAGCAGATAGCAAAGATCTAAACAATTGAGACTATGATTACAACATCCCTTTTCATAGTTCTAAAATTGTTTAGACACACTTGTGAGTTATCCAGGATAAGGTGTATGATTTTGATAGAGTCTTATCAAGGCAATCTCGTCTCAAAAATCTGAACTTTGGTAAGAAAGTCAGTAAAGTATTGACTTCTAGAAGTCCGACTGATTTCTGAGTACATGTCAAAGATAGTGGGAGCATAAGTGTTATGCTAATAATCATCATGTTAGTGGGAGCATGATAATTATTATTAGTACTGCAAGATAGCAATGTTAATTATAGAAAAACAAAAGTTTCAATTGTGAAGTTGTAGGGGTTGAAAAGTTGTTTTGCTATAATTAAGGGAGAGGAAATTATACTTCATTTCAATTCTAAAAGGCTTAGATTGAGATTTTAATCATATTTAGTCAAGGATATATATAAGAATTTCATGTTGGAGTGGCTCAACATAAGGAAATTCTATATATGAGTCCATTATTTGCGTTCTAAAATTCGATTATGACTACGACATCCCTTTTCATAATCTGAATTATGAGAACTTGGAAAATTGAAATGGAAATATTATAGCAAAAGACTGGTTTAGTATTTATGTGAGACATCATGAATCGTGTCCTATATGCTTCGGATATAGGATCGATTACTTGTGCTATATTCATCCTTTCTAAAAAAAATTCCAAATGCCTTGGGTATTAAGAAGGGAAAAAGGTCTAGAATTGGATATGACTAAAAGGATCAAGCAATTATCGAGGACAATCTAAGGTTTATCAAAGATTTTTTGCTCAGGGACAGTTAGAAGTATAGTGTTAATTTTTGGAAGGACCATATTGACATATTCTTAAAAGAGTCAACTCTTGTTCAGAAGTGATAGTCAAAATGGGAATATGGGAACGTGGAAGTTGTTCAATAAATCTGTGTAAGATTAGGAAACTTAATGCAAGAAGGATGTTTCCAAGGAGTTGATCTCCTTTGGAATGCTCTGTAATGTTTGTTGTCAAGTCTTTGTGACTTTGTGCATAATCATTATAAGAGGATCAATGCATATAAGTTTAGAATCTAACAGATTTTGGTAAATGGCATGAATTTGGCATTCTTACATTTGCGGTAAGGAATTGAGATTGTGAAAAGAGAATCTTTGGAATTATGTTCAATCGATCTATTTCACAAAGTAAAGATCATAGAAAAATTTATTATGCATACTTGGTGTATGGCATAACTAATGTTTAGAAAAACATAGTGTACATGCTTGGAGCATGGGACAACTATTGTTTTAATTCAAGTATAAAGTTGATAGTTTGAAACAGTATGCAATGAATGATGGTAATCAATATGGTGATAAATAAAAGATGTTTTATTTATATTCATAAGTTCTGAGACCATATTGGATTCGATTATTCTTGTGTTTCACTTTGCATGTTTTGACTTCCAGAATAACTAGGTCGTTCTTCCTGATTGACTAAGTTATTCAAACCATCCACAGTCGGTCATATGTTGGAAGTAGATATGAATCAAGATTTTCATGGGTTGGCTTGTAGAGGTCTAAGTTGTTGGACAAAGTGATGCTACAACACTCATGAGTGCTTATAAGTTCTGAGTATTGGATTCAACCCACGCTCATTGGAATCACTTCATGGAGTTTATCACGAGTGATCATGAGACAATAATATCTTATATTCTTCAAACCTAGAGATATGAGTTGTTACTATGAGTTGGTTATACATTTATCGCACAAAAACGCATTGGTAACTCGATGTTATAAAACGTGCCTTTGTGTATGATTCAACAAGTAGTAGAACAAGCCATATGAGTCGAAGTTTATCCATTCCTTTTACCTTCGGGATAAAAGCAATATCTGTAGGCCTCTCAATGATTTAATGATGATACATGTGAGTGTTTGGCCAAGCCAGGACTGATTTGATCTATTCAATCAGTCAGTCATCATAAATCGGAAATTGGGAAACAACAAATGGATAGAGAGAATGATTATAATCCATGTCTCAGTCCATATGATATCTAGAATGGAGGAATATATGATCCCTTATCTAATGGACAAGTCATTGACAAAGGTCAGAGTTCATCGACAAGGTCAGAGTTCGACAACAGCTTTTGAGAGGTACGATTGCCAGTTGGTTCTTGAAGTCATACTCAATAATAGTTTTAGACTTATCCAAGTGGGAGACTGTTGGATTGGTGTCTAAGTCCATAACTATATTTGGTATGTACTTGACCCGACTCGGCATGGTCCATTTGGGTTGCATGGCATCGAAACATTTGGATAGATCGTTTGTGAGAAGAGGACATTTGTGACATATTAATATATTATACGTTATAATATATTAATATGAAATCATATTATTTAATTAGTATTGATCAAGAATAAATTTGGACTTAATTTAGTGATCAAAAGAAACTAATAAAATATATGGGGATTGATTATGTAAATCATTCATTCTTATATATGTGGGCTTATGATCCAAGATTCCTTATGTTGGGTTTAACCCATGTAGTGATCCATGGATACTCCATGGAGGTGAAAACCCATTAAGCATAAGGAATGGATAAAGTCATGAGTTACATGGTGTAACCCTAATAGCCACACTATATAAAGACCCCTTTAGCTCAAGAAATTGGCACTAGTGATACATATATGAGGGCTAGCCGATTTGAGCATGGAGTGTCTTCTTCTCATGGTTATTCCATGTGTTGGTGATGTTGTGTGAACCATTTGAGGTGTCACATTTGGGGCACTAGGCTCTCGAGCTTCATGGAGTCAAGCTACATCAACAAGGTATGTATTTTATCCATTTTATTACCCAAGTATGACAAGATTGTATGCTAGATAGGGTAATACCTTGGAATATTCATATTTGCATGTATAATAGAGAAAAACATAGATCCAAGGTATTTAGGGTTGCATGTACACTTAGGAGTGTTAGAATGCTCAAAACCCAACAAGAAAGCTCTGGCCTTTTTACCTCTTGCATGCTGGATCTAGGTTTTAAGATCCTTTTTGCATGGTTGAGTTGGATAGCATGCATGGGATCCATAAAGATGGAAACTTTATGGATCATTGAGACAACTTCTGTATTATAAGCTTTGGATCTGAGTTTTGGAGTTGGTTTTAGACTCCAAGCATGAGTCTTGATCTCATTCCCCCTTTTTTGACCTAGTGATTGTTTAAGTCATGCATTGAACATGCATGACTAAAAAGCTATGATTTTTATTATACTTTGGATAAGGAAAGACCTTTGGAAAGTCCCAAGTAGTTGCTTAAAGGGATAAGAGCTTAATGCTCTAAGTTGTCCAAGGAAGTGCTCACGGCGTAAGGATAAGCATGCCATATCAAGAGAATGCATGCCATCAGTGCCTAATTTATTCGATTTAGGTCATTACGTGGCCTGAGTGTGGCCATCACGTGACCTGGGTGTGGCCACGATGTGACGATGATTGGAATCGTGACTAGAGGGTTGAGTGGCTGAGTTGACCCACTGAGTTGGGACCGGGTTAATTTAACACTCATGACGTACCAATTAGTTGGTCACGATGTGAGGGTCATCTGTTGATGCTCGGACTATTGACTTTAGGCTATTTTGGAACTTTTGGGTCTAGTTAAGGCCTTAGGGATCTCTAGTTTAGGCTTGGGCCATTACTGGGCCTCATGATTTATAGGTTTAACCTTAGATGGTAACTAGGGTTGGTATTTGTCACACCCCAAAACCAAGAACAGCGGAAACGTTCTGGGGCGGAGGACGTCATGTAAGTATCACAACACAGTAAATGTAAATAAGCAAACAACATCATCCATTGCATTAAATATATAATTTTAATACAAGTGTGTTATGTACATTATAGACACCAAAAATAATGTATATCAAAATAATAAGATGAGTCTTGAATGCGCTCCATCTTCTCAAAAGCTAGCCCCGGTACCTGTCTACTGATGACCTGAGAATACAAGTTATTTTGAAAGAGTTTATCAGCATTAAGCTGGTGAGTTCATAAGTATTTTTGTGTCGGTATTTGTCATCCAAATGTTTGAACATGTATAAAGTATAAGTTTGTAAAATGTACGTAAAGATTTGCAATTATTTGTAAAAGTTTGAATCTCTCAGAAAAACCTATATTTTCTATTAAAGTAGCCTTCTACCAAGGCTTTACTGTTTTGTATGCTCATTTGATGTAAAAGTGTGTAATTTCCCAAATGTAACTATCATTTAACAAAATATAGTTTGTACATAAACGTTTAAGTGAGGTTATCACTAAAAATATGTAATGGGTAAATTATTGTAGTACTGTAGCCTTGTATTATAAGAACTACTGCTGTACTAACTACCTTAAACCGGATTTATATTAAGGCATTACGTGATAAATTGCACCATACTATCGACTCGTAACAATGACAAATGAATGGTCGTAATAACGGAATGACGTTTGGCACCCACAGACCTGCAGGTCCGGCTGTAGCTAGTAGCAAGGTGTAGGATTGTCAATCCAGTATAGATCTATACGCAAACTCACGCTCTCCCTTCAAGAGAATTCTGGCTACAACTCGAGCCATGATAGCTAAGTCATGCTCCGATTTAAATCACAATAATAAAGTATTCATGTATATGTACTGTTTCTCGTTCTAGTATATGTATATGTATTGTTTCTAGCATCATTGTACATGTATTGTTTCTAGTATATGTATATGTATTGTTTCTAGCATCATTGTATAAGTATTGTTTCTAGTATATGTATATGTATTGTTTCTAGCATCATTGTATATGTATTGTTTCTAGTATATGTATATGTATTGTTTCTAGCATCATTGTACATGTATTGTTTCTAGTATATGTATATGTATATGTATTGTGTTACCCCGATGGTAACTAACTGTTGATGTACTGATAAATATGAATATGGAAGTACTTTTATGTCTATACATGTATATATGATATATAACTAATGTTGAAACGACCTTCGGATGGTCACCCGAAATCCCACCAGACCACATCTCAGTGCGCGAAAAGGAAATAGGGCGGATGGCCTTCCTAAGCCCTTTAAACATTACTTATATATATATATATATATATATATATATATATATATATATATATATACATATATGGGCATGCAATTTATAAGAAGTAAAACAAAGTTTAATAAAAGCATTTGATAAGTAAAAAGAGTTTGTAAAACATTTGAAGTGAAACAGTTTGGTAAACAGTTTGAACATTGGTAAAAAAATCATCGTTTTCCTAGTTATTAATCACATGTGATTAAATGCAATCACATGTGATTGAAGCAATAAATATAAGTATTTGACTTGTATTCCCCCCCCCCCCCCCCATAAAGTATTTAAAACATTTAAAATCATTTCAAAGGTTGATTCAAGGGGTATGAACTCACTTGTGGTGAGTCGTTTGAATTGCAGTGTCGGATACCGTGCTAGGTGGCAAACGGAGACTTGTTTACTCTCACGAGCCTAGTTATCATATAATAAGCATATATATAACTAATTAGACAAATAATAACTTAAATAAATAAGTTAAGACACTTAGGAAACATGTAAACACTTTTATGAGTGTTTAAGGTTCAAATGGTTGCATCTAAGTTGCTACGGGACAAGGCAAAAGGGTTTGAAACATCAAATGGCCTTGCATAGGAGTTCACCACCCAACAAACCCCACACCTTGGAGTTTACGGCCGTAAACTCATGGGTTTATGGCCGTGAACTCCTCAAAGGGTGGTCTTGGGCATTTTATGGTGCTATCTTGATCCTAGAACACTCCTAGCTTTGTTGGAATAACCCATGAAGTAGTTTAAGGCTCTAGAATACCCCATAGTGGAGTTTTCAGCCTAAAGTCCATTCACCCTAGAGTTTACGGCCGTAAACTCCTATGGGGTGATGGCTTTTAATTGTTTTGAGGCTCTTACACATCAAGGATGGCTTCCATGAATTTATCTAAGGCTAATGGGGACAAGAGGCACACTTTTGTGCCTTCACTTGGAGTTTACGATCCAAGATATGTTCCTTGGCCGTAAACTCCTTTCAAGGAGTGATTTTTATGTGTTCTACTCTCCATTCTAGTCCCAAGTACTCAAGGTAAATTGTCTTAAGGCCTAAGGTGTGCTTGGAATGATTTTTTACCCTTAGAAAAGGGGTTTACGGCCCAAGATCCTTCCTTGGCCGTAAACTCCTATAATTCTATCATTTTGAAGTGTTTTGAAGTCCAAACTAAGCACAAGTATTAGTGGTTAAAGTCCTTAGGCTCAAGGAGGCAAGTTAGGGCATGTTTGACCCTTAAAAAGGGGTTTACGGCCCAAGAAAGTTCCTTGGCCATAAACTCCTCTAACTTGTTGATTTTGGATGCTTTCTAGTCTATAAAGATCATACACAAGGTCCTTTACACGTTGTCTAACACGGAATCGGGACTAGGAAGCCTTAAAGTTCCATTTTGGAGTTTACTCCCCAAGAACGTTCTTGGGCGGTAAACTCACGGATCTTGTATTTTGGACATGTAATTGATGTTATAAAGCATATAACAAGTATTAAAACACGTTTAGGAAAGTAGACTCACAATCTGGGATGAAAACCCGAAGATCCGTCAGAGAGAATTGGCTTTTCTCTAGTTGGAATTATGAATAATGAATTAATTAAATTCAGAAATCTATTTATAGTCCTGGAATATTTTGATAGAAAATATTTTTATTCCAGAAGTCGGACTATAACATTATGAAACTTAAAATGTTTCAAGTTTCACAATTACAGGAGCATCCACTCTCTTGATACGTCCAGAAACGTAAACCCTAATGTACACAAACTTGTTCGGACAAGTCTGAAATTTACAGAAATTGGACTAGCTTCTATTGAATAGATAATGTTCGTACAATGGAAATTTCGGGTTGTCACAGTATTGATTGTGTTCAGTGTGAGAAGCCATTGTGCAGCAGACTCGGGTGTGAGATTTGTTATCTTTTGATTGAGATGAGATTCCTCCACTATACTTGTAGGTCGAAGGCACCAATGCTGGCCCACCAAATTATGTTAATAGGATGATAGTTTTTTTCATGACAATTCCATGTTATGTTTGTTTATGTTTGTTGTTTTCATGAATTTTGCTGATTAGAATGTACAGTTATCTATAGGGGTAAAATAGACCTAATACCGGTTGAAAGATACTCAAGGGGGTGAAATAGACACGGTACCAGTTGAAAGATACTGAAGGAGGTGAAATAGACCCAGTATCGGTTGAAAGATACCGAATTGGGTGAAATAGACCCAATACCGGTTGAAAGATATCGAAAGGGGTGAAATATACCCAATTATGTTTTTGATTGTTATGTATGTATGGTATTTTTCACTAAGCTTTTTGCTTAAAATTTTCTATTCAGTGAGGAAGGCACCAAAAAGCTATTTTGGTGCCTTCCTCTCACAAAATACAATCAAAAACATAATAGAAAATCTTAGTGAGATCCCCCAAAATACAAGCAAAAAGCTTAGTGAGGAAGGCACCAAAAAGCTTAGTGAGATCCCCCAAAATACCCAATTATGTATGATTGGTCATTCTTTTGTGAGAGGAAGGCACCAGTGGTTATGTCCGATGCATCTGTTGTGATGTTAAACCGAATAGAAAATCTTGGTAAGGCAAGAATAATAAGAGATGCTATAGTTATTTTTAGAGTGTTGAATGCTACTGATGTTGAAGTGTTCCACGTAGAACTCGTTTTATTTAAGATGATTGTGAGGGGGGCTGCGATGCTAGCATAATTAGGAACGAATCTCCTATAGTAACAGGTGAGCCCCAGCAAGGTATGTAGTGTGGTCATGATCCCCATGGATTCATATATAAAAGATATATATCATACCAAAAAAATCCTATCACTAAGATAATGGATTTGAGACTTGTAGCTTAAGAAAGTAACATGCTGCATTGAAGTCCCAAACAACGGATGATAATGATGTGTAAAGTTAATTAGCGTGAATGCGTGATACAAGATTTTACTCATCAGATTATAAGGTTTGACCTTAAAATCTCTCCTAATATGATGATGTCAAAACCTAATCCATTTGAAAGTCGTGGAGACAGACTTTATCAGCTTCAACCAAAATTTCATGCTTGATATATTTGAAGTCATCACATACAAGTTCTTATCTTCTCTTATTCAGTTCGAAAGAAACAAGCTAGTGATAACTGTCAGCTTATGGCTTGTCCTTAAACTCCAATCTTAGATGAAACTTGAATTGCTATCTTATTAGGTTTAGGGGTGTTTGGAATTTAGTTATGACACTTGAGGGATCAAATTGCAAAATCGAATTAAAATCCCCCACGAGTTCAGTCGAAGTGTTAATGAGGATGAAAGGGCTCGTCCATTTTTTCTTTCCCAACCAGTACATGTGATCAAGCCTTCTAAATCAATAGTTGTCTTGTGGTTGTTGTGCGTCGATCTTAGGAGGAAATGAAAAAAACGATATTAAAGGGTTGCGTATAATGGCGAAACAAGAAGAGGGAGAAAGAGTTTAATGAGAATTGTTGTGCAATTGAAGTTGTATATGTCGATCTCAACTGATATGCTTCTTGATTTCCTTCTTGCTCATGTGTTCATGTCTCAATTGCTTGGGAATTGGTTGAAATTATGAAGTTAAATTGCTCTCTTTTGGTGTCATGTTTCTTGCTTCGTGCATCTCTAAATCCTGTGAATTTCTATGACTAATTTCTTGCATAAAATTTAATGTTTTGATCACGTCTTAAGGCTCTCAAAATAACCCATAAGTTTCTTCATAAGTGGTTATCGGTATAGTTGTTTTGACTAGCAAAAGATGTCAACATCTAGCTTAAAGGTTCTTGTAATTCTTAGTTGTATTACTTTGTGTTTTCGGTCATAAAATCCATATTTTGAGGGCTGGAAAATTATCTTAAAAGTCACTCAAATCATGTATAAAAGTTTACCTAAGTTTCATCTCAATATGTGTCTTGTTCTATGGATTAATGGTGGAGAAAACCCAAACTCTAATTGTGTTTCTCATTTAGCATCATACTTTGTTTTTCCCCTTAAAAGCATTTTAATTTGAGTCATGGTTTGAATTTGTAATTGTCCTTTGATTCAATGACTTGTCGCTACTATTAAGAGCTTAATTTCCATCTTGGGTGTCGTTTTTGTTATGGCTTAATGAGTTAAGTTGTAAATTAACTATTAAAAGTCAAAGCTAGGAAATTGTATGAAAATACATATTCTGCCCCTATTTGTAAACATTCTAGAAAAATCATCATGAGTCAGATTTAGGATCCGTAAATTCTCAAAGTTCAGGTTTTGGGTCTAGTATAGGCCTAATTTTTCCCTTGACCTGATGTTCGTTCGAACTAGGGTGAAAATCGCCATTTTCACTGACTGATCAGAAATTAGCTGCATTGATATCCCATTTTGTAAAATTCATAATAAATTGTATAAATTATTGTATGGACCTGTACAAGTAGTTACTGGAAAAATAAAAGACTAAAATACTGGAATATTGAAAAGTATTGTAGTTTTGACAGTATTTGGTGGTGTTAAAATGGCCTTGAATAGGCTGTTGTTTGAAGTCAAAAATTTGGAATTTTAGTCTAATAATTCGTCTATATGTTTGGGGTATAGAATAACATTTTTTAATCTTGGAAGCATCTAGTAATTTTTTTTTGTGTTGTATTAAGGGAGATCATGATACCTCAAGCACTTGCGAGATTTGAAGTAGGAAAGGGGTGCTTATTGATAAAGGTGAGTTAATCTTTGTTAGGGAATTCCATATCTAACGTGGATTGGAATGAACCTAGGCTGTATAGGTTGCATGTATCCCTATTATATATGATTTCCTATTGTCAATGTTGATTCCTTATTGTGTATGAAAATTTAGGATGCATATATGCTAGATTCTTATTTTTGATGTGAGAGGTGTGTTGGGTCCATGATATAAATAGTGCTTTGTGTTGATTATATGTGATGAATGAATGACATATTTCTTGGAAATATTTCTATATGATGCTTATGACAATAAATTCTAGTGGTATAATGTGCCTAAATATTGAAATTGTGATATATGCATGATTATATAGTGATGTAAAATGTTATGACATACTTGCATGTTTACATAGGGAGGAACTTTGAAGTAATATGCCTTAAAGTGCACAGAATAAAAAGGCATGATTACTTAGGAAGTATGGAGAAGGATGTTGTGTAACCCTTGAATGGCGAATTATTAATACATTAATTAAAATATGGATTGCACTTAGAGGGAAAAGGGTAGTGTTGGCTTCACGAGGAAAACCAATTAGGGGTTGGCTCCATGGGGAAAGCCAACTAGGCCTATAGCCATGTAATGTCAGCTCAATGAGGATAGATGGTTAGGGATGAATCTACGAGGAAATTTAGTTGATGTTGGCTCTATGAGGAAAGCTAGTCGCTGGTTATTCTAGACGACCAATTTGCCACACGGTTCACTTAAAGATAGGGAAAATGGAGTGATGTTGCCTTTACGAGGAAAACCAACACAGACATCACATGGGATTGGGAAGGTGTAACATGATGGAATTGGCACCGCTTGTGTCAATCCTTAACAACAATGTGTGTACTTGTATGTGCAACGCCAGAGAGCGAACACAACAAACTAAGGGCAATATTACGAGTGTGAGTCGCGCTTCACTTAGTGCATTGGGTTGTGGTAGTCATGCTAGTAGTGAACATGATACTTACATTAGGGGTTACTGATGAATATATAGACCTATAAATAGGAAGTATTTGATAATAATTACAAAAGTGATTAGAGGCGAGTAATAATTAATGTTGAAAATGAAGATTAATATTATCTTATAATATTATAGTGATGTATGAAGTAATAATTAGTTACAAAGATGAATAATGAAGTGTAACTAACGTAAAAAGCTCTAAAGAAGAATAGTATTATTTGAGCATTATGTTGATTATGTGATTTATTTGATGTCATGCTATATGAGTGTTTGAATGCATGCTTATATGATGCTTTCTCTAACCTATTTGGGATATGTGTGTTCCATAACACTACACTATGATTGACTCAGTTAGCGTATGTTGAAAGTTGTTTCTTTACTTGTTATTTGTCTTGCATCGGTATAAATAGCACAGTCTGATGGCTTGGTGAGGATAGGGTCATTTTGGTTAGTTATTTAGAATTGCTTTCGTGATGATACCATTTTGACACATCGTTGAGTTTTCATAACATTTGGTTTTTAAAAGCTTGTTTTGGGTTGGTTTTATGAGCTTTAATTTTTATGGTCGTTTTTGGTAATAAAAGTAATATAGAAGATATTTTCATAAAATTCAAAATAAGACTTCTGCTAATGTGTTCTGGTTAAAAAAAAGTTTTAAATAAAAAGAAAATGTTAAGTGAAAAATCACGACTCTACACCTTAGTAGTTCATTTAAATGTAACATGGAACATGTTAGTCATGACCTTAAGTGAAAGACGAACCACACATCTTTAAAACTTATGATTTTTTAGAAAATTATTGTTACAACTTCTTATACATCTTTTTTACAACTTTCTTATATATTTTGTACATGTATATATATATATATATATATATATATATATATATATATATATATATATATATATATAGACACACACACACACACTGTTGTAAAAATCCCGACTAGGTCCCGATTAATCTCCATTAATCCCTAAGCGCTACTTGACCGATTAGAGGGCGCCTAGCGATTAATCGTTGCATACATAATGAATGAAACATTATAAAACGATGAAATTTTAGCATTTTGAAGAAGTTTTATCTCAATGGAAACTATTTGAAGCATGATTAGTGTTGTATTAATCATATTAACCTATTTTGTTATCATATTAGTGGTATTTACGAACTTTTATGTGATATTAGTCATATTTAATTTTTTAAAATTCAACAAATTAATAATTAATGGTCCCCGATTAATCTCCGCTTAACCGATTAATCATTTGACCTCAGTCCACCGACTAGCTAGCGTCGAACGTGTTTTTTACAACCTTATATATATATATATATATATATATATATATATATATATATATATATATATATATATATATATATATATATAGAGAGAGAGAGAGAGAGGTAGGTTCAAATGTTTTTCACATCTTGTGTGCTAGACTGCACCAATAGGAATTTAATATTAATGATATGTATATTAAATGTTATCCATACTTATAACTCATTTTTATGAAAACTAATTAAATTCGTCATTAATGCCAACAATAATATTCTTTCAGAATAAATTCATATTTAGAATAATGAGAGTGTATTCCAGCAGAATGAGAGTGTATTTTAGTATAATACACTCTCGTTCTTCATATTCTATGCAACTTTATTGCATTTTAAGTGAGTGAGCCCTGAAACAAAATATGAACCCATATATAAAACGTAGATGTGAATTCATTATGAAAAAATGTTATTGGTGATATTAATGACAGATTTAATTAGTTTCT